>NC_133577.1:83400573-84600573 GCF_964106895.1 Numenius arquata | reverse complement strand
GATTTGCTGGCTCTTCTATAATACACACAAAAATAATCAGAGCCAGAGACATTTTGTCATGGACAAGTGAGCTGGATATAGTCACAAAAGCCTTTGGTGGGGACACTACTCTGGTTTCACCAAAATAGATATGCAGAGATGCTTGAGCTTACTTCTCATTACCTTAAGGAAACCTTGCAACTTCTCTTATCTTTGGAGAGATTTAATCTGATCCATCACAGCTACATTTTTTGTTGTCTTCTTTCTAGATTGCACAAAATCAGAGAACTACAATTTGTCTCCTTTCAGCTTTTGGCAGTTGGTTATCTTGGAAAAGAATGGTGTATTGGTGAACTGTTCTTGACTGAAAGGGCCATGCAAAAGGCAACACACTTCTCTTCATTGCAACTCCAGGCTGCAGGTTCATTTGACACTATAAATAGAATGGCATCTGTGCTGATCAAATATTAAAATATCTTTGATAGAAAATTGCCTGTATAGAATAAATTTGTCACAGGACAGTTACCCAACTTCCATGAGAAGCGGAAGAAGAATTCTGTGACTTGTGACTGTGTCTAAGCCCTTAACAATGGGCTATTTGATCTAGCTAAATACGATGTAAAACCTCTGCAATAAACGTATCTTCATGTTTAATGACTTATCTGTTGTGGATGGAAAGCAACTGCCATTTTGACTTTCTCCACCTATAGGACTGTTGGCAGAAATTAAGTCTTTCTCCTTTTCATATTCTCACTGTTGTAACACACAGCAAAAAACTAATGTGCCTCCTCACTTGATGTTTCCCTGAAACCGTGCGTAGTAAGGAATTATCAAAGCAGCACAGCTCTGCTTGGCAGGGACATTTTCTAAAGCGAAGCTTTGACATACCATGGCATAGAAATTGTGCTCTGGCTTCTAATTAGTGCCGATGTGGATTCAACAAGGTGCAGAGGCAGGGCTGGGACTGCAGTTGCCAGAGCAGTGCCTCTCTTCCAGCATGAGCAGTTCCAGTACACCCACACCACCAGGGAGGGTAGTGAGCTGCCCTGTGATGCAGCCTCACAGCCACATGGCATTTTATGTGTTTCCACCATTAAAAAAACCCATCCGAACTAAAAACCCTCAAGTGGAGAATGGAAATTATAGCCTGACAAAGATGACATTTCTCAGGATTGGCTATCTCCAAAATGCAGCCTGTCGGTCACAATTGTCGAGTCATTAATTTCCTTTCTGGGCAAGCAATTAGTGCTCTATTTCCTGGGAAGAAAATTTCCCTTTGGATGGCAGTGAGAGAGGTTGGGCAAATGATGACAGGTTTGCAGAGGTTGGGCAGCTGCCTAATCCTTTTAAAAGTTTCTGGCAAGATGTGTTTTGCAGAGGAACACTTGCATGTCTGTAAACATCCATACACATGTTCACTCACATACCACGCAGAAATGTCAGCCACGACCAAGACCTCACTGTTCCTTGTGCTGTAAAAGTAGAGTTCATACCAAAAAAACTGATAAACTCCACAGCTGAAGCCACCTGAAAAGTTATAGAGCTATATGAATCAAAGATATTTTATTTCTAACAACTGAGAAAAACTCAATTTCTCTGCCTTTATTAGAGCTTTGCTTGAATAAAGATAATGAAATATTTTTTTATGACGATGTATACCTAAATAGATCTTATTTGAGCAAGGATAGAGAAAGAGAGAAACAGACAGACTTTCTTTTTCTTCACTGTTTGTTGTACAGTTCATCTATCTCTGTTATTATAATTGAAAACTAATAGACATTAATAAACTAAACATTTCTCATGGAACATTTTATTCCTGTTGTTAGTGAGTGCTACTCCAATTTAAAATCCAGTTCAGACCTCAGAGCATTAATAAAATCAACTGATGAAACAAATTCCACCCTTTATAATCTTAAGCTTTAAAAGATTTACTAAATTCTCATGTCCTTCAATCTCATGTGACTAGCGCAGTCAGAGGAAAATATAAAAACCGCAGCTGGGCAGATAAGATTTAGATTAAGAGAACCATTACCTCATAACAACACTAGGAAGAGGATCACAAGTGTTGAATTCAGTTTGGATGTTGCTCAAAGCAGAACTTAAAGCTGTGGGAAGAGTCTGTGAAACCCCTGCTGCTGGGCAAATCTTTTTTCTTAATGCAGCTGCAGCACTTAGGTAATTAAAACATGACACTGTACATATCTTTTTCAGTTAAACAGGAATAATTGTGAATAAATGTTCCACAAAACTGTTTCCACTACAGAGCACAGCATTTCATATTTAGAATTGTTGCCCCATGGTCTTCACAGGCCTTCAGGCAGATGAATATTTTCTGAAGGGACTTGGGTCTGAAGGGTAGGTGGTGTTCCTGGATATATGGCCCATAGGATAGATAAAGACAGGATCCTGCCCTCAGTGTCACATGTCCAAGGCTAGAGGATACTGTGCCCTTGCCAGTGGATTCCACTGCTCTTTGTAGAGCAACATGCTGGACCAGGTCCTCAGTGTATGCATGTCCGTGGGGTGTCAGCAGAACCTCAGGCTCCACCTACAAAGCTGACCATGCGGCTTAACACTTTTAGATATCAGCCCCAGGTTTTGCTTGAGCAGGATGATCTGGTGGCCTTACTCTACAGGGGGATAATTCTCTGGGTAAGCAATGAAGTGCTCTTCCTTTTGCACCTCCCTCTCCACCTCTTCTTCCTTCCCTCATTTGTCAAGTGCAGAGAGAAGGTATGTTGGCTGGAGGGGAGGTGAGAAGAGGAGGGATAACACACATCTTCACGCTTCTCTGATCCTGGAGCTGCTGGCATGTGAGACAGAGCCATGTTGTCTCTGTTCTTGTTGGAATCTGTAGTTAATGTTCCCCAGGGGACAATTATTCAGTCAGGATCTTTACACAGCAGTAATGGTCTCCCAGGGGTCAGTCCCTCAAGGTAGGTGAGAGGAGTAAGAAAATGGAGGTAATATTCTGGCTCTGTTTGCCAGGATATTCCTCTGTGTCAGTTTTTTTGCCTGTTCCTGGAAATGCAAAGGGCCCAGAAACAGTTGAGGACCTGTCTCTACACGCTGATGTCAGCTCTCCTTTCAAGTTCCTCCAAAGCTAGAAAGAAGAGTAATCTGAGAATTGATTTTTGCTTCTGTTGAGCTCTGAAATATGTGTCAGATTCAAGCTTCAAAGAAACTGCTTATTCACCCACACAGGATTGTGCTTTTTTCGTATTCTCCTTTGCATTTTAACTACACCCAGTGGACCATTCTTCCAGATGCTCAGCTGAGTACCAGCAGCTTTTGTGACTTGTGTGCTTCAGTAAACAGCCCTTGTTTCGTCTGCTGCTGCTGCATGTAGCCTGAACTGAGCACTTTTCTCCACAAAAAACCCCAGTATTTTGCTTTATCAAATTGTCTTTTTTTTTTTTTCATTAATATATGTGTGTTTGTGGATAACTATTCGTTAGGCCTTTACAAAAAGATTTTCCAGTCACTGTGAAAATTCCGGTATGTGGTTGGTCGTGTTACACTGTACTAATCGTTATAGGGTAATAAATGACAACCATTAAGTAGAGTTGATCTGTGATTCACGTTCCTTGAAGATGATCTGAACACCTGCATTCAATGGCCAATTTTTCCAAAATGAAGTGTAGACTTCATATGTTTATATCATTCTGAACCTTTCAGTAAATATCTGTAGGGCCAGGTTCAGATCAGAATCCTGTCTGGAGCAGCACAAAACCAGGGAATTTGACTGCAGTAAAGTTTCCTCCTTAATCTGAAGACGAGAATTAATTCTTGAGCAGCAAGGCAACCTAACGGAGTGGTGATTATCCAACACTTTGAGATTATCATGGTACTCATCTGCTGCTTCAATAGTGTCAGCCAGCACAGGATCCACTTATCATGCTGCCTTACAGCCATCAGCAAGGAGCACAGTAGACCCCAGCTAGGACACGTGAGCATGTGTTATGGCTGAGGGACAAACTAATTCTCCTATCTGCAGGAATTTCATAGAACCATAGGATGGTTTGAGTTGGAAGGGACCTTAAAGATCATTGAGTTCCAACCCCCCTGCCATGGGCAGGGACACCTCCCACTAGAGCAGGTTGCTCAAAGCCCCATCCAGCCTGGCCTTGAACACTTCCAGGAATGGGGCATCCACAACCAGCTACCTATAAACCAGAATGTATCAGCTGCCTGTGGTGGTAAATCTTTTCTGTAGCTGGTTTCTTCCCTGTAGTCAGGCCCTGTAGCAACACAGTGATGCAGGAGACCTCATGGGGAAACTAGACCTGCTACTGCGCAAAACTGTCTCATATTAGACTTATATTCAGGAGCTGTTGAAACAAGAAGAGCTTATATTTGTTTCCTTCAAGGCCTGATGTGAACAATACCTCGCTCATGAGATTATTTGCACAAAGTAATTGGGAAGGGTGTGAGCTTGCCTGACTGAGCTACGTTTCACAGCTCAGCTGTGTGCTCAAGGCTGCCTCTGCCACTTGGGCAGCAACGGGTGGGTACTCAAGCTGAGTGCTTAGGCTTGTTCTCAGGAACAGGCCTGTGGCTGTAGATATTCTCCTTTCTGTGCCTTTTGTTCTCCATGTACTCTTTGTCTGTCTTGCCTACTCAGGCTGTAAGCAATTTTGGTGCAGGGATTGTTTCTTTGAATATGCAGAGTGCCATGGTGCACTAGTTTGAAGTCCTCACCAGCTCTGTACATGCCCCCAAACTAGAATCGGTATGGTAAAACAGGCATGGTGTTTGACCTTTAAAATGCTTGTAGAAGCAAATTAGTCCAGGCAAATAGTATGTTGGTAAAGCTATATGGTCTCCAAGTTCCTTGCACTCTGCTGTGCCATATAGCTACAGCCTATTTAGTTGAACAGCATTTAGGCTAAAGGGACCTTGATGTTGGCTGGGAGTATTATATACTACTATAATATAAACTAAGGACATTATCAAGTGGTGCCCAAATTGCTCACAGCAGGGGTGAGGAATACGGTGAACAGCAGTAAGTGTTCAGCAGTGCCCTGGTTGCCAAATGTGACACCTTCACGGCCCGGGAGCATTTAAGCTTGAGGGAGTCACTAAGAGAAAAAAGAAAAACAAAAAGGTAAAGCAAGTGCGGCACATATGTAACTGTAAGCTTGCAGTGTAATAAATTGGAAATTAGAGGGTGGAGGGGGGGAGAGAGAGTGAAAGAAAGTGGAAAAGAGAGACAGAGAGAAAAACTCAATGTTCTCGCTGCTAATAACATATGCTTAATTGTAAGTCAGTGCAAAAACCAGAGCTCAGTCCACCTTTGATGTCTTGGGAAGGGGCTACACTTTCAAAAACTGCCTTTTCTTGTTAGGCTCGTAGAAAGGCAGAGACAAGTGATTCGTAAGCAAGATCTACTTTTTATAAGGGTTTTTTTTTTGACATCTAGAAGGTCAAGAACTCAACACAAAATTTTTCCATCTCAATACAGCTGTTTCATGAACTACAAACTGAATGAAAGTAGGTTTAAACTAGTTCCAGGTTATAGCCTGTAAAATACGGCCAGGATAGCTGTTGAGCCCGTCTTACTGAGGCAATAGGAAAATAACTTGATTTATACTGAGTCTCTTTGGCCTTGTTTATATCTGGACTTGTGGCAAAAACTTCCGGAGTGAGGCATTCCTACTCTCGTTTCTGTAACTTACACCATTTTGTTTTGTAATTTTTATTTTTGGTAATCTCTTTTGTAAACAGAATGTCCTGCAGAGAACTACAGTAGTGAGTCCAATGCAAACAGGACATCAAAATGCATTACATTTAAAAACACATGCTGGTTTATGGTTAGGATTACGACATTCAGGACTGCAGTCTGTAACATTATATAAGGCTACACTATACAAACACTTAAAATGAAGAATTTCTCACACAGTTCTTGTTATTTTTGAGGGAGTTTATGTTTGGGTTTCTTAGCGCCTTATCACAGACTTTAATAACCTTTCCTTGAGAAATCCTTCCCCTTTTTTTGTATGTGACCGAAATAGGTGTGTAACCAGACCACGGAGGTATCTTTGCGCGGGGTATTCTGCTCGGGCAAGCTATAACAGACCTCGAAGGCATCTGGGATTTACAGGTAGCCCCAGCTCTGGGTGGCAGATGCAGCTGAGCCTGGGGAGCAGCCTGGCACGCAGAGCCCGGGGGGCTGCAATGAGATGGCTCAGACCCAGCTCCCACCAGGACCCCATCCTCTCTCCCGCTTGTTGCTCAGCTGCTGCCACCCAGGTACTGCCCTCGGCACACAGCAGCAGTTTTGTGGTTCCCTGAGCTGGTCCCCTTGCTTGTGTCCCCCTTGTTGTCCCTGCTGCTGTCAGATGGGGGTGGCTGGAAGTTGCAAGAGGCTGACCGGGAAGGGCAGGGTGAAGGAGGCTGGAGGACTGCCCTTATTTCGGTCTCAACTTCAGTGGCTCCTACTAAAACTGTATAGAAAATACAGAAATAGGTAACATCCCCGTATTTCAGCCTATGTGCTTTTATTGAAAGGAAGTCCCATATTAATTCTAGCAACCCATTTGGGGCTTACTCCAGCCTTGCTGAGAGACTTAGAGTGGGAAGTCAGGGCTTAATTCTGTCTGGTAGAGTAGAAATATGTGAGAAGGTTTGGCCCCTGCAGAAGACAGTTTCCAGTCTAATTCACTTCAGTGATGTCTGTGTTTGTCTTGCAGCTTGTCCTGCCATGAGATGGAATGCCGCATTGTGTGGGAACTTATAGTTTTGTAACTAGCTTTTGCAAAAAAAATATTGCTTTGATAGGGATATCACTCAGTTTAGGCAGCATCCAAGTTTTACTCAGGCCTTACAGCCTGCTAAATTTGCTCATATGCCACAGGAGTGTGTCCCGAGTTCCTTAGATGACTTTGACTATTCCCTCCCGCATAATTAATTTAATGCAAGCCTAGAAACAGTGCAGTTTATTCTCTGTGGAAAGCCCTGAAGCTTCAGCATGACTTAGTCCTTCCCAGCTCCTTTTTATCCATCGACTTTCTTGCAGTGGAAAGAAACAGCAGTGCAGGAGCTGCTAAGAGACAGCATCCCTACAGCCATAAAGCTGCCACATTAAGACAAGTGACAAGGTAGCTTTTAAAAACCTCCTGACACAGCTGAAAAAGAATGTTTGCTCTAAAAACTTGTCTAACCATATTAGTTAAAAAGAGCAACTCGGCGAAGAAGAACAAATTGCAGTCTCTATGAAGGCAGCAGAAATTTGGAATTACTTTCTAATGACTAAGGTGCAGTTCCAAAAGATTTCTACTTGCAGAGGCAAGATCGGTTTTGGACCCATATTACAAGCCACATTTTAATGACATTTTAATGACAATTTGCCCCAGGTGTGGCTAAAGCGTGTATATGGATTTTAGTGGAGAGGAATAAACATCTGGGGAAATTCTAGACTTTTTTTCAGACACTGGTGAGATAGAGGCAGCACTTGTGAATTAAAAACTGTCCTAGAGACAGCCTTTGGACATTGCTTTCAGAAAGATTGATTCCTATCATCTTATCAGCCGAAGCATATGACTGCTGAACGCTCTAAGAGCCGGCAGGCTGTTTCCACAGCTATGACACAGAAATGACCGGCAGATTATCTGCCTGAGTACAGAAGGTCAGCAGTCTTGCTGGGATCCCGGAATACAGGGAGGACAAATTCCTCTCTGTTACCAGGTACAAGTTAAAAGGAAAAAAAAAAAAAAAGCAAAAACGATCGATTTTAATGGAGTGACTTTGGATTTACACTGTTACAGCTGAGACCAGAATTTGGCTCATTGTGTGTAGATATATCTATGAATAACCTTCTTAACCTGTTGGAAAGCTAATGATGGAAAATGTTCCCCATAAAAGTATATATATTACAGCTGTGTAAATATATTTTAAAACCCCAAACTGTCAGCAAACTTGCTGGCAGACATATGAAAGTTTCAACAAGTTCTCTGTACTCCACATAGCTTCATTTTTATTCTCTATGTAGACACACATACGTGTGTATAGACCTAATAACATTTAAAGAGTATGTGAGTCTTAGGGGAGCTAATTTTGATCAGTTAGCTGCCCCAAACAAATAGGATCCCGTTGCACGATACATGCTATGGGATGTGCTGCTTATGAAACACATTTTATAAACCTTACCTGGTTGCCAGCTGTAAAATTCAGCAGGCAATCTATGTAATAATCCCAAGACATAAGAAACAGAGGGCCTTTTTCTCTCCCTTCATATCTTCCAGGGGAGAACAAGAGATGCCCTAATGACAGCACTAGGGTCTCCCCAAAAATTCCTCAGCAAGAGCAGTTGGGCTTCTTGTGTTATAGTTGCCATAAGTTGCTTGTGTTATAAGCTAGTGGAAAATTTTTAAGGAGCAAGGAAGAAACATGGAGTAAGTGTCTTTAAGTCTCACTGCCCCTTGGAATTACTTCTGGAGAGAGGTGAATGACAGGGCTAAATCTGAGACACAATCAGTCCTTCATTTTTATAACTGTGTTTAATCAACAAAGTGACTCCTGACCCAAACTTGTACATCCAATATTTCAGTGGAAAAAAAGGGGGGTAAGGGAGGATTTGACACATACTTCTGGTATTTTTAAAAGCTAATAAACTGGTTAGATCTCTATAACTGAGTAGTTATAGTGAATAGTTAGTGTTTTTGGCAAGACTGTTAAGATATATTTACAACATGCAATTGGAAAATAAGCTTGTTATAAATAAACTATTCCCAGTGACAGATTAAGAAAATATTGGATATGTACAAAATGACAGCATTAAACAATGAAAGTATTTCCTGAGGAGCTGAGCCTTAGCAAAAGCCACAGACAAAATATTTTTAGTGGCATTCCAACACTCTGTGTTTCAGAGCCATTTATAACAGAGCTCATTATGAGATATTCCTTTCTGCTACAGGCCACAGCTGGATATACCAAAAAATAACCCTCAGAAAAAAAAAAAAGATTAAAGAAATATTTACCTATGAGAAAGAGTCACAGTACCTGGCTTTATTTCATACGGCTAATTTCTCCTCTTCAATCCACCACGTGGGTTCAAGAGAAGAATTTGCCCTTATGTCTCCAAATCCTCAAGCCCCCACCTCTCCTGAGGACTGCTATAAATCCTCAGTCATTCCCATCTGCAGGAGCACAGAAATCCCAGAGAGAGGCTTCTGCAGAAGCCTGGCAGGGCACAAGGATACCTGTATGTGCGGGCTTTAATTACCTGCTCCCCTACCATCCTCCTACAGCGCAGTAGCCGTGATCCCTCTCACAGCACATGTAAAATGGATCCTGACTTCAGCTGTTGTGCTGGGCATGAAAACTGGCTTTCAAGTGAGTCATGCTACTAAAAGCTCAAGTATATTTTCTTGGCTGTTTGGGACAGCTAAACCCAACCACCGAAACAAATATCTGTATTATAGCTCTCAGGGCCTAAGATCGGGTGGGGAGGCAGAGGTGAAAGGAAGAGAGCACAGGTGTTAAAATGCATAGCCTGTGAGCAGCAGCAGCAGCTTGAATGCCTTCAGGGCACTAGGAGGAAAACGCTCAGAGGAGGCACTTTGCAGGCTTTGTAAAGGATAAAGACATCATTACCTGTGAAGCTGGCCTGCAAGTGCTGGCCAGCTGTGTTACTGTGCAGCGACATCAAAAATGGCATTTTGGCTGCTTCCCCTTGGGCATGTATCCACCTTAACAACATTCGTGGTGGTCTGCCCTGTCCTTCTGCTCATGACTCAAGCAGAGGTCACCCCTTTTGCTTTTACATAGCAGTTTTGCCTCCTACCAGGCTATGTCTTCTCCCCTGGGGTTCTCACCTTGTTCTTCCCAATCAGGACAGACAGACAGCATCGTCTGTTACTGACCTAGGAAAGATGCTCCAGGGAGAAGCAGTAGGTTGGGAGGAGGCAGAGGGGTATCATCCTTTTGCCCAGGGCAAAGCTCTATGGAGAGAGCTACATCCAATTTTCCTTCCTTTTCTCTCTTCTCCTTTCCTGTGCGAATGGTGTTGATAGGGTGTGTGTGGGGCAGCCTGCCAGGCTCCTGCAGCTGCCTCGCTGGTTGTGCTCTCCCAGGGAGCAGACATGCAGGTAGAGCTGCCAGCTGGCTTCCCTAGCTGCGCTTGCTGTATAAATATGTACACTCCTCGTACGTTTGCCTTTCTTTTGGAGAATATTACTTCTTGGGTCTCTGGTTGACTCCCAAACCAGCACACATCAAGGCCCACCTTGTCTTCTCACCCTTTGTATGCCCCCCGGTGTGCCAACTCTAAACACACCCAATGCCAGTTGTATATACAGGTGCCTGCAAATCCGTGTCACTCTGTCAACAGCCCTGGCCTAGAAAGCGAGAGGTGAAGTGGATCTCTTGGGTCAGTTTGTTTCTCCCTCTGATCTCTGGGGACACAACACATTCTGAAATAGCAAGCTGTAGCTGTCTAACAAGAAGTCCAGGTATTCCCTGGCTTTTTTTTTTTTTTTTTTTTTCAGCCCGCAGCCCACTGCATCAAGAGTTTATTTAAGATCTTGTACTTCTTCCATAAAAGACCATGGAGATATATCGATGAGCTTTGATAGGCACTGAATCTTATTCCAGATTTTGAATAAGTAAATGTCAGTTGTTGTAATCAGGGTGATCCAGCTTTTTTGATGGTGAATTTTAGATCCCTTCCGGGCAACACGGAACTGGCAATGGTGGGTCTCAGCTCTAGAAAGGTACAAGAGTATTCACACTGCCAGCTCCTCCTTCCAAAAGACAGAACAGCAGTGATGGCACATATTCTGAACTCATAGAAAGATTTCACAGGCCTGTCCTAACCTGTGGTCCTCCTGCTGTTTTGGATGATACATGCTAAGTGGTGGAAAATGAGTTTGAGAGTCCAAATTCTTTTATTCCAAGGGAAGTCTAGTATAACTGAGATGAGATTTTTGGAATTTCTGCTGGCCTGATTTTGTTTTACTGTCTGGATTACTTGATGTTATGAAAAGCTACACAGTAAGCAAAGCTGTTGCAATGGCCAGAATTTCTGTATGGGATTCTTCCAGTGACTTGAAAACTTAACCAGGAAATCAGATGGTTCCTTACAGAAATATATTAATTATGTACTTTTTTTCCCCAAACTGACCTCAGGATGACCCCTAACTTACTGTAGCCAGCTATATTTGCTCGTTATTGCATGTTTTTTTCATGAATCGTGTCACATTTTGAAGCTAAAAATTTGATAATAATTGAGGCATGTGTTAGATTAGATAGGAGCATCCAAATCCCATTTGTAGGCAGTGTAAAACCAGAATAGTTCCTGTAAGTTTTATTTTCCTATTGAATAAAATGCAAGAATGTCTCAAATTGGGTTAACTGGATCCACTGAGGGATATAGATGAGGGTAATAACAGAAGACTAATGGTTGAGTCCATAAGCCATGTAGAAGCAAAAATGAAACTCTGTAGAAAGATTACTGCATTAAACAATACATAGGAACCTACATGCTTTCATAAAACTGTATTTACTGTGGGTAGCTATATGCGTAACACGATTGAACAACAGTTGGAAGAGGTTGTCCAGGGAAGTTGTGGAGTCTCTATCCTTAGAGATAGTCAGAACTCAACTGAGCCCTGAGCAAACTGCTTTAGCTGTAGGGTTGGACTGGATGATCTCCAGATGCCTCTGCCAACCTCAGCCATGTTGTGATTCCGTGATTCTGTAATTTCAGTGTCCAAAGGAAAGCTTAAGAAGATAAAAGATACCCTTCTCTAAAACTTTTGCTTTAAAGTCTCCAACTTGCTCCAGGAACAAATAAAGGTTTTAGCTTTGTAGATTTTTTGCATGGAAAGTTGTTGTAAATATGAAGTGCAGCAATAACACAGCATAGAAAAATTGTTGAAGGTAAATATTAAATTGGGTACATCTTTTAATTTCTTCCTGAATCTCCTAGTCAAAGTAAAAGGCATAGCATAAGAGGAAGTCAGTGCTAGAGGATGAGACTACATCCAGAAAGCACTAATTCTTGTAAGCTGGAAGCATAATCAATAACCATATAGCAGAATGGAGAGTATTGTACTGCCCTGTACAGAAATCTGCAGTTACAAAAATAGGTGTGGTGACTGTCATGTTCAGGACAACTAGCTAATGGGCAATTATAGCCAAATTCCTTCAATTTTCCCTGTAATAGGAGTAATTATATACCTCACTTGCCTATATCCGAAGCTGTGAGCATGTTAGAAAAAGTAATTTGTTTTCATGAAAATCTTATTAAGCTGCATCATTGTTATTAATCTTTCCCTGTTAAAAACTTTGTTATTTCCAATGATTGAAGTCCAATGTATCGTGCTTTTTGTATTGCAAAATCCATCTGTATTTTCCCTCAGGGCAAAAGGTCTGAAGCAGCTGTTAATGGAGAAAGGTCTAACACTATAAATTATTTGAATTTCTCTTCAGTTTGATTCTAAGTAACAGCTGCTTTAGTCTACTTCACAGTACATTATGTTTGTAAAATAATGCAAATTGGGCTGTGTTTCAGCGGTTGTCCTGTTTGTCTGGTGAGTGTTAATTCAACATAGTGCTGCATTTTGCTGTCATATTTATAAAGAACAACTGATTCCTTTCCTGGGAATTCTCTGTCTGGATGTTCTCCACCTTTTGAAGCGCAGTAAGAGATTGACTGGTTGGAATAAAAGATATTTTCTTCCCATGGAAACATACATATCTGAGCAAATTCTTTGTTGCTGCATTCCTTGTGCAATCCAGTTAAGGGAACAGAGTGATATGTGTTGCATATGACCTTCCCTTGCGCACAGGTAGTTACTGGGCAAATCTAAACAGAATATCCCTGAAAACATTTACTATACCTAATAATTACCTAAGTCAGAATAGCTATTTTGATGCAAACATTCTTTACATGTTTCACTGATGCTGAAAGGATAACAATGTCAACATTTTTTTCTTGTTTGCTATCATATCATAGAATTCCAGGTTGGAGGGGACCTCAAGGATGACCTGGTCCAACCTTTCTTGGCAAAAGCATATTCTAGACAAAATGGTCCAGCACCCTTTCCAGCCAAATCTTACAAGTGTCCAGTATTGGGGAATCCACCACTTCCCTGGGGAGATTATTCCAATGGCGAATTGCTCTCATTGTGAAAAATTTTCCTCTTCTGTCCAACCAGAATCTCCCCAGGAGTAACTTGTACCCATTACCCCTTGTCTTTTCCATGTGACTCCTTGTAAGAAGAGAGTCTCCATCTTCTTTGTAGCCATCCTTTAAACACTGGAATGTGGTGATAAGGTCTCCCCTAAGCCTTATTTTCTCAAGGCTGAACAAACCCAATTCTCTCAGCCATTCCTCATGTGGCAGGCTTCCTAGCCCTTTATTATTTCATATTCAGAAACCTGATCTGAAGAAAAGCATAGTTTTACTTGACTCTCAGTGTATAGCTAGGATTTGTGCACTTTCTGTTTCCACAGTATTCTTTTAATTTGCTAGTTTTCCCCTAGACAGTATTAAACAGTCTATATTTCAACTAAGCTTGAGGTAGATGTGGGTAACCATTTGAGAATACATTCTGATTCACTTTCCCCGTCTTATGTTCATAAATTCATTCAACTTTGCTTCTCAGTGAATTTTGGGTGTTTGTTTCTTTGAAGGGTAGAGAATTCCTGCCCTTTAAGCAAAAATACTTATATATGTAACACACATGCAGGTGACAAAAGTTGTCAGATGTTGTAGTGATGTCACCATATTTGGTCTTACTATAGGCATCAAAAGTTCTTAACTTTGTTTATAATGTTTTTAGACATCTAAAAGCAATGCGGTAGCCAATATAAGGTCAGGGGAAACTGACAGACAAGATCTGGTAAGTCTTGCTGAACTAGTTAAATCAGCACTTCTTTCAAGAAGATATGGCCCTCAATTGCAGAGCCGGCAGGATAGAGTATTTTAGTGCACCTCAGCTGTTCCATTTTACAGTCCTGTACATGAGCTTAACTTAGCAATAGAAGTTGTTTTGCAGTAAGACACCAGATTATGACTGGAGCAGCTGAGGTGCAGCAGGTTTTGCTGTATCTGGAACAGGAGCAAGAATTTCTGGCAAAGGGTTAGTAACAAACAGCTGGGATGGGGGAGAAGAGGCAGTAAGGTCTTAGCCACCACAGCTGTTTGCTTAGTGAATGTAAGTCAGAGCCTTGAGAGAAGCATATAGTCAAAAATAATTGAATAGTTCGTGAACCACCTGTAGTCTGAAATATATTCACAGGGAATATTTGTTGGACAGCTGTAAATGATGACTAAAAGTGCCCATATCTACTCTTGGATCATTTGCACAGAGAAAGGAAGGCCTGTGGTATGAAATATTCTTTATAAAGCTCAAGGCCTTGTACCTGGACTGTGAAGTAAAACATCTTGAATGGAGATGCCTTGTTTTGAGTGAGTTCTTTGAGTGTGTCCAATATGTCCATATCACTTTGGAAAATGCAATCCGTTTGAAATTCTTCTGCAAACGGCACCATGGTACCTGCCCCTCACAGTGCTGATGTGGTTTATTAGGAAATACCACAATAGAAATTGGAGGATAATGAGGAAAAAGAAAAGCTACGACACCAGCCAAAAAAGGCTCTCAGTGTCAAAATACTCCTTCTGTTTTTTATGCCTGTTCTTCTCATCATTTCCTGACTCTCCTCTACAGAGAAGCACTCACAGATATTTATTTATTGATTGACATTCATATCTATAAAACATGTGCCCACTGCCCAAGCATCTGGGTGGATTTACATTCACAAAAAGCCTAATAAATAATTCACAACATATTACCAACAACTGCTAGAGAAAAGAGAATCCTGAAGCTAATTATTATCCGAGAGCACAAAAGCCCTCTAGAAACGTCAGGTCTAACCAATTTCCCCACTAAGGCTGCTAAGATAACAAGTCCCATGGATTTTCTTAGGAAGAAGCACAGGTAAACAGATAGGCTTTGCTCTGTGCCCTAAAGGCTAGCAGGACTAGCAGTCCAGCTGGGAAACAAGTTGTAGAGCTGAGCGTTCTTCGCAGCAAATATTTTCTCATCCATTACTGAAACTGGAGCTGACAACCGAAATGCTCCAGGTGAACTCAATGGCTTAAAAGATAAAGGAAAGGAAAAAAAACAGATCCCAGACCATTTAGGGCTTTGTAGCTTATGCCAACACGTTCAATATTATTGCTCCACAAACAAAACTTTATAGAGTACTTTCATAAAAAATGCACTCGGAAGTAAGAGTAAAATGTCCATGGAGTTCATTTATAAAGCAATAAAAGTAAATTAGTCATGGAGCAATAGAATAAGGTAAAATCAAATCAGATTTGTTTATTTGAACACTTTACAACCTGGAAAATAAAAAACAATAATTTGGTAAAAGTTTTATATCTTGACAATAAAACCTTTAAGCAGTCAGATACATTATCTTGCATTTAAGGTGAGGGTAAGCAAGTTGAAAGCTGTTTAGAAACCTGCAGAACTCATTGACTTATACAGTAAGAATTTGGCAGATAGGTAAAATTTAGAGAGTTCTGCTGATGTAGGCTGGATGCTTGTGACCTTGTGGCACAGGCCTCCAAGGGTTTAAGCTCAAGAAGCTGACACTGGTCAGAGATTTGAAGGGTTGCTTGGTGGATTGCATTGCACAAGTTCTGAGGTTCCCTACATAGTTCAACCTGTTGGGTACAGTATTCTAGCAGCTGCTTTGCTCACTGGTACCTTTAGGAAGGGGAGCTTTTCTCTTTCCTGTAGGGATACTTTTCCAAACTTCCTTTATAACTCTTAGCCCTTTCCCCTAGAGAGACCATTATTGTCTAAGGAAACAATGACATTGTTTGGTGGGGGTGAGATGAACAGCTTTATCACTTCACCAAAGACAGTAGGAACTCTTGTTCTTAGATCTAAATTAGTGTAATTGAGTTCAAGAAACATTTTTCAACATGTTTAAGGGGAGTTTAAGAGAAGACTGTTGAATCCTGGGAGGAAATATGGAGAATCATTGAGTATATGGAGAGAACATGATGGAAGTCAAGAACAGGAAAAGTAAACTACTTCTGCTCAAGCCTGAAACACTCAAAATGAGTAACTAATCAGGATTTAGATGAAATAATAATTCATGTGGAACATTTTACTTGCTGTATATCTCATTCAAGAAAATCTCAGAACTCCTGCTGCCCAATGGCCTGTAAATTCAAAAATATGGGAAAGTTCAAGAATCCCTCTCCTTAGTGACATAAACCTCATTATTCCCTCTATTAAACAAAAGGCAAATTCTATTATTTGTCTTCTCTCATGTCTGCTGACTAAAATCAACACTACAGTGTAGATGGGGCTAAGCTAAGAAGGAACCACTGAGAGAGGTTCTGTGGTGAAATTCAGCTCTACTTGCTTCCCAGCTCTCTGTTAAGTTTCTACTCAGGCAGCAAATGTCTTTTGGACAATATTGATGGTCTTGGAGTTATCTATACATTTATATTCAGGGTAGGACCGTTGCTTAAAAATGGCAGAACAAACTTACTCAGAGCATGGTCAGAGAACTCTTTGTTTCCAAGCTTGTGCCTTACTTCATGAGGTTATTTATTGTCTGTTTCCTAGAAATAGAGTTCATTATTCTGAGACCACACTTTCAGAAGCACAGATTTTGATCGCATAGTTTCTGCTGACTCTGACCTGGTATTTCCTGATTACCAGACTGATGGTATCAACCCACTGTCCTCAGTGCAGGCATTTCTATTTTATTTGCTTCTTTTTACAGCCAAATTATCATTCTTACACAAGCAGTAATAGTGGGTAATTGGAGACATGTTCCCTAGCGGTGTTAATAGCACAGGTGTCTTATTTTTGTTTCTTTCCGCTGGAGGTTGATTCAATTTGGCACCAGTGTCTCCTGAAGTGCAGAGCAGAGTCTGTCACCTGTGCAACCACCATCTGTCCTACCTGCAAATTCAGCAGGGAATGGTGTAGATAAACAAGAGAGGAGCCTCTCTGTGAGGTTCTTCCTGCTGGATTGCTCCATCAATGTTTCAGAATAGGGAAGGACCTGCTGCAGGCCCCAGTGGATAGCATCATAGAGCCTGTGGACCTCACAGGTCCTGATGGGCTTGCAGGAGGGCACCACCTGCCAGTTCCTCATGAGGAGGTTCTGAAGCACTGGCAACCCTCCTGTGCTTCCCAGCACGCTCCTAAAGCAGCCGTGCTGCCTGAGACTTCACAGAGAAAACTCCCCAGAGTCATGAATACAGCCCCAGGCTGTAGTGAATAAGAAATGATGTGCTGACTAAAGGCGTGCAATTTTAAGGAATACTCACTCCTGATCTCTCTTACTTTTATTTCTTTCTGTGCAGATTGTAACTCCACAGACAGCATATAAGGGGTCTTTGTAGATTTTTACGACCACAGAAATATCACCAAACTTTTGCTGTGCAATTCTTTTCTGATCCTCTGTAAAATCTCCTGCTCTTTGTGCTTCAAACTGTGGCACAGACATCCACTGAGTTCAGTGACTTTTCAAATCCCATCCCAGAGTTTTCCCAAAGGACAGATAAATCAGTCTACCAACACTGTGACAGACAGAAAAGTAAGCCCTACATCGGTAAATGACATGCACTGTATTTCATAGAATCATAGAATGGTGAGAGTTGGAAGGGACCTTAAAGATCATCTAGTTCCAAGCCCCCTGCCATGGTCAGGGACACCTTCTACTAGACCAGGTTGCTCAAAGTCCCATCCAGCCTGGTCTTGAACACTGCTCTCAATCCATTCTCCACCCAGCTTGTATTTGTGCTTGGGATTGCCCCAACCCATATGCAGAACCTTGCACTTGGCCTAGCTGAACTTCATGAAGTTCTCATGGGCCCACCTGTCAAGCCCGTCCAGGTCCCTCTGGATGGCATCCCTTTCCTTCAGCATATCAACCGTGCCACACAGCTTGGTGTCATCGGCAAACTTGCTGAGGGTGCACACAATCCCACTGTCCATGTTGCCAACAAAGATGTTAAACAGCTCCAGTCCCAGTACCAACCCCTGAGGAACACCACGCATCACTGGCTGCCACTTGGACATCAAGCTGTTGACCGCAACTCTTTGAATGTGGCCATCCAGCCAATTCTTTATCGACCGAGCAGTCCATCCATCAAATCCATGTCTCTCCAATTTAGAGACCAGGATGTCATGCGGGACAGTGTCAAATGTTTTGCACAAGTCCAGGTAGATGACATCTGTTACTTTTCCCTTGTCCACCAATGCTGTAACGCTGTTGTAGGAGGCCACGAAATTTATCAGACTCAAAGGTGAGACTGACCGGCCTGTAGTTCCCTGAGTCTTCCTTTTTTCCCGTCTTAAAAAAGGGTGTTATGTTTCCCCTTTTCCTGTCAATGGGAACTTCACTGGACTGCCACAACTTTTCAAGTATGATGGATAGTGACTTAGCAACTTCATCTGCCAGTTTCCTCAGGACTCGCAGATGAATCTCATCAAGTCCCATGGACTTGTGCACTTTCAGGTTCCTCGGAAGTTCTTGAAACAGGTCTTCTCCTACAGCAGGCAGTTCAGCCTTCTCCATATCCCAGGTAACCCAGTCTTCCGTTTCTTTCCTGAGAGGGCCCACATTTTCCCTAGTCTCCCCTTTATCACCAATATACCTATAGAAGCTTTTCTTGTTGCCTTTGATGTCCCTGGCCAGATTTAATTCTATTAGGGTTTTAACTTTCCTAACCTGATCCCTGGTTGCTCAATTTCTCTGTATTCCTCCCAGGCTACCTGTCCTTGCTTCCACCCTCTGTAGGCCTCCTTTTTCTGTTTGAGGTTGTCCAGGAGCTCCTTGTTCATTCATGGAGGCCTCCCGGCATTTTTGCCTGATTTCCTCTTTGTTGGGATACATCGCCCCTGAGCTTGGAGGAGGTGGTCCTTGAATATCAACCAGCTTTCTTGGACCCCTCTTCCCTCCAGGGCTTTATCCCATGGTACATTACCAAGCAGATCCCCAAAGAGGCCAAAGTCTGCTCTCCTGAAGTCCAGGGTAGCAAGCTTACTGTGCATCCTCCTCACTGCCCTAAGGATCTTGAACTCCACCATGTCATGGTCACTGTAGCTGAGGCTGCTCTTGAGCTTCACATTCCACACCAGCCCTTCCTTGTTGGTGAGAACAAGGTCCAGCATGGCACCTCTCCTCGTTAGCTCCTCTATCACTTGAAGAAGGAACCTCCTGGATTGCTTATGCCCTGTTGTATTGCCCTTCCAACAGATATTGTGGTGGTTGAAGTGCCCCATGAGGACCAGGGTTTGAGAACATGAGACTGCTCCTATCTGTCTATAGAGGGCCTCATCTACTCAGTCTTCCTGGTCAGGTGATCTGTAGCAGACCCGCACTGTACCATCACCTGTTCCTGCCCTCACTTTAATCCTGACCCATAAGCTCTAGGTCGGCTCCTCATCCATGCACTCCATCTGGTCATTGACATAGAGAGCAACACCCTTTCCTTGTCTTCGCTGCCTGTCCTTCCTGAAGAGCCTGTATCATTCCATTCCAACGTTCCAGTCATAGGAGCCATCCCACTATGTCTCTGTGATGTCAATAAGATCATAGCCCTGCTGGTGTGAGCATATCTCTAACTCCTTTTGTTTATTCCCCATGCTACATGTGTTTGAATAGAGGCATTTAAGTTTCTTCCCGTAGGATGCTTGTACAGGGCATTGAATGCCTAGCCCAGTGTGCTACACATAATCATCACTAGGAATATTCACAGTAATATTCCAAAATATTCCAGTATTTGAGAGTGTCATGCCATCTACACTTTTAGAATGGCATGGACAAGTTAAACTACGATTAAGATCTTTGCTCTTTGTAGAGCCATTTCCAAAGCTCTAGCAAAAACCTTGTAAAAGCTGGCAGATCTTTAAGGATGCTCTCCATAGAGCACAAAAGATCTCAATCCCAACATGTAGGAAATTGGGTAAGGAAGGCAAGAAACCACCATGGTTGAGCCGGGACCTGCTGGTCAAACTAAGGGGCAAGATGGGGCTACACAGGAAATGGAAGAAGGGACAGGCAACCTGGGAAGAGTATAGGGATGTTGCCCGGCTGTGTAGGAATAAGGTCAGGGAGGCCAAGGCACAGCTAGAATTGGACTTGGCAAGGGACATAAAGAAAAACAAGAAAGGCTTCTACAAGTACATTAACCAGAAAAGGAAGGTTAAAGAAAATGTACCCCCCCTAATGAGCAGCAGTGGGGAACTTGTATCAATGGAGGAGGAGAAGGCAGAAGTTCTCAATAATTTTTTTGCCTCAGTCTTCACTGGCAACCCCTCTCCTCCTAGCTCTTGTATTGATGGCCCACAAGTTGAGGATCCAGGTGACAAAGTCCATCCCACTATAACTGAAGGCATGGTACGTGATCACCTAAGGAATCTAAAGACATACAAGTCCATGGGACCTGATGAAGTCCATCCCAGAGTCCTGAAGGAACTGGCTGATGAAGTTGCAAAACCACTTTCCATGATATTCGAAAAGTCATGGCAGTCAGGTGAAGTCCCTGCAGACTGGAAGAAAGGAAACATCACACCCATTTTTAAAAAGGGTAGAAAGGAGGACCCTGGGAACTATCGACCTGTCAGCCTCACCTCTGTGCCTGGGAAGATCATGGAACAGATCCTTCTGGACGCCATGCTTGGGCACATGGAGGACAGGGGGATGATTCAGGACAGCCAACATGGCTTTACTAGGGGCAAGTCCTGCCTGACTAACCTAGTGGCCTTCTATGATAAAGTGACTAGGTCAGTAGACAAGGGGCGACCTATGGATGTAATCTATCTGGACTTCTGTAAGGCCTTTGACACAGTTCCTCACAACATTCTACTTGCCAAATTGGAGGGATACGGATTTGATGGGTGGACGGTTCGGTGGGTAAGGAATTGGCTGAATGGTCGCACCCAGAGGGTGGTACTCAATGGTTTTAAGTCCAGATGGAGAGCAGTGACTAGTGGTGTCCCTCAAGGGTCCGTCCTGGGACCAGTACTGTTTAACATTTTTATCAAAGACATAGACAGAGGGATTGAGAGCACCATCAGCAAGTTTGCAGATGACACCAAGCTGTGTGGTGTTGTCGATACATCGGAGGGACGGGATGTCATTCAGAGGGACCTGGACAGGCTGGAGAGGTGGGCCCAGATGAACCTCATGAGGTTCAACAAAAGCAAGTGCAGGATTCTGCACCTGGGAAGAAACAATCCTCAGTATAAATACAGACTGGGGGATGAGGTATTAGAAAGCAGCCCTGAGGAAAGGGGCTTGGGGGTGCTGATGGACGAGAAGCTGGACATGAGCAGGCAATGTGCACTTGCAGCCCAGAAGGCCAGTCACATCCTGGGCTGCATCAAAAGAAGTGTTGCCAGCAGATCCAGAGAGGTGATTCTGCCACTTTACTCTGCTCTGGTGAGACCTCACCTGGAGTACTGTGTGCAGGTCTGGAGCCCTCAATATAGAAAGGACATGGACCTGATGGAGCGGGTCCAGAGGAGGGCCACCAAGATGATCGGGGGGCTGGAGCACCTCTCCTATGGGGACAGGCTGAGGGAGCTGGGGTTGTTTAGCTTGGAGAAGAGGAGGCTCCGGGGAGACCTCATAGCGGCCTTCCAGTATCTGAGGGGGGCCTACAGGAAGGCTGGGGAGGGTCTGTTTACAAAGGCCTGCAGCGACAGGACGAGGGGCAATGGTTTTAAGTTGGAGAAGGGGAGATTTAGATTGGATATTAGGAAAAAATTCTTTACCGTGAGGGTGGTGGAACACTGGAACAGGTTGCCCAGTGAGATATTCAAGGTGAAGCTCGACGAGGCCCTGGGCAACCTGGTCTAGTAGGAGGTGTCCCTGCTGACTGCGGGGAGGTCGGACTAGATGACCTTTGGAGGTCCCTTCCGGCCTGGACCAATCTATGAATCTATGAATATAGAGGCATACTTTCTTTATCAGTCTTCTGGAAGAAAATTAGATCTTGTATAGATCTGTGCACCTCTTGAATTTTCTGAATTCAGACTTTTTTTCACAAAAGAGTGATTTTAACTAACTTCACCTTATATAAACTTAAGTGTATATAAAGTTAAGTGTAATACCAAAAATTAAGCAGATGGACTCCCTCCCAAAAGAAAGGAGGTAAGTCTAGCTGGGAATTTGTATTATTCTAAACTGGGTATTTAAGTTATCCTGGCAGCATACTGCTCTCAAAGTACCTCTCTGTACTGAGTATAGTGGGGTTCCAGAAAAGATAAGACCTCCTGCTATTTGACAGGTACAATCAGTCCTAGCTCTAATAGGTGTAATCCCATTTTACATACTTAGAATGTTCCAAGTATTATTTCCAACATTTTATCTCTTTTTTACTGGGCCAGATTTAATAGATTTGTAACAGTGCAAAGACATTAGTCATGAGAGGTTACTGACAACAGGTGAACAGTTGGTAAGAATGGCCAATTTCTTTTTGCAGTATTTTATAAGGTTAACAAGAAATTAATTGTAGCAGAAGGCAGGGAGTGAATTTACTTAAAGCCAGTACCATTGCAGATGTCATCATGGCTAGAGCCATGTATATGGAAAACATGACCCCAAGTTCACAGATCATAAGAAAACCTCACATGAACTTTCCTAGGCCACATTTAAGATTTTAAGTTTACAGTTGTGTATCTTACCATTTTTTGCAGGAGGCTTCAAATGACTTCTGTATAAACATTAATGTTCATGAATTCATTCACCTGCATAAAGACAGAGGAATACCTTGATATGAAAGCAGTGCATGGAATGTATCAAGCACTTCACTGAGAAGTAGACCACACCTCAATTTATTTATTAGTGAGTTAACAAAACATTATAACAGAGGATTTATTATAATGCATAATGTGAAAATGGGTAAGGATCTGATTCTGAAAATCACTGAATGTCTGACAGGCTGTGTGGAAATGAGAGACTCTGTGGGAAACATGAAGTGCTGTGCAAAAGCTGCACTACAAGAGTGTCTGTCATCATGGCACTGCCCATCAGACTAAATAAATACAACAGCTGCGTTCACTTTCATTGCTTCTGATTTTCCTTCTTTGGTGTCTAGGGCTAAACAGAATGACGAAGTTTTGTGCAAACACAACATTTTCCTTCCTTCAGATGCATTCTGATATGTCTGCCAGTGTTTATCACTGTAACAATATAGAAAAAGGACATGTAGTATGTTAGTCCCTGCTGCAATATTTCTTTAATCAGGTTATTTGCTATAGCAAGTTCAGTCAAATGTTAATTGAACTACTGTAGTGATGTTGCTGCAAACCTGTGTTGTGTATTCCTGAATATTGTTGGAGGCAAAAGCAATAGGTCTAGTGTACCACAGCAATGGCTGTGACACAGCTGCTTCTGTGTTACATTGGTTGCGTTGTTGGGATGAAGGCTGAGCGATTGTGTGTCTTCCGCCTCTCCTGCTTGTATTTTGCACAATCTCTCTTCCGCGTGATAAGTTTTTTATCTGCGCCAAGTGAATATTGTTCTAGCTTGTCATTTGTTATTGCCGTGATTGAAACTACATATGAAATTTCAACCAGATCTCCAGAGACTGGAGACTGTATTTCTGCAATATCGCACAGACTATTGCGTATTGTTCAGAAACATAGACTAACTTAAGACAAACTCTTAGAACAAGCCAAAATTTCCAGTTAAAACTCTCTACTTGTAAAGCTGCAGAATTATTTCACCTGTATTTATACATACAATTTATTATTTTAAAGATAAGGCAAGTTAACTGTAACATCCAAAGTAACACCATCTGTCCTAAACAAAAATTAGGATCTACTGGCAAGGTCTCAAATGCTTATTCTTTACTGCTGGCAAAAAATGTATTTAAATGGTGACAAATAAGTGCAGTTTACTCTCAGCTTTCCTCTGGTGATTAGATCTATCTACACTAGCAGTTAACCACTAACTTGTTTTATCACTGTTTGTATTAGGAAATGAGTGAGTCTATTTCCAGTTGGACGGCAACAAGAGACCATATAAGTTGGGAGAGCTTCTAATTCTTTCATTCAATATGAATCATGTATTAAACCTGAAAAAAAAAAAAAAATAGTGAAGCCTTTTAGGCATCCATGCTGAGGGGTAAAAATTAATTTTTGTTTTCATCTGAATCTCTGCGTGAAAACAAGTTTATAAGACTGCCTCAGTGACTTGGGAATCATAAACCTTAGTTTTAAAGGGAGTTGGGACACAAAAACTTCATGCTGTGGCACTCTGTGCAGGGACACCCCAGTTTTGGTTTGGGGACCTAAGCCAGTATCCTCACATAGCAATGTGCCATTCTGTGAAGATGTAGCAACCTATATGGAGCTACTCCAGGAATCTCCCAGCTGAGTTCCCTTGATGATATAGACCTGATGTCAAGTACTTGCATGACTAAGTATCGTTAAAAGTCAATGGGATACTCATTTCTGTTTCCAGTAAGGATTTATATTCCTGTAGAGTATAGATGCTTCTATACTTTCATCCTTTCATGGCAAAAAGCTGGCAGGGACTTCAAGAGGAGCTTGTTGGTATCTTTTATACTGTCCCAATGCTATATGCCCAATGTTAGTAGCAATTATATGGTGGTGTGAGATAAATATTTTTCCATGTGTATAATTACTTTCCTGTTTATTTTATTTTCTTTTTTCTGCTTAGTCTGCATGCATATATATCTTTATTTTCTTTTCTGATGCCCTGTATTACCTAGCTCTGTAGAACTTTACTTTGTGGACCAATATACATTTTGACCAAAAACGTTACATTTTTGAGACCTGGCCCTTGATGCACAGGATGGAATTTCCCTGCGTTCCAAGTGCTGGAGGCTACGTTAGGTGGTAACTAGATTCCCTTTATAGTCAAAGGAGAGACATAGGCAGTTTTAGAGTTCACTTCATCTCCTCCCAGAGCAGAAAACTGAAATAGGCTTGATGAATGAGTTTGCC
Organism: Numenius arquata; assembly: GCF_964106895.1. NCBI lineage: Eukaryota > Metazoa > Chordata > Aves > Charadriiformes > Scolopacidae > Numenius > Numenius arquata. The sequence goes on along the minus strand of NC_133577.1, from coordinate 84,575,626 downwards.
TTTGGCTCTCTATTGACGAGCAAGGGTGGAAATTCCCGCTTTCTGCAGCTCACATGTGCATGTGTAACCCTAGATGTTATGACTTCTGTTCATTGAGGCTTATTCTCCATAGCAAAATTTTCTGGTAAATCACTGGTTTTAAAATATTCCCAATGAAGACAGCAGTTGTTAATGTGGCTATAAGCCAATGGAGGGTCAGGATGACTCTGTCTGATCTGGGCTAGATACTTATTCAGTCTCCCAATTTCTTTTATGTGGTTCATGAGATCAGACTTTAAACAGCAGCTTCTTTGTCTTGTTCCAGAGCCATGCCTATTAAAAATGGTTACATTCCTGGTACAGTTAATGTTCCATTTACTAGTGAGCTGAACATCTTTTCGTTCTTCGTTTGTCATAAAGAGAGATTGCTGGTAAGCCTAAAATTGGATCCATCAGTTGTGTTTTTTTGTTTGTGAATGTATATGTGCTTGTCACGCCACCCCTCTGTTCTGCTTGTCTGCTCAGTTATCCTAAGTAGGCACACACTAAATCACAGGTTTTAGGTGTCATGCTCCCCAAAAGCACCGGGGAGGGGAGAGTCTTGCATACTTCACTACTTTACCTGCACACGGAAGCAAGGGAGAGGAGTGGAGTGGCAGGGCAGTGTGACCTGCATATATCTACACAGACAATTATGAACAGTCAACTTATTCCTCTGGGTTTGCTGTGGCCACGGTGCCATGAAGAAAGCCGAATTTTAGCAGTACTGCACTTTGTCACAGGGGGGAATCTTTGTTCTATAGGGCAGTGGACAAAAAAAGCATCTTCAAATGAATGGATGGTTAAAACACGGGACCTGTCAGTCTTAATAACGTCACTTTAAACTTGAACTCAGTATTTCTTCCAAATGTGCAGAGCTATGAATGACACAACAGATTCACATTTAGCTGGTGGCTGGCAACCACAGCATACAGAGGCAGAGTGCAGCTACTGTTTTGTAGCAGTGCAACTGTATTACAGAGCTGCTTAATGTTATGCAGGGAACCCGGAGGGGAAAAAAAGTAATCACAAAGGGTGTTAAAATGAAGTCTGCTGGGAAAGTCTAATTATAGCTATTGCACAAAATGTTAAGGCCTGTATGTAAGTCAGCTTCTGCATGTTTGTACTTTTTGCCAGCACAAAATGTAAGGATTTTCTCTCTCCTCCTTCCTCCACTTCATAGTGGTCTATAGAAAGGTGGAAGGTATTGTTTATAGAGAGGTAGGATTTCAAAATTTTGTACTGTGCTGTCTATGGCTGTAGAGATTGGAAAAATCATGGGCAGCGTTCAGCCTTGTACAGGCATGAGACTACATATTAAAGAAAACACTTGGAAATCTGTGAATCATCCCCCAAGCTCCAGCATATTTTCTAAAACCACTCCAAGAAGATCTGTAGAGACTTAGAAAAATTGCCAGTATATTTCCAGCACTCTAAAGGCATTCTGAGACATAATATGGAAACAACAAAAGCTATAAATTTCCATGGTAGGGGATGCTGTGGAGTATTGATGACAATTAAGTGAGATGAAACAAATCTTCATGTACAGACCAGGTAGAACTTAGAAAGTTTGTGGGGTTTTTTAAATTTTATTTATTTTATTTTATTTTATTTTATTTTATTTCATTTCATTTCATTTCATTTCATTTCATTTTATTTGTTTGTTTATTTTCTTGTTTTTGTTAAATATCTATTAACCTCCCTGCCTGTTAAAAGAGCAAAAGAAAACATTTGCAATTACAGGGAGGTGAGAGAGAGCTTTTTTTGTTTGCTTGTTTTCAGCACTGGACAGCAGAGTGAATGATTAAAATTCCTGAAATTAAAATGGTCTGGGGGTTACAGTACTTGAATCCTTTCCTTAAACAGAAATTTTTCTCAGGATAGAATGAGAATTATTTACAATTTCTCTAAGAATAGTCTTCCGATAGCAGTTATTGACCCATTGGCACATTGATAGGCAAAGCCAACCTTGTATCATGGCATAGTTATAGCACATACGGCCTATTTAATGAGTTTAAAATCGTGTCTTGTGTATCCTCCCATGTGATGACAGCAAGTATGTGAGGTGTCCACACAAGGCCATGGGCTGATAAGGCCAAAGACTTGGGGAAATGCCTGTGTTTTTTTCAACAGGAAGACCAAATCATGGCTTAGCTCCAAAGAATACATTAAGGAACTAAACTCCGTGTTTGAGACTGTAACTGATTCACTGGACATGGGGAAGGGGAGACAGTCCATGATATAATAAAGAGGTGATTGGAGACAGCCAGCATGGCTTCACCAAGGGCAAATCTTGCCTGACAAATTTGGTGGCCTTTTACAATACTGCCACAGGCTTGGTGGACAAGGGCAGAGCAACAGACGTCATCTACCTGGACTTATGCAAAGCGTTTGACACTGTCCTGCACGACATCCTGGTCTCAAAATTGGAAAGTCATGGGTTCGATGGATGGACCACTCGGTGGATAAGGAACTGGCTGAATGGCCGCACTCAAAGGGTTGTGGTCAATGGTTCAATGTCCAATTGGCGGCCAGTGACGAGTGGTGTTCCTCAGGGGTCGGTACTGGGACCAGTGCTGTTTAACATCTTTGTCAGAGACATGGACAGTGGGATAGAGTGCACCCTCAGCAAGTTTGCCAATGACACCAAGCTCCGTGGTGCAGTCGACACGCTGGAGGGAAGGGATGCCATCCAGAGGGACCTGGACAGGCTTGAGAGATGGGCTCGTGCAAATCGCATGAAGTTCAACCAGGCCAAGTGCAGGGTCCTGAACCTGGGACGTGGCAATCCCAGGCACAAATACAGGTTGGGCAGAGAATGGCTGGAGAACAGCCCTGAGGAGAAGGACTTGGGGGTGTTGGTGGATGAGAAGCTCAACACGAGCCAGCAGTGTGCACTGGCAGCCCAGAAAGCCAACCGCATCCTGGGCTGCATCAAGAGAAGTGTGGCCAGCAGGTCACGGGAGGTGATTCTACCCCTCTACTCTGTGCTCGTGAGACCCCACCTGGAATACTGTGTCCAGCTTTGGAGTCCTCAACACAGGAAGGACATGGACCTGTTGGAACAGGTCCAGCGGAGGGCCACGAAGATGATCAGAGGGATGGAGCACCTCCCCTATGAAGACAGGCTGAGAGAGCTGGGGTTGTTCAGCCTGGAGAAGAGAAGGCTCCGGGGAGACCTCATAGCAGCCTTCCCATATCTGAAGGGAGCCTACAGGAGAGCCGGAGAGGGACTCTTTGTCAGGAAGTGTAGTGACAGGACAAGGGGTAATGGTTTTAAATTGGAAGAGGGGAGATTTAGACTAGATATTAGGAGGAAATTCTTTCCTGTAAGGGTAGTGAAGCACTGGAACAGGTTACCCAGGGAAGTTGTGGATGCCCCATCCCTGGAAGTGTTTAAGGCCAGGCTGGATGGGGCTTTGAGCAACCTGGTCTAGTGGAGGTGTCCCTGCCCGTGGCAGAGGGGTTGGAACTCGATGATCTTTAAGGTCCCTCCCACCTCTAACCATTCTATGATTCTATGATTCTATGATATCTCTGACCAGAAGGTTGCACAAGATCTGAAAACAGGTGAATCTAAGGTTCTAAAATACTTATAGAATAAAAGAAGCCAAGCAATCTTCTGCAAAATACTAAAAAAACCAGCAGAGAGTTTTTACAGGTACCTTCTCAATTATGTGACCATCAGCCTATTTGGGTGTTACTTATGCCAAGGCCCACCATGCATTGGTGTTTCTAGCTTAAACTGACAGTAACGGAAGAGTGACAGATGCTTTGTCTGCCTGCTGGGGAGTACAATCATATGGAAATCTCTGGACCATTTGAAACATTTATGTGTTAACCAGAAACTATGCTCTTCTCAGTTAAATACTCCTCTCCATTTGCTGGAGAAAGGCAGAAAATATGCTTCATTTTGAAGTGAAAGCAGGATTTGCTGTATCACACCAGGAAACCAAAACTGTATTCTTGATGAGAAGAGCTCCCTGTTGGGCACTTTAACAGCTCAAAGTCAACCACCATCTGCAGGTCTCTGAGGCAGTTTGCTTCCATCAGATGAAGACAAATAAAAATCCTACAATCATCTCACCTCTTTCTAAGTGATGTTGATGCTAACAAATTGGAAGCAATATTAAAAGAAAGGGTCTCTTACCTTACTAGTAGTAAAAGTTGAGTAGAAAAGGATACAAAAATAGTGGAATATACACTAAGAACTCCTTAGGAGTCTGAGCTTTTATGTGTGTAATGCTATTCCACTACTCCAATGGAAGAAAACATCTACTGACCCATTAAACATAGGAAAAACCACGTAGGGCAGGTTTCTGGCTAGTCATACAATCTCATCCTGGGGGACTAGTTGAGGGTTATTCACAGGAAGGTTGCCTTTTCTGCAAGGACCTCCTGATAGGGAAAGGAAAGATGAAGACATAATTCCTGAAGTTGTGTCTGGCATCCACCTTGAAAAAAAGCCTTCCAGTATGAGAGACAGACGGTGATCTTAATGAGAGGGGAAGATTCACTATGTCTAAATTAACTTGATTGGGTGCTACTTAATTACTTTATTTGTGTATTTAAATTGTCTTACTAAATCCTCCATAAACTTTATACTGGCAAGAGCAAGAGCAAGGCCCTGTTGCTAGTCACATGGGGTCTTATTCGATGACAGCACATTTTGTGACACTCTCCAACTATACTTTTCCCTTAACACTGTGGAATGGTCACAATAATGAGCTATCTAAAATCAAGACTAATTTAGACAAATTGAAAACTAGATTGATGCTTTGTTCAGGGATTACTAGCTTGTTCCCTCCTTCCTCCCACCTGCAGGGAGGTAAGATAAGCTGCAAGTATAGCAGAGCACATCTTCTTGCTAACCTCTGACTCCTACAGACAGTTTGCAGCTGGGAGCATTTGCCACCTCCCTTTTCATCCCTACTTGACAGCTCAGACATGGAAGACACTGGACATACGGCATCCTTCCCCCAACTCTTCTTAGATCCAAAATGCAGGCAACCCTGATGTGGGTGTATTGGTTTAACAATGGCTACAGGAGAATGGGACTTCAGCCTTCTAAGAGCCAAGCGTCTTCTCAAAGAGCCCTCTGTATTTAGTTGAGAGGTACAGGCATTTCCAAAGGATGATTCACATCATCAAAAATTAAGTGTGTGGAATAGATGGGATGAATCCTCTAGAGGAACAATTTTCTCTGCACTGTCTGTTCAAGTAACCCAGATGACAATCTCAGTCCACATGCTTGAATTTTACAGGACTGCAGTTAGGTGAGGTGAACCCTATCTAAAATTTGAACCACACAGTATCTAGAAGAGCACTTTAAACCACAAACGCGACTGAGTTAAACCTGCATGCCTATTGAAATAAAATAGGATTTGGGTGTGGAGATCCATAAAGAAATTTTGGAAATACCAGTTTACCTAGTGGAAGCTGGCAAAATTCATCATCCAGTAACCAGACATTTACAGGCTGGTTTTTTTTTTTACCCCTGCAGATGAGTCATTTATATGAATAGTCCAAGAACTATAGTCCTGTTTTTCCTGTTCAAACATGATCTCTGTAATCCTTTCCATTTCTTTTGAGGAACAACTTCAGTGTTTTCTGTTTTCTTTAACACAGTTGTTGCTTTGATTAATGATTTAATTGTTTAAACAGTTGGAAAACGTAAAGACTGCCTTTAAGCCAGGCCCTATTTAATGAACAGCAAGAACAAAGAAGCTGCAGTATATGTTACAGAATTAGCTTCATTGTGGTAGCCCTGGTGAGATCACCAATTCGTTGTCCACCTCTGCAGTCTAGCCATTACTTTCCATAGAACAAACCCTGCCACTTATACTCAAAATTTAATCAGGAGAAAAGACACAATAATGGCACTGAGAACAACTTCTGGTGCAGCCCCTGCATAACCTGAAGCTATTTTGCCTTCCCTGCAGTAGCGTGCTCCATTTTGCTTGACACGATGATAAAGCTCAGCAAAAAAGCAGCACTGTCGATCCTGAGGAAAGCCAACCCACATCCCTGTCTACCCACTCTTAGAAGTGTGATGAGAAGGCTTCACTCATTACCTTTACCTCTTTCTTTTAAGAAGGATAACAGCACGAGAGAGGTTTTTTGAAAGAAATATTATACATTATCTCTGTGCTTTTAAGTCATATCTTCTCAAGTCCTCTGCCCATTTCTTTTCAGGTGACATTGGCCTCTTTCTTTCACAAAGCCTCACTCTGTTTTATCTCCCCTCCCATCTCCTTCTCTGCATTGACCTCTTGCCACAGTGACAATCCTCTCGGTTCCATTAATTGAACTTTGATGGTGTCAAAATACAGAAAGCATCACTGTGCTGGTGTACTGCTGTGCACCACTTTCCATAAAAATACACTTTTCTTTTTCTTTTATTCAACGCTTCTGTTATTTCAGTGCTCAGTGCTGTCATCACTTTACTTGCTTCCTCCAACTCGCAGCACAGCAGAAAGTGGGAAAGGCAGTCAGCTTTCAGCTCAGGATGACCACTCAAATATATGGAAGGATTGAAGGCTTAGTTTCATAATATGGGAGCTGTTTTGTTCTTTTTCTCAGATTCAGCAGTGCTGAGAAATGCAGAGCAGGCGCTGTTCTGCTCTCCAGTTCTCTGTGAGCTACGGTTTGTTGGGCTGATAAGTGGCTTGGTGCTTGCACATGAGTAGCTCATGATAAGGGAAGCGATTTCAGTGCCCAAATGTCCAATTATCAAGAATCTACAACATGTAAAGTAAGTGCCTGCTCCTGGACAAAGATAGTGAAGTTGTTAAAAAAAGCCAAACAAAATAGACCTGCCTATGTTGTAATTAAAACCCCAGAAGATAATGTGAGTGCTATACATTCCTTGGGCTGTCAGCTGTAAAACCTACACGATCTTCTGCTTTATTGCATGATTTATTTAATTTTTTTCTGCTTAAAAAGTATTCATTAGGGATGAGCTGCAAAAGAATGTTTTTTGGATAGACATGGGTCAAAATGAACACACAAAGAAGGGTGACCTTTCAGAAGGGAGATTACCTATAAATAGCAATGGTTATCCCTCACAGCCTTCTGACATAAGCCTGCTGGGAGTATGAAAAGGAGACCCTTTCCACCAGTTCCTCCAATATGATTTCAGACTGGCACATGACACATTTTGGCCATGAATAGCTGAAGAGAATTTGCAAGGGATCAAGCAAAAGCCTTAGCAGCTGGCTGGCTGTCGATATTCCCCTGGGTTTAACAATTATCTCGGAGCTTCCTTCTCTTTCCCCATGAACAATGGCACACACTTCACTAGAAAGGAATATTAAGATTCTGTGTTTGAAATATGTCACTTTGGGAGCTCATTTATTTAAAAAAATTAATTGCAGCAATTTTTAAAATTAGCCAAGCACTGTCAGCAGAGTTTGTTCAAACCCTAGAGGGCTTTAGTATCAGGCTGCAGTTCTTAACTAATGTTTCAACTTCTGCTCTGCATCATGGATCTATCAAATCCATTATTTGGAATGAGGAAGAATTGTTATTCCTGGTTATTTACTATTGTTAAAGTGAAAGAGGTGAGTGAATTAATCAGGAAAAGATACGATCTGTTCTGTTTGTAATGCTTATTTTCTTATTTGTCCTGTGAGATTGGCATAAAATAATATTTCAGAGTTCCTGTTTTGAAGAGCTCCATACGGAATATATTCCATGGTCATTCTGCAAACAGACAGTGCATAGAAGATGATAGTTTTGAATAGTCAGACGTGGTCAGTGTCTGAATGCTCATGTATTCATTGCACATATGTGTATCTGTACCGCATTCTCAGGTGCATCCTAAGATGTGTGCAGCCAGAGACCACCAGCAGCCCCTCCAAAACAGGCAAAACTGCTCTGTGTTTCTGACTCCTGTGGCCTCACGTGCTTAGGATAACAATTCTGATAAAAAGAAAACCAAAGCAGCTCGACTGCTGTTGTTAGATTCATATCGGATAATTACTATGTTTATCATCACTATTAAAATAATGATTATTAGTGACCAGGATCTGTATACAAGACTGAGCCCATGTACTGTTGGTAAACAAAGTAGGAGACAGTCTTTGTTGGAAGGCATTTACAACGTAAATAGACACGCAGACAAGAGGTGTTATTATCTCCACTTCACAGATGGTGACCAAGATAGGCTGATATGATGTGCCAAGGGACAGAGGCGAACGTGAGGGGGCAGGGAGGGAGCCAGCCAAGAGCTGAAGCTGGGTTACCAGGCTGCCCTGACCGTGACCACTCTTCCTCCCTGTGCCGGGCTGCAGCCCTGGCAGCCGCCGGGTTTCCCTCCGCTCACAGGCGGGAACGCACGACAAACAGCTTCCTCTCGAGCTGCTCCAGCCCCGCTGTTGCCTTCCTGGTTGATTTCTACCGAGTGGCGCCCCGTTCCTGTTTACCCAGGAAGTATTTGTTAGTGGTTGGCTCCAGGAAAGAGAGATTTTTTTCGATTCTGTCTTGCAGATGTCGTTTTAATGCACATTTGGCAGTTGTTTCTCTGCTTTAACATTCGTGATCTGGAAGCTGTTCACTTTGGATGTTTACAGCTGTTGTTGGGTTTAACAGCAGCACTTCATTCAAACCTTGCTGCAGCCCAGAATTCCTCCCTGAATTTATTGCGGGGAAACGTCGCCTGAAAAAGAAAAAAAAAAAAAAAAAAAAGAAAAAAAAAAATTAGGGTTCTTAAAGATGAGCTGGTGAAAGGGGTTATATAATGCCATGCTGGCGCTCGAAACAGACTCTGTGACCCAGAAGATAGCTCGCAGTCCTGTGCTGCTGCTGCCTATGATACAATGACTTATTTTCAGTGCAACACCACTGAGCATAACAAGTTCTCTTCTGACATGAAAATCCCCTGAACGGTGACATGGAGCCGATCTCTCTTTTACTATTGCTGTCCTGTGTTTACACTCACATGCAACTCCAGTCTAGGACTGGTGTCCTATTGTGACCTCTCCTACAAGGACAGGTATAGAAAAGGATCCCTGCCCTGAACTAGCAGGAGAATAGGAAATGTTAGCAGATGCTAACTGCCAGTTTACATCTCCTGGTTTTCCTTCCAGCATAAAACTGAGGGAAGCTTTATCATGCAGTTGCCTTGCTGCTCCACTCTAACTGGCAGGTTAGTTTTTAAATGTGATTTATAACGTGGATCTTGTTTCCACGTGGAGTGCTTTCTGTATTGGAGTGCTTTTGGATTACAGCATGAAATTTGAATGTGTCTAAATAAAGGGAATGCAGTGGTGGCGGTGACTGGGAGGCAGGGATTATATGAAAGCTTTCAGGAAGCTCCGAGCAGTGTGCTGCAGTAGCCAAGGGATTTTTATGGGCACAGAGGCACAAAGTAACCCCTCTAATCCCTTTCTCACTGGCTTACAGACTCTGAAGAAGCTTAATAATTACAGGGGAATGCAGTCAAAGTGTTTTTAAGGACATATGTGCAGAGGCTTATTTTAGTCATTTCCTAACAGCAAATGCACTGGCAGATTCTCAAGGAGAAATCTGAGTGCAAGTTCTCCCTTCTCTCTCCCCCACAATAAAGATGGTGATTTACACTTATATCAAAAAGAGTCTTAACCAGTGAGGAGCTGGGGGAATATTCCCTAGCCTGTAGGATTATGATTTTTCCATAGCCACACCACTCACCCCTCTATTTCTGGTGAAATACAAAGTGTATCCCTGTTCTGTTGAGCTCCCCAGATGGGCTTTTTTCAGTGAAAAGGCCAACAGAAAGCCTGCGCGTTCCCTTTAAAATATTATCCTTCTGGAGAAGTATTTCACCTTCTCTGAAATTACTGGTTCAGCTGATGGTGACTCTGCTGTTTATATATCGCTACCCATAAGTATGTCCCTAACTGCATGTGTACTATATATATGCATATGCGGGAGGTGTCCAGGAACTGTTTCTGTGCCGAGCTTTTAGTTTCACAGCTCTGTCATTTTTGGAGGAATCTGTGCCTCAAAGGAGAAAGATATGGCGTTACTCTCTCACCTTAGGGAGTTTTCGTGATTTTTTTTCCTTGACAATCTTGCCTAATTCAAAAATTATGGCATGGATTATCCCTCATTCTTCCTCAGATGTCATCTCCTGAAAAAACTAGGCACAAAATATTAACAGCAACATGAAAAGTTCTTTGAGTATTAATGGTAGAGGAGGATATGAAATGTATACTTGTTTTATGGTGCATGCTAATACAGTGCTCAGCCTCCCACTGTTGTTTGGGATATAAACTGCAATAGAAATGAAAACACTTATATCTCATTATTGCATTACTAACTAAAAATGGCCTATTTTTTCAGCCTTGTAGCAAGATGAAAGTTTTGTCCATATACTTGCCATTTCTATAAGACACTCTTGAGACCTGTAAATTCATATAAAAATGTATGAGGTAAGAATTAACCTCAGCTGTCTGGAATTTCTCTTTTCAAATCGCAATATTCTGCCTGTATCATCAAGAAGACCCTAACTAAAGTTGTGATCCTTTTCTGCTGGGGAAGATATTGGTCATTTTAGGGTTGCAAATTAACTTTAGTTTGAGCTGGTAGCATTTACTATGCTAGGTCCAATTTACTGTGTGCAAAGCTCTTAGTGAAACAGTATAAACTAATCCAAGATCTGCCTTTCCTGTTTTGATATTACAAACCTGTAGCACTTTTTGAAGAGAAGGTGTTTGCCAAAGTGATATGAACCTAAATCTTCTTTCCTGTGACCCCAAACTTTTTTTTCTGGGGGAACTGACTCTCCTTTTACTTAGTGGTCTCCCACCAAAGGAAGAGCAGCCTGGTTCGTGTTCTCTAAACTGTTCAGATTTGAGCTGATTCGGCAAATCTCAGGTTTCAAGTTTGGAAGCTAGATGCCAGGACAAAGCAATGGGCATGTGGATCCCAGTGCACGATCAGACCCTGGCTGGCTCTGTGTGAATGTGGGTGCCATTGCACCCATGTCAGCCTCTTGCAGCCCTCATATTGCTTTCTCTTGCTTTGCACAAGGGATGCCAGAGACCTTCTTGACAGCAGCAGGAAAAAGAGAGCACCCTACAAATGGGAAGGTCTCCTTCCTTGCGTGGTGGCTGCACATCCATCCCTCAAACAGAACTTTAAAGTTTTCTGAGACCTTTCAGACAGCCACAGCACCTCCACTGATTTTTTGCGGATGGGTAGAGTGTCCTCACAGTATTTGAGATAGGCAGGTCTATGCCAGTCTAATGTCCTATTAATATATCCCTGATCATGATAATACAGCGTGCTACAAACTCTTAGACTGTGCTATCTGAAAATTACTCATGCTGAACACTGTTTCTCTCATAACTAGTTCTGCAGACTTCTGTGGAATGACTCAGTGAGAACACAAGTGGCATAATCCAGCCTTTCACATTTATAATTGGAGTTATCAGTTGTTTAAAAAAAATAAAAATATATGTGTTGGATTTGGGTCTTAGATGCCATTACCCCAAGGTACTGGCTGTAATCAGGTTTTATTCTCTTTGAATGTTTCCAGGAAAATCTGCTTTCCTGAGCAGAAGAAACATGAAAGATCAGGAAAGTGACTAACAACATGGAAACCTTAATGACGCCTATCAAGTGCAATAACTGAGAACACCGCGGATTGTGGCAAGGATAACAAAATGGGCTATTTAGCACAATGACTGCCAGCTATTGTTTTTCAAGCAAATGACTGAGACTTGGCCATGATTAGTCTATAACCAGAGGAGAGGAAAAACACAAAACAAAATGAGAAAGGGATTGTAAAAAACAGGAAATAAAACCCACAGACAAACTTCATATAGACATGAATTTCACTACAGAAATAGTCAGTGATCCAAATTTACTCCTTTCATATGCCAATAAAGTCAGCACATTTGTACTAGGTTAAGTTTAACTTTAGCTTGATCACAAGTTAACTTTCTTTGGCAATAAATCATTATCTTTCGTAGCTTGAATACGTTCGGCCCTGCTTTGTACGCTTTCATGCTGCCCCATTGGCTTTATTGGTAGAAGGGAATAGAGATGGTATTTCTTGATGAAATAACCGTAAGCATTTGCAGCATAAAATCACCACTGATGACAACTCTTCATACTGAAACAAATGCCATCCATAAACACATCCACTTCTGTGGTGGCCGTCTGCCCCAGCAGGGACCTCATGTTACAGTAGGAACACAATCTAAAAGGCAACATGGCATTAAAATATTGATGGAACGATGTTAGTAGGAAGGGGAATGCATATTTAATAAGTGCCTAGATGCTTTTCATGTACACATGTGACACCAGATCTCTCAGGCTAATCAGAGTGAGGTTGGGTCAGTCCTTGTGAGGGGAAGGTTCCAGACAATACATGGGATATCCTGTTGTATCTGGCTTGAACATATCTTTCAGTGCCTTGACAGGAGGGAAGGAGCAGGGTAAGTAGTATCTTGATTCTAGCTTCCTGCTAGGGATGCTGTGCAGGTACCTCCCCTTAGGTGGTGTCTCAAAAGGCCCATTTCCTACATGACTACCTCCTTTGTAACGAAGCACATGCTTTGAGATGATGCTGTTGTAGCCTTCTGTGGCCAATAGGAAGGCTGGAAGACATAACACTCATTGTGGTTCCCCACCTGGAAGCTGGGAGGTGGCAAGACTCCTGATCCACTGACATGAGAAAGTTGGTCTGGAGAAAGCATCTGAGGGGATAAGACAAAAAGTTCACTGTGTCCTGAACATCCCCTCACACGGAAAGGTCAAGAACCACATAACCCAGGCTATTAATGGCAATGAGCTGTAAAAGCTGTGGCTTCTGCATCATGAAGCTGTGGTCGTGACTATGATGCACATTAGAACCTGCAGTTCCACTTTGGTCTGTGCTGGGCCTCCACAAGTGGGACTGTAAAAATGCATGTAAACCCGTGTGCACACCTCTGTGCTCTGACTTTCCAAAGGTGTGAACTGCAAAGAGCTGTTAAGTTTTACAGACGTGACACACAGCTTTCAAATAGTTGCTTGTAGATGCATAAATGTTAGCCTTTGAATTGCTAAATTGTCCTTTGTGTTGAAGTCCGCAAGTAGCCCCATGTGTGCTGATGTATGAGTGTCTATGTGTGTTTAGGTGCTTGCTCCTTTATTTGGCTAAAAATAATTTATAACACTTACCAACAGTCCCCTGTACGTTTTTATTATTACCAGCTCTTCTTTAGCTCTCACACCCCGTGCATTTGGTATGAGTAATAAAACTTACTTAATTGCCCCAATAAAGGCAACTTTGTATGCTTGAACTTTGATTTTGAAGGATTTTCCATTATATAACCATATACTTTTAAACATAGACAATAAAGTAATGGCTTAATAGAAAAGTACTTGGAAACAGTGGTAAACCTTATTATGAATGTCATCTATTGGTGACCAGAGTGAGTTGTAGATTGCTTTTTTAGTCCTAATCACAGCCACTGTGTTTTTCCATCTGAGAGTGTGTGCTTCCTTTCAATCAGTTAGGTAGTGGTGAGAAAAAAATCTATAGTAATGAGAAAAAGTCAGCTCAGTTAGAGGAAGAGAGTGTTTTCACAGAACCTGGACAAAGCTAAAGCACACTACAAGCAATTATTTGTAGTCCATTACATCCCAAGCAAAGCATACTTGCAAAGCATTAATAGTTACATGCGCCAAGACAGAATGGTGCTTTCATCGTAAGCGTACTCCATGTTCTGGCACATCGTCGCAGCCACAAGTCTCTGAGGATCATTATGTTATCGCAGAGTTCCCTTAAGATGTATTCAGTGATAATCTTAGTTATAAAGAACTTTAGAAAAAGATGGAAATATCACTATTAGGCCAACTTTTACATATATTGCCAATTTACCATTTATAGACTCACTAAACTTGGGTTTGATTCATTTTACAGCTGTTTGTTGGTTTATAAAAATATTAATAGGAGCAGTACAATTTATTTGTCATAGAAATGCCGGAAAGTAAGATGAAATAGAAACAAACTGGAATATAAATCTGAAGACTGGGAAACTTCTCTAGCTCCATCTTTTACCAGGATATTCAGGAAGAATTGAGTAAAATCTATTAGAAATAAGTGAAAGTGCAGGGCTTTTGAGGAATCAAGTTACTCAAGCCAGTCATGCCTGATTTAGAGCCTTTCCTGAAATGAAGGCCGAGCAGTGAAGATATTTAGCATGTGTATGGAAACAGACAGGCAGATACTAAAAAGGGGCCTACAGCAGCATCTCAGCTATTTATTTGGCATATTGAGACCTACAGAAACAACAGAGCAACCTATACAGAACCAAATGAGCTGGAACAATAAATATATGTATAGTTTGGAGTATTCAATGCAAAATACACATCGAAGTTGGAATAACTATAGAGCAATCACACTGTATTACATGAAAAATGCCAATTTGGATCAATCTCTATAGAGTAAACACCCATAATGGAGAAAAATACATCTGCATTCCTCTCCTGGGCTTTTCCTGCTTTATTTCCTGGGGCAGGCTGCCTCCAGTGGAAGGTGCAAGGGTGACAATGGGTCAGGATGACTCCACTGGAGACCCTTTGCACCCAGCATTATACCTATGGCCTATTGCCCCCAGACTTTCTCCTGGGAAGCAGCCATTAAAGGGAGCCGTGATTGCAAGGACTATTGACCTGGCAGATATCCCTGCACTCCACTTATATTGACATTCCCAGAAAGGAGTTTGGATGCCTTTTGCTCATATTTCCTTTGAAAGGCAAGGTCAAAAGGGAGAAGACATACCTTCAAGTTCCTTCTTCCCTCTTCTCCTCTACTCTTATCCCAAAGACCTGGTGCCTCACAAGGGCACAGGGGCAGAAGGATCTCTGGCAGGACGGAGGACCAGGTCTGTACACAGAGGCTCCTCTCTATGTGTCAATCATGAGGAAGACTGGCTCAAGGGGGGCTGAGCTGGCTGGATCTAGACGAAGGGCTGCATGCGCTAATCTTCCTGAATCGAAAGGATTGGACAGTATTTTACTCACTGCAGCTCCAGATCAGAATAATTAGTGAATTCAAATGGATTTTCCACTAGGCAACGTGTTGCCGAGGCTGGTTTTGGAAGGGCTTTTTTTCCTCCTTGTTAATAAAAAAAATAAAAAGCCAAGACAGCTGTCTTGTGAGGGATCTGTATTCAATAGTAGAAAGCTACACAGCTGTGGAGTCTGGATGCTATCATAAAAATTGAATAGCAGAAACATGGCATTGCTGGAATACAACCCACTTTGTAAGTGTGCTGGGTGCTTGGAATGTGCATATCACACAATAAAAGTGCTGCTCTTGTCTGTGTTCAAAGCAAGAGCACCAATAAGCCTGCGGAGCTGATGTAATGAGATTCAGGCTGCCCTCAACAGCTGAAATATTCAGTTCAGCAAATGGATATTTCAAATGTAAATATTTACATGGGCCAAGGGCTCTTTGTTGCTCTGCTATTTTGACATTTTCAAATCCCTCAGCTTTACTTGTGTTACAAAGATGGCCTATTTGCTGATGAGAAGAACAAAGGTCAGTGGCTAGTTATGCAGAAATGGTGTTATTATCATAGCAAAAGACTACTTCTCCCAACCCACAAAGCCATGATTCCATATGCTTCAACATCATAACCTACACATTGATGGAAATAATGCATCCCTCTGGTTGTTATGAGGAAATACAATCATTTAAAAAAAACCAAACAAACAAGTTATTTGAGGTCCTGATAGGATAGAATGAATGGTTCAACAGGAAGAAATGTTAAGTACATTTACCTTTCATTTCAGAAACATTCCCCAGGTGCTCTTAATAACCACTTGTTACATTTTACGGGACCAGTATTCACCTTCAAAACCATTGCTATGCAATTCTTCTTTAATTTAACAGTGTGCTCACCTTTTGGGTTTCACCCAATGTAGAGATTTTGGAGAGGTTTAGGAGAGTTATATTTTAGCTAAAAATTAGTACTATTTTCTAAGCTCTAAAGTTTTAAAATCAATACTACATTCTTCTAGGTATCACCTATATAAGTGATTCCCCGCCTTTCTATTGCTAGGTGTCATTGCCACTGTTTTTCCCTCTTCCCTTGTGTACCCTCCATCGTTCATTCTTCTGTCTCCTCATCCCTTCCCTACTCTTTCACCTCCCTATGCCTTCTGCTTTCCTCTCCTTTTCCTTCCATTTCTTGAGTATTATGCTGCCCTGAGGCAACGTACTTCTGCCTCCTTGCCTCCCACCTTCTTGCTGTCTTCTGCCGTTCTCCTGGGCTGCTGCTAGCTCCTTGTCAGCCCACTTCCACCAACTCAGATCCTCAAGAAGAGTTTCTTAGTTTGGCCTTCTCCTCACTCAGTACTAAGTCTGATTTTTCTTATTTCTGTGTCTCATTAGTGGGAACTGTTGAATTATATATAACAGCTTCTTGGAAACTTGAAACAAAGACTGAATGTTTACCAAACCACTCTTTGGCAGATACCCAGATTTATATTCATATTGTTGGACTTCTGCCATAAATTATTTTCTATAAAAATAGAATACCAATAGTTTTTCTGAGGAATATATACATCTGGAGAATAAATTCTTCCAAGATTATCAAAGAAAATATAGTATGATATGGCCTTGCTGCTACCTGCCCAGGTGGGTTAGGTCAAGGTCTAAAAATACTTATTTAAGACCACTTAAATGTTTGGAACCTCAGTGTTGCTGGCTACTTGGTACTGTTTTTGGTAAATGATGTGTTGAGGCATCATTGCTCATATTTGGTTGCATTCACTGCCCAATTCAGAAACCAAGAGTTAAAACTTTCAGCAGGAGTCTAATTATGATTCAGATCTGGAGCTGTATTTGACTTGCAAACCAAAGTGGGGTGAAATTTTTCCCTGCAGGATTCCTTCCTCCAGCCTCCAGCATCCTGTGTGCACAGACCTCTGCTCATTTCCTTCACTCATCACCAAATTCTCATTCCTGGCAAGTGGTTTAGATTCTGCAGTCATTTGAAGAAAAAAAAAAGCATTGAAACATTCTTTTTCAAAGCAAAAAATGAACTACATTAATTGCCAGGGAAAGGAATTTTCTAAGAAATAGCTGTAGAATCAGGCTACTGTGAAAGTACATGGGAGGTCAGGAGCACACAGATGTTCTAAGAACGTATGGCAAAGGTTGGGATTGTGAATACATGTATTATAGGGTAATAAGCGTAATACAGAACTTCAGTGTAATTGCAGAACTCCATCTAGCCTCTTAAAAGAGGAAGCCTGAAGTTAATGACCTCAGTTCTCCTCTTGTCCCTCTAATTTTGCTCAGTTTTCAGATACAAAAAATTATATCTTAACATTTGGATCATGACTAACAAATGCTTTTTTGACAGAGGTATTGAATTTCCACATGGAGCCAATTGCATATGTTTTTAATGTCTTGTAAGACTCTCAGGTCACAACTTGTGTGTATTCTCTGATGGGAATTGGTTTGGAGAGATGCATTGGTGTGTTTGGGAGAGTAGTTCCCTCACCATTAAGTGTGTCATGGTTCAGTTGAATGAAAATCCCACTTGTCCACCTTGCCTTGCCAAAGATGAAGTAAGCATTGAAGTAAGCAGTGTTTTCATCAGGCAAAATGTTTCTTGAGAACGTACTTTCCAGGTCACTGAGAAGCTCAGGCAGAGTAACTTCCTTTCATTTTTTTGTGTGCTTTCATATATTTTGCCTATGTGTGTATACATGTGTATATTCTGGCTTGCAACTTGCCCTAAAGAGTTGCTCAATGACAACTGTCACCTGATTAGAACAAGATAAATCTTGACTTTGTAATAATTTCATGCTCCTTCACCAGTTTTTTGAGCCAACCACATTTACAAAGTTCAGAAACTGTTCATTTTTTTGTCAAGTTCCTGAAGTACAAGCACGAAGACCTTGAGTTCTTCTCTTGGTCCCATTGATGTACCATTGGAATCCTCTAGGCATCACCCAGATTCAGTCTTGCACTCTGCTGTCAGATATTTTTTAGTTTATCCCCAATATGAAATTATCATATGTTTTGCCAGTGATTTCTTCCCTTTGGTCAGTACTCTGACTCCTCGCTGTTCCACTCAGCCCTGGTGAGACACAGCTGGAGTGCTGGGTCCATTTATGGGCTCCCCAGCACAAGAGAGACATGGACATATGAACTGAGTCCAGCAAAGGGCCACAAAGATGTTTAGGGGGTTGTAGTATCTTTCATACGAGGAAAAGCTAAGAGAATGAAGACTGTTCTGCCCAGAGAAGACAAAGCTCAGTGGTATCTTATCAATGTGTATAAATACCTGAAGGAGGGGGTAAAGAAGACAGAGTGAGACTCTTCTCAGTGGCATTTAATAAATGGTAAAGAGAGAGTGGGCACAAATTGTTTAAACATAAACATTTTTTAATGTAAGGGTAGTTGAACACTGGACCAGTTAGCCCTGACAGGTTGTAGAGTGTCCAACCTTGAAGGTTTTCAAAACCTAACTGGACACAGCCCTGAGCAACCTGCTGTAGTTGATCTTCCTTTGAGCAGAGGGGTTAAAGTAGATGATGCGCAGATGTCCCTGCCAACCTCAACCATTCTGCGATTCTGAAATTCTTCCTCATACTTCTATAAGATCCTAACTTTTTTCTCATTTTGCATGCCTTCATGGTCTGCTTTTTCTGAGACAGTTCAGCTGAAAAGCTTTTGTGTGTACATCACATGCTGGTATGATTTGGAACAAGCCTTTTGTTTTACCACAGGTCACATCTTGAGAACAGTTTGCCTGGTGATTTTCTTTCTTACACATCTGCTTATGCTCTTAAATAAAAGTTAAAGTCTTTTTGATCAAGCTTTCTGGTGCTTTTTTGGATGGAATGTATCTCATTATTCTAGAACAATTTGCTCAGTGCAATTTTCTGACTTGCTTCTCACTGACATTTCCTTTTGCTTGTATCTGTTGCCTGGCTAGGTTTTATGGCATACAGTGCCTAGAAAGTTGTATACATACAGATACCACAGCATATCCCTTCTTTGGCAGGGGGGTTGGACTAGATGATCTCTAGAGGTCCCTTCCAACCCCATGTGATTCTGTGATTCTGTGATCACTTTGTCTCAGGTCCTGCCACCCCACAGAAAGTTCCAAACAAATTCTTCACAGAGCACGTTCTACACATTTGGATAGAAGAAAATAAGTCTGTATTACCATCACTACCTAAATGTCATTGGAACCATATCCCTGTGACTGTACCAATGTTCATTCCTTATGAGGAAGTCAGAACTTTTATGTGGGTGGCTGTCAGTCTCAGGTCCTTCTCTGAAGCACCAGGACCTTCCAAGGAAGGAAGGAAGATGGAAAGAAAGAGAGAAAGAGAGAAAAAGAAAGAGAATCTTAACAAAATCAGTGGAGATACAGATTTCCTAAAGAGCAAGATAAAATCTTGGTGAAATGAGCAGCAAAATCTCCAAAGCCTTCTGGGGGTCCATGATTTTATCTTACTCTGCCTCACTTTATCTCCCTGTCAGTTTCATCCGCCTCCAGGCTGTCCCCTGCCTTTCAGTACTGGGAAAATCCTTTTTAAAACACTTGAAGTTACTCAGTGCTATTGACCGCTTATGAAGTAATTTCGACAAAGCTGTCCTTCAGAAACTGGACTGAGAGCCAGGGTTAGCTCATCCATGCAAAAACATGACCAGAGTAACAACATCACATTTTCTAATCTGCCTCTCTCCCCCCCACTTTTTTTTGGAGTGCGAGGGGAAGGGATAAATATGTATTGGACATCTCTTTTTCTTGTTCAAACACTTCTGAAAAGGCATTTTTTTAATCATTTTTTTCCTGACTATGAGCTGACAACTGAGCAAAACTGAGAGGGGAATGGAGCTCTTCTGAGCTGTGGCAGCTGATAATTACCTTGCTCTGTGCAGGGCTCTCTATAACCCCAGCATTGTGAGAAGTGTACTTGATTACAGTGTGTAAGCCCAGCTCGGTGTGAGAGTTCTGCTTCATTAGGGAAATAGAGCTGCAGTGCTTTCGCTGATCTCATTTCCATCTCCATTTTTGCCCGTGCATGTAGAACTAAACTACCTTTATGCTCAAACAGCTGCCATCCTTTGTCCTTGGAGAGCCTTGCAGGTAAACGCATGGAGCCAAAACGGTCGGTGAAGTATTTGTAAAGAAAGGTAGGGTGAGGAGAGGATAACCTGGAGGACCACTGGGTGCTCTCCAGAAAAGAAAGAATAAAATTGTGATAGGCTTTCTCTGGGGAAATTATAGTCCCTATAATTTGAGTGGGTTTGTTTGCTCAGTCCTTGGAGAAAAAAAAAAGAAAACCAGTCTCTGTCCCACAGGGAAAAAGGAATGATCTCCTCATGGAGTAGGCAGAGACTAAGTACAATGATAATGATGATGATGATGATGATTAGAGGCCTTTTAATTTAGAAAAATGGGTACATTGAACATTGTGGCTCAGCAGCCTGGCTCCAGCTAGGTGCAGGGAGAGCCCGTGGTGCTCCAAAACACTCTATTAAAGTAAGTAGGGACTCAGGGCATGAAGGGGGCTTACCTGAAGAGATTGTTTTTACAACAGACTGATGTTTGCCAGGATGCATGTTTACTTCTGCCAGTGATCAAATATTTAAGTTATAATTGTGTGGCTTTCTGATTTGTCAGCATTTCAGGGCTCTTATAATGACATTTGGAGGGTATCTGCTCTCAGGCCTGGCACTGTTCCTCAGCACTCAGAAGAGAGTGCGTGTCCCTGAGAGCAAAGCAGAGACTTCATCTTGGACAAGTAAAACTATTTAAACACCTTTAGACCTAACTTCAAGTTTGGGATTATTTATTCTTTCATGGGCACAGTGTTCAACCCCTAATGAGGTTGTGAGTGTATCTCCATTGGCATTAAAGGGGTGGTGCAAGCTAAGGGATAATTGGGGTGTATCTGCGCCTTGTAATGGAGCAAGGAGATCCCTGAGCTAGGGCAGGCTGAAGCTAGTGCACACACAGTACGGTGCAATCAGCAAGTAGCCTGGGGCTAAAGGCAGATAAATATCCTCCGGAGACCATCTTGCTTCCAGCTTATTCAAGCACAGATGGCAAGTGAAAGTAGGAGTTAGGAGGAGGGAGTATCACCCTCCAGGTAATGTTGTTCGCATGCTCTGTTATAAGATACGTTGCTGCCACATTTTTTTTGTGGCTGTGGAGTCCCTGTGGGGTCAGGGCTGGGGACCACCGTGGCTGTTGCAGATCCAGCTTGGCTGTCACCCTACTGGTAATGTAGATGTGCCGTGAGGTTTTCAGATCTCACACCTGTGTTACACAGACTATGAAGCAAAATACTCAATCCACTTTCTTCAGTCATGTGTTTCTTCAGCTGATATTCCAAATGCTGCAGTTCAGATCACAGTGATTTTCTGGATGTTTTTGAAATCTGTAGCTACAAAAAGCTGGTTCTTTTGAGCCCAAGTTTTTTCCTCATTTACATCATTAACTTTAAAAGAGCTCCTCACAGTTAGCTGTACAAAGGGAAAAAAGATTCTCATCTGACTGTCAGAAAATATAAGCCTTAGCTCTCACTTACGTGACAACTTACATCCACTCCTAAAATCCCTTTATAGTGATGGGCCTGCTGTGAATTTGGTTAGTGCTTGGCTGCAGCATATTAGGCATGATAGAAAAGATGACATGGTGCTCTTGCTCTGCTGGCCACCCATTTCTAGTTTGCTGCACCTTCATGGAGAAATTCTGGTCCTCCTCAGCCTAATACTATTCCCATGCCTGTATACTCTGTAGCTTCCTCTTTGTTAATGTATAGAAGAAGTTCCACTACATCAAACCTATTCATAAAGCTACTCTGAACTGAATAATGCTGCTTAAATGAAGTTGCTACAGAAGGAAAGAATGGTCTGTGCTATTACAACACAGAGCAAGGCAGTATAACTGGAAATTGGGTAAAACAAACAAAAAGCTCTCATTGTAAACAAACCTCTAACCTACTTTTTAACATGCCTCCAAAGAAGAATGAGTTTTATTTCCACTAGTGGCTGAGGTTTAAAATAAGATCTTTCCTATTATGCTGCTCATGACCTCCTTAGATCTTGTCTCAGTCATAGTACGTGGAATGAAATGGAGTATTACAGTGTTGGCTCCCAAGGGACACTTGAGTCTTAGTTACCTTTTGAATTAACTTAACCTTTTGGAAAGATTAAGGCATTCCCATGCCATTGTGCTTCATCTGGTCATTTTATTGTTTTAGTTAGCATTTTATGTTTTACCAACTTTGATCAATATTGTCAGGTCTCTCCCTCAATCAGAAGAATCATGAAGACAGTTCACCTAATGAAATTCTTCTCAGCTTTCTCACTTCAGTACAGTCATTGGCCATGTCATGAGCAGCACATGTGTATCCCGATTTAGTCTCTTCTGCCTTATTGTCAAATGTGCTCTTTTTCTAGGATATTTACAATGTAAGCACTGCTAAAGCTGTCTCAATCAAATCCTTGCAATATTTTCATCTCTTTTTATGCAGTAAATGCAGTGGAGCCCTTGACTGCATACTGTATTGTATCTGCATTAGAGTATTGGCCTCATGCTCTGGTTCTCAGGCAAGATTCTCTGCTTTGAATCAAGAATAGGCAGGGAAGAGGTATAGGCTAAACTGGGTTTGTAAGTCCATTTTGAGGCCTTTTTGAAGCAGTGCCAAGGCCTGCCTGCCTTATTTATACCTACAGCATTCTGAGTTTTTTTGTGCTGAAGCACAGTCTGCTTTCACTAACCCCATCACACCTGAGGAGCAAAGTGTCACCAACAGAGCATAATCTTCCTGCTCCTTGCCTGCATCCTCTTTCTGGCTCCCTCTTAGACCTTTCATATTCCTCTACATAGGGGACTAAACTTATTCAAGGCTCTTGTATAGAATCTAGCATGGCCGAAACTGCTTTCATAGAAATCAGATGTCCCCTTTTTTGCTCTCTTAAAAGCCAGGGCTCAACAGCAAGACACTTGTGTGACTGTAAATCAGCTTCAGTACATGCTTTGCTGTATCCCCTTGGGAGGACAGAGCCTTGTGGAAGGAAATATCAAGCTGCGAGAGAAAACCTTCTAAAAGCAGGGTAGGTGTTGCTCTATTTCCAGCTAATGATGTTGGGGAGGGGCTAAATTTGGTACCTTAAGACTGTTTTTCTTCCTAGTGTAGTAAGGAGTTAAAATCTAGAGGGCAATTAAAGCATCTGATCATTCAGCAATTACCTTGATTTGATAGGTAAATCATTAACAGTGCTTGGGTAGGCAGTTGTGTGAGACCCATGGCAACTGGATCATACATTTAACAGTGGTTGTGCCCCTCACACAGGTATGTCTACGTTGCAAGCTAGAGAGATCCAGGATATCTTTAAATCAGCTAGCCTGAGTCTGGGAAATGGTCTGGTTGTGGTTAGGGAGGGTAATTCAGCCTGCCAAGAAGAAGGGAAAGAATCACATAAAGGTTTAGGGAGTGCAGGCTTGTGCTATGCAGGTAAAAAACAATGGTGTTTCAGTCATGTAAAAATGAAATGAGAGAGTGTTGAATCAGGCTTTTTTATTTTTAACCATGGGAAACAGACACTGAAATGTGTATGGGAAATGCAGCAGAATGTGCTATAGCTTAGGAATCTGCAGAAAACCTGCTTTCACATTTTGGATAGACTGTTAAGGTAGGAGAATTAATAGCATTAGCAGCCTCTGAGGAGATACACAGCTTTCAGATTTCCTAAGTGGGTGGGTGTTAAAGCAAGGTGGATGATGGCAGGATGATTTTCAGTCTTAAAGAGAGCACCCAGAGCTCCAGCGAACAGCTTTAACAGCTTGAACAGCTCGCTACCGAGCTGAACAGCAGTGCTAGGACTGGGGATGAGGAATGGTGAAAGGAAGGGAGGGAGAGGAGAGGGATGGAAGAAATAAATAGCCTGTAGATTACCATCAGTCCCTGGCCGAGTTTACTGAAATACAAAAGGATGGCTCTGTTGATTCAGTTTCACCTGCTGCTGGGAACCTTTTCCCCTGCCCTGCCTCAGGTCTATGTATAAGAGCATGTGTCAAGCACAAGGGAGAAAAGCTGCTGAATATTTCGAGCACAGACTCTTTCTTTGTGAAAAGTATGAGATATTTTGAAGCTGAAGCATGTCTCTTGGAAACACCTTTTCACTTCTCTTTCCAAATCACATTTACTTTTTTTCTGACACTTATAATCTGAACTCAGGTCAATCTAATTTTAACCATAAAACTTAGTCTGCTTTATCTTCTTTCCTGGCTGCTGTTTGGTAAACTCTTTCCTTTACAAGCACAATTCACAATACTTCAGCAGTTATGGTCTTTTCATCCTCAGCATCGGAACCGTGTAGTCAAATATATTATTTGTAAAGCTGCCTCATGGCTACGATATTGTGAACAACAAGAGTACTTCACATTTAGTTACAGTCTTCCCTCTCTAAAAGCATTAGACACTGGTGGATAAACATGTAAGATACCAGACTAAAGAAAACAGCCCCCTTCAGGAGCCCCCTTCCCTGCTGAAAGGGAGCCCTCAGTTCCCAGTTGCCCCAGCCTGTACTCCTGGCTGGCTCTGGACACCGCTGAGGGTTGCATCCCCATGTCCCTCCTACTGAGAACGACCATGGAAGGGACACGTAGTAAATGCAAACAGATTTGATTCGCGATATCGTTTTCTACATTTTTTTTTTTTTTTTTTTTGCTTAGCCTGGCAGCAGCATGCATGATGAATCTGTGCTAACACATGTTCCTCTTGCTGCCACCCCCTCTTTGTCTGTTCAATGTCTTTGTCAATTCCTGCCTTAAATTGGGCCACAGCATCCCATGTAGGGATCTTCCCTTCCTCATTTTTTGTGTCTCCAAAGCTATCAGGACTATGGGACTTTTTTCCTGACTAGGGCTGGATTCAGTATTACTGTAAAAGCAGGTCTTCTGGCTCCTCCAGCTCTGGTCCCATTACCACAGACTTTTGTAGGGCCCTGTCCACAATTACAGCATGAAAGTAGGAAAGTGTCATTTTTCATGCCCTGATTGTACTAGCTTATCTATATTTTAATCACTGCTAAAGTGGCTTTTCCCCCCCTGGAGGCTTCTTTGGAAGATCAGCCTGAGATGACTGGAACCCCCAGACATGCTGCATAGGAATGTAGCTATGCCACGGGGCCCTGTCCTTTCTGTTGCTCGGAGCCTGGTGGCAACAGGCTGCCTGAGATACCCTACAGATACGTGTGACAAACGTGAAATCTCAGTGACTGGAGGCACTACCTCTGTGCCAGGTCACAATTCAGCAGGAAACCAAGTTCTGGTTTCCTTTTCCAAGTGCCTTGGGTTCTGTGGTGTTCCTCACCCTCCCTTGTTCACATCAAAACAAGCAGAAGACCAGGAGGTGGTGGAGACATTCCCATGGTTCTGGATCTGGGTGAAAAAGGCCTGTGCCTGGTGCTGGGTGGCCTCCAGGTACACTGTCAGGGACCACCAGGCACCCCGAAGGGGCCACACAGCATGGGGAGCACGTGGGGCTGTGCTGCAGTAGGATGGGCGGTAGCACCATGCCACTGGGAAGGTCACTTCATGCCACCCCGTGGTGGTCACCCCATGCCAAGGAGGGCAGTCTCCCCATGCTGTACCCCATGCATCCCGGCATGTCTTCAGAGCTCCATGCTGTTCTCGCGCCACTCACTGCCTGGGGAAGGTGATGCAGGGAGGCCCTTCTTCTCCTGGGATATAAATAGCTCTTGCTGAGGGGAGTAGAAGGGGCCGCTGTCTTGCCAAGAGGACAGAGCCGGCACGGAGAGGGCTGGCAGCAGCCTCCCCGCCGGGCTGCACCTCTCAAAGCCTCCTCTGTCTCTGCTGGCTCCCTCTGAGCAGTTGCTAGGTAAAGGCAGGTGTGTCAGCTGAAGTAGTGGAAATTTCTATTCATCTTATAAATAGTTGAACAGCCTGACTTGGTGAAATGTGAAACGAGCAAACATCCCATCTTCTCCTCAGAGGGCAGATCGGGATTCAGTCTATAGTGCTGTCATGTCAACTGTGTCAGCGCTGCTGTTCATGATGCCAAGGCCCTATAAGTTATTCATGCGAACACAGCAAACAAAGGTTTAACTTAACTGAGGGATGAACATTCCTCCACCTGCAGCTTTCTCCACAGCTAGACGCAAAAAGCACAGAGGTCACTTAATCTGTGACAGAAATAGATTGCACCGTCTTTGGGGTCAGTATGCTCTGCAAGTAGAGTAATATGACTGCAGGCAGGCCTGAGGGCTTCTGGCACAGCGTCCTTGGTAGGAAGAGAAAATGTCATTAAAATCCTAATGCAGCTTGGTTGGTTTGCTTGAATTTTGTCAGGGAAAATTATAAATTTCCCTTATAAACATGTTTATATACCAGGCTATTAGAAGGCCTTTTTCTCTCCAGTAATCCCCCATGCTTCTTGTCAGACTGTGTTCACCCTTGTTCTCTGGTGTATTAAGACAGATCCCCACCAGAGGTTAATACTCCCTGTGAGACTGCGGGAGCTTTTCGGGTCTTTCTCAGTGACTGAAGAGTTTCTGCTCTTGAAAAGATGAGACTTCCCAGACTGAATTTGAAGCTATCTGTCAGATTGGCAATATATTAAATGGAGTTTATTGTAGTGTTTCAATCACAGTCAATTTTAAAGAAAGGAGGTATCTCCATGATATTGCCTGAAAACAGATGTGTCTGAGCAAGCTTTCATATAACCTCAAAGAATCGAGTCATCAACATCATCTAGCGATGAAAGCAGAGGGCTGGGAGTAAAGGAATGTAGCTCTCAGTTCTACCACAAACCCTTTAACTGGGCTGACCGAGTGAACCCCTCCTGCATCTTAGATGATCAGACTGCCATGGAAACATTAAGAATGACACACACAGCAAAGCATGAGCGTGGTGTGCTCATTAGATGAAAGTACTGGAAGTATGAGTTTTTACTTTCTTTTGTTCCCTTTTAATGTTGTTAACCAGGTGGTAGGATTACCCCAATCCATGGCTGATCTGCGCTCACATCTCCACATGGAAGCGAGGACACCGCAATGGCCCTGGGTAGTAGTTACTGACAGTTTGCTGCAGTGACAGTGACTGAGTGGTATTGTCTGAAACTGGACCATCATTACATTTGTGTGTAAAACCAAAAACATCCTTTCAGCTGACTGGTTGACTGGTGAATAAGACCCTGCTCTCACTTGCCCACGCTCTGTGCGTAGCTGCTTCTGGAAAAGGGTGACTTGTGGCATGCCGAAGGAGGGTGCTGTAATGAGGTGTCAAAGGGGGTATGCGAATGAAAACCAAGCCATTTAATACTGGCTTATGCCTCTTCTGCACTCTCTTTTTTGTTAGACTCACATCCACACAGGAGGAAAAATTCGGCCTTGTCATGTTAGCTGTGACTCTTAACCCAAGTTTTTTCTGTAATCTGATCAAATACGGGCAAAAGGAAATCAATCAAAATTAAGAGAGATGACAACGCTCAGCACAAAACTGGTGCTTTACCCCTTAGCATGTGATGTAAGCTGTAAGTGAGCCTTGTTACCTTTCTGGGAGATAGGTAAGTAAGCAGAGCAGTCATATTTAGCAGATGTAGGAACACGAAAGCCTATAGCTACAGCATGAAGGGGGAGGATAAACAATTTATAAGTACTTGTAAGTGATGATGGCACAGCTCTAAGTTGCAGTTCTAATTTGCTGCTCTCTGCTTGTCTTCCCCGCAAGCTCCAGCCAGCAGATTGCAGGGCCATCGCTTTTTGAGCTCTGTGCAGTCTCAGACACATGCCGAGGGCTGTGCTGTATGAAGCACACTCGCATTTTTGAAAGCGTACACGAATAGCCTCACTCAAGTCAGTGGGATGCTTTGCATAAATAGTCACTCTGTGTATGGCTTACATAGTACAGTGCTTATGAGGTGAGCCACTTAGCCACAAAACTTAGCAAAGGCATAAAAATACAACTACTTTTTATATAGAGCTACTGCAGCCCATTGGCCTCAAAAATCCTTTTTTTTTACCATGATAAATGGCTAGCTCCCAAGAGCAGTCACTACTGCTGTGGAGTACAATCTGACACAGAATGGCAAACAAGGGTTTGTTTGATGCACAGTATTGGAAGTGAATCCATGATTTTAAAACTGCCTTCTCTACTAGTCTAACCAAGCACAGTGTTCTACATTGTGCAAATAAATTACTGATGTGGACTTTTCATATGCATGTTAATATGGTATTGCTTAAACTGTTATGTGGTCTCATTTAGTCAGATGCAAGAAGCCATTTCTTGGTAGGATTCCTCATCGCCTGAATGGAAGGGTAAAGATGTTTTGAGGAACTGTGTGCAGATCAAAGGTGGTGTTTGAACTGCACCTTAGTATTGGTGAGGCCTGGGAAATGAATTGTTATGGAAGATGTATCTAACTGTGAGTGAATATATATCTTACAGCAGGAGAAAGGAAATTGTAGTTTCCTTAGAACTTCAAAGGAAGGAAACTTTATAATGAAAATGTAATATACATCTTTTCATAACACTTCAGATTTTGTGTCTCTTGCCATTGTGTAACCTCGCATCAAAGGATACCTGGGTTATTACTTGAGGGAAGCCATTGGCAAGGACAGCAGCACAAGCTATGGAGGGAGTTAGAAAAAGGGAAGTATGAAAAGGATCTAGGATTGACTAAAATGAGAAAAGGATTGAATAAATTATGTTTCCCCTTTATAGATGAATAACAGCTTTAAGAAGCTGTTTAGACATGTCATGTGACATAGTTGCTGTAAAAAAGTCCATAAATATTCATATAGTATCAAAGTGATGCTTTCCACTGTTTTATTGTGCTTGCGCATTGTGTGGGATTTGCTTCCCACCAACATTCATGAAAGTTCTTAGACTCAGCTGCTTTCAAGCAAATGTTGAGAGATACTTTTGATCATCAAATTTTAAATTAAAAAGTTATTTGATTTAGTAAAATTTCTAAAAATATTAACATTTCCTAAGAAATACGTACATCCACTCAGCAGGTACTGTGGTGATGATTACAGTGAGGTCATTCTCAAGGGAAGAGAATGGGTTACCCAAGGATGTGGCTCATTTGTGCAGTAGAACTACAAGTACAGTTTAAGTTTTGAATATTCAATACCTACAAGAAACCTCTGTATGTCACAGATTATTCAAAAAAGATAATTAAAATAATTGTGAATACTGATTGAAAACTGCAGTATGCCCATGGGCAGTTTGAGTACAGAAGAAAGAGGTAATATTCGCTTAAGGGATCATTTGTCAGGGATGGTTTGCCAAGTTTAATTGATTGCCATCTTTTATTTTCCATTTTATTCCAGCTCTTCCACTGCTTATATATTTTGTTGCTGAAAGTCTGGAATAGCAACTTAAGATACATACAGGTACTTAGAAATCACCCAGCTGATATGTTGGTAAAGGGATTTTAGAGTTACTTGAAATTTTCTTAAAGAAAGCCAATGTCATGCAGAAGCTACATAACAGCACAGTTTGTATCTGCTGTTCAGTTAATTCAAACAAACACAAAAAGCTTATGCAGAACTATGTGAGACAGTCCTTCCCTTTCTACAGATGTTATTTTGTACATAAAAATACAGATTTCTCTTATACCTTTGAAGTTAAGTTGGTGAGCAGTGATAATACTCAAAAACTGGTTTCCTATGGATTTGTATGTTAAAGTTGAACTCATAGACAGTATCTGTGATGACAAAGTATGAACTCTCATTTTAACCTTTTCCTCAGTGAGGTTGTCATTGAGATTCTCAGCCTTCACTTACTTTCTGAGAATTTAATAAGTTTGGGATATTTTGCCATCCAACAAAGATGGTACAAAATAAGCAGTGGAGTCAGAAATTATTGAAAGAACTAATAGAAAGC
This sequence comes from Numenius arquata, assembly GCF_964106895.1. NCBI lineage: Eukaryota > Metazoa > Chordata > Aves > Charadriiformes > Scolopacidae > Numenius > Numenius arquata. Next base: position 84,545,726 of record NC_133577.1, on the reverse strand, counting down.
CATTGGCATCACATAATCTTTGTTTCTTTCGGCAACCAGACAGCAACAGACAACAAACAAAATATATTTTGGAAGTATTGCTCTCCTAGGTTTCTTCCTGGTGTCTGCAACAAAATCATGCTCCCTAAAACTTCAGGGACTACTTCTAAAAATTGACTGAGAAGGTCTTAAGCATTCTTAATAAAAGTGTAATAGGTACTGGAATGCAAATGTTGCTTTCAAGAAAGCTAAAAATATGCTTGATGCTCTTTACCTGAGAGAGAAGAGAAGGAACTCAGGCTAGCACACCAAAGAAGGCTGCTAGGCTGAAGGTACTGGCAGTATGATTATTCAGTTCCAACTGAACAGTAGAATACTGCTTACCTGGTGTGCTATGTCTTCTGTGTATTCCCTTTATCAGCAGTAAATGGGAAATTTTAACTTATGGAGATTAAAGTTAATGCTGTTGTTTTGTTAACAAACAAGAGAGAGAGGTACACACCTGTCATTATCAGTAACTCCTTATTCACCATTGGGAATGTGATGTGGTGCCCACCAGGTCCTTCCTGAGTGCAATGAATGTTTTGGCATCACTCATGTTGATCAGGCTCCTACAAAGAACTTCAAAAGAAAAGGGATGGATTACTGAAAATGTGTTGATTCCATTCAGCTATTTGGCTGTAAAGAGAGCTCACTGGCTCATGGGAGAAGATTTTGCTGTCCAAAGGCTTTTTTTCCTCTCCCCATCTCTTTCGTGGTGTTATGCAGTAAGCCAATATGGCCTGAGGTCACAGAACAGGAGAAGAAAAGGGACTCCATTTGCATATGCAGCAAACTGTTTATCTGTGAGAAGTGGGTGTTGTAACAGCCTATCTGGCACTCAGTAATGTGTAGTTAGTTCCCTACCTGCAAATCTCTATTTTAAAATATCCTAACTGTAACACTGCAAAGCTTTAGAGCACCTCCGATGCCAGGCAGTTTGACTCTGCCTTCCTTGACTCTGCGGGAATCTGTGTGAAGCATCTGGTTAGTACACTGCTCTCTTGAGTTTTTTTGTGTACAACCCCACCTGCTCACAGAAGAGGCTGTGATGTTTCCTCAACACCATTTTGTTTCTTTCTGAGCGGTAAGAAATTCCCATTCCCAAGGATCTCAGCTGAGTCAGAGCTCCATTGAGATTTATGGCTTAGCATGGACAGATGAAGGACAGAGAAAGGGGATATTGTGCTCCGATGCACTGTTGCTTTCAGACTAGCCAGATCATTTCTGGAAACTGGGACAAGTCAGGCCAGACACTAATACAGCTCAGAGCTGTATCACGTCCTTATGGAGCTCCTAGATCTGCTGCTGAGCAGCTGCAAGGGGAGCCAGATCAAAGGCAATGAGCATTTGTGCACTGCAAGGAGGACGGGAAGCCGTACTCCACTGAGAGGCAGCTGCCCATGCTAAAGAGGATTCCAGTTTTGAGGAAGCTGTTTCCTTTGAATTGCTTAGCTCCTGATGTTATTGTTCCAAAGGTTTAACGGATGCTTTGCATGGCTTTAAATGTGAAAGCCCTGCTCTGTGGTGCTCTGGAGGAGAAGGAAGTGAAGCACCAGATTCTTTTGATTGAAAAGTTTTTCAGTGCTCTGTGGCAACATTAAAGGGTTGTGGAAATAGCTGCTTACTCAGGCACCAAATTTTATTGATGTAAAGAGAACAGAGCTTCTCACAATTTTTTTTCTCTCTGATAGCACAGAATTACATGACTGAAGGATATATGTTAAAAACACTTACCATGTACTTTAAAACAAGAACCAGGCCCTACAGGAGTTACTTATGTTTGAAGGTAGATATAACTCAGCATGAGCCACAGAATCACAGAATCACACGGCCAAAGATGTCACTAAGTGAACTGAATATGTTGCTTTTGGCAAGTATATATTCAAATCATCTAGTCATACGTGGCAATCTAGTTCTCAAGATGTCATTGAGGAGTGGCTCATATATACCACGAACTGTATTTTTATTGGTGGTCAAATCTGCAATGTAAATCTGTGTATTCTACATTCCAAGTTGCAGCCATCCTCTTACCATCATATCTCTTACAACACAGAGCTGGGTCAATGATTGTCCGGGCAATGTAAAGACAGGAGTTTGGGAATACTGTTGAGGACCATATACGTAGAATTCTGGTGCTCAGTGAAAACAGAATTACTCCAGCTAGTTTTATCTCATAATTTATCCTGAGTCATAAGGAATGAAAAAACAGTGCCACAAGGTCAGCTCCAGCTGTAATTATTTAAAAGTATGACATCTCAGGAGTTATATTTTTTTGTATTGTATCAGATCTTGTTTTTAAGCGATTACACCCTGAATACTCTGATGCCCGGTCTACCTTTTGGCAAATGTTCAAAGCATAAGAAATTATCAGTGTTTCTGGTAAGCCGATGAAATTAATGCTGATGCTTGGCATCTTTCTTGTTTTTGACTTACCACTTCACAAATCATTTTATGGAAAAATGCAAACAACAAAATATAACAAATACCTTTACTAAAATATCTTGTTATATACAGTAGGTATTGAGTATTACAGGAAAACATAAGCCAAGCTGGGGTTGTATGTTCACCTACCATTTGCAGGATAGAGTAAAGCTCAACAGTAAACTGACAGGTAAAGACCAATCAACAACATGACAAAACTAGGTTACTCCTATTAACAGTAATTCATATTTTTTTTCCTTGCTGGAATTGACACAATTGATAGAACCTTTTAGTCTTTACAGTGCAAGCACTTGCAGTAGGAAAAATTACTAAATAATAAATAGATGACTAGAAATAGCATTCTCTTCATTCCTGCTCCATGCATTTCTGCATGTGACATTAGCACGCTCTAGCTCTTACGTTGATGATAACAAAACAATGCTGTAAGAGAATCAAATAATAATAATAAAAAAGTATATATGCTGGCCTTAGATTTCCTTCCTGTTATTTTCCTAATGTTTCTCTCCCCTCCTTTTTAGAAACACACAATGAACCTTTAAAAAAAGCAGAGCTGCTTTCAGAATTGCTATCGTCATCCAGATCAATTTGGAACAAAGTCCTGCCTCCCAATCTATTCTAATTTCAATGTACACACTCTGCTGGCTGGCTGCCAGCATGGAGCTCAGGAAATGATAAATACCCATTTAGTCACAGTCGCACAGATTTCCCTGGGACAGTAGGTTGGGGCTGCTTTAATATCCCCAAACTTACTGCACATTTACACATTCACTAACGTCACTCAGAGTGATATTTATATGCTGGGTGTAGGAATGACACACGGAGGGGAAAGGACATAACTTACACATGCTCTTCAAGAGGACCGAAGCTCTGAGTCTTGCTTGCCTGCCCTGAGTTGATAGCCTTCCACCTCAAATAACTGTACATAACAGGAATAGAACATTAGGTCGGACTAATCTAATTTGAAACAAGCTGGCCATAGCCAGATCCTGTGAGTCTTAAATGTCTTACAAACTGGTTAAGGTAACTATTTGAGATGACTATTGAGTATTGAATATATCTCTGTCGTTAAAAAGTGCAGCACGCTATGCAAGGAAAATAGGCTGTATGTATTGACTTGTTCGCTCGTGGGCTTGGTCTTTTTTCTCTTTCTGAATTGTTGAGGAGATTTGGTGGGGTTTTTTTTTTTGTGTTCATCTAGGGTATTTCCAGAAAAGGGGTGAATTAATACCTTTGGATGATTTTTCTGAATGGTTGAATCTTATATCCTTCTCTCCAATTATTTGAAGACTGGATGTTTTGCAAAGCCTGACTCTAAATTCAGGGTAAATACTTTCCAAAGTGGTTTGAATGTTTTTGGTGCTTGTCTTGTTGATATGTTAGGTAGTTGAGTGCTGTTAAAACCATCAGCTTGAATAAAAGCTGGCAGCCTATAATGCAGGCAACGCCAACAACTGGAACAAGGTTAACAAAGAAGCTCAAATTTTTTATTTCCATTAACAAGTCATTGAAAGACCAAATAATTGGTTAAAGAGTAATTATGGATATTTAACTACTACTGTAGGCAAGAAGGGTCTCCACAGTTAACTCAGAGCCTTGTAGAGTATCTGATGTGCAATGACAATGTTAAAAACACATTCCTGTTTTCACTAGCATTAAGTACAAACATATGTTTTGAGCTGGATTCTTTGCTGCCTTGAGTTTCTTTTCAGTTTACTAGACGGGAGACTCCCATGACCCTTATCTCAGTTTCTTGGTCCTCTGCTCCCATCTCAGCACAGGTGAGAACAGCCAGTTCTATGGTTGCCCATTATATGGGGATCATGGGAGTTTTGCTTCTTTTTCCCAGTCTAGTACAGTCCTTTCTCACACCCATGGTGTGGTGGCCATAAAGATCCTCCTTATAATGCCTCCCCTGGACAGGATGAGTTTAAGAGTTGTTTAGATGTGGTGTTGGGGGATATGGTGTAGGGAAAAACTTTGTAGAGTAGGGTAGATGGTTGGACTCGATGATCCAAAGGGTCTTTTCCAACCTGGATGATTCTATGATTCTATGATTCTATGATGTATGGCATTTTTACACCATTCACAATTCGTGAGTGTCTCATTCAGAGCAGAATAAGACAGAAAGGTGGAGCTCTGTCTCTCCAATGCTGTACCAAGTAGCGCTCAGTGAAATTCCTCATTGCTGTCTGCAGACATGGGTACAAAAGTCAAAAAAATAAATCACCAAGCAGACCATTTAAATGAAACACTTTCTGCCTTTCTTTTTACCAAGCTTTCAAATGGCTGCTGCCTTTTAAAAAATACCATTCGAGGACTGCTTTGTAGCAACAGCCTCTCCCAGCCACCGTCATTAAGCCAGGAGGGCAGAGCAATGGAGACATTGCCTCCCACCCCTCTGAGTGGGGTCTTAAACGATGTGCTTGCCTTGTGAGAAGGTGGAAACATGCAGAACAGTGGCATTGCTGTTGTCTCAGAGACATAAGGTCAGAATTAAAACAAGGGAGACAAGTACACAGCTTGCTCTGACTCAGTGCTGGCTGTATGAAGAGATTTGTGACGGGGTCATTTCACTTAGACGTCTATGGCACAATGTCTACAGGTGAGATGATTCCTTTCAGCTTTCTATATTTTCATTGGGAGAAACAGGCATTTCTAGAGCACAATTCTTAAGATTTATTTTAGACAATATGGCCTGAACCACTCTAAAAGTGCCTTTATATATTGAGGGAAGCCCAGGGACACGTGTTCAGACATATATGTCTACATGATAGATATGTAAAGTCAGTGAAATGAATCCTATGACTGATTCCTGTTTAGGGAATAATAAAGGCAACTACCTTAAAATTATTGGTTTATTACTTAAAATTTTTAACTAGGTATTTATACTAGATGGTAGGGAAGTTTTAGTTTCAAATCTCCTAACAAGATATTGCTAAAATGAGTCTGCTTTTGCAGAGTTCTTTTTTAATAACACCGTGACTCTGATCATAATGTGTCAGTAAAACAGTTTAGATTCAAAATAATTTCCTAAAGTTTTAACCAATGGATATAGGTTTCATAAACATTCATAAATTAAATGACTTGGGAATACAGACAAAATATGCAGAGAGACCAAAAACAAAGAAGAAATCCCTGCTAAGTGTCCTTTTCAAGTTTCTATAAAGGCAAGAAATGTTTTCAAGTATGAATCGCTAAGGAAGTGACATTGTTAGGAAACTTACTTGATAATTAGCATTAATGAGTTTTAAATTTACACGTCACTTTCTTCTGTGCAGGCATGCAATACTCTTTCTCTATTTCATAGACCAGTTTAGAAGAACAAGCCTAATTGGAAACAGGTGTTTAGCTAGGCCATCCTTATCTCCAGCTCTATCTTATTCTAACAGTCTACCAGAGTTACTGGTTTCAGTTGTCAAAATTCACCTGCCAAACATGAAATCTATTTTATACAACACCTTTTCACTTTTTGGCAAATCGAAATGTGTGGCTGGACCTGATCCTGAAGAGGGATAAGTGGTTCCATGACCACAGCCATGCTGTGGGATGTGGGATGCTGAGCTTGTCAAACCTGATGGTGACATGTGGGGGCTACTGCAGCCTGGACCTTAGCTTATGCCTAAATATTTTGTGTGTGAATAACTGCTAATTAAGTTGTTCTGTGAAAATTAATTTGCAATCAGAATGACAGTAACAAATGGGCATTTCTTTGCAGAGTGTCTGTATTCCATATTAAATTAATCTCTAAAACATTGCACTAAGCTATATTTTCTGGTTCTATCACATGCCAATTTTTTTGTCTTCTTATAATGAATAATCACAAGGGCACAGGATATAGACAAACATTACCATTAGAGAACAAGAGAGGAAAGCAAAGTTCTTCTTATCTCAGAGAAAAGGAAATGTATTTTGGGAATGAAGTAGCTAAGATACAATAAATTAAGTTTAGCACTCACTCATATCTATACAGAGATGTTTGTGCTTTCCTAGTATTGGTCTGTGAGTCATTGCATCCTTTATCTAGTAATATGGTTAAATTCCAGGGTTATCTTGGCTTTTTCTTCCTCTTCAACAGAGACATGAAGATTTCATTGAATGTTATATTCTCCAAGGTCAGCAAAACAGTGTTTTCTTTCAGTGATCTGGGAAGGAAAAGCATTTCTGACCTTCAAAAATATGTATTGTCTACTACTGGATTTGCAAAAGAAGCCTAATGAAATCTGTATGAACTAGAGAAGTTGTTTTGCAACAAAGCTATTTAAAACAGAATCCGAGTTAATAATAACATTTTTTATATGCACAGGAGTACATGTGAAATAGAAACCTCTATTCAATGCAGGCACTTACAGGAAGATTATACAATTGACACATCGATTACTATTGGAGATAACACATGTATAACTGTCCAGGCCTAATATCTTTTAGTGTACATCTCCATCCTGGAATAAATAAAACTACACCATGTTTTGCTGCTCCCTGTTCATTCTGCTGAGAGGGAGCCTGAAGAACTTCTGGCTGAATTGTACAAACAAATAAAACTCGGTAGTACTTATTCCAATTTAAAATGGGACTGGCAGTCCATTTGCTTACTAAATTTCAGGATAAGTTTTCCATGGACATTTCATTTGCTGAGGGTAAATTCCAAATACGCTTGCAGGAGGGAAATTGTAACCTTGTGTACTAATGCACTTATAGACTGTTCACTTAAAAATTACACACATCTGTTGTTTTGGTGATGTGAGCAAAACTCTGCTAACACTTAGTACCAATAATAAATAACTTTCCTGAGGTGTCTGGTTGTTTCCCAGATATGAGTTAAAGAAATGAAGTCTAATGTTTTCCCCCAATTGCTTTTGAGTTTGTAATTAAATCCGTATGAGAAGAACTGCTTGGTGGATCGGGGTGAATAAAGCACTAATAAAAACAACTCTAATTTCCTGGCCAGTCACTGTTTTCCTTCCCTTGTGCACCAGTGGCCATTCCAGGGATCACTGCCAGATCTGCAGCCATGTCCCCTGGGGCTTTGGTCTTGACACATCTTTCAAAATAAACAGGACAGAGGATGCGGACAGGCAAATCAGTTACACAGAATCAAGTAAAGCTTCAGAAACACCATGAACACCCTGTGTTTCTTCTTGCACCTTGGAGTCTTGTTTTTACCATGTAGTGTGGAATAAGGACATGGACATGGGTATTTCCAGTGAGGTAGTGCTTAATTCCCACCCTTATTTATTTTGGGATCTTTCTGATTAAACCCTGATCTTGATTAAAATGCAAGTCCTGCTGTATCTCCCTTTAAAGTTTTCTTAAACATTTCCATTGGCTTAATAAAGTTGAAATCAAGCCTGTAGATTGGCATCTCAAAAGAAAATGTGGGCACTACAATAAAATGATGTGGGTGAATCAGTAGGTGTCAGATTGCTGAGTCCATAATGAATAATTATCTCAGCATAATTATGTGTGCTGTTTTTCAGGCAAGATGTAAAACTGAGGTCCTTTTGTCTCCTGGTAATTAAAAACACATCTCTTGTGTGATTGCACATTACGAAAGAGTCTCCCTCTTGGAGAATATGGTCTGCTAGTAGTATCCAAGGTTGGATAAGAAACTATTATGCTGATAATTAGAATTGGCTGTCCTGTATAATTTTCTCTTCCAGCATCTCTGATACTAATTTTTGCATTTTAATTTCAGTTTATGCACATATTTTGTAGAAGAAGCTCTTATGTTTTACTTTCTTTAATACCTTTTAGTTGCATGTATATGAACAGGGTTTTGATACTCCCCCTGGGTCAGCTTTGATATAATCTTGGGTTCAGAAATCAACTGCTGGATTTCAGAAGCAACTGGATGCATTCATGGGATAAAAATACCTGTAGGAGTGTTAAACATGAGGACACAACTTTTGGTTCAGGAAATCCTTGAGTTGCAAACTGGTAAAAATTGGGAGAATATCCTTAAGGTATAGACCTGAATATTCCCTCTGTTCTTAAACTCTTCCCTCAGTATCTGTTGTTGTCCACTGTCAGAACAAGATCTGAGGCTATACATGTCTTTGATTCTATCCAGAATGGCCTTGCTTAGATTTCTACGTAATATAACTTAACTGCTGAAAATAAATGTCCGACCATTAAAATTTCTTACCAAGGCACGGAAACAAATCTGGTTTTTAAAAAAATATTGAAAGTTTAAGCAGATTATTTTCTCTTGAAGAAATGTTACATGGGAAATATTTTTCTATAGAAATATTCTTGATCCATTTTATTACCCAAATGGACATCTTTTATCAAAATGTCTTGCACTTTCAGTAAGTTATGGTAGTTTTTTGGACATTATTCTTTGGCCTGCCCTTGGAGCTATTATGGGAAATTGGATGTAGGATAATAATTTCTCATGCTCCATCCAACTTCTTTAGCGTATCCTCTCTTGGATTTGCTAGGTGCCAATACAATTATTTTGAGTGGAAGAGTCACGACAGAACAAATGTAGATGAGGCATAGCTAAAACCACTTTCATGCATCTATCCCAGAGATAACTGCTAAAGGATAGTTTTGTGAAGAACAGTAAGTCTGTCTAATTAAAACTGGATTTCTGACCTGCTGCTCACAGTCAGATGAAAGAATTGCCTTAGTGTACAGTGACAAACCAGGCATTTGGGATTTTTCCAAAACGTTTTCTGTGATTATTTACTTACTATAACCAGTATGGGCTGCTTTTGCCTTTATCCTTGACTGCCCATAGACTACACTTGCACTGCCTGTCAAAGTGTGAATTTGAGATGGATAATTTTCTTTTCCTTCCAGTAAAATTGGAGGAAAAAGGGGCAGAAGACATGAAACCTCCAACTCTGAAGCCAGGCACAAAAAGTAGGAAGCCGGAGATGAAATCTACCTGGCATTTTTATATCTTCATAACTGGAAATGAAAGAAGAGGAGAGGGTCCCTTTCATGAAACAACAGCAGGGAGAAGGAAGAAAGCAAATAAAGAGTGAAGCAGATGGCTTGGCCATTGTAATGGCAACTAGGAAATGAGAAGAAAACCACTGATTACTCTGTCACTGATATCCTGGAGAAAGAATAACCTCATACTTTATCAATTCAGACATCAGATTCTCATGTAAAACTATGATAATATGGTGCATTTGCTTTGTGACACTACATGATGAGGAGGCTATAAACAAAACAACACTTATTTATGCTGACTGAAGTTTGACCGATCAGTGGTGAATGCAATTTTGAGCTCATCAGGAATCATCAGGATAGCCATGTCTTTGGTTAGGTTTTGATTAAGAAGGAAACCTGAGGCACTGGAACTAATGTTTCAGACTGTTTGGAAAATAACAAAGTATGTATATCCAGGTCCTGATCCTGCTACCACATCGTAAGTATCAGATAATGAAATAAGAAATTACAACTTCATTATATTTGCATGTGCGTCCTGGGCTGGTGGAACTGTGGAATCAGATCTGGCAGTCAAGTGCGGTTTGCAGTGAGCCTGGGGACCTGGTGCTCAGGTGTACCCTGTGCTGATTGAATTATGAGACCTGGGCTTGTCATGAGACATTGTCAAAATAAAGAGACGTCATGTGCTCGGAGAGGTATGGAATAAGGCAGTTCTCAAACAGGAGGCTGAGGTGTTTTTTTCTCTTGTGTTTGCCAAGTGCATTTACACATGGAGTTCTTGGCTGCCACTTGTGCAGACTTCCCTCGGAAACATTTTCCATCTGTCATGCTCACATGCAAAAAAAAAAAACCCTGGAGATTCCACCCCCATCCCTGAAACGGAGCCTCTCTTTGTCTCTTCCAGCTTTCAGCAAGACTTTTATTAATAAAAGAGACGGGGAGGGGGGGGAAAAATACAGAGAAGGTGCTCTCTAACATTTCATACCAAGAGCTGCAGCCAGCAAGATCACAAATGCCTGGGATGGCAAGGAGAAAGAGATTCAGTTTCACCTTGACTCCTTGTTTCATCCACTAGCAATCCTCCCTTTATCTGCAGCTCTCTAAGCTCCATCAGCTGCTCCATCCGGGCCTACTAAGAATTAAGAGTCTCCTTATCTGTGGAGGAAAGTCAAATAAAGTGCAGCCAGAAATTCCTGACACTGCCTCCTCCTATACTTAGAACTGCATGTAAAATGCCAGCCACCTTCTCCTCAAAAGTAGCAGACAATTCTTTCAAAATATGTTTCCTAATAATATGCTCTCTTTTAATACTGTACTGACATCAACAATAAAATGACAAAAAAAAATAAAAATCACTGAAACCATACACCGGGAGGATGGGCATCCTAAGCCTGATCAGTGATGATGCAGAGGAAGTACATGAGTCTGTTATGTCTCCTTTCTTCAAAATCGCAATTATTTTGCAAATAAACCACTCTCTTGTCTAACGATTGTGACTTGCAGAAGGGAAACTTTGTGACAGAGCTTTATAATCTGTACAAGACATATACTGAATAGATTGGAATTTAGGGCATCAGATGGCAAGAAAGCCAATTGGCATTAGGATAACTAGTTCTTTTGAGCATATGGGGACTTTCTTTAATAGAATTTCCTTCATTTAAATTTCTGCTTCACATACCATGTGAAAGGAAGCTGTATGTTCAGAAAAATTGAATGGCAAGACCTGCTTAAAAGACTGGTTGCTGTACCTATCATTGACAGTGGAAGTCTGAAGCTTCTGTTGTATTTTAGTTATATTTTGTTGATAGGGACATTTAAAATTGTCTTTATGTATAAGAATATTGGAAATAAGAGTAGGTTTTATTTTTCAGAAGGACTTTTTGGTTTTCCTTGTCTACTCTCCCCTCCTAACTCTACAAAAGCCATTCCCCTCAAGGCTCTGGGAACAACAGGTTAACACATTTTCCATGGAGACCTATTGGACCGCCACACATTAACTGGGTTTCTTCATCTCTCCTGCACGACACCACACGGTGCGCCAGGCTGTGGCTGGGCTGACAAGGCTTTGCTGTGACTCATTAGAACAGGAGGCACAATCAGCTGGTGCAGTAAAAAAGAGAAAAGGTTTATCAAGGATAAAGAAAACAAGTTATTCAGGGGGAAATGATCCATAACTGCTTGTTATTAAAACCTTTAAGAATTACTCGTATAAAAAGAAAGGGATTGCATAATAAATTTAACTCCCTGGTTTGTTCTCAGAACATGAGTGAGTCAGGGTAAAACTATCCTGGGAGCCAAAACACACAAGTGCTGAACGTGCTCTTCGACAGGCCTTTTAAAGGTGTTTTTACTGAATTTAATGTTTTACTGATTCATTTGGTATGGAAGAAAAAGAAGGTGGCAACCATGTGAAAGTTTCATTTCTTTTGAGAAGGCAGAAGACAGAACATGAATTGGAAAAGTTCCTTTGAGACCTCCCTCCTTACAAGTCCAAAAAATGAATACAAATCTAATGATATCATTGCTAATGGAAAACATATAGGCACGAGAAAGTACTCTCAGCTTACCAGAACCAGCCCTGTTGCAGAGATTGTCATTGTATCCTTCTCCGCATCCCTTTTCAATTTTTTTCAATAGTTGCTGTACACTGTTATCCAGCATCCATGTTTCACCGCAGAGGAGGCTGCAATTCGATTTTGGCTGAAGAATTCATGGTTTGCAGGGACAAGAGGGGAAAGGGTAGCACAAAGTGACAAAAAGGCAAGATAAATCTTGCAGTGCCCTCTGATCTCTATGGTCTGCTGCCTGCCAGCAGTGACCCCAAGCAGAGTGCAGATGCACGCACATGGTTATATACTGCCAGCCTCTCTCTTCTTCCCTGCAGTTGGCTTTGCCTTGCCAGCTGTCCTCATACCATAGGAAGACATTCCTTATTCCTAGGCCTGCAGGAAGGGGGGAGAGGAGGGAAGGAAGAAGAGGATGCTGCCAGGATGTGGGGGCAGAGGCATTCTGCCAGATGCTCCTCCAACTTCCCCACAATGACCGTCTCACGGTGCCCACCCCATCTCAGGGTAGACTGTTGGTTGCAGATTCATATGGGCAATTACGTGGGGTATGTCACACTGAATGTGTCTGATGGACAAACTGCCATGGTACTTGTCTATCCATATATTATATACACAGCAACTGATAGATTCCTGGTGAGCAATCAAGACTCTGGACCGAGTGGGACAAGAGACAGAAACTCAAATATATGTGCACTTTCAGTTATAGATGTGAAAGGTTGGTGCCATCTTGTTCTGGGTGCCAGAATAGCTTATTATGGTCACAGTGCTGAGGTTACATCATGTTTATATTCTAATATCCTGCTTTTAAATGGCTAATAACATTCAGAGACTTTTCTCTGTTCCAGATGTGGTTTCTGTCCAAATGTGATTTTATTTGGAAAGTTTGAACAAGAATGGTTCTGGGTTTTTTTATTATTTTATTTACTTTGAATTTGAGAAGGATGGGAAAATAAAATTGCTTTTAAGTCCAAAAAATTATTCAGTTCTGTGCTTTGGTCATGGGCTGATGAAAAAAGAATTTGAGGCAGACTAAATCCACCTGCTTTCTGTAGGGGCGTGCCTAGGGAGAGGCATCAGCAAGTCTTCCGTTATAACAGCCTCCAACCTATGTACATTGGGGCTTCATTTGTGTACATTAACTGAGTGCAGGACAAAAAATATCTCTGCCAGAGAAAATGAAAGATGTGAGGTCAGTATGAGAAAAAACAAGGGCTGTAGGTAAAGAAGGAAAGCATTTTGTGCTGTAGCTGGGGACATTCTCCAAAAAAGACAGGGAGAGAGGACAGAAGGGTGAATTACTCATACATCTCTGATCAAAAAGGCACTACTATGTTTCAGTTGTTTCTCATTCTTCTCACCATTTTTTGGCAGTTGCATTGCCTCTGGGAAGGCCCTTGGCACCATTTCTTATTTTGTTCCTGTGAATGTCTTTCTGTCAGCTTGTGGTGAATGCTTCTTGCACTGCTTGACTGAATTCCTTGCAGTGCTTCTCCAAGGGCCACAGGGGTGTCACGTAGTCATGTATTTTCTTTAGGTTGCCAGCATCACCTGCACTGACTCATCCATCAGGGAACAGAGAACGGGCTTTTGTTTAACTGCTGTCTCTCTCTGTGCAGTGCTACTTGGAATGTGAATGCATTTTTTTTTTTCCCACAAAGGGGACAGATAACAGTCCATGATGCTGCACAATCCTCAGTAAGTATGGAAAGGGCTGTGTGAGCCATTTCAGTACTTTTCAGGCACTGTTTGGCAATGTGACCTATTTCACTCCTGCGCTACCCAGGGCATTCCTTCTGCAGCTGACTCAAGTTTGCTTATGGTTTTAATGGCTCAAATTAAACCCTTTCCTGAACATTTTCTCACTTGTATGCATACACATGGTTTCTCACTGTGTATGAGTATCGTGCCATTTCTCAAATGGCACAATTTATTTCTAAAATGTGTTTCTTTTTTCCCTATCAGCTCCGTGTGACCAACACCAAGCACGTACTTTCTGTCTTTCTTACTTATCTGACTAATCTCAGCCTCTACCAATTCACTCTAGTCCAAATGTTAAGAAACTCTTTGCCTGACCTTTGCAGCCTCATCTTTGGAGTCAGGACCATCCATGAGAATGGCTTTACTTGTGCTTGTAACCACCACCACCAATGATCTTCTTTAGTTCCCCAGCAAATTAGTTATGCATTGTAATTAATTTGGAGCCTATGAAGAAGTGACACCCTTGTGAAATGAGATGTTACAAATTGTATAATTATCTAATTGTTAAATCCTTCATTACATATTGTCTTTGATGGAGGGAGAAGAAAGTTGAGTTCTTTCTGACTTAGGAAGTTGTTATTTCCAGAGTCTTAATGTGTTATTTGATTTTTTTTTTTTTTTTTTTTTTTTTTTGTTATCCAACATTCCACAGTTTGAGGATGTGAAATCACTATCTTTTTTCCCTGAAAAGAAATGTAGTGACCAAGCAGTGGAAACTGGGGCCTATGGAAACTCCAAATATTCGCAAATGAGCACATGGGAAGAAAGAAGCAGCATCACCTAACGGTCTTTTTTAGATGGCTTTTAATCAGTGTATTTCCAGAGTACCATTTTCCTCTGGTGCGTAGCTATACAACCAGTTGTATGGTTTACTGTGAAAAGGAACGCGCCCTTTTGAAATCCCCAAGTGAAAGGTGAGGCAAGAGGTAGGTGTAGCTGTAGTGACCGTGACCGGGAGATAATTGTATACCAAGGACTGAGTGTCCCACATAATAGTTACCCTGAGTGGGCACAGACCTGGGCTGTGCTGCACTGAGCTGCCTGCATCCTGCTGCACAAACCCTTTGGCTGCAGGATGGACCCCACCAGCTCACTGCAATGGCGGAGCCTGCAGGCAGCTCCCCCTTGGTAGCAGTGATTACGCCTCCTGCGTGGCTTCCCCTTTATCTAATAGTGAAGCGAGAAGTTCTGCTGGGAGCATCATTTCTGTTTGACTGTAGGAATGATGAATAAAGCTGTTTTCTTGTAAGAAAAGCCTGTAATAGCTCAAATGACTGAAATGGTGGAATCTATTCTATAGATGGGGTTTGCCCAACATTGCTGCACGTGAATTGGAGCCCATTTGATGCTGCATCATTTGGGGTCCCTACCATCTAAATGGATGTAAGATTGTCTATGCTATTCTCTCCTTATAGTGTTAGCTCTAGTAAGCAGCATTTTAAATACTTTACAGAAATTGTGTACCTTTCTTACTGGGCTCAAAACGGGATAGTACATCCTGTTGCAAAACATTAGTACAAAGCAGAATTGCTGTACAGATCTCTAGGTGCATCAAGATAACTTTTGATAGACTGTTTATTGATAGGCACAAAATATGTCTTAATTTTTACAGACCCTGCTGTGCTGAATATCAAAACAATAAATTCAGGAGAGGTGATTGCTGTAGGAAAACAAGAGTGAACTGGTAAGTAGTTTAAATGTAGGAGATTCAAAACCTACACATGAAGGAAAAGGTCAGACTGCATCAGAACAGCTTTTATGCAGGGTTAGAAGGGGAAAATAAATAGAAATTTGGTGTTCCTTCAAATATATCAGCTATTATTGTCCAGTCTGGGAGTGACTGTGACATGCAACACTTCAAGAAGGAGTTATTAAAGTAGTGGCCAACAGCTTCATGCTAGTGTTACATAGTTCATGATCAAAAGTGAGGAAATGGTCCTTAAAAATAGCAGACCATTGGCAGACCCAACAACAGGGAAATGGGAAGGTTTTGATGCAAGGAAGACACCTTCAACATCTGTTGGAATCATGTGAAGAGCTCCAGAGAGACTGCTTCTCAAACTCCAAAGACACTGAGGGCTGAAAAATCACAATGCAGTTCACTTCAGAACCTGGAATAAATTTAATTTATAGCAAACAATGGTGCTGAGGGGCAAAAAGTGCAAAAAATTGTCAGTCAATAATCTCTGATCACCATAAATGACATGGGAAATCAAGCTTGCACTGAACTTGGGGTTTATTCGCACTAAGGCTCTGGAGTGACTCATGGGCTGAATTCATCCCTTCTGCTTGCAGCACTCTGAAAGACTGAAGAGATTGGTTGGCAAAGATCAAGGATTTTAAAGACGGCAAATTTGGATGAAACCAAGTATGTGATAAAAGAACTGGAGATCTGGCTACAGAGCCTATCACCTGTGTTCACTTGCTATAAACAGGCACATGTACACAACAGTGCCCTGCTATGCTCATTAGCTTGGAGCTGCACCTGTGGAACACCGAAATGGACATTCTTAGCATGAAAAGCAAGGTATGCAGGTGAGAGATGTGAAAATCAACTGTGGTGCGTGGCTTCTTGCAGCATCAGGAATAGGCACTGATCTCAGTTACGAGAGTAGCTGTGCTGACAGAGATATGACTCATAAGCTTCAGTGCAGCTCACGAATGATTCTCAGTGATCTGACTAACAGTTCGTCATAGGAGAGGATCAGAATTGTTTGCCAATGAGCTTACAGGCAGCAGTAGTGGAGCATCTTTATTGTTACACCTCCTTGTGTTTCCAGAGACCTTTTCAGTTCAGCATGGTTGCAGGTGTGAATTATGGGATACCAATTTTGACTTGTTTTACCTCTCCAGAAAGGAACATGCGACAAAGGAGAATGCAACTCCATTCGGGAAAATGTCTCTCTCTCTGAGTTCATCAGGAATGACTTGAAAGGGCTGCTCTCGGAAACACCAACTGGAGATCAGCCGGTGCTGACAGCATGTGACAACTTCTCCAAGTATGAGATAGAGCAGCCACACACGCATAAAAAAACCCTGACAGTTAGAGATACATTACATAGTCCTTGTTGGCCTTCAGCCATCCATTTTTTTTTTCCTTCACTGGATTATTTTAGGACTAGAGGAACCTATGTTTCCCTCTAACTAGATCTCTGCAGCTAGGTGCTCTGGCAGTCCCAGGACTTCAGAAGATGGGAGAGCAGACAAAGCGCAGTCAGGAAGCTTCTGAGAGAAAGGCTGTGTATTGATGCTGAAAAGACAATAATGACGTGAACATCCAGGACACAGAACAGACGTGGCTAAGCAGCCAGAGAAAAGCATAGAGGAAAAAATCCTAGAATACTCCTTTTACCATTCTTTTACATACCTGGCATAGTTGTTATGAATCCAAAAGCTTGAATTCAGAAAAACAGAGCCTGCTCTTTGCAGCACATTGAAAACTAGCATGCAAGTTGCCTAGAAGTGAGAAAGGCCAGTAAAAAGATAACTCAGTGGTTGGAGACGTGAAAGAAAATCTAGAAATATTCTGGTAAGTTCTACATATCCTAATTTTTCTTGTATTGGTTGTAATGGAGCAATTTGCAACAAAGAAGTAATTGCTGCTTTGCCACCAGAACCTCAACTCACTGCAGTCTATATCTGCCCAGAGTATAGGCCTGGCTCTGCAAACAGGAGACCTGTGACCACTGATAATACAGATGCATATTTGAACAGTGACTTTGAGGCTGAAATTAAGGCATGAGCATATACGTTACTTAGAAATACCATAGAAACAGATGAATATGTAGATTCCTAGGGATTAAAGGAGTGATAAATGCTTATTAAAGCTGTCTGGATTGGAAGGAGTTGCAATGTTCAATGCAGGCAGCACAAATAAGTGCTAATAGTTTTAAATTCTGGGTGTTTTTATGTTGATTTACTGTCATCTAAGTTATAATCTGACTGAATGTGCTGGTGTTGGTACTTGTCACTTTAAATCAGACTGTTTCTGTTTATGGGTATTCAAGTATCTTTACAGGGGGTGAACTGTTTGGTTTTTCTTCACAATGTAGTGTCATACTTCACATGGCTATAAGACTGCATTGGATCTAGTAATTGTGTATGTATGCACGTGCATACGTATTTCTTTACTTAAATTTACTTTGATGAGTGTTAGATGCTCTTTTGGAAAAATAGAATAAATGGTGCAGTGTATTCAGATGTTGTCTCCTAATTTTTTTATGAGTATACAGCTCTCAGAACTCCTGTCTGCATGTTTAATATTAAGATAAACTTTACAAACAAGAGCTCCATTGATTCAGCTTAAATTGCGGTGACTGGTGTGCTCCGCCTCTCGTTGTGATCTTTGCAGAAATATGAATTAAATGACATTTGGAAATGGTTGCAGAACCTCAGCCATGCGCATTTGAATATTTACTCAACAACTGTGATTTTTTAAAATTTATTGCTGCGTTTCTTAGAAATGTCCTACCAGATATCCCAGGAGAATTGTTTCTCACTGGGCAGGTTTGGCTCACAGAGTAAGCAGAAGTTTTTCCTGTCTTGTAGTATTTTTTCTGCCCTTTTTTTTCCCTAGCCAGGATATTGTTGCTTTTTCATTCCTTTTGTTGAGACTTTCACTGATAGACAAACACAATTCTTGGTAAACAGGAGGGTGCAGCAGCTGGCTATGGCAGAAGCTTCAAAGCGGGCAAAAAAATTAAGCCCCTTTTTTGTAAAAGTGTCAGGGTTTCGGCTGGGATGGAGTTAACTTTTTTGTTAGCAGCTGATATAGAGCTGTGTTTTGGATTTGGGATGGGAACAGTGCACTGGTGTTTTTGATTATTGCTAGGCTGTCAAGGCCTTTTTTGCTCCTCACACCACCCTGCCAACGAGCAGGCTGAGAGGGTACAAGAAGTTGAGAGGGGACACAGCCGGGACAGCTAACCCCACCTGACCAAGGAAATATTCCATGTCATATGGCATCATGCTCAGTATACAAAGCTGGGGGAAGAAGAAGGAAGGGGAAGACATTCAGAGTTATGGTGTTTGTCGTTCCAAGTAACCATTATATGTGATGGAGCCTTGCTTTCTCAGGGATGGCTGAACACCTGCCTGCTGATGGGAGGCTGTGAATGAATTCCTTGTTTTACTTTGCTGTGTGTGCAGCTTTTGCTCTACCTATTAAACTGTCTTTATATCAATTAATGAGTTTTTCTCACTTTTCCTCTTCTGATTCTCTCCTCCATCGGAACAGGGAGGAGTGAGTGAGTGAGTGACTGCGTGGTTCTAGCTGCCAATTGGGGTTAAACCATGACAAAAAGTGACACTGGCTATCAGGACAAACACAAACTCTGTGGAATCAACAGTGTTCAAGGAATTGTGGCACCATTGCACAGAAACGTGGAGCCAGGCAAAGCTTTTCTGATGGCACCGGAGCCAGCAACAGCTTGCAGGTCTGTGGAACGAGCTCCGGAGATGGATGCCAGCGACAGTTAATTGCCTTCTGGAAATAAAAAGGGGTAGCAAAAGGGGCATAGGATCTTAGAAAACTACCTGAAGTCTTTAAAATGATTGGCTGCAGTTTAAGAATCTGGCTAGGTTATTTCCTTGAATTATTTCTTCTGCTATCACTTTGAGAAAAACAAGAAGAATGACTCAATCCCCTAGCATCTTACATGTGTCTTAGTCATTGTCAATCACAAAAAGTTACAGTCTGGCTCTCATGTTGAATTGAAACACTTCCTGAGAGAATGGGCATACTTGATGCAATGCTGAGTCACTCTCAGCTGCTCACCATTATTAGGTATTCAGCATGGCTAAATTGATACAATTAATTTTCCTTAAGTCCCATAACAACTCCCCTGTAATCCAAGAGGAAGTAGTTAATGATTTGCTTATGCACCTGGACACGCATAAGTCTATGGGGCCGGATGGCATTCACCCAAAGGTTCTCAGGGAGCTGGCAAGAGAGCTTACCAAGCCTCTCTCCATTATTTATCAACAATCCTGGTCAACAGGAGAGGTGCCAGATGACTGGAGGGTGGCCAATGTGACGCCCATCTACAAGAAGGGCCGGAAGGAGGATCCTGGAAACTACAGGCCTGTCAGCCTGACCTCGGTACCGGGAAAGATCATGGAGAGGATCATCCTGAGTGAGCTCTCAAGGCATGTGCAGGGCAGCCGAGGGATCAGGGCCAGCCAGCATGGGTTTATGAGAGGGAGGTCCTGCCTGACCAACTTGATCTCTTTCTATGACCATGTGACCCGCTTTCTCGATGAGGGGAAGGCTGTGGACGTTGTCTACCTGGACTTTGGTAAGGCCTTTGACACCGTCCCTCACGGCATTCTCCTGGAGAAACTGGAGAATCATGGCATAGACAAGTGTACCCTCCGCTGGATAAAAAACTGGCTGGATGGCCGTGCTCAGCGAGTTGTGATTAATGGAGCAAAATCTGGTTGGCGGCCGGTCATCAGTGGTGTCCCTCAGGGCTCAGTTTTGGGGCCAGTCTTGTTCAATATCTTCATTGATGATCTAGATAAGGGGATTGAGTGCACCCTCAGTAAGTTTGCGGATGACACCAAACTAGGTGGGAGTGTTGATCTGCTTGAGGGTCGGCAGGCTCTACAGAGGGACCTGGACAGGTTGGACCAATGGGCCAAGGCCAATGGGATGAGGTTTAATAAGGCCAAGTGCCGGGTTCTGCATTTCGGCCACAACAACCCCAGGCAATGCTACAGGCTTGGGGAAGAGTGGCTGGAAAGCTGCCTGGCAGAAAAGGACCTGGGAGTGTTAGTGGACAGCCGGCTTAACATGAGCCAGCAGTGTGCCCAGGCAGCCAAGAAGGCCAACGGCATCCTGGCCTGTATCAGGAATAGCGTGGCCAGCAGGAGCAGGGAAGTCATCGTGCCTCTGTACTCGGCACTGGTGAGGCCTCACCTCGAGTACTGTGTTCAGTTTTGGGCCCCTCACTACAGGAAAGACATTGAAGTGCTGGAGCGTGTCCAGAGGAGAGCCACCAAGCTGGTGAGGGGTCTGGAGAACAAGTCCTATGAGGAGAGGCTGAGGGAACTGGGCATGTTTAGTTTGGAGAAGAGGAGGCTGAGGGGAGACCTCCTTGCCCTCTACAACTACCTGAAAGGAAACTGTAGAGAGGCGGGGGTTGGCCTCTTCTCCCAAGGGAATAACGACAGGACCAGAGGAAATGGTCTGAAGTTGCGGCAGGGGAGGTTTAGATTAGATATTAGGAAGAATTACTTTACTGAGAGAGTGGTCAAGCACTGGAACAGCCTGCCCAGGGAGGTGGTGGAGTCACCATCCCTGGAGGTATTTAAGAAACGTGTAGACGTGGCTCTTCAGGGCATGCTCTAGTGCCCGGGATTGTTGGTTTGTGGTGGGGTGTTGTGTGTGGGGTTTAGTTGATGGATGCTGCTTGCTTTTTTTTTTTTTTTTTTTTTTTTTTTTTTTTTTTTTTTTTTTTTTTTGGGGGGGTGTTGTTGTTTGTTAGGTTTTGTGTTGTGTTTTTTTTTGTTTGTTTGTGTGTTTTTGTGTTTTGTTTTTTTTTTTTTTTTTTTTTTTTTTTTTTTTTTTTTTTTTTTTTTAATGTGGTTGGACTCGATGATCTCAAAGGTCCCTTCCAACCACTAAGATTCTGTGATTCTGTGATTCTGTGATTCTGTGTAAAAGTCTCTTTATCCTCCTGACAGTATTATTCCTTTTCTTTTTATTATGGCAGTCAGTGTGCTGCTAAAACAAAGACAAGCCAGCTTTTTCTCTCGCTTTTATATCTGAGTCTCAGAGAGCAATTTTTTTTACTCTCATTTTTGTTCGTTTATTTGTGAATCACTGCATCTTTCAGAATAGCGATCTGTAGAACATCATGCTCTTAGGTATAAAGTGAAAGGAAAAAAAAAAACCCTTAGCCATCTTCTGAGAAAGTCACAGAGAAGGAATCAGTGGAGAGGCTGACCTACATACCACACAGTGTCCCTTAAACAAAACAGAGTTTGAATACTTTCTGTGAATTATGGAGGCAGATATTATCATTGAAGGTAGGACATACAGAAATAGTTCAGAATGCTTTTCATTCAACGTTTTGTTCTTCAGTTCACTTGACCAATACCAAGTGCTCAAAAGTTATTACTTACTCCCCTCATTTGCACACAACTACTTTTTATTTATTTATTTATTTTTAATACCTCCTCCATATGATTTTTGGGCATGGGTGATTTCAAGATATAACAGAACAGTTTAACAAAAGCTGGATCTGAAAATAGCTCCTAATCCGGCCCTCTGAAGAAAAGCATGCAGATGTTCTGCATGCAGGTCACTGCAGATGTTCTCTCCAGCCAGAGGAACGGGATGAGGCCTGCACCTTGATCCAGAAGTTCAAGATACCATGTCTCTGCCTGATAAAAGCAGAAAGCAGGTTTCAGAAAGGAATGCTGGGACTGGCTTGTTAGATCTGCCTTAGCTTATCTCAGCTGCCAGTGTGATTTACTCGGAGAGACTGATTTCAGGGGAGGCAGATCCCAAAATGTGGCTGCTTCATTGGCTAATCAGCAGACAATGAGCTCTGTACGTGACTAGCACAATGTAGGGAACACAGCTGTTAAAGGTCCACTGGAGGAGGTTTCTTGAGGGAGCAGGTATTATATTTGCACTTCCTGAATAATCTTTCCAGACCTCTTTCCTGTGAAGTACAATACTGCATTTCAAGCTGAAGGCAAACAAATCTCCTCCTTCTCCCTCTGAAAAACAATTCCTGTTAAACCATGGAAAACTATTGTGAAGTCCTTACCAGGGTGGAAAATTTGCACTCCCTCCTAGTGCCTTTCACATGAATGAAAAAAACATTCCTGTACTTTGGGAGCTGCTAATGGCAAAAAAATGAAGAGGCTTTCCAGATTTTAATCCCCCTAACAGAGAATAGTAAGAAACTTTCCAAAAGAGAAAGGAATGTTACCTCTGCTAACTGAAAAAGCATCTCTTCTCCAGAAACTTCACCTTCCTTTCCTCTCTCAGCTCATTTACTTTCCTCAGTGTGCTTCCTCGACCTCCATTTCTGTGGCTTGAACCCTGCACATTTCTGGGTCCAGGCTAACATAAAGATTGGAGCTATGACACTATGACTGATGAACTCGAAACCACATTTTTCTTATGGATGATGCAGAATTTGTTTGTAAGAGTCATTGCCTGTGTAGAAGTTTCAGTCAATGTAGGCAGTGAATGACAGTGCTTCCAAGAAATAGGGTAATGTGTATTGCAAAAGGGATCCCAGAAAGAATGGTGGTTTTCTCATATGTAGACTGTCACAGTCTGTTCAGACCAACAAAGAAGCAAATGACACGACAGTACCAACCTTGTGACTAGAGCTTCTCCCCGACACCTTTCATCTGCCTAGTGCTGTGCCAAGAACCTGTTTTCAAACACAGCCTAATTATTGTCACAACCTTTGTTTATGTGAGTCTTTCCCTGTGTCAGATCATAGATTGCAGGGCCCTTGATACCTTCTTTTGATTCACTTTGGAAAATAAACAGGAGTGGACTTTAATATAAGTAATCTGAATTGAGTAATCTGAATTGAAAAGAGCTCCAGACTCATCACTTCCCCCAGTGTAAGATTCTGGACAGTTATTGCTGTGTTTTCCTATTTATTAGAAAAAATACTAAAAATGTGGGCAGTTTAGAAACTTTTTTATAAAAAGTTTTGGACAGCAGGGGCATTTAAATACTTTTAATGAGAGATTTGCCTTTAGCATATAAAATTAACTGAATTGCACTTAATTAGGTCATCGGAACTTTCTAATCTTTTTATATTTTGGGGATGGATTTGAAACTCAGTATACGTGAGGCTCTCTTAGGTGAGCTGCAGCTCTCTTAGGAAAACTGGTAAGGTGTGTAAACTTTTAGACATATATGTGCTGCACAAAATATGAACCTGATCTCTTGATTTTCTTGTTCTCAGTTGTCTGTGGGACTTTTTGGTGATTTTTCCATCCTAAGGAAGGCTGCTGCTTCCATAGAAGACTGCAACAGATTTGTGATATAGATATACACTCAGTAGTAATCAAAGGAAGCATTTCAGTAGTTATGTTTGTGGCGTAAATTTGCTTTAGGCAGGAGTGATTTTTACAACTGAAACCCATTTACAGCACCGTGACTTGTCTGTATGGGGTAGTAGATGTCCACATAAAAACCCAACAAACTCCACTGTGATTCCAAGTTTCATGTGAGTTGGGTACTCAGTTGATGTAAAGGTACACACCCTCATTCATGGTAAAAGACCTTTAATATGTGTTGATAGTTGTCAAACTTCTACTTTCCAGAGCCTCATTTTATATTAGTAAATAACAATTGGAAGTTCAACTATACAAGTGTTACATCCCAAACAAGCACTTTAGTGCCATTGTACAGAAGGCAATTTTTTTGCCTGTTTCTTTGCTGGAAGTTTTGCATGCAATGAGATATTGACTTGCATTATAAGACACATCCTGAACAAAGCTCAATAAATCTTCCTCTTTTTGCTAGTTCTACTTTGGGGGATGTCACTATTGGTGTTTTGCTTCATATTCAGAAGATAAAAAAAAATAAAAATATCAATTTCCACAACTAGTTGATGGACTGCTGAAGGACTTTGTTTCATATCTGTGCTGACACCTTGAGGGTAACCAAAGCCACTTGCTCTATATTTGAAAACCTAGAGAACTAACTCATTTTTATGTTATGTCCATTTATCAAAAGAAAACAATCATCAGCAGAAGCAGGAAATGCTAGACGGAGGCTCAAATTTCCCTCTGTTCCCAGGTGCTGATTTCTATTCATACCAAGGGCACGCTTGGAAAGCTCGTTTTGTTCTTCTAAAAGCAGGTAATAGAGGGAGGAAGGTCACTGATTATATTGCTCATCTGGTGCAGAAAGTCTGGATTCTTTCTCTGCCATGACCTCAAAACATCCAGTGATCCTAGAATGATTTTTTTCTGAGAATTAAGAAGCATCCAAACCATTTGCTTCTGCAAATGCAAATGTCTTGTCTTGTTCTTGCCTGTTCTAACATAAATTCACCATAAAGCTGTATTCTGATATGCATTTCAGCTTTTTTTAATGTAAGCACCGTAGATAGGCAAAATGAAATTGCTTTGTGGATTGAGTCTTTCTAGCAACTAGACAAGATCATGGGGTCCTATACGCTTTTATCATTTTGCCAAGTCTGTGTGAAGGACAGGCAGAATTGCAGGCTCTGTGCTAAATGTGGAACAGGAATTGTTCTCCATCTACTACTTCAAAAGGGGCAGAGGAGAATGGAGAGCAGCAGGATGAGGCCTCAGCACCAGTCTTTCTTGGCTGACTGTACGAAGGGAAATGTGCCGCAGCATATCTATACAGGACTTGCCATCCTTCTCTTCTAAACAGAAATTGCAGGTTTCTTCTGGGTTGAAAAGGTGCCTGTTGCCCCATTGAAGATCTGTGCCTATGAGATGCAATTTAATCCTCCAGTTACCTTTGAAAAGGACCCTCATATATTTATAGATCAAATGGGCTTTTTTTTTTTAATGTATATGAATTGTGTTTATATGCAAAATACATTATGTATATATACCAGTATGTATTTATAACACTGGGGGTTGTAAATGCAGAAGACTGGGATTTTCTTTTCACTATATCTAGACATGTTGGTTTGCAATGAGGTACCTCTTGAAGTCTCATTCTGATCATCATTTACAGGTATCCACAGTTTGTCTTGTTAATTAGAGCAAATTTCTTAGACATTTTAGACCCTCAGGAGTCTGGAGGTGCCAAACTCTCACACTGACTCGAGAGTGCTGTTGGCTCTGGAGTCTTGCACTAACCAGGGCTATCCAGCCCAGTTGGGGCATGCAAGGTGGTGTAGTAATTTTATTTGTTGATGTAACCAGCGATGACCATTTAAGTGCCCATGAAGATTGTCCTTCTTGTCTTTATGTTACCACTCTGTGTGCTGTACCTTCCCATGGTGACATTGCCATACTGTGCTGGGGACAGGCAAGCTCATCTTGGAGTGACCTGCATGGAGACTGTAACAAGAGAAACATGACTGGAGACTCATGTCACCCTGTCCACCTGTTTAAAAGTACAACTATACCCCTGGTTTACAATACTGTTATATCTCTCGCCTTTCTTCAGAATCATGCATCCACCAGCCTTGCACTGCTGTGCATTTTTTTGATTTTGCTTTTGCTAAAAAGAACATAGTTATCAGAGTGAAAGCAATACATGAAAACTCACTCAAAATTAACTATTGTTCTCCTTTATCACATTCAGATGCTTCAGTAAAACCAGGTCTTTTTGGCATTTTTGGAAATCATCAGCTGGAGCCATCACTAGAATGACATATCATTTGCTGTTCTGTCAGACCTGCAAGCTGTTGCAGAAGTCAAATTCTTTTTTGGCCCTCAGGGAGCTTTAACATATCTGTGTTAGAAAGGAAGACACTGCGACACAATTTCAGTTTGTTTGCCCACTGACATGTTTTTAGGGGCTAAACGACAAGTGAAAAGATCATCTAGTTTTGGGGCTGTTTTTCCTGCTTTAAGTGCATTGTGCCTATCAGAGTGCCTTCACAGACTCAATAAAACTCTGTCTAGAATGCCATTCCTCAGCAATCAATGCGCATTCCTAACACATCTGCTTGGATTTGGCCTTAATCCTTCTCTCCTTCATCTGTATTTATCAATATTTCAGAAACTTAAGTGTCAACTAGTCTCATACTCTAGCATGTCTGCAGTATTGACTTGATAATCTGAAACTCTTAGGAAAAATCAACACTGAAATAAAATAACATAGATATGTTTAGATCTGACAAATCCACTGTGACTAATTGTGCCTGTTGGCATAGCCATGTCATTTTATACCTTAGTTTTCCTTGTGTCCATTTAAAAAAACAACCATATTTTAATGAAAGAAAACTTTCTAAGAAGAATAGTCCAAAATATTAGATTGCAGTAGCACATATTTTTAAATCTATATTTGCAACATTGCAATGATAGACTAAAGCAGTTACTACCCACAGAAGGTTAAGAAGAATAAACATTCTGTCTGTAATGATGTAAATATATGTCTATTAACCAAAATTTATAATGATATTTGTCTTTCTAATCTGAAAACTTTGATTTATCTGGTGTTGGAAAGCCCAGTACATTCTTCAAATGAAGAAATTGGTAATAAATATTGTAACCCAGTAAATTATCATGGTGGTAAATTTAAAACATCTACAGTGCTGCAGTAGTTCTTGTCCAAAGTGAGATACCTTTTGTTTTTGAAGGTGACAACCAATTCACAAAGCAGATCAATCACAGGGAAGGACGCATTTTCTGAGATGACTGACATAATTTCAGTCTAAATCTTGAGAATAAAGTAGTTCAAATGTCAAATGAACACCACCTTTCACATTTTATAATTGTTCTGTGATAATTTTTTTCCCCAATCAAAATAATCTGACAGGCTGGTCTTCCAAAGTTTAGCTATCTCAAGAGTTCATGGTCAGTATTAAACCAGCAATTAATACAATCTAGAACCGCTGATGACTTCTAGTGGATTCGCACTCGTGTTTCAGAGATAAAATGATCTCTGTGCCATTCAGAGTGCTTTGAACCATTCCACCTCTCATGAGAACAAGCTGAAAGAGTGGACAAATATGTATCTGACAGAGGAAATACATGCTGCAGCATCTGGCATGTTTCTGAGGTTATGTGAAGACCATACAGGATTAGCAGTTTTATCAGAGCTACAACGTACTTGTTAAAAGGATATAGACTTGTTGAATTGCTATTAGTACTCAGGACAGATGGAGCTCCTGCAATTCAAAGTGTTGCAAATCTTTAGAACCAATTTCTGGGCTCATAGGATTTGCAGATCTAATGCAAGCCTATGAACTTTTCCCTCTCTAGTGCATAAAGACTTTTGTTTGTTTGTTTTCCACTAAATACTTTTTTAATTTTCCTAAAGTGCAGCCTGTGTTTTATATTAGGAGATGGTGATCCCTCCAAATGCTGTACTGACAAAGCAGATGGGCTGTTACCTCTAGAGCATATATCTGGTTATTCACTACTTCCCCCTTCTATTTCATGCTTGTGCAAGGGAATTTCTTGGGAAATTTAAGAGTCATCTACTTCCCCATTCACTCAATGTGAAACACTAGCAATGAATATTTCTTCAGTAAAGGCCTAAAGTCAGCAACTGTGGTCTTCTTTTCTGCAGATGAACTCACATGTCACAGAAAGAGCAAGAGACGTTATCCCAGAATATGCACAGCTTCTCTTAACTGGTTCTGTGGGATTCTTCTCCTTTTTATTTCTCATTCTCTTTCAAGGTTCAGCTGAAGTTGGCGTGATTAAAACATTTCAGACCCCTCAAAACATGGAAGACTCAATGTTAAACACCGGAGTCCTTAAAAAAGATATTTGTTAGATAGGTCTTTAGGGCTAAATTAAAGTTTCTATATACATAACAATGTTAAAATAACTTAATAAAATGAAGCAGTTAAGGGATTTACACCGGTAAGAGATAAAGTTGAAATGTGGCAGGCAGCTTCAAAATATCTCTTTTTTACATTTTTTCAGCCTTTGTACTGATACTATTCTGCCTGTTTGTGCTATCACAATAAACCTAACCTCTGTGCTGATTTGTGATAACAAAGGGAGGAATAAGACCTAAGAAATAACAAAAAAAATTATAACTGTTACTCTCAGCATATGTCTATTTTTGCTTTTTGTTGTTACTGGTTTTAATTTCTTTCCCATAAATCTTTTTTTAATTTTTTGCCTTTCTGAAAATTACCAAATCCTTAACCCAACACAAATCTTGCTTTTGAAAGGTCCCCTTAAAATTTTTGTAGGCCACCTATTCATACGGAGCTTTCAAAGTGGGAAGGGCTGGCATCTCAGTGAAAAACAGTCCCTCCCTCCTGTGATGGGACCCTGATGAACTACCCTAGTTCAGAACATCTGCCTAGTGTGACCAACCCCTTCTTTTCAATGATAGAAATATATATAGTCATCTGAAATGATGCTGGGTCATCCCTGGAGCTGTGGGAAATGTTCATTTTCAAGTAATTTTCTCTACTCTGTCAATAACACACAGTAACTGTACACCACAATGGGAAGTAATTAGGATTTGAAATTAATGGATTTCCCTGTTACCTTAAAGTGGACTTTTGCTTCTAGCCTTTAATAGAACTGCTTTATTATCAAGCTTCTGACTCTCAATATAGCTAGTGTCTCAGATTGGATGCTGGCAGAGACCTATGAATTTTATTAATGATTGAATAACTAATGAGGAAATGCTGTAGACCTTGCAGATTTTTCAATTAATCACACTTACCTTAGAAGACTTCTGCCCTCTTTTTCTGATTGCAGATAGAATATACTTCAGATGAGACATTTTCCTACTGATTTGATTTCTATGGGATATTTTTTCTGCTACTCTGGAAATCAATTACTTGGATGACATAATAGGCCCCCATTAATCTGTATGGAGCATAGTACAATCTGTTTCATTCCAAGCCAAGGAGGGCCAATTGATGTAAATTATAGAGTCACTCAGTTTGTTGCTATTTATAAAATTAGTCACCTGCAGCATCATCCTGGATGAAGTCCAGTGGATGAAACAATGCTGGAACAGTCCTATCAGCACTTAAAATATATAGGACATGGTGTTTCCCTTTTGCAGCTGGAAGTTGCATGTCTCTTACTTTGAGGCTGGGAAGTCTCTTTCCATTCATTCTGAATCAAATATAAAAAGACAGTAAAAACATTTTAAAAATGAGGTATTTTTTTTCCCTAGCAAAATTTTATATCTTTCTGTTCCTCTCAGTTATTGAAAATGACAAAATTGCAATTAGAAACTTGGAAGATAAATGTGAAAATCTTGCAGGCCTTAAGGATTAGAAGAAAAACAATTCTACTTTTCTTTTGTTGTCAAAAATCTGTCTAGCATATCATCCAAGTTGCACAAACCAAGAAAAAATATCCTCAAAAAGCGGTGGGATTAATCTAGTATATGGCTTCTGTTTACCCAGAATCATGACTTACATTTTTGTTGTTTTATAAGCAAAAAAAGTTATGACTTTCTGCCTCCTAATTTTCTGTAGACAAGATGAAAGAGAGAAAGATTTTGCTCTTTTTTATTACTCATGATGACTATTGTATTAGTAGATTTGTTTTTCTGAAGTGACTATACATGGTGCTATCACGATGAGATCAGTTGTAGCATTAATAGTAAAAAGCCAATTTAATGCTTGATTAGATTAATTCTCATTTGGTGATGTTAAATTTACATTCACATCTGTGAAAACAGAATTTGTCCAACATGCTTCCCATGAAACACAGAAGTTCATTTCCTCTTGGTAGCTATTTGACCTTATAGGGCAGAAGATGCTGTGTGCCACTAACAGGTGACACTTACTGGGCATGAATCAGTTAAGCAGTGCCATGCTAAAGCTCTTAGCATTAAGGTTTGTCAGCTGTTTTTGTTCAAAGCAATGCAGCTTAAATGTCAAATATGTATGCATATATATATTTTTA
This sequence comes from Numenius arquata, assembly GCF_964106895.1. Lineage (NCBI taxonomy): Eukaryota > Metazoa > Chordata > Aves > Charadriiformes > Scolopacidae > Numenius > Numenius arquata. The sequence continues at coordinate 84,515,499 of NC_133577.1, read as the reverse complement.
TACATATACATTTACATCTATAAATTAGAAACAAGTATTTAGAAACAACTTGCTGTAGCCTTGCACAACACAGAGCTGAAAAGTGGACTGATGGTGCAGACATACTTGGACTTGTTTTAATGAACTTATTTAATGCATGGGTGATTCTCAGTGTCAGAATGTGATTGTAAGGGTTTGGGATATGTCCAGCTGATTCCAGGCAAAAAAGCATCGATTCTTATTTGACTTAGTGTTACTACTCACTGTGAATAGGCAATACCTCCTGTCAAGACAAAGGTGATTCTGCTGGAGAAAGTTAATTTAGCAATAATTTTGATTAAGTGACTTCTCTCCTAAAAATCCTGGAGCTGATGATAAAATGCCAAGAGTCAACAAGTGTTCATAGAAGTCTGAAATATGATGATGAGCTGACACCATTTTGATTGGGGTGTCAATTTATGCAATATGTCATTGGTGATCTAGTCCAAGATCCTTTCTCTAACTGTGGCTGATGCCACTAGTTGGAATTGACTAATCAATGGAGTTTTCGTTCACATTTGAGCCACAAAAAATAAAGGGGTTAAAAATTCAGTCCAGATCAAGTCAAAGTAATATTGTCAGTGGAACAAAGAAGATCAAACTTAATAGGCATAATTAATTTTTATTTTGTATTTGCCTGAAATATTTCAGGGAACCCAAAATGAAGTGCTGCGCTTTGTTTTCAGGTTATATAACCTTTTCAGAGACAAAATAGACAGCATTTTCAAAATAAAATTAAAAAAAAAATAATAAAATGCTGAAATTCTTCTTTGGTAAATACCTGAACTAAAGGACTTTCTGAAACAATTAGTTGCATTAAAAATTCAGACCAATTAAACAACGTTCTTTTCTAATAAACATGCATCCAGTTGTGTGTCAAATCTGCAAATCATTCCAAAGTAATTTTCTGTGTGCAAATTGTAGAGACTTTTTTTTTAGCTATCTTTATGAATATTCCAAAAAGGGGAGGTACAGAATTATCTGATGATGGAGAGACCTTTTTCTTAGCTCATATTTTTCAGATATTGGTTTATCTCCAGAAATATTACAAATTTTCCCTTGCTTTGTGTCTTTCTCTTTTAAACCTTCAGGTTTTTAGCTATGTGTAGACCCCTCCTGCTTTGAGCAGAAGATTGGACTAGAGACCTCCTAAGGTCCTTTCTGACCTGGCCAGTGTTATGATTCAATCTATATGATCAATACTTGTAAATACCTTTTTAAAGTTCTCTTTTTCTGGAGTATACCTTCTTCTTCACTACTGAGGGAATAAGACAGAAATATTTCACCCATCTCAATAAATGGTCTTCAAAACTCAAATTCTTTAATTATATACAGAACCAACATACCATATAGCAACAGAAGTTTATTTATCAGTGTGCCTGAACTCGGACAGGTCAGGCTACCATGACGAGTAAGAAAATCATTCATTTTACTGGGCTGTTTACTCAACTTTGGGCTTATCCAGCAGGGATGTCAGTGTAAAACCACCAACTTTTGCTGTGGACGCCTTCACCTGCGTTCCTCAACATCTCCCTAAAGCAGTTAGCAAAACCCACTCGTGTTCGTATGAGTGAGAGAGAGAGAAGGGGACATCTCTGTTTTGTACCACTTTTATGAAGGAGGTGTCAGTTTGTCTCCATCGCCCAGAAAGAGAGCCTGCATAGTTACTGTAGCCCAGGCAACTAACTTATAATGTTGCCAAACTTAGGCTCTGTGAGTCTCATCCTCCATTACTATTGTGAAGATAAAACCAGAAATCTGGAGTTTAAAGTTTTCAGTGAACGTCACCAAAATCTTGGACCCTTAACACCCATAAAATATTTTTGCAAAATCTCCCTCATTAAGACATGTTTGAGACACTTACCCTAGTCCAAGACCACAATCAAAATCTCTGCTCTAGAAGGGCCATAAACAGTGACTTCCAAAGCTTTCCAGATATCTTTAAAGATTTTATTTCTGTTAACATTTTCAAGGTGTAACTGAAATGATGAAGTCATAAATCCTCCTTAACCAAAGGAAATCAAATGCTTTCAGTATATCACAGTTTAAATACTAGTGTGATAGACACCTAGTTTTACTGCTAAGTGCATATTTCTTTGCCTATGAAGACATTAAAGTGCATCTATTGTGACTTCTAGTAAGAAGGGGAAAGTTAGTGCCTATTCATCAGAAGACTGTAAAAAAAGGAAAGGATGAGGGAATTAGATCAATCAGTTTAACTTCAGTTCACAGAATATATCAGGAACAGTCTGTAGCACCTAGAAAACAACAGGGAGAAAAGCAAAAGCCAACACAGGTTTGCCAAGAACAAATCAGAGTAAACGAAACTCACTCTTTCTGTGACCAGGTAACAGTTCTTGTGGATAGATAAGAAGCAGAAGAACTCATGTACAGTTACTCAAGCAAATTTTTTGACACAGTCTCAGTTGGTATTGTCATACCCAAGTTAGGAAAGACATGGCCTTTACTCTATGGGCACAAAACTGATTAGGTAACCACACCATAGAAAAGTTAATAAAATCTAATTAAGCTCAGGGTTCTGTGGGGGGTCTGCCTTAGATCTGCTTCTGTTCAAGGTTTTCATTAGCAAAACAGATGGTGGAATAGTCAGAATGCTCATTAGTTTTGCATATGACACAGTGCTAGGAAGGACCTCGAATGTGTTGGATGTTAACAGTAAAAATGAAAATCTGGAAAAATGGATTGGAAATATAGGATGTAACTCATCCTAGACAAGGGATGAGGGCAAGGTTAAGAGACCTGGGCAAGATACTGCAGGAAAAATCAATGATACAAAATCTGGATGGTAAACACTAGGAAGCAAGTTCTTAAAAAAAATCTTAAGATGATAGTGGATCAAAAATTGAGTCTGAATCAACAATGTTAGATTCTTTTGAAAAGACAAATATTCTGCTCATGGTGTATAAGTAAAAATATAGGCTCCAAGATGCACATTATGATCAGAAGCTGTAGAAGCCATGAGCTAGGAGGTAAGGTTGGAAGAATAGGCCTAAAATAAAAAGGCAGAGAAGGATGTTGGTGGCAAGAAAGTTTAATAAACGTAAGCTACTCCTGTTGTTGAAAAAAGGAAACAATAGTGTTCTCTGTATCCACAATGAATGGGACAAGAAGTAAGGTGGTTAAATTGACACAGAAAGATTGAAGTAATTAGAAATATTTTCCCATAATAAAGCTAATTGAGCATGGGAACACATAGACTGGGAAGACTGGATACTCTGTCTCTGGAATTCTTTAATGAAAGTTCACTTATACATCTTTTAGAAATTACATCAATATTGCTAATCCTCTTTAGAACATTGGGATGGATCAAATTCATTTGTGTTTTTGAGCCTGCTGGGAGGCCACAGCACAGTAGTTAGAATGAGGACTGCTTTTTTCTCATGAGCATTACTGTAAATCTGAATTTTACTTATCTAAAAATTCAATATTGGACATTAATGCATCATTTCAGTAAGGTTGGACAGTTACATTTTAGTATATTTGCTTTCAGAAATTCTGTTTTTGCTTAATCAAGATAGAACTGAAGTTGGACGTTTATAACTTACCTCAGTAACGGCAGCTGCTCATTACTGCTAGTTCCTGACTTTTCTCTTGGAAATGTTTTTTCAAAAGTATAGCTATTAGCACTGGTGCTTACTGCTCTGTGTTGTCTATTGGTTTTTATATTTATTCTAATTGGTTGTATGGTATCCAAATATGGTGGCCAAAGAACAGGAGTAATTAAAAAATGTAATTGTATGAACACTGGTGTTTATAGCTATGTGTAACTGCAAAGATGTCAGCTAAAAATTGGTAAGAATTTTATCTCCGTTAGACTGGAATGTGCATAAGTGACTTTGGTGACTTTAGAGACATTTAGAGGCACATTTATAATCCCATTCTGTCTCTAACTGCATCATATCTCTCCCTGTAACAACCTGGTTCCATCTGGCTCAGGATTAATGAAACCACGGACTTGTGTCATCTTGGTCATCTTTTTAACTAAATTAATACTAAGGATACAGTAGAAGCTTGTGCTCAGTCTTCACTTGGGTGAGGACCCCCTCTGGAAAAGCAGGTTCTGAAGAGCCCCACAGGGCATGCTGCCTGCTTGAGAATTTCTCAAAGTTGGGGCTTCCAGAAAGTTTCCCTTGTTTGGGTACCCTTTTGCCTAATGCAGGGCAAACTCACGCTGCAGCCTTTCCCTCAGTAGGGTATTATCTAAACTTCTCACCCAGTCAGGCCTTTTGTTTTTTTCTGTGTTGAAACTCACAGGACAGAGTGTAAAAGTCAGGTATATATCAGAATGCATTAAGGACTTCCCTGTATTATTATCAGACCGCAAACTCTGCAGCACTACCATAGCCCTAGTTTCCCCCAAACTGTCTATACCACCCTGTCAAAACACACTCAACACCCCACTTGTGCTCCTATATGGATTAACCTCAGTTCTCTCTCTTTCCTCTATTCCCCATCATAACAGTCTGTGTTCCTTCCTGTATTCCCTACCTATATTTGTTTAGCCTGGAGGCTGGCCAAGAGATGATATCTGCTCTGGCTAGCCCAGACCCATGTGCTTGTGAAATGGTCAGGCTGGTGCTTCCCTTGTCTGGTTAAATGCCTGGTGCCTTTTGATTAAGGGTCTGTGACACAGATTTAGCCCTGGAGCTGGCCCATGAGCTGTGTGCACTGACCGATCATAGCCACGTCTGTGGGTAAACCTTCCTTTGTCAAGCTGGAAGAAGCTGGTCAGGGACTGAAAAGTTTTTTGGTTGGGACTGGCAGATAGACATCCCCCTCCTTCAGACTGAATGCAGAAGAAATTTTTATTGGGGAAAACAGGTCAAGTTTTCCCTCCGCCACCACCCCAGCTTCTTACATAAAAGTGTTTAATCTGCTAGGTGTAGATCACACAAAGAACCTAGTAGCAACCCTTCCTATTCCCCACACATATCTGTATTTGCCATGTCTGTACTGCTGTACATCTTAAGAAGCAGGCAGTACCTCTGCTAGGTAGGACAAGAAGTCTCCTTCCACCTACCTCAAGCAGGAAAAAAAGAAATGTAGAAACAAAACCTGGGATGAAAGGAGACAGCAAAAACCACTTCCAAAACTTGGTTAAATGGAAGCATCTGAAGGCTCACTAGCTGTTTTACTGAATTTAAAATGGATATTTTTCTACCAATAAGAACAAATTGGAGATAAAATTACTTTGGTTGAATTTCAATTAAAAATAAATAAAGAAAAGAAAACAAAAAAAGTTTTATATATTGTTCACCTGATGCCTATTATTTAGTGAGTCATAAGCCTTTCATTTACAAACAGAAATGTTCTTAGAATTTGAGAGACAGAAAAATATTTTGTGCACAACTACTTTTGGAAGAAAAAGGCTCTTGACTAAAAATATATACTAAGAATTGTCTGAAAATTAAACTAACCCAAGGCAGTATAATTTACTAGCATTAGCTACAGAACTCTTTCAGTTTACCTCTCTTGGCACATAAACTAGGGATCATTGTGCTGTAGAAAAAGGAAGGGACTAGAGTGCCTCTTCTTTTATCTGCAAATTTCTTCCATCTTATTTGTGAGTGTTTCCAGGTCCTTTTTCCCCACTTGGATCCCATGAGCTTCTTTTAATCAATGGGCGTGCAAGAGGCTGTGGTGCTGTGCTCTGTGTGTGTATTATATTTGGTTCTTGCAAGGGGTCGGTCAGGCCTGTGGGGTTTACAGTCATGGGGCACCAGTTCAGCATAAAATTTTCTGATGGATTTTGGTGTAATCTGAAGTCAAAAGAAACTTCTTGTAAAACCCTTAATCTCTGAAGCATAAACTGTCTCAAAATATCGCTCAGCCTTCAGCTAAGAAGGTGAAAACAAATTCCCATTATGTGTCATTTTTACATAAGCAAAGCAAAAATCTCAGTCCCAGCTTTGAAGCAAAGTAGTTCCAATGAAATGTAGATTTGATCAACTGCTTTTCAATATGCATGTTAGGACCAAATGAGGATCTTTGCCCAGATAATGTTAAGAATAAACAAAAAAGCTGCCCAGTTTTAACATTTCCCCCCCCAATCTATTGATGGAAACTATTCTAGATATCATGAATATTTATTATATATAATTAAAAATTTAGTACTTGGGCCTTAAATATTTGCATCTTTTGCCCTAATGAGGAGAAGGATTTTGCTGTTTCCTGCCAGGAGATCTCTATGTGAATTCAAGGACAAGCAGTTCATCCCATGACATTTCCTTACGCTCAAACAGACAAGGTGACACATAAAGCCCAGGGGCAAAGGGAAACCTGATAGCTATATGGCTGAGCTGCAGTCGGAAGTGGTGAATTCCCTGGACCACAGGGAAAGCTTCCTGTTCTTTGTAGATGAGCCTATTATTGGAATACACTTGCCTGCAGTTAATCCTCAAAGTAATTAAATGGAAAGGAAGCAATTAAATCACTAAAAAGGAATTGCATCTGGTTCAGAGGGAAAAATCCAGGCCTAGGAAGTATTTCAGTGATAGCTGGATGTACTCAGTGTAAACAGGTATCTTCCTGTTTGCACAGATAATTAACATTTATATGCTAAGAATATCTTGTGGTAATCAAATGAGGTTGAAAAGCAGAAGTTGTCATTATTGTGACCTATGAAGTACTAAGCAGAGAAATGTTGATATATATTTTTCCTATGACGGGATAAAATTAAAAACCGTACCCAATATCATCTTCTTGCATACATTAGCTTGGCACCTTGAAAGCTAGTAAAGCATGGTTCACGTACATCTGTTGAGATTCTAGCTCAGCATTTCAGTAAGCACAACCCAGAGAAAGAAGACTGCAAAAATGAAAGCAAAGGACATGATTCATACAAGTCTCCAAAGAGAAAGATTAGCCAAGTTCAGAAGGAGCTTGGAGTGAGTCCTTAAAATCAAATGTCAGGGCTATGCAAAGAAAGACTTTAAAAGCAATCTTTTAAAGATTGACAGAAATATTTAAATAAATACAATTTTAAATGTGTTGAAAGCACTGATTGCTTTAGAATTCTCTTTTACGCTGGCTAGTATTCACAAGATAGGGAGTATTGCTGTATTTTAAAGATGCATCCTTTGCTCAGACTGTAACAAGGGATCCCATACATTGCTCCAGTCTATAAGATAATTGCTGGAAAACCATCAGGAGGACCTTGGAGAGATGTGCTCATCAAAGTTCTGACTGACATTTTTGTATTTTCAGTGCTATAAAACAGGTAGTTAAAAAGCAACTATATTAATTAAAAATCTGTAGCAGAGAATAAGGATTCTATTATAAGAACATAAGGAACCATAAAAGCTTTTCTTCTTTTCTTTGTCTTGCTTGTGTCTTTTATTTTCCATTTGCCCTGTTATGTGGCACACTCTAGTGTTATGTGGGATCTCATTGTTTTCACTGTTGCTGTCACCTAAGAAGGTAAAAAGTGATGTCCTGATAATCACAGAATCACAATGAGTGATCGATAAGGTAGGATAAGCTGCCTGGGACACTAACAGTGAATATTGGTAAGTAATGTTTGCTATGGCTGAGCAAAACAGAGTGATGCAGAAAAGAGAGCTGACCGAGTTAAAACAACAGACTCAAAAGTGTATTTGTGCAAAAAGAGTAGCAAGAAAGAAGTTGGTGGTAGGAACAAAGACTTGAGAGGATGACGGTAAGGATGAGAGTTATAGGTGTTTAATTGGACAAAAAAAGGTCATATCTGACAGGTGATCCAGTGGCAAAGATGCAACCTTTTTGCTCAGATAAAGATAAATCTGAGCTGAAAAAAAGTGCCTGGATTATTGATTTGAGACACAAGCATTTGCTGCTGGGGTAGGGAGATGGGAGAGAACAACAATACTGACTGACCTTTGGCAGCAAAGTTTACATACAACCCGCTTCATTACTTAAAGTATTTCACTAGCTGGCAAGAAAAAAAATGTCATTATGTGTTACATATTGTCGTGGTTTTGACCAGATTGACCAATCAGAATGACAGATGGCCCCTCCCTCCCCCCTCTAAGGAAAAGAGAGGAGAGGAAGAGATAAAAGAGATTTATGAGTTTAGAAAAAACTAAACTACTTTGATGAAAATATTAATAAATAATGAAATAATAAATAATAATAAGAAAAGAAAAAAGAAAAAAAAAGCATATAGTATATACAAAACCGTATCAAGCTCCCAGGATGATGATCACGTCACCGGCAGGCACAGAGGAAAGTCCCAGGCTGGACTCGGTGTTGGACAGGAGCTGGTTTCTGGATCTGGAGTCAGGAATGCTTGGATCAGGATTAAAGACAGACGAACAGACAGGGTCCTCCTCAGACGTCAGCCATTGAAGGAAGAGAGATGACCCTTTGATCCCTCAGCTTTTATACTGAGCATGATGCAGATGGGATGGAATACCCTGTTGGGCAGTTTTGGGTCACCTGTTCTGTCCGTTCCTCCCCACAGGTGTGAACCCTCTACACTTTTCCGCTTCCAACCCTCCGATGGGGCAAATAACAAATTTACCTGATCTTGGTTGTTATAGTGATAAGTATAAGCAAGGGCCTCTCTGCATACCTTTCCTTGGTATTATCAGGCCTCATCACTCTGAGAGTGGACAGTTTCTGAAAACTGTGCTGTTAATTTCAGAGATTAGTTGGTTAGTAGAGGCCCAGCTAAAAAGGTAAAATTACTGAACAGAAAATTAGTTCTGTTTTACCTCAAACCAGGACACATATGAAGGAACAAACTTTTACTTTTGAGTACATTTTGGTGTGCACCTCTTGTTATTAGCCCAGATCCAAAACAGGCCCTTGCTATAGCCAGACCTAGAACATTACTTTTTACCTTCTGTCAGTCTTTACCTTGCTTCAGTCTGTCTCCTGCTCTAGGAGAATTAAATGCAAGATGTCAGCCAGCTACATTATCGTTTCCTTCATTGCTATAATACAGATAATACAATACTTGGAAGCTTAGTTCCCCATAAACTACTGTCTACCTGTGTCAGACTTTTATAGAAAGGAATTTTAATAGTCAGGTTGCAGCATGTGGAATTTATGGAATTTATTCAAATGGGACATATTATATCAGATAATTTAGTTGTGTAGTTCTTACTGTGTAATATTCCCTTGCGTTCTTGTCTGGCAGGACCAGTACAATTGAAGAATTTGTGGTACTTCCAGAAAGGTCCAGTTTTGGTACTCACCTAAAAGTAGTCACTGCTATTGACTTTTTTTGTGTTCAACACTGACATGAGCTGTTTTATTTTATTTTCTATTCAGATGTTTGCAAAAGGGGGTGTGTCTGCAGGAAATCGGGTTCTTCAGCCCATGGTGGAAAAATTCTGTTTCAGCAGCAATATGCTTCTTATCTTTGAGTCAAGGACTAGCTACAGGGTAGCAGGCAACCTTTGTATCAAGAATCTGCTTTCAGCTGTCTGTGATCTTTGCCAAGCTGGAAGATTTCAGAAAAATTTCTGTTTGTTCAGTAGAGACTACTGAGACTTTAATGAACAAGCCTCATTCCTCCCCCGTGCCATCTGCAGCAACATGCTAGAAATCCACTGCACTGCCAGAAAATTATGCTCCCTGTGTAAATGCAGGTACTGCAGCTGCCTACCACGGCTCAGTGGGATGCTGGGCATAAGGAAGAAGAAAGAGAGGGAGGAAGAGGAAACTGTGGATCTCGGCAGTTAGAAACGAAATGGGAACATGGAGAAGGAGGAATGACACCAGAAATAGGGAATATAATTTAAGACTACATTTAGGTATATATACATGAATAACTGAATTAAAGTTGATCAGGCAGCCTTAATAGTGTCATTTCTCAATTCTGGTGTCCTTTTCTATGCAAGGTTGATGACCTTTTAGGCTTAGTTCTGCATTGGCATTTAACTGCTACTTGCAGTGCTCTGGAATATCTGCAGGGAGTTGACAGTTCACAGGACCTGCAGATTTGTGCGCTGCTAAAGCCAGGCAGGGTACCCTGGAGTGCTTCACATGGTACTAGACACCTTTGTAAAGGCACGGGAATTGGTCCCTCAGAGCATTTTTGGGGGAGGTAATACATGTTCTCAGGGTGCTACGTGTTTTTTGCGTTACTCAGAATCAACAAGCAAGGTTCCCCCCTTGCAGTGGACTCCATGCCTGGCTCTGCTGCTCCAGCTCAGCATCTCTAAGCCATCCTGGCATAGCTGAAGGGGGCGGCTGCAAACACCCATTAATTCTTGCAGCTGCAATGGATTCAAGGGAACTGTTGTCAAGCTGAATACTACCTTAGGCTTACTCAAGTTTATGGTGCGACTATCAGTCTGGACCCCGGCTATTCAGTTTCCCCCCTTTCCTAGACTTGTTCAGAAATAAGCCTTTGATACCTCACTGAGAAAGGGAACAGATCAAGATTGTACCATAGCATAAGATGCTTTATGAATTTGTATGAAGGGCAGAATTTGGCAATCAAAATTTTTTCTGTGTAGATTCTTGCATGTAGACTCCTTATAAACACCATCTGAACTTACCAGTCCCAGTCATGTCAGACATAGATGCTGATCATATTCTAGTTGTTTATCCATGCAATACTGCCTTTCCTTTTCAGCTCTTTTGGATTCCTGCATCACCTCAAGTATGCTCACTCCTACTGCAGCTGGACTGTTGCAAACAAATGTCACCAAAACAATTTTGAACTGAGAATACAGCTGTTCTGCTAGGAACATTATACCCTGTCCACAGGAACAAAAACCACAAAGTTTCATCTGGAACCCTAAAGGGTCAGCTAAAAGGCTTGTGCTGGGGGGACAATACAGGACTCAAAGAAGATATAGGTCAATTGTTTCTCTGTTCCAGTAGTGCTAGTCTTAGGGCTGAAATTGCAGATAACAGCAGGTAGCCGTAGTCCTCAATGCTGTTAAACTTTGTTTAGTTTGGAGTCCTGGCAATAAAAGGCCAATTTCATTTACATTTTTGGCCATTCTTAACTTACTGTACCTGAAGAATGACTTCCCAAAGGCGTGTAGAGAGCAGTTATCTCTGCAGCATGCTATTCTGGCTACTGTGAAGAGGGAGCAGGAACATATCAGCTGCCAGTTGGTTTGCTGTGGTTTTGATAACTATAGAGTTTGTCTTACTTTATGACAGGAGACACTGTGGCCATGCTGCCACTGTACTGTGTGGGGAAAGCAGAGCTTTGGAAATTCTAAAGGTTGGTCACTTAGTCTCTGAGAGCAAATAAATAAACAAAAACTGCCTCAAAACTGTGGCAACACTCAAGCAATGGAAGCTGAATCAGTATATTAGTAACAGTGCAAAATCCTCCCCTTTTCTCTCTGCATCCTGCAATGAATGAAATTCTTGCAGCCTCAAAGCATGGAAAACTCATATTCAAGCTTGTTTTTTTCCACAAGTGTCATGTAACACTTTTAAGAACATGGTGCAGCTGCTAGGCAAGTAGGCTAAAGCTACATGACTAGCGAGTACAAGAGTGAATGCATCAAACACGCAAAACCAGGCAACCTGCAGTATTTCATGCCCTTATAAATCAGAATGCGGGCTCAGCCTTTGCTTTGTGCTATAGGGGACGATATGATGCATAACAACTAACAGATTACCTAATGAAGCTACAATATTTTAAAATTAAGTTCTTTCCCTATCTATCTATCAATCATATTTTATCTCCATTTACAAGAATTTAAAATTAACAGAAGTGAGCTGTTCAGTGATGTCATTTGTATAAAAATTCAACAGTGTTGCCACAGATAAAGCTAGGCGAGAATAGCTTTATCTGTGTACCTGTGCTGGTACACTAGGTGCACTGTAACCCTACATGGAAAGAAGAGCAAGGCACAGCAGGAATACCTGGGATCCCATAGATCTCCTAGCAGGGATACCCAGCAGGGAAAGATAGAATTGGGGAAAAAGAAATAAATAGATCGGTCATACACATTTTTAGATTGAAAAGCGTGCTAACCAAATATAGGAAAAAGATCCTCCGTTCCCAGACTGTCTGGTAAAATGAGATGCCCCTTGTAGGGGTCCTTTAAGTCTAGAGCTGGTGTGACTGCACAAGTCACACTGTGTGAAGTCAGGCCTGGTGATGACATAACCTGCCAGCTGGAGGGGACTTCCCCGAAGGAGCCCATGTCATCGCTCGCTTCTCAAAGCACTCCAGAGGCTTTCAAAGACTTCTGGAAACTGGATATAGCCAAGAGCAGCTGTTGTAACAGGTGTGGTGTTCAGCGATCCCTCAGGGTTAGATCCACAAGGGACTGAAACCTCCACTAACTCTGACTTTTAGGGGACAGCTTGTGAATCTATGATCCTCACATCCTTTTTTTTTTTTTTTTCCCCCCAGCTGTCTTTGGAGGTGTTTAAAGCCCATCTGAGCCTCAGCCTTGGGGAAGCGGAGGAGGCTGGCTTGTCCCACCAACACAAGGACTGAACCAGGACTTCCTTCTCCCTGGTTAAGGCTGCAAGTGGCCAGGGGATGTCTCCTGCTTTCATCAATGCCCAAGTGGACGTTTCACTGTGCCACTGGAACAGTCTCAAGACAGGAGACATTGAGTACAGTCTCTCCTCCTTTTGGGTGGCCTGGAGCAAGGTGGACAGCATCCTCCACCATGCAGCAGGAGGTTGGTGTCTGTAAGATGAGAGGAGGTGCCTGATCCCAGTGTGAACGTGGCAATCACAGCGTAGATGCAGAGCTACTGACAGAGGCAGGCACAAGACACACCTCCAGTCCAGTGGATCACACAGTGAAAGTACGATCCATTAACTGTGAAATACGTCTTTTGGTGATTCATACCATAAATTAAAGGTTATCCTAATTCCTTTCAGTACAAAATGTACTTTAAAGAGTTATTTGCCTAGTATGAATCACCAAACCAGTCCTCCCTCTAGATTAGCAACAGAGACTGAACTACAACCGGTCAGGAAAAATAATATAACTTACCTGTAAACTTGTCTGCCCATTTTGAGTTAGGGAACATATTCTGTTTAAGATAAATTTTTCAAATTAACCAAGTCTCCAAAAATTGAATTCAGGCCCCCCTAAATGCAGACTTTCAGGCTTGTTTCCTGTCATGGATAACTCGTTTGGCCAGGCAGTTCCTGGTGTTGTCCCAGACTGCGCTGAAGTGGTAGGGGATTGGCTGCGTGAGGAGCAGCTGGTGAGAGGAACCAGAGTCTCAGTCACCTTTCAGAGCTGTACACACAGTAGTGGAGAGCCAGAAACCTTGGAAATGTGACACTGGCAGAAAGAGGTCAGCTGGACAACTTGGTGAAGAAATGGGCAGAACATCCAGAGCCTGAAAGTCCCTGGCATCCAGCTGGGGCACTTGGGCAAGCAGGCAGGGAGAGGCAGAGGGGTGGGTGAGTGGGGCAAATCTTCTCTTAGGCTGCCTGATTTTGATCAAAAGCTTTGACAGAACTGTATATTCCTGCAGAAAACTTAATATGAAGCTTTTTCCAAGGGAAATGTTTGAACTAGTCTTCTTTAATTTCTTGATTTTTGGATCCTGCAAGCTTAGAGTCTTAAATACAATGGTAAAAGCCTTTGCTTACAGGTGTGATCTTCAGCCCGTTCACAGCTCTAGCAGTGTGCGTTCCCTGAATGATCAGATTAACATTTGAGGTATGGAGCACAGGGAACAGAACAAGACCTCTTGATTTGAACTCAAAAGCAAAGGATGAGAGAAACAGTGGGAGGAAAAACCACCAACACACCAAACTGAGCGTGAATGGTATGGTTGTGCACCAGAGGTGTTTTTAATGGCAAGGTCTACTGAACCCTGCCAAAATAGCTGCAGCCTTTCCCAGCACAGTTCAGCCCCTGGAGAAGGATTTGACTCTTATTTCTGCAGTGTGTTACACGACTTCATACTGACCAGCTGTTTGAGCAGTGATGAACCCTGGAGTGTATTCCTGGCTCAAGTGAGGGGCTGCGTATGAGGAAAAAGTTTAAAAAGTTTAAAAAGATAAGGACATCTATAATAATTTAGTCACCCCCCAGACAATGTCAGGGACTAGATAAGATTACAAAGAGCTAAACGTGTTCTGGAGATGGTCTGCAGTAAGAGGGAAGCCATGGACAGGATCTTCCTTAAGTTAATTTGAAAAGTTCTGATTTTTCCCATCCTTTGTTGACATCCATGAGCTCAGTCAATGATAAAGAAAATGAATTCTAGCAGTTTTCAGGAGAAATGAGAGGAATAGGCACAAGTTTTGACCTGGGCAATGTTTTCTGAAAAGAAGGTCAACGTAGCCAAGCTCTACCACTGTATAAGCACAAGAGGAGAAAAAAAGAAAGATACTATTTATTACAAATTTGCCAAAAGCGCCAAATTTCAACTGTTTTTCTTCCTACAATGTCTAAAACAGTCAAGTTTTTATCAGACCACCAGAATAATTTGAAAATGTTCAGGATTTATAAACTGAGTTTTAGAATTTGGAATAGCAACAAGATTTTTACTCAGGGAAAGTTTAAAGAGCTGATGAAAACTAAATTGCTGCCACTGAACCGTAACTTCAGGCAAGAGGAAAGGAACTAAACTATTAAATGCACTAGAAATAAATGACAAGTTTTTTCTTCAATGAGTTTATTGTTCCTTGTACTTGGGATACCACATGCAAAATAGTGGTTATTACAAGCAGCTTTTATCTCTAACTGCCCTATTATTAGCACTTATTGCTCTAAAAAGTCTTAACTAATTTACATTTTTATCATAAAGGAACACTCTACTTTTCTTTCTCAAAGTGGATCTACTCCACTCTTTCTTTATCAGTCTTATTCTTCAGCTTTCTAAGAGTATTTCTTAAATCAATGTGGTATATTTATTGCTTTCAACTGAACTCCTTCTGCCCACAGAAATATTCTATAACTGTTTTTCAAATTCAGCATTCTAGATGAGTATTACACAAAATCGCTATTTTCAGAACATATGCATGTTTCTCAGATTACTGCATAAAGCCAATCTCACCTAAAGATGTGAGAAGGGAGATAGGTTTTACTATAAAAAAGTACCTAGGTGAGCAAATACTATCTTCAGGTTTATGACTTTATTTGAAGACATTATATTTCAAACGAAATGCAAATAGTTAGAGAAGAAAATAAATGAAAAAACTTCTCAACGAAGTAAAAGAATAAGAAATAAAAGAAGTAACTTACTGTAGATGTTAAATTTTTATATGACTAGAAAAAGCTTTTCTGCATAAACATTTATTCTTGAATTGTTTATATTCATAAGTCATTCACATTTATTTTTGCAGCCTTACTGACATGTGTTTGTAGGCTTGAGATCAGTATGTAAGCTATAAAACTCAAAATGCCAAATTGCATTGCTCTCCAAAGCATGTTAAGCTTGTGTTGCACAGTATTGTGGCTGCAAGACATGTTGAGATGCTCATATCAACACATATCATAATACATGGGTATACTGAGGGTAGGATATGTAGATGAAGAATTGGTTGACCCTCAGAGAAGAATTTATATTCCCTCGTCTCTTTTAATGTGTGTGATTATGAGAATTTCCCCCACCTGTCCTTCTGTTCTGAAAAAAGCAGATGCTTCATTATTGTTAAACCACTGCCAGAATAGTAAGGGTACCATGTGACCACTATCTCTCTGTATGATTTCTTGCTTGCCTTGGTTTCTTTTTCTTTTAGCTTTAAACCACATTCAGGCAAAGCAAAATAACATAGTTAGTGTGTTCCATACATGTATGTTGAATATTGCTTTTATTATACTGTTGGTTTACTGAAGTTTATTCAAAATTCACATAATGATGAATATTGTTTTTCACTGCTGTTTCATTTTCATAACCTGATCTGTCCTCCAAGAACAGCGTGAAAGCTATATTACATGCAGCCATGTATGTTCATACATTTATTTCATGTAAAAGCATTACTATAGTGCTGCACGTGGCCTTTAGCTCAAATAGATAAATAGGTATTTTGGTATTGTGAAAAAATACAAAAGGGTAATTTTCTACCTTTTTTTCTTTGCACAGCTATTATAGGTCCAAAGGATTATCTATATCTCATCATCATATATGACGTATTAATGTATTAATATTTTGACTAGTGAAATGGAACTAAGCAATTCTTTTAAGAAAATATTATATTGTGAATATTTTTCCTAGATTTCTCTCAAATGCACAAGCATGGCCTCTATCTTCAGTTTTATTGTGCTATGGATCTGCATACCTGCTGTGACTCACAAGCATATTTTCGTGCTTTCAGAGAGGACTGGAATTTATATACTATCATCTGGCAACCTAATCATTCTCTTAGAAATCATTTGGTTAGAGCTTTGCTTTACATTTTTCATTAGTATCCATTAAAACAGCAGGATAGATTTCTTGGCAAGGCTGTAGCAACTCCATCATTGGAGATCTCTTAGAACTTGCTAGACAAACATCTATTTTGAGCATCATAAAACAAATTAATCCTACTTTTGGACAGAGTGATGAATTAGATAGCCCCTAGCACTACTTCCAATCCCATGATTAGATCATGTTTCCTGAAAAAGAGCATATAATATGATTTCAGGCACATATGATTCTGAATCAGGCTGTAGATTGACCCTATTGACCAGATGGTCACTTCTCAGCAGAATGGCAGGGGGTGTGGGGAAAAAAAAAGTTAAGGGTATTTATAGGTAGATGTTGAATAAAGCCTGTTGGGTAATATGACGAATAGCTGGAGAATGTTAAGACATTCCGTCATCTGAGAATCCAAGAAAGAACTCTTTGTCCCAGCATGTATCCTGAGATGCCTCACAGAGATTAAAAAATGATAAAAGAACAAACTTTAGCTGCTCATTTGGGGTGGGATGAAAGAAATGTTAAGTGTGCAGAAGCACAATTTTTGCCATTCCTGTCAATAGTTTGAAGAGGAAAAAAGCCACATGGTATTTACCATAGTGTTAAGGTCTTAGAAGTAAAAAATAACAATAATCAGAAAAGGCTGGAAAAGTTGCTAGAACATTTGGTTTTTGCCCTTTCTCTGACAGTCTGTGAACACTGAGAATTATATCATGTTTTAGAGATTCAAAATCCTTTATATTCATTAGAAATTACTGTCTGTGCTACAGCAGCACCTGGAGACTGTAAAGGAACTTTGGCCTTTTGAAGGTAAATGCATTTCCCACTCCCATGGAGTTCAAATTCCAATCAGAAATGCCAAGAAAGATATTCCTAGTTTGTAAGGGGGTTTTTGTGTGTTATTTATTTTTTATTATTTTTTAAAATTTGTAGAAACTAATGCAGAAAAAGGGTACGTATGTTGCTTAACAACCACACAGGAAACCTACTGTACATATCAGAACTGAGTCCATCACTGCTAAAGGTCCTTCTGTAGATGTAGAATCATTTTAATTGTAAGCAGACAGTAATTATACAAACAAATCTACAAGTTGCAAGAGAGCACTTGAAGGGATCCAGTGGCAGGCCCAGGACCTCTGCTTATAAACCATCTAGGAATCATCAAGTGTAGTTGTACACTTGTATGTTTGTTTCCATACCCTGTTGTATGTATCTGAAACTGAGTTACTGCTTATGCAATGTACGGTTATTTAGTACATTTGTCAGAATAGTACCAACAATGCAGTTTGTTGATGACAAAAAAGTCAGTAATTGAATTAGAAGGCTACTGGAGAGAGAAAAAATTTCTGGTGATGGCTTAATAGATACAGAGGGAAAATGTCTGTATCAAGTGTCTTGAATACAGCCTCTAGACAGTGTAGAATACTGAAGGAACTGCATTCCCAGCTTGAGAGGTTTGTCAGGAACAAAATGAAGATCTGCTATCACATTTTAGAAGTAATTTTTGAAGTGAAAAACATCATAAGATTAAACTGTGGGCACTCAGGCATCCTGTGTGAATTCATAATTTGTCATTTTACAGGGTCATAAATCACCATGGCATCAACAGATCCCAGAAGACTTAGCTTGGATGGCACAACTGGGACCAATATTAAATGATAAAAATAAAAGAAAGACCACATGGACAACAGGCAAAACCAACAAGACCTAAGGTGCTTCCTGTAGTCACACAACATCTCTCAAATATTAGCCAGAAATTTTTGCATGTAGTCAAACCAACATAATCTGCTTGGTGAAGACAGGAAGAGAGCCATATGAATTAAGTGGAATGCAAAAAGTTGAAACGTCTCTTATATTTTGTGAATTTAATAAATACAAATTACATTTTTTTCACTTCCATTCCATATTAGAAAAAATCAAACAATAAAATCCACACTATACACTAAGTTTATGAATGAAATAAAAAAGAAATAAAGAAAAAAATCTATTTTCATTCATCTGATAGATTTTTCAGTCATGCTGAAGGCATGTTACCTCAAATTGTAACAGAAATATGTTTTACTATCCGTTGTCTACCTTGTCAAAAGTTTTGTTTGTGAATGAGTGTATACATACTCCAAATATGAAGTTTTACTTTTAAGAAATCTGGCTGATCGTCACTTTATTGTTATGCCACTAATTTATTAAAAATTGGCTTCAGTTCTTTAGTGTTATTTATCTAAGGAAATTATCACAATTAATACAATTTTTAGAAATCTCTACCTGAAGGAAAAAAGCTGCTGGAATTGGTTAAAATTACCAGAGTGCTTATTTCTTATTATACCTAACAGTTTTTATTTACACTAGTTCCTTATATCATTTCCACAGACATGTTAGCTTGATCTCTGTTTATTATATTTGAATTTACTCTACAGGCAGTGCTCCTGGCAGTTGCCAGGCTCAGAAAGATGTGGAAACCAAAGCTATGTACTTGTTCACTGTTCAAGTATAGGGTTCCTGAAGCAGATCTGACCTGGACTGGAGCATGGGACTATTTATATCTTGATGCCTACTGGGCTCCCAGTTGAGAATTCCTGCCTGGCTGCCAATCCATGGGTTACATTTTCCAGCCAGTCTCCACTGTGACTGAGACCTTCCCAACTGCTCTGTCAGTTATGGTGGGAATCAAATTACGCAAACATGGCAGAAAAACTGAGCACAGTGGAGGGGAAGGTGGAAACATTGGCTGTGGAAGGGACAGGGTCTGTCCAACTGGAGGGACTCATCAAAGGGAGCTCAGGTTTAGCACCAACTTTGATGGGGTACATTTGTGAAGAACAATAAAACTCCATGTTATGGTTAGAGCACAGTGCCTTAACTTTCTTGGCCAGTGGGAAAAAATCCGCTGAACAAACCTACTTTCAACTCTTCACTCAGCAGAGGCATCCCCATCCACTACTGCTTGCCACCAAAGGCTTCTCTTGGATAAAGTCTACATTGGTGGTTGACCAAGGCAAACAGAAAAGGAGACTCAGAAGTCTGCCTCTTAGCCTCCCTCTTGAGGCCCTCAAAAACCCTGAACTGACTGCCAAACAAAAAAAATAGTAAAATTATTATGCACTGGAATATTTTTCAGGTACTGTTACCTATGCTGAGGGTTAAGGAAAGGGAATGTGACAGAATACAGGCAAAACAAAATGAAATGACACCCCTACACCTGCAATTTAGTAATTAGGGTGCCTAGCCTTTGGGCACTCATATCCTGAAAGATGATGGAGGCACAGAGTTTGGTACTTCACCTCCAAGTGGAGTGTCTGCACGGGTGAACACTGCAGGATCCTTGGTGTGAACCCTTCATTGCAACTGAGGGACACCCTGGGCTACGCAGCAGAGAAACAAGAAGCTGTCAAATGAAGCTAAGGTGTCACTGGTTCCCACACTGGGCAGAGAAGCAAGGATTGCTCTGTCCCCTTGATGCCCAGGGCCTGTAACCTCCTTGAGAGAGAGAAGCTAAGACTCATCTTCCAAAGAAGGGAGTGCTTTCTTCTCTGAGCAGTGAAGGTGGCAGTGGAGCTGTTATTGCTGTGCAATAACATCATGGCATAGTGGAAAGGTGCAGCCCCTCATCTAGACATGAGGGAACTACAAATTAACAATTATTGCTGCAGGAAGAGTGCCTTTATCACAAGGCTAGAGGCAGGGAATGTCATTTTATGTCACTCCCACTGATGTGGAATTATGTAATAACAAATATCTGAGAGGGGGCAGAAAATAAAAAGAGAAAAAGAAAGTAGAGGAGGGAGTAGGCTCACCAGCTGAGCGGAGGGCATTGACTCTGCCAGCACATCTTTCCAGGGCAGCTGGCACATCCGGGGATGAGAAAGTGTCTCTCGCCTGTTTTCTGGTCCTAACTGCACTAAGCTGTGGAGGCAGCATGAGGTTGCACACATGGGTTTCCCAAGGGGCTAAAAGTTGGGTGCTACCCTTGTCCTCCAAAGTCAAGACGATTTGGCAGAACCTCTTTTTCATGGAAGAACTTCACAGTCGGGGCACTCACTGAGGAATTAGAAGTTTCCATTGCATCTTCTTTGATTAAAAATCATGTTTCTTATCTCAGAAGTAACTTTCCTGAACACTGAGGTGTGAAGGGGGACAGACATCCTTCACATCCTTAGCTGAAACATACTGGTGAATGAAACCAAATTCAAAGTTTACTGTAGGAAAAAGAGGAGATCAAGACGGTCATGTAGAGCATGATTTGAGCACCCAGGTTCAAGTCTCAGTTTAGAAAGTGATATCCCTACAGTCTTCTGTGCCAAAGAACAATTTCTGTGTTTCATGTTAAAGAAAAACTGTCCCAGCATCAGAAAGAGCAAACCTCTAGATTTCCTCATCCTACACAATTGTCTTAACATTAGAATAGAACATTTTCTTTCTTCTATGGTTTTGTCTTCTTCTGACTTGGCAAACCTCTTCTATACAGTGACACAGATTGGATGTAGAGAAATGGAAGAGAGAAGATGGACAGAAAGGTTGGAGCCAAAGATTATAATTTTCCCTCTGCAGCAGACTGTGCTCCCACAGTTGAGGTATTCTCAGATCCAACTTGACTGGATCTGAAGACTGGATTGAACCACAGGTCCTTCTGCCTGGGTGAAAGCCTTCCACTGTGATGCTGTTAACATTTGTTCTCCTGTATCTCGTGCAAGAAAGAGTGGCTTTCACTATTTCTTGGAAAGAGTTGTTTCCTATTAGATTGTTTTAGGAACTCTCCAACTGAGCCTTCCAGAATGGAGTTCATGTTAAATAGCAAATATTAAGTAGAGGAAGAATACTAAGTAGAGGAAGGCCCAGTTTCTGAACATAAACAAGTTTTAGGCATGAACTGCAGAGATTGACCAAGCTTGAGGGCGTTTTAGACCTACACAAATTTTATTCTCTTCCTCCTTCACTTCTCAAAGTAGTAACATCTTTAACTTCTTAAAAATTTCCAAACACTAGAAAACACTGTCTGGGCTTCTTTGTTCTGTTTTCATGATCAGATGCCTTCTACCAAACCTTTCTTCTCACTTTTGACTCTGGTTTTTTCTTTATTACTTGCCCCTTGAATTCAGCTGAGATCCAGATTCCTAACTGCTTGCTCAGAAAGAAGGTGAGCCTTCAGCTTTGGCTGCGCTTAAGCTCATCCTGGCCTGGTTTTCCCCAAAAGGCCCTGGGTTAGGCCATAAGTGAGTAGGGATTGTCAGGATTGCAATTATGGCTGCAAGAGCCTAAGTCCTCCTTAAAGCCCCTACTTAGCTGCTGTAAGGTTGAAATCAATGAACTAAAGCCAGGAGGTTCTGAGACAGATATGAAAAGTCTGAGGTAAGGAGTTAAAGTAAGTGCCTTATTGGTGGTTCATTTTCGTAAGGGGGTGGGCATTCATTCATGCTGGAAGCCTTTGTACTGGGAATGTATGAAGTCTTTAATTAAAGTTGATTAAAATGGTAATTTTGAGCTCTGATAGTTTAGAATAACAATTTTTTTCTCTCCTCACTCCACATCTGAAAACCTTTAAACTACTTCAGTGGACTGCAACCTAAGTAATCCTGCTCCTATTTTTAGGGCCATAAGCCCTGGCTTCAGCAGGGCCGTGGCAGTTAGAATAAGAAGATTTTGCAAGTGTGGAGGATTAGCTTTTGCAGCAGTTGTATGACAAAGCAATATAGTCTCCACTGATAACACAGGAGGAGGAAAGAATTTATCATTTATTACATATTCATATTTGCCTTTTTTTAACTCAACAACCTGCCAAAATCTATCCAAAATGACTCTTTTTTTTTGGATTAACTCAGAGCTCTCAGTCCCACAAATGTTTCACCTCACTGCAGAGCAGAAGAAATGAGTACTGGACGCCGGCACTGTCCTGGAAATGAGAACACTAAGCATCACAGTTTGGGTCCTGTCTAATCCTCTGGTGTGGAGTTAACCTGCTGAGACCTAAAAGCTCCTCTCTTCCTGGGTACTGATCTTTGTAATCACAAGGAAAGCAGCTAATTAAGTACACAGATGAAGGGACATTTTATTATTCAGCCCTTAGATATCTGTACTAGCTTTACTCTTACTCTAAAATCCATGCTCCAGCTGAGCAAATGAACTAGTGCCCTTAAATTTTATGACATCAATCCTGCACTGGCGAACCTGCAAGATGACAAAGGAGAGAAATTACTGAAACAGCAAACCCGCAGAGGATAACACAGAAGGCTAAGAGGTAAAACTTGTCATTAAAGTAAAAAAATCCAACCCACAACCTTCCCTTCCGACCCCCCAAAAAAACGCAAACAAAAACTCTCAAGCAACCAAACTCAAAACTCAGTTGTAGCCCAGCTGGGTGAAACGCACAGATTTCAGAAACAGCATGGATAAAACAAGGTCAGAGACGTAGCTCTGTATTTTCACTGAGTTGGAATAAATCTCCCCTTTCCGTTCCAGAAATTTTCAATGTGAGGAGATGACAACAGAGGCACCAGATATTCTTGGTTACCTTAATTTAAATGTTTATCTGGTCCTGCTTACATTGCCTTGAAGTTCACTCTCTGTCAGAGATCTCCTTTATTGACACAAACATTCACAGACAGGACACTTCAGGCTCATGCATAAGTGTTTACAGCTCCTAGGGGACATATCTCTCTTCCTTTTTATGTCACCTTATGGCACGAAGCAGCCATCTCTTCAGACCATAGGTACCCTGAGAGAATACCCTATTGCCCACATACTGCAAGCTGCTGGAATGATTTTATGTCATTTGCCCCTTTTGTGGTGCCTTAGGTCTTCTCTCAGGAAGCTGTTGTGTACGACGGGAAAATTGGGCAGTCACAAAACCTTGAAGGCTTCTCTAAATTAAGGTAACTGCTAGTGGGCAGATGCAACAGCCAAGCAGAGATTTGTGGAAAGGAAGTTCCAGGCATCCTTCCTTTTCCAGGCCAGTGTTAGCTGCAGCGTGGTGTAAAAGCACGGCAGAAAGTCACCATTACCAGATGCCATGTTTATTACTGTGGAGATTCTCATGCATTTTTTTGGGCAAAGTGATACTTTGTGTTTTATTAACACAATAAAAATAGCAAACACAGGTGAATCTTCCTTAGTGAATCTAACTGGGACTTAATAGGAGCAATTTTGATCTTTAAGCTTTTTCACTGGGTCTGGACATTAACAAAGTTTTCATCCTCTGATACAGACCGATGATCAAAGTGGCAAAGTCATCTTTGGTCCTGATAGATGTGTCTAGTGGGATTTGCAAAGAACCTAAGGAATGTAAGCACCAAATTTCAATTGCTTTGGCAGAAATCCTAGAAGAGAGAGATCCACTGGATGACAGAAATGTCTAAAAATGAGTTAGGATATTGCCTAAGTTTCAGGTGTCATCCCTCCCATCCCCTTAAAAGGGGCCTGAACCTTGATGGAGGAGTCTAAGATCACTACAGACTACATGGGAGACTCAGGCACTTCTGTTTGCTTTGCAGCAAGCAACACGAGTGCCTAGAATTAACTCTTCAAAGTTTTAAGAGAAATGTCTGAAATACTGATCACCCTTGTGGTTCAAGCCTCAGATTCAGACCTTAAGGATGTTTTGTTCAGTTCTGAATCCACAGACAAGTTGTTTTTTGGCTTTTTTTTTCCTCCTTTCTCCTGAGAATAGCTTTATCCAGCCTTTCTTTTAAAAGAAGCAGAGCTTGCTGTCAGAACTGTACCTGGTAGCAGCCTCCTTGCATTAGCTTGGTTAGAAAGCCCGGACACTTCAGCTTCTGTTTCCTCCTCCCTAGACAATGCCCTGAGCATCAACCTACACGATGCTCAAGCAAGGCCAGACTCTAAGCTACAGTAAAACTAAGCCACTCTGTACAAACAAATACAGGATAACAAAAACCATAGAGAAAGAATACATGAAGAAATTGTTTTGGGTGCTGAAAATAAGATATTTGACTTGAAAAGCGCATTTCTGGTGCCAGCTCCTGCTGTGAAGACTTTTCTTGTTTTTTTAGTCCATTGGCTAATAAAAGTGTGAGAAGATGGGAAT
This sequence comes from Numenius arquata, assembly GCF_964106895.1. NCBI lineage: Eukaryota > Metazoa > Chordata > Aves > Charadriiformes > Scolopacidae > Numenius > Numenius arquata. The sequence goes on along the minus strand of NC_133577.1, from coordinate 84,491,139 downwards.
TATCGCCCAGGATTCCCAAAAACAACCCCTCCAGCCCCCAAGAATCCCTGTTGGATATTCTTTTCTGTAAACTATTGCACTCAAGTTTTTTGCTATGCAGTTCAGGAAAGGCAGCATGTCCCAAGTTGTTCATCCCATCAGGTTTATGTTAGTCTTTTGGATATGTGGGTTGGACTCTCCCCAAGTTACAGAGTCAGCAGAATTTAGGTCTACATTTCCCAGATGTTCTGCCACTGAAAACCATCTAATTCTGCTGCCTCAACTGTAGAGAAATGGATCCCTTCATTACTTTGGAACTGTGTTGAATACCTCTGCTGGTGCAGGGTCTTCAGCCGGTGTGGAGTGTGCACTAGCCATTGTCATACACACAACAGGCATATGCAAAAAGCACAGGTAGCTGAAAGAAACCTTAATTAGGAAGTATCCAATGAAGTTTAGATGCCTCTAAGTTTAGGTGACGGAGCGGGGGACGGAGAGGATGGTGCCTTCAAATTTGGGATTGGAAGTTTCAAATCCTATAGTTACTAAAGTTTTACTGGAGAGGCACTTATCTGATTCTTTAAAGCCTTGCAAATTTAACTTTGGGATTCCTCTGACCTCTGAACCCTAAATAAACAAGTATAAGTTTTTCCTTCTGCCTTCACTAGTAACCTCTGTGGAGCCCCAAGGATTCACAGGCTGTCGTGGTGGTCCAGTCTGACGTGTTTGTAAACCTGAACATCAGCATGACGCTGCAGCAGAACACTGGTGATTTAGGTGTACGGTAATTTCTGTTTGATTTAGTTCTTTTAAAAAATGAAATTAAGGAAAAATATTGCAGGGAAATTTCACATAATGTCACAGACCCTATTCTGGCATAATTCCATGTCCTCCAGAATATCCTTCCATTAAACCGATTGCAAAGCTTATATGCACTAGAAATTGAAAGGCAATGAGGGTTTATCACTTAATCTTCAATATTAGTTTTTCTTCTTTTATATATATATATTTTTTTTTTTTTATTGCATGGGACACTTTAGTTGAATCTTTTCAGAGATGATATAATATCCTTCCTGGTTTTCCATTTAAGATTTGTCAGTGGAACAAGTATTTGTCATAGATCATTTTGACCTGAGGTCTCTCATCAACAATGTATACATCAACCACTTTGAAATATGTTCAGCTTTCTTTTGAATCTGTCATGAATTTGCTAATCTTCAGTTCACCCTTTATGGCACTCAGATAAATTATAAGCCTAGAGATTCTGCAAATGCTGAGCAGCATCACTCTTTTTTATTACTTTTTCCTTGCAGCAGAGATTTGTTTCATGCACAATCATTTTAATTTGTTTATCAGGATATGAGTGAGACATTTTGAATAAGATAAACACTGAGCTGAACTTTCACCCAAACAGGAACCAAATTAATCTCAATGTTAAGAAAATAGTCTTTAGAAATACTAAATCTCTGTTTTGCAGAAATGTGTCAATTTCTTAAGAAAACCAGAATGATATATTTACAAAGTCATTTATACGACACACTCAGCTGATCTTTGGATTAGAATAGGCTTCTAATTTTTGAAGTTTCCTCATCACTGATTACATTGGCTCTGGCTTTTTAACATTGTGTGTAAAAGTAAATTTCTATAAAACTGGTTCATTGGTTTTGTTACTCTTTTTCACACTACGGTTTATTATATTGCTACCTCTTAGCTTGCCCCTGTTCTAGTGAGGTAAATCCCATGGGAGCTGCATTTAGATCAGACTATGCATACATAATATGCAACTGACATTTTATATGAAATGCTAACGGAAGCGTCTGATGTTCCTTCTAGTGAAGTCAGTAGATGCAGACTAAGTCCTGAAATGAGTATTTATTCATGAGTATTAGTTGCTGCACACACATACCCTTACCTGGCAGATGTGCTAGGGACAGGCAAAACTCCTAAAAGCTATAAATATGAAAAGATAGCATGAATTTTAGGAAGAATTACAATTACTGAACTGTAAGAAGAAGTAATGGTTCCAGTTTCTCAGATTACTTATGCTGGGATAAATCTGAAGTGCTATGGTTAATAGTATATGTTTGCTCCCAGGGATATCTTCCTATTGGAAAACACAATTTAAATGAAAGCAAAAATGGTTAGATGAATGTACCAATTTCACTGAAACCTGGGGGGAGGGTGGAGGAAGGAGGGCTTTTGTATAAAAAACATTTCATGCATACAAAGCATTCTTTTTCCAAGTCTGTAATATTTTGATTTTCCATTAGGAAATGCGTTTTGAACCTTAAAAATACATAAAATCAAAGAATCACAGAAAAATTAAGGTTGGGAGGAATTTAATACAGTCTCTTCCTTACAACAGGATCAACAATATACTCAGACCAGATTACAGAGTAAAAACTGTAGAAAAAATTCAAATGTGAGAGAAAATACTGTGATTAATCATAAACCGAGGAAAAAGAATAAATTATGCTTTCAAGACAATTTGAAATTGTCTGCTTTCTTTCTGGTAGGTTATGATCCTATTTTGAAAATATGAGTTTCCCAGGAAGCAGAAACTCCTTTATAACTCATTTATAACTCCAGTTGACAGCTTCACAATGTACCAAAGCCAACACAATAATATAAGAATCAGATTCAGTAACTGAAAACCTCATGTGTCTGAATTAGAGTTGGTCAAAGGGCTACACTGTTGTAAATATTGTGGTTGATTTACTCAGAGTGAATATTGACTTTCCGTATCCACAAGAATAAGTTTATATCCTAGAGGAATAGCAATCCGACCTGCATGATAAACTCAAGCAAAAATAATATGTCATTTCAGCATCAAATGGAAAAGTTTATTCCAAACAGTGAGGTTACCTGACCTCTCATCTTTGAATTCCTCTGCGGCTCTGTAGCAGTATTTTAAGACAGAGCTGAAATTCCACATTCAATGTTCCTGGTTCCCCAAACGTGCTAAATCCCCTTCATTCATCCAGTTCTCACACTCCTGGCAAAAATTCCACCTCTCTCCTGTATCAGCTTCTTGCAACAAACCAAAAATTAGAAATAAACCAATGATCAATTGCTGTCCTGAAACATACAAAATGAAACAAGCCTTTCCAGGTCCCTCTTGCCCACATAATTGATATTGTAAGCTAGGAAAGGGATGTTGTCTTTAAAAAAATCAGCCTTCAGGTATAAAAGGGGTGGATCTTATTTAAGCACCTAAGGCAATCCAGAGTGCTTCTTTTTAGTGTTTTGACACTTTGATCAGACAAAATACTTTGTGCAGCGTTTTAATGGGAGTATGCTATGAATAAACAATTCCTGTTGCTAGCATGAAAAAAAGACAGGAAAGGCAAGAAAACAGAAAACAAACACATACATAAAGATACAGAATAAAGAGGAATAGTAATAAAAAAATAATAACAGTGAAATTGAATGGAGAAATACAGAAGACAAAAATAAATAGGAGTGGAAGGAAATTAGAAGACTCAAAGATGAAAAATGCAGTGAAGCACCAAAATGGGGAACCCAAAAGGTAGAAAAGGAAAGCAAATAAAAATGAATTAAAGAAATCTCCATGCAATCACACTGCACAGAAATATGAAAAGTAGAATATCTAGGGAGATAAGGAAATAATCCAAGAATAAAAATATCAGTGTAAATTGAAATGTTTATTTTTGGAAGATGGGAACAGCAAACAAATTCTGCAGTGTAAAATCATAGTGAAGAGCAAGGGAGAGGCCAAGAATTTTGGAAGAAAGTTCTTGAACAGTTTGAAATGGTTCAGAATCACTGATTTTTAGGACTTTCGATTACAACAGACAAATCTTTCTATGGTGATTAAAGATCTCATCTTCCTCAGATGCTCTTGCTCCTTTTATTTTTCACTCTAAGTGAAACCTTCATTGAAGTAATTTGGAGGACGCAGGGAGTGAATCCTTGAGACTGATGCTGTATTGCCTCGGACACTTTGAAACTCCATCTATGCTAGATATCTGCAGGATCCAGAGTTTTCTTGCCTCTGTCCACCTCTGCTAAGAGCTTATGCAGTTTTTGCTGTTGAAAAAAGGTGTTTCCTGATTTAGAAGCAACTCTAAATTGATTGCGGGGCATGGTACTTTTCCAAGCTTGGAAGATCGCTAGAGCAGAGCATCAATAATACCAAGGTGAGGGTCAATCTGTGACTCTGTAACAGGGAGAGAAGGATCCAAGCAGTGGAGGAGTATGTGTATATCTCGGAACACCAGCTCAGAGGCAGATGTACCAGTCTTGGAGGACTGGCAGGGAAATCTAAGCAGCTGAAAAAAACCCAGGACTTGAACAACAGCAAAAACTGTGTTGTCAACAGTACGAAAGGAAACACGGCAGAGAGATGGGAGTCAGACCTGACTGTGTGAAGAAGAGGATCTGGGGACATTTCTGATAGATGTTCATCCTTCTTCTTAAATACTCATGGTAATCTCTTAGGCAGGTCCTATCACTGTATTATTTATTTGAGCACCTCACAGTCTTTAATACAATTATCTTTTCGAAACTCTTGTAAAATAGAGAATAATTATGATGCCCCAAGAGGCTGAACAATTTGTTCAAGATCACTCAGAAACTCTGTAGCTGAGCAGGAAGCTAACATGGAGGTACATTAATCCTACATCATAGACCACCGTGTTTTTTCATGATTCCCGATCCTCTCTCCCCTTATTCCTTTCACTCTCAAGAAAGGTTTCCACTAACTTCACCTACTTGCTGTTTTGGTCTTCCTTCCTCTGCCCCTGCTCTTTCAGTTGTAGGTGTCGTGTTGGTACCTGTTCCTGGCAAAGGATACAGCTGGGGAAAGGAGCTTCGGAAAAGCGGCACAGAGGTGGTCAGTGAGGAAAGCTGAGCTAATATTCAGCCAAGGCATTGTACGACTGTGCCAGACACTAGTAGGGAACCAGAAGCAGTGAACATGGATAACTGGTACGTGTCAAAAATGCTTTGTTTATAAATAAGAGGAAATTAAGTGCCCCGAGGCTGCATTGGCACTGACTTGCTGTTGCAGAGGGATTGCTCATACCCTTCCAGAAAGTGCACATTGAAGCCTTGAGGCTCTTTGGAGTGCTACAGTCTGGATGCTAACACAACTGTGGCTTTTCCTCTCTGCACTGTGAGCCATACCACCCGTAAAATAAGTACTAGCACTTGCTGTGGTAGGAAGCAAAGCGCATGTCCACAGAAAATAGGGTCACAGCATTTATCTGGCTGAGGCACAACCTGTATTTATGTGAGTTGCCTTGAACAGCAAAGCCTCCGCTCTCCCTGCTTGCAGGTTGCTTAGCTACTCCACAGGAACAGCAAGTCAATGACCACTTTTCCCAACCAGTTCACAGGTCACCATTTAACTTGCCACAAGCTGCTCACCCCCTGCCTTCCTCCCGACTGGCTTCTGCAGCCAGGGAGACTCGCTCTCCGCTTGCAACGCAGCCTGCAGAGCACAGCACATACTGTGACAAACCTGGTCACTCACCCTGCTCATATTTTTAGCCAGCCCTAAAGGAAAGCCTATGTGATGCATAGCAGTGTCCATAGTGTCCTGTGCCTGCAGTAAGATCCCACAAAGGCACTGGTCTCCTCGGATCCATCAGCTCCATCAGCAACCATGGACATGTGGCTTTTGGTAAACAGCTGCTACCCAGCCAGCCAGCAAAAGGATAGCAAGCATTAGCCTGCAAAAGGTCCGGTAGCAATACCTCCATTTGCTCTTATAGCCCTGCAAAATTGCTTCTGTGACTCCTTCTGTCAAACAGCTACCTTTATCTAAATATATGCACAGCTACCTTTAAATATATCAAATTGCTGTTTTCAGCTGAGGTCCACAGACCCAAAAGATGCTGAGAGGTAACAGACAGAGGCAGTCTGAACCAGCTCCCCAAGAAAGGGTCTGCCACTCCAGTAGAGCAGTGTTAGAGGCTTTACAACTCTCAGACTACAGATTTAGTTTACAATTTCCATCTTTAGGGAAACACTAGTATACACAGATTTAAAAAAGGCAGGTTAACATTAGCTTCACTTTTTATTGCATGGTTTATGGAGGTTTAATCTGATTCACACACTGTATTTCGGGAGACTCCACTTCTGTGTGAATAGTATTTTTGGTCAAAGACTAGCAGGGTGTATTGAGTGTACATATATATGTATGCATCTATTTGTCAATCTTAGGTTGAAAATTATTGAAAAACTACCCCCAAAGAAATTATGACATACTGACATCTCCTTTTCATATTCTACACCAGTAAAACTTGAATAAAATAGTCTATCAATTTCACAGCAGTGAAAGAGTTTCCTTTTACTCAACGACAATTTTGTCCTATCAGTTACTAGGACAGGAAGCCTAGCTACAAAATACATAACTTTGCTGCATTGTTCTTTAGGTATGTAAAAATATTATCTTGTGGGATTTCCTGAACTCCAGGAGCAACAGAAAAGGAGGAATGTAATTATCTTTAACCATATTAAAAGCTAAGGAAAAGAGTGTGAATTTGTTTTAATTAAACCAAACCACTCTACTGGTTTATGCCCCAAACAAGGCCATTTTAGCAAATTCTGTCAAATGAAACCTAAGTGGGATGAAGTGCCAAGTATTTTACTGCCAACTCTGCAAATGCTGGCGACATTATCCTCTTATTTTGCCAGTGTAATAGAGGATCAATTGTAAGATGCTACAGAGGTTCAGCTACATAATCATTAATTACAGTTTCTGTATTAACTACAAAGGAAAAAAAATGGTAAAACCTTTCCTAGCTTCAAATGTCGAGTTAAGCCTGCATGAGGCCGATAAATGTGCTGTTCATTGCTGTTGGCATGATTACCGATACAGTCATCGTTGTTAGTTACAATAAGTACAGTGTTGTTACAGCTGGGAAGAAGTAAGGCAAAAGATTGTGGAATATAGTAGTATAAAATGCTGTATTAAACTTTACAGCAGTGTTCAAAGATGTAGTTGTTCAGGAAAGTAGAATTGTATATTATCCAAACAACATGAAAACGTTGCGATTGTAAAAGCTTAAAAAAAAGAATAATCTTCCAAAACTGGAGTAATGTTCTGATCTTAGGTTTGATTATCAAACATAACAGCCCACTTGATCTGAAGATACATCGATTTGGAGATGTTAACCTATTGTAACCTATATGTAAACAACTGTAACAGGCATTACTTTACCTGCTAAAATACAAGGGAGTCCCCTTTGCTACATAAAAGATGCTTTTGGCTAAGTTGAAGAAAACAGGTTGAAAAGAAAAACCCTCGGATCCCGTGAGAACAATGAAGAAGAAATTACACCTTCTCATTCAGAACTCTTGTGTGCAAAATGAGTTTGGGTCTCTGAAGTAGCGGTAGCACAGCAGTGGGGAACTGGTGTTATTCAGCAAGGCCGTAGCTGTCCAGTTGCCTTTTTGCTAAGATAAGGCTTGCTTTTGGGTAGAAAGGGAGATTCAGACAAAGCCACAAGTGACCATGCCTTCATGATTTTTATTGCTATGCTTGAGGTGAAAAGACGTTTGTGGCCTCTGGGGGATATACCAAGTTCCTTGTAAATATTAGGTCACCCATTGATTTGCAGCTTTACTTCTGCAGTTTTCTGGATAGAGAAAAGTAAACCCAGTGTCCCTTCTTTTGAAAATGTACTTTGCATGTACCTTTCATTAGACAGCATTTCAATAAAAGAAATAGAGCTCGATGACTTGAGGCAATATGCTATTTACAGACAGTTTATTTTTAATTATCTTCTGCCTGTAATGCTTACTGTCAGACTACATCCTCTATACACTCATACAGACTGGTAGTGGCTGAAACAGAAATAAAATGTTTTGAGCCTTTTCTTAAACCCTTGGCTTTTTTAAAGGCTTCACACTGCAAATGGAGAACATGATATTACAACTGAAAGGTTTTGCTATGGAAGGCTGTCATGGAATCATAACAAGTTTATCGATGTTTGGAAACTAGTGTTTTCCACTGATGGCAATGGCTGCTTGTCTGGATTTCTCAGCTGAGCAGTCTCTGTGGTTATTTTTCCACCACAGCTAGTAGAGGATGATAGCACTGTCTAAGCTGCATGTCTCAGTGAAGCCTGATTGCCTTTTCAGGGCTGGCTAGTTTTGCATTCTTAACATCTGGAGAGAGTGTTATATGAGTCCGGCTTCAGCATAAATCAGCTTTATTGCAATGTGCATGTAGTAATTTGTATTTATGCACCAAAGTTTAGATTTTAGGATATTGCACAAAATCCCAGACTGCATCATTAAACAGTTACACTATGGCATTTATTAACCGGCTTTCTACTGACAGCAATTTTATCATACATTCATAAGGATGAGTTGTAGTTCTGGCATATACATGTATTTGTTATAATAATCACAGAATGTTCCAGAAGGACTATTAAACTTACATGTTTCCACAATCTGTTTATGTAATGCTTATTATACGCAGAGCATATATCTGCTTTTCAAGGAAATTTGCGATAAAACGTGCAAATTGTAATCTCTTTAAGGCAAGGACTTTCTATTCCAAGTGCATTGCCAGCAGTCAGCAATGAAAAAACAGAGTAAGATACGTATAGCATGTTGTCACAAGATGTATCAGATGTGATCACTGCTACAAGTCTCCTTTCCCTAAAGGTATTTCTTCTTAGGCTGTCCTGAAGAAAGAAAGCTTTTTGAATGGGCTTGGTAATTTTCTCTGCAGGGTCAGAAGATGTGCAAATTAGAGGTTGCCAAAAATATTTCACAGGCACACACAGACTAAGACCTTGTACTTGTCTTTAAACAGCCAAAGAATCTCAAGTCTAGCAAGTAGACTAGAGACATGTCAAGTGATGAAATTGAATGTGAATGTAAAAGCTTTTCTCTGCTAAAAAAGAACACAGCCTTTAGATTAATATTAGCAAACCCTACTATGTCACATTGCTACAATCAGCATCTCTCTGTGAAATAAGAATACATTAGTTCAGGTCAATATCTGCACTCCCATCAGACAAAATTACCTAACTGTCTTTGTCTGGTAATGATAATGACATTGTTAGCCTCCAGGGAGTTGACGTCACACAACTCAGGAAGAGCAGTGTGTATGAGTGAACCAGCAAAGTCCTCCATGGGTATGGACTGATTCAGCTGACGGATGCTATACCAATGCTGCTGTGTAAAAATCCAAATATGCCCCCAGCTGCACTTGATAAGAAAATAAGCAAATTGCAAAAGAGTGTTTCAGGCATCTAAACAATTGCAAGTGATTCATTGGAAAGGAAACATTTAAAGAATAGGACGGTAACTGAATCAAATCTACCATGCTCAATTCATGCTCGGATGTATATATGTGTATTTGCACTTGTGATGGCTAATACTCCTTTCAACTGTAAAAAAACTGAAATTCTTTGCCTAATCTCTTTTGCTGTTGGTATCTATCTACTTACCTATACATATCTGCTTACTTACCTATGAGTATACCCAGGTATTCCAAACACACCTAGGAAAAGGTAACTAAATATCAAGGCCTGTGAATAAGATTGACTGTACTGTATTACTGGCATTGAGGTAAAGGTGGCACATTAAAACTCTTGCCACTAAATAAAGAATGGCTGTGTACTGTTTGCACACTCTGTCTATATTATAACAAAGGAACAGCCAGTTTATCAGAGTGATTATGGGGGCTAGGGTAGGAGGATTTTTCTGGTGTTTGTTCAAGGGTTTACATGAAGCTAATTCTCTCTGTATATTGCATTTATTTAATTAAAAGAGAAGCTCAGTCAATATTGCTGTAGCAAAGCCAAGGCATGTCTGAACTCATTAAAGTTGGGTTTGTACGCTGACACTGATGAAAGACCTGCTGCTGGTGCTGCTGCTAGTCCATTTAGTTTTATTTGACATCAGTTGCTTTGCCTGCACTGTCAGAGCTTGTACATGAAGTTGTAGTATCATGAAAAAAAGAGCATATCTGACAAGGAGCCAGGGATTTCTCAGATGATACCTGGACCTTGCCTCATTTGCCTGTCTTGTGATATAACAGGTTTGGGCAATCTGCTTTCCGCTCTCTTCCTTCCCCATCTCAAAATGGTGCCTGTGCTCTCTCCACGGTCTCCTCCAAATAGCTGCATGTGGGAGGAGATACCTGCAATACAGCTTCTCCTACCCGCAATCCACCTCACATATGTTTGGGATGGGAAAAAGAAATGGGGCAGTTGCAGGCATCTGCACTCAGTGCTTGTGAGAGGAAGTAGCTCTGCTAGAGCTAAATCTTCTGCTTCCGATGGTTTTCAGCCCACTGGGCTGCCAGGAAAATCTGCCATTAGCGGATACAGCTTACCTAACATCGTAACTGTGTAGACAGGGTTTTGTAGGGCATTCACGAAGTCTGACTTTGCCTACTCAGGCTCATGTCACCAGACTGCCTCTATAGCCAGGGCTGAGGCAGCGGAGCATGCAGGACCATTATGGGATCCTGTTTCTCTCCAGTGACTCCAGAGGTGATTAGCCTCACTAGGCTAAAGTTAGCTTCCATGAAAACTCTTTTAGTTGGACTTTTATCAAAATGACTGCTTCAGGGTCGAGCAGATTATATTCCCATAGCTGCGTTTTGACATGCTGTTATGCTTTATTTCTCTCTGCACAGTGCTGCCTAAGCACTGCCCAGAATTTTTAGAAGCTTCAGATCTGATCTGATTCATCCCTTTTGAATAGCCTTGCAATAGCCAGAGAAGGTCCTTTTTATTCCCTCTTTTAACCTGCAAGCTAGGTTTCTAAAAGGATCTGTCCCATTCTGCTCATCTGCAAGTTTGTTCATCAGTTCGCTTTAATGACTTCTGAGCATATCGGTCAATTCTGGCACCATTTCCCAGGGCACAGAAGCCTCAGAAATATCAGCTTACTCAAAAAAAAAAAAAAAAAAAAAAAAAAAGCACAGAGGAGAGGCTGAGGGATTGGGGTTTGGTTAGCCTGGAGAAGAGTATGTAAGGAGGTCATCAAGAAGGTGGACCCAGGCTCTTCACAGTGTTGCAAGGCAGGAGGATAAGAGGCATAATTTGAAACAGAAGACTTTCAGCCTGGATATAAGGAGAAGCTGTTTCCCCAGGAGGACAGTCAAACAGTGGGACAAGGGCCCGGAGAGGCTCTGCACTTGCACTGGTGGTCTCAAGACCAAGCTGAATGAAGCCCTGAGCAACCTGGTGTGATCTCAGAGCTGATCCTGCTCTGAGTAGGGTGTTGGACTAGAGATCTCTAGAGGTCTCCTCCAGCCTGAATTATTTTGTGATTCTGAGTTTTATCCATAGAGGGCGTTAAGCACTACTGGGTTTAGGCTGAAATGCCTAACCAAACCCAAAAGGAGAACACATTTTTTTTTTTTTTCATTATACTTAGGAGGAAATTTGTAAAGATTTCTTTCTCTTTTTTTAGCAAATAAACTACTTAAAACTTTATAAATTTATATACATTAGGCTTGAAAAGCTGAGAGATCATATTTTGAGTTTTGTGCCTTTATGAATCTCAGATCTACACATCTACACATGACAGCAGAGGTCAGATCCATTCTTGCTATGGTGTTCTGGGAGTCCAGGTCCTTGCCTTTGCCTTCAGTGTTGTCTCCATACTTTCACCTTAGCAACAGAGTTAGAGTCCTTCATCAGGAAGCTGCTGATCCCCACTCACTTTAAGGACAAAAATCCCTACCAGCTTCACCCTGAGTGTCCAATCTGAAGAAGCCCAAATCCTGCTGCAGGATGTCATCAAGCTGCAATATCATCCAAACACCAAAACAAAACCTTTACCAAAAGAAGCAGTAGGAACATGATTCCGCTTCCAGTATCAGACCCTGCTGTGGTCTCAGCTCTTGCTCATCTGCCAGCTCTTTCAGCAGAAGGCACTTTTGGAATAGAGAGGAATCAATCCTCCTGATTAAAACTTGGAAAATCCTCTCTCCTACACTCCACTCCTACAAGGCACAATGAGCCTGACCTGCTTACTCTTAAGCCCTTCTTTTGATGCCACTCTAGCCCACCTGCTATCATCAAAATGAAGGTTGCCAGGGCAGCTCCAGAATCCTTCTCTTGGTAGTATAATCCAGCAGAGATGTGGGGATTGCCCATACTGCTGCTCTGGTGTAGCCACACTACGTGCATGACACAAATCCTCTCTGCCCTGTGAGGTTGCTCCCATGCCTTATGGATATGAGACCACTTGGAGTGAGACGAAAAGATGTGGTCTCAAAGAGAAGCTTGCTCAGCCTCCGTTAGAAGCACCTGCTGTGGGCTTCATAAACAAGAGTACCATCTGCTTATCCTGTCTTTTTTTTCCCCAAGCAAGCTTTTTCCTTCAACCCTCACCAGATTTTTTGTTTTGCTTTATCTTGACCACCAGCTCTCAGGGTCCTTGCCTTGGAGGCTCCTCCCCCTGTCACACCCTGGCAGAATTTACTCTTCTTATTCCACATGAAGATGATTTGCTCAAGATCTACATTTGGCAAGCAGAAAGCAGAAGCCCAGCTTTGCCCTTTTCATGGCATTTTTAACTTCTGTGGAAGAAATCCAGCTGGGCAACCTACCCAGGAGTTTCTTTTTACCCCTCTGCAAGATAATGCTATTGCAAACATAGTTATTTAGCTGAAAAATACATTTTGAGGGCAAGAGAATAAAATTAGCATGTTGAAAGATTGACTCTGCAATCTTCTCTGCACCAGTGAATGGTATATAAAGGTACGATGGGCAGGACTGCTTTGCAGGTCCAGAGTGTGGATTGCAGTAAGGACACTAGATGTGCACACAAATTAAGGATCAATTTATAAATATATTCTGCCAGTCAAATAATATTAACTTTAATTCAGTCTGTAAACAGGGTTTGCATGCCACATATGTTTGTTTATATGTGTGTTAGAACTGTTTTAGTAGAATGGACAGGTGAGCATTTCATAATTTGGTAATCAATTAAAAAAAGTCCAATTTTGATTTCCCAAGTACTCATCCAAAAAGATTATTAGGAAACTTAGATCCACATTACTTTCTAACTGCATTTACATCACCAAGTTATTCTTACTTGAAATCCTTATGATCCTTGTTATTTTTGAGTGTTAAATATTGCTTGGGTATTTTTTCAGTTCAAAAACCTATCTTTTAGGATTAAGAAAAGGAAATTTATATTTTAAAAGAACTGTAATTTTGTGAAATACCTATATTTTCTCTTTTAGAGATTCTGCTTAGAATTTTTCTGGCAAATATTTGTGCAAACACAACAAAAATACTATTCAGTGTCTGTTTTAATGGAACACCATTTTGGAATGATAATTTGAATGGGTTTCTTTGCTTCCCAAGTAGGAAGCACAGTTATGCCAAATACATTCGTTACAATCAGTCTTGAGAGAAATTCAGTCCCCCTCAGGCAAAAAAAAAAAAAAAAAAAAAAAGAAAAAAAGTTAAAAAGTTTAAACAAGCAATGTACTTGGTGTTTATCTACACACAGGCACACATGACTAACATTCCTACTGACAACCATTTATCTTTTCCCTACTGATTCCTTTCTGGTGCTTCATGTCGATTATGTTTTTAGTTATATTTTTTCCATTTGTATCCCTAATTTACTAAGTGATTTATAACCAAAAACATGATCTCTTGCCTAAATAATTTGCATGCCGAAAACAACATTGGACTAGTATACCTCAGGATACCGAAGCATTTCACTGATTTCTACAATAAAACTCAAAAAGATTAATTCTGTAACAATTCCTTCAGGTCATTAGATTGCTGTGACAGGTGCTGTTTTATCTGTAAATTCCAACAAAAAAGCCAGTTTCCTGCAATAGGAGATTGTGAGGATGGGAAAACTACAATGCCTGGAATATTTCTGCAACATATGTCAGCTTTTTCACAGTTTGGACAAGAAAGTGAAGAACCCATAGCAGACTGTACTGTATTGTTTTGGGCAACAGAGAGGAAAAAGTGCTTGTGAACACTTCTGAAGAGTTTCTTATAGAGCTGATTTTATATGCATTCAAATCTAAATACAGTGCTGCCTTAATGTAATTCTGGAAGCTAATAAGATCATTGTTATTGGACTTAAACTTAGAATGTTGATGATGAGAAGGAAAGAAGAGATGCTTTCACCAAATTTCTCTCTTTTAGTGTCTGTATGCATACATGTATGTACTACGCACATCTATATATTCAAGTGGGCAAATTCCGCCTGTTTTCTATTATCTTTGGTACAAAGACATACATGGTGGGATAGATCTATTAATGGAAAATGCATTAGCTATTTGCCAACATCACATGCCTAAAACTCAGAAGAAATAACAGAAAGGAAAATATGTTTTCCAGTTTGACCTCCTGTGCTCATCACCATGGTATCTCAATATGCTCCTAAGAACACTGATTGCAGTGTCTGTTCTCTCTCACATGTAGTTCTTTTTTCTTCTCCTCTCTTCTCTCCCCATGCAAGAGTTAGAGGGTGGAACGGGATTAATTTCTAAATGTTATTACTCTATAATACACAATGTAGTTTTCTTAGCGAGTCATATCAAGAAGTGTCACCTTTCATCTTGAATGTGGAGTAGCTTATTTCTTGTGAGAACAGGTCTTGTAGTCTTCCAGAGACATACAAGGAAACATGGAAGTGGACGAAAACTAGTTTTTAAGACAGTTTCATCACTGAGGCACTGAGAATGACACATAAGAGTATCTCTTCTCCATCACACCTTTAAAATCCTAATGAGACTAGTAAGTGTACAAAGTGACACAGTGGACTTTTAAATTACAGTGACTTCAGGATCTGAGCGTCATTGCCCAGAGAGGGTACAACCCATTCGGGCAAGCCAGATTTGGCAGCACTGGCTCTGTTATAACCATAACGTCATAGCAGCATTAGTGTATGCTCAGCTCTGAAAACAAACTGGGAAGACCAGTAATGCCTCCTTAACCCAGTATTAGGCACACAGGTCTCTCTCCAAAGTGTAGCAAGTTGAAGAGCATCTGTTTCCAATGTCCCAGATGGTTCTTGTACAATCCCTATAACTTCTTTCAGTCTCCTATTCCCTTCCCTCTTTTCCTTCCAAAATGCCACTGACTATGAATAATTTAATTCGCCTGCCAGAGTTCTCCATCACTTTCTCCAGCCTTAAGAGAGTAACTTTCTAACACTGTATTTCAATGTCTTCTGGCAGAATATTTTCCATCTGCTTTTTCGATGTGTGAGTGTGGGAGGGGCAGAGGAGGCTGGGGTAGCGGGGGTGGTGTCAAGGAACGATGCCAAGACATACTGCTCTCACTGAAATGATCTACTGCTTCCTTTCTGTTTCCACAGGGCTCGGTACACTGCTCTCACTTCCCTTAGGTGTGGCTGCTGTTCCTCACTTCTCCCTGAGGTAAGGATAAAAATGAAAGAGAAAAAGAAAGTCAACTCCTCTACAGACAACTTTCAGAATGTGTTGGGATTGGAAAAGTCTGTTAAATAAAGTTTTTATCCCATTATTCTAGGCTTTGCATCTCAGCTAGCAAAGTAGCTAGCATGAAAAGTATTTGAAGCACGAGCACCGACCTGAGTGGACAGAGGGAGCTGGGCAAGAACACGAGCACCCAGAAGGAAAGAGAGCTGAACTCCATCCCTGTCAGACATTGCTCCTGGCATTGCTCTGTGAACTGGGAGGACAAGGAGCCTTCTGGTTATCACAAAAGGAAAATAACATAAAGCTGTAGCTGTTTCCCAGTACACTATTAATAGGAATAGCAGAAGTTTATTTGCCATGTGGATTTTAGTGATTCACTTTTACAGTGAAGATTTACCTACTATGAGCAGTTTTCCTCTATTTGGGCTGGGAGGAGCTGGTAAATCTTAGGTCTTCCCTACTTCTGGACATGTCTTTGGAGTGGTTTTCTGGGGCGTTGCATAAATAATGGGAAACTGTAAGAGACATCCTGAAGCAGCCTCTAGGATTACATTACAGTACAGTTATGTAATAAGAAGCAGCAACTTGGATTAACTTGTGAAAGTCAAGAAACATGACAGCAGGCATTATGCTTAACGTGGAACATATTAATGATAGATTAAATAATACAGTATCTTGTTCTCCTAAAAGACTAGTCAGGCAGTTTGATGCCTGTGGCTATGCCTGATGTGGTGCACCCCATCACATTCAATCATGGATACTTGATTCGACTGTACAGGGCCTTTATGTAAATGGAAATCCCACCCACCTTTACCACAAGCCCAGGAACTGAAGTTGTTCCGTGGAGCAATATTAGATCATGGAAACAGAATGAAAAAAGCTTTGTGCAGTTCTGTTGTTTGGAAATCCATGGAAATCCATGGAAAATGCATGGAAAATGGCTACCGGTTGCTCTGTTTCCTTTGAGATCTGCACAGGTCTTTCTTCTGAGTTCTGCTAAATACAGTGGCAATTTTCATCTAATTTATACAGCTTCTCAATGAATAATTGATTATTAAATATAGTAGCGTTTTATCCAGATTATGTGTTTTCTTTAGTATATCTGTATCCACCCAAGGGTACTGAGGAAGCTGGTAGAAGTGCTCACTAAGCCACTTTCCATCATTTATCAGAAGTCCTGGCTAACCCAGGAGGTCCCACTTGACTGGAGGCTGGCAAATGTGACGCCCATATACAAGGAGGGCCACAAGGAGGTTGTGGGGAATTACAGGCCTGTCAATCTAACCTTGATGCTGGGGAAGGTTATGGAGAAGATCATCTTGAGTGCCATCATGCGGAACATACCGGACAACCAGGTGATCAGGCCCTGTCAGCATGGGTTTATGAAAGGCAAGTCCTGCTTGACTAACCTGATCTCCTTCTATGAAAAGGTGACCCACCTGGTGGATGAGGGAAAGGCTGTGGATATTGTCTACCTAGATTTTAATAAAGCTTCTGACACCATTTCCCACAGCATTCTCCTGGAGAAACTGGCTACTCATGGCTTGGATAGACATATGCTTTGCTGTGTTAAAAACTGGCTGGAAGTCCAGGCCCAGAAAGTTGCGGTAAATAGAGATAAATCCAGTTGGCAGCTGGTCACAAGGGCTCAGTACTGGGGCCAGTTCTCTTTAATATCTTTACCAACAATCTGGATGAGAGTATCGAGTGCACCCTCAGTAAATTTGCAGACTACACCATGTTGGGTGGGAGTGTTGATCTGCTTGAGGGTAGGATGGCTCTACAGAGGGATACGGACAGGCTGGATCGATGGGTCAAGGCCAGTGGCATGAAGTTCTACTACGACAAGTGCTGGATCCTTCACTTGGGTCACAACAACCCCATGCAGCGCTACAGGCTTGGGGAAGAGTGGCTGGAAAGCTGCCCCACAGAAAAGGACTTGGGGAAACTGCTTGACAGCTGGCTGAATATGAGCCAGCAGTGTGCCCAGGTGGCCAAGAAGGCCAACAGCATCCTGGCCTTTATCAGGAATAGCGTGGCCAGCAGGACTACAGAAGTGATGTCCCACTGTGCTTGGCACTAATGAGGCCCCATCTGGAATACTGTGTTCAGTTTTGGGCCCCTCACTACAAGAAAGACATTGAGGTGCTGAAGCATGTCCAAAGAAGGGCAACAAAGCAGGTGAGGGGTCTAGAGAATAAGTCGTATGAGGAAAGGCTGAGGAAGCTAGGGTTGTTTAGCCTGGAGAAAAGGAGGTTGAAGGGAGACCTTATGGCTCTCCACAACGACCTGAGAGGAGGTTGTAGAGAGGCAGGGGTCGGTCTCTTCTCCCAAATAACAAGTGATAGAATGAGAAGAAATGACCTCAAGTTGTGCCAGGGGAGGTTTAGATTGGGTATTAGGAAAAATTTCTCCACTGAAAGGGTTGTCAAACATTGGAACAAGCTGCCTAGGGAAGTGGCTGAGTCACTGCCCCTGGAGATATTTAAAAGACGCGTAGATGTAGTGCTGAGGGACATGGTTTAGAGGTAATCTGACAGTGCTAGCTTAGCAATTGGACTGGATGATCTCAAAGGTCTTTTCCAACCAAAACAATTCTATGACAGGGAATGGGACAAGAATTTCCCATTTTTCAATGTTGTAATATGAAATTGTCTCACTGACATGTTAATGGGATAGACATTATTTTTTATTTTCTTTCTAAGAATCATAAAAGCGAATTAGCATGTTTTGCTATTCTGAAGTAACAAATTTAGTTGCTGATATCTATTTGCTAATGTTATACTGTGGATCTTTCTCTGTAGTTTGTACTCAGTTTGACAGGTGAAAATCTATATGCAACTGAGTAATTAATTTATATTTTGTCAAAGTTAGGAAAAAAATTGAATGGCATTTCAGAAGGACCTCATGTAATGCTTAAATTAGATCATTCCTCCATGTACCTTACAGTGTGTACAAGACAGAGGTTGAAATTTACAGCTTTGTTCTATTTTGCATTAAATTGTAGGTTTCTTTTTTTTTCCTCTTTTTGAGCACATGCCACCAAGCATGCTAATGAACCAATCAAAGAATCAGCTGTACTAGCAGTTAATGAGAATTCAAAGAGATTTATTTAGCCTAGCATCATCGTTTCAGTGAAGATTCAAAGAGGATTAATCTGATTTGTGTCAAAATGGAGGAATCTTTATATAATCTGCAGTCAAACTTTCATGAATATATTTATGCAGACTTGCAGAATTCTTCAAAATTATGTGTAAAAGGCTATAGGAAAAGAAGACAATATTTATTTATATGTAAATTATTCTTTTTGTGCAGAAAATCTATTTCAGATTTCAAATGTGTTTATATCTCCTCTTTACAATGCTTGGGAACTTACAGGATAAAATTTGGAGCTGCTGAAATCAATGAGCTTTATATGGGATTTTAATGGACTCCAAAATTCTTCTACAAAAAATTGATGGACAGACACAGCTTGGAAAAACCTGTACAACATAATTCTTAAGGGCACTCTGCCATACCGCACAACAAGATTTTTTTCTGGAGTAATTATCCCACATACAGAATACACATTAGTGTGCTATCAACATTTCATCTGCTCTCTTTTGGAGAAGCTGCATGACTCACATCTTTCTCATACCCAAGTAAAAAACTTGTGCTAATAACGTCATTACAATGCACCAAAATCTCATGTACAACTATATTAAGTCTGGAAAAGACAGCTGATTTCAACACCAGCAGGATTTGTAAACGCATCACCGTTTGTCAAACCCCATATCATTACCATTTCCAGGAATTGTGCATGGCATCCTGAAGTAGCTTTTCATACGCCATTTCCATGGCCCTTCATGCACTACTGCTCTCACACAATGACCCCATATCATGCATGATGATACTGTGAGTCACAGATGGCTTTAATACAAAAAGCTTGTGTTGAGCCATTTTCTTCACATACACATTGAAATCCAAATTATTCATGAGTAACTGTACTTTTGTTAGACAACTTGTGCTACCTAAACTCCAGATTCACAAGATTATTCATGCATGGCCAGAAAAGAAAGAAACTGTAGCATGCAGTATCAAATGACCAGACCTCTTACAATGTCCTTCATTATTGTTTTTTAAATTTGTTGTCTAGTAGGGCTTTTTAAGCAATGAGGAGAAGTAGTTCTGATGCACATGAATGCAATCTTTTGTCTGACCCGCTCTTTCCAAGGCTTTAGGTGAGGTTATTAGTGGTAGTGGACATTAAATCAAGACCAACTGTGAGAAGCTAAAGCATTTTACTTGACCCAAGTGGCTGTTTGTAACTGACATCAACATTCAGAATAAACAAAACTTCCAACCGATATGTGTTTAGGCATATAATGTGAGGAAAATAGTAGATCTAGTCTTGTATTGCACCAAAATGTCCCTTTCCCACTGACTCCACAGCACAAACCCTTTTTCACTTCAGTATTCTTTCATATTCAGTAAGGGCATTTGCTAAAACATTTTCTGTCTGAAAGGACTCTCATGCTCTCATGCTCTCTGGCTGTGGTCGGTGCTCTCTGTCAGACATCACGTTCAGCACATATTAATAATGTTGTGCTTCAGTGATAAGGACTTAATGTCATGTACTGTCCAACCTACTGTATGGACCATGCACATAACTATTAAGACATTCAGAATGAAATGTTAGCCTTGACATTGCCTAGAAAAAGTAAGGTAGGGAAAATCCCTTTTATACTTACCTTAATTTTAAATAGTCACATGTATTTATTTACTATACTAACAGAATAAAGATGTGAAGAGTGATGCAGTATTTTTCACCAGGGAACCCTGAAAGACAGTAAGCATGTGAAGAAGATAGAAGAGTGTTCTTGTGCAGCTGCCACAGGCATCAAGAAATATTCTGCAAATGACATCTGTTGGAGCAGAAACCAGAGAGGTCTGGCTACTTCAAAATAGAATGAGAAATTTCTGGGGAAAAAAAAAATTTAAAATAGAGGCTTTTTTGACAGAAGTAGTAAATTGTATTCTTTCCTAAATGAAACCTGAATATGAAAAACCATGCTAGAGTATTCAGTTAGTCCAACAGGATGGAAGAAGTCTGGCTTCCCATGGATCTAAGTTCTCTGATCTTCATCTCTTACTCACCCACTTTTGTATTCCTATCCACTATATTCTGGGTACCACAGTTTCGTTAGATCATTTTCCACAATTGCAAACTTCTTTTCTGATACCTTCCCTCCTTCCACATCCCAGGGCTCCTGAACCAGCATTTTGCAACTGGTGATCCTTGGACCTCTAGTAGTCCACAGGAATCCAGACGGCTACCAATAAAATAACCTAAAAAAATACCCAAAGATTCTTACATGTGCAAGCAAACAGTCTCACAAAACCAGAAACAGTTAATTGAAATTCAGAGCTGACACTAGTTTTAGTTTAGTGATAATTGAAAAGAAATAAAAAAAAATGCACTCCTCTCCTGCTTGAGAGGAAGATATTTTTTGAAATGGCTAAGTAATCCTTGAAATAAAACTAGCTAAGAAAAATATCCTAATCATAACAATTTCTTGCCATATCTTTTATCTGTCACATCAGGCCAGAGCGCTGTGACAGGTTTAGATCTATCTACATCTGGCTGACTATCTAGTGATGGAAAGCTGACGGGTGCTTCAGCAGAGCAAGTTGATCCCTAAGCCTCTCTGGTACTGATCTGGACCCCTCTCTCCTTTCTAGCCACCAGTCTTTATAAAATGTACAGGAACATGATATCTTTGAGACGTCTACTTTTTGCCATATCTTCTTGTAACTGGCTAACTAATTAGACAGTTATTAGGTGGTACTGACAGATGAATTCAAAGACCTTATTTACTAAAAAAAACAGCTAAAAATAGAAGGATTATAACAATGTTCTAAGTGACAGTTTCAGCATGTTCTTAATTAAAGGGTCACTTTGGTGCATAGCATATACAAACTAAGTAATCAGATCCTTTTAATGTGATTTAGAAGGAAAGAAGAATACACTTAATTTCACTAAAACAGGAAAACTTAAAACCTGCACAGAGTAGTTAATAATGAGTTGGTCTAAACGTTGTCTGCTACTGCAAAATGCAGGTTCTGTGCTCAGTCAGTTGTGCTATGATAAATCTGTTATGTAAAGTCAGGTCATGTGAATGTAATGCCATTTAATGGGATAGGTTATAAAATCAGGTCTGAACAAAAATCCACTACAATTTCCCATTCTCGCCTTGACAAGGGATAAAAACTTTGCAGTGGTCTGCATTATCATAGATCTGAACATATGGTGATAAAATTTATTTTTCTGTGACCCAGAATATAATTCTAAACAGCAGTCATCTATACTCTCTTATGCTATAATGGGAACATACTACAGATATAGCAAAGTTAATTTTAAGATATACAGCCTGCAATCAGTTAGATGGCAGTAGTATGGGGCTCAGCACAAACTAATTCTCAGTTACTTTGTTTCTTCAGCTTTTAATCTCTCGCTGACCCTAAGGTTTCCTCTGTCACCTGTAGCCAAATTAGCTAGTATAATGCTAACTCAGGATAGTTCCTGTTCCATGCAATGCAACAGCACTGTGGTCAGTAAAGCAGAGGAGTGAAAACGGCCAAAAGTTTGTGCCTTATCCCAATGGAATACAATTAAACATGGAAAAGAATATCTTCACAAATGAGACAGTGTTACGACCATTTCACGAAAGGAATTCCTTTTTATTCCTATTTTCTCACTACTGTGTGAGAAAAGTGGCAGGTTCCCCTCATACGCACCATCTATGCTTCCAAATCTGAGATCCCTGTCCTACGAAACAAAAAACAAGCATTACGTAACTGAGAGCATACTCTCCAGAGAGTGACCTAGAAGAATCACTTCATTTTTCAGAAGCCTAATTAAATGTTTTCTTTCTCTTTGTGAGGGAAGGGAGATAATAATCATTGCTCAGGAAAAGAAACATTGGACTGTATTAGAGACCTTGGAGTTTTTTGAGGCGATTTACCCAGAAATATAGTTTCCCAAACATCAGATGTAGAATGTTTCTCCAGGCTCTTTAGAAAACAGGTGACCTGAAAATAAATGTCATCATAATGAAAGCAATGCTCTGAAATCAACCATGAGCTTGAGCTTTTTCACTGGCTATTCACAACAGAACTTTGAATATTTTTTTCAATAATGTGCAATGCAAGGAGTTATATGCTTCTCTAAGAATGTACTCTATTTTATGAAATATTTAACATGATCCTATGCTATATAAGTAAACTGCAGAAAGAATAATATGTTAATTACTAGGAAAGAACATCATCCACTTAATTAACTTATCTCTTGAACTTCCTGTTAACATATACTGTGGATGGTATCAAGTTCTAATGTGTTAGATTTATAATCTGTTCTTTTTCTAGAAGCAAAAATGAGATTTGAGTAGCATTTTGAATATGGAGATTTGCTAAACAAATTATCTGTAAGGCTTCCCACATAATAATATTCCTTTGACTTTCAGACTGTGGCCTCACTTTTAAAAAGCATATGCTGCACATGGAAATACTTCATAACTCTTTGGAAGTGAAATTTTAAGATTTAAAAATGTCAGGATATTATTTCCTGATTTTTCTATTTCCTAAAGTAATGTGAAGGAAAGATTCAGAGCTGCAACTTTCATAGGGCCGACAGTGACTGAGACTGTTGTTTTTTTCTTTTATTCCCTTTTCTTCCTTGCTAAGTTTAATGGGAAGCATTGTATGATTAAATAATTCCTGGGAATAGGAAATTAAATTTGTAATATGAACCTTTAGATACTGGGAAATTTCTCTAAGGCGGCTAGAAAACAACTTGAATCACAGTTTACCAGTACTGCCTTTAGAATGAATGCATTACCCTTGACTCCAAGACTTCTGGTGGTGCCTGTGGGGTTCAGGAAACCACTTATACTCCACTCCCACCTCATTCCATTTATGGATAGGAAATTTAATCGGCAGAAAAAGTGTAGTTTACCTGTTCTGAGCGGTGTTACTTTCCCTCATGTCTGGTTAGTATGCCTTGCTCAAATGCACAAAGATAACCCCGCTAATTTAAAGTTACAAAATACTCCCTCTGCCCCCATCCCTACAGCCAGACCAGGAAGGCAGATTTTGTTTGTTTTGCTCTCATCTGAAAACTGCTTTCTAGGATCATCAGGAGCTATATTTAATAAAATCTGGATTATTTTCAGGGTTTTAGGTGACTGGTGGTGGTATCTCTTGAACTTTGCTAGAGGTGCAGGGTAAATCGTGGCATTTGATCTTCTGCTACAGGCTTTAACTTTATTACAAGTGATTTGTGGTACTTGATGGCAAGGAGGGTGGGTAGTAGCTCCTTAGATCATATATCTATGCTGCGGTTACCAGCGATTATGGGGAGCCAGGTCTGACAATATTAGTGTTCTCATACAGTATTCTGTTCTTGTGTACCCCTGATTCAGAAAGATGGGGTGTTAAAAATGCAGGCAACAGGAAGAAATCTGTAACATTTAAAAGCCAAACTTCCTTGTCCTCTTCTTTCCATTTGCTCTGAAGACCACACCCAACTGTGATTTCTATAGCAGTGGTAAAGAAGTTGCATGGTAATTTCTAAACATTTCCTGGAGCAAGAGAATGAACAAGATACAGATATGAATTGCAAAACCAGTACATATCAGTTTATAAAGGGAAAAATACCAAGGTGACCTAGCTTAACATTACTAAATTTCAGTTCTTTTTTTTTTTTTTTTCCCTCTGTTTTTCACCAGAGGCAGTAAAAAATCACATTTTCTACAAGATTCCACTCAGGCAGTCCCAGATGGCTACTTTGGTTTCATCACCATCAATGGCAACATCTTAACTATGCTTGCACAAAAAAAAAAAAATTGGAGTCTTCTTTCAAACTAATAAATGCCAAACAGACATTTCAGGATTACTTTGAGTAGAAATGTCACCCTCTGAAAAAGATTCAGTGCTATTATTTGACCCTATTCTCAAAAAGAGAAAGGGTTGTGCTCAGGATCAGCCAAAAAAGTGTCTCCAGGTTGGTGAATTTCTAAGATGTCTGCTCCTACAACTCTATTTTTCCTCTAGGATAATGTGGACTGGATTATCTGAAGCAATTATTGTATTTGAAAGCAATTCACTATATTTTGACTAAAAAAGGAAAAAAAAAAGATGAGTATTTTCTACCTATGTTTTTTCTTATCTCTGTTGATGTGCAGGAGGGAGGTTTTTCTTAATGTCCTGTTCTCTTGCTGCTCCGTTTTACTGTGACATTAACTGCTTAAGATTGCTTTCATCTCCCCTTCTTTTCTTGTTTTATAATACATACAGAGTTCCTGACAGGCTATCATATACACTTCCTACTACTGATTTTTGTGTTTCTGTAACATGCAAATGAACAGTAATACAACATAAGGTTTAGCTCAGATCTCTTAATGTTTGGTTGCTCATAATTTCCCATCTTCAAACAGGTAAAAATTGCATAAGATATCTTCTCTTTGTGGGGAATAACACTCACCTGTCAGAACAGTCCACTTTTCTTAAAGCACCTCCTGGTAAATTTCCTAGTATTTATTTTCACCAGTTTTGGCAATATTAAGAAGATTAGTGCATATGAGATACTAGCTGTACTAGCCTGTTCAAAAGGTGATGAGGTCTGCTCTGAGTCAGACTGAGAAAGGAAGACATCCTTAGTCAGAAGCATCAATATCAGCCAGAGGTTTTTTCCTCAAAATAGACCTTCGGTTTTCACCAAGTCACGTTAGCTATAATTTTTGTTGTTTAGCTTGTAATCAGATTTATTTACAAACATGGAAACCAATCATTCACTTCCATTCTTTCCACAGTTTGTTTATTATTTGAAACAGTTTCTAAAAATCTCTGAGAACTACATCCCTTCTTAGCCTCAGCCTTCAGCCAAATTTCTTAAAGAGTATTTGTCTGATTACATTCTTCCTAATAGAAATGTGAATATGCAAAAGGAAGGTGTTAATTTTCACATTCTATTATGTGATGGTTTAGCACTCTCTGTTTCTGAGATGTTTTCTTTTATTATCTGTATTCTTTGCTTTCCAGTGAATGTTTAATTCTGCCTATGGGTTGGTTTTTGGGTTTTTTTGGGAGTTTTTTTTGGTATTTTTTTTCCTCCTGAAATATAAAATTAGTCACATTGCATAGTCTATACTTGCATTGCTTAATTGGTCCTCCATCTCATACTCTATTGTTTCTCTTGCTTTCTAAAGGGTCTTAAATAAGGAATTTGTAGAGGGTGTTAATTCGTTTTAGCGGGGTTAGACACTTTTACATATTTAGCTTGGATGACCAAAATATCTTTATTCACTTACAAATACTATGATATGTGGGTATGCTTATTTCAGTGCAAATAGCAGCATTGCTCAAACATAGTGAATAAACAAAAATCACAAAGCAAAAACTTTTTAAAATAACAAACAAAACATGTAAGGAATGAAAGTGAATGATTGGTTTCTACTTGTAAATGTGGTTTGAAACATTCAACTACAGTAGTTATGGTTACCATAAGGGAACTCTATAGCAAAAAACAAAAAACAAAAACCACTGGTAATGTTGTTAGGCAGTTTAAATACATTTCTAGCAAAACAAAATATGTTTTAAGTATTGTGATTTTTAAAATTTTTATTTTAAGGGCAAGCTCTTCTAGTCCTGACCTTGAAGATTATTGTGTATATTGTTACATTGTATAAAATTATGTAAGCTTTATTAAATAGCAAAAAAAGTAGGATGCCACATAATACACATGAATACATTATGCTTAAACATTTTGCTAAATGATCTTTTAATTTTTATCATTCATTTGTTCCTTTTGGGCTACAGTACTCACTAATATAAGTACAGCCATTGATATCAACTATACAATTCCAAGCTTGTCATTATATCCAACTAGTTGCCTCTGGTGTATCTTCTGTAGCTGAATTCTACATTTAAAAAACATTGACCTAGAAAGACAGAATTAATTTTATTTTTAGAAATCACAAAATTCCATAAGTGTTTGCAAATGGTGATACCCATCAGACTTTGCAGCCTTGCTAAATAAAGACAATGCACATTGTCACCACAGACTACAAGTATTATATAGGAAGTGCTCCTTAACCACATTGGGACAGTGAAAATTTGGACAGCTAGTGTGCGCCTTTTGGGAAAGCCACTTAAATCACTAATGCTCAGGACTCTAATGAGCAATAAGCATGTTTCAGATATTTTATGACTATGCCATACTAGTGCGCCATCTCACAAACGTTCCTCTCTATATGGAGAGAAAGAGAGAGAGATCCTTATAGTGACAAACCTATTTAATAGCTATCTATATATAAAATTTACCTGGTTATTTATAAAACTATATAAGGTTTCTAAACTATATTTGTATCTCTTTCTCTCAGCAGCCGTGCCTTCTGCTATTTTGAGGTGATAGTTGATACCCAAATAAATCCTATTTGCTATATTCAGCTCATCTTTATTTTTGGTATCTTATAACTAACGGCTGTGGGTCTCATCAATTTGACCTTGAAAAGACCTTCTATTTACTGCATAGGATAATATAGATCTATGCTGTTGGTTGTGGCAGACACGATATGCTTTGAAAAGGTAACAGAAGTCAGCAATCATGGACAAGAGATGAAATAGAATTGAAGTCTTCATATTATAAATGAGGTGGAAGAGTGGACAATATGTTCTCTGTGATCGGGCAAAAAATCAGGAGAGTGGTATTCTAAACCTTCCACAGGCTTCCTAGAACCTGTAGCCCTGGAAATGGGCTGTAGATTTTCATTTTTCAGTGCTAAATTGGGACAGAGAATAAAATTAACTTAATCTAACTTTAGACCACTCCAGTGGAGATGTCAGTAACTGAGCTGGTCACCCCAGATCCTCTCACATAGACATAGAGTCATGGTAGGGAGAGATTCATATGCTTTGCATGAGATAGGTGTTTACTGATTATCCAACTTACAGGTATCTACATGGGATCAGAGGAATTCTAGTCTTAAACTCCAATGTTCAGCTATAAATTGTCCTCACCATCAGCTGAAGCTGAAGGAAGCTGCAGACATTCAGCACTACTGAAAACCAGAGTCTGTTTCTAGCATTCATAATTTGTAGTGATTCTTCTGTGGTCTTACTGAGAAAAGCAGTCTCATCTCTTATTAAAAATATGTTACAGAAGGTAGTGATAAAAGCACATCTTTAGGTCTGATCTCAGCTACAAAGCAGTTTTAATAGTTGATAAATTCTGTAATCATTTCATCACCTCAAGTATATTCATTACTCCTGGAGAGGCGGTCAGATTCCATACAGTGACATGATCCATAGAAGAGTCTACAAATAAACAAAATCGATAATGATGTAACTCTTACAACCATCTTCAATTTTAAGTGTCAACACTAAATTATGTGCACAAGTATGGGACTGCGTTCAAGTTTGCTTTAAATATTTGTCTTCTTTAGCTGCTGAAGTTGATTCAGAAATGTATTCTATCTATATGAAAATCGAAAGGAGTATACACTGGGAGGTTCTACAGATCTACCCATTCCAAAAGTTCCTCTGTCTCTAGTAGAGTAGTTTGTTAAGACATAAAATTATACATTAGACATAGTCTTTTCAAAAGTGAGACTTATGTTTCCACATGCCAAAGTAGTAGATGTGTGGTAGAAAGTACTCTACATGGCTGTACAGGATAGAAAAAAGGCATGTAAACAGTTTTGACTCCATATTCCAGAGAGGCCTATTCACTCTGATAAAGGCTTTACAAGAGGCTTTAGATAAGTGTTAAGAAAGATCAGAGACTGTTATGAAGGAAAGGGAAAAAGGAAAAAAGGGGAAAAAAAAAAAAGTGGAGGCAAGGCAAGACCAAACATGTCTCAGCTGTGACATCCTGTGATGGAGCATGTCACAAATTGAAACAAAGCAAAACTTCCTCTCCTGTACCCTTGGAAAATAATGATTTTCATGAATGATGAGGTTATGTCTTGAGTGTAACAAGGGCTTCCCAATATCAAGAGAAAACAAATGAGACCTCATTACTCTTTTGAAGGATGTTTTACAATGGTGATCTGTGGTTAGATTGCACATCTAATGAAAGAAAAAGACTGAGGAGATTGGAACAAGCCTTGAGGTTTGAGGTACTAAGATGGCTAGAGAGCAAGAAGCCTAAACACCTCAGCTCTATGTGGACTGACTGCACAATGATACTGTTCTTTAGCATAATGCATGGAAATAAGAAAAGAAAACTCTTTATTTTTGCTCTACAAAGCTATATATGCATTCAGCTTACTCCATTGCTGCTGTAGATGCTATCCTGGACTAATTCCAATAGACTAGGTTGTGATGCTATTATCTGTGTGAACATGTGGATGCTTGAATGTTAAGAGTCGGTTCTTTCCATCAAAACAAAAAGTAGCTAGATTGATTTCACAATACAGAAATACTGTTGAAGGCAGTTGCAGGATCTCATTATATTGTATTGGGAAAAGCACACGCATGTTGAAATGGCTGATTCAGTGGAGTAGATGCTAGTGAGCTCTAAGATCTTTTCCTTTATGAGTTTTGCCAGGCAAACTGCTTTTGTAGCAATGGAAGAAACTACCATATAAGTGAAAATTAGGATTTTATGTTCAGCGGCTGTAATAGATATAATTTGACCATGAATTACATACAAGGAAAAACTTTTTAATTGTGAAGAAATAGTCCAGAGAATCTCCATCCATGGGAATATTCCAAACTCAATAAGTCTCTGACCAGGGTGGTTTAACTGGAGTGCTTCAAGTAGGAGATGGACTAGATGCTCACCAGATGTCCCTTCCAACCTCGTTTATTCTATGATTAGGAAGGTTGAGGATTGATTGTACACATAAGGCAAAAACATCGACTTCGGGGTGAAAATCAGAATGAAGAGCAAAAACGACATCTGCACTCAAAATATGTCACAGAACAAGAAATCCCGTTTTCTAAAAGATTTTCCAAGCAGCTTTGTAAAATATAGGTAAAAATACTTACCTTGAGGTCAAAGTTAATTTTTCTGCATTGTTTCTGATGTATTCACTATTAACTTTAAATTAAAGTTAAAACTATACTAATAAATAAATAAAAGACATCTAAGTAGATTTGATGCTCAACTTTTAAGCTAAAGTGAGGTGACAAAGCACCAGTCTTTACAGTCATTTCTGTTTTTTTCCATGTGGGACAGAAAGATGAAAATGAAAAATGTTGAAGAGCTGCATCATTTCTGGGATGCAGTAAGATTTTAGCACTAAGGCAGAGATACAATAAAGATTGGACTTCAGCAAAGCTTTCAACACCGTTTCCTGCAGCCTTCTCCTGGACAAACTGGTAAGATAAAAATTGGATGGGTGGTCTGTGAGATGAGCGGGAAATTGGCTCACAGGCCACACTCATAAGGTGGTGATCAGTGGTTTTTACTCAGGTTTGCAGCCTGACAAAAATGGGGTCCCCCAGGGATCAATACTGGGCCCCACACTATTCAACATTTTCATAAATGGTCTGGATGGTGGGACTGAAAGCATCCTTGCCAAGTTTGCTGATGACACTAAAATGTGTGCTAAGATGGATATGTCAGAAGGGAGGGCCATCTTACAGAGCCACCTGGACAGGCTGAAAGAGTGAGCTAGCAAGAATTGCATGAAGTTTAACAAAGACAAATGCAAAGTCCTGCATCTGGGATGAAATGATCAAAGATCCCAGTACAAGCTAGGATCTATGTGGTGGGAGAGCAATCTTGCTGAAAGGGACCTGCAGTCCTGGTGGTCAGCAAGCTGAACAGGAGTCAGCAGAGCATCGCTGCAGCAATGAAGGCATATCAGATCCTTGGCTGTATCTGCAGGGGCATTCATTACTAGCAGGGACAGAGATGTGATTATCCCACTCTACTTAGCGCATGCCAAGCCACATCTGGAGTCCTGAGTGCAGCTGTGGTCCCCACAGTTCAAAAAAGGCGTGAACAGACTGCATATGGTCCAAAAGAGGGCCATGAAGTTGGTCAAAGGGCTGAAAAATCTGCCCTGTGAGGGAAGACTCAAGGACTTATGTCTTTTCTGCCTGGAGAAGAGAAGGCTTGGGGGGGGCCTTATCACAATATTCCAGTACTCAAAGGGCAGCTACAAAGAGGATGGGGTTTCTGTCTTCACAGGGAGCCTCATGGAGAAGACAAGGGACAATGGGTACCAGTTGCACAGGAACAAGTTTCATCTCAGTATGAGAAAGAAATTTATTACAGTGAGGACAGTTGATCACTGGAACAACTTTCCTAGGGTTGTGGTAGAGCCCTCATTGTTGGAGGTTTTCAAGACGTGATTAGACTGGGTGCTACAAACCTCATCTCGGCTCCCTTTGCCATGAAAGGTCTGACGACATGGTCTTTCAAAGTCCCTTCCAACCTGGGCTATTCTATAATTCTATGAAAGAGAAAGAGATAAGGCATATTTAACTTCACCTTGAACACACCTACATAGGCAGGTATTGCTTCATTGGGGAGCATGCAGTCAACAGCTGATTTCAGCAAAGATTTATTAGGACTTGGAATCTGTGCCTTCTGGTTATTGCCTATATTGACTGTTCTCCACCAGCTCCCAAACTCAGTGAACAACTCTCACAGAGCAACAGACACACACTCTTCCTTGAAACAACTTTCCCTGCAGTTGCTTCCTTGGCATTAAGACTGCAAACAAAGAGACGGACTTTCCAATGCTCCTGCTGCTGCCAGTCCTCCTACACAGATTACAGGAGGAAAGTTTCTCTGGGTGAAATATGAAGAGGAAGAGAGTTAAAGAAAAGAGCACAGAGCTGGACTGGAAGAACTGACAATTTGGAAGGCAGGATGAAAAAGAAAGTTAGCAAATATTTCTCCATGTTCCTCTCAGTCTGTTGGGACTGAAGCTGGCAATCCCAAATCTCAGGTTCTCTTACTGTCTAGAGAGAAACTGTACCGTGCATATGTCCCCAGCTCATGGCAGAAACAGGGCCGAAAAAGAGATAACTTTTCCTTGCTTTGAGTTCCTCTCTCAGCTCATGCTGCCATGACTGTTAAAAATATTTAAAGACCCTGTTGCTGCTGAGGATTGATCATTGGGATCTTTGCAGTTCCATGGAATGGGACCTTGAACTATGTTCCTTGTTAAACAGTTCAGGAATTTCATCTCAACTGCCTTGATTTCAAAGATTATGCCTGTGAAGCTGGCTCAACATTTGCTGGCCCATAGTATTTCAGTCTCTGCTCTGACATATATGCTGTTATAATTGGAAAAGTAAGAAAAGCTCACTGGAGTTGAATGCTAAGAGCCTGTAGATCACTCAAGTGCAGACCACCTTCCCGTATATGACTAATAGAGTTGCTTTATGCTATGATCTTATGTTTTGCTTCAGCTATCTTTATCTTTCTGTAGGGGAGAGTTAGATTTTAATGTCTGAGAGTCTCAAAGAATGATTCAAAAAGATTGTTGGCAGAATCACAGTGTGATATATTGCAATTTATTAGAGAAACCAGGAAAAGATGCACTTTGTGTATGCAGTAGCAACTTTCTGGTAACCTTCCCATGTTGCCCGTAGTTAAAAAAAAGAACAAAAACAAAACCAATAAAAAGCTTCTGGGATTATTTCTTTATTACTCTAACTCAGGGCTGAACAACCCTGGAGGGATCCTGCCACCTCATGAATGAATTACTTCTGACATTTCACTTGTAATCTGAAACATGGAACCAAATCTCGTTTCAGGCAAGTTTTACTAGCTGATTTCCTGCACTAAATATACATTGTGTAGAAAAAGCAAAGGTTGGGAAGGGAAAAACAAGCCCTCCTGCTGGTATGGATGCCTACCCTTCTGCTGCTCTTCTTCTCATACATTGGTAACTACATACAGGAGGTTAGATGTTTTTGTGGGTGACTTGGTTCTCAGTTTTATAGACATTTAAACTCGTTTGAATAAAGTTGTTGTAGTGCATTAAAGCAGGTCAGAGTTTAGCACATTTGAACATGAGAGTGTAACACAGTCCCCACCTTCCTGTGCCTTTATGTAAGAGCTGAGGAACATGTCCCAAGATCTGAAGGTACTCAGTGCCCACTGGCCTTACAAAGGGAAGGTGAGTGTCTGACTGAACGTGCTGCACCTCCTGTTTAAACCATGCAATGGCTCCAGAGTTTCTTTGGGACATCTAAGAGTGTAGTTTTTTATTCATTACATTTTTTAAACCATATTTTTAGATAAAGGCTAGATATTTGAGGTCTTACTCAACTACTGTAAGCCAGGAACAATCAAAAACATATATTGTGGTGCTTTTCAAGTTTCCTTCCTAATTTATGAAGACTGTGTGGGAGAAGACAACAATCTGTACTCAGGAGAAATGCAGTGAATCAGCCTGTTCTTTATGGTGAAATGTTCTTTTACGCAGCTGCTGTACCTTGGAGAAAAAAACAAATAAACTCCAGATTCTACTTTAATAAATCTGATTATTTTTTTTTTTTAAAGAAAGTTAAGCTGTTGTTCTTAAAACAAAATACTGTTCAACAATGGAATCTGCAGCCTACAATCTTAATGCAATATTTGGTATTGTTTGGAAACACTGTATAATGTACACCCCCTTCTCCCCCTTCCCCTTCTTTGGCTGCAGGAGCAATACTGATTAAACACACTGGACTATTATGGAAATTAGGCAAAGGCACAGAGTGGGGGAATAACTTGGAGACCTATTGTCGCAGGGAAGGATCTGGGAGGGGTTCTTCCCTAAGAGCCCCCATATGCAAGCTGTGCTGGTTGAGATGCCTTTTTAGGAAATTCAGACTGTTATCTGCATACTCAGCTGGCCAGCTAGGGGGTAGAGAGAAGCAAGCACAACCCTTGCTGCCTTTCTATCCTCTGCTGCGCAGAATGCCTGTCAACAATAACCATGTCTTGCATTGCTCTGTTACTGTGCAGGGACATAAGAGGTGACAGAACAGGTACTTATGTACACAGAATCACTCTAAATAGGCACCTGGAGAAGTCAGGGTCAGTCTGACTCTACCTAGAGTTGAATGGCTGGTAAGCTCAGCGACAGCAAGGAGCAGTGGCTGTTCCTCTACACCTTTTCTGAAACAGAAACTAGCTGAGGAATCAATGCAGATGTCCCCAGCATGACTGAGGACTGACAGTTGTCAGTTCCAGCCTATGCTTACTACCTTACCAGTGACATTGTGCTATGGGAACAACCACCTGGATTTTAAATCTCTGGGAACTTGATGAAAAACCTGAGGTATTTTGGGATTACATGATTCAGGAGATTACTTGAATGGTCATGTACTCTGACATCTCTTCTACTTCTTGACCCAGCATGAGAAACTCCAGGAGTAAGGCTAGAAGGTCTGTATTCCTAGAAACTCTTACCAGTGATGTCTTTGCTGGGAAAATCCTCTGTGGCTCAGATCTCTCTGAAGGCACAGTAGGATAATGCTCCTTTGTGACCTCCCGCTTCACCTTCTGGTATGACCAGATAAGGCAATGGCCTGGCAAAGCTGGTGACCTCAATAACAACGATTCTTGTTCACTGTAGACATCTGCTGCAAGTCTCAAGGGACTTGTAAGGCTTTTGGCAGCTCCTTCATTCCAGGTTACTGCTATGACTACACATATTTACATTTCAATTTATATGGAGAGAAAGGGTTTCAAGCATTTTTTCTTAGAGGCAAACCTAGGCCACCATGGCTTCCAGGACTATTGCAGCCACATGAGCATCCAGCAGTCAAAAAAGTCCAGCTCCTACCATCTACATGCTGGAGGCCAGCAAGATCTTATGTTTTCATGCTCAAGACTCTTTTCTGGCTCCCTGGTGACTGCCGTGTGAGATATAAAACACTAACTGCACTAAATAGAAAATGGCCACTCACCATTTCTGACCTTAGTCTCCCAGAGGCAAAACTCATCGCAGCTGAAAGCAGGACCTTCACATTTGTTTTACATTCCTCCCACTCCCAGCCTCCTCCACACCTTAGAGAAGATCTAACATCAGGCAACATGGGCTATAAAATGCTTTCCTCAGAACAGGCTCTGCCTTGTAGCAAAATATTAAATCTTTGCTCATGGAAGAGATTTGTAAAGGCACTCTGTGAAAAGTCAGTAGGAATTAGGCACCAAGGCATATCTACAAATCCTATTTGGTGGGATTTGGATCTGCGCACATGAAATCTTTCTCAGGTCCTGAACATCACTCAGTAGATTTGTCCTGTTTCTTTTTCATCTGCAAGGTGTGGAAGAAAGGCAACAGTTTTCTTTTGTCCCATTTGCAGGCACTGTAAATGCTCCAGTTTGCTTCAGTTACATACATGCTTTTCCCATCAGGGAAAAATAGTTTACAAATTCAGATTCATGCAGTTGTCTCTACTGCTTGGGTTAAAATGTTTCTGAAGCTTGATCTGAAATGTAACAGAGAAAGTGATGATTCACCTACTTGTGTTCACAGCTTATTTTACTGAGTGTTGCAATAGTTTAACTTCTCCCAGCAACACCTAAATATGATTACAGCTGATACTGTGAGCTATTGTGAGCTTTTGTTATTTTTTAAAAACTCTTATGGAAGGTCCAGTTGCAAAGTGAAGATCCAGATAAACCTGCATACCAAGGTCAGAGGTGTTTATGTCCCTAGGTTCAGTCTGGGAAATTAAAAATGTGGAATGGAATTTTATTCCAATCTTTTCCTTCCCTGACATTCAGGGTGGCAGCAGCTGTTAGTGTTGGTGTTAATGACTTTGTGCCCAAGAAGACCCAGCAAGTGACAGATTGTTAATGATTATACAGGGTGATCATCTTTCAAATGTTTCTAAAGTATCTTTTTATTATTATTGGTATCATTCATTGTCGTGTGTGATAGCACTGACCAGATTTCCACTCCATCATTCACAAACAGCCCTTCTTCTGAGAAGAAATCAGACTGCTTAGTTTAGGTAGAACAGCAAATCTGTCAGTGTGCGTGGGGGGAAATTAATTCTTCTATTATTTTAGATATGGGAATATTTTCCTTCAGTCATGGAATACAAGGACTAGCATATTATTACAAACTTTAATTTAAACATATGTCCTTATATTCCAGCATGACTAAGACATGACAGACAATGGCCAGAGCATTGCAAATACTTATGTAGATGCTACATTTTAGACATGCCGGTAGTACCGTGAAATTCAGCAAGGACAGTAACATGCAAGCAAAAAGTGATGCTGATATCTAGAGAGAAAAAAGCCAAACAAACACTACTCTCTGAGTTGCTACTTAGGTATGTGGGTTAGCAATGATATTGTTGATGTCAGAACATGTTTCTTAGGTGTACTTCAGAAGCTGACCATCTATCATTCAGTTTTCTGGATGAAATCCTGCAGCAGAGGTACAATATGTGTTTCTGTGAGATATGTAGGCATTCCTTTTCTCTAGACTCTCACTTCCATTTTTCATTTGTATGTTGTGTGTTGGGAGTGAATCGGGGTCCTGCTAGTGGCAGCAGGTGCTCAAACAGCAAGTTCTGCTCAACCCTGCGGCACAGAGAGGCTTGGGGTGAGTACCAAAGCTGAGTCAATGTGCTCTAACTGAGAGATTTTGTGGGAATACGTCAGCATCAGAAAAGTGATGGTTGGAAATGCATCTGAGCTCTAGGGTAGGCTATTTTAAGCATGAAGAATGAATTGCATCTGACCTCAGAATTAGCCTGCAGGATGGACACTCTTCTGCAATGCATGACGGGATTGTCAAGCACTGAGAATAGGCATGTGAATGCATCAGGCTAGCAGAGCTGGGCTTCAGATCCAGTTTCTTTTCCTTGGAGGTTGGCACCCTAATTGCTTGGCTCATTTGGAGGACAGGAAGGAGAGCAGCAGGAGGAGGGTGAGAACCAAAACTTTCATTTGCTCTTTCTTGCCTTGAAAAAGTTGAAAGGTCTCACTTTAGTCCCAATATGGAATGGAAAACTGTTTCTTGACTTCAACATATTCCTGGAATGGGAATAAACAGTTTCCTACTAATTTCTATTCATGGTTCTTCATTCTTTCTATTTACAGTAACAGATTTCAGATTGTGAAATCCGAAATCCAAACACCTTTGAATAGTGGTCCTCCCAGGAGATGCTTAGTATGGTCACTCATGGGTGCGTGAAGATGGAGGGCAGCTGCCTTAAAGAAAGCATCTCACTGCTTTTCTTCCTTCATTTTCACAGTATTCCTTTGGCCTACAACTAACACCAACTATTTAGGAGAAGGAAAAAAAAGCTGAAAGCCTGTCATAAATAATTATATAGTCTTGCTGTCCTCTTAGCAATGTTCAGCAGTTATTTTTGAAGCATGCCAGCACTAATACAGAATTGTTAAAGTGCTTCAAGTTATTTGCTTTTTGTATAGTGGTGAATTTTTCCACTGATGTTTTTTATTAGATGAAAACAATGCAACTGACTGGGAGCCAAGAAGATCCTGTATTCTAATCCATGTGAGGCAAGGATTTGACTGAGAGCTTGTCATCTTAAGCATGGTTGCTCAGGCCAAAAGAAAAAAACCAAATAAACAAGGTTTGCAGATAGAGGAAAAAATACACAAATGTCCACTGACTGTATAATTGACACCTCTGTTGAATGAACTGGGACAAGATGATTCATAACATGGTGATTTTATTAGATTGGGGATATTGCCAATTAAGTAAGTAGCCATTGCAGCCAACTGCTTCATCTTCAGGCCATTTTTCTCTTTACTGTTCTCTGGAATCCCGTGTCTCTTATTACATTGTTAGATGTAGATCTTGTTATAGTTATCCATACCTTTTCTACCTTTAAATTAATCTAACATAATGCGCTGCATGGGAACCGTCTGCCAAGATGTTCTGGGAAACGTGCTAGTGCAGTGTATAGCTGGCTCTTACTGAGTAGCAGAAAAATTCACCTTGGTGCTCTGTGATCAGCGCTGTTGCCTCTTCATTTCCAAGTCACATTTAAAGTGTTGCTTTTAACCAGTGAAACTGAAATAGGCCTCTTTTACCTGGTTAACTTAAGAACCTGTCTCTGCTGTGCAATGCTATCTCTAGAAAAGACAAAAGGTAAAATACCTGAGTCTCTTATAATTGCTATCAAAATTTGACATCTGGTAAGCTTGACTAGATTGGTCTCAGCAACTCCTTTTAATGTCAAGATACAGAAGTTGCAAGAAATACTGAACTAGGAAGAGAAGAAAATAAAAGGAAGAGACAATCCTTATTATAATGCATTATTTTTACACTTAGGTAACTTTTAACATTACAGGGAGCCAACAGTGCTGTTGAAGAAGTTTTGCCAGTTTATCTGATTGAAAGAGTTCTAGGAAGTATTTATTATCAGTCCTTTATCGCAGTTCTTTGTGAGACTGAGCAAAACTGTGTAAAATTTTCTTCCCCATCACCTGGCTGGGAATCACTTACATTGGTTGTACGTTACATCTGTAAGAAAACAAAATGCTGCAATTATACTGGCAGCGTCCTCAGTTCAAGCCTCATAAGGCTTGGGCTTCCTCACAGAGGAAGAATTCACTTCAGATGACTTCAGCACTTTCAAAATGAGTCAGAGGGGCAGAAAAAAATTCCTATAAATTTTGAGAAGTACTCTGGATAGACAACTATCATATACAAAATATTTGTGAATGTTTCTGCATAAAATGCAGTTCACTTCTGGTTTTGGCCATGCAAATTACACCTTCACTCCACTCCCAGAGCCTAAGATGCAATTTTAATCTTAGCAGGACGAAACAGTTTGAACTACATGGTATTTAGCCAGATTGGAGTTCAGGCAGAATGGATATGTAACTGTCTGTACCTATCTGCGTGCTTATTTGTGTTCTAAATTTGTTCACTTGCAAACACTGGGGCAAGTGAAATGCAGGTAGCAAAGGAATTTCAAGGTTCAGGTAAATGTCTTTGTACAAGAACTGTCATTTTGAGAAAAGGAAGTCTCACCATAAAACATACATACAAGGTTTTACAGAACAATTGTGAACATTTAAAGGTAACTTGCCAACAGGAAGAAAAATATCTGCCATAAAAAATGATCACATCTAAACAGACAGCACAGAAATAATCTCACATGAGTCAGAGGGCTATCATACAGTTTGTACACAAAATTAGGAATTAAATGGAAGCTAGATTTCATGGATGAAGAACAGAACAATTCTAGCTAAAGATATTATGAAAGGAAAAATTAGATTGTTGAGGATGATACGTGGCATTTGGAGCAGGTATAGGAAGGGATAATAAAGAGTGGAAGATGAAAATACCAGAGATATTACTGAGAACATCAGAAGCATAGAAATTAGCAAGCAGTTAGGGTCAAGTCAGTGTGCTTCTCCCAGGTGCTTCAAACATTGTAAATAATTCAATTTTTAAAATTATTTTATTTTATGAGATTGTGTTAAAATTCTGGCTAGAGTTTATTTTTTTGGTCCCAAATGAGTGTTGATCATTACATATGAGCAATAAAAAATGTGACTGTGTGGGCTGGCTATAATGAAGCTGGGATTTTGTGTTCATTCATCACAAGATGTAATTCTTAAGTGCATCTGTTATCTATCTCAAGATCTTTTTTCTTATGGGTAGCTTTACAGATAATTGAACTAATGAGGATCTTTGTAGAAAATCATCAGGAAAGAAGGTACATAGAGGCTTCAACCCAGTGTCTCTGTGGTGGAATCAGTCATGACAGAGAATTACAGAAAGATAGGGTTTACCTTATACAGATTTATCACACAAAGTTTAGCATACAATTTCAGACCATTGTCAGGGCACTCTATATTAATGCTGCATGGAAATTCATCTGTTATTTTATACACCTGTCTTATGATGTAGAAAACTGGCATGTGAAGGTGCTTATACCTCTCCAATTAAAATAGAGAGCCTAAATTGTAGCTTAGGTGAGACACTTCCAAATGGCTGATAACATAAATATAACCTCAGGAATACAACAAAAATCTCTCTGCTTATGTTAAAGCCTCTGAGTTGTCCTCCAAGGAGAGAGAAGCATACAGGTCCTGCAAACAGCTAGTGGATCTAGGTACAGACCTCGGCAGGTACCTGTAAAACTCCAGTCTCAGATGTTAGTCTGTCCCTCTTCCCTAGAAAAGGAGACAAAAGCAGGCAAAAACCTGCATGCAGAAAAGCATGACCTCATCTAAAGCTCTCTAGTCATGTGTTGCTTATATATAATTACTGTGAACTTCAGAACCAACAGAAGTGAGCTGCTGACACAAGGGGAGGGAATGGAGCTAGGCATAAGCTTGAACACAGTCACACGCGTGAATTATTGCAGGGTATAGAGACTTGTATTCATATTCTCTGTGCAAACAGCAGAAGCTGTTTAAGGAAATACCTTCTCAGCTGCTTGCTTACTGGAGGTTACTGTTCCTGTAACTGTGCTGGTAGAAAGGAACATGTATGCGTCAGCAGCTCCCACTCACAGACCTGCATCTTCATGAAAGACTAC
Source organism: Numenius arquata (assembly GCF_964106895.1). Taxonomy (NCBI): domain Eukaryota; kingdom Metazoa; phylum Chordata; class Aves; order Charadriiformes; family Scolopacidae; genus Numenius; species Numenius arquata. The sequence continues at coordinate 84,451,289 of NC_133577.1, read as the reverse complement.
TTTTATTACCAGTTTCAGCTAAAATGCTGGACCTGATGTTCCCATCAGGGAGCTGTGGGCACAAACTGAATTATTCTGATTCTGTCATGAGGAGGCATAAGGAAATGGTGGGCAGTGGAAGGCTGTAAATTAATAGCCCAATGTCCACCAGAGATGCTTTGTCAAAGCCCTAAATCGGTGCAGAATTTGGTTGTTCGTCTCCTCCAAAAGCCTCTGTCATTCATTCACGAGTGCTGTAATCAGAGGTTTGCTTATGGTAGGGGACGTGCTTCCTGCTACAGGAAGCTATTGAAGACAACAGAGATAAAGGCATAAATAAGGTTTAAATACCTGACTCCTGTTGACTTTTAGTGTACCCTAGCGTTCAGTGTAACCAAGTGTTGCACTATGCACCTTTCAAATGTTGCCCCATGCACCTTTCAAATGTTGCCCTGTGGACCTCAATGTGCTGTTTTTCAATACATTTCTGAGGCGTGTTTTGTCTTCTCCTAGAAATTGCTGTGCTATTTTTGTATATTCAGATCTTTCTATCTGTATCATTCCAGTTTGGAGAGGCCAACTGTTCCCTCTGTTTTCATATGAAGATAGAATGAATCAGTGTTACTTCCACCCGTATTGCTGTTCCCCCAAATGCTTTCACAGATGTACTGGGAACACGGAGTTCTGCGGTCTATAACGGTAATACCCCAGACTGGGCAGCTTTCAAAAACCACCCTGTAGGAACCGTGCAATTATAAGTAACCCAAGGCTGGCAGGAGATATCACATGTTGCATGTGGAAAGATCCCACGAGGGTGCTCAGGTGACAGCAAATCTCCAACAGGAAAAAAATTTCAGAGAAGCAAATAGTCTTCCAGCGATCTAAATTACATCCTTAGGGGAAGAAAGTTACTTTGTCTGCAAGACTGGCCAGCCCAGTAGTTACTAGATGACTATAAGGAAACTACTGATTGGTATATCATCTCTATGTGTTTTGTTGGGCACATTTCAGCTTGCTGTCAGGAAGGCTGGTACCACTCCATATATTTTCTTCTCAGAAATATGCTAGAAATCTAGCATATATTCCTAAGTATAAGGAGACTGCTGATTTTATATCCAGCCTGCTGTGAGAATGAGTTCACATCACAGCATCACTGCACATCACACGTACTAGCTCAGCACAGGTATCAGTATGAGCTCAGAATGGAACAACTAATTAAATCTACATTCCTGATGAGGGAAAAGATGAGGGAAGTACTGAAGATAAGCAGTACAGGTACAGCAGCCTGGTGATGAAGACAGGAAGGAGAAAAAGGTCTTCAGCTGGTAAGCCTTTAATGTCTGCAAGCCTAGACATTTTTTTCTTGACACTCCAATAGCAATAACATCAATAAAAGTTAAGAATAAAGTGAAGAATAACATTTAGGAATAAAATGAGGGCCATGTAAGCCTTCCCTATCTGTGAGACACTTAGGCTCCACCAGCTGTGCTGGCTTGCTTCCTACATCTGGGATCCAAAATGGGTAACAAGAAAACTCTGAGGGAACTATTTTAAGAACTCTGGCACCAAGCAGAGTGGAGAAAGGAAAAAAAAAAAAAAAGAAAAAGAAAAAAATCCCAACCCTCCACTTCTTTACTGAAATCAGTCTGTTGAAAGCATTTCTGTTTGGCTGCCACAGTTCACCAAGCAGCCTAATGTGCCAGCTATTAGTACCCAGCAGAGAGCATGTTTGCAGCTATTCAGCAAAACTATCACATGTCCTTAGCCAAGGCAAGAGGGATCAGCTGCTGAACACTGGAGCTGATGAAGAGCAAAGCTATTAAAGCAAGCAATAAAAAAACACACAACCCAGAATGGAGACTGATTTTTCTTATTATTTTTTTAACCTAATGGATGACATTTATAACTGGAAAGTATGAGTCAGAGTGTGCTGTGCCAGCATGGGGTCTTTATGATGTTTTCATCTTGCTTGTTCTTCTTCCTTGGCCAGGACCATTCTGTCTTGTTGATTTGTAAGTTTTAGGTCCCTCGCAGTGCTGAGGGGATGGGTGCACATGTGTGTTTGTGTGTGCATCTGAGTAGTGACCATAGCTCAGTGAACTGAAAGTAAAGAGGTAAACTCAGAAAATTTTTGGGGAGTAGTGAGACTCCTTTACAGTGCTGGGACCTCTCAGATAAATTATTGCTGCCAAAGTGTTATTGCTGCCAAATGTGGCAGTGACGTGAGCGTGGGAGGCAACCACCCACTTGCTAGTGAGGACAAAATGGACACAGCTCTGTCTCCGCAACCACTAATCTCATCCAAAAAGCTTTAAAAACAGAGAACTGTTTGTCCTTTTGTAGCACATGAGCAAATAGAATCCATTTGCCACAGAGCTTCACTGTATTACCGTATCTTTAGCATGGAACCGAGAAACAAAATTATACTACTTGTTGGGCTGACATTAGAGTCTGGTTACCTCAGGAACAACACACCCGATTCCAGACTGTTTCCAGAAAGGCCTCTTTACATTGCAAGATCAGCCCTACAGCTTTTCCCAGGAAGAATACATCGAGGATCCCCCAGTATGGGAGAGTCCTATCCTGACATAGAGCCAGCATTGTTTTACGGCAGCTTCTCCTACCCTGTAACACCCTGCCGTGGGATTCATGTTGGGACAAGCAAACTCCCACCAGCAGAGTAATCCCCAGATCCCATGCAAGGCATCGTCACATAGCCACGGCTGCTTGGGCTGATGCGGTGGCTCTGTCCCTCCACAGCTTCCCGAGGAAGAGGGGTTGTGTGAGGTGCCCACAGAGCCCTTGCCTCCCTTTTCCCACAGCTGATATGGGTCATGCTCAGCGCAGCTGAAAATTGAGCCCTCAGGCGAGGAGCTATAATGAATTCACTAGATTAGGCAATGAAAGCCAATGTGAACAAAACAACCAGCTGGCTCAAGAATATTTTGTGCTCGCGTAAAAATACTACGGGAGGGGGGAAATAAGCTTCAAAACTGTCCCCTTTCATTCCTCTGAAGACCATGCCCGTCTTTTCTTTTATACACATTCTTATAGCCTACACATTGCTGTGAGGCTGAAAAGAAATAAAGGTATTTTCATCCTCTATGTGCTGTTATATGTTATAGTCATTAAAAATAGTAGACTGTGTCCTCATAAAAGAATATGATGCACCTCGGTAAAAGACTGTTCATGAAGGAATTCTATCTGGAGCTCTGGGATGTCACTTTTTTTCTTTTTTCATTATATAATGAATATTGAAATCCAACTCAATTGTTCACCTCTTCGTGGTTATTTTTTAATTTTGGTTAATTAAAAAAGCCCTACAAGTATTTATAATCATTATTTCAAAAGAATTTGAAAAAGTAAAATAACATACAGAATTCCAGAATCAGAAATTGAAAAAATGTTTTACCTTTGTTACTGGAAGTGGAATAATAACTTCAGAATAGACTAGTGTGAGAGTAGACTCCAGTTTATTTCTTTGCTTTTGTCATATGCCTGTGTTTGCATCAATTTGTGTGTTAAAACCCTATGCTTTAAAATGCTGTTGTTTTTCCTTTAGCTAAGAGTTGTCTTTTCATATGTGAGCCAATCCACCTACACTCTTCCTGTGATTATTCTCAAGAAATGGGAAGAAAATTCCATACAATGTGTATACCCGATAGCATCACATTTATACTTCAAGCCTAGTTTCACTTGATTAATAGTTTCACTTCCTTTTCAATTCCCAAGAAATGTGTATTCCCACAAGACTTTTTTTAAAAAATACATTATAATTACTGTACCGGAGGAATCTCTTCTATGGATGCCCCTCTTACCATAGAAAAGATGTAGGTAAAAACAGCCTCACATTTGGCATTTGAAGGAGTGAAACGCAACACCTAGGAATTCCCGTACGGCGTCGCCCTTACAATCTCCTAAGGAAATCCACTGTAAAATACAGTATGTGCTGAGAACAGGCTGAGCCACCTAAGTATGGATTGCTTTTGGCTTCAGCTATTCAGAAATCCCCAGAACAGGTGCCAAATTAAGTCACTCTACTAGCTGCTTTCCATTGCTGTAGGTCAGTAATAGTTAACACAGAGAGGAATTTGGATAGCACATCTTGCAATTCAAGAGCACCGCAACTGCCCTAAAACGCCAATACATTCTTACCTCAGAAAACCTCAGTTGTAGAGCAGTTTAGCTTTCTTTTGACATCGAAGCAGTTTTCAGCTTATAAGGAAAACATATTAGTCTTTCACATCGACATTAATTCATGCCACATTTCCCATCTATTTATAACTCAAACATTCCAAATTAGAACTATTAGATGCAAATATATTATAATCTGACAGAAGGCAAAATATTCCATAAATCTGATTTGGAAAAGGGAAATATTCATTCATATATAGCTGAGTAATGTTTCTATAGTTGCAATTTCAGGAAAATGATTTTCTGAAAGAACTGCTGACATCCCATGTTAAACTTTGAAGATTAGTATGTTTAGCCATAATTTTGCTCCCATTTGAATCCTACTTTGTTGTCTGCTTGTTTCTTATTGCATTCTTTGTTTCTTAGAACACTTGCATAAATAGAGAATTTTTGTTGCTTGAAAGGTTTTTGATCTCCTTTTATTTCCCACCTGCAATTATAACTCTTTCTTGGTGACATCATCCATTGGATGCAGCGAAAAGAATTCTGATAAATAGCTGAATAAAGAATTATTGACATCAAGTGGAAAATATCCAGCTGGAACTGATGAACTCTCAAAAAACCTGTTTGCATGGAAGAATGGTAAATAAGAGAGAATATAATCAGAGAAATATAGAAAATACTCTATGTAAGCTATGCAGTCCAAAGTCAGTGCAAAGAACTGAAAATCTCATGAAGGTGGTTGGTAATACAAAGCTAACTATGTAACCTGGTTATCTAGAGAATGCTCACAATCATGAATACAACAATAGCAATAAATTATTATACTTTATTTCAGTAAACAGTGAAGTAGAACAGGCCTTGTTCCTTTTTTTTCCCCACATCTACTTGAATTCAAGCTGGGTGTGCTTTTAAGAATACCCTTCTGCATAGATGAATTTCATTCTGGTAGTGAAACACACAATAAGTGTATAGTAGGCCCACATTGGTTCGCTATTTTGCCTTTTTCCTTATGCCAGTTGCATTATATGTAAGTCCAGACTCTGAGCAAGTATAAAACAGTATATATTTTATACCTTTATAAAAAGGTATAAAACTCTCTGAATGTGAATCTCATACTTTTATGAAACAGGTGTTGGTGTATACTACTGTTTTTTTTGAGCACAGACCTTAATAATATTTACTAGCCAGACATAGAAGTATGGATTGCAAACCACTTCCCTCTATTAGATGTGAATTATTCTTAAAAGAGAATTAAAAACCAGTTGTTTCTCCTGTGCTTTGTCCACTCTGCTGCGGTGCTTCATAGTATTCACAGCACAGAACAGAAGGCAGGGAATATAGCGTGTACCAGTAATCTTAGTTTTGGCCTCGTCTTTTGAAGGAACTGTGAGAGAAGAATTTGCAGAGATGAGTTTCTGCCAGTTTGCACTTTTGTTGGCTTTGGTATTTTTGGCTTTCTATATAGAGGGAAATGCTAGTTAATACATATTCTGGAAAATTTTCAGCTTAACTCACAGTTACGCAGTTTAACTGACAGTTATAGATTATTATCATTACAGCAACTTTTTAGACAAACCTGCTATGTCTTTGTTTACTGAATAATAAGATATAAAACGTTACTGGACTTCGACACATGTTGAAAGAATGTGGCATGTAGAGATTCAGTAATAATCCCTAAAAGAGTAGCAACATGCTGTATACAGTCTTGCAGTCACTTGGTTTGTGTCCACAGTCAAAATGGCTTTTCCCATAGCACTTAATACAAGTGCTGTGTACTAATAAACATGGATAATGTTAAGGCTTTCCACTGTACTTTGAACTTACGCAGCTTATCGCTTCATAGTAGACATGGTCCAAATGCATTCTCTGGTTCAAAAGCAGTTGCCCTCTGGAACAACTTAATGGGTGCTCCTACTTTAAACCTAGTTATTGAAGTCTAGAAATCTCTCTCATACACAGGTTCTATCTGCTGTAAGACCCTCAAAGCTACTGTGGGTTTACACCATTGCAAAAGCAGAAGAAAAGCAGGCATTGCATATCCTCTCATCCCCAGACGTTTCTGTCTCTATCTGTTTGGAATGGCACTTTTGGGAAAATCATGAACTCTGCAGTATGAACCAATGAAAACAGATTTGGTTTAAAATAGACTTTTTGAGAGTTCAGGTAGACAGTGTATATAAACAAGATTGTAGAAACCACTGCTAGGCTATCCCCCTTCTTCTGATAGTCTTATGCACAAAGAGAGAAGGAAATCAGAAAACTATTTCAGAAATTCTCTCTGATTCTGCAAGGGATAGATTTAGCATCTGACCCTTTAAAAAATGTCAACAATACTGTATTTGCCTGTCTTGATCTTTGAATCAATACCTTCTGGCTGCGTAAGATACTGGCAAATACATTTTGCGTCCAAGCAGATTCTTTCAGAACTGTCACGTCACTTTTCACATGGAGCATCATTTATGACACTTACAGTTCCTGGCAAAAGCAGGCACAGATATGCTTGAGAGTGCCACTCTTTTCCCTCTGAGAGGACAAACCTCAGAATGATTCTTTTACCAAAGAAAACAAACAGTTTGTTGCATGGTAGACTTTTATGTCATACTTCTCATTTAAAATCAAATATATAGTCGCTAAAGGGAACACTGGGATCTCTTTGGCTGCAGCCATCAATACAGTGATGTCACTTAGCTCCACTTTGCTTCATGTTGTCCAGATGACGCAGTTCCTCAGCTTTGTTCATGCTGGGTTGAAATTATTGCTTGGATGAGAGGTAATTACCTGAAGCGCATCTGAGACAAACTGGCAGACTGTCTGAGAGAGGTACTGTCTGAGACTGAAGGAGCAATTGCCTTCCTTTTAACCAGGCTGGTGAACTGAGTCTATCTTCTAGGACTTTTAGGTGCATCTTGATACCTTGGCAGCAGTAGTACTCAGGGAATTTTATTCTGTTTTGTTTTCACATTTACAAACATGTAACCAAATGCAAACTTTCCACTGTTCTGCTTAACTAGAGTGAGCAGTTGTAGAGTCCAGGTTTTAAAATAATTTGAAAGCTCAGCAAGAATAAAATACAGTTTGCTTTTGACTCCATGTCTTTTACTGCTTAAATAGCTATACTGCTGTACTGCTATACTATTGCTGCTTAATAGCTATACTGACTCTCACTTCTGTTCTGGATGCACATTAATTACTGCCTTGGTAGTTCACTGTATCTGAAAGAGACAGTCTATTACAAGGCCGCAGGTAATACCACCAGAGGAATCCATGCTCATGGTCCACACATTTGGAGTTCTGGATGGATGAACTTCCACCCTGTTTTGATCTTCAGTTCTTGGTCTAGTGTGCTGATTATCAGTAATTACTACTGATGTAAGTTATAATAACGTAGGATTTCATTTAGAGGAAAATTGTCTAGGTTTTGCTGGTTGGGAGGTGTTTACTTGAAATTATGTCAGTTTGGTTTTATCAATAAAGTGAGTTTTTGTATAATGTCTACATTCATCCAGAATATTTGGGACAGGTGCATTATAGAAATTGATCAAATAATTGCATAAATTGCATAACTGTTGTAGATATTAAAAGCAAGAGTTTACTAAAAAATACCCATACAATGGCTGGTGCAGAAAGCAAGACATGAATGTGGTTTATCAGGCATAGTCATCTGAAGGTCTCACTTTAATAATTTGTGCTATTAGAGAAGATAATATCACTTCATTCCCCGCACAGGGGAATGAAGCTATTTCACAAGTTGATGGAAATACAAGCAGTTAGCTGCAATAATTTATTGGGTTCAGTCCTTCGCTGCTACACAATGATACACAGCTGTTTTACCAGGTCAGAGAGTGCTTTTCTTTTTAGTTCACCGTTAAGGGTACATTATAATCTCTGTATTAGTTTTCCTGAACTGAACGCATATCCATCATAAATATTTTAGCAATGCATTCAGAAAACAGGCAGTACAGCTTGTCATGTTTTCACAGACTATCATCATCTGGTGCTGCTAGGGCAGGATAAAGACGGAATAAGTGCTCTTCCATGAAGAAACTGTCCAAGATCTCACTTTCTGTAACAATTTCAGTTAAAGTACCTCTTAAAAGCTTAACAGGGTGGATGGCAGTATAAGTGAACCCAGGTTTTACAGTGGAGGCCTGTTCCAAAGACGAGACAATTCAACAGCAGACTTCTCAGTGATTTCACAGTAATTTCTGGGATTTTACGGCAGACCTTCAATGTAAATTTTTTTCTCACAGTAGTTTAAGAGAGTGAGGAGGCAAGAGAGACACTTCAAATGTTTTTGATTGGAAGGCCTTGTATCAAGTATTTTTAGCGTCTGTTAGTCAGGTATTGTCTTTCACCATTGTGTTAACCGGTACTACTGATACTTTCATCACTTCGGTTTCTATGAAAAGACGGAAGTTTTCTATTAAAACAAAAAATATATGCTTGAGTATAAATAATGAAGACTGTTCTGCTAACTCACTTGAGTGTCGGTTTGTAAAGACAGCCAGATATCAAAAATTTTACAGTCTGGGTTGATTTTGGATAAACATCTATGAAAACAAGTTTTCTTATCAGATTCCAGCACTTCCACTTGGCATCTCAGCTGGAAATACCAGAAGAAAAGCCTTTCTGTTAGAGCACAATCATTTCCAGCTCTAGTCCCTGGTGGAAATCAGAGGTGCCAAAGTACTTTTGGTCATGAAGGGTTCAGTGTAAGTTCAGTTCCAAACATGGGCTAAGGTTTCTTTTGTGTTTCTTCCTTGAAGCTTGTGTGGGGTCTTGATTTTTAAGTACTGTGTTTTTATTTTAAACCCTAGATGTAAACCAGGAGGGCCTTTGCTTCTAACTGCTATCTGAGGATGTGACTTAAGCCAATAGTTTTGAAAAGGACTGCTGATTTTACACATATTAATTGTCAGGTTTTCTGTAAAAGAGAAAGGAAGTGATTAAGGCGTTGGATTGAACTTTTCTAAAGTTAATAATTAAGTCTAATTCTTTTCCAAAAATGCATAACTATCTTCTGCTTGAGAAGACTGAGCAGCTATCATTTATATCCCCAAAGACTACCCTAATCACTGCACTTCAGCACAGCCTGGGAGTAGGAGGAGGAAAGTAAGGAAAGTCTTGGCCACTTTTGATGAAGCTATTTCCCTTTGAATAAAATACAACGAATTAGATGAAAAGGTTTAATACACATCTCTTTATACTCAGACAAGTGCTTAAGCTAAAAGACAGTTTTATTCTCAGTATTTACCTCAATTAATATTTAAATGAGTGCATATGCAGTAGAGCAGTTTCAGTCAGAGAGGTAGAGCAGACCCTCTGGTCCAAAATGTGTCACATCCAGATATTAAACCATGCTTGCAGAGAGTGTGAATTCAAGGCTTTCAAGACCCTCCTGAGTGCTCTAATGGACAACAGAGAAGACAGCAGCAGCACCTCTTCCAGCAATTTTTCTCTGTTTACGATGACTGGTACAGGAGCCATGTTCTGAGAATCCCCAAATCCTGAGTGGCTGTTTAGTTCAGTGGATGTTTAGGTCATACTGATGTGCTTTGAGTGGTCCTGCACATGTTGACAAGCAGATATTTGAGGTCAAATTGGGACTGATCTTGGTTAATTCTCCTCTTCCTGAAGGCACTGTCAGAGGGTCATTCATCCTACATACCTTAGGCTCACATCTTAGGATAGAACGAGTGGTCCTTTGAAGGTTTCTATTCCTCTTCACAGTAGGAAGCTGAGCAGACAGCTTTGAATATATTAACTTTTAGGGTAATTGGTAGCAAACCTACTACTAAATACTCAGGAAGCCTATCCTGTGAAAGTAGATAAATTCGTAAAATTCAGACATCTATACTGTTTGATTACAGGTTGTGGGGTCTTTGAGAGTTAAAATTTTGAATGTCAACAACAGAAGTAAGAGGCAGATACTGCAATCTTTTTGTTGATGTAGCTTTATGTGTCTTTTTGGTATCTACTCTCCCTAGGCCTGAGGTCAGCTCTTTAAGTAGTGTTCTAAGACAAATAGCAATCCTTATTTTTCTTTGTAAATGGTTTCACATAAAAATGCTGTGTAACAGTGAAAATTATTCAGGATAGTGCCTTTAACACATTTGATATAGTTCATAAATATGTTTTTTCTGTCTTAGTTTCTTTCTTGCCCAAATATCCAAAACAGTATTTTTGCCAATTTGATATAGGTATGCAGATGGACTGGCTGGGAAAGATAGCATGATTCTTTTAATAACATTTTTACTTTTGCCTCCAAATTAAAAATGTTCATTACCTTTGAAAATACTATGAAAGTTGCAACATCTTTAATTCTTTTAATCAGCTCTCTTTTTAAAAGTTTATATTAAAGAATCAGTAAATTTCTCTGTTTTTCCCGTTCATTCTTAGTTCAAAACTTCGTCTGAAAAATGGAACACAGAAGAATTTTGTGTTCTCGTATATAGGTGATAAACTATGGCTCTCCCTTACCACTGATCTGCGGAAAGTGTGCTCCTGGTGCTAGATTCTTAAGACTATATCGGAATACTGTATTATTGATACTGTAGTATATAACCATAGACTGTCATATGCCAGCACAAGGCAGGGACAGAAATATCCATAGGACAGTACGTAACTTAAATAGCAAAGCTGGATCTTATCTTAAATCTTTTCTGGTTTAATTCTGATGTTTATGTCTGAAAAAGGGTGTTATCTCATTCTACGAAGTACTACAGCCCTGAGTAAAGTGAAGCAAGACTTTCCTGCTGCTGGAAATAGGAGAGCTGATGATGAGTGTTACCAGGAGGTCACCCAAGGTAACACAGCTACTTTAGCTCAATGTAACATCTTTGATTAGAAAGCAAGACTTCTGGCTTACCTTCTGCCTGAAATTACTTTTTTTTTGCTGTTTGTGTTTTCTTGAATTAACTCAGAAAAAAAGTGTGGATTGTACCTGTGAGTTGTCTGTACTGTGGAACAGTGTGGAAACAGGCAATGATCCAGCAATCAAAGTCACTAACCCAATTATCATGGCATTTCTAATTCTTCCCGTGGATTTCGGCTTCTTGAATAGGGAAGACGACAGTCTTTGAATATCAACATATCAGGAGGTGTGTTCAATATGGGCTGTACACTGCTGTGCTTATAAGCTGTGAAAGGGACAGACTCTTTTCAGTCCCTAACCATCCATTTGGCTCACTCAAGGGCAAATTTATTTTATCAGTGGTTGATTACCTGTCTGGAATAAGTGAACTTCAGAGAAGGCCAAGGAAACAGAGCTGAAACACACATCTGTTCAGATCACAGTGCCAACGAAGTTTGTGAAATGATGCATTTTTCCTGTAGAAAATCCCAATTGCTCCTTTTTTTCTGCATAAAGTATATTTTTTTCTCCAGAAGCTAATTAATTGATAATTATGTTTCATAATATGATCCTTCTACTACTAACATTATAGCCTACTGCACAATATGCACATCAGGTGTTTCTTCTTTTTGCAGGCTTTTTTTTTGTAGGGTGGCACTAGCTGTTTAACAAGACAGAGCACATACTACCCATTGCTAATTCTTCTTCAAAGCAGCAGCTGAATTAACATAAGCTTTAAGTGGGTGTTATGTATTCATTTGCACATTTTCTGCTGCTGCTTATTACTGGTTTAGCTGCAATCTGCTACACATGAAGGGACTACTGCACCTATACAGATCCTTATAGAAGTGGCAGATGCTTCAGGTTTCTCTGCATAAACTCATGCAACACACTGCAGGTCATTAGTTTGAAATGTTTGGGGGCAGAGAGGTACAAATCTCTTTCTCTACCCACAGTCTCACCCACCACCAACTCTAGACAGACGCATTAAATTGTCACTCTCTAAAACCTACCTCATCATCATGAGTCATGTTTCAGCTTATTGTCCTTTTTCTCTGCGGTCTATTATTCAGGTGAGGCATTTGTTTAAAATATACCCAGGACACACTGGCCATAAAAGAGATATTTTCTTTTGCATTTACCTCATTTACATGCAAACAATGGCAGTGCTTGCTTCTCCACACACCCCTGCTGCAGTATCCGTAGCCTGAAGGACTCAATGCAGAATCTCTCTGTGAGAGTGCTAAAACAACTTTGTTAAACTGTTTCCTTAGAAAGACTAAGATGACAGTATCATTCTCTGCTGTTACCTAGACAAGATTTGAATTCAGAATTTTTGCAGAAGTTCTTGTGATAACTCACAACTACTGCTTGTTTGCTTGTTTCAGTTTTTTTCGGCATAAGCACCACTTAGAGAAAAAAAAATAATTAGTACTGTGGCTCCCTGAATTCAGATTAAATCAGGAAATATATGCTATTTCTAGTTCAGCAAAATATGGTCGTCTTCTCTTGCCTTCTGCTTGGAAATTACTTTGCATGGCTTTTTTTTTTTTTTTTTTTTTTTCCCCAGAGCATATCAGCACATTACATTTTTTTGTTGATGTATGCAGTGGTAATTTCCAAGACCATATAGGAACAAAAGTAAAGTGTGTACTGTTTGGTTTGATGGCTTATCTAGTCATTGCACAGCAAGGGTAGAACTCATTCATGAATTGCTTTTCATTTTGTTATCAGTTACCACTTGTGACCACTCCGTGCAAGTTGCTTGACACACAGAACTCTAGAGGCACGTTTAATCTCTTGCCTCACCGGGATTACTTCATAAGGTAATGCATGAAGGAGATTACATAAAAATGTTGATTGGTTTTGGGGGGGTTTTTTCTTTTTTTTTTTTTTGGTTTGTTTTGGTTTGTTTGTTTGTTTTTTGTTTTTTGTTTTTTCCTGGCCTATATTTTATATAGTATATGTCAGGACAGCTTAGGCATTTTATAATATCACTGCTATATTCACTTTCACTTTGAAACATCCTTTTCTACAGCCTGTGGTAGGTATGAAAACCTGCGGACTGTATCACTGGAGGTTTGTCAAATGTTGAATGTCATGCAAGGTAGCAGAGCTATTCCATTAGCAAATGGCAAAAGTTAGACTGTGACCAACAGTGCATTAGGCTCTACTGTAAGGTAATGACTCTGTCTAATATCTCCAAATAATGACGTAGCACAAACTGTCTTACTTTCTCTAGTCCTTTTGATAGCACTGATTTACTTAGTCAGCCTGTAGATATGTGAGATGATAGGAAGGGTGGCTAACAAACTGCAGAAACCACTGCAAGAACTAAGACAAGAGGGCTGATGTCCCTGTTTTGAACACAGCAACTATCTGTATAAAATCTATCCGGACACGCTCACTTTCCATTGCAAATCACACCTTATAAATTGTTCTTTTTGCTTCCTGACTAGTGTAACATGCAGTATACAGTTTCCCACCAGTAAAGGGTTGCTATTTGTGAACCCTGTTTGATAAAGAAAGCTATGAACATTTGAGCCTCACTTTGAAATGTTGAACATGCATCCTATAGATTTAAGTAACTCGTTCATATTAGCACACATTTATTTTTTCATATTATTGGCTGCTTAGTTTAATGACATATTTGTCCTTGAATATTATTTTAAATAATCCCAGGAAATGGCTTGGATGCAGTAACTGAGTGAAAAATCGACAGGTTGCTTTTCAGCTGTAGGTGAAATGCCCCTGTTGTCACATATGCTGTTTGACATTCTAAAAACTGTTTTTTGAAACAAATATTTTCCAACAGGGAAAGACAAAAACCAATATAATATACTAAAATTTTCATTTGATCCAGAACAAAGGGGTGTCACACTAAAAATATTGTTTAAAAGATTTTTTTCTTTCTTGTTTTTCTTTCTTTTTTCAATAGTAGATTGTGCATTTTTTGATTCCTAATATGTGACACATCGCATCAATTTTCATGAAGGGAAAACTCAAACCTTGCACATGGGATAGTATTAATCTCACCAGGTTCTAATCACAAAATATGCAAACATTTAAACTAAGCCAATCAAGCAAGCTTCATTTGTAGCTAAAACACCTTCCATACCATCTTAATAGAAGTGTCTTGGGCTGGTGGGATGAATGGCCTTCTTGAGATGCCTATCTCTCAATTTAATGCACATGAGCCTAGATTTGATGCCACATCTAAGCTTTACATGAATAAAGTTTGATGAGATGAATTGCATGTGAATTCACATAAAGATTGATTCAACACAATATGAACTCAAGATGCTTTTATTTAGAAAAAATGTCAACATTTATTGCAATATAGAAGAAAATAAAATAAATTAGATAACAAAATCTTTTGCTGTTATGTTGCACTGCAATATAACTTCATGTGAAATAAGGCAACAATGAGGGAAAGAGGGCTGAATAGCCAGATAAATTATCAGTCTCCTTAGGAGAACAAAAGGACTCTCATTCCTTGCACTGCTCTCAATAATGATCCACATTTCGCTCCCATCCTTCTCCCTGGGGGTTTGGGTTGTAGAAGCAGTAGAAGAGGGAAGTTGTCGTTTAGGAAGATAGCATATTCAAGGACAACAGGGCAAATTAGGAGGGCAATAAAGGTAAAAAATTATGGGAAACTGGTCTTTGTTTGAGTTTAATTAAGAAAAAAAACAAGCTCACACAGGTATTATTTTTTAAAAAATGTCTCTGAACCGGATCTTCCTTATGTACCTAATTTTGTCAAAATGGTACTTTCTAATGAAAATTATTTTAGCATTAATTTATTATTTGTTTTTTCATAGTGTATTTGATAAAGTCATCTACCAAAGCATTCTTCTTACTCAAGAACACCACTGCAGGTAAAATACAAACTGTCATGTTGTGACATAAGAAAAAAATATGAAAAACAAAACTCCAAGAATTTACTGTGGTGTTATTAATAAATTCACATTTAAATAGCTACATCTCATCCCCTTAATTTCTCTGTTAGTTCAGCCATGTGATTCCTGTGTTTACTAATTATTTCTGTAGAAATGCTATGTATCATTAAGCAGCTGTAATGACTGGAGAGAGTGACATTTCAGTGATGGACCATGATCATGCATTTGCATATAGGAGAGGTGTTTTGCCAATAATTTTGTTTTAGATAAAAATATCAGAGAAAATTATTGCATTTATAAAACTTTCTGTTACTTTTTTTCTCCTGAAAATGAAGAAAATCCTTTTGAAAAATTGAAAAACTACCAGATAGCTGTAGAATGCACATTGCTAAGCAAACCAGAAAATCTTAACTACTCTTGTAATGTTATCTGTGTTTACTGACAACCAGAATAATTTTTTATGAGAAATCCCTTTCTGATGGAATCTTAGACCATAGTGTTCAGACACAAACAGCAGAAGTTAAAGATATAAAAAATTACTTAGTTACTCATGTGATCAGATCTTTACTGGTGGCATGTACTCAGAGCTTCAACTGGCCTCTGGAAGAACCATTTTATGGCTCAGCATCTTTAAAATGAGACTGTAGAAAACTGGATTGAAAAATCTAATGTGAGTATTATTGACTGAAAAGCAAAGACTTTTCAAAACCAAAGGTTTGTTTAACATATCAGTCATTGTAAATAATGATAATCTCTGTATTTAGCTTTTGGAGGCATTTGCACTTTACACAAAACAAGTGCCATTACTAAATTAGGTAATTTAAACAGTCATTCTTGTTAAAGGAGTTAACCTTGTGAGTGCTTGCTGAAAAATCAGCCTGAATTTTTTTCCAGCACATTCCTTGTGGTTAATCAACTACTTGCTACCAAGGACTTACTGTCATTTGGATGTATAGTTCCACCAGGATAAGCGAACAACCCAGAGAATCACTATTCATTCACATAGACATAGGTTTATTGTTTATTCCTCGGTAATGATGTTCCAAAAATTTAAGGGGGGAGGGGAAGAAAGACCCTGTAAGTACGTAAAGCAATAGTACACTCATTAAAACAAAAGGTGGTGTAAATAGAAACAATTCTATTGAATTCATCAGAATTGCTATACCAGAATGTCAATTTTCAAAGCCACATGGGGATTTTGTCTGTAAACTTCCAATTAACTTTGATGGGAAAATCTCTGATGATGATTATTACTGTTTTCCTTTTGTTCAAATGATTCACCCAATTTTTTTAATGGAAGAGTTACTTTTTCTTAAATGTACTTCTCTGGAAAGCTCACAACATTAGCCCTGCTAACGTTTAAGATAATTACAGACAAGACAGAGCATTAGAAGCAATATGATCGACAGGGAACTACAGCTTCTCAGCTCTAGCTGATTTGATATTTGAAATATTTGAAAGGGTGGTGGTGATGTGGGAAGGTAGAGCCAAGACAACAGGTTTCACTCTAGAGTATAGTTCAGACTGTGGCATAAGCAGCAGCTGTTACACCAACTTGCTTGAAGTCTCATGTCATTCTTGTACCTGCTAAACTGCAGAGGTCCATCAGTGGTAGCTCCTTTGAATAAAGGCAGTCTTGTAGTAAGGAGTGGTCAAAGGCAGTTGGATAAATAATGGGGGAATTATAGACTATGCTTGCAGTTGAGGTCCTAATAAAATTCCTTTTATTTTACTTATAACTGGACAAATTTGAATGTATGGTTAAATATTATTTTAAAAAGCTACCACTATCATGCTATTTAGAAGCAGACTTGTACCCCCACACATGTATTTGAATGTGTATGGATATATGCCCTTTTAAAAGAAAACAAATTCATTCAGGCTGTGCAGCTCCTACATTATGTAATTAACTGCAGGCTGTGAGGGTGATCTTGCATTTTATTAATCTGAAAGTTAAAAGCTCACCCTAAGCTAATCATGTGAGCTGGGATCCTTCTTACCCTTACTTCATTTATTTCTAGATTCAGACTCATAATTAGCCTCCATGACCAAGTAATTTCTTGAGGACAGCCAATGCCTCCTGTCATGCATCTCTCTCCAAGGCCAGAAGAGTCTTTCTCAGCAGGTGCCCAAATCTCTGTATAAAATACAGAGGCAAATACATGACTAACTTTGACTGGACTCACAGATGACTAAAATTAGTGAGGTGAATCCTACCTGTCTAGGTTCGCTGTTTCTATATAGACAGTTTGTGTCATGTGGAAAATGAATGCTACAACAAACATCACCCTTGTAAGATCCCAGAACTTCAAAATACATCCATGTGAAGTTCTTTTCCTGAGTCTTTTGTCTAAACCGGATGTGATGCTTAAATATTTGACTGATATTTAAATAATGTCTTCAGGATTGAGCAGGCATTTTAAAATAAGCATATAGAAGTAAATTTTTAAAAACCTCAGAGGCTCACCTCTTTGCAAAAAATATTGATTAGATATTCAACACCCTCTTGTGAGGCAAAGGAGATTATTTTAACAAATACATTCAGCTGAGAGCAAAGACAGTGAGATCAGACACAATTATCTTGGCTCAGAGTCTAAACCCTTGATTTTAAATTGGTAATTAACTTTTTTTTTGGCCTCAAGAATGTTATATTTCTGAAAAAAAGAAAACAACAGCATGATTTTATTTATTTAAAAGTTTCAGACTCTGTCTGATGTGATGATATCAATGCACAGTCTATAGCGAAATTACTACCGGTGCTGAAAAGACTCATTTTGAAAGTCAGGTGAAAAAAGAAATATATCATAATTAATTTGATATTGTCTCTGCCAGTGCTTCTTGGATATTAGGGTAAATTAGTTACAATCATTCACTTCATGTATTCATGCTTTTGGGGACAGTCAAGATATTTAGAACCTCAGTGCTGTCTATTCAGTAATTGATGTTAAGATTTTTTTTAAATTAAAGACTTCTGTTGATATACAATTTTCTTTTCTTCATTTTATTCCTCCACAAAGAGAGAGTATAGCATATGAACCTTACACTGATTGATTTTTTGTCCATGACTAAAAAATATCAGCTTGGAAACTTGGGGAAATAATGTCTGACATTTAAGTAAATTCTGCCTCTATCACAAAACATTAAAGCTTTTTTGGACTTTTTACCTCTAACCTGAATTAAAGTCAGAACAAAGTTTGGGTAGATGGCATCTTTCATATTTCTTCTTCCCTAGAAGAAGCTGACAAACTCCACCTGGATTCTTTGGCAATCCTTAGTGACAGCAGTCCTGGTAGAGAGAACTTATAGGAGATGATGATGCAATAAGGCTTTTGAACATGACAGCTTGCACTTACTTCTTAAATAAAAAAAAGAAAGAAAGTCTTCTTTAAAAATGCCTAGTGCTAATGCAACATGCCCCTGTTCTGTCAAACTGTGGCATTGCTTGCATTGGGGTCCCTTTTCCTTAACATACACTGGCATAAAGTACTTTCCAAAATATCATCTATTTTAAAGTGGTTACCTTTTTTTCTGTTCTCCAGTGAAACTTATGTAATAACTTCCTGTTAAGGAGAAAAGCCAATTGCATCTTTACCTTTTCCACATCAATCTTTCTTTTTTTAATTCTCCAGAAAAAAAATTGTGGCTTGATGTTCTTCTTAACATGGTAATGTTTTTGAAAATACATACTAAAATGTAAATTTTAGTGTTTTCAATATTCTGGAATATAGGCAGAAGTATTTCCTATTGATGCACCTTAAGAACCTCTGCCCTCCACTACCTTGCTAGATGGTAACACTGTTGGAAGATTTTTAATATGTGTTTGACTTCATTCATTGTGCTGCAAAAACACTGACAATGTTCATTTACCAATTTTTGTTTATGGCTTTTTTTTTGTAACCCCGGCTCAGGAAGTAGTATCTCCTTAATTCACAAGCAATCCCTTCTGATTCAGTGACTTAAAGAGAGCTGTTCTCATCTTACACAGTTTTAAATCAGTGCAAGACCACTGACTAAAAATAAATTATTCCTAAATGAATCCAACACAGGTTAAAAAAAGAATTAGTTCATGATCTTGTCCATAGCAAATCATGGCAGCAGAGCCCATGAGAGGGACTTTTCATTGAGTTTCCCTTTAACAAACTTTTCAGTGCTTCTTTTTATTGTTACATTGTCTTCTTCTGTACCCAGTGGATAAGATGGCAAAATTCCCAGTCCTTTAAGTATTGTGTGTAAGTATTGTGTAAAATAATCATTTCTTGTGGTCCAGAAGGCTTTTTCTCCTGCTGTACTATACCTGTCTGCAAGCAACTCCTCTCTGGTTTCTAATTTTGAGTATTTGTTAGAAATGCTTTTACATCAGCTGGCAAGGTGACAATAGAACAATCTTATCTACAGCAGTAAGAAATGTTCTCTTCAAAAGCGTTATGCAAAAACAAAAGGCAAATAAGCATTAAAATAAAGCAGTTAAAAGTATGCTAGAGTCCTTGATGTGTCTTTCCGTTATCTGAAAACAATGTGAGATAATAATTAAAAAAACCCAAATAATATATTCCTAGGCAGATAACTACAACCTCTTGGGGCTTGTCTGATGTATTTACATATGTATTATAATAGTTACCCTATCTTTCCTGTCTGTTGTTGTATGAGTTCATCTACATTTGTTTTAATACTGATACTCAAAATAGCTGCCTTGGTTATTCTCATTACAGTTCCCTGCCTTAACTGGTGGGCACCAAAACATGAGCCAAATACTTAAGGACATGCTAATTATCTCTTTTGCATCTTATATTGCTTTTTATAAAAAGATAAAATTGATTTTCAGAGACAACATGCTATCACAGTAAAGCTTCATCTCAAAGAATTGCAGTATAGTTGAATGGAGCAGCCACAGTTATTCTCTGATAAGGAGAACCCTTCTGATAGGGATGGGTAATGTTATGGTTTTCTCAACTCTAGACACATAAAAATCATGGGTTAAGTCCATTGTCAATGGATCCAAAATAATAATTAAAATATCAATATTTTTTTATTTTCCTCTTGGGTTTTGAGGTTGTATGTGTGCTTATAGCACATTTTCAAACTATTCTTTTCAGTCAAGGATGCTTTTTTTTTTTTAGTTTTTAACTAAAAGCTGGAATTATGTTTTTGCTCCTTATCTCCAAGAGCTGAGGTTTAAGAGAATGTATTGATGAGAGGAAGGCTCCAGATAAATTGCAGGAGCTGGGAACATACATATATGAAAACCATGGAAGATATAACATGTATCTCTATACTATAAAATAAAATGGTGGCATCATGAAAATTATGCAAAATTTAAAGAATGAAAGTTAGATATTGCTGGCTGATCTTTAAAAGGAATTGCACAAACATTCAAAGTGTCAGTGTTTGACTGTTCAATTTAATGAAAGCAGTAAGAGATATGTTTCTCATTTCACTGCCTCTTGCTATTCATACAGGTTAATTCTCACTCTGCCAGTGGCTCATTTCTTCAATTATAGGATGTACCTTCATTATTGTTGATGTATTATATTAAACAGTGTCTTATGTTAATACTCAGAAACTTGTGGTTGCCAGGCATTCTCCTTAAAGAAAAAACACAGAGTTTTCTTTTTAATTAAACAGTTGTCTTCAATATGAATAGTTGTCATAAGCTACTGCAATTACCCAAGGGGTAATGTTTCCAAAGATCATTACAGAGTTAGTCAATAAGAAATCCCATACCTGTATTTATTGAATAGTATATGGAATACATAAAAACAGCCAAATTGCCAAGTAGAAAGTTCTCTAGTGTGGCCCCCAAAGAAAGGAACTATATAACAGTACTGAAGATGTTTTGGGCACTTTCTACAGTTTCCCTTTGTATTCTGTGAAGAAATGAGACAACCACCTTTATAATTTGTATCATCTGCTCTTATTACTGTAATACTCATCTTTTGCCCTCAGTTTTTCCATGGTGTCTGTTGCAGACGTTTGACTCATCTCATTAACTGGTCTATAATAGTTTGATGAGGAAACGATGTTACTGGAGAAATTTAGGCAGCTCTCAATGGCAAGTGGTGGCAAAGGCAGAGTGGGTACTGCCTCTTGCTATGAATCCAGAAGCTTGGATTTGAGCTGTGTGTCCTGTAGTGAGGGCAGCAGTGAGGGCTGTCCTCAAGTTACCCAGTGTGGAAAGGGGATAATCTAGATTAGGTAACTCAGGGTAGATGGAAAGGCGACTGCTCTGTCTCTCCCTCTTGCATCTCTGACTACACGGCAGACACTGGCTCACCTTAACCACACCTGATCACTTTCAAAGTCTTGGGTGAAGTGGACGCATCTCAGTCTAATTAATCTGGTCTGGATCAGTGCCTTTGGGCTATTTCTTAAAAGTCTGAAATATGAAACTTGACTGTGAACCTCACAGTGTGTAGAAATTTTTCCTGTGTGATTGACTGAAACAGAGAAATCATCAAAAATATCCCCAGCTTCATGTATTTAAGCCTGGGAAAACAGTGGGAAAGTATTTCACTGTGTTTTCCTCTCTCTTTCCCAGTTCTTCTTTGGCTACTGCAGTAATATGCAAGGAAATAATGATCTTACAGGAATATTGTGTCTTGGAAAAAAAACCCTAAAGAATGCCTTTTAACAATGGGATTCATTATTTACTCAAAGCAAAACTAATGTGACGGTGTCTCCACAGGTAATTCAGTTCATCCTGACATAAATACCTAAGACAAACAGGATAAATTGCCCTCTAGAAAGGACATTCTTTTTCTATTGCCTCCTGAGGGAGCCCAGATGACTAGGTTAGATTATGTGCCTAATTTCTAAGTCTAACATTAAGTCAACAGAATGCTATCCTAGATGGTTGTGTTATAAAGATCAGCCTCTTTGATGTCTCCCTGTATTCAGTGCAACATCGGCACCAGAAGGAGCCTTGAGTTCAGTCTGATGGAAAAATCAGTTCTCCTGTAAATCTAGAAAAGGTCTCTAAATTATGCAAAATACTGTAAAACAAACAAACAAACAAAAGCTCCCACCATTTATTTTGTCTTCAGAAGACTAAAAAGGCTTCAGACTGCCTGTTTTATAAAGCTTTAATAATTGATGTGAGTACATTTAATTGTCCTGGTGCTTCTGTTTATTTGTTTTTCTCAGCATTTTACCTGAAAAACACCCTAATGGAGAACAGGGAAGAAAAATATATTTGGCACCAAGCTGTGGATTGTCAGAGGGCTGTTATCTTGACAAAGGTAACAAACAAAAATGGAGGAAAATATAAGATACAAGAATGTCAATTCCTGCTGCTCCTTCACCAAGATTATTACCATTATAAAGGCCACTTTCCAAAGAGCAATGAGGGAATTAGAGCTGAAATTTATAATGCTTCATCTAAAAGGAACAAAAAACTTCAGATGTTGTTAAGAAACATATGTGGTAAGAAGGATAAAAAGCCTACTTTCATGATATAAAGAGTTTTCCTTATGTAAACATATAAAGTCATCAGGAGGCAGATCCTCCCTTAACTCGAAGAAGAAATCGAGAGAATTTAAACAAAGCCTTGAAAGTATCTTGGAGTGCCTGAAAAAATATCATAGATTAAATTTCTATTGAATTTCTTACCCTTTCAGATGCCTGTTTAGACACTGAAGATAATCCTAATGTAGGAAAACCTTGTAGCTCTTCCATAAGACAGAAGATGAGACACCTCCACCACCTTTAAAATTTTCTGTTTTTTATTAAATATGCTTCTTCCACCAGTTAAACCTTGAGAGAATATTGACCAGCATCTGAATAGATATGAGCAATATAGAAGAGAAAGAGTAATTCTTTGCAAAATCCATTTTCTACCTTACATTATGTATTCTTGTTTCTTAGTCTCTGTTCCTTAATGTCTGCCGCAGGAGTATTAGAGTGATTGAAGGAATTAATTTTTACTTAGAAAATCTGAATTTATTTCCCAGATATGCCACCAATTTCTCTGTGTGAACATGAGCAAACCACTGAAGAACTGAGGTTCAGAAACATTAAACTTTCATAAGACTTCAGAGTTCAGTTCTGAAGACCTTGGGACAGTTTGGGTGTATAGGACATACTTCAGACAATTGTTCTTTCACCCTTCATGTTGATAGATAAATATTTGCAGCGTTCCTGAATGCTTTAACAAGTGTCCAACAGTAAATAAAAGTGATGCATCTATCTGGTGTAAATGTGTGTCATGCAGTCTGGATCTTTTTCAAGGCAAATAAACCCTAATAAACACAAGAGTGATTGACAAAAGAATGTTTTTTTAAGCTCAACATGAGCCGGCAATGCACACTGGCAGCCCAGAAAGTCAACTACATCCTGGGCTGCATCAAAGAAAGCGTGGCCAGCAGGTCCAGGGAGGTGATTCTGCCCCTCTCATGAGAGCCCACCTGGAGTACTGCTTCCAGCACTGGAGTGCTCAGAGCAGGAAAGACCTGGACCTGTCGGAGTGGGTCCAGAGGAGGACCACACAAATGATCAGAGGGCTGGAGCACCTCTTCTATGAAGAAAGACTGAGAGAGTCGGGGATGTTCAGCCTGGAGAAGAGAAGACTTTGGGGAGACCTTATAGCAGCCTTCCAGTACTTAAAGGTGGCCTACAGGAAAGATGTGGAGGGACTCTATCAGGGAGTGTAGTGATAGCAGGAGGGGTAATGTCTTTAACCTGAAAGAGGGAAGATTTAGATTATGCATTAGGAAGAAATTCTTTAGTATGAGGGTGGTGAGGCACTGGAACAGGTTGCCCAGAGAAGTTGTGGGTGCCCCATCCCTGGAAGTGTTGAAGGCCAGCTTGGATGAGGCTTTGAATAACCTCATCTAGTGTGAGGTGTCCCTGCCCATGGCAGGGGAGTTGGATTTTGATGATCTTTAAGGTCCCTTCCAAACCAACCCATTCTATGATTCTACAATTCAATAAATATGCTATGATTATCAGAGTTTTGTTCTTGTTTTGACATCAGTAAGATAGTACATATCTCTGTAGTTGGCAATAAACATAACACATGGTCAAAACGATACCTTGTTTAAGTTTTCCTGCATTTTCTTTTCCTTTTAGAATTGATTCAAAATTAACATTTTTTCCCACATCAGCCTAGAGATCAGTCATAGCATTTAGCCAAGTAAAGTCAAAATGAATGTTCAAAAGTGTTAGTTCTGGGCACTAAATTTTATCAGGCTTTTAGAAGACAGCAAAGAATGCATCCAATCTAACCTCAAAATGCATTCTAATTAAACATTTTTCTGTACAGAAGATGACATATCACCACATCCTTATCATAGTAATAGACCTTCCTCAGAATCACAACTAGTGTTTTGAGATTATTTTTGGATTACAGCAACAAGAAAGATAACTATTTGATAGTGATAAGGAAAATTTACTAGTTTATGAATCATAAATCAAAATAGAACATTACCCAGGAATTTTAATAAATGAATAAATTTCTTATATTATTTTTTAAATTTGTGTTTCTTTAAGAAGACTTTCATATTTGTTCTGTCTCATCATAATATGTTTGTCTGCCACATTTTTCCCTGAACTTCTACTAACTTTTGAACCTGTTAACTGATTTTAGACTAATCTGGTGCAGAGGTGGAAATTTCATAAAGAAATTCTTAAGTACATCATTAAAATCTAGCTGGATAGAGGAGTCTGTGTCTTTCCTAATGAAAGGAAAATTAACGTATGAACTTTTATCTGATTAGGTACCAAAGAATTAAAACAGGAAAAAGTCCTTAGAATTCCTCTGATGCATGGAAAGATTCAGTCAAATTTGGCCCCTTCTTGACATCAGATTCAATTCATGATGATAATGATGAGCTCTGAGAAGATAAACACTTGAGTAGCCCCAGTGCTTATGGAGCAATGTATTTATTTACTCAAAGTAAGTAAAGATGTGCTTATATCTGGATAAGAGGACAATAAAGTCAAGGCAAACTCATTTCCATTACCCTAGCTGAGAACCACATATGGTCTCTGCCTTTAAACTGTCACTGAATTCATGCAGTTTCAGACTCCAACACCTCTCTTGATCAGTTTTTTTAATGAATTCTTCACACTTGAAGAAAGTTTTCTCTTTTCTTAACCTAGTTTGTGTTAGAAACGATGAAATTAAATGAGATGAGCTTTGAAGGCTCTTCAGCCTTCATGAGATTCCACTGGGTTCTACACATCCACCAAATGTAATGGCCCAAGATATGCAGGAAGTCCGAGTTGATTATTTAGAGATCTCTTTTTGTTTTAAGATTTACAAATTTAGGAGCTAAAAGTGGCCTTGACTGTGTCTTGCAAGTCATTAGTACAGAATATGCAAAAGAGCTCCATTCTTTTCTGATTCTAGAAGACTACAGATAGCAATTAGCTAGGTCCCTAACTTTTTATCTATTGAGCAGACCAGCTATCCACCTGGTTATGAGCAAATATAGGAAGATAATTTAAATGACCTTGGCACCCATGATGTAAGACAGCTAGCATTTTTGTGCATTGGCAGTGGAGATAAATGCCTGTTTAAAGTACACAAAAGAAAAGCAGGACACTGTAGTTGAAGTGCCAGGGGTTAAAACACCCAAAACTGGGGCTGGAGTGTATCATTCTTTAATAGCGCAGCAGACAAAATCTTCCTAAATTAATTTAACCTAAATGAACACAGCCATTTGTAGGTAATGTATGCCAACTCTAACATTTGAATTCATTTTTACTTCTCGATTCATCCCTACTTCAAGTAAAAAGGAAAATGTAAAAATGTTTTTGAAAGTATCAGAACATTTTGCCTAATTTTACTTACTATAGTGAAAAACTGACAAAAGTTATAATAGAAACCTGAAGCCATTGGCCTTACGTTCTGTAAGACCTATATTTCTTGTGAATGAGAATACAAATTGGTCAGATGTTTCCATCTGAGCTGAGAAGAACAGGAAGCAAACGGATAAAAATGTGGTTTGCTTTCTTTAATTGGATAGCCACACATACCTGTATTTCATGGCCTTTGCTTACTAATATTTTAAAAAATCAGGTAATATCTATACATATACTTTTTATACATATTAAGTTCTTATTTAAATAATATTAATATATGTATATATAATTTAAGTGTTTTAATATATGCATAAATAATATTACGAGATTATTTAATATAATAATAATTTATAAATTATAACTATGGTACTTACATATCTCAAGCATTTTTGGCAGTCTTAAAATGGAGAACAGATGGGGAAGTGCCTTACCACTTATTCTTTGATTTTATGATACAGTTTAGTAGGTGTTGCCTGTTTCCTTCTTGGACTACACCACTTCTGCGAGGAAACAATACTGCTTATCTCAATAACCTTTGGTGGAGACAGGCGTGTACAGCAAGCTCCAAAGGACCACCTTGGGTTAGTGAAGCCAGTTTGTAGCAGTTTGTAAGGAACTTGTAGAAAAAAGCTGGAATGGAGTACCTGGAGAAAGCCTCAGTCTTTTTGCTCAGAGCTCCACTAGCAGTAGAGAGAATGCCCTTGTAAATAACTAATAAAGAGACTAGTTTTTTCAGAAATATGTAACCCTTTAATGTCACCACCCGGAATACGTGAGACATGGTAGCAAGGAGGAAAGCTAGTGAGAATGACAACAAAACAAGTGAGTGTGGTTAGCAAAAAAACCAGCACTTAGAGTCTAAGTAGGTAACTCATATGGTAGGAAATTAGTTAATTAACAGACATAGAGCCCCAAAGTGAGGACAGGGGAAAAACTGTTAGAGTTCTGTCACCTCAAACTGAGTGAGTGTCTGTAGTGACAGTTTGTTTATAAGAAAGCAAAGAGCAATACAGGCAATAGTGTTGAGAAACTTATTATATATAATTTTGCAAGCATTAAAAATTTCCTAATTTTTGGCAGGGCTATGTCATGGAACTTGTGCCTTCAGGCTTTGGGGGAGATTGGTCAGGGAAATTAATTTGAACCTCAAGAATAACCTGCAAATAACTAATGTAAGTGGAACATTCAGAGAAAGGGGCAGAATAAAAGTTGATGTTCAAATGAAGGAATTCACAGGGCAGGACAGCGGCTGAAAGCTGAGGAAAGCAGGCAATACAGAGCAACATATATGCTGCAAAGAGTAAGATGGAAGTCTGAAGGAAGATCAGCTTCTGGGCAAAAATACAAAAGACTAAAAACCCCACGCTCTTTCTACCCAATTACTTGCACAATTCTTCAGGAGGAAGAAAGTAACTGGGGAGGTCAAAACTGCACCCAGAGAGAAGGCTACTCGTGATTTGCACACCCCTCGCCAGCTTGTGCTGGCTGTGGTGCAAAAGGAAGAAAAGAACTGTCTTAGGTGTTGCCTGACAAAGACTTTATGTTAATTTTTCTTTTCCATTGAGGAAAAAGATTAAAAGAGTGAAAAAGTTTTAAATAGTTCATTTTCTGATGAATGCAATGAAAGCACAAGGGGAAAAAGGTGAAAAATTGGCTTAAATGGTTTTGAGGAAACAACAGTTTTGAGAGAAGAACGAGTCATGCTATAGCAAGCATGAAAAAATATAAATAAGCACAGTTATATATGAAGCTTTGGAAGATAAATTCGGAAACTACTGACCTGAGAAATAACTTAGGATAACTGTTGCAGGCATGATAAAATTTGAGTAAGTACAAATGGAATTATAAGGGGGACAAAAATTAGGTTAAGATTCCATGTATTTCACAGAAATTATGATTAGTCTACAAATTCTTTAGCAGTAGTGCTTATGTCTCCTCATTCTGTACAGAGACAAGCACAGTCTTTTGTGCTTAACAAATAGTTTGCAACAACAGTAATATGGTAGGTTTTAAATGGATTTTTGCTTTCAACAGAATTTTTTTTTTTTTACAGGACACGAACAACCAATATGATAGTTTAATGATTGAAAGAGTTTAATTTTGTTTCTCCAGATATAGAGAAATGCCGCTTACTAAATATCAGAACTGAAACTTCAACTGAAAAGTAATGCAGGGAAATCAGTAAAATGGATGAAAACCAGTTCCTGTCTTGGAATCACACCACTAGCTAAGCAGATTATTTGATATATATCATGCACACATAGATGCACATTTTGAGAGTTCAATAAGCTTTCTGTTTCAAACACCAAGTGAAAAAGTTACTCAACATTCTTACTTTTGGAGAATGAGGTTGTAAGGTAACCCTTGAGTTTGATTTTTTTTTGTAAATGAGAAGAATATTCTCGCAAATTCCACAGCTCTGCAGTTTATGGGTTTGTTTTAAAATGGCAATTGCCAGCAGCCTTATTCGTCCCACTTTTTTCATCCCATAATATATCTTTTTGTTTCTCCACAAATTAAATTATAATTCATAATTCTATCTCTGAATTAGCTTCCCACAGAGATCCTTATTATAACAAATGCAGTTGTTATAACTCATTTTAACAATTTAGTCTATAAATTGGTAGAAAGTACTTCACGTTTTTCTGTTAGTGAACAGAACTTATTTTTAAAGGGAATTTAAATGTATTATATGTACTGCAAGCTGACTGGCTGATAAAAATTTTTGCATATCTGCCATTACAGTACATTAAGCATGTAATAATGCAGCAAATAAGAATGTTAGCAGCAGACCTGAATGTGAATTTGAAAGAATTAAGACCGAAGAGAAAGAAATAGTACTTTTGTGAAAAAAACTAAAATTACGCTGACGTTGGTGTATGGGGAAATGTATTCTAATAAATACTGAGATTTCAAAGAAAAACTGCTGCCAGAAGTGTTGAAAAACTGTCTTGTTATGGCATGCAGTGCTTACCCTGCAGGCACTTCTGAGTGATATGGCAGATACTAGGCTTTATTTATAGATAAAGAGATAGATAGATAGACAGACAGACACAAATATATCTGTATTTTAAGCAATTCTTTAAGACTCAAAGTTATTAAAATGGATATTGTTTGTTTTCTTTCTCTTAGCATATCCCTAAGATGTCAGGGAACAGTCAGGCAGAAGAAGACTGCTCTGGGGCTGGTGATACAGCTCTTTTCCAGGAGATGGTGCAGGGCAGTTCGGAGGCACCATCTCAGGGCTGGCCGGGGGCATGGACAGCCGGACCCTTAGTGCGGGAGGAGACTGCAGAGGCTATTGGGATGCTCAGAATCCCAACACAAGCAATTTCTTTCTCTTGTCTTTCCCCACTTCTCTCTCTTCTAGTTTTCACAATGCAGTGTTTTCTTGCTCTTATCTATAACTCACATGCACCACACATTTTTCTTGCTGAACCTCTGTTTGGGCTTAAAGAAAAGTACGTATCATATGACTGTTTTTTTACTTCTCAGTACTACATTTTTCAGGAATTTTCACCTTTGGGTTAAAAAAATGCTTCAGAATATTCTTTTTTAGGAGGTAAAATGTCTTGTAAAGATGGGCATTAGGCATTTATGTGAACAAACGAAAAAAAGCTCCTGACTGTGCCTTGGTTCTGAGCCCTCCGAAGTCAGAAGAATTTCCAGTCCTAAAATACCCTTTTTTGCATTCTCCAGTTCTTTGCTCAGGTAATTGGTTGAAATAGGTTTGATAAGGATGAAACAAATTCATGGTTTTTAGATTCTCAAATGTCCAAATTGGTCTCTTAAGAACAGAAACCTTGATGTTACTTGTTAGTTTACGAATCTGTCGATGCTAAGAGATTATTTTTAAAGCAAGGATTGCCACCTTAATCACACCAAGCCTCTGTTATGCTGAACAAGAGTATTTGCAGTCTTTATCAGCAGAAAGCCTGTATATCTATGTGTCTTTACCCAAAGTTGTTCATGCCACTTGGACAGGAATATTCCAAACAACTAAAAATATTCACTGAGTGATACCTTTTGGCATTCTTGCGAAAAGTACATTTTTATTACCTCAGTAATTTTTGCTCTGATACCACCACAGAAGATCACTTGAAGGAGAATTTATCAATGTCTGAGGGATTTCATCAGTTTTATTTAACACAACACAAGCAGTCTAGATTAATCTCTCTGGCCTACGATGGAAACAAATTTCTCAAGACTCTCTGAATACAATGTGTAACAGAGTCCAAAGAGAGTAGCACAAAAATCTGTCAGTCAAAACACATACAAATGCCATAAAAATATCATACTTTTAGTGTAAATGAATTACTGAGTTCACCCAGTTTGAATCTGTTCTTTCTTATGCCAGTCGTAGAAGCTGGGGAACAGCTAGTTTTTTAGGAACTTGAAGTCATCACTCATCTGTAAATCTGACAGTCCACAGGACGGGGAGGTTGGGTGTGGAACATTTAATTGCAACCGTATCACTACTCATGACATTAAAAGTTCTTTAAAGTCATTGAAATCATCGCCTGACGACAAGCCAGTATGCTTCCCTTCTGCTCTCTAGGAATAGTTGGTTTCCGTTTTAGGCTATTTTGTTCAATTAGGCTGTGTAAAAAGTAGGGCACCAGACAATAGAAACATTTTTCTTTTCAGGAATGAGCTCTTGGTACATTTTTAAGAGATCAATGGCCGAGGCACCTAAAGTTACTTATGTTACACAATCTGAACGTCTGCTTCCTAATACCAGCATCCAGTGTTTTTTATTTGCTCTTTATCTAGTATTCAGAATTAGACTGAATGTCATGTATCCATGTAAAATGTTCATACCGTTATTTAAATTGATTACTTCTTAAAGTACAGTAATGGTGAAATCACATCACTGTACCTCCATATAGTTAAAATGGAAGCCACAAGCTAGGCAGAAAAAGATATGTTATTTAAGATAAGACAGAAATGTTAATTAAGAACTCATACACGCTGAAGTTGAGTGGAAATGTCCTCAAGTACCCCTGAAAAGGAGCAATTGTTCTGGCAGATTTTGGAAAACTTTACTCAGAAACAGCATTGTACTAGCTAGAAAACATTTAATAACTCTCTCTACTTCCTTTCCAGATATTAAGGATTATTATACAGAGAATTAAATGGCATATTGCCTAAAAGTGCTGAAAATCCAATCTCAATATATACAAAATTACAAAAACAATGCATGCCAAGTAAGTTATGCAAGTAGTTGTCTGGCTAAATTTCTCATAACCTAAACTGATACTGTCTCAAGTTGCTTTCCAAATTGATATGAACTGGGGAGCAAACTAGATCTTCTGCTCATGATAGATGGCAGTCATTTACCTATTACTTTTACCATTGTTAATGAAATCTTTTGAAGTTTATGGCTCAAAATGTCCATATTACTTCAACTCAAGGTCAAAAGGAAAATGTGATTCTGCTATTCCACTTCAATTTTAACAATAATTTTCCTGATTGACTGAGGTATTGATTTTCCTTTAGCTATTTGAAGGTATCACATTTATATATATATATACACACACACATACATATATATAGACCTATATATATATATATATATGTATTTGTATATACACATACACACACACAGATGCAAAAACTGGGAAGATTTTTAAAATTAAAGAGACTGGTTTTGTACTCAGTTTCTACTAAGGATCAATTAAGCTTGGGCATCTGAAATCCAATTTGTACCTTTGAAAAATCTTGTACATAAAGATCATCTTCAGAGTTAATATTCAATAGAATAATCCTGTAGCCTTGTTGATAGAAAGAAAAGGGCTCAGATTCTGCTTCAGCACTTATGCTGCAAAACTTCTTATTGGAAAAGGAAATAAATTTTGTTCCATTTGCTGTATTTTCTCTTCTCTACATATAACAATAATATCTTTATCACTGATGTCCATGTCTTTTAAATTCCCATAGTTTTGTCCTGATTGCAGTAGCACATCTTAAAACATTTAATACAAGAGAAATCAGGGCAAAAACATGACTGTTACATCATGGCTCTCTTAATTTTTAGAACTTTCACTCAATTTTTAGAAGAGGAGAGGTGGAGGGGGAAGTTAGTGTTAATTAATTAATATTGTACTTTAAGAATAAAAAAAATATGGGAGTAGACAAGAAGTCGATCTGTTATTGTTTTTCAATAGTTAATCACTATGAGTTGCATTTTATAATGGAAATATAATACAGCTTGTAGTCATGTTGTGAGAACCGGAAAAGTGTTTAACAACAAAATATCTTTGCTAAAAGATCTTGGTTTTCAGCTGAAAAATAAGCCATTGTACTTTTCTGAAAAGGGAGGCAGTTCTTATCTGATGACTTCAACTACTAATCTCCTCTTGATACTGAAACCTGAACATCTTTTCTTCCCTGAGACAACGTTCCTCAGCTGCCCAAGGCCAAAATGGCCCCTTTCTATTCCACAGACTGTTTGCACAGTATTTTTCAATCCTTCTGTATGCACATGGCATTGTCGATCTGTCCAAACCCTCTAACTATTTCATACCACTTCCTCTCTTTCAACTTCATCTTTTCTACCCTCAGTCCTCCTTTAAGTTTCATATTTCTAAGCTTTTGAAATTCTTTCTTCTGTAGTTCCTCACTACTGTTTTCCTATCACTCCTCCCTATTTCTTCTCCTGTATTTTCTACCCCTTCTCTAAAACCAAACCAAGTCCTGGTCCTCTCATAGACAGGCTCCTGTCCTGTCCCGTTGCATCCTGTCACTGCCCGCCCCCCCCCCCCCCCAAGTCTTCCTGACCCTGCTTCCCACTTTTGCATAGAAAACTCTGTTATTGTCTCCAACCTTCCACTGCCGTGCTTCAAACCATCTTGATGACTCAACCTTTCTTGCTATGTCCCTATTTCATTTCAAGTATGTACAAACTGTCTTGGTCTCTCCACTTGCTGCCTCTTGAATTTCCACTGGAATTTCCTCATTTGACACTGAATCTGCATGTTTTCGCTTATGGAAAGCAGCATTTTTATCAGACTGCTTTGTTTGATCACATTTTCTTCATGTGTTCCTCCAATTTCTTTCCCTACTTATCATTTCTCCTGTTGCAGAACACCTGAGTCTTCTCCAAGCTGCTGTTAACTAGGCCAGACTAATCCCACCTAATTTTAGCTGTCTAAAAACTAACGTGCAAAATGAGCTGTTCATCCTACATTTTTATTCTGAAGTTAAGAAAGAAAGATAAGCAGTTTCAGAAACTGATTCACGATGTTTACATATCTCAGGAAGGGAGGACCTCATCTGTAGAGGTAATTACTTGTCGATTTTAACTATCAGAGTTCTTGGCACAGTTAGATTAGATTATATAATTATTTTTAAATGGTTAAAATTAATCCTTCTAATATATATATAATTGTAATTTTGTCTCCTGGCTTTCCCCCTTGTGATCTCCCACATTTATTCCACAGTTCTGTATAAAATAATATTTTCAATTTCTAAATTAAGAATTTTAAAGAAATGAAATTTCTTTAAGAAAAGAAAATAATTTTAAAAAAACTAATTTCTCATGAGTAAAATTCTATTTCAGATAATATAATTTATTGTCTTTTTTTTAAAAAAAAAAATTACCATTATTGAGAACATCTGTTTGCTGTATTACCTTTGGCTTCTCACTGTTGTTATTGGGCTGACGATCAAGATAATTGAAAAATATATCTGTCCAATAATGAAGATGGCTTTAATTCAGTTTTGAATATACAGTTGTTAACCAGGAATGGAAAATGTCCACTATTAATAGAAAAGGCTGGACAAATCAGACCAGTAGTTTGTATAAATTTACAGTGGTTCATACACAAGCAAAATAAATAAAAAATAATGAAGGTAATCTAGCTGTTCTAGACATGACCAAAAAAAGGTCTCCCAAACAATAGAACATTCAGTTTGATGATTATGTTAGATGTCTACAGACAGGAAATATGAGGTATAAATAATTAGATCAACATAATAAATAATTGATCAACAGTATGACTTATTTGACACAATACACAGTTCATGATACAATACACATATATAGTTCATGATACACAATTCATATTATATCAATGTTAACAAATTTAATAAAATGCAATGAAATATAAAATGTGTATGAATTCATATTCCATAGTTATTAATAAACACTAATATAAAATATTAAATCAAACAAATTTAAAAGCAAAACTATCAATATTTATATTAATATAAAGGGTTGGAAACGGAAAAGGGAAGAAGTGTTACCATCTAGCTCAAAGACTTCAGTCTGCTCTGAAGTACAGAATGTTGATAGATCCAAAGACAGTTGGTCCGTAACAGCAAAAGTTGAAAAGGGTATCATACTAAGGATTAGGGTGAACCATCAAGCCAAACGAGCTGAGTTGGATACAAATTTTTTGTAAAGAAGGAACAAAGTTCTCTGAATCACAGTGATTTTATAAGGATGTGAAATTGACATATGTTGGGATAGGAATTTTGAAACTATTCAGTATATTCGTGGAATGAGCACGGGATTTGGTAGAGAAAGTAAAGGATGCAACAGAGGAGTGTTTTCTTCTCCTCACTGCAGAGTATCTGACAAAGGCTGAATGCAACTTGGGCAATGGTGATCTTGAATCACTGAGGTAGGAAGAAAAGTAAGGAAGAAGTATAATAAACCCAGGAGACTCAAGAAGACAGATTTCAATAAACTCTGGGTAACTGCAAACTAATATCCCCCTCAGAGAAAGTCCTAGGCAAAAACAGGTGAAGAAGAGGTGACGATTTTTTAAGGAAATAATATTAAGCATAATTTCCAGCTATATTTTAGTATCTGGAGCAGTCCCAGGACTGAAGATGGGCATTATTTTAGATCTTATGGAGCATGACTGAGGGTTCTTTCTAAGGGAGAGCTGGGAAAATAATATAGTCAGTTAAACTGTAATTCATGGATAATACTGCACCAAATAATTAAGCAAACTATATATAAACTAATAGAATGCATAAGCAGATAGAATTTAACAGGAAGATGAATAACTCCCAATATGCACTTGTCAAAAAATTTTACTCTTACTATTTTAATTAGAAGCACAACTTGTTTTGAATTTCTGCAATCTGTTACTGCATAGATATAACATATAGTGTCCAGAAAGACAACTACATCTGCCATTGGACAATATGGCATATTAACATGAAACATATTAAAAGTGACAATGTATTTATGTGTGTGAATTCATAGTTTTGTTCATTTCCTAATATTTACTGATCTACTCCCAAAACTATCAGCAGAACTAACAGTATAGAGCATCTTTTTGATTATCTAAATAAATTGCCCATCAATAGATGAGAGGAAATCAGACTTTTTTTTTTTTTTTTTCCCATCAATAATATATACTCCCAGAAATGGATTGAGTATATTGGCAAAATCAGAGAGAGAAAGTTTATTGGGCTAATTTAGCTGAGAAAGAAATGACTGTTCTCAGGGCTGTCTGAGGCTGTCTGACACTTTATGAACAAAAGCCCTTGGAGTTGATAAATGTGTAGGTCTTGAATGCAAGAAAAGAGTGCACATGGAAATTCCTTGGCTGTTAATGCAAGAAGATATTTTGATATAATCTACTGAAAGACAAGTGTGAGGGACACACACATTTATATAGTAAACCAGAACAATTGAAAAGAAATAATATATATAGTCTAATAAAAGTTTGTATTAGTGCCAAGAAGTAAGTGTTCATGTCAAAAATGTTCTGGAGCACAGCTGCCAAAAAAAAGCTGAGAGCATTATGAAACATAATCTATACATAAATCTATACATAGAGGGGTCTTAGACAAGAAAAAAAAAAGTATATTTATTCTCAGGATTCAAGTATATCAAATCATTATGGTTATTTTATGCACAATAAACAAGGCTCTGAGTACGTTGGCAAGCATTCAACAAAGCCTTCATGTTGCTTAAGGAGCACGTTGGTCCTTAAATTCAGGAGAAAAGCTCAAAAAAGCCATATTTAACTTGAGTGGTTAAAATAAGCTGAATGTCCAAAATGACACAAAAACGTCTGTGTGTAGTTGGATATGGCTTAATAACACTCCTGATATTGCCAAGCCAACTCAGTCAGTTCCTGATGAGGGTGGTTTGGAATGTACAGAGCAGACATCCTGGGATCTGTCTTGAAAAAGACAAAAGTGAATTGCCATTGCTGCCGTGTGGCTTTCAAATGAGAACCTCACTGAGGAAGCTGGAGGCCTTTATGAAGCCTTCCTAGCCTGCAATTTCCAAAACAGTACTCTAGCCAGCAGGGTCTGGGGGCTGGGTCATGAAGTTTTAGCTTTCCTCTTGAAGTTAGTCCATTGAGGGGTCAAAAAAATCAAGATTCAGGGATCCTGGAGGGGAACTGGAAACCAAAGGCCAGTGACAAGACATGATGATTGGGAGGTGGAGTTGCCATCTTCTGAGAATAGAAGGGCTGGGGCTCTGCTTCAGAGCAGAAAAGGCTGAGGGATGACAGACTGAGGTTTAAAGTTCATGGAGGCAGAGGGCAAGGTGAATGAAGAACTGTTGTTTACCAAATCCTACAATACTGGAACCAGAGGGCACTCAATGACACTAGTAGGAGGTGAGCTTAAAATAGCTAGAAGAAAGTACTTCTTTACACAGTAGGTATTGAACTTTTGGAACTTGCTGCCACAGGAGGTTTTTTATGTTCATCTATGAAAAAGGATGTCAGACACGTTCTCCTTCTTACTCCTTCTTGTGGGCTGGTTAAAGTGTCTCAGTGCTCGGACCACTTGTGACACCTGATGCAGGAGCCTTACCTTCCTCTGCCTGATTGCTCCATAGCATCTTCAGCTCTTACCTTGACATTATGAATTCAGCGTCGAGGAGCGTGCTCTTAGCTTTGAAGCATTACAACACTGCCTACCACAGCGTCTGACAATTTTTGCTCAGTATCTGTCTTTTTTTGCCCATGAAGATACACAAGCAGGCACATTAGTTTCTTTTCCAGGCAAGCAGTTTAGTTTATATAGCATTCCCAAGCTTCCCTGTAAAACAGGAAGCAGCAACACTTGGGAAAGAGAGTGAATCACAAATATGTGTGATAGATGGCTTAATACAGGTGGCAAGAGAGAGAAATAGCTAGAAATTGTGCTTTGAAAGCTGATCATTTTAGTAATGGTACTCCCTCTGATTATGCAAGACTAAATGGGAATTCCTCTTCTATCATTAATAAAGCCTGAACTTCTGAGTATAATGCTTTCCACTTTTGATGGGATGTGAAGTTTATGGTTAACTTTCTTCATTGCTTCTCCCTCTACGACAATATACATTGAAAAGAGAATAAAGCTTCAATTTTTTTTGGCCTGCAAGCACGAAAGAAAAATTGACCTTGAAGTGATTTTGTTTCTTTGTAATTGATGATCCTAAACATAAAAATCTGTGAAACAGACCCAAGCTGAAGAAATTTATATTTGTTTTCACAAGCCAAGTAATTTTCCTTATTCTTATATCTCTTTCACAATTAATCACTGTTATCATGATTTCAATTATGATTTTCAATTGTTATTATGATCAAACATCTTGGAATTAAGATCAATAATAAACATCAGAATAAAAATAATTATGGTGGTAGTGTCATGACATCTTAAATTCCAGTTTCAATTTTAATCAGCCCTTTGATAAAATCTACATTGATTTTAATGGCTGAAGAAAGATAGAGAGAGGACTCAAGTATTCTGCACAGTAAAGAAATAATTAAGTAATAATGAAAATAGTATGATAGAAACCAGTAGCTCTTTCTTCTACAAAGCCCTGGCTAGTAACATGGTGCTGGCTCACTTCATTTCCAGCTGCTAGATTTCACAAAAAGATGCTAAAAATAAATTCAATACTTTCCTAAAATGACTTTCCCATGTAAGCAAGTGCTGCAGTTGCCATAGGGATGCTATAACATCACAAATGGGAAGCAGTTCACGTAGTGGTAAATAAGCACACTGGTGGGGAAGTTGTCCGTTTGAGCATGTCTCAAAGAAGAACTCTCTAAGGCTATATTTTTTGAGTGGGGGAGGTTAAAAAAACCCACCATTGTTTTAGTCTGCAATAGTGCCTATCACCGAATCTAGGTTTTCACAGGTGTGGGGATGGGGATTGGGGATTGCAGTTCTTCCCCGTGAATGAGGGATTTGCAGTAAGTGCGGGTCATAAACTCACATTGATTAAGTCCTGCGGTGCCCGAAGTGTTTACTTTGAGAAAATTGGTTCTGTTTTACTTCAAACTGGGACATTGGGCACCTGTGCAGATGCAAGACACATACTGCCTGTGCTGAGTGCTGTAGCACCTAAACTGTAGGGCCTACGTCTTCCATTGAAAAGGGATAAGAATGTTGAAAATGTCTGTAAATTCCGTGAAAATGAAAACATCACCATTCACCATTTGTTCAGCGAGCCTGGAGCTGTCCAGCCTGTCCTTATTTTCCCTTCTCCTTTGTATTGCATTAAGTGACTGAATTCTGGTAGTACATTTTTTCCCTATACTGTCCATTTATTTTGGAAGTCAATACAAATAAACACAAAGATACCTAACAAACCAATGGACTTCCTTTCCACGGTTTCTTCATAATGTTCTACATCATAAAATTTCAAAGGTCAGATGATGTAAAAACGTCTTCACTGAAGTTGATACTACTGTCCTGAGTTACTGCAAGTAGTAATTTAGCCCCAGCACTAAAGCTTTTCATTCTGTCCTCAACCCAGAATAGAAAGCA
The DNA here is from genome assembly GCF_964106895.1 of Numenius arquata. Classification (NCBI taxonomy): domain Eukaryota; kingdom Metazoa; phylum Chordata; class Aves; order Charadriiformes; family Scolopacidae; genus Numenius; species Numenius arquata. Next base: position 84,412,877 of record NC_133577.1, on the reverse strand, counting down.
AATGGTTGGATAATAAATACCATGGAAACAAGAAAAATGCTAAATCCTATAAAGAATCAATTTGGGAAAAAAAAAAGAAAAGCCAGATTGTCTGTAGTTAAAATAGAATTCACTAGGATTCTGCAACAAGATCATTTAAACGCAAAATATTATGATAGTTTCTACCTTTTTTTTTTTTTTTTTTTTTTTTTGGTATGTGCCTTCAGTACATCTGAGGGCTTTTTCTTCTAAGGCTGACAGTTTTACCAGTCTTACCAAGTCATTACCAACTTACAGTTCTGAACCCAGTTTCAAAGTGGCCCCTTTCCTGGCTGGCTCTTTCCCATTTGTCAGGTCAATGCCTCTGAATTAGTCTCTCACAACATTGTTATGCCTTTGCTTTAAACCCATATTCACTTGTTTTCTCAGATAAATAGTCAAAGTGTAGGGTTCCCCCTGAAGTGTATCCCATCCACTTTGCAGTGTATGTATAGCTACAGAGCAAGTAGTATAGCTCAGGCTGATCAAGGCTGTTCACTCATTCCTGTCTGGGATTTAACCTACACCACATTAATGTCTCTGTTTTACAGTATTAAGCCCATAGCAAAGGATGAGTGCTCAAACATAACATCTACATCCTAAAGTAGTGTTCTACGAACAGATCATATCAGGTTTCGTGTTAACCCCAGTGCCAGGACAGAATTGAGTTACAAGAATCATCCACCATCTTCCCTGACGTATCTCAATGAAAGTAATATTATTTGGGGGCATGTGGCTGGCCAAGTGCAGCACATGCAAACAAGCCCTCTAGAGTTTGGATCACAGTGCAAAAAGTAACTTTATCAAATTGAAAATCTGAGTTTTTTCCCCAACCTTTTGTGTTCAGTGTTCAGAGCCTGGTTATTAGGAAAGGATGAGTCTTAGCAAGTATATATCTAAATGGTACTTGGCCAGATTATTCCTAGGGATGCTAGAACCACACAGAGCAGTCTGGATTTGGAGTGAGATACAAGTCATCTCCCCAGCTTTTAACAAAAAAGATTCTGTATTGCACTAGTCACGTAGATTCCCTCCATGGTCAACAGGGAGAAATGACGTTATATTGGCTGAATTAATCTGATTATTTTAGACATGTACTCAAGCATGAGATAAATAAGTTGAACGTGCTCTGACTATGCTTATTTGTCTCCTTTGGTTATAATGGAAACCGAGAATGAACAATTCAGATGTGTACATTTACATGACAGATGTCTACATCTGGACAGAAAAAAATCACCTCGGCTGCTCATACTGTCCTTGCAAGCAGTCACGATCTTAGCTCGCCTGCAGATACCATGCTCCTTTGTAGAAGACAATGCCAGAAACGGCCTTAGAAAGATCTCAGGAGCCTTGAAGGAAATCATTGGTAGCAAGGGCACATGTGGTAGCTGGAGACTACAAAGTATGGTCATGTTCACTCACAAAGGATCTGTGCTGGACACACAGAGAGTGCTGCTGGTCAGCTCTGGGAATACCACCAAGGTTGCCTCTTGCCCTACTCCAAGTGCCTCTGATGGGCAGGTAGCATTAATGGACAGCCTTGCAGTGTACATGGCAGGAGAGAGGCAGTCCTACATACCCATGCCCATACCTGTATGGGTATCCTTTTTGTCAGGGTCTGTGTGCCATCGTTTGCTCTCGTTTCCCTGTTCATGTCCTTCTGCTTAAATAGCCAGTCACTCAGCAAGAGACATCATGCCTGTTGCTGATATAGTGACTCTCTTGAGAGGTACCAGTATGTTTCTCCATGAATATTTTAACATTTTATACACGTTGGAATAGCATCAACAGAAGAGCTGCTGGAGAACACTTTCCTTTGGAACAGCCCATGGTGTAGTCATCAGGCACTGAAAGGCGTGATTTGAAGCAAGAAGGGAATTGAATACTTGTCTCCCACCCCCTCTCTTCTAAGCATTGAGCTATTGCTCAAAAGCAATACTCCTTCTTTCTGCCCATACTTTATTAAGTTTGTGCTTTGTGTCTTTCATTTTATGACAAGTGGCTGGAAATGAAATATGCTGGAAAGGGCAGGAGCAGTTGGTTTCAATATTTCTGAACCATTTCTTTAAACCCAACATGAACTCTATTCAAAAAGGATTTTGTAAGTTTTGCTTTTGGCTAAAATTATAAGAAGATAACGACCTAAATGAGCAGTGATTATTGGTTGCCCCAGAAGTGCTATTTCCAATGAAAAAAGTACTTGAAAAACATATGATCCAGCTATCCTGTCTCTCTAACTGTCTAGTATGATGGCCAAATGAGCAATATGATTGAATATTCAGATTGAAGATTAAGCTGATTTTTGTAGTACTAGAGAAGACCCCAGAGTGGATAAAAAAGCAGAACAGACCCTTGTATAGATTTTAGTGTTTTGAAAAGCCACGAAGCGCACTGCAATGAGTGGTCCAAAAAGTCTTATGAAATTATGTGAAGCTCTTTCTGAGGCTGGATTCATTGAGCAATTTTTGGAAGTAAGACTAATCTGGAAGAAAAATAGTGTTCAAATAGGTGTCAGTTTCCATATTTTATTACATTTCTATGTATATATGCAATTATATATACATTACTGTATGTATAGTTATATGTACAGTTTTATATTAATCATGACTAGAAAACTTTGCCTTATGTTGGGCATGTTTTCTTTCTGTTTATGTGTATATATAAACATGCACACACACACATATTTAAATATATATATAGTATAAGAAAGCTGGATTTTCCAGTTCTGACCACAAACACTGAATACATATGGAAGTACATATCATCAGTACCGACTGATTGCATATGCTTTAGAGTGGCCTTTGTAATGGTTTACTGTGGTGTATAAAGGGCACTCTGATTTGAAGGTTTTGACTTAGGTGAGCCTTTTATATAACAAAATAGAGAAGGCAGAAGCCAAGAGAGACTTCTGTTAGATGCTTTCCCAAATGTCTCTAACAGCAGCAGCTGAATCTTCTCACCTCTGGGGAGCACTGGTGCTGCTACACCTCCAGCTTTTGCTGACACTGAGACTTCTGTTTCCACTTCGTTGGTGTGAAATGCAAGATGGTGATCAGGCTGGGATAAAATTTAAATATTAAATTAATATTTAATTTTAATTGTGTTTGTGTAGTTGTTTACAAATAAATAGATAATTGAGTAGAAACACAGTTAATCAGTTGAATATGTATGAATGCATACCTCATTTTACAGCACTGCCTGTGTCAAGGCATGGGAGTGATACTGTTAGTGTCATCAAAGCAAGTGCCTACTGAGTCTGGGTTACACACCCCAGTAGCAGAACTAAAAGAAAAAGCTCCTTTGAAATGGCAGAAGTGTGCCTGTTGGGATATTGCAGTAACAGCAGGCTATCCAAGCTGTACAAGATGTGGAGGGATGAACCAGTTCTGCTGACAACAAGGCCCTGCATCCTAATTCAGCCTCTAGCTAAAGTTCGGTCAAGTTCCTCCCTGTTCCTGACATGGGAAGTATGAGAGTTTCTTGTACTGAAGGTGGTCACTGAGGAGGCAGCTGGACAGGACAAAGTCCAGTGACTGCCCCATATTAGCCCTTTCCACTACTGGATTTGTTGACAAGCTAGGAAGCAGTGGAAATTTTTCTACACCCAGATAGACAGGAACAAACTCCTCAAATGGAAAACCTACTGCCGTCTCCTGTCAGAGTACTCCAGAGAATCGACTCTGTCAAAGTTTCCCCAATCTGAAGTAATGTCAGTAGGACCCCACATTTTCGTGGGCGTTGGACTAGATAAACTCCGGAGGTCCCTTCCAATCCCTACAATTCTGTGATTCTGTGTGATTCTTTGCCTATCCTCTTAGGGTTTATTTCTCCTCTCTCTCTGCCTCTTGTGCAATGTTTTTGCAAATGAATTAAATATTAAATTCTTGCCATAGTATATATGAGAGCTGACAGATATACTGAGCCAGCAGCACTTGCCAGATATATTATATGCCAGCTATCCTGCATCAGATACACTATGCTGGCAGGAATACTGTGCCAGCTTTTGGCAGCATACGCTATGCCAGCTTCTGCAGCTTCTGACCAGGCCAACTGTAGAATTACAGAAAGTAAGGCTAGACATGACATTGCAAGTCATGTAGTTTATTCTCTACCCCAAGACAAGATCAGCTACTTCTGAACCATTCCTGAAAGATGATCATCTTACTGGTTTCTAAAACCAAGCAGTGATAGCAATTCCACAATCCCAGGGCAAACTACTCTAGTAAATAACCAGCAGACAGTTGGTATTGCTTTTTTGTAATGTCTAATATAAATCTTCCTTGCTACATTTTATGCTTATTACCTTTAGTTCTGTTCTCAGAGGATGAAGAACATGGTTTATGTTCCTTTTCTTTAGCAGCTACCTTTAAAATATGTGAAGACTGTTAGCCCATCCTTTCTCCTACAATTCAGTCATCTCTTTTATAGACAAAATGAATGTAATTCCTCTGGTCCTTCTATATAGGTCTTATTCTTTAAATTGCAGATCATGCTTATTGCACACCCCTGGACTCTTTATGAGAGTGAAAGTAAAGGACCACCATAAAAAATATCAACTCATGACCTTGCTATAATCACAAAATCTAAAATGAGATTGTAATGGTGAAGTGTTAATTCTTTCCAGAGATGTAAAATAGTCTATTCTTCCATTTTTTCAATCTTTTACCTCTGTTTAACATGAGACAATTGTCAAAGTGCTTTGAAGGCGGTGCCACCTTAGGCTCTGTTTTGCTTGTAATTGTCATAGATGCAATTGTATAGATTTCTGCCAAACTCTCTGCAATGAAGGTATGACCTCATTACACTGAGAAGAAAAGAGCACACAGGGTCTCTTAATCTACTAATAAATATTATGTCATTGATATTATTTTACATGAAGGAAATGTATTTCTTCGTGTTTGAAAAGATCACTGTGAGAAACAGCTGTATAATTCAGAGATTGTTTAAGAACTCTTATTTGCCTGATCTGGCGTTGGAGGTGTGTGTGTGGCAAGTTCCTTACAGGTCTCACGCTTCCTTAAGTTGACACTTTTAGTTGACTGAGTGGTGATGTCAGCCCATCAGATTGGAATAATTGTCAGGCACCAAGAGGGGGAATCTGTAGAGACTGCAACATGGAAGAGATTTTTCCACTCAGGTTGCTAGCGTACACAATCTCATCCTTCATCCCAACTCTGACTTCAGAGAGCAAGCACACAGCGTGAACAAGGCCCCAGATCCCTGCCTGCACCCTGCTGCAATAGTAATGTACACACAAACAGGAACAGAACATCTACCTCATGTGGTTCTGTGGTACATCAGTGGTTGGAACAGTGGTCGAAAAAGCACAAAACACCACAAGCCCCTCAGCTGAAGAAATCCTAATAGGGACCACACATGACTGTGGTACGCACTGGAAGTGCCACAGATACAGGTAGTGTGTGGGTCCACAGTGACAGGCTTTGCACGTAGTTTTAGTAAAACTGATTAGACATGCCAGGAGCCCTTGCTCAGCTGTAGATTGCCACGCTGATGTCTCCTAACAGCGGACCTATGATGAGTAGCAACAGCTTCTGATGAAAAAGGAAGAAAAAGACAGCTTTTAGGTGCTGAATATGAAATTTGTTTAGCTGTGTTTACTCTTCTCTTTGCCAAAGCCAAATAATTTGTTGAACAGACATAAACAACAGGTGCATTGATCTCTCTGCTACATACAAGGTCAAATACCGTAAAAGTTCCAAATAGTCCTTATTATGTATGATGTCCTGTGCCAAAGCACTGTAACAGAAGACTTGTCCATGCATGGAGACAATTTGCATCTTTAGTCCTGCTTGCACAGAAGAAAAAGATCTTTTCTTTCCTTATTTTTCCCCAAATTAAAATGTTATTTGAGAAGCTGGTGTATTTTTCAAACTTTGCCATCTTTAAAAACAAAACCTTACAAACAAGAAAAGAACAAACACACACACACAAAAAATCCTTAATTAATTAATTAATAAATCTTGATTACTTTCTACTTTTTGTTTTTATTTTCCCAAGGTATTTCCCTCCCCAGTTCTCCACTGGCCAACACCACTGGGTGAAATGATTTTTCAGCAAATATAGTCCAGTTCTGGATTAATAGTGTCTCTTACCTTTATATAACAGTAAGAAGGGCAGCTTCTCATCAAAATGTTTGTTCCTTGCAGATGTTCCCTACCACAGCTCACTTTCCAATCCTGGATGTACTGAATCTTTCTTTCCTCCTCTTCAGTCTGTGTGATTAGTAACATTATTCAGATATCTTTGGTAGCTGTTTATTCTCCTTCTTTCTACAGGTGCTGCTGGGTGAGTGATGGTTTGGGTGCCTCCATAAGAAGTTTATTTCCATCTCCCTGTTTTAAACCACAACCAGTGGTCTTGTCAGACCACTTAGCAAAGTTTTTCTGGACTCTGCCTGACCAGCAATTCCAGGGTGTAATTTCGTCACCTAAAGGGCAGGGAGGCAGAATGGTCTTCATGAATCAACTTGCAGACAGGAAGCTTACATGAGTGCAGTGGATTGCCATAGTGCTGGATATTATGTTAGCCTATAAAAGAAAATCTTAAGTGTCACTACTGTGAACTACAGACACATTCATTTTTGATCAGTTGCTCCTTTGACTTATACAGAGAGATTATTCAAGCATGTCCTAAAACTACTGCACATTTACCAAGGAAATTGAGGAAATAACCTGCATATTTGTCTCTGACACAAATAATACAAAGCATATCCCTATGAATCTCTTTTTCCACATTGCTAAAATGAATTGGCTCGTTACTCCATATTTAAATTATTTGCCAAGCCAACACCCACAAGGCATGACAACTGACACCAATCACAGTATTTTTTATGATGGTAAGTCTTTTCCACTGAAATGTAAGCCAATCAGTAAAGCAGTAGCTAATAATACTGAATACAGCTTTGCAGCGCTTCATTGTCCATAAAAAGTCATTAGCAGACATAGTTTTATACTTCATAAATAATATATCCTAAAAAAGGATTGGCTCTATTTAAGCCAGCTCAGTTGAGAAGAATTCACAGGACAGAATTTCTTAAATTGTTCAAAATGGTGGTACATTAAGCATTAGACAAATATTTGTCAGACTTCCAATCTCTGCCTGCTTCCTTTGTGTGTAAATATCCCCAAATTATTTACAAGTTTAAATACACAAAAGATCACTGGTGGCATCAACATTAATTGTATTAGACTTTGAGTTAGATTAGACTACAAAAACAGTGTCCTACATTCCAAATTCCAGCAAAAAAAAATATTCCCACAAGATTACCCCATGCATTGGTCAAAGAAAACTGAAGGCTTGGGGGGCACACAAAAAAAACCACTGGCCACAGATTCCTTTCACTGAAGGTGATTCAAACTATTGCTGGGGAGCAGTGAGATGCCCGTACCCAGCCAAAGCTCTTCTTGGTGTGTCAGACTTACCAGAAAAAACAAACCATGCGTTTCTGAAGAACATCACAGCTTAATCAAAGGAAGTTTCACTGATGGTATTATACCGCCCAAGCATAAGGTCCCTCTAAGCTCTCCCTGGACAATGCAGTTTGATATCACCTTCTACATGAGGATTAGGAATGCAAGGTACAATTCAATTTTAAGGCAGTATAAGTGGTTTCTATTAAAATAAAGGGTGAGGAAGCAGGAGCTTTGGGGAACAAAGAAAATTCATCATACAAGGTAGCTTCATTCTTCCCTCCTATTCACTCTCCCTCACCTCAAAGCCAGCAGAACTTTTTCCCAGCAGAGTTACAGACCCATATCAGGACTTTGAAGCCTAACAATGTCCTTGACGTTATTGACATTATTATGCTGGAAATTTTTACATGTCCGTCTTTTACATACATTTTACTCCTTTGTGGCCCAAAACAGGCTGCAGAGGAGATAGCTACTGTCTCAATTACACCTTATGCTTCCTTCCATACCAGTGGAAAGTTTTTCCTCAGAAGTTGTGATCCCATAAGAATTCCCTGATATGTTTCCCTTAATTCATTTTTGTTTAGCTTAGAGGAATTTGATAATTCATTGAATCAACTCCAGACATTGTGGCATTTCTTATCAAGCATCTGATGATGTGGTTATCTTCATCCACTTCATAACCAAGTATGACAGAACTTCTGCTTCCCTCCCCTCTGCTTTAGAGACATATATCTTCTGGACATCAAGGAAAGCAACTCTTAGTACAACACTGTCTATGGGTGGCTCTCAGCCTCCTGTGTGGCCTGTTTGACCTTTAGTGGCATCTAGTGGCAAATGAGTTTGTAGGGAAAATCTTCACAATTAAATGGCAATTAAACCAGCAAAAAATTATTTCATCTTTATATGTGAAAGAGGGAAGAATGGAGCTTGAAATGCATCAGGATAGTGAGGACAGGCTGCTGGCTGTGAGGCTGCCTTACTGGTCTAAACCAGTCTCCAGGAATTATTAGGTCAAATTAGTTTCAGTGCTAATTTTCAGAGCTTCTGATGAGATTGTCTAATTATGCTCTGGAACAAGGACTGTAGGTAGTTAAGAAGTTTGCATTAGCCACCTTTTGCAAATCAAAGTGTTATTTTTGCTGCTTTGTTGATTATCATTTCTTTTTTCCATAAAGCCATGTGAGACGCTTTTCCGTCACAATGTGAGTCCTTCTTACTATTACCCTTAGAAATGTCGCAACAGATCTTGATATTGCCCTGGCAGAAGAACGGAGCCTCTCTTCCTAAATGGGATTCACTGGTATTTTTATTTTATCAGATGTCACAATACTTTCTTCTCCTGTCTAGTATTAAAATATATATGGAGCGGTACGCTGGATAGTGGCAGCCAACAGTTCAGAGTCAAAAGACATTTGTCTCATAAATATATGTTTCCATATTCAGGCACCGCACTGGTAAAAGTTGATAGAGACCTTTAGTTCTGCTTGAATAACAGTCTGCAATTTTTAAACTGTTTTTTTTTTTTTTTTAATGCATTAATTTTTCACAAAAGTCAGCTGTACACAAGCAGAAGCAATTTAATAAGCATTGTAGATGAAGTAGTATGCCCAAATGATTTCTTAAAAATAACTCCAAATGCTAAAAATCCAGCCCAAAATATATATATGAAAAATTTCCATAGGAAGTATCTCCATAAGTGCAAAATGTCATGCATTAATTAATATATGTATGTCTGTTGTTATTCTGTAGTTCTACAGGGGATGAGAAAATGGCTGTGATTATAGCCATTTACAACCCTTGAAATCTTCTGAAGAAAATTAGCATTTACATTATGTACCTCCTCATGTAACAAAAAAGAAGGTCTGATGCAAGATTTAGTATTGCTCATCATTTGGGCTGACTGCAAAGGTATTGTTTGAGGTTGCTTTTCAGTTAAATGTTTTCCACTAAATTCTCTCCTTTACTAAGATTAGACCAATTTTGCATGGAAGCCTGGTAGGAAATGCAGGAAGAGATATTTTGGCCATTGTATGGCTGCAAAATACTACGTAGTCTAATCTTTTAGCACAACTAAGATGACAAAAAATACTGTAATATGCCATTTGGGGAGTTGTTGATAAAGTTCTTGCTTATGTATTCTAGAAATGCCTCCTTTTTCCTGGGAGCTGTCACTTCCTAAAAGTGCTATAAAGCAATATGCCATAATCCCTGAGGTCAGCTTTTTAAAAGAAGAAATGGGTGTTATTTTAGGACACAGAACATGTCAATGACTCACAATTCACTATTTAAGACAGAAACAAGAAAACTTTCCTCAGCGGATTAATGAATGAGATATATTAATACAAGTCCTTCTTATTTCCTTTGCTGAGGGATATACTCACATTCTGGCAGCCAATAAAGCTTGGGAGGCCAGATAATGTATTTGGGCCAGTTGAGTGTGTTTGTCTGCCAAATTAAATAATAGACCAGAGACACCGGAACAGGACTAGAGGATGTAGAAGATAAGTGAAAGCAGTGCCAGCTGAGAGGTCTAATGGTCTTACTGGAAAGTGGCTTGAACAGCTTGCAGCTGAGATGAGACAAAAAGTCCACGTGGATAGAGAAGCCCATCTGTCTCTGAATGCATTTTTCCACTTAGTGTTTAGGAAAGATGCAGAAATGATTTGAGTTCCTTGATTTGCATAGTGAAAGGAAAATGGGAAAAGGTGGTTATATTCTTCAGACACTGTATCATGACTTTAGATCAGCTTTTGCTTTGCTCAAGAGAAAACTTCCTGCTTGAAGAAGCATTAAAGCATGTGCCTAGCTTCAAACTACTCCCTATTCCTAAAACTGAATGAAAAGTCATAAAATTATCTACAACACAGCTGATTCTAGCAGCAAAGAAACTGTATCCAGATGAAACTGATTGGACATATAGAAGTAATCCATTCTGTGGTTCAAGACATATTGACTGTATACCTGAGAAGTCCCAGAAAAATGTCCCCTCCAGAGGAGCTAAGCTTAGAGGAAGAAAACCCTACTGGAGTTACCCAGCATCCTGGAGGCATAAGACTACCTAAACCAAAAGGCAGAGTCTCCAGTCTTCTTCTAGTGTGCAACAAACTGATGGCTGACGGCTGACAGCTGACAGATGATCAGAGAGTTTATTATTTTCAGTGTTATGGTGGCCTTTAGAGAACTAATAACTTTTAGCTATAAAAGGACTGGTTGGACAATTTGGGTGTGATTCAAGCAATCCATATCCAGCTGGCAGGTTTAGGAATGTTGCTTAAACTGAGGTGGATTTTGTTCTTAAAGGTTTATATTTTTCAAGCATGGTTCCCTGGCAGTCTAAGTGTATTGTATGCTTCTCTCCCTCCAAATACAAGAACATACAAGATTGAAGGACAGGTTCTAACAAAGATGAAATAATTTTTTAAATTTATAGAGTATCACCAGTGTGATCCATGTTTATCTAAAAGATGTGGCAATACTATGTGTTTGCCAAAATGCTTAAAATTTGAAACAAACAGTTACATTTATACCCAACATGTTAAAGTAAAATATCCAAATAATACAGATTTTTATTTTAAATATAACACTTAGGTCTAAACGTACCGGACTAAACTATTGTTTTTAAGGTAAACATAAAAGTCATGGCCAGATTAACATAAAAATACTTTAGGGAAGATATTTAGAACATGGGTATAGGAAAAAGTTTTAGGTACTGGTGAACAATGGAATATACTTCAGTGAAAACAGCAGACAAAGAAGGACCAACCTAACGATTATTGCTGACCTTATAACCTCTACTAAGTTAACCTTGAGTCACAAATAGAAAAAAAAATGTTTTAAAGTATTTCCTTCCCTGAAAGATTTACCTGCATTGTGAGAGAAAAAAATACAAGGTTGAAATAAATATGCAGTGGGAAAGAAAGCAGAAGCATAAAATGAATAATGAACATTTCTGCTTATTTTTAACTGATAGGAACAGCAGGAGGGAGAAAAAGAAATGCCTTTGGGATAGTGAAGAGCATTTAAAAGAAAGGGAGGAAATAAGAGATCAGTATGGATAATATAGTGCAGGTAAGGGCGAGTATAAGCAGCTTGAATGTGATGTCAAAGGATAAGTGAAGCTGATCAAGGGATTCAAAGGGGAAATGATACTGTACTGCATGCAAAAGATCAGTTAAGATGGAAAAGCTACAAAAAGAGTCAAAGAGAGGATATGATTATTAATGGAATGAAAACAACACAGACAGGGAGACAAGATATTTTTTGGTTTTCAATATTCAGTTTGATGGCCTCTACAGGCTGTACTTTGCATGCTGAGCACTCTTACCATGGACAGCCAAGAATATTAAGAAACTGTTGCTACTATTCACTTGCAGAGAAATCAGCCCTCATCAAGCACTTATTTGTGAGTCCTTATTTCAAGGACTACTCCATGCTCCAGGGTCTCTGAAAAAAAAAAAGCGTAAAACAAATATTGCATTTATTAGCTATTCAGTTGTTAAAGCCTACAGATAAAGTATATCACAGCAGCTGAATCACAGTGGGGGTATTGTCAACACTAGATCAGGTCAGCCTTGATTTGGTCTAGTTGAGTCTTGGAAATTCCCAAAGATTTTCAAGAAACCTCCAAGGATGGAGATCCCACAACCGCTGTTATTGCCAACATCACACTGTCCTCCCAGGACAGGATTTTCCTAATGTCCAGTTTGACCCTCAGTTATTCTCCTTCAAAATTGCATATCAGTTCCCATCATTCATAACAGAAGTTAACAAGTCCCTTTATTAAGGACATTTTCAATGCCAGAAGTCAGGTTTCATGCATTTGGTTACATTTCTCATAGACTCTGTACTGTCAGGGAAGCAGCAACAGCACTAAACAGGCCAACATTTTAACAGAAATGTGCCTATTTACATTGCTAATTTGGCATTCAGTGTGCGCCTCCATCTTGCCATCACCTTTGTTATAACAAAAATGGCACCTTGTTATTGCAGTCATGCTTTCCCCCATGATGCTAAACAGAGCTTTGACCTAACAGCAGAGTGGTGAAAAGCTTCTTGCTGCACACAAAAACAGAGGTCCGAGATTACACCTTACCCTGGATTCCTGCTATACAGGCTGCCCCTGTTATGAATGAGGTTTTGGTCATTTGAGCTGAGGAATTGAAAGCAGCTGGATATAATGCTTGCCTTATGTGCTGTTGGCTGCAGACGTTGGCATTCCTGAGCCATGCAAGTTTCCTCCGTCCTTGGAGAAGTGCTTTTTGAGTGCTATAATGTCAGTAATAGGTGTATCCTCCTACTGTCACACTCCAAGTTGTTCTTCAACCCATTCTTTCTTCCCCCCTCCTAATTAAACAGATTTCCCAGTTGGACCGTATATTCGTGCCTCTCATTTGCAATGGGAGCACATTGTCAGTGACAATGTTTTGTTTCTCTCTGCTGGTTCAAATAGGAATGCAGTTTTCTCCATACATCTGAGCAAGGAATCAGTTGGTATCAGCAGCAGAGGGGTACTTAATAGGCTGTTAGTCATTTAGCATTAGTCTTAGATCTTACAGTTTTAAAAGCTGATCCCTTAATTGGTAGTCTTCATGTTTTTGATTTTGTCTTTAATGAAATGAGCACTCTAATTCTGTTGTGGAATCATTCATGCAAGTCTGAATAAACCCTTGTATTTCCCTCACGAATTGGATGACCACAGCATTGGAACCACATTTGTGGCTTATTTCTAATTTGTATTCTCTTGTCAATGTACATTTTCAAGTACAGAAGTAACTTAAAGAAGAGTAACTCTGCCCTAACATAACCATCTGCAGCAAAAGAGTAAGCACTTGGCAACACTAACTAGTTCTTAGAAGATCTTACTAGATATAAATAATCCCATTTTCTGGCAGAGAAAGTCCTCACAGTGTGATCTTTAGTTAGAGGAAAGAAAACATGTTAGTTGGCACATCTAGCAGCATAATATAGTTATTATTAAAAAAGTGACCATGTAAAAATGGCACCTTGTTAAACAGCGTAACAACTTTCTGTGTGTATGCTGGGGCAGATTGGCTTACTCTGTTTAAAACAAAAACAAACTTTTATTGCTCTCTACTCCTGTTAACACTGCTGAGCCAACACATCCACACAGGGCAGCAAGAGGCCAGAGCCAAGTACTGAATGAAGTGTTTTAGCAGGACCAAGGTGGACTTTAAATATGTAAGTCATTAATACAGATTTAAAAAATAGGACTACTGTAGACCTAAGCTTCTAACAGGATCCTCTTTCTAACAGAAACCCTGATCACGGGGATTTTGAAGGACACGCCCAGAATTTCAAGACTTCTTGTGATGTTGGCAGCTTTGATGCTTCCCACCTGTCCGCTGCGTGACCAGAGGTCTCAGACACGCTCCCCTGTTGTGAGTAGGGCTGGGATTTCTGGATGTGCAGCCATCAGGTCAGAGGTGCTCTGCATTTCTTCTCCATGCTGAGTCCTCTGCTTCAGGGAAGCTTCAAGTGGATTAGTGATGCATGCTGCATGGTGGCTGCTTCTAGACCCGTGAATTAGATGTGCTCAGGATTGGTCTCTGGCACTGAGGCTTTTGGACAGAAATGTACCTTATTCCTGCTCTCAACTCTATCCTCCTGCAGCTCAGAGTGCCTGTATTTCTCTGCAAGAAGATTCAAACCAGAAGACATGGAAAGGTACCTAAGACAGCAGCTTTTTGACAACACTGGATGGGGTGGTGGTGGTTTCCACTCATTTTCTTGAAGCTGGGTTGTTGTATCCCAGCAGATATAAAGAGCATCAGGGCAGTGATATTACAACTTTGTGACAAGGTCTTTCTTTCACAGTCAGAAGTCTCTGGTGCTTGATTTCAGGGTTGCCCATGCACTTTACATTAAGTAGTCACTACGCTAGGAAGAGAGAAACTGGCTCTACCCATAGTCTAGGACTGGTTCCTAATCTTTCCACTGCAGCTAAACCCATAGGCTATCAAGCGGGGTTTTTTTTCCACTTTTCAGGCAGACGGTGTAAAGAAAGCTTACCACACCCCTACCCTTGTGCAGAGCATACTATTGTAATGTATTTGGAAACAACCACCGGATTAGGACTGATGGAGAAGGATGGTCCTCATTTAAGTGCTTAGGTGGTCAGCTGTATAATGGCTGTGGTATTTCTGTTGATGCCCACAATCAGGGGTTTAATCACTGTGGGAATGTTGACATTGAAAACTGAAGTGCTTATACCCTACAGCCACCCTGGGGGCTGGGTGAAAGGAAAGGGAGCTGAAGTCTCATGTTTTGAATACAGATGTCTCATCATCTATGAGTCTAATACATCTGGGTTTTATCCATATTCTGTTTTAGCTAATTCATGCACAAAATTATTATTTCCTCAAAACCGATTGTTCACTTTTATTAAGGAATATAATAATACATACAACAGAAGTCACCTCACTGGAGGTAGGTTTGTCCTTCTGTGCAGCAGTAAGTAAAATATCGTTTTTACTTAAAATTACACTTGAATTCAAACTTACCTGATCTACAGCTACTGTTAGCCTGTTGTGCTCAAGACACAATTTTTACCTCTTTAATACAATAAAAATGCAGCTAAACTTATTGTTTCATTCTCCTACTATTTTAAAGTTTTCCACATCCTCATTGCATCACAAACAGTTTATATCACAGAATTTTCAGTAGCTGATATCTTTGAGATTTTTATCCCTGTTTTACTAGAAATCTTGAATTCCCTAAATTTTAGTTATCATTGGTCCCAGCCCTGAATGGTTGCCACAAAAATGATCAGAAGAATGAGACACCTCTCCTATGAGGATAGGCTGAGGGAGTTGGGGTTGTTCAGCCTGGAGAAGAGAAGGCTCTGGGAAGACCTTATTGCAGCCTTTCAGTACTCAGAGGAGGCTGACAGGAAAGGTGGAGAAAGATTTTTTAGCATGACCTGTTACCATAGGACAAGAGGTAACAGTTTTAAACTAAAAGAGCATAGATTCACACTAGATATAAAGAATAATTTTTTTTCAATGATGGCGGTGAGACACTGGAACAGGTTGCTGAGAGAGGTGGTAGATGCCTCGTCCCTGGAAACATTCAAGACCAGGTTGGACGGGGCTCTGAGCAACTTATCTAGTTGAAGATGTCTCTGCTTATTGCAGGGAAGGTTGGACTAGATGACCTTTAAAGGTCCCTTCCAACCCAAACTATTCTATGATTCTATTAACAAATAAATAGAATGAAAAGTTAATAAGTTATTTTGATTTGCTACAAAATTATAATGTTTTTGAGCTCTTATTTGTTCATATTATCTCTTCTGCTAATAAATTGTGTTCTTAATTCTGCTATTGTACACAAGGTGAAACCTATGTTTAAATAGAGATAACATTGATATGGCAAAACTTAATTTTATTTGACATTGCAACTAAAAAGGTACAGATAAAATTGCAAATTTCATATCTTTCTCTAACCAAAAATGACGAATTACTACTGTAGCAATTATCAGTGGCACCCACCTTCTAGGGGATTTACTGTAAACCCTCTATGATGCACTTTTAGGACATTGCCTAACATTTTCCAAGGAGTCTTTGCAGTAGATTTTTTGACCATTTAAGTTCTATTACCTGTTTCCACCTTTGAAAACCTTTGGATTTCTTATTTTCCTGGAAGAAAACCACTATCTTGTGATTCACTGAAATTATTGCCACAGGTAATTTTGGTTATAAAAAATGTATGCTATGTAATTTATTTTTAAGCACTTTTAAAGGTCTACAGTGCTGACTCAGAGATAATGGTCAGTTGTATGAAATGACATTTAAAGCAGCTTTTAGAGGACCGGCATGTAAACCTTAAATGTTATTATTATAAATTATATTCTGGAAGGTTATTCTTACTTAAATGGTTAGGAATAAACAACTACTTCAAGATAGATAGAATTAGTTATGAAAAATCCTATCCATGATTTCCAGGGAAATATTTATTGGTAGAGACTAGAAGAGTGTTACAGGCAGATACATGAAAAGTCATATGTGGAATTATATTTTCTTCTCTAAAACGAGGATTGGTCCTTTCATGCACTGGGGAGATGACCAGTAGGCCACTCTGTAGTTATTTTGTTTGCCTCAGTATGATCAAACTTTAAAACTGTCACCCTTTCCTTTAAATGGGTGAGAATAAACAAGTGAATGAAGGGTTTAGATAGTGCTAGTTGAAAAATGAACTACCTGAGGACCGAAGAAGTTTTTCTCTCTCTGAGGAATGCTGGTCCCACTGAGCCAAAAGCGATGCTTGTTTCTGATTTAACTGGAACCAGATTTCATCAGAGGCACAAGAATGATGGATCTAAGGAAGGAAAGTGTAAATCTGGTTCTCACAGATGTCCAGCTTCCGTTAACAGGTGTGGAAGTTCAGCATTTCTAAAAGCCAAACCTGAGTGATAACCCCATAGAAATCTGGAAAGTGTGACTGGAAAGTTGGGTGTGTCTACAATAACTAAAGTAAAAGTTGTTCTTTTTTTCAAACTAGAACTTGCAGACCACTTCTGCCTGGCTTTTTGGTGCAGTACTGCTTTTGCAGCCACAGGTGAAATTTTGTGCTACAATGATTACAGAGCTCAGAGGAGCTGAGGGAATCAATTCTAACTGACCTGTAAAGGCTGCGTCTATTGACATACCGTCTGCCTTCCCAGCTTCTTCATATCGTTCATTAAAGCAGATAATATCTTAGCAGGTGCATTAGTGCCTAGCATTGCCAATAACATTTAGGTGAGTAATCAGGTGCATTATGAAGAGATGGCATTTTTTACCGGTACCATTAAATATCTATAGTAATCATTCCTAAACCACTGCATTCTCTTTCCTTGAATCTTGGTCTTTTTGTACAGTGATTTTTTTTTTTTAACTCCCTGTAGTTCCATGTGATTTTTTGACTATGATACAACACTATCAGATGAGGTCAAGTAAAATTCTCCATGTCATCAAAGATACTGCCTCACACTTTTATATTTATGATGTGTTCTAAGACAAATTCTTAGCAAAGTTTTGTTAATGACCCAGTTCTGTCATAATTCTGTCTTCAGTCCTCCTGCTTCTTGATAATGAGCATTTTGAAATGTGGATTAATGGTTAGAGCTGACCCCTATCCCTTGACAATGACAGCCTCCTTACAATAGCAGAGAACAGTCTTTCCTTTCAACAAATGCTTGAATTCAAGATAGTTACTTAAAAAAATAAGATTAGAAAGAATTATATATAGTGTTACCCACACAGGTCTCTAAAGACATTTCTGAAGTCAAATAAATTGCCAATAAACCCAGAGTTGATCTTAAATTGTCTATTGGCATAACCCTCTGAAAGGCTGAGAACTTTCTGCAAGGTGTTCCTATGAATATTTATGTATCTACTGTGTAGTTCAGTAGTCATAAAGGTAAGACCTGTGGCACTAAGCATATTGCCAGATGCTCTTGACTTCTAATATGGTGATTTTATTCCTATTAAATCCTACTGAGGAGAAGTACAGGTTTGGGCTGACCTTGAATGTAACATGGGTTACAAGGAGAAATTCAAGCAGCTTGATTTCACCATGCTTATTACAAAGCAGGGAGAGTCTCTCTGTTTTTATGTATGACCTGAGGGCACTGACGGCTCCAGAGGAGCCAGGATAGAGAGATTAACACACTGTTCCTTCTCTGTACAGATGAGCGAACTTGTGCCAGACAAAGGGTTTGTACAGTCTTACATCCTTTTTGTGACATCTGTTATTGCAGGTCGTTTAGGAAAGAGGATAAAGAAAGGAAAATTCAGAGTGATATTTTCCCCATGGTGCAAGCTGTGTCATGAGTCTTGCAGAGGCTGCATATTTACCACTGTGTTTAGTAGCCATCAGTGGACCTTGTACAATTTTTTTTATCTTGTTCAGTCCCATTTGTACTGATGGAAACACACCCAGAGGCAGCGAGTTCTCCAGCTCCTTTACACAGAATGTGAAAAAAAGTACTTCCACTATTAGCTTTTAATTTGATGCCTCATGATTTCATTTAGTTCCCTCCAGTTCTAGTATTATGAGAAACAACAAAAAATAGCTTAACTTCTTTGCCATGCCTCTGTCATGTGTTTCTTTCACTTTTTGTTTTCTAGGCTAAGTTTTAGTGCATTTAGGCTCTGCTTGTGTAGAAAGAAGCCTCTCTTTTTTCTTTGAACCTCCTTGTTGCCTTTGGTATAATTTCTTTCTTATTCTACTGTATCTTTTTTGAGATGGAATGACCAGAAAAAGGCATGGTAACTAAAATCAGTTTGCATCAGGGATTTGTACAGCAATATAGAAGTTTCCTGTTTAATCTTCTGTTCTCTTCCCATTAATTCCTAGCATGCAGTTTTTCTTTTGACTAAGCACTGAGATGCAGATTTCAAAAAACCTGTGACTTCCAGGTCTCTTCCTTCAGTGGTAGAAGTTCATTCAGAGTTCATCATTTGTATATATAGTTGGGGTTGCTTTTACCATGTTCATTATCCAAAGTACTGACAATGAATTTTATTTTGCATTTTATCACTCTGCCACTCAGTATTACAAAATGCTTTTGCAGAACACTACGGTAAATTTTAATTTTGGTCACAGAGGCTATTTTTGTATTGTTTGCATATTTTTAGTGTAATTGTTCAGCCTCTTTTTTCAACTGTTTAAGAATATGCTCAGTTCCTAAGACAGTTCCACATGGGACTCTCCCAACAATCCTCTCCCTTTTTTGAAAATGAGCATTTATTGTTGTAATTTGTTACCTATTTGTCAACTGGTTACTGATCCACAAGAGAACTTCCTCCTTTTCCACATGACAGCTTAGTTTCTTTAAAAGCCACAGTAACAGTTTTTGGAAATCCAAGGTGGGTAAGATGGGAAACCTTCTCCACATGACTCCTTGAAAGAACTTGTCCCTCTCAAACTTGGGAGGCATAAATTTGCTCTTCAGATGTTATATCTTCTCAATTATATTATGTTTATTTATTTGATTCCTAATATAATTTCTACTAATAAGCCTGGACTGAAAGCCATATTTACTGGTTTGTGAGCCTCTTTATCCTTCTTTGAAGTCTATTTTTTTTTTTTTATTTGGTATTATCTTTGTTCCCTTCCCTCTG
Organism: Numenius arquata; assembly: GCF_964106895.1. Taxonomy (NCBI): domain Eukaryota; kingdom Metazoa; phylum Chordata; class Aves; order Charadriiformes; family Scolopacidae; genus Numenius; species Numenius arquata. The sequence continues at coordinate 84,393,304 of NC_133577.1, read as the reverse complement.
AAAGTAGATGGCATAAGGGTAAAGAATGGTAAAAGAAACATGAAATACATAATTTAGCAATTTTATATCTGGGGTTTTTGGACCCCTTATGTGAACATTGTCTGGTCCTGCTGATTTGTCTTTATATATATTGTGAACTGATTCCAAAATTCTTTCACCAACACCGGTCTTGCAGAGCAGGTGAGGTAAACCAGGCGGACTGATTCAAGATGGTTCCCTTTATGACTGTACTTATCTCCCAGGGAAGATTTGTCTCCCGTCCAAATCCACCCAGGACAGTCAACCTCATGTTGTCTGTTGCTGCCTCGCACACCCAAGAGATGCAATGTAGCCTGCGGTAGTAAAAATCAGGTTACCATTTCACTTATGCCATAAAACCATCACCTACACTATGTATCTGAAGCAAATGATAAGAGTGAAAAAGGGCAATCCACATTTCCCTTTTTATTTGAAATTATTAAGAAAGTGGACCACTGTGATAAAACACTGTAGAACTACAGCGTAAAAAGTTTAATCTACTACACATTTGCAAAGGCAGTCTACACAGAGACTGAAAGTAAGGGGTCTAAGCTTTTTTGCTTCCTTTATAATGCATAGAAGAGGTCTGAAAAATGATATGGAAAAAAGGGACTCATTCTCTTGTTACATATTAACAAAACAGGTTTAGGGAAGGCAGGGGGCAATGAAAAATGTTTGGCTTTTCTATAATGAAAAATTCAGGTTTTGTTTCTGCATATGTCTTTTTCCAGAGTTTCTAAAAAAAGTCAGTTCATCTGAGACAGGCATGTGTGGTTTTCCTTTGCATTGATGAAAATAATCTTGACAGATTATTTCCTTTTACCATGTATGTACCTATAAATACTTGGAAAGAAGGGTGTATAAACACCTCTAATAACACCCCTTGTTCTCTCTTTTTCAGCTTTAATCAGCAGAGAGATGAGAATCTAGGTAAAAAAGTTATTAATGAATCTTTCCACAAAACTGACATGACTTTACTGATATTTTTATGGTTTGACAATAGCAGAGAATGAAAGCCTGTAAAAGGAAAAAGAAAAAGCTCTTTCCCAGTGTCTTTATCATAAAGAAACAAAGGTTACCTGTTAAAGAAAAGAAAATTGGGTTATGTGCTCTTTAAGTATAAATATGTGACAGGTTCAAATAGCCATTTGAAAATAGTCTTCAAACAGATTTCCTGGTACTGTGCTATAACATTTTTTTTTCTATCTTAACAAAGCCTCTCAGTAAGAATTTGTAGAAAATTTTAACAAAGCCACAAGCTATTAACTACTGTTAAAAATAACCACTACCTTCAGAAATCTCTTCAGCTACAGATGGAACTTGCTGTTCCTCAAGGAATATTAGAAATAATGTTGATTTAGAAACATAAAAATCACTCCTAACCACTACATTTATCTATGCCTAGTATCTTCATTGTGCAAGAGGAGCAGTATTGCTTTCCTGTTCATGCTTTACACTTTTTTGTCCTCAGGATTAGGATTAGGGCCATACTGAGAAAATATCCTGGAGACTTCAGAAATCTTTGATGTTTCCCTTGGAGTAGCTCCTGTTGTTGGGGACATGAACAGCCACACAGAAACTCTGCTGTTTTGGATGGAAATTTGCTATAATTTGAAACGTAAAAAAGTAAATACAGTGATAAGCATAATGTTTGATTGTTGAAACTAAATAATGCCAGGTTCTTCAAGAAGGTAAGAAGAATTCCAAAATATTTCAAGAGCAGGCATTTAAAGTGAATGCAGAGTTATGACCTTTTGCTAATGACTTTTGCAGTAAATACTGTCTTGGCAGTCATAAAATCTTACCATTATTTTCCCCTTCAGAGTAAGCTCATCATATACAAAGGAAGATTTCTAAGAAAACAGTAGCTGGTAAAACTATGAATGTACTCACAGATAACACCATTTTTTCATTGCCACTTCCATAAGAACTTGCAGTAGTAAATATATGGCTCTAAGATTAGTATAAGCGTAGCTACATTTATAATCCACTAGTCTGAAGACCTGTACCTCTCCAACATCTTTTTAACAAAGCTTTAATAAGACTTTACATGAGTTAACCACCTTCATTCATGTACCACATTAAAGGGCAGAGGTCATGAGTCGATCAGTTTTCATTCATCAGGTACTGTGTTTTCTTACATGTTTATTAGTGTACAAATAAACGCTTTAAAATAAGTATGAATCAAATACAACTTTTTTATTCCCTCTCATCTTCTCCCTTGTCTTGCATTTGTTGCCCTTAATGTTTTCTTGGACCTTCTTTGCCAAACCATAGATAAATTGGAGCCTCCACCTATTGCCACATCACTATTGAGTCCAGCTGATTTACCAGGAGAGCTTACAGCCAATGTGAAACGCATCACAAATGCACTCTCAAGTTGATCCCAGAAGATGTGATCACTTGGATAATCTTTTCACTTCCATTCTTCAAAGGACCCAAGGCACCAGCATGTAAGCCAGTCTGTGAAATCCTCCCCTTCATATAGATAAAGTGGTATAGTCGCATATATCAAAGTCAACAAGCTGTTCTGGGGAATGATGATCCTTCAAAGCCTACTGATAAGAATGCCTTAGCATTTCTTCTCATGCTGTTATGTCATCTACAATGCTTAAATTGCAGCTGTGTTTGTTCATCCTGATTGTGTCCCAGGCATCCTTCTACAGGGACCTTTGTTGACTTCTTGTGGTTCCTATTTCTTGATCCTCTGTCAGAGATTTGTCAGGATAAGAATATGTCTTACAGTTTTAAGGCTTTGATTTTCAAAGACATTATAAGGAAAATCAGTACTTAGCTGTCATTCTTTCCTAAAGTTCTGAAGTCACTTGTGTCCTCTAAGTGGCACATGTCAGCCTCATAGATAAGCAGCTGCTGAGCAGATGTACTTTGATCGTCCAGCCAACCTTTATACCCAAGGTACATGTGCAATGCTTGAGCCCATTCCGAGGAAGTATCTTATCTCAGGGCCAAAAGAAGGAGGAAAACTGCTAATATGAAATCCAGGGCCAGGAGCAATCCTAGGAATGCACCATTTAAGTTGCCTCTCCTTCTTAAGTAACCAGAGGTTCAGAAGTGTGCTCCAAATTCCAGTTAAGGGACTCATCACGCTTCCCTCCTTCCCGTTATAATCAGGCTCTCCCAAAATAGATTCACAAGCTCTCCCATTCTTATCTAGTATAAATACCTGCTCCTTTGAAGACGCCAGAGACACACTCAGATCCCCAAGCGTATCGCTGGATGAATACACTTGAAAGGTGGCAGACTTCTACTGAATTTCTAGCTGGACAAATGGGTTGCTTATTGCAGGTAGATGCCTCTGTCAGGTGAATAATCTTGTCAAGGCAAGTGAAGACTCTTGATATGGCAGAAGGTGCCTGAGTGGCAATACTCTGTTCTTGTGACAAAAATAAAAAAAAAGATTTTGGTTACCAGTAGTCTTTCCAAAATTTTGGTGTAGGGTACACTCCTTCCTACCTGGATAGAGAAGGGAGTGTGCTGCTACTACTGAGATGTGCCCAGGCAGGCTGCAAACTCCTGAGGCTGCCGGCTTAGCTGGGTTGGTGGAGCCTGTAAAAGCCTGTGCGTGTAAGCCAACTCACAGAGCAACACTGTGCAGCGTGGCTTGAGGGTGTGGTGGTAAGGCGCAAGGGTGTTATGCTTTAGGTTGTAGTGGCAGATGCAAGGGTGTTCTCACCGAAGGCCTGAGTTTGTATCCTGTAGACCACTCAGATAAGCAGAAAATCCCATGGCACTTCCTAGTCTTATCAGGTGGCATACTCTGACATTCACTTCCATGGTTGGATAGCACCTGCTCTTCAGGAATTTGGCTTTGAGGAGAGAGTTGGAGGCACTCTTGCAGGACAGTGTGAACATAGCTACTGATTGCTTTGCATTTATTCAGCATATCCACTGATTTGAAACAGCTCTATAATTGTGCATAGCTGAAACTGGTTATGGCATCCATTAACAATTTACAATGTCATGTTTACTCATATCCCACAGTCAGTGACCTATCTGCCATAGCTCCCAGTAGAGCTTAATGTATGCCCATTCTAGGTGAAATACCTCTTAGAGAAATAAAAAAATAGACTCTTAATTTTCTTCTCTTGCTTTGGAGTTTCTTAGCTGTTTCTTTTTCTTGTGTCTGCTGATCTTCTTCCTCAAATTTACCAGACTTTTTACATTCTCAAACAGGACTTGTTTTTCCATTAGCACAGCCACATTTATTCAACCAGGATTATTTAAGGATCTGAAAATGGAATATGCATCTTCCACATAGGAAGATTCCTGGGTCAAAATATCAACTGCATTGCACTCGTGTAAATCAGAGGCATCTTCACTGATGTTGATGCAGTTACAACATAAGAATAATGTAAATGAGGTGTCTTCAAGACCTAGTACTGTGCTTCTTTGAGTAATTAGTTTCTCAGTTTAAGCTTGTAACAATCAACTCAGTCAGAAGTGGGAGGAAGAGAGAGAAAAATAGAAGTTGAATAAGATCTTTATACATAGTTTAGTAAGCATATGATTCTATTACTGTAAACCTTATCAAATTTTGTTACCCTGTTTTTTTGTTTATTTTCTTGTGTTTCTTTGGACAAAGAAATTACTTGTTTTCACCAGCTAAGTGCTAAGCATAAGTCTGAATAATAACTATCAAAAAGGAATCTCTTATTTTCAGGCCCACCTAATATTATAATTCATGTTCCTTCTTTTCTCTGCAATACACAGCTATACACATTTCATATCATGATCTTATAAACCTGCCATCTTTTGTTTTGATTATATGATGTTAATTTTTTTCATCAAATGTGAATCATAAAAAAAATTTAATTTCCAGGTAAACTTTTCATGCCACAAGCTTGCTAGATTCCTCTTATTCTGTCAGCTGAATAATGCTCATTTTTCTGCTTGGAACAGTGAAAATTGTTAATTTACTATGATCTAATCTGCCTTCCTATTCTCTGTCTGGATAAAGGTTTAAATGTATAGATAAATACTTCGTGTATCTAAAAAAAGAGAAGCAACATAACAGTAATCCCTAAATCAGCTTTACATGCTGCCTTAAAAGCAGAATATTTTGCATAATTTAAATAGGAAAGTCCAAAATATATTCTAAGTTCAGTGCTGTACTCTCAGGGGAGGAGAAGACCTGCTGAATTATACTCTGAGAGGTGGGCTAGCACAGACGTGTGTTGGTCTGGATAAGAAAAAATAATCAGGGATACCAGCCTTTAAGAGTATGACTAACCCACTTTCTAAGTCAGTGACACCAAAGCAGTTTACTGTTTTCTTGGAAACATGCCTGTGTTCTGTCCCCTTCCTTCTTGAAACGTACTGCACACAGAGCAGCTGCCAAGCCAGATGAATCGCACACTAGGGGGAATTGTTGTAAATAAGCAGAATGCAGATTGAAAATAGGACTTGGGAATAATTGCAGGAGAGGAAAACAAGCATGATTTTCTCCATCGTGGTTTCCTCTTAACCACTTTCAAAATGCTTTATGTACTACGGAAAATACTCTAGAGAAGAGGTGTAGTGGCTTGAGCTGAATCAAAAACTCATTGCTGTCAATAAGCTTTGACCACCAAAGTTTTGGATCAGGCCCTCAGTCTGCTAGAATCCTGCGTTCAAGGCCTCATGTATTAGTGAAAGACCTGAACGAGTGCATTCAAATACAACATGAAGTTTGGTGTCTATGTCCAAAACTAAACTGAGTCCTGCCCCTCTCAAAGGCTTCCAGACAGTAGGAACGTGTCTCTGACTGCCTGGGCACACTCTTCCTCCTCTGGGTAGCTCTGTCTTCTCAGGGCTGAGGAGCTCAGTGGCTATTTCACAAACCAGCATACAGAGCATCCAACAAGCAACTGGAACAGACTCCTGAAAAAAAATATGAAGTTGACTTTCTTAAAAGATAGCTAGATAAGCAGTTTCTCCTGGGGACACAATTTGAGCACTCATCCTAGAAGCAGGGAAAGGCTTTTTTTTGTGCTCTCTCTACCCAACAGGATGTACACCTGTGTTTTCTACTTCTTCCTAACCATTATAGACACTTTAATGCATTATGGAAGAAAGAGGGAACGTTTCCAACTCTTCCTGTTTAAGTTGTGTTACTGTGCAAAAAAATACAAGATTTATTGTTCTGTAAAGAGAGCAAGACACAACACAAAGCAAGACTGTTTTTATCTGTATTCTGGCTTGGAGGCAGCTATCTAGGTTTCTTGTCCTGATCAGAGGCTTTATAAGGATTTAAGGAGCAATCACTGTGTAAAAAATGTGTAAAGGCTGTTTGGAAAAGGATGAGGATCCAGATATCCTATTGTCAGTGTCTTAACCATTAAGCTATGAACGAACTTCATATATTCTGTGTCATTTTTTGTTCATTTTCCAATTCAATAGATCCTGATTTTTTATTCTATAGCTTAGTTTCATCAGGATAGGGTCCAGAATTTCTCTATTTCTATCTTCCTGGCTAAACTCAGATCCTTTTATAGGAGGGTACACGTAGCATGATGGTTAAAATTTTTTCCTAGTGTGCTTTGTACTCCAAAAAATGTGTCCTATTTTCTTATGAATATTCCAGCAATTGCACAGTGATAAAATGAGAGCAGGAGCTACATTTTAGAAGAGTGTAGCAATAATTACACTTGTCTTCTTGTTGTCCTTATTGTGGTCTGCTTACTGGGGGGTCCTGGGAGAATGCTTGCAAAGCCATGTCCTTCTAGGTATGCAAATGGAGGAGTGCCAGGCCCAGCCATGCCTTATGCATGAGGCAGCACAGTCTCAAGTGTTCTCCTCTAACTATGGATCAAATAAAAACTCTACCTAAATGCAAGCATGCGTCCTTACACCTCTAGATGTGAGTGCAAACCAGTCTCAGTCCTATTGTTGAATATAATTTTGCTGAATTTGGTCTTCAGTATTTCAAGACAGGCTGCTCCGGTCTCTTTGGTTAGTGGTTTGGTTCTGGAAACAGAAATAACCAGAAAAAATTTTCTCCTAGTCACCACTGATGTTACTTTATTTTTTGGTATTAACACAGCTACTGTAAGAACTGGCCAGTTCTCTTGGCTAGTGGAAATGCAGGACTATTTATATTACAAAGAAAGCTAGGCCTGATCCTCAAATTGCAGACCGTGATCCAAACTCTCAAATGTTTCGCTTGCTCAAACATATGTATTGCGTGCATATTTGGTTTTAACACTACAATCCTTATTCAAGCAAAACCACCCACTATGTGTATACTATACACTATTACTGTAGTGTAATTTGGCATCCAGTAACAATCTATTCTCAAGTGACGTTATTCTCCTACCACCACTGTTGCTTCTTGCTTGAAAAATTATTGTTCTTCTTTCAGCTTTCTCCAGCTTTATTAATTAATTTTCTTTCTCCTTCTAATAAGAGAGAATAAAACTTGCCAAAGCATCAAGATGAGAACGCAACATTCATACGTTATTATCATATTTCTTGCATATGCTAATAAGACTGCAATGGATAGTGTTGTATTTCCTCTCTCTCCTCTTCTTAATACAGTCTTAACATGTGAAATACTTCTTGGGGTCTCTGGTAAATATTGAGCAGACACTCCAGTGTGGTGTTTGCAAAAAAGCCAGCCCATGTACATTTATTTTTTTTTCATCTATAAAGAAAAATACACTTATTTTCAAGAAAGGTGGCTTTCATGACATGGAAAGCCAGCAAACAGCAAAGAAAACACATCAGAAATAAATTTTATTTCTATTCTGTATAAGATCGTCCATTGTGAAAACTTTACTAAAGTCTTGCATAGAAACATCTTGTATGTCAAATGTATTTTGAAAGAAAATAGTGTCATAGACTCAGACCCTAGACTTTTCTGAGGTGTCGTTATTTAGAAAGCAGTATGTTTTTTGATTGTATGTGTATGTATACATATGTGCAGTCATACATGTACATGCTAATAGTTATAGAGTGCCATCTGCTGTCATATGAGACTAAATAGTGTTGTTTCTGTTAAGTATTTTGGATCAATAAAGCTGTTGTGCCCTTCAAAGACTTTTTGATTAAGTCACACCAACAGACAAAGAACATTTTTAAATTGTAGGAAGAGTGGAGGTGGTTTTTTCCCTACCTTTGAACAAATTGACCCCTCTATACTCTATATTGTATTTGGGTCAACAGCTGGCTGAATATGAAATGGCAGTGTGCCCAGGCGGCCAAGAAGGCCAATAGCATCCTGACTTGTATCAGAAATACTGTGGCCAGCAGGACTAGGGAAGTGATCATCCCCCTCTACTCAGCACTGGTGAGGCCCCACCTCAAATATTGTCTTCAGTTTTGGGTCCCCCACTACAAGAAAGACATTGACGTGCTGAAGCATGTCCACAGAAGGGCGATAAAGCTGGTGAAGGGTCTTCAGAATAAGTTGTATGAGGAGCAGCTGAGGGAGCTTGGGGTTGTTTAGCCTAGAGAAAAGGTGGTTGAAGGGAGACCTTATGGCTCTCTACAACTACCTGAGAGGAGGTTGTAGAGAGATGGGGGTCAGTCTCTTCTTCCAAATAACAAGTGATAGAATGAAAGGAAATGACCTCAAGTTGTGCCAGGGGAGGTTTAGACTGGATATTAGGAAAAATTTCTCCACTGAAAGGGTTGTCAAGCATTGGAACAGGCTGCCCAGGGAAGTGGTTGAGTCACCATCCCTAGAGGTATTTAAAAATGTGTAGATGTAGCACTTAGGGACATGGTTTAGTGATCAATTTAGCAGTGTTAGGTTAATGGTTGGACTCTTTACGGTGATCTAGAAACAAATTACGCAGAGTTTAGGCACAATGTAAATAACAGCACAGGTGTTCACAAGCAGCATTCAATCTCCTTTTTGGGAATGAAAATCTAAACTTGTTTTTGAGGAGAAAAGTCTGCCTTAAGAATTGGAGCCATAGAAAGATTAAGGCAAAAAATTTGCCACTCATCACAGCTTCTTCAGAGAGGCAAATTTAAAACCCCCAGCCATATGGCATTTCATTGCCATTTCATGCCAGTCATTTTCATGACTGAAAACTTGCTCAAATGCTGTCTCTTAAGACTGTTCAGTACTTCCGTCTGGTGGCCTGTTCCATAAAATATTTCTCACAAATATTAAATTGTTTAAATCACTCTCTTTATTTGAACTTAGGAAATTTTTTGATTATGTAGATGCATAGAAGCACAGCTTTACTGTGAGGGTGGTGAGGCACTGGAACAGGTTGCCCAAGGAAGTTGTGGATGCCCTGGAAGTGTTCAAGGCCAGGCTGGATGGATCTAAAATTTAAAGCTCAAGAAAATCATATTTACCTCAGTTTTTCAGAAAGAGAGAAGAATGAAAGCCAACCATGTACTCTTCTAGGCAAGCTGACTTCTTAATCCCTTTAGGAAAGGTAGCTAGGGAATCAGAACATTTTCTTCTATCTGACGTGATTATAGAACTGTATCTTCCACTCTGCTATGGCATCTTTATATGCTGCCATGATTATTTGGTGTTTCTTGTAAAACATATTCCTGTAGAAATATCCCAATCTTGGCACTCTAATAGGACAATGTTGTGGGCTTCAGCTGCTTATGTATTTTCAAAAACAATCCATACTCTTTCTATTTTCTTCTTTTGGCATTCAAATGCAGATACGTGTAATCTCATCTTCAGAGTTACTATCATCAGTATTTTCAATATTTTTTGGCAATGAGCACCTAAAATAGGCTCTTAATACAGGCACCCATATAAAAAAGAGGAGGTAAAAGGAGCTAAAAACTATGGGTAGGATTTGAAAATCTTCTCTTTCACCCTCCCTTTCCTGAATCACCCCCTTTTGTCTTTTGCTGTGCTTTTCAATGCAAGTTACCTACCACTCATATTGCTGTGCATTACATTTCTTCTGTGAAATGTTTAACTTTCTGCTCTTTTCTCATTATACGTTTGATTACACAGTCTTCATTACATACTTTTATACACTACTGTCATTACATGAATTTAGTAGGTGAAAGATATCCATTTCTTTAAAAGTTGTTGTCATCTTCATTTATCCCTTCCTTCTACAACACCATATTTTTAAAATATTTCTTTTTCATGGAATACTGCTGTAGTGGCTTTAACAGCAGTTGAGGTAAAATATGGGAACAACTGAACCTAAATTGGAAAACTCATTCTGTTAGGTCTTATGCTGAGTTATTGCTGCTTTTCACAGTTCTGTGGTGCTTTCAGATTTTGAAGGATGCTGGAAAGACAAGCATATCAGGCCATAAATCTATACTGTATGTATGGGAACCTAAAGAGACTTAAATGTAGACCTGCCTTGAAAAGTGAGATTGTCACTGGAAGGATGGTTAGAAAAATATTAGCTGGTGGGAACTCAACCCATTTGTGTCAGCTTTCAGTGTTTTCTTGTACACAAACCATTTCTAAGCAGAAAATCAATAAGGCTCATATTGTCGTGTAAAACTAATGAAAATGTATAGTTTGAAAGTAGTACCATGAAAGGCCAACACTTAGGTGAATATCTGGAATGGATTTCCAATTTCTGTATTTCAGTAGGTTTAAATTTTGGCAGAAAAATATAGAACAAGACACTCAAATTACTTACGTAACATTTTGTGTTAAGTGACTGACTGTTTTATTGGCCTCCAGATACGCTCCTCCATGATCAGGGACCAAGAAAGAAAAAAGATACTGCATTACCTAGAGTTTGCCACAAATCTAGCAAGAAATTTTACTTTAAGTAATAATATTCTTGAACGGACAAGGAAAATTAAAACTTAGGATTTTTTTTTTTTACCTGAAAGAGGAATCGTGACTAAAATTATCCATTTCAAAAGAAAATCAACAACAAACAGAAAGTCATTGGATTTTCAGCTTTCTTTTTAGCTAGACACATCTCATCTTCTTAAGTCCCTGAGGAACGAACAACACAACTCCACAGTCAGGTGGAAATTCAGTAGCTGAAAGAGTATGGCAGTCTGACATACCATTCAGGCAGTCTGGCAAACAGGCAGGTAAGAAACCAGGCGGGGAAGGAAACAGCTTGTCCTAATCACTCAGTTCCTTAGATAAATTTGACAGAATCAATATAGTATCATGTAGTATTATAGTCTGGAGTAATTGGCTTATTTTGCCAGGGAATAGTTCCAGTGGTATTATAAACAATTCTGATTTTTGCTTACAAATTACTTAAGCAAGAGCCAGACTCAACTTCCACAATAATTAATTGGAATAATTTTCTTTTCAGAGTTGTGCTTTACCTGCAGACCTGCAAATCTGCAAGAGTTTTACATGCACATTTTTATTCATAGATTTTAAAAACATATGAGCAATTATTATAAGAGTGAGTAAGTAAGTAATGCTCAATGTAAAAATGTGCTGCAGTAAGTAAAAAAGTTGAGGACAATAGCAGCTCATATCCACAGTTGCCAAAGAAACTAGGAAAGTAAAAAAATAATGGAATTTAAAACTTTCAAACACCTTTCAGGTAGACTAAGTGCTTTTTTTCTTGACTTCTTAAAAAAAAAAAAGTAAATCACTATGTGTCCTCTTTTTATATGCAATATTTACATGATTTTCTTTTCCCTGTATATGTGTTCAGTTACTAGGTGCCTTTACCAAGCAACTTGGATCAATGAATTCCAGGTTTTATTGTAATTGAAATATAAGCACCTAATGTAATTTTTAAGATCTACAAAGTGCCAGTGAGGTGTCAAACTGAAATTAATGTCTGTGCAAGACCATTCTTATAGTGTCAAATATCAAGGTCAGATCTGATTACATCAATAGTACAACGAGAGGTAAAGAAACCCTTGGGTACTCCTTACTTGGCTCCATGGAACCAGGCCTTTCACTACAGATTATAAATAAGAGGAAAAATGACAACATTTCACACTCCAATGTGAAAGCATTTATTTCCCTTTTCCAGCCTTTATTATTGTACCATTATTATAGAACTTATCATCATACACTTACTGTAGTGCATTAGTACAATCAAAACAAAGGGACTCACTTTGAATAAAACAGATCATTATGTCTTCTATAATTGAGACAGTTTTGAGGAAAGCTTGCAACATTATCCCTAGGTTTTTGGAAAGCCCTTGTTTAGCTCTTGGAGATCAATGCTGTTCTTTAGAATTTTACTGCTCTTCTTTTGTTATCACGAAAAGAGCTCCCAACAATAAATTGTCACTGACTCCAGAACAGAATTAAGTTTAAGAGTATTCCCAGCAATAATATTCAAAATGCAAGCATTATGCTACATAGCATAATGTTACCTTGCAACAATAAATATCTTAATGCATTTTGGATTCTTATGTCCTGTTTTTTATACACCTGACATATATTTAGGCAATTTTTTCAAGCTTTTCATTGAAACATGAGTTGGAAAAAAAGAACAGTTGTTGTGGCTGATTTTATTGTTGCTGTTGTTTAAAGAAAGCCATCTTTCAGTAACAAGAAGTGAAATCTAAGAAATCTGCTAGGTAGTAGACAAACCACAAAATTGTGGGAACTGCCAATCCTAGTACAGTTTCACAAAGATATAATGCATTTCACTTTCATAATAACTAGCTGAAATGAAGGCCTAGCTTTAGGTATCAGGGGACAATTACTAGTAAAGCTCTTTTACGTTTGGAAGAGCCCATTCTAAACCTTATGAACATGGACATGTAGGGAAGAAAGTTTTTACATGAAAAAAAAAGCTATTCAGCTATTCAGGGATGGAGGATAGAACTGGAGTTACATTATAAAATGCAAAGCCATACAAAGGGAAAAAGAAATCTATTTTAAGAAACTTAATTTATTTCTAAAGCTAATAGTTATAGAAGATAAAGATACAGTAATACAGTTCCTTTATCATTTTAGAAGGTTTAAAAATAGAGTTTTAGGGGAATACATATATTTTACAGCAGTCACTTTAAACTTAGGCATTTGGTCTCCTGTTTCAAGAGAGGGAAAGAGAGATGTAAATTGCCAGAGCATGGCAGTTCACTCAGATTCCTACAGTAGGGTGGGAGGAACTGCTGTCTGAAAAAACCTGTCTTTCTTCCCTGACTACAGGCTGTCTTGAACAATCAGCTTATACTTGATTCCTAATATTTAGATAGCTAAAATTAGACCAGATAAATTCCACCTTATGTTAAATAGTTCTCCATGAAGACAGAAACATGAAAAAGGCTGTGAGGTGGAAGATAATGGGATTATTTGCATTGCTTGTGCCAGGGGTGCAGTGAAGAACCTTTGGTCTTCAGCCGAACTCCTAGTATGCAACGCACAACACAAACACAGAGCAAGAGAGCATGCCCTGCCATAGAGAGCTTATTCATTCCCCACTGTGAAAGATACTAATAGTTCTATCAGCGCAGGAGTATCTTCCCACGCTGGTCTGCTACAAAACTATGATCTTAGTCATAATTCAGTAATGAGCTTTCTAATGCAAGTAAAGAATACATTAGAAAGGAAAAAATGTTAATGCCTTATATTGATATCTTCTCTGATTCTTAAGGATGCCTTATTCGCCAAGCTTCCCCACAATGAAAGGTCTAACTTTCATCACAAGCTGAATGTTTTAAGAATTCAAAAGCATTTGTAAGCATCTGGACCCTTATATTATGGGTGTCGACTGGTAAGGCAAAGGTTTCTGTGTAGCTATAGGTGAGTATGTGGAAGAATAATTTTCTAAGAGATTTGGTTTAAAGATCGAAGGCTAAAGTCAGATAAAATTTTATGAATTTCAGGGTATATATTCCAGATCTACTATCCATCCAGTATGAATTGTCTTCTTTTTCCTTCAAGTTGTACTCATATAATCACTGTGCAGACTATCACAGAAGATATAGAAGTTCATGACAATGGACAAAATCTCTGCAATATTGGGTGTTTTTTCTTATAAGACAGGTCATATCATTTGTCTCTGGCTAACTTTTCTTCCTCCTTTCTGTGTGACACACAAAAAATATAGATACATTAAATCCTGTTTAACATCCCATACAAAATGATGGCCATGCTAGATACACAGTGGATGTATGCAGGGTACGACAGACTTCATTTTATGGGAAGTTGTTACAAATTCTTCCATATCAAGGACTAAGTTATATTAACTGCAGTGTATTAACTGGTCTTTAAAATTCCAATGACATGTATAGGAACTAAAAATATTGAAGCTGCAGCATTTTAAAACAAGAAGCAAGTCATCCAGAAAGCATAATAGGTTGAAATACAAAATTTATTTACTACTGGTTTGCTTTTTAACAAGCTTTAGCACAGTGTCAAATTTTCAAATATTCCAAATGTTGGTTGGTGAGTATTAATTTATTTATTTGTTTTCAACTAGAAAAATGCTGTAAATCACTTGTTTTTGTGAGGCATATGCTGTTAAATCCAGTAGCTGAAATATAGTTGGACATATAGTAACATCTAAGGTGAAACTTCAGGAAGTAATATAACAGTAACAGTAATGAATTAAGAGATAATTTAATTCAAAAGCAATTAATCTGGAGCAATTTTTTTAGCTGGTACATTAGTGACATAACTATAAAATTTGAGAACTTCCATCAGACATTGCTAGACACCTCAAGAGATAGACAAACCTCTTATTAAAAGGGTTTAGATAGTTATGGCAGAAAATTAAAAGCTGATGATTCATTTTGCTATTACAGAAGAAATAACATTACTTGGAATTTATAAATTATTCTTTTTGTCATAGAATGCATAATGAATCACAATTTTTGTTCATCACTTGCTTATTATTAATTTAACAGGCATAGAGATGGTGTAATATATTTTCTCCGATTCTATTTTTTATTAATAGAAGTCTTCCTTTTCAGGTTTAGCCTGGTGACCAAGAGGAATGTAGTGTTGGAGTAATGAAGGAGCAAAGAAAACAAGTCTCCTTGAATTTAAGTTCTCCTGATTTACATAGCAGTCTGCTCAACAGAGAAAATGATTCTATTATCCACAACAGAACACACACTTCATTATGGAAAAGTGGTGTGCGCTGCTTTAATGAAGCCATAGACTACAACGCAGGAATTGTGAAGGGCTCATTTGGGATGCAGCTGCTTACCTGGTTGCAGGAACATCTAGGGAATGTATACATTTTATCCTTTCTCCGGCTAATATGCAAATAGTTGTAATGAAATTAATGGTATTACATCAACATTTATATAGAAAATATTTATTTATATGTGTTTACATGTAAAATATCAACCCTCATTCAATCCAATAACTGCCCTCATTCCAGGACCTACTTTCAACATTTCGCTTTCTCTGGAGAAAACAGTACAAAAGTTATTCAACACAGAAAGGAAGTTTGGTAAATGTTCCTTTTTGAAGATATCAGTGATACATATTAAGGCTTACTTGAAATATATTCCCTTGTTTTCAAGATAAGACATCTATTATTTATGCTGCATTTCTCAAATTGAAAGCAGTGCAAATCTCAGGAGTTTTAGAAGAATTCTGCATGGCACAGATATAACAGATACAGTGGGTCTGTGTTGAGTGCATGTTTGGATATAAAGGCAACAGAGGAGCTTCTGGTTTTGTCCATGTTGCACAACTGTAGTACCCCTGAAGCTTTTAGTTGGTTTTCAAAGTGAATTGTCTGAGTGCTCACAGTGTCTGACTCCAGGAATGCCCACCAGGACATCCTGAGCAGAATCTGGACAGAGGAAATTGGCAGGGAGAAGCTGCCCTTTCAGTGCCCTGTCAGAACACTGTGGCATCTGACAGTGTGTCAACATCCTTAGGCACACTGTGAAACACCTTAACATGGAGAATGCCAGATGCCCAGCTGCAAACAGGTCCCACCTGAGAAGGAGGAAAGGGAGCAGCTGCACCTACAGCATCCCATTGGATGGAACTCCATAAGATCTTCATAAGGAACACAAATCAAATCCATTTACTTCCAGGCTCTTCTCATCACAGATTAATCTCTAGTCTCATGTGAGAGTCTCATACCATAAGGACATATCTGCATGTCATGTAGCCCAGGTCAGACCTCTATTATGAGTAAAAGATGTGTAAGAGACTATCATTCTGCTGCGACAAAGGCACTACAAACGTGGTCTCTCTGTAAACAGTGCAAACACAACCTTCTCATCCAGTATACAGGCCTCCCCCAACCATTCATCCATCCCAGGGCTGAAAAACTGCCACTTCTCAGCTTGGAAACAGGTCACAAGTCTCCATCTGGGTCCAGCTACTACTAGCACAGTCAGTAAGCAAAAGATGAACTGCTCTTTCTTGGGCAATGTCTTTTTGGGGTCGATCCCAGAATACTTAGATTCATCTGCTGTTGCTCTTGACACAACACCAGACGATGTTCCTGGAGACATGCCCTGTAGAGTGCATGGCAGTGTAGCTCCTCACAACAATATGCCTTGTTGTCCTCTTGCATGGTGCCCTCTAGGACCTGTACTTTTCCACTATCTTCCAAGCTCATTTATGATAGCTTGTGACACATACTAGTGCAGTGAGATCATCCTAGAGAATGATGATGGGATATTTTAGAGTAGGGTGGTATTTCATGGCACAGACAAGTTAGAGTGGGTGAACACCAAGTGTCTTGCTAGACATGCTGTGAGGACCCGTAGGATGTCTTGATGAGAAAAACTTACACAGTTTGGATATGTCTGAACTACCCCAGAAATGCCCTGGGAATTTGGTGTGTTGACAGCAAGTATGAGTCTGAGGTGCTTTTGCCAGCATGGTCTTTAGAGCGGCCAAAAAAGAGCAGTGAAGACAGAACCAGTGAAAATGAGAATTTTCAAGCTAAACCTCCAGTTTGCCAAAAGGAGAGCTTCCATGGGCTAACTGTGTAAGGAGGGGGTAAGTGTGAGGCAAAGAAGTTATCAGTTCTAAATTACCTTCAGATCTGACCTTACAGTTAATGTTCACAAAGTTTAGCCCTTATTTTCAAGATATCTATGTTTCTGAAAGCAAAAGTGAAGGTAAATTGCAGGTCTGAGGAAAGTAGAAGGTCTGTACTATCTTGGTCTAATTTTCTTGCCACTAAATGAGAGTTCAGGTGCCTGGGTGAGCGAGAGTCCTGTGATAATTTTTCAGTGCTTGCTGCCCTGGCCCCATGACCCTTGCAGAGGCCTCACATCTTTTGCCCTCAGTTGCCTCAGGACTCCTGTTCCTCATCTTTCCTGTCTCAGAGCTACTCTGAGCCCTTTTAGCCCATCCCCTTCCTTCCCATCACTCAATTCTTCCCATCTCAAAGCCTTCCGTGCCCTCTGCTCAGCTACTTCCAAATCCCTTTCTGACTTAATGGTGCAGGTTCGTGCTCCCTGACACTTCCCCACCACCTCTTCCTACCCATGTCTGTCTCCAGGAGGCACAGCTTTTTGACATAGAGGCTGCTGTGCTCCTCTACCTCTGCAGTGCCTGCACCCAGTGGGGGTAGCTGCTGCACATCAAGCCACCACTGCTGCCAGCATCTGCTTGTACTCTTCAGCTAATCTCCACTCACGTCCTTCCAGCAGTGGTTGTGGCTCTCATTCTGGCAGGGATTTCAAAATCCTGCAGAGAGATTGCTTTTATAATATATTGTCCTAGATGCGTTTCAGAGGAAATGTTCAGGAAAAAGAGGGGAAAAGAAAGCCCTCCCTGCAGGAGCCTTCTCTTCTCTACCAGCCATAGAGATTTTCTGGGAGGATCTTTGAGGGTTTTTTTAGCTTTCTCTCCTAAAATGATTGACAAATGTTTCTAGGAGACTTTGGCTTTGCCTCAAAACCTTAATATAGCATTAAGGAGAATTACATAATTTAAAGACAGCAAGGCCAAGCAGGTCATCCAGTGCAACCTCTCAGCAGTGTAATCTTGCGCTGTTTAGGTATTTTGTGATGCCTTTGTCTAGTCTAGATCTGATTTAGAAAGGGCTGAGGCTTCCTGTACTCCTCAGGAGTTTTCTGAAAATTTACATGATTTTAATCTTTAGAAGTTTGAACATAAGAAGAGTGATACCTATGACTTTCATTCAGATTACAGAAACTTCCATTTTATACCATCCTAATTTCACTTACGTACAAAAGCTGAAACATACTGTTACAGATCAGCAGCAACATAAATAAAAGTGAAAATGGGCTACTCAGTCATTTTCTCTTTGCTGCTCATTCACAGGGAAAAAGAGCTCTAACTAAGCAAGCTCTCCCTCTTCTATAATCATCAGTGCATCTCACCTATTTTCAACCCTTAGATCTGCTCTTTTGGATGAGCATGTCTTTTTTTCCCCTTCTCTCATTTTTCTTTTTACTTTTGACCTTTTCAGTCATTTCTCAATACCTTTTCTCAAATGCTTTGGGGGACTTTGTGAAATACTTCGGAGTGTTCTGCAAAGCTGTAGGATGCCTGAAGTTCACAGTAAGTCTTACTGCTTTGCTAGAGTGCATGAAGGAACAGCTGTTCCACTGAAACCAACAAGGATTTTGATACAGATTTCTCTGGGGTTCAAACATCACCTTGTTTCTCCTGTTTTTCAGCTTCACTTTTCTCTTCCAACAAAATTTTGACATTACTAATTCTGATAAGAATGATTTGATATAAATTTTTAGAACAGCAAATAAGATGTGTCAGCTTGACTTTCAACGCTTGTATCAAGCGGGTTTTTGTTCTAGCAGGCCACAGTACTACAAATTTGCATACTTGGCTATGTGGGTAGGAAAAATCCCATCGACTTGAGCAGAACTACCTGGAGGCACAAATTCACCATGGATGATTGTGTGATAAAGGGTGTGATTGTCCTCATGACACAATGGGAACAGCTAGGCTTGTGTTAGTGCTGAATAAGAAACTTTAGAAATTCAGGATTTGAACCTTGGGCATGAACTGTAATAAGGCCATTCCACCTGTTACGTTTCTCTGTGCAATGAAGAAAGGTAAGAACTGTACTAGAACTGGCATTGAAATAAAGAGAGAGCATAAGTGTTTATGCTCTCAAACACTTGGGGTGCCATTTGAGTTGTCAAGTCTTATTATACTAAGTATCATAGATTCATAGATTCACAGATTGGTCCAGGCCGGAAAGGACCTCCAAAGGTCATCTAGTCCGACCTTCCCGCAGTCAGCATGGACACCCCCAACTAGACCAGGTTGCCCAGGGCCTCGTCGAGCTTCACCTTGAATATCTCAAGGGAAGGAGCCTCAACCACCTCCCTGGGCAACCTGTTCCAGTGTTCCACCACCCTCAGAGTAAAGAACTTGTTCCTAATATCCAATCTAAATCTCCCCTTCTCCAACTTAAAACCATTGCCCCTCATCCTGTCACTGCAGGCCTTTGTAAACAGACTCTCCCCAGCCTTCCTGTAGGCCCCCCTCAGGTACTGGAAGGCCACTACTAGGTCTCCCCGGAGCCTCCTCTTCTCCAAGCTGAACAACCCCAGCTCCCTCAGCCTGTCCTCATAGGAGAGGTGCTCCAGCCCCCTGATCATTTTAGTGGCCCTCCTCTGGACCCGCTCCATCAGGTCCATGTCCTTTCTATATTGAGGGCTCCAGACCTGCACACAGTACTCCAGGTGAGGTCTCACCAGAGCAGAGTGAAGTGGCAGAATCACCTCTCTGGATCTGCTGGCAACACTTCTTTTGATGCAGCCCAGGATGTGATTGGCCTTCTGGGCTGTGAGAGCACATTGCCTGCTCATGTCCAGCTTCTCGTCCATCAGCACCCCCAAGCCCCTTTCCTCAGGGCTGCTTTCTAATACCTCATCCCCCAGTCTGTATTTATACAGAGGATTGTTTCGGCCCAGGTGCAGAATCCTGCACTTGCTTTTGTTGAACCTCATGAGGTTCATCTGGGCCCACCTCTCCAGCCTGTCCAGGTCCCTCTGAATGACATCCTGTCCCTCTGGTGTATCGACAACACCACACAGCTTGGTGTCATCTGCAAACTTGCTAATGGTGCTCTCAATCCCTCTGTCTATGTCGTTGATAAAAATGTTAAACAGTACCGGTCCCAGCACAGACCCTTGAGGGACACCACTTGTCACTGCTCTCCATCTGGACTTCAAGCCATTGAGTACCACCCTCTGGGTGCGATCATCCAGCCAATTCCTTATCCACTGAACAGTCCACCCATCAAATCCGTATCCCTCCAATTTGGCAAGCAGGATGTTGTGAAGGACTGTGTCAAAGGCCTTACTGAAGTCCAGATAGATCATGTCCATAGGTCGTCCCTTATCTACTGACCTAGACACTCTATCATAGAAGGCCACTAGGTTAGTCAGGCAGGACCTGCCCCTAGTAAAGCCATGCTGGCTATCTTGAATCATCTCCGTGTCCTCCATGTGCCCAAGCATCATCCACACAAGCCACAAGCACAATCATCCACATGCCACAAGCATGCCCAAGCATCATCCACACCTCACGTGTTGTTGAAAGACACTTCTAATTCTTCCCCAATATATTTTTGGACAGAGTAAAGTATTTCTTGTTATGATAGTGAACGACAAGCTTTAAAGTTTCATTTGTGGGGAAGTATCTGCAGAGAATTTAAGAAAATGAGCAAGATGTGGCCTCTGCTTGGGTGTGTGTGTGCAGTGGATATGGTATTACCTGTTGTACAACAGGCTGGAACTAGTCTTCAGAATTCTTCTTTTTAACTATGTGCGCTAGATGTATTTGAAATAAATCTGGGTAAAATGTTTGCCATTATGTAATGGGTATTCTGTCTGGGATACCCAGACAAAACACATATAAGTTTTGCCTCATTGTAATTTGGTGTGCTTGGTTTTGAAAAGCACTCTTTTTCCCCATTGGGCTGAAATATTCATAAGGAAAAAAATATTTTGCAAAACCTGCATTTTTTCATGAACCAAACAAAGTGAAAATCTAGTAAATGGCTCAAGTTATAAACTATTAATCAAGTTTATAATTCTACATTATATTGCTATGAAAATAATGTTTTTGAGTCACCTTACGTGACTCTGTCCTTCTGGAACAAAGTATTGAATTTCCAAGTGATGGAAATTCTAGCCATCTGAATGCTGAACAAGATCATTGTGATTAATGGATGTCACAATTAATATAGAATGAATTAATAATGACTTTCAATTTTGCAGTAAAATGCTGAAGGTAACAGGTATCTTCTGTGATGTACTTACTGTATGTCTGCAAGAGATTAATGTTTTAATGAATACCATTAAATGATGTGAAACTGCTGTTCTTCATTCCCTTTAGAAACAAATATTTTGTAGCTTACTGTTGATCAAGTAGTAAAAACTCATTAAATTAGACATATTTATAGGGGAAGTGCATAGGATATGTCCTTAAAGAGAAATTAAATTTTTGGACATGGAACACTTAGAATGAGATGTAACTGATAGTTATCAGACTCAGTCCAAATTGCAACAACAAACCTGCATGGATAATAATTAATTGCATGTTTACTTTTGAGAACAGGGCTTTCAGAAACTAAATAGTAATTTGTATACAGAAAAAGTATAATAAATAATTATCCAGTATCACGAGATACACATTGACCATTATAGTCAAACTTTCTTCTTGGTGCAATACGTGAATGCATGTACCAAAAGAAAATTACCTTTACTCCTGAGAATATAAATGTTTGAGACAGAGTAAGGGTGACAGAAAACAACAATGGGGGCTTGAGGCTTTATGTTATTAAATGGCATATGGTCTTGGTCACATGATCATCCTTCCTATTTTTCATTTTGTTGTGATAAAAAAAATTAAATATTACTAGTTTTATCTTTGTGTTCATGTTCTAATAGCTCAGGACAGAGTTTACTTGAAGCTAGTGGCACTTCAAAGATTTGACTTTCACACACTGTAGGTAATTTGGGGAGATTAGTAAAATATCTAATAATGGTCATAATATTTCTGTGGATAGACTGGGACTGCAAACACATACCCCAAAGCTTTGCTTCAGGTTTAAATCAGTATTTTCCTGCTCCATTTCTGTTGGATTTTGAGTGTTTCTTTCTTCTAGATTTTTGTGGAGTTCCACATTAGTTGGTTTTGAAATGGTTGATTTCTAAACTGTCCCCAAACTGCACATTCTCTGACAGCATCATGGGGGAAATAACATTACAAATTTTTATGTATATTTCTTTAAGTCCCCCCAAACGCTCTTCTTGCCATGAAATGGACATAGAAGGTGTTTCTCTGCTTTCTCAAAAGTGCCAGTCTATAATGAATTCTGAATTCAGTACCTTTCTGAATTCAAACCATGTGTGAATGTTCTCTCTGAAATACAACAGGAGTTTCCCATACAGCAGGCTGCACCTTTGGCTCACCTTTGCTGAGCAGTTTCACCTCAAAGTTCTGTGGCCATAAACTGACAAATTCTGAGGCTGCCTTAACAGGATGGCTTTTGGGCATCTGTAATTTTACAGATGGGCATGTGTAATTTTACACATGAAAGCTACCGTATTGGGACACAGAATCTGACACAGATCATTTGCTGCTGTTAATTTAAAGTGTGAGAAAATATACACATCAATTATAAAAAGAGGATTGAGTGTCTAGAGCTGAAACTCAAGATTCAGACTCTTATTGACATTTGTCTATGTACCTTCAGAAGTGAGGAGGAAAAAGCTTGTTTAGACTGTCCCTGAGTTTAAAGGGAATGTTGATATTCAGGCTTGTAATCAAATCCCAGTGTGCTTGCTCCTGTGCCTGTTTGATATGGATCCTCCACGTCCCACCACCTGAAAATAGAAATAACTTTAAATGTCACATCCTTTCACTGTTCAGTTTTAAGAGAATAGAGATCAGGGAAAGATACCTAGCAGCATTGTACAAATCAACATTTAGCAGATAGTGAGGAGATTTGTAAGGCAAACAGGCTCACACATCTGCCTTCAGCCTGAAAGATTACATGCAGTAATGCTTATTTGCAAAGCTGTGGAAAAATCTCATCCACAGAAAACCATCCTCCATGAGGCATGGTTTTTTTTTTTCCTTTGCTCCATCTCCTTTCTGATATTTATGTTAGAATGAAGGGCCTGCAAGGCTGACTCTAACCAAACGACCCTGGGGTCGGCAGGCTGCCTTGAGGAAGAAACAAGGGCACAGTGTGGGAGCTGTGGGCAGCCAGCTGCCATCCTCAGCTTCGGTGTGCCTCTGGGACTGCCATGCAAGCTCACCTTTTTGCAGCTAGCTCCTACTGAAACTTCACTGAGTTAGGTGCCTTAATATTTTGAAGCTGTGGGACAAGTTCAGCTTTGAAAAGGTCTTTAGTTTTGATTAGTTGAAAAAACTGCTGGGTAACCAAACTTCCTGGGCCATTTTCTAAAGAGAAAATTTTGCTGATGCCAAATGCTGGGGCTCCACTCAGAAGCACTGGTGCACAAGGTTAGTTTCTTCCTTCTTCTAGAGTTATCACTGACCAAGTGGAGCTTCTATTTTCACAGGTCCCTCTTGCTACGCTGGGAAAAACTGTCAATTTCCTAGGCAATAACACCTATCGCCTTTCCCTTTGTTACCTTTAAAAGAGCTGCAGTTCGTTAATTTAAAAAAGTAGATGCAATTTATCCACCTTGGCCACTCTTGTTTTTTCACCAACTAAACAGGGCAGTCTACTTCATCCTGATTCAATTGATTTTTTTGCCTACTGGGAGCACAAGTAATAAATAGCAACCTTATTTAATGATAACTGCAGTGGGCTTGCAATAGTTGTTCAGTAGTTTCAGTGACATAGTATTCTTTGTTTGATGGCTATGTGGGTTCCCACTAGGTCTGAAAACATTAAAGATCTGAGGAAAGCCATTTTCCTTCTTAATGGGAGAATCAATTGCACTGAACACATAGGTTCAGGCTGATATGATTAAATGACATGTGCTAAGGAGATGGACTTCTTGCTGTATATTTTAGCCTCTAAAGAAGCAACTGCTAACCAGTGCTGATCTTCATACCAGATCGGCTAAGAGCATAAGGTTGGATATTTGTTGTATGTTTTTGGTGTTCAGAAGAACAATATTGTAAGCTGCTTTCTTTGATTTATTGCCTTTTGAGGCAAAAGAAATCTGAAACCTTAAGTAGCCTTAGGGGATTTAGAACTCCGCCAGCAAAGGACAATGTCTTTGTTTTATGCTCCTAGAGGTCCACTGGCAGATAGGAGAGGATCTAATTTCATTGTCCTTCATTTCCATAGACATGTGATCAAGAAACGCTGCACATAGTGCAAGATGCCATTGTTTTTATTGACCTTAGAAGTGTAATCTCCAAAGTCTGGCTCAATGTGATAAAAGATGTTCTTGATGCCATACATCTTTGGATCTTCCTCTTTCCAGTACCCATTAACGTTTGGTGTCATTACATGTATTCTGAAATTTGGAGGCATTTAACTGATCATTTTACAAATAAATCTAAAATTAACATTTTGTTTTCAACATTAAATACTTAGAATTCCTACAAACAACAGATGAAGGACATTTATTTATGTATTTATTTTGTACCCTGTTTTTCATCTGTACATATATAGAATAACAAGTACAATTTTACAACATTGTTCTGCACCACTGTAAGCTATTCTCAATGTCAGAATGTTTGTTCCTCCACTAACAGGCACAAATCTCTTCAAAGTTTAATTTTAGATAACAGTAGTAATAATAACGCAGCCTCTGTTTACTGAAATGTTGCAAAGTTATTTCCATTAATGGTAAAAAATGTTGGTTAATTATCCCACACTTTGTTATCTACAGTGACCATGTGGTTTTGATCATTTGTACCACTTTACAGAAACTGGAATTTCTTTTCCAGGAATCCTGCTCTTCAGTCTTTGAAGATAGTGACAGCACTGCCATTGACTTTACTGAAACTAGAATATAAGCCTTCAACTGCCATGTAATCTGTCTTAAATACACAATTTCTTTTTGTTCATCTTCTATTGCACTTGCTTTGTAATGATTATTTTCTGAATTCTGAAGATTAGTCTTTCAGTAAATCATTTAATATCCCACTGGATTTCCTTAATCTTCCAGATTCTATTCATTGTCTCTTTTTTTCTGTGGAAGGAGCTTTTCAGTCATATGCTGTTTAAAAATATCATAGGTGACATAATGAGAGTCATAAAAGTTAAGAGTCAGCTAACGCTGTCTATATGCTGCAATCCAGTTAGAAAGTGGTGTGGATTGAACTACACCATTCTGAACTGTTCTCACATAAACCTTAAGTGGTGGTTGCCATACAGATTGCGTGCCGCATTCTTGACTGTGGAGGAAATTCATTCCATATATAGATTTGACCTCTTAAATGTAGAATACTGAAACATTAACCTCTTAAGCATCCTCTCACCAGAAAAGAAATAGGTGTATTCAGTTGGATTATTCTCATTTCTGTTAGTTTTACACGTGAAAATCATTTCTTCATCAATAAAACAAAAATGGTCATGATTTCGTAATTGTTAAACATATATCAGTGTAAAACCACATAATCACAGAGACAAAATAACAAGGCTCCTAGGTGCAAAAAATCCCAAGGTGCCCTACCTGAATCATCTTATCCTGTTTTGGGAATTCTTGAGAGAAATAAACTCACAACTCTGAGTTCCTCATGGATTCAGTAATGTCTGCTGATTTCCATGGAGCCTCTCAACCTGTGCTGTGTGCACCATTGAAACTGCCCACACAAACATACAGAGAACTTCCCAGCATATTCAGGCCAAGGCTAATCCACCTCCATGGAGCATTATGAAAGTTTTTCTTTCCCGAAGGGAAGTAACATTACATTTTAGAAGTGTTGGACTACAAAGAGTCTGAAAATTAAGAACTCACATTTATATCAGTGGCAGAAAAAGCAAGCTACAAGACTTGGTACATATTTTAAGCACTGCAGTGATTATATGGTTTGACTTTGAGAAATTGAAGGCCCAGCACCTGAGGGAAGGATTTGCTCACTGTGCAACAGAATGTTTTTAGGTACAATGTGACATTAACAAGTCTATCTAAAAACCATAAAAATTTAGTACTAAAGAGAACCAATTTTCCTCTCATAACTCAAATCGCAGAGGAAAAAACATGGAAAATAGTAAATAGCATGCTTATTAATCCTAAATTAAGCTGCAGTTGATTATTTTCTTTAGATTTGCTGGGCTTTATATCTTCGTTTCTATGGCAAACTGTCAGGATAAATGGAAGAAAATTATTAAGCAATGCCTTGCATGATGATCATCTCTCATACATTAACTCCCCCACAACATCCATATAACTCACTCACTGTTTGGTGTGCACTGAGGATAATAAGAGCACACTGCTCTTACTCTTCATCATAAACTACACTGCCAGGAAAGGCTCACTGACCTATAATCACAGAACCACAGAACCACAGAATGGTAGGGGCTGGAAGGGACCTTCAGAGATCATCTAGTCCAACCCCCCTGCCCAAGCAGGTTCACCTAGAGCAGGCTGGACAGGAACGCATCCAGGCAGGTTTTGAATATCTCCAGAGAAGGGGACTCCACAAACTCTCTGGGCAACCTGTCCCAGTGCTCTGTCACCCTCAAAGTAAAGAAGTTTTTCCTCATGTTGAGATGGAATTTCCTGTGTTCCAGTCTGTGCCCATTACCGCTTGTCCTGCCCCTGGGCATCTCTGAAAAGAGTCTGGCCCCATCATCTTGACACCCACCCTTTAGATATTTATAAGCATTGATGAGGTCCCCTCTCAGTTGCACTTCTCCAGGCTAAACAGACCCAGGTCTCTCAGCCTTTCCTCATAAGAGGTTTGCTCCAGTCCCTTGGTCATCTTTGTAGCCCTCTGCTGTATTCTGTCCAGTAGTTCCCTGTCCTTCTTGAACTGGGGAGCCAAGAACTGGATACAGATGTGGCCTCACCAGGGAAGGGTAAAGGGGGAAGATGACCTCCCTCAACCTGCTGGTTACACTCTTTTTAATGCATCCCAGAAGACCACTGGATTTCTTGGCCACAAGGGCACATTGCTGGCTCATGGTCAACTTGTCCACCAGGACTCCCAGGTCTCTCTCTGCAGAGCTGCTTTCCAGCAGGTCAGTCCCAAACCTGTACCAGTGGGGTTATTCCTCCCTAGGAGCAGGACCCTACACTTGCTCTTGTTGAATTTCATTCAGTTCCTCTCTGCCCAACATATAGCCTGTCCAGGTCTCGCTGTATGGCAGCACGGCCTTCTGGTGTGTCAGCCACCCCTCCCAGTTTTGTGTCATCAGCAAACTTGCTGACGGTACACTGTCCCCTCATCCCAGGATGCTTTTCTACATCTCTTTCTATAGATAGAAGTTAAATTTATCATTCAGCTCCAGTCCAGGGGATGCTTGTAATAGCAAGTTACATAGCTTGGCTAGCAGTTCTGTGGTTTCACATGCAAATAAGACTCGTTCCTAGTTCTTTAATAATATTTAACTTAATTAAATGGTCTAATACTTCCTGTATATTTGCTTCAAACTCACCTTGCACTTCTAATGTATCTGCCACAAAGGATGCATCAGCTATGGGAATGTCCTCAGCTTCTTCAGCAATAAAGACCAACGGAGAGAAGTCATTGGGCTTTCTTGCTATGGCCTTATCAACCCTCAATGCTGCTCCTATGTCTCTCATCAAGTTGTCCTGTCACTGCTGTAGGTGGCTTTCCACTGTTGATGAACTTAAAGAATTTTCTACCTTTACTTTCATCCTTTGCTAGTCTATTTCTTTCTTCCTCCTCTCCTTCCAGGAGAGGTGGAGGAGAGCATTTGTTGTTCGTGTCAGTGGCCAGTCCAGATCAAACCATGACACTTTCAAAACAATTCTTACCCCTCTTAATCCCTGGTTTATATTTCATAGAATTATAGAATCATTTAGGTTGGAAAAGAACTTTAAGATCATCCAGTCCAACCATAAAGCGTCCAACCATAAACTTAATACTGCTAAATTGATCACTAAACCATGTCCCTAAGTGCTACATCTACACATTTTTAAATACCTCTAGGGATGGTAACGCAACCACTTCCCTGGGCAGCCTGTTCCCATGCTTGACAACTCTTTCAGTGGAGAAATTTTTCCTAATATCCAGTCTAAACCTCCCCTGGCACAACTTGAGGTCATTTCCTTTCATTCTATCACTTGTTATTTGGAAGAAGAGACCGACCCCCATTTCTCTACAACCTCCTCTCAGGTAGTTGTAGAGAGCCATAAGGTCTCCCTTCAACCACCTTTTCTCTAGGCTAAACAACCCCAAGCTCCCTCAGCTGCTCCTCATACGACTTATTCTGAAGACCCTTCACCAGCTTTGTTGCCCTTCTTTGGACATGCTTCAGCACATCAATGTCTTTCTTGTAGTGAGGGACCCAAAACTGAAGACAATATTTGAGGTGGGGCCTCACCAGTGCTAAGTAGAGGGGGATGATCACTTCCCTAGTCCTGCTGGCCACAGTATTTCTGATACAAGTCAGGATGTTATTAGCCTTCTTGGCCACCTGGGCACACTGCTGGCTCATAGACAGCTGACTGTCAAGCAATACCCCAGGTCTTTTTTCTGCTGGGCAGCTTTCCAGCCACTCTTGTCCAAGCCTGTAGCGTTTCATGGGGTTGTTGTGACCCAAGTGCAGGACCCAGCACTGTTGTTCAACCTCATACCATTGTTGTGTTTCATGGGTTTTCCCGTTGTCTTAATCTGTACAGGTATTTTGCTTTTAAAACATCTAATTTTTTCCTTATATCAAACTTTTCCACTGAGCCATGAAAATTTTTGCCTTTTTTTTTTTTTTAAATTTTAAATTTTGGCACTATTTTTTTTCCAAGATTCTAACAAATAATTTTTTGAACAGATGCCAGGTTGCTTACATGCTTCTTGCTTTTTACAGTGCTCTTTTTTGGCCCCCTTCCCTTCCCTTCCCTTCCCTTCCCTTCCCTTCCCTTCCCTTCCCTTCCCTTCCCTTCCCTTCCCTTCCCTTCCCTTCCCTTCCCTTCCCTTCCCTTCCCTTCCCTTCCCTTCCCTTCCCTTCCCTTCCCTTCCCTTCCCTTCCCTTCCCTTCCCTTCCCTTCCCTTCCCTTCCCTTCCCTTCCCTTCCCTTCCCTTCCCTTCCCTTCCCACCATTACATTAAACTAGTAGGATGCCCACTGTCTTATCATTAAGCATAACTTCTTACTGTTTTTGCTTTTGTGGCTCAGTGTTATATCACAGATTGAACAACAGAGAGGACTGAACAATCCTGAGAAGCTAACTACACCAGATGAGACTGAAATAAATAGATGATGGTTCAGTAAACAGGAGGTCGATTGACCAAAGAGAAAGTCTGAAAAGCTTTTTTAAATATTTTTTTTTAGGATTTTTTTCCCTGCAATGATTAATCCTTATATCATCACTTCAGAAACAAAAACACTTTATGATAAACCACTGGTTCAAGTAGTCAACTGGGCAGTAATAACGCAATATGCCCTGTAGTATTTAGAAGAGTATAAATTACTGGCTGGTGTTTGTGCATGTGTGTTTTTCAAAATACTCCTGAAGATTATTTTCTTGCCAAGAGGCTGACTTATTTGCAATTTCTTGAGTTGGTAAAAGAGGTATTGGATACTTACTGCTTGACTAGTTAAG
The DNA here is from genome assembly GCF_964106895.1 of Numenius arquata. Classification (NCBI taxonomy): domain Eukaryota; kingdom Metazoa; phylum Chordata; class Aves; order Charadriiformes; family Scolopacidae; genus Numenius; species Numenius arquata. The sequence continues at coordinate 84,363,791 of NC_133577.1, read as the reverse complement.
TAACCAGTATCTACAATAATGAAATAAAATCCCATATTTTACCACAGAGTTCTGTACTGTCCTTTTGATCTGGGCAAATAATATTGAAATATGGCCATGGATATGTGTTTAGTTATTACACTGGTATCTCCGTGTCCTTGCTCACTTTTCAGGATAATCCCAACAACCTTATTTCCTTTATAGAAGGTCATATATGTGAGATTTTGTGGAAAATAAATTTTAAATTCATGCACACTTGTATTCAGACAAAAGAACAAAATCCCCCTGCCTGCCAGGTTATGCCTGCTTTAAGAACTGTATCCAGACAAGATGCTGAAGACTGGTGTGATCCCTGATTTACCTTTGTGCCTCTATACCCATGTGTGATGTCCATGGCAGATCTATCTGTACTGTAGGGCAGTGACCAACTGGATTTCTTTGGTTAGAAATCCCACTGTGGACAGATAGGTACTATCTTGTCATGAACCATGTTTCATTGCCTAAACATCAGGCAGTGACAACATTCTGTAGTGCTCTCCTAAAGTTTCAAACATTTCTGCGTAAGATTGAGACATACAACACGGGACATGAAGGAGACCTCTGCCCTTCTGGAGTGACAGCAGGAGGCCACAGTATCTAAAATAGCATCAGAAAGCTATATTTAGGCAAGTAAATTTTGCCTCCGTGGTGACAGCAGATGGGATACCTGGGGTTGTCAGATCATGGACACTGTCACTGCCCATCTGCACTATGGATAAATGGCTGCTATGATACATACATAAGAGCTGTCACAGGTTCAAGCTTTCCTCTCTTCCTCCCTGTCCCAACTTTCCCTCTGTCAACACCCTCTGGATGTACTTCAGAAAAGTATGCATGGCCTTGAAGAGGTCCACGGTCGGTTCACACAGCAGGTAGATCAAAGATCAGCAGCCAAGAATGTATGATCTCTGTGAAGAGGCAAATAAATTTAAGCCACAGAATGCAATAATAACAACTTTCAGATCAAACAAGTTTGGTTGTTTTTCATCTGGCAGCCTAAGGGATAAAAGGTTGTAGATAAACCATTCCTAATCCCCCGAATCAATGCCCCAAAAGAAGATACATTTGTTTCTTTAAAGGATGTCAAAGACTGTTTCTAGACAATGAGATTAACTTGATTAAACATCAATTTCTCCAGTGAATACAAATGATTAGCATTCACTAATCATAGTTTACTGTATTTGATAAGCTCTCAAAAGAAAATGGGTGTTCTTGGGATTCAGTCATTTAAAATAAGTTCCTGTCAGTTTCAGAAATAATGACAAGACAAAGGAAATAATGAATTCTCTGATATCTGTGCATGACTGCAACAGATTAGAGAATAAAACTAGCTGTAGTAGCAACAATAATAACAGCAATAATAACGACAGAAACAGCAATACTATATTTGGAGATTATAGGACAGAGCTTTTCTATTACTTTAGTACCTTTAAAATGGTAAGGATCTCTTCTAATTTATACACCTGTCACATCTGATAGAGATTATCAGCGCCTGCTACTGGTTTGTAGTTGGATGACAAAGACTAACAGGAAAGCATCATAGTCAATAACTGATGCTAATTCATCTCATTCCATTGGTCTCTCACTCATCTCATTCTTCTCATTCCATTCCATCTCTGAACATTCCATGTTCAGCCGACAGTCGACCAACACCCCCAGGTCCTGGCAGAAAAGGACCTCGGGGTGTTGGTCAACTGTCGGCTGAACATGAGCCAGCAGTGTGCCCAGGTGGCCAAAAAGGCCAACAGCATCCTGGCCTGTATCAAGAACAGTGTGGTGAGTAGGACCCGAGAGGTGATCGTCCCCCTGTACTCGGCACTGGTGAGACCCCACCTCGAGTACTGCGTCCAGCTTTGGGCCCCCTACCACAGGAAAGACATTGAGGTGCTGGAGCAGGTCCAGAGAAGGGCAACGAAGCTGGTGAGGGGTCTGGAGCACAAGTCTTACGAGGAGAGGCTGAGGGACCTGGGGTTGTTCAGTCTGGGGAAGAGGAGACTGAGGGGAGACCTTATCGCTCTCTACAACTACCTGAAAGGAGGCTGTAGAGAGGCGGGGGTCGGTCTCTTCTCCCAAGTTACAGATGATAGGACAAGAGGCAATGGCCTCAAGTTACGCCAGGGGAAGTTCAGGTTAGATATTAGGAAATATTTCTTTACTGAAAGGGTTGTCAGGCATTGGAATGGGCTGCCCAGGGAGGTGGTTGAGGCACCATCCCTGGAGGTATTCAAGAGAGGAGTTGACATGGTGCTTGGGAATATGGATTAGTGTTGGGTGGTGTGGTGGTGTGTGTGGTTTGTTTGTGGGTGTTGTGTGTTTTTTGTTTTTTTGTGGTGGTTTTTTTTGCTTGGTTTTTTTTTTTTTTTTTTTTCATCGGTTGGACTAGATGATCTTAAAAGGTCCCTTCCAACCTAGGTGATTCTGTGATTCTGTGATTCTGTGATTGGTGTCAGCAGAGCTGGAATTCATTTCACCACATTCAAGTCTGGCTTTTACTATTTACAAATGGCATATGGGAAATATTTGATCAATTGTATTTATTCTTTGCTGATTGCAGTGCTATGGGTGGTGGTAGGTTGGGAATTGTGCTGAGTCTGAATTTCCAAGCACAGGTGGATAGAGCTACAGAGGAATCAGTATGATCATCCTATGGAAAATTTGGGATTTTTTATTTTTTATTTTGGCAAGAAAAAGCCCAAACAAATACAAAACTGGAAATGCACAACATAGCATGTATAGCACGTATTTCTTTGAAGAAAATTTCAAGCCAGTGAGATGGCAAGGGTTTTAGGCCATACTGGTGAAATAGAGAGCCTAAGAAGTGTGTATTAAAATACTCAGCCAGGTAGGTCTGGAGGTATCTTATAAACCACTTACCTCGCAGGTTTCCACAGTTGTCATGCAATGATCATGATCCCACAGAAGGCTTCAGTTCTGTTGAATCACCAGTTGAGATCCAGTTCACTGGAAACCTTTCAACCAGTTTTAAAAAGACAAGGTAGTTTTTTCCCATGCCGGAGCAAGATGTTTTCTAATTCACATTTTAATCAACTCTTCTGCCTTTGCAAACCAATGGGAAACTGGATATATTTAAAATCAAATAATGACACAGCTAAAAATAGTAGCTGTGTTTGAATTACTACACAGAGAAATGGGGAGAAAAGGTATTCCTATACAGTACCAGCAGCTGATAAGACAATACAGGGCTACGATAAGAACATAACTAATTATTATTATTATTGCTTTGAAATAACATTTACATGGAGACAATTTATGTTTTATTTTAATAACATGCTAAGGGTAAACAAGATAAAATATATATCGGGATGACTTGTCTTATTCTGAGGAAATTACTCCCAAGAGTTACTTAATATTTTGTCTCAGATTTTTTGTTGCTATTTCCTGCTAGTCTTATGTGGTCTACACATTGTGCTACATCGGAAGCTCTAGAATACATTAAAATATATATTAAAAAAAAATATAAAAATCTTGAACGTATTGACAGATCATTTCCTCTTTCTGTTTCCTTCCCTTTCAACTAAAGTCTGAAGAGTGCTAATAAATCCACTTCTTTACTTCTCCCACCCTGAGACTGTCTACCCTGTAGAAAAATGGAATTTAGACCTGATCAGTCTAGAAACATTGCTTTTCAGTTCATTTTACTCTCATGCAATAATCATAAGTAGTAAAGAGCAGAGGGATGTTAATAACCTTTAATTTGTTTTAGAAACCTAAAATAGAAGTTATTTTACTCCCCCTGGGTATACATAAATGAGGGAAAGCAAAGAATACACACATTTGACTGGTCACAGAACAGTCATTAGATTTGTTCATCAACATATAGCAAATTCCTTATTTGACTCAGAAGTTCAGAGAATTCAAAGCAGCCAAGATAAGAACAGTGAAAAGTGCAGGGAAATGTGGTCTTTTGGCCCAGAGGTGGGAAGCAGGTTGTCTCCATTCTGCTGCTGGCTTTCATGATGACACTGAATATTTCTGGTCCTCACAGGAGAAATGTTTTACCAGACCTAGAAAGCGATGTACGTCACAGGAGGAGAACAATTTTTTTGCATAAATAGTGGGAATGTTGATTAAGAAGGATGATTAAGAGGAAAAGAAAGAATTAAATTAAAATGTAAGAAAAAGAATAAAAAATGTGCTATCGTGATGCATGCAACAGCCTCAAAAGCTAAATGATAAAAACCCTCTTTTTTACAAAATAAGATTATAAATAAAAGTACAGTAAATAACCAAGCCTTTGTAAATGTATTTGCAAACATTCAGTAAAAGCAATGCAGTGTAAATTAAGGACAACTCCTTAGCAGTCAGCAGTTATATAAGTGTAAAATCAGCACATGTGAGGTCAGACCAGGGTCTAGGAATGTTAATGTATTTGAACTGGAATGTTAATGCATCTGAACAGGAATGCCCGGTACAAGTTTACAATGCAGTGTCTGGAATTAATATTCAGTAGTCTTCTAATAGACTTTGGTACTGTGGAAAATACAAGAAGCACAAAAGAGGAAATCTCATTTGCCTGCCAAAACCACAATCAGCAAAGAAAACTATGAGCTGATAAACAGCTTGTTTTCATTCTGATATGATAGGAACAGAAAGAGAAATATGGAAATTGGAAGGCTGAAAATGACGTTGCTTCGCTTCCTGTTCAACTCTCGAATGTCTCAAGGAACAAACAGCACCTGAGTTTTGGGTGTCCTTCTCTGGTGTTGACTTATTTTTACTCCTTCAAAGTTCTCCAGTGCTCACTTGTATCTCACAAGTGAATGCTGATAAGTGTCACGTATGTCACAAGAAATCAGTCATTCAAAAAAGGAGAACAACCATTTTGTGTCATTTCAAGAAAGAAAGATCTCTGCTGAACCCACACAGCCAGAAGAAACAACCTTCCCCCACCCGAAAGACAGCAGCCAAGCTGTCCAAGGGTACTGAAAGAAAAGTATTTCAAGAGGAGCACAAAGTAAGGAGAATGAGAAAGAAAGTGAGTTAGCCTGAGCAATTTAGGATGGAGATGGTTTAGTGTTGAGGGCCAGGCTATTGTAAGCTGAATTCAGATCACAGTGGGCTTGGCTGGTTGTCTTGTTTGATTATTTTTTAGGCTACAAACCTTTCAGGGGGAATACTATGTATTATAATAGCAGATGTTCATTTCACAGCATCTTAGCTTTTGCCGTTTCATGCAAAGATACCATTCTGACTAAACTTATATTGTGCCACTAACTTAACAAACACTAAGAGTATAAAAAGCCTAAGACGTAAAACATAAAAACACAGAAGTGTGCTTCTTTTCCATTCCTTTTAAATAATGTTGCCTAAGTGAGTAGTTGCCGAGTCCACTTTTTGGCTAGATCCATTTCTCATAAAGCAGCAAGAAGTGCAAGATTAAAGAAAAGCAAACACTGAAGGGTTAAAATGTCCACAAGCCTGCTGTGCATTCAAACCTACCTTTGACCTTGCTTTTTGCTAATATGAGACAAACCATTCCTCTAACCTCAGAGGCCTTGAAATTAAATCAGGTCTGTGCCTCAAGGTATTTAAATTAAGTAGCTAACTCTTAGCTGGGGCAATGTAAGTCAGCTGCCCGTTTGACCAGGCTGGGGAGGGAGGACTGGCTTTTCTGGCACAGCTCCAGGCAGGCAGTTGCCTTCAGAGCCCAGGAAAGTCCCTTCCAGCACAGAGCAGGGAGAAAGATGTAAAACACTTCTCCCCAAGCTATCATCTTCTTAATATCTGCTCCTTAATGAATCCCAGCTGAAGGGTTATTTAGCGGATTAAGACTGTTTCTTTTGGGTTGAAGGAGCTTGACCTCCTGTTGCAGAGAAGGACATTTATCTCCTTCCATAGATGGCCGGCTGTGAGGCACACGGTTCCTCTGCCCGCACACTGCTGTGTGCATCCCCAACTGGGAGCAATGGCAGCCAGGCTCAGGTGCTCTTTTCGGGATATGGTACCAGCGAGTCTCTGGGCTCTGTCCTAAAAAAGGCTCAAAAAGGGATGACCAAACACTGCAGGTCTCCACCTTGATGAATTCTGTTGCTGGGCTGTGGGGTGGCATTTCCCAGCTGGGGATGCCTCTGATGATGATGGGCGCTGTCTGGGATACTAAATCTGTATTTTTCTGAAGGATTTATTTTCCTATAACTAAAAGTGCCACTTTTACATTTTTGGTTTTTTTTTTTTTTTTCCCTAAGCACTGTACCTTCACACATATGTCTCATGAGATGGCAATCCTGGTTATTCTCCTGCCACTGGAAAGCAGTTTTCAGAGCAACTAATGAACCATCTCATTCCTCAGTGGCTATTAATTATATCCATATTTAGGCAATAAACTATGTTAAGTTCTCAAGTTTCAGAACTACAGATAACAAAAGCAATGCAACCGTTGTACATTATCATCTGAAAAAGACAAAATGAGGCATAAAGTCAGCAGTGGGGAGAAAGAGAACTTAGCATCCTAACTAGGGAATTTTCAGGTTTTTAGGATTTGAAAAGCCAGATAAGAGCATTTTTTTTCTGGTTCTACATGACAGATAAATGTCCTGCTGGAGAGGAATAGGTGCAGAGATCCTCTGACAGGTGGAGAGAGTTAATTGATCCTGATCTGACAGCCTTTACAATGGGGCCACACCTTGGAAAAAGAGAAACAAAAGTTCATTTTCTGTCTAAAAGAAGGACATTAATAGTCCTATGCCATTTAGTATGATTTGCTCCTTGATCTCTGTATGGCTTTGTCTATCCTGTGCTAATTTACTTAAGTGTTTGCAAGGAGGGGCCAAGGGGAAAAAGCTTTCATTAGACCTACAGAACTGCTGAGTTGTTTGACAGTAATTCTATTTGGAATTAATTTATTTAAGTAGAGACAAGGTGGGGTTGAGGAGTGATTTTTTTTCTTGATATGGATAAATAGTTCAATGGAAATGTGTGCGTTGATGACTGGCACTGCTAAAAGCTTATCCCTGAACAAATTCATCTAGTGCAGTACTGCATGGGGTACTGATTAGACCTCCTTGTTGTGTCTGTGCGGTGGTTTAGCCCCAGCTGGCAACTAGGACCAAGCAGCCGCTCACTCACTCCCTGTGGTTGAGCTGAGGAAGAGAATCAGAAGAGTAAAAGTGAGAATAAACTCATGGGTTGAGATAGAGACAGTTTTATATGTAGAGCAAAAGCTGCACACAAAAGCAAATCAAAACAAGGAATTCATATACTACTTCCCATCGGCAGGCAGGTGTTTGGCCATCCCCAGGAAAGCAGGGCTCCATCACGGGTAACAGTTACTTGGGAGGACAAACACCATCACTCTGAACGCCCCACCACCACTTCCTTCTTCTTCCCTCACCTTTATATGCTGAGTATCACATCATACAGCATGGAATGTCCCTTTGGTCAGTTGGGGTCGGCTGTCCCAGCTCTGTATACCCTCCCAGCATCTTGTGTACTCCCAGCCCTCGCTGGTGCGGCAGTGAGAGGAGCAGAAAAGGCCTTGAGTGCTTACCAAGAACCAAAAACATCAGTACAGTTTCATCACTGTTTCCCATTCCAAATCCAAAACACAGCACCATACCAGCTGCTAGTAAGAAAATCAACTCTATCCCAGGCTAAGCCAGGTCAGTCTGGCACCCTCATTCCTGTTCCAGACCTAAACCGGACAAATACATGTATGTACATGCAAGTACCTGTAGAGGAAAAGCCACAGTGAAAGCTTTACCTGCATTTTTCTCTCAGTGTGTCCCAGGACTCCAAGGGAATGATTTGTCAGAGACAGTATTTCATTCCCCAGGACTATTTTCTAGTTTCCTTGCAGAGGCTGCAGAGATGACAGTTGTGATGCTGGTTACTAAGAAGCACTTACACAGCACACTGAGATTGCACCGAAATGACCAACAGACTTTTCACTCAAGCAGCAAGTCTCTTGGGAACAGATTTCATCCACTATTAGCTGAAGCTGTGTTTAAATCATTGACATGGAGATAAAATGCTTCATGTCTTGTTACCGATTCTTTAAGCCATCTGCGCCTCCATTTTGTTGAGTAAAGTAGAACTGACTGGATGAGAGTCGGATGGATATGCAGGTTGTGGGGTTTGTTTGGGTTTTGTTTTTTTTTTTGGTTGGTTGTTTTTTTCTTTTCAAAGAGGAAAATTGAAGAGGATGAAATGTTAAGGGTTTAGTGTCAATAGCCTCTCTGTGCAGACCAGTTGTAATGTGCATCTGCACTTTTCCACACTATTCCTTGTACCAAGGAATTCTGTGTGGTCGTTTCTGGCTAGGGTTACTCTACTTACTAAAAGAAACAGAGATGGGAGACCCTAAATATGGAATCTGAAGGAAAAGACACCATTGTATAAAATATAGGGTTGTATAATAACGTCGTGAATATCCTACCAAATGCCAGCATTTTTAATCAAATAATAACTAAAAATGCAAAAGAGTTCTTAATTAGAAATTCTACTAACTTTAACAGGAAGTAATATAAAATAAGTTATAAAATATATTTTTTTCAAAATGTATTCTTCTTTAAATGATGGCCTGGCTTGATCAAAAAGTCTTAATGTGTATTGTAGTTAAAACTTAAAGTATTGATTCGTTACAGCTGGCTAAATAACCATTATGGATTATTTTTCTCTGATTGCAAATAAAGTTATTTTACTGTCTAATTAGTACACAAGTAAATTGAAATGAATGTTCCCATGCATTAACTTGAAATAATGGAAATTCTGGCAGTATTTCAATTTATACCTTTTAAAAAACATTATTTATAATTAGTTTATTTTGGTAAAACTTAAACACGTAATGAACTCAGTAAAAGATACAGCTGGTGTCAAAGAATTGCTAAATTAAATAAATGAAAACACTGAACAGGTAATAACTTCTCTTAAAGTGTTTGCCCAGCTGTAGACAAGAAATATAATTTCTTCCAGATTATTTAGAAAATAGCAGTTTGTACTTTACATATATGCCTTGTTTTTGTGGATTCCAAGATTACAAGGCCCCTGATTTCCTTCAGAAACAGCACTCATTAATCTCGTATGCCATTAGCTCTGTTTTAAAGACTTTGAAGTACATTTTCCACATCTGGCTGTATGGAAGGTCAGGGTCTTCCCAGCTTTATTTAACTACAACCAGATTCTGATCATTGTTTTCCAAACCATTTAATTTTTATGTTGTCTGTCATTTTGCATCCCTCCCAAGACAATATTAAAACTAAAATTGTTGTGCTGTTAGTGATTTGATTTACACATTAAATTAAAATACAACAGTAACACCATTCATTTCCATATTGTTCCCCACAATAGTCTCAGACTATTTTTATAATTCAATCAAAATTGATATATGTATTAAGTGGAAATCTCTTCAAATTTTTACACAGAAAGATGTGTAAAAATGCTTTAGCAGATTTACATGATTAATGGCAATCTTTGCCTCAAATAGCTTTTAATTAGGTTACAGATAAAATATTTCAATTATGGAAAAATCTGCAGTAATTTAAGACAGATATAAATTTTACAGCAGAGATTGAAGACAGGATACAGAAGTGCTGGCTCCATATTAACCCTTGCCAATGAATATGCAGTCCAGCCCTCAGCCCTCACCTATGACATCCCACTTTTGAATGGGGAATGTCTCTCTAACTGAAATCATGATGCCATTGGGGTCAGTGGAAAAAAATCCAACATTTCATCTGCAATGGCTTTTCACCTCTGTTCTTACATAATTGGCTTAATATAGCCAATATACTTGGCTATATTAAAATTCATATATGAGGTACTAATGAAAGCTAAATGCCAGATTGTGGAAAGTGGCTCATGTTGTTCCTTTGGTTCACATTTGATTTTTCTCTCCATGTCTCTCCAGCTCCTTTTATTGTCTCCCTCTGCCTTAATAAAATACATAGATGCTATTTGTTATTTTGGGAAACTCAGGATATTAATCCCTTCCCATACAAAATCATGACAGGCACTTCAGGTCTTGCAGGGAGGTTATGTGGGCATTTTCAATCAGTCATTTACTTACTCCAGCACTTTTACATCTTTCTTTAAAAATATTCTTTTTCATTTCATAACTCAGTTCTCTCACTGTTTAAATGGACTGTATTGCTAAAACAAGTTTGTCTCTCCAGCATCTCCAATATCTGCAGCAGTTATCCCTAATGACTTTACATGACACTGTTTCTCTCAAATTTCTTTTTCCATGGGCTAATAAATCTTTCCTCACAGCTCAAGGCTTCTACCATATTTTCCAAATGTAATATTTTATTCTGAAGCTTTTGTTTGTTCTATTTTTCTCCTTTATATCTTTATATTCCAGCTTATTCACAAAATATTTTAATATCAATTGTTACTGTAAATATCCAAAGTCTTTGTATGTTACTTTTGCATCTTAGTGTCTCACAAATATTTTATGGCTTACCCAACCCATATACAAATTATTTGCAGGAATTATTATTTCATTCATTCACTGCAGAAAAGTACAGGGAAATAAAGAAGTCTTTAAGCATATTTCAGCATTATGCAATGATTTAAGACAAGAAATGGGGAATGTCATATCAATTGAATCCATGGAGGAATGTGGAAAGGCAAAATGCTATTAACCTAGTTACAGTTTGGGGTAGAGGCTTACATGCATTATCATATTTTCTCATAGGGATATAAAATAGCTATGACTCATAACTCTCCCAAAGCTACATAAGATCTTGTCCTTCCAGACTTACTGCATCAACTCTATGCTAATAATGTTTACTGAGGAAAATTTCTAGGTACTATATTGTACATAAAGATAATGAAATCGGTGGATTTAAAGTATCATATACTCTGTGTATTACAATGCTCTGTCATTCAGAAAACAATATTTTTAACAAGTTCCTCACCAATGTCTAGAATTAAGTGAGGTGACTTTGGCAGGGATTCCCTTAGGCCCTTAGCAGAATGGAAAGAGGTTGAATCTCTGGAAAAAAATAATGCATCCAAAATTGTGCCTTCTGGACAATTTGTTCAGTGTAGAGAGGAGAGAAGATCAATGCACAGTCTCCAGAGAAGGTTAGAAACAGCTTTGGGAAAAGTCATGGCTGTTGCACCCAGTGACTGTGCTGCAGGCCTTGTAGGAAAGCAGGAGAATAAATGACAGACAGGGCAGGAAGGTGCCAACAAGATGTGCCCCTGAACCCACACCAACAAGCCCTTGTTCATGGGCAGCAGACACCAGCTTCTGCCTGTCCCATGACCATGCTGCTTCATATAGCCACATGTCCGATACGTACCTAAAACCCATGCTGTCAAATCCACCTTGTGCCCTGTCTCTAAAGCATCTTGTCACCAGGCTCGCCACTCTGCCTGCTGGAGCACTTCCAGCAGCTTTGACACGTGTAGCCTGCCGGATAGCACAGCCTGAACTGAAACGTGGTGGGACAACAAACTAAAGCAGCCGGTGCCCGTTTGGGACATGATGCACTTTGGTGCATGGAAACGAAAGCTCTAGGTCTCCCGTTTGTAGCAGCACCATCTATTGGCAGATCATTCACACGGGGGCTCGGAGCAGCACTGCGGCAGAAGAGATGATGTCTTGCAGTTTTATGCATTAACTTTCCCATGAATCATCTACCAAGCTCTGCTCAAATCTACCAGAACTCAGGTTTGGACATTTTTATGTTCATTAAACTCTGATCATGTTACTGAAACTCCTACAAGCTCGGGTGAACAGGAAAGCCAGTGAATCTCCTTCACCTGGGGACACACCAGAAGGAGGTGGTGGGTAACTGCTGTGTTCCAGTGCAGTTTCCCTGGAGGCTACAAGGATTCATCTTGTTCATTGTTATTTAAGACATATTAACCTACAGAAGGAAAAGATCATTCCCCAAAATATACAGGCTCCCAAAGCTTCAGAAGTGTGTGCAAGTACATTTTTCACATGCCTTTCCATTTATCACACTCCCATGTCTGTCTGCGTCGTGTGCCCAGTAACCCCTCTCTCCCAAGATTCACTGCATGATGCTGTCTCCCCAAGCAGTTTCAGACAGCTGCCATTCCTTTAAATCAACCTGCCAGTGAAATGTTTCCTCATTCTCTCTCCAAACGCAGGCTTCCTCCCTCCCTCCCTGCCTCTCCACTAAATCATCCTGGCTTAAGGCTCAGAATGGGCAACATTCAGTTTTGGACCAGTGACAATTTTTCTTTAGAGATGAAAATGTGGCTATATGTGTAGCATTTTCTTTCCCAACCACACAAAGTTAGAAACAAGAGTCTTATACCCTGATAGAAGTTATTCCTGCTTCCCAATATTCCTGAGTTCCACAGAGTCTCTGGGTGTTAGATTTCAAAATTTTGTTAGTTTTCCAAACAGAAAGTTATTTTGTAAGTTGGTTTTTATTTATTCAATTTAATTTGCCTCTCTTTCTGAGGCATGTGCTGTCAGGAAGGGGAAACGAGAGTGAATAAGGCCAGAATATGCAGAAAATGGGAACACTCCAAGACAAAGTTTTGGTAAGATGACACAGCAGGCATGGGAGATGTGGCTTGGAAAGGAGCAAAGGTGAACAGAGCTAGAAACCTGTGTGTTTTGTGGTTAGAAGGTGGAAAGAAGTTGCTGTGTCTAATTGATATAAGGTGAAAGAGTGAAGTGCAATTAAAAAAAAGAGAATATTCTTAGCTGTGTTATCATTAACTTTGTGGCTATGGGTATTTCCTGAGGTTCAAAATAAAAAAACAATTTGTAAATGATTCTCTTAGCTGTCCCATTGACAATCATTTCTAAAAATCATAATACTGGTATAAAGGAGTTGCCCTATTCTTGGAATTACCACCTGATACCTTCAGAAAAGACCCAGATTTTACTCCCATGCTCATGCTTTTGATTTTGAGTTGCTTCAATGATGTCTCAAGCATATCCTTTTCACTTCCCTAGAAAACTGTCTATAAAGTGACTTTTTGCCAGTGTGCTCTCCGGACAGCTCTTGGGTGTTGGCTTCTTCTCAGCACCAGCAGTTCAGCCAAACATGGGGTTTGCTGCATTTAAGCCACTTTCCAGCCGGAATCAAGAGAAATCCCCTTCCATAGTCTTCTCAATGTACACAAAGAATACACAGCGACATATGTGATGAAATCTCTCTTTTATCATTCCTCCCAGGGTTTGAGGAGGGCTGGTCTTCACCCAAAAAAGTGTTAGGATAACAGCCTAGAAGAGTCACTATGTGTTTGGGGAATTTGCTGATAAAAGGTCATCTGAAAAGAGTCAGGCATCGCTGCTTCCTCCTCCATTCACCCATTCATAGATAGCAAAAGCTCGCAGCCTGCCAAGAGCTCGCAGAGTCCAGGCTTGCTCACATGACTAGTAAATTCTCTCTGTGGGAAAAGTCATTGTGCCATTTAGCAGCTCCTTTCACCAGCTGCAACACATGCTTACAATAATCAAATGATTCATTGGGACACTGCAAATAACAACATCGGCAAACAGATGTCTTTACTTCCACTTTCTTCTGGGTGTTCTTTGCCATAACTGGCACACGTCCCTCACTTTTCTCTAGGTTTTTGATTTAATTAAAGACTATACAAAAATATTATATAAAGCAGCATAAAAACTTAATGCTAAGATACAGCACTGTGTGCTGTTGACAGGGCTGTCTCTTTGGTCATGATGATGCATTTGTATGGGTACTTACTGAATTAGATTAAATCAACTAAAGATTGCCAAAGGAAACATTAAGGGAATAACTTCACAATGCAGTTTTCAACTTAGGCTTATTAGAGTTAATCAATTTTGCATGTATGTAGCAAATTGTTCAGAAGATCTATACTGTAGTTGTATCAGCAGCAAAAACCTTGGACTTTTCTTTTAATCTGCAATGAGAAAGTCATGTGGACAATGTAATGTTAGCTTCCAAAATACAGAAGTGAATGCATTGTAAACAAATCTGATTTTAAAGTCTTGTAATATCCTCTCCAAATTTATATCTGTTATAAAGTAAACCATGGCAACAGTGTTTATGTGACCATCCTTATATAAGCAGTAAGGAGGATCACTCCAGTGAATAAGATGATATGGAAAGAGCAAGCCAGCACTGGTGGGTTTTCCACTTCTTTTGTATTCAAATTTAAATCCTCATTTTGAACCTCCCATGCAGATCCTATTTTCTAAATAAAAAGCAAGGTGCTTCATTTGTCCATTTTGTGCTGGTGAATTTCACTTGCTGCTTCTAACCATTAAGCACAGCTATTCCCAGATCATGTAATATTCCAAAAAGAAAACAGTTTCAATGAAAGTTATCAAGGGCTTGGAATGAAAGTGGGAAGTATGAGGTTTTCAGTAATGATAAGGATAAGAAAGATGAGTTCTCAACTTCTCTGTCTCTGTGCTCTTGGCAGCACCAGGCTTGCAAAATTAACTCTTAATAGTTCAGTCAAAACCCTACATGAATGTATTTGAGAAAGCTGGACTGGTGAAGAATGGATGAAATATTATCAGCATACTATTAAAGTCTGTATTTCACGTTTCTCAGTCACTGAGGTTTTAATACAGGCTGTATAATTAGTTTTGTACTAAAATTTATCCCAACACATTAATCTAGAATACGAGGTTCTATAATCAAGGTAACTTCTATTTCAGCTAAAGGAAAAGAATGATACAAATCAATAGCTAAAATCTAGTTTTATTGAAGTCAACAGCAAAACGTGAATTGATTTTCATGGCACTGTTTCATTTTTTTTGGCTTTGCCAAAAAAACATAGAAAAAGAGAGAGGGAATGGGAGAAAAGGAGGTAGCTATTTTTTGAAAAAAATTTAATTAAATGAAATTTCTTTCACCCAATTCCATTTTGGAGGAAGAAGGGGCAGGGAAGCAATAAAGAGGAAATGTGTTTGCCTTCTATCACACAGCAAAATTTTTCCTTTGAACAGACACTATTAAAAAGAAATAGGAGATTAGAGAAAGAAATTGAATTTAGATCAGAGGCAATTGTGTAGATGTCGTGTTCATTGAAACAGTCACTGAGAGGCAAGTGGGGCACAGTATCATGTCCTTCAAGAGCTGGACATCAATATATGAAGCCACTGTCAAAGCAGCAGCAGGGAAGCAAGTTCATCCAAAGAACCTATTTTGACAAATAAGGCTAACCACTTTTCCCGTGTTTATTAGACTATGGTTGCTGGGAAATTGACTGTGCTAGTCTATGCTGTGAGTTAAAAAGAAAATAATCCATACAGAGCATTCTGCCTTGAACATGATGATGTTACAGGGTCTGCTTTTCATCTGTGAATGAGTTAATGCATAAAGAACATCATTTCCCCAGAAAGTATAAAGGCCACCACTAAACCATATGTACAAGATTTCATCCTCAGAAAACCTTCAAGATATTATGTAATAACATACTGCAGGAGAAGCCACAGTATGCTTTTGTGTAAAACACTGTCACGACTGTTTCTTGATGTTTAGGCTGCATTCATCATTTGTTTGGATTTCTAGTTCCAAGGGCAAAACACTTTTAACATTAGTGCTTGTTTTTTTGATATTGCTTTCTGTAGCATGATCCAAATTTGTTTTGCAGTCACCTACCCTTAAATAGTTTACTAGAAAACAGTTAAGACATAATGCTTCATACAAGCATTATGAACAGACTAGAAAGGATGATACAGAACTACTATAATGAGGCAGTGAGATGGAGGAAGAAGCTTAAACTTTCTACCATGTTTTTCTCAAAGCAACATTAAACTGATGTACTATTATTGTTATGATATGTTATGTTATGCATTCATTATTAATGAAATATCATAAAATACCAGAAATATCAGAAAAGGATGCTAATGCAAAAGTAAGATGACATTAAATGCTTTTGGTGCATTTACTCGTCAGCCACAAAAAGAAATGTAGACATATAGAAATTATAGTCCAAATGCAAAACCAAGGTAACATACCTGCAACATTTCTGTGTTTGAATATTTGCTGGAAATTTTGCTTGAGTCAGAAGCTGCTATTTCCTCATGTACCCACCATTTTGCATTTCATACTTACTAGGAGAAAACACATGCAGAAAAAGGTAGCTTTTCAAAACTTTCCCAGGAAGGCAATGACCCTGCAGTCCCAGCCCTCACTCTCTGCCTTTATCCTGTCTTAGATAAAAGCTAAATAAGGGAGAGGGATCTCACAAGGGAAAGAAATGTGTTGAGGTTTTCTGTAGAGATTTGTTCTCATGAGACTGCAGGCACAGGAACCAGACATACAGTCTGGTTGCCCAGAAGGTCTGATGACAGTAGAATTAAGGACCTCTTGGATGAATGAAGTATAATGTAGTGGAGATGGCCTTGATCATAGAAGCAAACTGTTCCACAGATGATGAAGTGCCAAATATTCAAATATGAATACTCTAATACTTGGACTTCATCATTATCCTGAAGTATGTACAGTCAAGAGAGCCAAGCATAGGCATGTTCCCTTTCATAAAGAAGATTTCATTGAAACCAGTTCTAAATGCTGTGAAAATATGAATATTTCAACAGTTATTATTTGCTTAATATTCACAACAATTAGGAGGAGAGAAGACAACATCACACATGTGGTGTTTGTGGTTTCACTGAAAGGAGAGTCCAGATGAGGTCTGAGATTTAGGAACTCTGGCTAAGATCACCCTAAAAAGTAAGGGGATTATTAGCTCTTAAAAGCAATGACACAAGATTTGTCAGTCCACAATTTCACATTAGGGAATTTTGATAAATAAAAAGGTTGTAAATAATATTCCAAAGGCATAGACAAAGTCTGAAAATAACACAGTTGTCCAAACTTTGTTTTTCTGCCCAAATGAAACACATTTGGGCATTCAAGGTTCAAGTGAAAATTAAGAAGGTAAAAGCCCTAAGTCATAGGTTCAAATTGACATTCTGTAGTAAGAGCAAGTGAGATGTCAACGCTGATAGTGACTCTGTTGTCACTTTAACCCTGTGAGGAAAAGTTAAGTTTTTATATGATGGGATTTTTTGACCCAAGCAGCTCACCATGTTTCAGGGTTCTTTGTGTTGCCTCCAAATGAAAAGAGAAGTTGATTATGTCTCAGGCAGCTTAGAAGCAATCACAGCTATTCACAAACAGTAAACAAAGTCTTGATTTCCTGAATGCAAAAAGAATCAAACAATAGCCCAGAGGTTCTTTGCTTCATCTTCAAGTCCCTTTCATTCAAAAGTTCTTTATGCTTCCCCAGAAAAATGACTGCTTCAGTGCTTGTTGAGTCATGGGCTAAGTTTCTGCTCTTTCTCTGTGCTTTATTCTGTGTTGCTTCCTATACATGCATGGTTCTAACTAAAATTATACTCAATCAAGCCTAGTTCCCAGCTAGTTTAAACTCTAGTGCTTCCTCACACCTGTTTTTTTTTTTGTTGGGGCAGTGTTATGTGCTTGCATTTTGATCTGGAGACTGTTCTTACCTCAGCAATCTATTTATCTCTTACGGACAACATAGGTGGAGGACAGGCTGTACTCATCAGTCTCAGAGTACCCATCAGTTCATGTCTGATTGTATGCTTTTGTAGCACCCGGCACAGGACTGTGCATCTAACTGGGGCCTTTGGAGCCTAAAACAATATTACATTAAATTATGAAGAGTTATAATTGGCGTGATATATCCGGGTTTGCAGCAGTGCAGGTTGTTAGCCCCGCAGCCAGCCTACAATTTTTCATGTTCACAAGGATGAGTGCACACAGTCTGTGTGATCCCACCTATGTTTAAGCTCCAGTCCCAAAGCCCCAGAGTTGCATCCACCGGGAGCTGAGCCAGTAAGAATCCTCTGCTCATCCCAGAAGGGCCCATTTTCCTGGGTACAGCATCCCAACAGCAGGACTTCAGAACATCTACGCCAGCATCTGGCCAGGCTTGCAGAGCTAGTTCATCCAAACATGCAACCACTTGCAGCCAGCCGAGCAGTGAGATAACCCCGTGCAGACCTAGCAGTGACCCACCTGTGGCTTTT
Organism: Numenius arquata; assembly: GCF_964106895.1. Lineage (NCBI taxonomy): Eukaryota > Metazoa > Chordata > Aves > Charadriiformes > Scolopacidae > Numenius > Numenius arquata. Next base: position 84,345,820 of record NC_133577.1, on the reverse strand, counting down.
CATGTCATAGATTCTCAATGGACAGGCCAGTTTCAGAAACAGCAGGAGAACATCAAATCTGTTTTTATAACAGCTAAGACAATAACAGTGAAATGCCAACCCTTTCTGAAAAGTCAGGCTGTTTGCTTTTGGGGGTGGAAGGTTTTGTTTTGTGGAATCTTTGGCAGGAAAGAGATGGAACAAGGGAAAAAGAAAAAGCAGGAAGTTTCTTCAGCTGCAGTTTGCAACTCACTGAAAAGTGATTGGTTTTGGTTTGCTGACAGCTGCTGCCTGCTGACAGTTGTGGACTTACACAGGTTTATTTTCTATGCTTCACTTTTTTTGCAAAGCAAATATAAATACATTGGAGAGTTTGGCACAAGTCAACTTAACGTGTATTTTCTCCTGTTGGGATACCGAATTTTCTTTGATTTTGGAATGGAAGAAGAAGGAACTGGACACAGTAGATGAAGAACAGTGACAAGACACAAGGCTGTTTGCTTGAAGAATTAGGAAAAGTTAAAAACCTAAAAAGACTTCCATCTGCCTGTCACACATGAGGGTTACTGCTGACAAATTGGAGTAGAAGGAAGCACACTAACTATAGCATTAAACCTATCATTTCATTTACCTTTTTGGTCAATGTGACAAACCTGAAAAGACAGGCAGAATAATGAAACTTAGTAATGAGAGCTACAGTAAGTTATTCTTATTATTACTTTTAGAAAACATTGGGTTGACTCCTCCAACTCTCCCACTTCAGTTTGTTCTCTTTCAGCACATGTTCGTCTATTAAGTATTGAATTTTCAGTATAGAACAGTTGAATATTGTTCCACAGCATTTCTCCCTGTGTCTTGGGAAGCTCTGCTGTTGTAAAGTGTCCTACAGCCAGTTCTGCCTCTCCTGGACCTGCATTGCTTGGCCTAAAGTTCAGCTGTGGGGTGAAAAGAAAAGGTCAGGAAGTGCATAGTGGACCCAGGCTTTCTGTTAGCAATTTCCCAGGGGAATCCTCTTTCTGCGGGAGTCTGGTGAGGCAGGAACCAGTGCTGATCCTCTGCATCTGCAGCCAAACAATGGATGTCACAGGAGGAAACTGAAACACATGCTTGGAAAATTCTTTGGAAATTAGTCATATTCAGGGAATAAAGGGTGATTTCATAGCTGGGATTTCATACGTGGAAAAATAAAATCCACCGGCCAACTCTCAGATCAGGTTTGTCTTCCCAGAAAAGCAGGGTATATCAGACTAAAGGAGTACACATCCCCAATAGAAAAGGAACACTGCAGCATACTAGAGTGTGTTACATTTTTATTTTAGGTGTTGGTCAGCTTTATTATCCATATCCTTGAAACTGATAATAAAACTGGTAATTCTAAACAGGTGTGGATTACTGTCATGTCTCATGAGCATTTTTGCTCCCTTACTAAAGCAGTATTAAAATTGTGTTTTTTAATTCATTGCACTTGTAGTTGCTTTCCCACACTTAAACATCTGTACATGTTCATGCAGGCTTCTTTTTGGTCTTCATCTCTCTCTGTCTCTTTTGACTATTTTTCCCTCCAGCTTAACCTGGAAATTTTCAACCTTTTAGGCAGATTATATTTTTTTTTAAAATCCCACATTCAATTTCCTGAAAAAAACTACAGTTACTTACTTCTGAAAAAAAGACTCATAGAGACATACAAATACAAGGATTTACATTATTGGAATGCAACTCACACTTTAGACATATGGCAGATTTGATTCCCCAAAGATTGCACAGGGTCTATGTATGACGTTATTTTTAAGTACCACCAACTCTGAACGTGAAAAGTCAATATATTTGATGTTGCTAGAGACAAAGATCACCTTTAAAATTTATGTCCTTCCAGATGAAGGTAGCAGAAGATTCTCATTTATTCCTGAAGTTATATCTAAATGCTTGGGTTCTGCCAGATTTGTTTGCACACAGCCTGAATTACAATGGCTGTTTATTAGTTCGATTTAGGCATAAAGTTCATGACCATGACAATTTACCAGGAGGGAAAAAAAGCTTTCTGGGAAGAAAAAAACCCACAACCCAGTGTTTCAACTCTTTCTCAATCTCCTGACACTATGAAAAGATAATCTCTGCTTATTTTTTCAGCAAATGTCAACCATGTCATCTCTGTTTATAGATGAATGGATTTCAGTCTTGAAATGTTTATTCTAAGCCTCTGGTAGTGGATGAATTTTCTTCTGGGTAGTCTGGTGCAAAGAAATATTGTCCCCATTACTATGGGGAGGAAAAAATTCTAAAGGATTGTGATTGGGTTGCAGCTTTGGGTGCTATCCAAGTTGGCTTTCGTGGATTTGTAAGACTGTATTATACCCCATTGTGGGAAAGGTAATGTGCATGAGGTAAAATGTAAATACGACTTCCTTGAACTCTAAACAGTTGAAAGAAGTGAAAAGTGTAAATTAAAAGTGGAACAGTGTGAGACAGATATATTTGGTGAAATATTTTCCAAAAAATGTACTGAGGGACAAATTTTTAAACACTGTAAAGAGTGCAAATTAATAGAAAATGCGTCATATAGGCAAGTATATATACATGTCTCCTGAGAAAATGTATTCAGTGAAAAAGAATAAGGAGAATGAACAGAATGTGAAGGTAAAAATAATGTGTTCAAGTCAGATTAATGAGGATCACTTCACTATATACACATAAAGAAATACAACAGAAATTAGAAGGAGTAATATTAAAATAAGGACCATATGTGATCTAATACTAAAGGAGGTGTCTCACTCAAAGATTCCTTCATTTTAATCTTTATTCTGTCCGTTAACAGCTGTGGATCAAAGAACAGACTCCTTTAACTTCTCCCTACATCAGTTTTCCAAAGTGATGTAAAACAGCAAAAGTGAAGGCTTGTCCACCTGTTATCTTGCTCAATGCCCTAACCAAACATGGTTTGAAGCATGTTATTGCATGTGTGTATCTTCACTGGTGGAATTTTGTCTCCACTTGAGATCACTGCCAAACCTCCTACTGATTTTTCAATCGATTCTGTCTTCTGCAGTCCCCAAGCAGAATGACAGCTAGGCCCACCATCTGCATCTCTTACTCTTTTTCCTCTCTCTCTTTTACATCATTCAACACTTTACATCATTCAACACTTTACATCATTCTAAGCTTTACAGTTAGGTGAAGCTGGAAGTTAAAGACCTCAAGGGGCTGTCTACTCCCTGTTTGGCCTGTGCCAGATCTGAGGAGAATGGGGTTTTTTGTTGTTACCACCACTGATGGTCAGGTCCCTCTGCAAGGATGTGGCCATTGCCAAGCAAGACAGGGGACTTAACAGAAACAGCAGCCTCTCCTGTGGAAATAAACCATCCATCCCTTTGCGAAAACAAACGCAGCAAGCTTGTCTCCCCAGGGCCGACTAATTTTATCCATATCCTTGGGACAGTGGCATTCAGTTTTGCCTATCCTCCTGCTAGGAAGCCTTGAGTAGGCTTTGCCTCTGGCTGTCGTTCAGTGCCCAGAGTCACTGGGGTGAGATTTAAACAGCAGTTACTGTTCAGCTTAAAGCCTTCTGAAGTCAATAGAAGCAAAAACTTTTCCAAAATTGAGGTTTGGTTTTAGCTTGTTCTGCTGAGTATGTGACATCATTCAATCTTCTATTATTAAAGACTAAACTGCAAAATAACAGATTTTAAAATAATTACGTGGCTTAGCAATTTCTCATTGAGAATTAGTGTCACACTGTTGCCAGCACTTGCAAATTACTCAAGATTTCAAGACAGTTTGTGTTCTTCCCCAACAAGATGTGGAATTGTGTAATTAATCACGAGAAAGATTTAAATGCTCTTAGAGATATAGATGTTTTCATACGATCTCTTTAACAAGAAAATTTAATTCAATGTACTATTTCAACAAATGCATTCTTTTTCTTTTTTAAAGACATAATTAGTAACATTCATTTTTCTTTGACCGAATCTATTTCAAAATAAATATTGATTTAGTGAAAATGAAACCTTTCACAAGACAGGCGTAATTCTGAGCATAGCTTTCTTTTTGATTTTTCATTAAATATTTCCCATCTTAAAATTTAAGGCATTTTTGAGTTAAAATAATAAAGAAATTACAATATTTAGAAATTTTATGTTCTGCAAAGAAAAAAAGTTCAGTTCTGAGACAAGACTTAGATGACAGAAGTGGAAATTCTAGGCTTTGTTCAAGGTGGGAAATTTTTGGAAAATAAGAACCTTTTCTTCAGTCTTATGCAGTTGTAATGTTTTTAAATCTATAGGAAAAATCAAAAGGAAATGTGGGATGCTCTGCCTGGTACAGTCAAAGCTGAAAGGAAATGCTAAATAAACCATAGAGCTTCCAGAGTTATTTCTGTGAAACATGATGGATATTTGTGCAAAGGTAAAAGGTGTGGTAGTGTTGCTGGCAGGTAACATAGCAGAGGACAATGGGTTATTTTATCAGGAAGATAAAATAAGAAGATATAAAAATGCCTCTCGCTTCTTTATGAACTCATCAGCGAATGGAATCAAACTAATGAGTCTATGTTGAGAAGTTATTGAGAAAGCAGTATAACATATTATTATCCTCAGTAATTTTTGCTGATGCAGTGTTTCCCATGAAAACTCTTTGTGGAAGACAATTTACCAATATGCTCTATTTTTAAAACTTTCATTACATTATGAAGTAGTGTGGGAACTGCAGAATATCAGATCTCTAGATTTATGAAAAGGAAGTGGGCCAGATTACATGCGTAGAATGAGAAGGTAAATGGCATTGTTTCAGGCATTCTGCCCAGTGCGGTTTGTAATTTCTTGAACATTAATGTACTTGGAAAAGCAGAGATAGGTGAACTTCAACTTGTCCAAATACATTTCTTATAATAGCAATAACATATTTGGTATGAACCAGATGATCTCTTGAGGTTCTCTAATCTTGACTTAAACCTAGGTACTTATAGGAAATGAAGTTTATTCAGCCGTGCTGGCTGGCTGGCTGGCTCTCAGTATCAGCCTATAACTTCTGAACAACTGGCCTGTTTCATGTGGGAAGATGTTGCTCTCAAATACGTTAAGTTCCTGAAAATGTGAAAATTCACAGTTGAGTGAAGGAGAGAAATGCAAATTAGTGCCAGAGTGCAGGTAAAACTCAGACATCAGCTGTAGTCAAGTACTTCTGCAGTGGTTGCGCATTCAACTTTGGGTGGCTGGGCTGGAAAGGGACCTAGACCACCAACGGGTGGTCACAGATCAGAAAGGGGAGACCTGAAGAGTGCTGTTGGTCAGGGTGTTCAAAAAAGGCTGCTGGGTGTGCAATCAGTAGTTCTGAGGAGCAGCACATAGATACTGCGACCAGTGACAGTGAGGCCAGAGGGATGCTGAGAAGGTCGTTTAAAGTAAGCAAGTGTCTCAGAGTCCCAAGAGGAGAAGCTGTATCCTTAAGGCAGAGGCTGAAATTGTCCCTGGAGGGAAAGCACTTGGAAGGAGATGACTGTGTGGAATATTCCCTGGGTACCAATGTGTTTTGAAGTATCTCCCTTGGAGCCTTCAAAAAGATAATTTGAACCTGAATACTCCAAAACAAGGGAAGCACTACAGAAAGATACTGAAAGGAAATAGTCCAGTAAAAATGGCTAAAAATGATAGAGAGGGGTACAAAATTGGAAATGAGATAAATTATTATAATTTGCTACCTGGTGCCAGTGGTTCTTTCTTTACACACGAAACAAAACCTGCCAAAGCTTGCAATCATATGGCAGGGCTTTGATGTTTATTTCATATGTTGACACGTATGAAATAAACATGCAAAATCAACAATCACATGCAAAACCAATCTTATGACAGACTCTCTTGGTCTGTAGAAAAAGTTACTTTTGCAAGCTGGTCCTCAGAATCTGTATCTTTACTTAATGATATAGCATAGACAAATTACTGGTCTGTCATGATACTTACTGCCTGTCTATGTCCTGTGGTAGAAGTGCTTCTAATGAAGCATTTTTCTACCCATTGAAACTTGTTTTGTTGTATTTTGCATTAAAACATTATTCCCCAAATTCCTCAGAGAAAAAAAGGTAACAAGCTTGACTTTTCAGTCAAAAAATGTTTTGTATTTCAATTTTAATTTAGATGAAATTTTAAAAATGTATTTTTTTCAAAATCCCCCCAAATCAGCGTGCTTTGATTGACTGAAAGGGGGTTTTTGGTTTACTTAACATGCTTCTAAAAAACTGGGGGAAAATTCACTTTGGTTCATATCAAAACACGTTTTCCAAGTTCATTTGATCTATAGGCGCACTACTTAAATCATTGTTTGTTCAATGCTAGACAAAAGCTCGTCACAGGACACTTCATCCCCCAAACACATTAACATCTTAAATGCAGAAGGGCTTACAGATCATTATGATCTTTTTCTCTAACCTGTGTGACACAGGCCTGCCTCCTTGAGTGTTGTTAGTCAGGACTGGGTTCTGGGATACCAATGCTACTGCCTGGGAAGGAGTCTGTGTCACTTCAGAGCAGCCATAGTGACAGAGCAGAATGATCTCTAAATGAGCACAATTTGATGTTTGTTTCTCTATTTCAAGCCAAAAGAATAATAACTTCTATATATTCACAAGCTTATCCGTAGTTGTTGGTTTAATAAAAGAGAGCTCTTGTCCCTCAAAACTGTTTTTTGCTTATTTTACTGTCATAGTTGAAACAGCACTAAGAATCAGGCCTATCCTAGGTGTATGTGCTTTCCTAGCTTGGCAGGTCCATCAAGACATGGGCCTACAGACCTGCCTCTCTGCTTTGGATCTCAATTGTTTTGCAACCTGTACAGCATTTCACTGGTGACTTTGGTTTCTGCTAGGCTAGCTCTAAAGGAACAGAAACGTTTGACTTTGTCCTTATTATGAAACATAACAATATGGTCCCATACTCAGCATTAAGAGGCTATTGGATATTAGAGAGGCCGTTAGACACTTCAGATAATATGGACGCAATGGCATTTTAATGGAAGCAGCAGTGATCTTTTTGTCTGCCTGTGATAAGAACTAGACTGAACAAGTGAGTTACATGACTCATTTTGAACAGTCATTTTAAGGGAAACACGAGAAGCAATCAACAAAATATCAGGCATTTCTACTCAAGAGCTCTAAAGGTTTCTTTCAATCGATCAAAAGAAATACATTAAATGAATATTGTGTATTCTGCCTTGAAAGTTTTCAGTAAAAATGCACCCCACATACAAGAATACCTGAAAAAATCTACCGGAAAAAACCCAGGGATCTGAACTACAAAGTCAAAAAAACAGAGAGAAAAGGCACAGCATCAGGTATAATGTTGAAAATCATCCCGTTTGAGACAGCAAACTCAAATCTACCTGAACTCAGATCTGCCTACCTCTGCTTGCGTACCATCAGCGCTCGTTTCTCTCTCCTCCTACTGAACTCATGTATCTCTTGTCGCTTACTGCAATAAAACCATTTAACCTTGCCTTTTGTCTCATGACTAGAGCACTCCCCAGGGAAGGGGCTGGATTGATGACAGGTGCCCTCCAGCGTGTTTTCTGACCACCAGCACACACGACTTTGGGGTTTCCCCCCTGCAACCCCTCACTCTTCCCAGGACCAGTGCAGAGCCTTGCAAGTGTGTTCAGGCTCCACGCTAGAAAGCCTCAAAAAATGACAGATTGAATTGCTTAACTTACAGGTGCCTATGTCCATTATTGACTCTAGGCAGAGCTGCCTGAAAAAAGTCACAATAGGTAACCTTAATAAATGCTTGAACCATGCAGTGAAACCACAGAGTTTATTATAATAAAACAAAAATTGTAAAAGCCTTATTCCCCTCTGCAAGCAGACCCAGAGGGTCAGCAAATATTTATAACTAAGGAGCAAATATTCTTCTTGCCACCTTCACATCTGCCAGTTACAAGGAATGATCACCTAGGAAATTCTTTAATTAAACTAAACATTTCAGTTTATGCACTATAGCTTTCTTTAGGGATCATGTATCTGAAAAGCAGTGGTAGCTGCTACAATTCAGGAAAAAGATGAGATTATAGAAACTAAAACCTGCTACATTAGTGTTATTCATAAACTTTTTTATTTATTAATATTAATGTTCACCCTCCTGGATACACTATAGATATTTCTAAATTGGAATGCATTTGGTTTCCCATGTAATTTTAAATATTTTTATGAATTTCTAAATCTCAGGGCACCTTTTGTTTTCTACTTTCAAATGATGTATTTATACATGTAAAGTCAGAGAAATTGCTTCGCATTTTCTATAGCTGTGTGTACTTTAAGCCTGATGGATATTCTGAGGTAGCTTTCCACTATACCTCTATTAAATGGCCTATTGATCCCTACAGTTGAAAACACCCACAGCACACTCATTTAGCAGGAACGCAGTTTAGCTAGAAAAATTAAAATGGTACAAATGATCCATCTGGAAATGACTGTCTTCTTGCCAGAACACCATTTGGGATCCATTCTATCCAGCCTGGCCCAAGTCACTGACACTATAAAAAGTCTAGGGAGTGTATTCATTTTAATATGTTATATATTATGCCACCAAATTAGTCACAGTATCATTCATCTCCAAACACATAATTGGGAACCATGAAATGTAACTGTACCACGGACCAGATGGGTAGCTGAGGAATCTTTCCACAGAGTGAGAATAGCTATAATCCAGCATTCGAGGCAGCCTGCCTGAGTCCGATTGAGAACTCACACCTGGGTTTTCCAAACCTCAGTTGTGCCAGCTGCCCATCATAATCTCTGATCTTGTGCAGAAGTGTCTGTAGATGTTTAATGCTTATAAAATGTTTGCAGGATCCCACAATAAGGGGTACTGAGAGACATAATCTGGCACCACTGTATTGCTATTACGAGCACACGTGAAGTCTAATTCTGCTTTCTCCTTCAGTAAGGTTTTGATTTTGTTGCCATGTATCATGAGGTACATTAAAATTTAGACCTAACCCTGGCGCACTTCTTTGAAGTTAACTTTGAAATGTCTAATTAATGAAAGCCAAATGATTTGCCACATGCGAGTCACAGCTGCAAAGCTAAGCCAGTTTGTTAGGTCACTTTACAAGGGCTTGATGACTAACTAGAAGTTTGGGACCTCCCAGTCAATCATCCATGAAGCCTTTTAAAAAGTCTCTCACGTCTGCTCAGGAGCTGCCTGAAATGAGAACGTGCTCCCATTAACATGCTTATCATGAAAGATGAAGTTTTTTTGTTAAAACTCTGCACTGATGAAAGAATAGGTATTTTTGGAACAATGCTGGCCCTGTTTCCCAAACCTCACTCTGGGAGCACAACTGCCTAGATGCAATCTTTCTTCTGCATGGGAAGAGAAAGCTTCCATGAGACAGCAATTTCAAGGAGTGTTAGAGGTATTGCTTCCAATTGACATTGAGATTCTAGTGGGAGATGTCCCTGCCCATGGCAGGGGGGTTGGAACTCAATGATCTTTAAGGACCCTTCCAACCCAAACTATTCTATGATTCTATGATTCCTTAGAAACAACATAGATAAAAAGTGTGGGTTCCAAGGAAAAAAATACAGGGACAGATTTAAGGAGACAGTGGTCACATGCAGAAGCCCCTAAGCTGGAGCTGGTACCTTTCTGCAGTGATCATGCAGCCTTCATGCTGAACGCGACAGTCAATAGGAGCGTTATTCCAGCAACTCTTACTGAGGCCCATATGTCAAGAGTGCAAACAGCTTTCCCTGAGACCTGAGGACTGAGACGATTGTCCTCCAGAGAGCTCTTGCTCACTGATTCCATTTCAGTCCAACAGCCAGGAATATGCAAGGGGGCGTGAATTAAGTCTCTTATATGTGGAGGTGGAACTAACGCTGTAGCCAAAACTTTTGCAAAGTACTAGAGTGAGAAAGAGAGCTGGAGTGACTTTTTAAGGTTGGTTAAGACACTTGAGTCCTCACTTCCCTTTGTGACTAAACACAGGTTTGGGCCATCTCATGAGCCGTAATAATGTTTTGCAATGTAATCAAGCAGAGGAAAAAAGCAGTGCGCTCCCGACTACCTACAGGAATTCTTTATGCTCATTCTGTTTTAACACAGAGGGTTGGTGCTTCTCTGTTTCGTTTGTGTGCTAAGCTGTTGACAAACCGAAAATATGAGATGCGTTTCAGAAGGAAAGTTTATGTGATGAAATAATGTTTGTTTTACTTCAAAGATAAATTTGAAACCAAACTTAGAAACATTCTTCTGTGAGTTTTAGGTAGTACTACAAAAGGTACTGCAGAATTACCATAACTCCTCCTCCCAGGTATTTCCTTCGTCCTTTTTTATGTAGGACACATAGCTGTAAAGCATCTGTAACTGTAAAAGGTAAATCTTTTTGATATATACTGAAGAGATCATAGTTGTAGAGAAAGCTTCAGTGCTTTGCAAAGACTTTATGCCCATGAGACCAAGTCATCTTAAAGCAATTTCCCTGCAAAACCACACACATAGTTAATCTCTGTTCAGGACAGCTCACTGTCCTTAGAAGTTACAATAGAAATAGCATAGAAATAGACACCTTAATCTGACAAAACATACAAATTCTTTTTGCCCAAGCTCAAGAACATGTTTTATGGTGAAATCTGTGTGTATAGCTTTAATGCAGAAAGGAAAATTAAGCTAGCTAATAGGCAGAAAAGCACTGGGGAGGACTGGAGTGAATGACAAAGATATTTCATCGCTTCCTTGAAAGCAGAGAAAGGATCAAGAGACTGGCAGGAAGTGGGCAAGTATTTGGGCTATAATTATTAATGTAATCATTACAAATTACCTTCACCATTTTTGACAGGACGAAACATCTCCTTCTTTCCCATACAATGACCTACTGCAATTCTTTGGGTTAGGTTTTGAATATGAACTTGCCCAGCAAGAAACTGTCTTGTATCACGAAGTAAATGGCAAAATTCCAGAAATTACTTGAAAAGGAGCAAGAGTAAACCAAGGAAAATGAAAGCTTAGGGTGAGATTTTGTTCCAATAACATGTTTCTCTAGTATTTAAGCCTGATTCACCTGCTTTGAATTAATAACTGTTCATTTTGATTAGTTATACATTCATTCAATATTTCTATATCGTCACGTTATACGTTATGGAGTCTGCTTGAAGACAGCTGCTCTTGAAATCAGACAATCATATGAATCACAAATACAAACTTTTTCTCAAATACTTGGAGTTTATCTCAACTTTCCCAAAACCAGGAGTATTCACAATACTTTCTCTTTAAAAAAAAAATGGAGCAAAAGTGCATGAGTGAGAGCACAAAATTAATGTTTGCTATGCATTAAGGAACATGATCTAACCATTCATCATGCTTCTATTTGCTTTTCAGATCACTTCCTTTTCCTGACTCTATTTTCAGAAATTAGCACCACGATTTTTGCTAGGCACCCAAATTGTTCAGGTAAGAACATTCCAACAAAAAGAAGTAAAGTACACATTTACCATTGAGCAAGGAAATTGTATCAAATGTCAAATCCGATTAGAACTATTATGGCCAGTAGTTAGAAAGATATGAAACATGCTAGCAGGAGGAAATATTATCTAAGTATTTCTTAATAAACCCTGTACATCACCATATAAATTGAAAATCAAAAATAAATATTATCTGTAAAAAATGCACATTTTTATTTAGAAATTTATTTAATATGCTAAATCTAATTTAAACCAATGGAACTATTGTTGTTTCTTAGCAGATGCATGCCATGCTGAATTGGGACTTCCAACTGTTCTGCACTTGAAGGGTCTGTCTGAATCCCTTTCTGAAGTGAAATGCCTTACCCAAACACTTTTTTCAAGAATGTGAGGTTAACAGAAAAAGCAATATGATTGTCAAGCTTCTTCTGCCCAGTATTTAGCTACATAAAATAGAAATGAAGGAGGAGTTAGATTTGGATTTAGGACATTGATTCAGCAATACAAATATTTAACTGTTATGCCCTTTGCTGCTGAACAGACTTTGCAACATGGAATTACCGGCTGAGGTTTGTAATGCAAAGCACAGGCAAGATTAGTGTCTAAACAGGGAGCTGATAGTGGGGAAATCAGAAAAAGAAAAAAAGACCCAAAGAAAGCAGCAGCTCAGGTGTGAGTAGACCCCAGACAGTCAGAAGGGAATTCTCTTTCTCCTTGGCTCTGGGTTCAGATGCTCACTCTCTGCATGGCACATTCACATTCAATATATGACCTATTCCTCAGGTTCATGAAGGAATCACAGGGCACTCAGACCTGTACAGAAATGTCTCAGACTACACTGTTGAAGCTGTCTCACTTGGCATTAGAGAACTGAATGCTACTGACAGCTGCAAGAACTAAAGCCAAGTCTCTTTAGGGAAAGAGATTTTGGCATTCAACCATTCAGACTTCTCCTGAGTGCAGGGAATATTTAAGGGTTCCTGCAAAGAGCAGCAGCACCAAAAGGACTCCAGCACCAAAAGTGAAATTCTGGGATATACTGTTCCTCAGCGGGTAAGTGTGCTCCTGACAGGTGAGAACATGAGATGAGTTTCCTTTGGGAAAAACATATGCTTGTAGGCAGATGAGTAAAGGAAGAAGAAAGTCCTACTACCCTTTTTTCTCTCTTTTTGTAATGAGTGCTTTAGAGATCTTGTTCTTTGTCTCTGGATATGAGTGGGGAATGGCACATGCATGAATCCGGTTGCAGAGGTGTGGTGTAAGGGCTGAGTTTTTCTGCACTGCCCAGGCTAAGGAAGTCCTTTCATCTTGCTGTGGTGAGGTGCTGCCCTGGGAAAGGTTCCTGCCTCCTGGACATAACTCTCCTTGGGGGTGTGTGCCTTGGGAGGAGATGGATACCTACGCCGCTTGGCAAATGGTGCCTGGCATAAGTGATGAATGGCTGTGGGTGGGTTTTTTCTTTCTTAAAAGATTTGTTTTTAAATATTTAATGTTTATTAGGAAGAAACCAGTTTTAAGGATGTTCTTCAGCAAATTAGCTATATTTTGATTCAAGACTGGGAGTGATTTCTCTGTAACTCTGATGACTGATCCCACATATAAGCAAGGCAAGGAAGAAGCATTTTAAATGAACACATGGTCACAGGGGCCATGTCACACATGTCAAATTAGTCTATTTTTTGAGCCAATAGATTGAAAGGAAGTATGATGCTGTTTCACAGTTTGTTCCCTCTTTTTGAAACTTTGCTTTAAAATTATTAGGCAAAGGAGACCAGATGTCTTGGCTTTACTAAGGCAACCGTTTTTTTAAGACCCTATTTTAGTGTTTCAATGATTTTTACTGCAATGCTAAAATGGCTTTTTTTTTTCTGCTATTAAGCAACTCCCACCCTGAAGTACCATCTGCTGAGAAATGTTGAATTTCTTTTTCATTTCTCAGTACTTAAATGTATTTATATAAAGGAAAAAAAATCATGGTGTATATATGTCTGTATGTGAGGGTGTATGTAGAAAACTGCATGAAAGGAAGGAGGTATTATGCTGTGGTATGCCTGTAGGAAGCAATTAATGGTAAATACTCCATGACGAACTCTGACCTTTACTGGAGCAGCCTGAACAGTAAAATATATCAACACAGAATAATTTATTTGACACCTGATTGATTTTTATATCACTTGATAAATATCATTTAACTATTTATATAACTGGTTTAAGAAACACTGGACTACTTTGGAAAACAGGATAAATATTAGAAAGTACATTATTGGTAAAAGTTATTCAGTCTGTCTGCCAATTATTTTTGTGAATGCGTTACTGGTACTAACAAATGAATAGAATCAATAAATGAAATTTCAAGACAGGAAGACGATTCTTTCTCAGCTAAGGCACAATTTCATATATTCTTTGATGAATTTTTCCATGTTTTCTCACTTTTTCAAAACTCTGAAGTTCTTAAATTTTATTCTTTGCATTATTGCTTGCCAACATTTGTGATACCACAAATGTTCAAAATCAACTTTAAAATATTTTTTTTCTAAATTTCAGCAGCCCCAAACAAGTAATAACAGCACATCTATCCATCTGGCCCAGTAAGGGATTTAAAGTTGTACCGTATTGTGGAGAGATAAAATGTTATTACTCATAGAGACTGAGGATCTGTTCACACAAAGAGTCAGTGAAGACAGAACAAAATTATCACTACTACCAGTGTATTTCATGGCACCTGGCAAATCCTTTAGTTTAAAATTTTCAATTTTGATGATTAAACATGTAAATTAATATCATTTAAAAAAAAAAAGTAAAAGGAAACTTATTGAGCACATGTAACCTTCGCTGAATCCTCAGAAATTGCTATTTGCTTATCTGCTTTGACTCTGCTGCTTATATTCGTCCATTCCATGTATAACAAAGTCCAAAAGAATTGCCTCAATACTTTACCACTGCCTTTCCCTATAGGTGTATCTCTGCACCAGCACACTATATCTTTCTAATTTTAATGAATTTGTCTTCTCGGTACTACTAAAAGTTAACAAAAATAAACATTTTTGAAATATATATGCATAAAAATGTGTCTGTACCAATAATGTTTTTATAAGAAATGTAAATATTCTGATACAGTTTTGCTGAAGCTTTCTCAAATGATAAACAACAATCAAAATGCAAATTTTATATAGAAACTAGAAAGGAAATATCCATCTAGTGCAAGTATTGATGCACTTAAATTCATAGCTTGATACAGTAGCCAGGAAGGTTTTCCACCATAGGTTAGCTAATGTTTCTATGTGAGAACACAATAGACATCTAACAGTTTATTCTGAATAGTGTCCTTATAACAATGAATATCAAATGAATTAATTTTAAAACATAAAATAAATTGAACACTTTTTCATATGAAGTGGAAAGTAAGTCTGTATTTCCTATGTTTTCCTGAAGTATTATTCTTGTTGATTTGTTTCCGTTTATAATATGGCTCTAACTAGTGGTTACAAAATGGCTCTAAAGGGATAAAGGTTATTGTTACAGGTGCCAACTGAGCTGGTTTAATGGAGTTTTTTTTCAATGCTTTTTATGAAACACACAGAGGCAATTTCCTCATTCCCTGATAAGCAGGACTGCTAGGAAGTAGTTGGTTTTGATTAAGTGCAGGTGTAGGTTTGTATGTATTACCCTTTGAATCCTTTCTATACTAACCACCGGAGTGGAAGCATTCTATTACTAGAATGATTTGAAATGTCTTTGATAACGTTTAGTGTTTCTGAAAATTGCAGTTGAACTTACTGTCTTCATTGCTGAGTGCAAATTCTAACATTTTAATCAAATCTTAAGTTCAACTTCTTTCTGTGCCATTTGCTCTCCAGTAATGTGAGGTTAGGTGGACTTTTTAGTCCCTTTTGGATGTAATTAATCCCCAGCTTCCTTGCTCAGGAAGAGCCGGGCACTGCTCTCCTCTCGCACTGTTCCAGCTGCAGGGATGTGGACACCTGGATGGGACTGAAAGCAAAAGGCCTAAAAAAGACTGTTAGGGAAAAGGGCAGCTGTGGAGAGAAAGGGACATCACAAGGGACAGAGACACATTTCAGAGAAGATCAGCAGCGCAATGGGGTCCAATGCTTCCCAGTCTCCTGCACTCTCCTCTAAATAAATGCTATATTCAAAATCAAATACACAGTGGTTCCCCCACCACGCCTCCCACTACTTGCCCAAATCTGAAATCAAACACAAGCTGACTCAACCTACATTTTGCTATCCCTGAATAAAGTACGTATTTACCAGCTGCTACCCTTGAGAAAGGTGAATGTCCAAGACTGGTATACCTCTTTCCAGAACAGTTTCTCCGTCTTTTGCCTTTAGCAGTCTTCAGCAGGAGTTTTTGTTTTCAGTGAGTAGTTGTTCACTTCAACGGGTAAAAATGGAAAAGCTCATTTTTGTACACAGAATCGGTGATATCATGTATCAGGACCAGTTTATTTTGAAATGCATGAATGTAATCTGTATAATGTTTATTCTAACCTTACTCACAAATCATCTTTTTTTTTTTTTCCTTTCAAAAGAATCAAGAGGGTCTGGGGGCTATTTTTTGTGTTGGTTTTGTGGTTTTGGGTCTGAACTGTTTCATTACCCCTAATTATATGATAAGCTACTCAGGAAATAAAAGGCACATTGAAAAATAGTTTGAAAAGAACAAAAATAGCCTTACAGTCAATTATGTTAAAAATACCAAAAACTTGTCAACATCTCATTAACATCTTAATGAGGGGAAATAATTCTCGTCTGTCTAAAAAAAAAAAAAAAAAAGAAAAAATATTACTTAAAAAGAAAAATCCGAACCTAGATTGTAAATTTTGCACCCTGAAAGATATGGATTATTTCTCCTCATTAAAATCCTACTAACAGAGTATCTAAGAGTTGGAAAGTGTGAAGAGAACAGTGAGGCTTCTACTCTGGCTGTTATTCTGCTTCTGTCCTGGAGGAAGATTAATTAGACTGAAAGACCTTATATTAATAGGACTCATTAGAGCAATAGATCTGTAAAGGAAGGGAATGGAGGCTGGACAGCTATGATTTGTGGGGTGATTTGTCCCAAATGACATATAAATTGCTCTCAGCCTGCATTTATTTTCTCAGTACAGTCTCTTCTTTTTGCTGTGGTGATGAGTTTGTGTCTTGGGCCAGGCAGGTAAGAGGGATGAGTCCCAGACCAGATCCCTCCTTTGATCATGGAGGGTTGATAAGCCATGCTCTTGGCAGCAGTGATAAGAGAATGCTTCTCCTTGGCTCTTGCAGAGACTGACAGCAGGATGAGAAAAGCTACATAGTTGCACTGGTATAGGAAATGGCAATACCTGGACTGAGGAGGTAACAAGATCATGATCATAAAATATCTTCATTCAAATATTGCAGTGCTGGCATATTAGTCTTTTATTTCACACTCCTTCAAAAGGTTAACACTCCTCCTAATTCTTCAAGTAGTATTTAGAAGCTACAATTCTTCCACTACACTGTCAATGTCATTTTGCTAAGAAAAAGATTTTCAGATCTTTTCAAGTTCAGATAGGTAAAGTAGAAAAAGTTCCATTTAAAAAAGCTTAATATTGATGAGTTCTGATTTGCATCAATTCTCTATGATGTTGAGACTCCATTTTCTTCCGTGTCTTTATGTCTGAGACTGTTCACGTTCCTCATCCACCTAGTGGGAGAAATTAAGGACTATAGAAGAATACATAGGATTTACACAGTTGTGTAAAATAAGAGTTAAAATAAGAGTTAGTTAAAATAAATGTTAAATAAAATAAATGTTAAAATAAGAGTGAGTGTGAGGGGAGAGGATGCAGGATATTTTTGTCTCTAGAAAGGTAAGATGTGATGTTTCTCCCTCTTTATATCACCAAAAATAAAACAATATGATATTCCAAGCTGCTTTTTTTTTAGTTCACTGTGGAATCCAAGGGTTTTGTAGGATTTTGACTACAACTTTAATACAAATGCCGTTTAATTTGGAAGAAGTTATGAAAAGCTTTTAAAATGTGTTGCTAATTCTTTTTTCATCATATGCTGATAATACACAGTGCACTTTGGGACATCTGCAAGACTGGTCACGTCTTCACAGACTTTGTGCCCTCCCTACATAGAAAGATACAT
This sequence comes from Numenius arquata, assembly GCF_964106895.1. Taxonomy (NCBI): domain Eukaryota; kingdom Metazoa; phylum Chordata; class Aves; order Charadriiformes; family Scolopacidae; genus Numenius; species Numenius arquata. Next base: position 84,328,263 of record NC_133577.1, on the reverse strand, counting down.
TTTGTACAAAAAAAATAACTTCCACATTGACATTATATGCTCAAGGTAGCTAATTAACAGTTCTAAATATTCTTATGTCTCAAGAAGAAAAGTTACTAGAATTACTTTATTCTTACACCAATATAATTGTCTGAGGAACAGGTTTCCCTGAGTTTCAATCTGCAGCCACCCCTCCCATACTTTGGACTAAAAAAACAATTTTACTTACAGAGTATATTGATTTATGAATACCTAACAGGGAAAAAAGTTTCTTCTGAACAGTAATCTTTGATCCTTTAGGAAGCTAAATGATCTCTAGGTGGTCTAAGCATGTCACTGAGCAAGACCAACGGAAACTGAGCTTCACCCTAGACCTTAGATATGCCTTCAGATACCAGTAGTAACTCCAAACATTCATCTGAAACCCCCTTCAGCACTTTTACATTTCACTTCTTGAAAAGTATGCTATCCTGCTGCAAACGTATGACCTATTAGGTCTTATTTATTGCAAATTGGATATCACAGTAGCTGAGTCTACAGACATTTTCAGTAAAATTATAAATTAACACTTAATAAGTTATCATTTCTAGTGTATAGGGAAGAAAAACAGGTAATGACAAGGCTTTTGGCTTTACTACAATAAAATCGGAATAGACAGATGGAGGAAAATGAATGCAAAAACAAAACAAGTTAATAATGTTCAGATTTACATGCTAGATTCCTCTAGTTGGAGTGCATGTTTTTTACATAAATATTTTTATATGTAGTATGATTTTACACTCCTTGAAGTTTTATGCCTAGGTAACTCAGGCGTTGTTACTTGGATGTTGGTTTTTTTTTTCCAATTGAGTGGCTGCCGTAGATAGCTTATCTATATAAAGCATTCCACCATTAAAAAAAACCAAACCAGCTAGTTTTATTTTCTCTATTATATTCTAAAGTGATACTGATAAAACAGCTTACACCTGCTGATTACAAAATGACACAACTTCACACCATGAGATGTTGTGACTGGGGTACTTGGCTGAGTGTTCTGTGTCAGGGTCAGGCAGCTGTTCTGCGATGTGCTGATGGAGCAAACAGAGAGGTGTGGTCTACCCAACAGTTACCGTGACCACCGATTACCAAAAAGAAAATAAGCTTCAGACCTATTTGTGGAAGGTCTCTGCAGGCCAAAGGAACAAGTCCTGTGGGTGACCCGTATCTTTTTTTATGCTTTGAACTCCTAAAAGATAACAGTGATATTTTTGAAAGCTTTGGGTTTGTGGTATACTAAGTCTGCATCTTGTTGCTTTTCCTTCTTCAGAGAGATTTTGGAGACTCACATTCAGAATGGTACATCTTACAGATAATGGAGACAGCTGTGACTGTATGCTGCCAGCCACTAAAAATCAGCAGTTAGCCCATCACTGTGTGCAAGATGCCACAATTATTTATATTATGTAACTGAAAATGGCACCTACTAGCTTTTTAGTTTTGACCATTGTAACCATAAAGAGACCATTCTTTTCATATAAAAACCAGTCTAAAAATACATTATGCATAATACTCATCCATTAGTGTCCAATAATTAACATTTTTTTCTATCTGTATGTTTTTGCAAGGACTTTCTTTTCCCCCAGCTTTTGCAGCACCTTACTGAGACAATCATAGCTACCATTTAGACAAGCAACAAACTAAGGTTTTATTACTTTAATTTTCCAGACAAATTATGTGATGGTAAACTGCAGCACATGGAAATACTTTTTGAACGATACAAAAGGAGGCAGACTTTATATTTTGATGAAATGAGCTACGTAGATTTCCAAATGAAAAGCTTGTTTTATGCTCCAGCCTATTGCTTACTTTAACTGCTTATATATGTTTCCAGTATTTTAAATGATACAATGTACAGCTATAGTTAAACCATAAGATGCACGAATTAAACTGGTAAATAGCATAATGAATTTAGAATGCCAGTCACAGCCGTTTATAATCTCCAGCGGCAAGTTTCCCAGCCTGCCAAACACTTTCGCTTTAGACTGAATGTCAAAGCTTTATCTATATTTGTTCTTGAACGCACTGCAGGAATGCAATGCATTCTTTATTTGCAAACTGTAGGAAATTTTCTGAGTAAATACATAAATTGGCAACATCTATCTTAATGGAAAACCTATTATTTTAATTACTAGGGGGTGGTGCACATTTTTGCTTTAGATTTCTTTGAATTACTAATTAATGGCTTCATCATGAAAAGCATTTATTGTTTTCATTTCAGGGAATTCAAATGAAGACAACTCATTTTAGAGAATGTTCAACATTACCCCAACCTTATCAAAAGGACAAACAGTACCATATGGGAGCGAGGGGGCAGGATGCAGGTTTAGGAACAACTGAAGCCAAAGAATAGCTAACTGTGAAATAAGATACACAAATGTTTCTGATTATTGGTATTAATGACTGTTTATCTTGCAAACTCTGTGTTGCCAAGAAGTAGAGGTCATCTTCATCAGTAGCCTAGATTTAAAATTTGTTTACTGGAAGAAAAAAAAAGAAAAGAAACACAGCATAAGAGTGTAAGGAACCTGATTATGAGACATATGAAGCCCTGGATATTGTCATAGAACAATCATCCAGTTTTCCTTTACAGATACCAACACATTTTCACCAGGGTTAGTTTAGAGCCCTTCCTTTTCCACTGTATGCCCCTACTCCAAGTAGTGTCAGAGCATACTCCAACAGGAAGATTTTTTTCCTTTACTTGATGTTGATTTAACTAGTCCTTAGACTGACTCAGATCATCGCAGCTCTTTGGACTGTGATCTTTTTTTCGGTAGCTGGCACTTATTTGGATTTGCTTCCTTTAGAGCGAAGGAAAAGGTGATTCCAGTTTATCAAATTCACCGAGTTCACTTTAAATATTAGCCAAGCTTTAAACATGAACTGCAAGTTTTATCCTTATCAAGCAAAGGGATACATTCTGGCTCACAAACTGGAAATCATATATACGAAAGAGCAGCATTTAAGAACAAAAGAAAGAAGAAAAGAGTGAGAAAACAAAATTTCAAAATCTACCTGAAATCAGCCTGTTCCTCCAACTGGTGTTCAGGGTTTGCTGAGGTCTTTCTCAGCCTAATACTTAAGGAAAAAACCCAAAAGGCTCTGCCTTTGCAGCAGTTGGTGTTATGATTTTATGATGTATGGATCTGTCTGAAATTTTCAGCAGATAAGCAGCTTTTTTGAAACAAATTGAATAAGCCTATGTTTTTAGTTACTTTTGTAGACCCTTTAGGAATAGTTCATGTAAATTAGTCACTAAAGTGTGGTCTTTTAAAGTGGAATCCTGCCCTGGAGTTTCAGTTCCTTATTTAAACCTGAGGGTTTTCTTGTAACTACTGAACTGCAGTCAGTTCTTAGTGTTTTAAAACCTTTCTGTTGTGGGCGGTTTAGGGTATTTTTTTCTGTTTTATTTTGCTTTTATATATATATATATATAAATGTAGGGCTCCTTCTTATGCTTCATCACTGCTTGGTTGGGTTTAACATTTACAAGAATCACCTGAAAATAAGTATTGTCTGAGGATCTTTGAAGTACTAACCCTGTTACACATTTTTACTTTTTTTCTCTTCAGAAGTCAGTTGAATTTCAGCAATTCGTTTAACATTATGGATACTCAATGAATTTTTTTTTTTTAAGTTTTGGGCGGTGGGGAGTTTACGTTTTTTTTTTTTAAAGTGATTACTTTTAGAACACCAGACAGAATATGTTGCTAGTTTTAGGATGTCAAAAGTGACAGGCTTAACTGTAACGGCTGTCCAAACAAAAGCTTTGCTCTTATCCCCTGTAGTGAAGGTGGCCATTTTCCACCAGCAGAGAAGAAATGCATTTTACAAGATTTTTTTTCTCTCTTCTTCATTCATACAATGATTCAAAACTTTGTTCTGCTACTTCTTGAACATTGATGTTGAAACAGAAGATATACCTAAAATGCAGATTGAAATTACATTGTTGCTTGTTTTTTTTTTTTTTTTTAAATCTATAAAACAACAGAGAGGACTAAATACATTGCACTCTTTAAGGACAAAGAGAAGGAATAACACCCTCATGTTTCAAACAGAAATCACTATATATAAAGGTATGCTTGAGGGTAGAGATAGAAGCTGGAAAATTAGACAAACTTTTCTGCACAGACAACCTGAAGAAGGGCTTCTGTTCCTGAAAGCCTAATTTTCCAAGTTAGTATAGCAGAAGCTATGACTGTAGTTACATATCTTTTCTTGTCTATGTCCTTAATTTGTCACAAATCCAGCACTAAATTATGGAAGACAAGTATCTTCCATAAAGGCAAGAAATGTAGATGTGATACAGAAAAGGAAAGATTTAACAAGGGGCTGAGATGTGATAGAGTAACAAGTCACTGATCTCACTTACTACTTTTCTGCACCAGAAAATGAGAAATCTTTGTACTACCTAATTAGATGCAAGGTGGATCTTATTTTATAAGATCTTACTAGGTGGACCTCATAAGACTGTCATGCTATTTGTACTGTCTGCACTACAGTGTCCAAAAGACTGGTTTTGCTCCACACATCCCAAAATCTGAGCTTTATGATTCTATACTGTGAATTTTGTGGTAAAATCATGCCTCAGTAAAATCAGCCAGTTAGGCTCTGAAGGCCATCTTCACACACTTCATGATACTGCAATAATTTTTGCCTGGTTCAGAGGTGGATTTTCCTCTAATGGGTTTTTGGAAAATGTGTTCTATATGTTGCATTGATCCACATCTCCCTTGCAATGATGCATTAATTCCTGAAATGATTTGTAAGGACAGACAGCATTGAATGCACTAGTGGGTCTTCCCCTGTCTCCATTTTTTTGCCTGACCCCCAAACTCAGATGGTCCAAATAGCTGGGCAGTTAATCTGCATGGATGGCGTGGCTCGAGCCGTCAAGGAGCATGGGGTGAGGCAAACTATAATTCTAAGTAAACCAGTAATATGACACACCCTGCCAGTCATATTTGCTTTAATTTGGAAAAAAAAAAAAAAATCACAGTTATATCAACTGGAATATCCTCTAACTACCAACAGTGCTAATTTGATCAAAATCTGCTATAATTTAAACATATGCCTGATGGTTAGGAAATACGATAATTTGACATTTTTACACTAAACTTTTCTGATACCGTATTTCTGTGCCATACTTTTTTGTTTTACAAAGAATATTCAAGAAAAAATATGTATTAGAGTTACATAACAATTAAGTCATATACTTTATGTGGTTGAAAATATCTGGATACAAAAAAAAAGTGTGTGGATTTTTTCCATGTGCATATTCATGGCATTTTTTAATTGAGTACATACTTAATCAAAGACAAATTAGACCCTGTGTGATCCTAATTACAGGGCTACTACATCTAACTGAGTGCCTAAATTCAAACATCTTGAATTAATCAACCTTCATACACTGCAAATTTGAACAGATTTTTTTAATATGACTGTATTTTTAAATGAAATGAATCATCTGCCACATCATATTGCTCAGGTTCAGTCTAGAGAACAAAAGCTGTTTAAGGGTAGAATGACACCTCCCAGACACTAAGCCATGCTAGTTTTTGAGTGGCTTGTTACGTGGTAGTTTCTAAATAAATCCTAGCCCAATCTGAGAACATTATGACTACCCCAATTACTACTATGCGTGAACTGAAAAAAGCATCTGGAATCCATACATTTGCTGGCACATTCATCAGGGCAGCTCCTGGCCTCGGGATACATGGGTGACTTGCAACCCATCGCATTAGGTACTGCTGCTTTTTTGAATGTCCTCGTGGACTATTTTGTATTTAGGAACCAGGAGAAGAAGAAAGAGTTGCTGTGATTTTTTTTTTTCTTTTCCTACTTTTCTTCATTTTCCCCAAAGTAAAAAAGAATTTAGGCATTTTTCCAGTAAAAAAGATACACTTAACTAGAATCTAATCTACATCCAGAATCTAATTCTTCTTCCAAGTAAATGAAGAACTGACTTCAGACAATGAAAACTACATCCAGTTAATATCAACTAAAGTTGAAACATTTTCAGTAATCATCAGAAGTGTCATCAAATATGTACTGCTGTACCTCCAACTGGTAAAAACATGGCTTTTATAAAGTATAGTCGCTTAGTACAAGTATCTTGAATAGTGATGTATTATATATACAGTATTTGTGATGAAATCAAAATTACATTTTCTGTGTATTTGAAATGCACGTCTATACAACAGGATTTTGCTGATTAAACTGAATCAGGGAGACAAACCTTCAAGACTCTTTAGTTTATAGACTTTAAAAATAGTGAAAGGAAGGACCTGCCCTCACCCCAGTAACTCACTGACAGCAACGTCACATCTATACTGCCCAGAAGCTGGGAAGGATGGCTGGGGTTCGTGCCATCCATGGGGGCCATACACACTGGAAATGCCTGTCTGGTCTTGGGATGCTGTTGAGCTCTGTGCACTGTGCTGCAGCATTGGCTTCTGCTTGGGACTGCACCAATGCGTCTATGAGCTTTTTTAAGAGATAACATAGAAAGAAGTAAGTAGGATCTACTCACAACATTCTTGCAGTGTAAATAAATAGTATAATCATACCCTTTTTTTTATTCTTTTTTTTTTTTTTTCATTCTTGCAAGTATAGTGTAGTAATTCAAAGTAGATATCCTTTGCTTATTGTCAGTTGCCACTATAGGACTGAGATCAAGGAAAGACCAGCTAGATCAGAAATCCATTATGGAAATGTTACAGCTGTCTCAAATGGAAAAGAAGAAGGTTTCTCTTTCTTCATCTCATTGATATGATGAGGAAAAACTCACTGCTAGTAATTAAATTTTGGAACTCATATAATTCATTAAAAATTTAAATCTGAAGGTAGATAATCAAGCTGCAGGGATCCTTTAGGAGGAAATGCATTTTCATTTTTTGTCTTGCACTAAAGCATGATTTTTCAATCACCTTTTCTCAAATACGTCACATACATCATACATCACATCCTGCAATGGAAGCTGTCAACCCCTTCCATGTGTGTGGGCTCCCTGAGGATACCAGGTATTGATTCTGCTAAAGACATTAGTACAAGAAAGAAAAAAAACCCTGTTATTTATCTTTCTGCTCTTCATTCCATCTGCTGAGATGAGACGCACAAGCTCTGTTTCTATTTGTTTATAGCTGCCAACACGGGAGAAGATACCTGGGTTGATGACAGCCTACTGGGCTAGCTGGATCGCTGATATAGCTAGAAAGGTGTTTCTTATTTTCTCATGTTTAAAGATTCTGTGGCAATTCATTCTGGTTTTCCCAGATGCCAGTAACCCATTCCTTCTTCACTTTTGGGAGCAGAATCAACAGTGCTGGGGGCTGTTAGAATGGCTGGAGCAGGGCTGATGAGCAAAATCAGTCAAGATATGGACTGGAAAATCTCCATAACAGCATAGCCTGCAGTTCTCCCATGAATGCATTACCTGCCAGATACATTTAATTTTCTTCTTGAAAGAATGTCTTGGATCATTTCTTAATGCTGCAGAGTGCCTTCACTGTAGTTCCATTAATAGGACTGCAAAGACCAACAATGAGCTGTACAGTTTTATTCTATTTCCATGGTGGAAATTCTCTCTCACACTCCCTTAAACAACATTTTGAGAAGCTGGGTTAAATACAGGATCTGCAATTATTCACAAAATTACTGTGTCAGTAATAAGGGCAGGCTGATCAAAGGAGTAAGGAGAGAGAATATCACGTAATGAAGAACCCATTGTAGAGCATCAGCTGAGGAAGGTTTGCTTCTATGCAGAAATTTTATTTGTTTTCTTCTAATACTGCTCATTCAGAACTTGCATCTGTTGATAATTTAGACTGCCAGATGTTTCCTTTTTTATTCTATTTCCTTGGAGCTCTAAAAGGTATAAAACCCTTTTCTAGGTTCCTTTCATAAGTGTCAGTTGATCCTCTTGCAGTTCCTTGAATATATGACAAAGAAAAATATGTGTATATTGCTAGTTTGTGTTCTGACTGAATAACAAATAACATTACAAGTGATAATCAATGACATTTAGCAGCTCCAATCCACTAACTGCTGTACCCTTAGTTAGCTAGTAACCGTTGAGTTATATGTGTCAAGAAAGACTTATCTTTCAGTTTATAGAATAAAATTTCACAAAAGATAATCCTTGGGCTGTTTATAGCATAGCTATTTCACAGTGAGATTTATATCTGTGATTGTTTTCCTGTGAGAATTTAGCTGGGGAAGCTGACAGAAAGTACCGAGTGTCAGTAAAGAGGTGCTGGGGGGAAAACCAGGGAATTTGAGGTGGCGTGTGGTGTAGGCACAGATGCTGGGCAAGGTAGTGCCTTGACATAGCTGATGTTGGCCCAGTATGAGGAGTTACATAAATGCTTCCTTACCAAAATGTATCTCTGTTGCTGTTGAAAAATGAAGTCAGCATTAACAATTTCTGTGTAGATGAAGAGCAGAGAGAAGAATGTGCTATTCCGGAGGTAGACGTTTTAATTTACATTTCATTAAAAGTCTGGGAGATAACAGGCCTACTAAAAGGAAGGCAAAGTGCAAGATGACTGGCAAACACTGCTCTAAATTACACCTCCCTTTCCCAGCTAAACTGCATGAGTAGAGACTACTTTGCTGTCTGAGCCTCTTTCAGCCCCAAACCCAGGTTTAGCCCCTATCAGAGCACTACTGGAGGTCTACCAGAAAGAAGACCTAGAAGAGACTCCTAATACATTTTTTCCCTGTCTGCTTTTGTAGCTTCTGCAGGCTCAGGTCTTGTTCCCCAGTTTGCACTGATCACCAGTGCAGGCATCTGTCAGCACACACAGCGCATTTTCCTGGTAGATCATCAGTGATCAGGGTCCCCTGTCAATGCTATGCGAGCATGACACCTGGATCAGTCCTTTCTTTTCTGTGTAGGGGTGAAAATGCCAACATAAAAAATGGTGCATATGCATGCAGTTTGCTCTAGATAAATGAGGAAGCTAAAGGCAACACACAGCCCTGAGTGGCAGACCTTGGTACGCACAGCCTAAGTTGAATTACTTATGACAATGAATTGTCAAAGGACCTGATTGTGTGTGACATCGGCAAGGGGAAGGACAAATAAGTTTGCTCATCTGTGTCCAAACTCATGGCAAGGCATATATGGACAGCTGAAAACTAGCTAGCTGAGGCTGTTGGAAGAGTGTAGCGGTGTTATTTCTGGTGTTCTCAGACAAGAAACTGATGCAAAATGACAAGCACTGTGTTTGCCTGTAAGGGCTGATATCTCCAGTGATTTTAGTCAGCTTAAGTGAGCTCTTCGCCACATATTTGCATCACTGTCCTATGTCTTAGGGAGCATGGGGACACAAATTGAGGAGGTGGGTTTATTAATGATAGTTGTCTCTAATGCTTCTGTAGGAAACTAATGCTAGCACAATATGAAAAGTGAGATGTTGCTCTCTGAATATCAGGTGCTGCAGCCATTACTTGGCCTCTTGTGAAGGTGACTAAATGTTTTTATAATTATGGGAACCAAAATAGATGTCTCTGGCAGTAATGCTGTGGTGCAGGTGTGCTGTACAGTGGTCCCCACAGCTCTGACCCAGCACACACCCTTGCCAAATAATGATTTCCCGTGAAGGTAAAACCTGCATGTATGCTATCCACTGGCACATAATAGTTTCCTCTGAAAAAAATATGCAGAGGATGGAGGAAGTAGTAGCAGTAGTGCTAGCTGGACTGGATGAGCAGAGACATCTGGACCATGGGGGAAGGTACAGCAAATCACACCTACCCGAAAATATAGTCAGAGCCTTAGGTTGCCTGTCCATAATCTGTGTTGCACATCTCAGTCACTTCAGCAGAAAAGCAGTGACTGCAGCAAGAAAATTGAACTACAGATATGTTGAGAAACCTCATTCATCACTAAATAGAGGTGGTGAAGATAAAAGTAACAATATATCAGTTTCTCTGGGAGCAGCTTCTGCTGTGTTATCAGACATTCCATTGTCTGAGAAGCATTTTATAACAGTGACCAAGAACACTAAATAACAAATCATATCCTTAACCAAGTGTAACTATTTCAAGGAATCGTTCACTGTTCTGTGGATCTGGGGTTCCCCACATCATCTGATACTCTGAAGATAAAAATGTGGGCGGTTAATACATGGTGACTGTATGGGGGACTTTAGGATCAATGTATTTGGAGCAGGTGGAGGAGATCAGATGCAGATTGCTGTCAGAGGAAGAATAACTGTATTTGTTGAAGTGCTGACATACTACTGCAAAGCTTATTCTGCAGAGGGCCTTGGTGTAGTCCGATGTCCTGTCTATGGTCCACACTCATGTGTTCTTTCTTCATCGTTCACAGACAACAGCACACTATTTCACAGTTGCCGTACTCAATTTAGTCAGTGCTTGTCAGGGAAGAGATTTTTGTGGCTGAAACAGTGGTTGCACAGAGCCTGCAGATCAGGTGGCTCCAAAAGGAAGCAAGAATGACCCATTAAAATGCAAGACTGAAATCTGTATTTCTCTCAGAGAAGATGAGAAGAGAGTTGCCCAAAAATCCTGTACAGAACTTGGCTTAGCAAAAAGTCTTTGAGTTGTCAAATATGTACAAAATTCAGCTTCAAAAGACTGAGGCACGATTTTCATTTGTCATCTTTTCTTCAGCACTTTTATAGCAAATTATTTGTAAAGAAAGTGTGAATTCAGCTCCTTACCTAGGATGCATAATGTATTTTGAACAGTGGTGCTGTAAAAAGTTGTTGTGGTTTAACCCTAGCTGGCAACTAAGCACCCCATGGCCACTTGCTCACTCCCCTCCAGTGGGAGGGGGCAGAGAATCAGAAAAGTGAGAAAATTCGTGGGTTGAGATCAAGACAGTTTAATAGGTAGAGCAGAAGCTCCACGCACAAGCAAAGTAAAACAAGGAATTAATTCACTACTTCCCATTGGCAGGCAGGTGTTTGGCCATCCCCAGGAAAGTAAGGGCTCCATCAAACGTAATGGTTACTTGGGAAGACGAATGTCCTAACTCTGAATGCCTCCCCTTCCTTCTTCTTCCCCCATCTTTATATGCTGAGCATGATGTCATATGACATGGAATGTCCCTTTGGTCAGTTGAGGTCAGCTGTCCCATCTGTGTCCTCTCCCAACTTCTTGTGTACCCGCAGCCTGCTCGCTGTTGGGGTGGTGTGAGAGGTAGAGAAGACCTTGACTCTGTGTGAGCACGGCTCAGCAGTAACTAAAACATCCTTGTGTTACCAACACTGTTTTCAGCACAAATCCAAAACATAGCCCTATACAAGACAGTATAAAGAAAATTAACTCTATCCCAACCAAAACCAGCCCAAAGGTAAAGAGCATAGATGAGGAAGTCAAGTTAGAGACATGTCTAAGCCTAATACAACGTGTTTCAACTTTTGTTGATCGTGATCAAATGCAGCCTTTCTAATGATCTCAGACCTTATTGGTTGGCTGAATTTCACAAAACTTCACACTGGAAACTCACATGGAAAATCAGATTCGTAGTATAAGATGTAATTACATCCTTGCACATGTTTATGTGAGATTTGGCATGGACAAACAAATACATTCACAGATTTCGCAGTACAATGGTTAGAATAGCCTTCTCAAAATGCTGTCCTACATTTGGTTGTTTTATAAAATGAGAGAAAATGACAGCAAAGACATACTTGCAGTGGGAGGAGAAAATTTATGGGTTTGCTTAGCCACTACATGACTCTAGCTTCATACTTGTTCCACCATTATGATGGCAATCAGGCTTCAGCAATCAAATATTAGTCTACTGAAAGGGGCCACAAATAAAGTCTTGTCCACATGCAAGTGAATAGTAAAACTCCAGTTCATCTCCTATCTTCTGAGGAGAAAAGTGGTTCCAGTTACCCAGTAAAATGTTTGTGGTTTGCTTGACAGCCATTTTGTCTCTAACTGTTGGACTTTTCTAATGGTATTACTTGATATCTAACCATTTTGAGGATTCAGATCCAGAGCCAATCCTGACCAAGATCAGCTAGAGTTGGACCAGGCTTCAGATTGTCTGGAATTCAAAGTAAATTACAGAATCATAGAATCACAGGATGACATGGGGTTGGAAGGGACCTCTGGAGATCATCTAGTCCAACGCCACTGCCAGAGCAGGTCCACCTAGAGCAGGTTGCACAGGAACATGTCCAGGTGGGTTTTGAAAGTCTCCAGAGATGAAGACTCCACTACCTCTCTGGACAGCCTGTTCCAGTGTTCTGCCAACCTCAATGTGAAGAAGTTCCTCCTCGTGTTTAGGTGGAACTTCTTATAAGTTTATGCCTGTTACCTCTTGACAGTCACTGGGCACCAAATTGGTTACTATTCATTCCCTGCTTCTGCAAAAATTAAAATAGTTTTTATAAATATTGTTTTTTGTGATTGGCTTATTTGTCTCAGTTGAAATTGCTGTTATTTGAAATTAAATGGTTATTTATTCCTCTCATTCATGTATCATGAAATAATTCGAGTGCTTAGACTTCATCTAGAGGTAATGTTAGCCCAATGACATTTTGATGATCATGATCTTTAAAATTTGCTTTTTACTTGTCATGTAGCAGAAGTTTTCATTAGTGAGCACACAGAAATGTATGCATATATTTCACATTGGAATTAAAAAATCCTTTTTTAAAAAAATGTGTATAATTGTTAAACAAAGATAGAATGTCATACATGAGATAAAACTAATTTATATATGTAGATACCAACACAAAGCATTATCAGAAAAACTGAATTATTAATTAAAAACTCACAGAAAAAATTAACACAATCCATCTTTTCCCTCATGATAGAAATACAACAAGTTGACCACAGGGATGAAATAGGATGCCCTTTTTTGGGCAATTCACTCTAATTTCCAGGGACATGACAGCTAGAAACAAGATTTTATGCAGTTCCTTAAATAGTTTCAGATTGATTTAAGTCCTTCTAACAATGTTATCGAAAAGCAATGCATCAAAACAAAACATTAAAACTATTAATAAATTTTCATCCTCCTCATTTTATCTACCCCAAAAAAGGGAAATAGACTTTTTAACTAGAAAGAGGAAACCAGAAAAACTAATGATGCATAACATGCCAAACAAACCAAACATTACAGGAACTACTTTTTTAGTAATCTTCACTTCCAGTAATTGTAGGTATTATTGGTAACAGTAAGTACTTTTTTTTAATCGGACATAAGAGCTGACACTGCTATTTTAAGCACTCCTTAAAATTGCTCCCTATTTCATTTTATTTTTAGCATAGGTAAATAAAAAACATTAGGAGGTAATAATTTACCAGCAGCTCCTGCAGCCACAGGATATGGATATCATGGATGCCTTCAGGTCATGCAGGTTCTCCTGCCCCACTTCTGATCACTGGTGACATGCCACATGTCTGGACTGCTTATCACATCTCATGTATGACTGCTCTCTGTTTCTGGGGAATCTTTTACTGAATTCTCTTAAAATCTTATCCTTAAAGTCCGTAGTGTTAGTCTTTCTGCCCACACACCTTTTTCTTCTGTTGTCCTGTTTCATATGACCTGTTTTTCCTAATTCTGCATACTCTCTTATGTCTACCTCATTTACCATCTGTTTTCCTTTTCACAAACAAGACAAACAGCATTTTTGCATGCTGGTGTGTCTGGTGAGATTCGGGTTCAAAGCATGGGACTCCCATTGCCATGGCTACTTGACTCAGTTTCTCTTCAGAGGCGAAGTTTTAGGCATGCAGACCTTCTTGGAATAAATCCTCCTGATTTTAAAGGGACTAAGACTTCCTCCACAAGCTATGGGAATAAAACACCAGGCACCTATATTTTGGTTAAAATAACTCTCTTCAAGCTGTTGTGGCCCCATGAAAAGGAATAAAGGAACAGAGAAGCAAAAGGAGTATGTGATATTAAAAATTAAGAAAGATTGTTCTAAGAGGTATTTCTTACATTAGCAGAACGACCTCTACTCTTAAAGGTAAAAAAAATAATCCTTTAGAAGGTGACTTGTGTATTACAAAAAGCACAGACATACACTGACAATTGAATAGATGTTGGTTTTATTAAATCTTTACTATTTTACTGTGGAAATGGAATTACCAGAACATGTAACAAACTTTCACTTGCTGGAGTTATTGATGCTTAACAAGATCACTTTCCTGATTCTATACAGCAGATATCAGAAGAAAAATCACTTTAAATTTTATGTCCCAACATAATCTGTAATCACCAAAGCTACAAGTAAACTCTTCAATGTTTTTCCCTTCTCTGTTGTCCCCATGTGATGTCTGCCCAGGGTGAATTCTTCTTAGGAATGGAATACAATCCCTGTGTTGATGTCTTTGGTGAAGTCACTTCTTGCTATGAGACAATAATAAGGCCTAAAACGTCCAGTCCTGTTTAGATTTGGGTGACAACATTCACAGTGAATTGCTGTGCTATAAGGTGAAGGCAGACAACATATTTTGACCAGACAACATGGTTGCTGCGTATCACTGAAAACTTGAAAAAACAGTACAAGAACCACAAAAATAATGGAAATTCTTCATTTTCCTTCTTTGGCCTTTTCCATGCAGGCCAAATGGCATGGTATTCATGGTGCTGAACAAACCCCATGTGTAATTATGCATGGATAGGTGTTCTGCCTTGAGGTGTAGTCCTGTCTGAATAGGTGCCTGTATCCAGCACGTGTCTGGCAAGGATTGTTTTGGATCAGTTTACAGTACTGCCCTTCCTGGTAATATGTGTTCTGGACATTCAGGGAGGCAAACTTCTCTCTGTACCAAGGACTAATGCAAGACTTACCAAACAGTGAAGTCCCATTTAAGTTCTATTTAGAGGTGGTTAGTAAAACTTAAATGCTTTGCAGACCTTTTATTGGCCTTGCATAGAGGCATGAACCTCGCCCTGAATCTGTGGTTTGGCAATATGTCAAATCTGACTTTAGAGCTCCTGGCACCAGATCAAAAAAGCTGAGTTGAAGTATTGATTCGTCATCTTACTGTGACAGTTCAAATGCAATAAAAAATGCTAACATTTTGGCAGGCTTCCTGTGAGATCAGGGACATCTGTCCATACCATCCTAACTTGAGGTTTCATCAGCCCTAAGCAGATCTATATATCCCAAGCAGGCAGCAAACCCCAGTGCCGTGAGAGCGTGACATTATGATTCCTCACTGTGGCTTGTGGATAACTAGGCAAAACTGCAGTCCTGTGCAGGTCAGCTGGGGACAAGGTCTGGTTTCAGTTTTAATGACGGTGGAAACGTTGCCTAAGTAAAATATTTGAAGGCGCCAAGTGCACTTGTAAGACTGAACACCTCTTCCAACAATCGAAAAAAAAAACAGAATATAGAACTCATTTATGGGTACTGAAAGACAGAATGATCTAATTTATAAGCGAAGAACAGATCAGATTGTTCTACCTCTTCCCCTGACTTTGTATGGAAAGGTACGGTCAAGCTGCAAAATAATTTTTTGGTTCGGAACACTTTTGCTGTTTTGAATTGAAAAGAGAGAATTCTGGGTTATGCACAGCTAGATTTTTTCATAGAATAAAACAAACCACAGAGGCCTTCCTTTTGGTTTTCTCCAATGCAGAAATGATGTCCCCTACTAAATTCTGTGGTAGCTGATGCTGGAGGCAGAGTGGGATAATCCTTCATTCTTCAGTCTTTTTAAACAATTCTGCTCATAAACAGAGAAGAAAATTGGCCATTAATAAGGGTAAACCATTTGTGTAGCATTTCTAGTGATCACTGTATTACCATTTTGATAGCAAAACATCTTCAATGATGGTTAAGGCATATCACTTATCTGGAAATGCATAAGAATGATTGAATGACAGATCAATATAGAGTATTTTAGCTTTTACAGAAGGTGCCCTAATGATGCCTATTCCAGTTCCACTGAATGATTTTCAGTGTGTAGTAGTATTCCCCATTTTTTTGTATAGAGAAGTTCTCTAAAACTTGAAAGTTGAATGAATTTTAAGTGCTGCCACTGTGCAGAACATTCATCTGCACTTCTTCTTGAGCTCTTGAAGTTTTCTGCAGATGATATTGCAAAATTCAGATTTGAAGCCAAACTTTGCCACGGTTCTTTCACAGCTGAGGTTCGCATTGCAATCTTGCTCTTATCTCTAGTGTTTCTACACATTTCTTTCACAGTACAGCTAGCAAAAAGTGAATAAAACATTCTGCAATACATCAAGTGATGTTACTTCATCAACCTAAATGGAGGTATTTGTTGGAATGATGGGGGGGTCTTTGCACTCCTAAATGTGACAACAGCCGTAGTGTCACACGTAGGAGCCATTAGACAATGTCCTCAACAGTGCGAGATTTCCAGTTACTGCCACCTTCCCCAAGTCGTACTTTGTCAGAAATTCCCCTGTTGGTAGCTAAGCTGTTTAAGCAGCATCCTCTACCTCAAACAGCTCAAGTGAAATACCACTTGACATAATGAGACCCGAACACTGTCTGCAGGTCTTAGTCCACTGACAGGGACCCATCTTCTAGAAGGGCTCTGCAGGACATTGCTGCCTGCCTGGCAGATGGAAAGAGCTGCCTGTAGTCTCACACTGAGCTGTGCCACCTTTCTGGTGTCTGACTCAACTGGTTGGTCATATACAGACATTTTAGCTTCATTTTCAGGTATCATGGAGCATGTTTACTGACTCTGTGCCTGAAGTAATCACATTTAGATTTTGGTTTAAACATTGCAGCCCACTGCTGGGCTATTTTAACCAAGTTGAGTCTGTAATCAGGTCCAAACCTGTTACTTTAGCCTTCCTGTGTCCAGACTGCTGAATAAAATACCTTCAGTCAGGTTTCAACACAAGCGCCTTAGTATTATGCTAAAGCAACACAAACTAATAGCTTTCCCTTTCTGCTCTAACGGTATGCATGCCTAATATTAGGTGATTAGGTAAAAGAAACTGAAAGTCAACCACAAATGTTTAGCCACTGGCTTCAAAGGCTTTGGTGACATGGAAATGTGATGCCACTTTGACCCCAACTCAGTCCAGAGGTGAGCTGGGAAGAGACCTGTTTATTTGGATCACCACTAACTGTTTTACCTTGTCATTGTTAGATGAAATAAATCTGATGGCATGCGTATACATTCTTAATTAAAAAAACTGGATTAGACTGGAATCCAGTTCCCATCCGTCGCTGATGTCAAGCTCACTTCGGCCTCCAGTACAGTCAGTACTTGAGATCCTCCTGTCACTGGACAGGGGCAATGCATATTCTGAACTGGAGCAGCCATATTCATGTAACCATCCTTTCTTCTGTTTGCTTTACCTTGGTTGTTATAGCAATAAGTATAAGCAAGGGCCTCTCTGCATACTATTCCTTGACAACTCAAGCACTCGTGACTGTAGGGCCGAAGTAGGTTTTTTATCCCATCTCCTCGTGTCCTCTCCATAATTGCAGAGGCAAAGCCACAGGGGAGTAACTGTTTGTGTCTCCGTTGTGGCTGTCGCTGGGGCTGGGGGAGTAACTGTTTGTGCCTCCATATGTATAATGTGGTCAGTTGGATTGCTATGATACCTGCATATCTTGGGCATCACGTGATGGATTCTGTTGCTAATCACACTTTCGATTTTCGCTGGAGAAAGTTTACCTTGCCTCTTAGTGATTATCCCAAAGTGATACCAACAGAATTAGGGGATGAAAAACCTTCGGGCTGGTCAGAGAATGATTGTTATGATTGTCTCTGTCATGTGGGCTTGATTTTGACGCTTATGACACTGAATGTGCTGCAGGCATTAGATGTTATTAGATATGAGGAGTATCAGAATGAGCATTGTGTGATAGGCAATCTTGCTACTCAGACAACGGAGACACAAACAGTTACTCCCCCAGCCCCAGCGAGAGTCTCAGTGCAGACACAAACAGAACCAGCCCCAGCTCCAGTTCCGGCACCAGCCCAAGCCCCGGCCCCGGCCCAAGCCCTGGCCCTGGCCCAAACCAAGCCAGCGGCACCGGCCAAGGCCACGCCGACACCAGTGCCAACGGTTTGGTTTAGTCCAGAACATTTGGTTTAGTCCAGAAGCATTCTTTTTTGGTTGGTTGGTTGTTTCTTTCGGTTGGTTTTGTTTTTTTGGTTTGTTTTTTTTTTTTTTTTTTTTTTTTTTTCCCAGCAAAGTTCTTTTACTTAATTTTTTTCTACTTTAATAAGAAAATAAATTTAAAAACCCCTATTTCTTAAAAATAAGATATCTTCCAATTGCAAACGAACTACCTGATATCTGAAACAAAGATTATCTTTGTGTAAGTTATTTTGTATTTTTTCCATGTCATAACAGATTAACGAAGAAAGAATTGAGAGAAGATGATTCAGCAATTCTGACTCTTAAAGCACTCAAAGTTTTCATGCCTTTTTAGCATCAGCAAGAATTTCCATTAGACCCATTGGTACTAGGTACTGCAAAAAGTACTGCTTGGTACTTTTTTCCCACTTAAGGCAACAGTGGCATTGAATAGTAGATGCCTGAAGTGTACTGTTGGTAGCTCCTTGAAATGTGCTGTTATCCTTGTTTGCAAGAACTTTAGAAAGGCAACACATTTTACAGCACCTTCAGGAAATGGCAGCATGGCTACAATGGGAGAAAAAAAAGCCTTTCATTGCAGTGAAATCTATATATGTGAAATGCTTATATACAAAATGCTATTTCAGCCAGACAGTGCTGAGACTACAGTTAAGAACCTCATATCATTTTCACCTTCTCTCTGCTAATGAGAGTTTTCATGGAGTCAGCTGCAGATCCAGCCATTGCAGGAGTCCTTCTGTCAGTTTTACTCTCTTTTAGAGAGCAGACAAACTATACTGTTGTATAGATAAGCATAAGGAAGGCCTGGAGAGGACTCACCTGAATGCTAGCAAAATGCATCACTACATGTCTAGTGGAAAGGGTAGGGATTCATTGTTCTCGTTTTCACTGTATAACTGGCACACATTCACCTACACTGTTTTAATATGCTCTGGTCAATGGGAGGAGAGTCATCTGTCTTACTGTGTATACCTGTCTCAAAATGGGCTATTTCTCCCTCTATGTCTTTCCCTGGGGAAAGGACTCAAGAAGATTAGTTTTGACTGTGTGGGAAACTGTAACAGCTGAAGTTGAATAGTGGGGAAATGGTATAAAACAGGGAATGCCTGATAGACCACATTCAAATCTCAGCAACTCTATGAAGTCAACTAAAAGTATTGTTCCTAACAGTTCCTAACTTCTTATATAAAGATCCTTACATGTGATAAAGAAGAATTTAAAAAATATCAAACCTTGAGAGTGACTGAATTACTTTTTAAATTTCATATCATCAGCTTCATGGACATGACTTAAGTAGGTAAGCTTTTGTAAGGTAATAATTAGTATCTGTCAGTCAAAGGTGAATACCACATACTTTTCTCTGTCTCAAAAGGTTCAGAATTTTCTCATTATCTACTCAGTTGCTTATTTTTCATGTTTTCAGAAGCCTCAATACATGTATATTTTTGTGCAGAAATGCAGCCTCCTGTAGGAGAGAAGAAACATTCATATAGAATCATAGAATCATAGAATGGTTAGAGTTGGAAGGGACATCAAAGATCATCGAGTTCCAACCCCCCCTGCCATGGGCAGGGACACCTCCACTAGACCAGGTTGCTCAAAGTCCCATCCAGCCTGGCCTTAAACACCTCCAGGGATGGGGCATCCACAACTTCCCTGGGCAACCTGTTCCAGTGCTTCACTACCCTTACAGGAAAGAATTTCCTCCTAATATCTAGTCTAAATCTCCCCTCTTCCAATTTAAAACCGTTACCCCTTGTCCTGTCACTACATCTCCTGACAAAGAGTCCCTCGCTAGCTCTCCTGTAGGATCCCTTCAGATATTGGAAGGCTGCTATGAGGTCTCCCCGGAGTCTTCTCTCCTCCAGGCTGAACAACCCCAGCTCTCTCAGCCTGTTTTTATAGGGGAGGTGCTCCATCCCTCTGATCATCTTTGTGGCCCTCCGCTGGACCCGTTCCAACAGGTCCATGTCCTTCCTGTGTTGAGGACTCCAAAGCTGGACACAGTATTCCAGGTGGGGTCTCACGAGCACAGAGTAGAGGGGTAGAATCACCTCCCGCGACCTGCTGGCCACACTTCTCTTGATGCAGCCCAGGATGCGGTTGGCTTTCTGGGCTGCCAGCGTGCACTGCCGGCTCATGTTGAGCTTCTCATCCACCAACACCCCCAAGCCCTTCTCCTCAGGGCTGCTCTCCAGCCATTCTCCGCCCAACCTGTATTTATGCCTGGGATTGCCACGTCCCAGGTTCAGGACCCTGCACTTGGCCTGGTTGAACTTCATGCGATTTGCACGAGCCCATCTCTCAAGCCTGTCCATGTCCCTCTGGATGGCATCCCTTCCCTCCAGCGTGTCGACTGCACCACGGAGCTTGGTGTCATCGGCAAACTTGCTGAGGGTGCACTCTATCCCACTGTCCATGTCTCTGACAAAGATGTTGAACAGCACTGGTCCCAGTACTGACCCCTGAGGAACTCCACTCGTCACTGACTGCCAATTGGACATTGAACCATTGACCACAACCCTTTGAGTGCGGCCATTCAGCCAGTTCCTTATCCACCAAGTGGTCCATCCATCGAACCCATGAGTTTCCAATTTTGAGACCAGGATGTTGTGCGGGACAGTGTCAAACGCTTTGCATAAGTCCAGGTAGATGACGTCTGTTGCTCTGCCCTTGTCCACCAAGCCTGTGGCAGTATTGTAAAAGGCCACCAAATTTGTCAGGCACGATTTGCCCTTGGTGAAGCCATGTTGCCTGTTTCCAATCACTTCTTTATTCTCCATGTGCCTTAGCAAGGATTTCAGGAGGATCTGCTCCATGATCTTGCCAGGCACAGAGGTGAGGCTGACTGGCCTATAGCTCCCTGGGTCTTCTTTTTTTCCTTTTTTGAATATTGGGGTTATGTTCCCCTTTTTCCAGTCAGTGGGAACTTCGCCAGATTGCCACGATTTCTCAAATATGATGGAAAGCGGCTTAGCAACTTCGTCTGCCAGCTCCCTCAGGACCCGTGGGTGGATTTTGTCAGGTCCCATGGACTTATGAACCTTCAGGTTCCTTAAGAGGTCTCGAACCTGATCTCCTACTGTGGGCAGTTCTTCATTCTCAGAGCCCTTGTTTTTGCCTTCCGTGACTTGGGCAGTGTGGCTAGAACCCTTGCCGATGAAGACTGAGGCAAAAAAAGTTGTTCAGTAGCTCAGCCTTATCCATATCCTGGGAGGCCAGGTCTGCTGTTTCCTTCCGGAGAGGGCCCACAACTTCCCTAGTCTTGCCTTTGTCCCTGACATATCTGTAGAAGTTTTTCTTATTGTTTTTGATGTCCCTGGCTAGATTTAGTTCTGCCTGGTCTTTTGCTTGCCTGATTTGGTTCCTGGCCACTCGGACACTTTTTTTATATCCTGCCCATTTTACCCATCCCTACTTCCACCCTCTATAGGCCTCCCTTTTGGTCTTGAGCTTGTCCAGCAGCTCCCTGTTCATCCACACAGGCCTGCTGGCTATTTTGCCTGACTTCTTCTTTTTTGGGATGCACCTCTCCTGAGCTTGGAGGAGGTGATCCTTGAATGCCAACCAGCTTTCTTGGGGCCCTCTCCCCTCCAGTTCTTTCTCACACACTACCCTGCCAATCAGATCTCTCAGGAGACTAAAGTCTGCTCTTCTGAAGTTCAGGGTAGCGAGCTTGCTGCACACCCTCCTCGCTTTCCTATGAATCTTGAATTCTACCATTTTGTGGTCACTGCAGCCGAGGCTACCCTTGAACTCGACATCCCCCACCAGTCCCTCCTTGTTGGTAAGGACAAGGTCCAGCACGGCTCCTTTCCTCGTTGGCTCCTCAATCATTTGAAGAAGAAAGTTATCATCAATGCATTCCAAGAACTTCCTGGATTTCACGTGCCCTGCTGTGTTGTCCTTCCAACAGATATCGGGGTGGTTGAAGTCCCCCATGAGGACCAGGGTGTGCGAGCGCAATGCTGCTTCTATCTGCCTATAGAGGGCCCCATCCTCCCTGTCACTCTGATCTGGTGGTCTGTAGCAGATCCCTACTGTAACGTCACTTGCCCCTGTTCTCCCTTTAATCCTGACCCATAAACTCTCTGTTGGGTCTTCATCCATCCCCAGGTGGAGCTCCACACACTCCAGCTGGTCACCGACATAGAGGGCAACACCCCCACCCTGTCTGCCCAGCCTGTCCTTCCTGAAGAGTCTGTAACCCTCCATTCCAACACTCCAGTCATAAGAGCCATCCCACCACGTCTCAGTAATGCCAATAAGATCGTAGCCCTGGGGGCGTGCGTATGTCTCTAACTCCTCTTGCTTGTTCCCCATGCTGCGTTCATTTGTGTAAAGGCACTTCAGCTGGGCACCCAATGGGGCTGACTTACTAGCTGGAATGGCTCCATTTCCTTTGTGTCGCTCTTCAGGTGGCCTTCCTTTGTGATGCTTTATCTGTGTTTCCCGGATTCCTTTTGCCTCAGGAGCCTCGAGGACAGGCCTGATGTTATCACCCCTCTCCCCCTTTACATCTAGTTTAAAGACCTGTCAATCAACCCCACAATCTCTTGGGCCAGAGAGTGTATGGATATACCAGTATCCACTTCAGGAATGTGTTTGGCTTTCAAATTTCAGCATATAGCTAGGTGCAGAAAGATAGATTTTCAAAAGCATACCAGATCCTTGATCAACATCCCATCAAAATCAGTCAAAAGCTTCCTTGCATCAACTCTCATTAATATTAAAAATTAAATGCAATAGCGGTTCTGAGGATTACTTCGGAGCAAATCACGCTTTCTTGTATTAGAAGTCAAGCTCAATAAAGAGAGGAGAACTCATTTAGCTACTTTATTGCCCAACAGGCATTTTGAAAATGTTGGTGTTTGATTGTCTAGGTTTGCAGAAGTACACATTCTATGTTCAGGACAGGTGATAGAGTGGTTTAATCCATTAGGATGTCACAGATTAAAATGAATTTGATAATCTTATTCTATAGCACATTGCACATTTATTTTCATCTGATGACTGGCCACTATTCCGTTTAGCATGACTGACTGGCATTTCATCAGGAAAGGTTAAAGACTTCACCAGGGTTATTAGACACAGACTTGAGTTCCATTGCCAAAATGTGGAGAGTTGCACAAACATTAATATGATTCATGGTTGCTGAAATTAAATTTATAGAGATCTTTCATTTACCCTTTCTCAACAGTACCACTCACATTCAAGAAACTGTCATCACATGAATGTTCAGGAGTAAGGGTTTTCCAAACTGCTGCTTAAACTTCCAACTCATGATCAAAGAGCAGATTTGGGTGGAAACTGTCATGATAAAAGAGGAAAAAAAGTCGTGAAACAGAATTTAAAATGAAAAATCTTAGTGATTTTCTCAAATCAGGAGTGTAAACCATGCATTTCAGGTCAAAGTAAAAGAACTGCTTTAGTAATTTGAAAGCATTGTATTTTTATTCAATTTTGAACACTCAGTAAGTTATATTTTTAAAATGTTATTCCTCATGAAAGAATGAACTCTTTATTTTGAGAGGTCAAACTTTTTTCAAATCTTTGTTATAAAATTTAGAACTGATATAAATTGACCCTTTTCCACAACAATCTTGTGGTTGTTTTATGGAGAAACCCTTTTTTAATGTGTACAGAAAGTCTGAATCTCTACTCATAGGAACATCAGATCAAATGCTGGAGTATCCAACATCTGTCAAAACCAGCCCGTGCATTGTGAACCTGAGTGACAAGCAAGTGAATTTAAAGCACCTTTTGTATAAAACCTCAGTTCTTTAAGGACAGAGAAATGTGACCAACTTAGGAGAGTACCGACAGAGTGGGGAATTACCTAGAAAACAGTTGGTGTATTTCCAGGTCTATTACACAAGCACACCTGGAAAAAAAGCTTTTTTTTTAATCCCATTTCTCTCCACTGCCACTCCCCCCCTCACCCCCAACCTCCCAGCCCCTTCCCAGAGAGTGTCTTCGTCACTGTAATATGAATGATGACACTTGAAATGTCTTGTCATTCTTGACCGAAAGGCCCTCTAGCTACGTCTGCATTATCTTCCAAAAGTAGCCCTGAGGTTGGGATGATGGACAAGCATTAGTGATGGATGACTTGATGGTTAATGATTGTCCTTGTTGACACTAAAGAGGACCACTGAAGGTGGTTTTACTGTTGATCAGCTTTTACACATAGGGCTGGAGTTGAGGTAACATGTAATCTATAATTGGCATTGGTAGGGAGGGAGGTGTTAATTCTATTCCACACATATTCTTTGTCTGGAGAGATTCCAGCATTTTTATATTTGGCTCCCCCCCATCTAGATATATGTAAATACAGGTGATCTGCCAGCTCAGTCTTAGCTCATTGTAAGTCAAAATGGTGAGATTCATAAGCTCACACAGACCTTGGTTTATAATATGAATACCCACTGAACCCTAACCGCAGTCACATGAGAAAATCCCATAGAAATTTGTCTTCTCCAGTAATGATAAATCATGTTAAAGTTAGCTGTCTTGGTTATGAAAGACTTTCACTGTTGCACTAAATGATTATACTCTTTTTGGCACCAAATTTCTAAATGCAGACGGATGACGTTGACATGGATAAATCCTTATTTTAATAACCATGAAAAGAATTGTTGATAGAAACTATAAATATCACATATGCCAGTGAAAGCAAAACTAACAGGAGATCCCTAATTTTCTAGTATTGAACTTTAAGCCAAGAAATTTGCTATCTCTCTGAAGCAGTTTATTGTACACATGACAGAAGTAATGCATCTCCCATTCTAACTGGAGTCTCAAAAATTTGAGAGCATTGGTGTATTTATAGAACAAATTGACAGGAGATGAATTGCTACCATTAACAACATGACTGACTGAAACATAGTAGACTGCCTGACAAAAATCATTCTCATTCTTTTCAATTTAAAACTTATTCTTTTCTCTTGAGTAGAGCTGGATTATGTGTTGTATGGATGTCTGAAATATGTAAAAAACCTTTAAAGCATACTTGTAGAGAAACTACCTGATAAAACCAACTTGTAGGTGATAACTACTTAACCTTTTCAAAGTACCTTTTCCTTTCAGAAGGCAAAAGTAACTTATTTAGTTCCTCTATTTAGTACTTCTATTATCTGATGAAGAGTAACTTTAACGGGATGATTATGAACACTGATGCAGCTTGATTTCAGATGAACTCAAATGTTCTGTGGTCAGTCACTATCCAAAAATTAACATCTGAACATCCAAAAAAACAACACATAACATCCCTGCAGTGAATCTCTAGATTCTCCTCATGCTGGATATCACAAAACTAATTGAAAATCTCATTGTTAATGTAATTTAGAACTGCAGTCCTTTCTGACTGTTGTTAGCTATTAATGATATCACTGTACTTTTTTCAGGAGCTGCGATACTGATGCTTGTGTTTGAGTCAGGCTTTACATTGCCAACACCATTTCACTCACTTCATTTTCCAGTGTGAGTTAACTTCCTGTGATATTCTTTTGTTATTTTTTATTTTTTATTTTTTTTCCCTTAACCATATTGGAGATAATCTAAGTGGTAAAAGAGATGCCTCTTTTTATTCCAGAAGTAGATACTTTTTTGTAATGGATGAGGCTGTCTCTTCAGTACTTGATTAATGCATATCACAACCCTGCAGGTTCCTTTTTGGAACTGTAAATATACTCGTCTAAAACAGTCAAATCTGGTTTTGTGTTGCCTTTGATCTACTTTTGTCTAGTTCCTTCCAGAATGGACAAGATAAATAAATTGAGGAAGATGCAGCAGAATTTTTGTGGAGTAGAAGAGCCTCCAATTTGGAATAAGAACTGGGGTATCCCTGGGTGGTCTTTCAGCTCCTTAAGGTACATTTCAGTCATGCTTCCAAACAGCTGCAAGGCTAGACACATTGATGCAAAACTGGCAAGCTTTAAGTATGGCTATAAAATGTTTACAGGCTTTCCAGATTCCATTATCATCCAAATGCCCATAATACAGGCAATGTTAGTTATGCTTTCCACAAACTCAGCACAGCTATAACCCAGGAGAGACAGTAAGCTTTGATACTGGATTCTTGGTGATTGTCTATTTTCCATAGACTCTGCTCTGCAGAAAAATTGGGGTTTTTTCTCCTTTTGTCACAGACAGCTTAGAGCAGGTTTGCCTCCTTATTCTCCTTTTAACTTTGTTGTCTGAGTAGATATTAACATTTTACCCTAGACTTACTACATCTCAGCCCTGACCTCTCTAACCAAATGGAACATCTCTAACAGCAAAAAATATTCCCTAACCTTGAGACGGGATGGTGGAGCATAGCTCAAGTGTAGCTGGTTAGACTCCCTTATTCCAACAAACAGGCTGTCTTCATCTATACCCTTTACTGACCCCCACATTACCCCTCTGATCATGCCCTTAAACTGTTTGGGATTATACTACTTGTCTCAGGCCAGGTCTGTTCTAGTGAAAGTGGAAATAATTTAATGACACAGATGATCATGGGGCAGTGTTTGAGCCTGGCCTCATTTACTTTCCTTGTGAAGACAATAATGAGTAAGTGCACAAGCAGCAAGCTCAGCTTACTAGTAAAAAAAAGAAAGTAGAACAACTGAATCCCCCTCACACACCCCCATGATACTTTACTCATGAAAAAAAGATTAGCTATTGCAGTCATGTTTGCTTTCTGAGTATCGCTTCAGAATTTAGGAGGAACTGCTGGTAACTGATATATCAAACAAAGCAGAAACACAAAGTAGCAAAGAATCACTCATGCCTATGTTACACAGATGTCTAACCATGCAGAAACTTCACATGAAATTATTCCAACTAATACATTAATGTGAGACAGATAGCAAATACCCTAAATTATTTACTCACTTGATAGTCCAAATAACTATTAACATGGTTAAAAACAGTTGATTTAAAAGACAGCTCTTACCGAAGAAGATTACTTTCTAAAATTAGTTGCTATGTTTATTTTTAATATAATATTCTTGATCCATTTTAGAAAGAAAATGCTTTAAGTATATTGACAAACATTCACACCCCACATCCCCTCCCCCCCCATTATTTTATTTGTGAATTTAATGGGAAACCCATATTAAAAAATTTAGAAACCCTGATTTGGCAATAGGGTTCTCCGTCCAGGAAGAATGACATATAGGTCTCTGATGAATAAGGTCTATACTAGTGGGGCTTCTAGTCTACCGTTATTTTGGGGGTGCCAAATGTAACAACCACCCATGACACTTGGTTAGAACAGAATAATCTTTCACTATAAGTACTAATCTTTGCAAATATATGCTGTTCGGAATTGCTCATCAATTGATAATGAATGGATAGGAATGTCAAGCTGCTTGTTTTGACTAACACTATTGTTAGTCATAATTTGTTGTTCTGGGAGAACATTTAGTGATTGTCACCTCCTGTTGTCTGCCCAGCCTGCACTCCATCCTGCAGGATGGCAGACATTTTGATTCCAATCCAATGGCTATAAACACATAGGTACTGACATTGAGGTTAATTATGGCAATGCAAACTTATATTACTAGAAGAAGGACAATGAATTTTCAAGACATCCATTCAGACAGCCTTAGTGCAATGAGAGCTTACATAAGACCTTCCAGGACTCCCTTCACTAAAATAGTTTTCATGGAAAAATACATAAAAATACATTAAGCTTCCCAGTGCAAAGAATCAGTGATCTTTATGACTGCATAATTTCTACTTTAGGTCACAGTAAAATTGCTTGTAATTTACTTTCAGCTCATGAGAAGAAGAAAAGTACTTGTATGTCATTCTCCTGCCCATTTACATACCACAGTCCCCAAGACCTTAATGAAGTCAACTCAATTTTCCCTACTACTTAAATGTACTTGCAAGATGACATTATGGACCCTGAATTAAAATCCTTGCTGAAAGCTTACTTGAAATCTCTAGTTGTGTGATTCTGCATGTGTGTGTATATATGATACAACTATCTCCATAAACCAGGTAGGTTTTCTTCTATCTTTCGCAATATTGTAAAGTAAAGGACATGGTTAGAGGTAAGCATTTCCAAACAAAGGAGTAAATCCCACACATTTTTTCCAAGAGTTTATGATATAGCCTGCCCCTTCACTTCATATCTCCTTACAAAATCAAGGAGCCAGTGTAAGTTTTGGGAAATCAACTGGAGACATTGGTATTATTCCTTGTTATGATATTGTCTAGCTAGATAGACTTAACCACTTCACTTTGTCATTCTGTAATTTTGTTTCATCTCCTGTCTCATCCGTGTAGATTGTCCTATCAGTCAAATGGATTTCCCCAGCTACCAGTCTTTTCCCAGGTAGGATAATGCAAGACATATTGCACTCCATTCTAGAGTATTAAGAGTGTTTACAGCTCCTGAACAAGCTCAGTGTCTGTGTTTTCCATTGCTCTTCATAACGCATAAATAACCTGATTTTCTCTCACACAGTTCTGAGCACAGGTTGACACAGAAGCCAAGCTGCTTGGGTGAAGTACTCCTGCAAAATGAATAATCTGGGAGAAACAAAAATCCTCCAAATTTAATACATTCAATTATTTCAATATTATGTGATATTATCTAGCAGATGCAGTGTAATCTTCACCCATCCTGGTAACTGATTTTATCTCATTTTCCCCCTACATTATTTATTTAAAAAAGATTTCTATGGTGCTCATTGTTAAAGTGCTAAACAGTTCTAACTTTTTTCTGTTAGAAATACTGGATTCTCTCTAGGTCTTGTTTTCAGTTCAACTAGAGGATACGTCACTTGTATTTTAGTGAATTACAGGTTATGCAACTTCTTTGAACTACAAATCTCTTTCAATATTCTCTATAGTACACAGTGAGATACTGAAAGAGGAAAACATCTTAAGAATCGTTTGTTGAGGCTAAATATGCTTGATCAAGTTTCTTGTACTTCCGGAAGCACGTTATTACTTCTCATATGACTTCAGTCAAAGCAAGTATTTACTCTTAACTTCATAGAAGTTAAATTAATGGGGCAAAAATGTGCTTAGATAAATATTTCAAACAATGATAAGACTGGTTCACAGGTTTTTTGATTTATCCTGATAATTAAACCATATAATTAAGTATGAAAATTCAGATAGTAAATTTTGCCTTATCAGTATGGAAGAAATTTATCACAAGCATAAATATCTTTATTTGTAGGCTTGTGGGCTTGAACTGGTTTCAGCGTTTATGAATGTTTTCTGAATTAGCATGCCTAAGAAGCAAAAGTGTAAAAGTAAAAGCAAAGTAATTACTTTCAATATTGTATGACATTTTTCTTATAGTAGATTAACACTAATATGGATCTGGGAAGTAGATATTGGCTTTAACAGTGTATTCTTACAGCTGCAGAAATCATGTATTCATATTCAAAGTAGTATTATGTGTGTGTTTAACTTTCTTTTAAAACAGTGAGTTTTTAGTATGACCTTAATTTTAAGCATGTAACAAAGCTATCTAGTGAATGAAGATGAACTTGAACAAAAGTTGAAGATTGGGCATATGTTCACTGCTTTACAGAACTGAAGCTCCTGATTTCCCAGTAAATATTTGTTTGTCCTGTCTGCCATAGAAAATTAATTATGTTCATTGTTACACTGAAGAATATCTGTACTTATTTGTTTCATAATTCAGTTGGAGGGTAGGTGGTTAGGCCAGTATGAATGTGGCTTTAATTAATGTAACTACATAAACTGAAGTAAAAGGGTACATTAATAGTCCATGGATTAACAAGCTAATTAAAATTTTTAACCTCACCAATGAAGTTTCCTGACCACTGCAGGAAAAGACAGCCCTTGCAATGAAAGTACAGTAGTGTCTTAGACCACAGTCAAGTGCCCTAATCACTGGGCTACAGAGTCAGGCCTCAACTTGCTCATTTTTTTTCCCAAAATAGTGAATCTTGCTGAGCTAATGAGCAGAAATGAGTGTTTCAGTAAAAGTAATGGTGTCCCGATCTACCCAGTCTCCTCTGAACTGTCCCCTCCTTTTTATGCTGTGCCTGGGTGGCTAGTGCACACTTCCTGAAGGGGCGAGCTCTAGATTTAAATTTCTACATTTAGTGAGGTGGATGGAAATCAGGTTTAATATTTCCTAAGTGACTGATCTACCCAGATATGATACTGAAGGTTTATAGTATTATCCACCTCCTCCTTGAAGCCAAGCCTTTGAATGAAAGAGACTGGGATTGTCCATTTCTGGGCAGGAATGGGGTGAGTGATGTATGTCTTAGAATGACTGTTAAATTAGGGGCTGCTGCTATTTTAGGTGTCGCTTTGTTGCAATTATGCATATAGTTGGTCAGTAATAGAATTTAGATGGGAAATGGGTTATCAAACCTATCAGAATTGAGTGCCTACCTAGATTTAGACTTCTATATTTGTGTACCTAGAGAATATCATGATTCAGAATGTTGATGCCAGAAGAGCATAAATCTCTCAAGAATTTGGTAGCCATGATGAAGAGCTTCTCAAGATTGCAGTGGAGTTTTTTTCATTGCCTAAAATGCTTTTAGCGCTTACTGAAGATTCTTTGAATCCACATTTCCTCCGCATTACAATGAATTGGAGGTGAAGTTTCCGAGCTTCAAAGACCTGCTGTGAGATTGCATTAAAAAGATCTTTGAGATCTGTGGGAGAAGGAATTATATGAACTAACATTGCTATGGAGCTTGACAAAAAATATTTGCTTCCACTTATTAAGTAAAAAGAACAACAAACAAGATTATTTTTCAGAGATATCCGAAAGTTTTGAGACAAGTAACTTTTTATATTGACCAAAAAATTGATAACATTTTGGTTTGCAAAGAAATACTGAAGTACTCCATAAAAAGAAGAGTTTTTTAAGAAATTACCTTTTAGCTCTTGCAAATATTTTCAAAAATTGTTTTCAGATCAGACTAAAGTAATTATTCTGGATTAATACAACCACAGATAGTAACCAAAATGTATGTAATCCCTTCTTATCATGTATAGTGACTTGAACTCTGCTAAGAAATATTTTGTAATTTATTTAAATCATGGGGGCTATTGGTGTACTTTTTAAGCATTTATGATAAAGCAGAAGCTTTAAAGTTTACTAAAATTGAAACAAAATTATTTAAATCAACCTTCTTAATTTTCCTGAACATGATTTCCTAGTTGCTACACTCATAAGCAATACAATAGAGACATGTTGACTATACTTAATATACTCAAACCCTCAAGTATTAATAAGCAAAGACCATTGGTCAGAGGCAGTCAAGCCATGCATTCTAAAGAGGTAATTTATGAAAGTGTGAGCAAGGTATGCCCTTTCTGTTATTAACAGCAAGTTACCATATATGTTCTGTGTATTCAAAGAACACTGTTACAACTCATAAATAGTAGGTCTTTCCATTGACGACTTAAAGTTCCCAAGCCATGACATTCACGTTTTTTGAATGTTGTAGGAATATTTAGAAATATATTTATTTATTATTATTAATAAGTTATCACAAAGTTCTATCTTTTTAATATCTGTATATATTGTATACTGAATATTAAAAATATAGTTTCTAGTGATTGAATTTTTTGAATACTGTAAGTTTTATTAATTTTTGCAATTAATTCTATGAAATTCTATAAAGGTTTATTGGTTTTTAGTCTGCTTAATGCAGATTATTGTACTGAATTTCAGGCTGGCAATACAATTAGAAAATAATCCGTTGCTGCCAGAATTCATTAATTCCATGTCTTGAGTTTCTATGTCCCACCCACCCAAATGCAATTTGAAGGAGCAGATACTGCTCAGATTTGTACTAAGGTAATTGTCTTGATGGGTTCTTCCTATTTTCATTTTCTAGGTGTGTTTTCACTTACAGCCTATTCTCTTAACCTTGGTTTCCTAATCTGTTTTCACTGTCCATATGTGCAAGTGTAGCAGTGCCACCACCTAACAATTTTTGAAGTAGATGATTAATTCCAATGTAATTTGATATAAAGGGAAATAGTCTTAGAGATATCAGGTTCCTAATGGTTCTGCTGAACTGACCAAGTAGGTTAAGGAAAAAAAAAATCTACCTGTTTAACATTCTGACAGAGGGAAAGACAGGAGGAGAATCAGTCTCTAGTTATTCTGTCTGGCAATACATGCCTGGCCATCAAAAATTGTGCTTTGACTAGTTAAACAGCACAGTTCTAGCCCACAGCCAACTATGTTATTCATTATCTTTTATCCAGTCAACAGGATTGATGCTAATTAGTTGAAGAGGGAATACTGTAGAGGACATGGATAGAGCTGGAGACCAGATTTGGTTCTACGCATAGGAAAAGCTATTAAAGATAGCAAGATGGCATTTCTCTAGCTTCTTAGTTTCCCGATGTTGATACTGTAGAAATGAAGGATAAATGCTGTTGGTAAAGGAGGACCAATTTAAGGAGTGACAGCTACTACTGGTGTGGAGACAACCTTTCCTTTGATTGCACAAGAGTAAGAAATGTGAGTATCTAGGACTCTCCCCCTCCTTTCGTGTTGCAGCTCCACAGCTTTCCTTTTCTTCTTTCCTTCCCATTGTTGCAGTGTGCCAAGTGGCTATCCAAACAACAGCAAAATCCAAGATACACTACTCTGCTGGAAAGTTTTGAGCTAACTCAACCAGGGGTATGGCATTGTGAAGGATTAAGAAAGAAGGAAAGGATATAAGTGTACTGAAAGGGTTAGTAGGCATGAGTAGAACCTCAGGCATTATATATTCAGGAAGCTGGAGGAGTGGTTGTCTTGCACCCCAATAGAATTATTCAGGAATAAATCAGACACACAACCTGTAACTGTTAAAGGAGAGTAGCAGGCAAAGACATTCATATTGCTCTTCTTTTAATGACCACCATGAAACCTTGATAGCTTCCATTCCCAGATGGCAAGGGACTATTATTTTTAATGTTCTGTGCAGGATAAAAACTTTAAAATTTTAGCCCACTAAAGCTTTATTAAGATTTATTATAAGAAAGTCATTCAACTCATTTTGAAACTGTCCCAGAGGTTTAGATTAATATCCATTTCATCACTTACTACCTGTTTAAACTAGAGTCTAACATATTTGTCTTGATTTCAGCAACAAAGTGTGGTTGAGACTTTGTCATTGTTCATTTTTCTATGTCTGTCCCTGCTGAGGCTTGCCTAAGCATGAATGAGTTTTCTTGGTTTTACCATTAATTCCCACTGCTTTTGATACTGTATCCCAGATCTGTAGCTTTGTAGTAAGTTTATTTCCTCCATGTATTGCTATTCTTGACATCTCTGCCTGACAGCTTGACTTGTTGGTCAAATGAAAATGAATAAAACAATGCCAATGATTTCCATGTGTAGGGATGCTGTACATCCTAGAAGGTTGTTTGCCACTCTCAAAAGTATAAAACTCAATATAATGCAAGATACTATGGATCAGATAGTTCTTTCTGGTTTCTTTATCTGAACAAGCCATTTATAATAAAACCATTGAATAATTTATATTGGAAAGGACTTCAGGAGGTTATCTAGACCAACTTCCTGCTCAAAACAGGTTCAGCTTCAAAGTTTGAAAAACCTTCTTGGGATTTAGTTCAGTCAAGTGTTCAGTTTCTCCGGAGACAACCTTTTTGGGAAACCTGTTCCTGCACTTAACTACCATATTTGTAATTTTTCTTTTTGTATATGTCCAGATGGAAATTCCTATGCAGCAGCTTATGGTCATTGCATCCCGTTCCTTTACTGTGCATATTAGAGAAGAGTCTGTCTTCCCTATAACAACCTATTAGGCTGTTGAAGACAGAAATTAAATTCCCCCTTACTCTGAAGAAATATCCCTTTGAGATTTCTCCAGGCTAACAAACCCAACTCTTTCAGTCCTTTCCATGTACATCATGTGCTTCCATCTCCTATCTGTATCTGTGGCCTTGCAGTAAACTCACTTGAGTTTGTAGCTGCCATTCTTGTTCCAGGGGGCCCAAAACAGTACATGGTACTTCACATGCAGCCTCATGAGTGTTGAAGAGTGGGGAATAATCACTTACCTTGGTCAGTTAGGTATTCTCTTACTAATGCAACCCAATACATGTTTTTTATAAATAGCTGCAAAGGGGTATTCCTGACTCATGCTCATTGTGTTGTCCACCAAGAAAACTTTATTGATGGTAATATTTGGAAGGTGAAAAAAAAAAAAGCAACAAAAAGCAGATTAGTTGCATCATAATTGAAATAGGTTAATGTATCAGTTATTAATTGATGTCACCGTGATCAGGGTTACATGGCACAATATGTTCATTTTCCTACAGGCATTAGAAAGACAATGTCAAAATTAAGGACTAAAATGTAAATCATACTATAAGAGAACTGGAATATTGGCTGATCCTACAAAAGACTCAAAATTAACAGTAGCTAAACATTTGAGCTCTCAGTGCGTTCCTTCATATAAGAAGATTAACATGAGGTTCAGATGCATATTCTAGGTGATATCAAGCTTTTAAAAGGGGGTATTTCTCCTATAAATAGAAACAGTGAAACTTATTATCCTATTTATGCAGCAGAAAAATGACAGAAGTTAGAAGTGGCCAGAAAAGAACTGTAAAAATGCTGTATTTTGCTTTTAGTATGAGTCAATACTTTATCCAAGATGAGATGAAGAAGTGACAAGCTCATGACCTATAAGAAAATACCACTGAAAGCAGGAAAAAAAATTAAAAGGATTGTTCTAGGTCTGAAAAATAAAGCTGAACAAACTCAAACTAAAACTACAGCGCACCATTTTGGCACTAAATTTGAAAGGGGGAATATGGTAGGGTGTTCAGTAATAGAAATCTAAATATCAAAAGCTGCTCTCCTTCAAAGGACAAATTGTCATCGTGAATGAAGTTATGAACGTGACGCAAGTAACCTGTTGAAATTCTGCAATGTTAGACAAGATGTCTGAATAGAAAAAATTCATCTCCTTGTGCAGATTTTAGAGACTTGACTTTCCTACCTGTAGTCCCCTCAGAATATTTTGCATTTTTTAGCATAACATTCCACACTGCCTTATCTAAAATAAACTGTTTAGATACTATGTATTTAAACCACAGAATTATGAATTATTCCGTGTGTGTTCAAAGAGGTGTGTCAGTTTTAGTAGTTTTCCTGGCTTAGTGCATTTTTATGAATAATAATTCACCCTCTTGTAATCTTACTTACACCTTTATTTCATTAAAATTCAGAGCTGACTCTTACTTTGTACTAGCTGGAGACAAACATCTTGATGAAGCTGTGCAAGACTGAGTTCTACTTTTTCATTTAAAGTAAACTTTTACACTAAACAATACCTCTGTCGTCTCAGCCAAAGGGATGGTTCAGCCAATTATTAAATATGGACTCTAAGAGAAGATTCTTTGGAAGGAAAACAACAATCACTGGAAAAGAAGAAAAAATGCAATCACATACATGTTTAATGTTTCTCTTTCCTTTTTTTTTTCTTCTCTGACACCAGTAATTTTAGGTTCTTTTTATATGAGTAGATGTAGCTAAATGCTTGTTGGGCTTTTATAAGAGTTTTTAATTTAGGTGGTGTATGTATATGTGTATATGATTAAATTCATGTATGTGAAATCATTGTTAACCTTTCAAGATTGCTTAAGGCTAGATCAAAGGAAAAAACCCAAACATTTGTGTTACATGATTGGTAGGAAGTCAATTCATTACAGTTTTGTTTAT
Organism: Numenius arquata; assembly: GCF_964106895.1. Taxonomy (NCBI): domain Eukaryota; kingdom Metazoa; phylum Chordata; class Aves; order Charadriiformes; family Scolopacidae; genus Numenius; species Numenius arquata. The sequence continues at coordinate 84,292,492 of NC_133577.1, read as the reverse complement.
TTTTTTTAATGTATTGCTTTGCTTTTGGGATTATTCACTAGCAATACACAGAGTTGTATTTTGCTGTGTGATGACATCCTTGCTGGACCAACCCATTTTGTGACTGTACACTGAAATACAGGAATATTTTTCTCCCAGTATGTGGCTCACTCGTGATCTGCCAGATTGATTTTGAATTATTTTTTGACCCAATGTTTTAAGATGTTATTGATAACTTGATTTAAATGAAAACAGAGCAGTCTTTGAAGATGTCAGAGGACATCTTCAGATAGAATAATACAATATAATACTTAATTTTTCCACACCCTTTAAATCCTTTCAGTATCTTTCTCCCATCTCATTTTACTACTGTATTGAAATAATTCTCAGTCAATGCTTAGCATTGTTTGAATGAGAGGGAAATGGACTTATGAGTCCTGCTTTATGGGTGTAATAATAATACTGGTTATCAAAATGTCAGAAATACGAACACCCAGAAAGTTATGAAGAGACCAAGCTGTTGTAGATATGAAAGTCAGCTACAGAGCACTGGTAGCATTGGCTTAAATGCATGTAGTTTGTGACTTGAGAAAATGCTGTACATCTGCTGTTTGAATTTGGCCTTTTGGCATGTTCTGTTAACAAATATCAATAAATCAAAAGGCACAACTGCACTGAAAGTGTGTTGCTTTCATTGTGAATCTTTTCGTCAAAATTGTTTCAAAAGGAAAAAAAATACCTACACCTGAAAGTAAGGTTTGCTTACTTACTTTTATTACAGAACATTATTAAATGTCTCAGAGTTGTAGCTTGTAGATAGCATTACAGCTACTACTGTAAGTATAATTGGTCTTTCACACTAGAACCTAGGAAGTGTCATCTCCTATGATTTTATTGGATTTCATCTTTTGCTGTGAGCTAGAAACTTTCAAACACCAATAATGGGTGCCACTGAGGTTTGCCTAGCAACAGTTGTATGGAAACTTATTTGCTAAGAAATCTGATTCAGAAGCAGTTTAGTTTTCAATGTGAGTGCAGAATCACAACATGATAACTGGCAGTGATGAAGAACCTTCTTGGAGTCTTATGTCAACTTTATTTTAAAATCATTGTAGTTCATTCTTGCTAGCACCAGTATACATCTCTTGTCATTGCCAACAGTTTGAATCAGTGCCATTGATCTACCACCATTGGCCTTCACAAAGGTAACTGTGTAGAAATTAAAGAAACTTAATTTCTCTACAGTTTTGAATTTAACATATGTATGTCTTTTTTTGAGAAATGCATCTCATAAGATGAAGGATTTCTCTCAGGTATCCAACTCAAACAGCTAGAAGTATTTTCCATGATGTTCTGTAGAATCAGTTCTTAATGTTACAAGTGTTAAGTTTATAAACTATAGCTAATTATATATTAGATACTGCCCAATTGTACTGACTATACGAGACTGATGGAAAGCATTATTTTTTACCTCCAAATCTCTTTAATGCTTATGATACAGCTTTCCCATTTCCTCTTGCTTTAGAGTCAATGATCAACTGCCTTTGATCTTTTGCTTCATAATTAGAAAAGACTTTGCTTAAAAGTATTCATCCTGTTACATTTGAGTGGTAACAAGGGGGAACGATGTATATAAAATGTATATGAAGACAATATACCAATTCAAATTAATTTAGATGATTATTCATGCTGAAGATGATAATTTATGGGGTAAATTACTCCAGAAGAGTCTATGTAAGAGATGCAAAAATACTGTGTAATGAGTCAAACTCATTAATAACACCACCAGTAAAGATAGACTATTACTCAATCTTTATTTTACTTTTTGGAGGCCTAAAGGAATTTTGCTTTTCACATGTCTGGTTTTGAATTGCTAGTATGTTAGTAATTGAAAGTAAATAAAATTCAGTAATTTTTCAGTGATAAAAAACCCATTAAGATTTACTTTATCCAAATGACCATTTTTCATATTTTAATTTAATCCACTATCCTTAGCTCATATCCAGTTCATCTATTTCATCTTTTAAATCAAGTATCAGAATGTATGATTAACTGAATTCAATCCTTGACCTCCTATACGCATCTCCTAAAATGAAAATCTAAGCCTGTATATTGCCTTTAAACTTTTATGAAGCCACCTAGCTTATTTCAGGATTGAAATTATAGAGTTTAATAGATTCAAAGCTAATTATAAAGTCATTCTGAGGCAGAACAGAGACAACCAAACCAGATGGAATCCATTACCAATCATACTCTTGAGACTGTCTGGCATTATTAAAATGAATAATATTTCTATGTATCAGTGTCTGTTTCAATCAGTTTCTGTCTGGGTACCAACACTAGAGCTACTTCTATGAGCTTTATTAGAGGTCACCTCCACTCATTGCATCAATAGGTTCTGTCATACTTGACTCTTTCAGCTTAATTAAATGGACAAGTCCAAAAGGAATTTGGAGACAGCAGGATGCTTGAAGAGGGACAAAACCCAGCAAAATAGTACTTGCGATATTAAAAAGAGAAGAAACATAGAAATCATGTTAACAGCTGATGGGCAAGACAGTGTTACTTTGGATGAACTGAGAAAGAAATCGGTTTTCATTTGGAAGCCCCAAGGAAAACTTTGGAATAAAAGACTGTTTCTTGTTAACACCAGTGCCCCCTCCTCCAGCACCCCCCAACCACTCCCCCCAGCCCTTCAGCTTAAGGAAGAGAAAGAGTAGGGACGCAGAGCAGTAAATGCCACTTACAGATTTTGGGTTTCTGGTAAGCTTTCAAAATTCATTTGGGCAGACTAAAAGATATATATCCATTTCCTATTCAGACAGATGTGTCCTTAAGCCATCTGGACTCCAAACTAGCCCACAGACATTATCATGTTGCGAGTCCAACCTAATATATCTTGCCTCCCAGCATGGCTAGTTAGTAGAATACTACCCTAACTACTGCAATATCACTTTCAGTGCAGAGCTGTCTTGGTCCTAGAGCTCATGGAGGAGGGGCTGTTTATCTGAAAAACTCTGCCTTGACATAAGAGCACAGGAGCAGGTCTAAATCTCTGTGCAAAAGGGAAATTTCAGCAGTATGAAATAACTTCTATTATTTTGAAAAAAATTACCAACATCAGATATGAAACAAGGCATAAAATTACTAGTCTAATCATCTTGGTAGGGAACATAGCCAACACGTTTACAGAGCTATTGATTATTCACATTTATTGTTTTAAATTTCACAGCTGAAGGGCAGGCTGATGGGGCTGGAGATGTGGAAAATGAGATTTATAATTTAAAAATGAAGATAATAATGTCTTAAGTTTCCCAACTCGACATTGTGTTACTCCCCATTGTACAACACTCACTCTCTGTCTTACACGCATGCAAACACAACATGGGTTTTAGCAAGCTGGGTTATGAATCTGTGAGTTTCACACAATTGTTCTAATTCATTAAAAATCATGAATGAAAATAGAAATTGGTGGCTTTGACTCATCTGCATTACAGTCAAGTAAAGCTACTATATATATAGGGATTTAAAGTTAAAAAAAACAACACAACAAGTTCTTTGTGCAAATGACCCTGTTTAAGTTTAGGACACACAGCAAGATACTACCTTTAAATACTGCTTAACTCATGTACACATTTACTCAAATCTAAAGCAGATATCAATGAAAAAAATAAATAATTCAATATTATCTTCTGCTTATCATGCTTAGTTCGGATAATGTGTGCTTTGAGCAAGTCACCTGGTTCCTGCTGTCATCTTCTTGGATAAAGTCAGAAGAATCTTGAGCTGCTCATTTTGATGTACAGTCCATTTCATCCAAAACTCATACTACTTTTGCCAGTTACAGTTTCCAAATTAGATCATAAGTTAAAGAAATTGAGAAGTAATTTATCAAATAACGTAAAACAACACAGTTGATTCACAGTGATTATCTGTTAAAAAATCACTGGTAAAAGTGCACAAATAGCACTAGGAGTTGATCCCATTTAACAAGAGTTGGAGATTAGACCCTTTTCTTAAAGAGTAGGAACAATGGACTCAAGACTCCCAAGGCTCATGCAGGATTCAAAAGTGAAGTTAAGAAAAGTGGGCTAGTCTTCTCATCATGTGGTTCTAGTATAGAAAAATCTGCCTCCTGTTCTGGTGCGCAGCACTCAGCCTCAGGGAAGGATTCAGAGTTCTGAACCAGTAGGTGAAGATGCTCGCTGTTCTTCATTGAGTATTTAGACCCCATGTCTGATATTTTCTGCAAGCTAGCCTGAAGAAATACTCTCTCCAGGTGTTGTGTCACAGTGCAACAGCTTCTAGCCTTTGTGTGGGAAGAAAATGTGCTTCTTTTAGGTGTCTTAATCCAAGGTGCACCTTTAAACCTGGCTGATTCCCACTCTTGTGGGATCGCTTCCGTATCCAACAAAACCCCAGCTGAAATAGAGGGAAAACAGACCCACCCTAAAATTTATGGAGAAAATTTTATTACATCTAGGAAATTGTGTTATAGCTGCCTGTAGAAAGACTGCAACTGCACTCAGATTGAGTTGAAAAGGTTCGTGTTATCACTTCTCCAATGTCTTGGCCCTTCATTCATCCAAGTTGGGCACTGACCAGAGCGTTATAATACCCAGGATCCCATACTCCTGTGTTTCCATTTATTTTAAAGTAGTGCAGGTGAGATGAATTGCCAGGTCAAGGTGCTTCTCTCCCCAGTGAACATAGCAGGGATCTAGATGACTAGCTCAAACTAGAAGCCTAACTCTTACGTAGTAAAATTAGGCAAGATGAAGCCGAATTCTACCGCACTGAGGCATATCTAGAAATTTCTCATGGATCTAACAGTCATTGGATGCAATAACACAGAGAGTGAGCAAAAAACATTTTAGCAATGAATAAGAATCAAGCTATGTTCCATAAATCCTAAAATTATTCTTAAAAATAAAAATGCTTTCTATGTTTTAGCAAGACAAAAATAATTACTCAGCTGAAATGGCATGAAAACCAGCTGGTTTTCTCATTGCATATTATTGGATTTCTCATTTATGAACTTTAAAATGAATGTATGCAATAAAGCAGACCAAGTGAGCAGAGTTCAATAAGAAACCTATGACAAGCAGATCCCTTCACTTTCTTATCAAGCAGATGGAAGACAGGTAGCACAAAAAAAAAAATACTAATAGGAGAATCAAACTGATTAATGTGGCAAAAATTCCTGCACTTGCAGCATTAATGTGTTTATTGGCAGAGATGCAAATATGCATGTAGCCTACTTTCATTTTCCCAGAGCACGACTGAATTAATGCTGTCATGTTGCTCAGGGTAACAGACTCCCACCTAAGAGTCCTCCCACGCCACAAGATCAATGGGATCCTGGAAGCTACAGCAGAAAGAAATTAGAACGTGCACTAAATTGTTGAGGCTGATAAAGAAAACACATTTGCCCTTCATGTATTTTTAAAGAGGTTCTTTTTCATTATGACTTGTAAATGGCTCCTCTGTGAGTGGCACAGATAAAATTAAAATAGGCTTTCTTCCTCCTGCTTTTGGAAATCTGCATGGCTCCTGTCCTGAGGGTGCTAATATTTAAGGACCAAAGATTAAGCTAGTCCACTTCTCTGCTTTGAGTCAAGGTCAAGGATAACTGAAGAGCCCCTGACAGATGTTTGTCTTGTATGTTAATCTTCAAAACACTCAGCACAGAGATTCAACAGCTTCCCAAACTAGCCTGCTCCCATTTGACAATCCTTACAATTAACAATGTTTTCTAATATCTCATCTTATTAACTTTTGAAGCAAATTTGAACTTTTTTTCCTAGTCCTGTGCTCTACAATGTTGCTCATTACTGTCCTCTCTTCTAATATTTCATATATTTGAAACATTTTATGTTCCTCCCTCTGATTTCTTCCCTGACACTGTTAACTTTTCCTCTCGTGCCTCAACAATCCCAGTCCTCTCAGGTCATACAGATTGTTTCCAAAATTCCTTTCTTACTGATCTTCTCTGAGTTCCCCCTAATAAATTTAAAAATGTTTGAAACTGATCTTTATATACTAGAAAGATCTTGGAATAGAATAATTGCTGTCTAAACAATAATGCATCTGACAATGACATGTATCTTTAATGCAAAAGCAACTAAGTTGAAAACATACTCCAGGCTTTGTATTTCACCACTTTAAGCTTTACTTCTGTAGCATTATGCTCAGCTAGTTAATTCTAAATTTGTAGTGATGTATTTTCTTTTCATTCCTAAATGTGATATCTCCACCTGATACTGTAAAAAATAATATTACTGGTATCACCATTTCTCCAGTTTCCCAAAATTATTTTGAATTCAAATCTGATCCTTCAGAGTGTTAATACATCTTATCTTAGATGTATTATCTTATCTTAGATAATAATATAAGCATGTACTCTATTTTATCCAAACATTCCACCAGGTATGTCCTTCTGATTTAACAACAAACCCTTGATAACTACATTGAGAATGTATGGTTTCAACCATCTGTGCACTGAATTAATAACACTTTCATCTTTTCTGTCTTTCTCTGACTTTGCCACTGCAACGCTGGGTAGAGCCATGTCTGGAGGTATGTTGGGACCATGAAGTTGCAACCACCCCTTTCATACTCATAGACCAGTAACCCCATCAAAGGATTAGACTGATCCGACATTATCTCTCTTGACAAATTTATGTTGGTGGGTTGTAATTACCTTTTAGGTGTAGAAACATGTTTCTATATTGTTTCATGTACCGAAGAACTGTTCTATAAATCCTTTACTCCTGTTTTTCTCCATCACAAGTATGTTATATCTAACCTGAGCAAATGTGTTCTCTCTCCACCAGAGAGATGTACAGATGTATTATGTACCAGATGTACCAGATGTACTGGTATTAACAGCAGTAACAGTGTAAGGTCACAACTGACTATTTTGACTATTTTTTTATGAAGCATCAAAGCAAAAAAACTATTGATAATATTTCATGTCTCATTCATTACATGTTCAGTCTTCAGTCTCAGTTAAATATTGTTTCTTTTAAAAAAATGTAATGTATTTATTAAAACATTTGCAAATACCTTTTATATCCCTTACTAGCTGAAACCCTTTCTGCATGTCTGCCTTTTGGATTTTTTCTCACACTTACACTGTTTTCTGTATTCATTGATTTTCTATGACTCTCTATTTTTTTGAATTTGAGGTCATGGGGTAGCTATGATATCTCAAAACCTCACTGAATAAATGTACAAAATGGGTATATCAAGCAGTTTGTTTATTTATTTAATTTTAATATTATTTATTTTTATTTTAAAAAAAAGTTATCCAAAGAAGTGTGGGAGTAACCCTTCACTCCAAAGCCTGAATGCAAACACAGTAGGAGGAGGACCCCTTAATTTGAAAAAAGGCAGGAAAAGCTGCAGTAATTTAAATTACATGAATTATTTATTCCAATGAAATATAAAAACAAATTCTGTTTTGAAGTCAGAAATCAGTGGAATAAATCTCAAAAGTATTTTAGTTCCTGAATTTCTGCAAGTTTAAAAAAACCCAACCAACCAAACCCAAGCCAAACAACTCTATAGTGTTTTAAGAAAGATTGATGAATTCTTGAGGAATTCCTTGAAGTTGAGGAATACCTTATGTGAAAATCATGCTTGCATGCAGAGGAAGTGAAAATTGGGGTATTATATATATTTTATACAGCATACTTTTTCTGGCTCATATGTCCATTACCTCAAGTGGAATACTGAACTTAGCCTTCCAAGCAAACATATCTAAAGGTTTTTTCCTCTTTTTTATCTTTGTTGTTGTTGTTGTTGTTGTTCTGGAAAACTGTCTGATTTGAGGTTTACAGGTCTATGACCTTTCTGATACTATAAAAGGGAAAGTAACAGAGACACTTGAACTTCCCATGGCAAGCATAGGCCTTAAAGGGAGACACTGGGAGTAGGCAGGAATGTCTTGAAGAAATGGATAACTTCACATTCATGCTGGTGGCCCATGAGCCAGAACAAAAAATGGAAATTACTTGGATAAAGTCCGTGTGGTAGAAAAGCCTCTGTGTTAATGCCATCCATTGAAAATGACTTTCTCTTCCCTTGTCTGAAGACAAGATTTTTGTTATTGATGTGACAAACCAACAGACTTGCAAACTGTCAAGAGGACCTGTAAACATGATATGAGTTCTCAGGTTCCAGATAGCGAGAACTCCACACATTAGTCACAAAAACGGGGAAAAAGGAAGAAGTTAGAACTGTTTAGTAGATGAAATGGAGATTTCTATATTATGGTGAGATAAATCACTCTCTTGACTCCATTTACCATGTTGACTAGATCTCCGCTGACTAAAAGGAGATATTAGGCACTTGGTTTATATGTTGTCAATATGGTGTCAATCCACCAGCTGAATTCCACAGTCTCTGAACGTAGATAAATTAAGTAATATTTCTTTCCTTGTGATGTGACTACCTACTAATGATCTTCAAAGTAAACTGAAGATCTCAGTTGATCCATTATTTATTTCTTTTTTATTTATTATACATACGCCTGTATCACTTCATTGCTGTAAATGCGTTTTCATGTGTTATATGTTCTTCATTGCTTTTTATTAATTTTGCTGAAATAATAAGAGTACAAGCAGATTCTTATTATTTACTACTGTGAGAACCTAGATACCTTTGGCCAAATTCCTGAAACTGTATTGATTCCCATCTCAACTTAAAGAAAACAGAACACAAGACCACTTAAGCCCACAACCACATGATGCTGACATGACAAACAGTCCCAAGATGGCCACTAATCTGTTTTTCTTGTTCTCTGAGCCTGTCTTGAGACCCTGACAACAACCATACAAACAAGGGATTGTATAGAAACAAATTGTGATAAATGAGCTGATTTCTGTTAACTGTTCACAGAAACAGCCCTCTAAGTAATTTATTGTGAAGCAGTTCAAATTAGTGTCACTTTCTTTAATTTCCTAATGTAGTGTTTGTTCTTGCAATCTTAATAATTCAGTGTAGTTTTATGTATATACATATGTGCCCCTTTAACTGTGTATGCAATGATACTGCAGTTAGAACTACGTTCTTGCCAACAGTTAAATATGATGCCTCACATCATATAATTTTGGTTTTCGTTTCTTAAAATTTTGCTTAAATTTAATTTTTCAAACTGAAGTTTTCCAAGGCAATCATTTGAAACAGGTTCAATTTCATTAGAAATTTTCCTTTAGAACATTTCAGCGATGCCAATGTCAGACAATATGTAGCCCTGGTACCTACTGACTTTGAAATGTAGAACTGAGGCATTTTAGAGTTATAGATACACTTTGCTAATAGTATGAAAATGTATCTAAATACATAATTTACTCAAGAAAAGATCTCTGTTCATGTTCATCCATGTGGCTAATAGCCACCTCTATGCACCAGCTGCTTATTTACTATGTTGAATGGTTACTGCTGATAGAAAGAGTAAATTTTACTTTTCTGTCAGTCACTCCTTTTAGTTAGTACAGACTATTTTAGGAGGAGCTGGTTTGGTGTCCTGCTTTTGAACTGAGAGCAGAAATCCCTCTTCCTGTCCTTCCACTATGGCCCAGTGAGCAATAGAAGGAATGTAATGTAGAGTAAACATGAGAAAAAGAATTTCTTTGAATGCCAAAGAAGGCATTTTAATTAACTTTCTTCTCAATTTGGATATTATTTTTCAAAATAAAAAAGAACAATACCACAATCTCCAAGTACCTGGTGTATTTCCTTCTATATATTTATATATACTCATTAATACTCCAATTAGATTTCTGGAAAATATTAAAAATTTCCCAGACAAAATATTCAAAGAAGTTATTACGGCTTTTTTTCTCTTTACTTTTATTTATTATTTATATTTTTTAATACTCTTACTGTGGATGTTCTATTCTGTAATCCAGGCAACTGGAGCAGGGAAAGAAAAGAGGTTGTTAAGCTTCTTTATGTGTGAGAAATCATCAAATCTTAGCTGGCTACTGGGTGCCAGAAGCCTGTACCTGGAGGAACTTTATGAAAGTTGAGACAGTTGTGGTCTCTCTCTCACACACACACACGGACATGCACATGAACACACACACACTTTCCCAGTTTTCTCCTGTCAGGATGCCTTGAGTTCTCCTGGTTTGTCAGATTAGATAATGTTTCTAGAATGTTGTGTCCTAGCAAAGAAAGTTTATGTGCTTTGTGCCTGCCTGTCAGGTTCACACTGGAGAAAAGATACCTTTTCTTTCAATAAACATCTGTAATATTTTCCCACATCACAGTTTGTCTCCTTGTCTCCTTATATGTTATAACCCCCCCATCTCTTAAAAGTTATAAACTTTGAATTTAATATTGGGGTATAAGATATACTCTAAATTGACTTCGTCTTCTTCTTCCAAAATTCTGTTGTTTGGTTGCCTGTTTTTTTTTTTTATAAACACTTCTTTAGAAGGGTACTCTTCTATCATAAAATTCGGTCTAGTTTCTAGTTTGTGCCCTGTGGTTGTTTTTACCTTTCCCCTCCTTTTCTCCCTCTTCTCTCTATCCTACTGGGGGGAGGAGTGACTGAGCAGCTGTGTGGGCTAGTTGCTGGCTGGGGTTAAACCATAGTAAGCATCAACAAGCTTTGCTTTATTTAGTAAAAAGAGAAGATTATCATTTAATAAAAAAAACAATGATCTTGTGACAATTATGTATGTCTTGTTGAATATAACTAGAGTTTCAGATATTTTTTTTGCCAGCATCAATTTTAGTAGATGAAAGAGAGGCAAACATATAAGGAACAATCAAACTGATGCATTCATACGTTCAAGGAAGGCACGTAAGAGTGATTATCCCATTGAAGAGTATCCTATTGACCTCTAAAGATTACTGTGGACCATGTTGCAATCATAAATCTGTATTTTACAGGAAATTCAGATAATTAAATTTTTAGTCTTTGTACAAGGTGGATCTTTGTCCCTGTAAAACCGGAAAAACTTTATTCCTCCCCTCCATGTTTATATGTATCTTCACCTTGTGTACAAAACCACACTCCCTTGCACATGTGCCCATACTTATACATTTCTGAGTTGAGAGCAAAACTGGAGCACATCTGTCTTCAAAACATGTTTTTTTTTATTTATTTTTAAAGTCTAAAGAGTGAATTTGAAAACGTAACTTCAGTTCTCATCAAACCTATTTTGTTTACTACTACGGATTGTTTCAAAGTACATCCATCCACAAGAGATTCTAAACAACTGCTCATTCAGACATAATGGTAATGTTTCATGTGTTCCCATGGTTGTTTCTGTATTATACTCCACTCTTCTGAATAATGAAAGTAGTAAGACAGAATGGCACTCAGCAATAGCTAAGGGAGGAAAGGTTAGGGGGGCAGTCTGGAAAAAAAAAAATTCTTACTAGAGATTTGGGCGGATTTGATAAAAAAGCGGGCTTGGTAAGAGAAACAGAAAATGGAAAAATACTTCTGCAGAATTAACCTATCCACAAGCTAAGACAGCGGTCTAGCTGCCTGTTTTTCCAATAACCAAAGAGAAATACAAATTGATCAAGCTTCTAGATGTATTCAGGTAAAGGCCATTGCTAATTCTGTGATAATTCCTTTTCATTTTTAATGTTCTACTGTGACATGCAGTGTTAATTATTTCTTGATGTGTGAAGTTTTACTGAGAATAAGGTTTATGAGGACCAGAAAAATAGGCACCTGCTGCTCTCATCAAATCCTGGAGTTATTTGTCAACTGTTTCTGCAAATACATTACATATGCAACAGAAAGCACAACTGGCAGAACAAAATAGCAGTCTAAAAAGAGAAACAAAGGTGTCATTTTGGCAGTCCAACAGCATTCATTTATTTACCATTTATGGTCACATAGCTTGACTCCAAAGTGTTTGGCAAAAGAAGCAAACGCAAATTTGAGTCATAATTTAAAATCCTATTCCTATAGCATTCCTCTTCCTCTTCTGCATTGTCACCAGCAGCAACAGCAGCTTTTGCACTTTATAACTTCATTATGACATCACATAATAACTTACATTAAACCTACTTTTATTAACTCTCTCACCAGTGTCAAAAGTGTATTTTTTTTCCAAACTGCTTTGACAATGTAGTGAATGGACACATTAAGTCTGACAAAAATCTGTGGTAGTTTTATACTATGGACAAAAGTCTCCTACTTCAGAAGGAAGAGATCATCAACGTTATGAAGCAAATGTGATTAAATGGTTTATATTTTTTCCCTAGAGTATTTATTTCAGCATGACTGGCTTACAGTGAAAGAGAGATTACTATTTACTTACATAATTTTTATGTTTCCACTGTAGAGCAGTTCAGACTGATATCTCAAACAACAGATGAAAATGTGGAGCATCTACTGCAGAGTTTACAACCTGGTATTGTGTGTGCACTTGGTATAGTGAATACAAGCTGAACAGAATTTTATGAATTGCCAATCATGTTACACAGGAATGAATTTTATTAAAAATATTCTAAACTCTTTGTTAAGGTTTACCATGTATATTTACACATTTGCGTCTGTTTGCATCTTATAGTACCATCTTTTTTTTTCCTTTTGCTTTCCTTCCATTTTTGAATGTTTATGCTCTCTGGATGTATCTGTCATTCCATATTATACCCTTGTGTGTCATATTTCTTGCATACTTCCAACATGGAGAGTCTTCTGAACTCTTGTCTTCCCTTGGCTTAGTACTCTTCCATTTTTTCTGCTTTCTATTTTAGGGAATTTTCTGAAGATCCTCCTTACTGCACCTGTATTTTCTGCCGCTGTTTCATGGGCTATTGTCTTTGAACCTATTATCCTTTCTTCACATAATTTCACATTGTATCTCCAAATAAGAACTATCTATTGTGTCCAATTGTGTCCAAAAACATCTTGTCTGCCTTCTGGCACTATCTTATATAAATTTGCAGTCATGTCAACATGACTAAAATCTCTCTTAATCTCTCCCACACAAATCTTTCCTTCCTAACTTTCTCAACTGTGATGCCATATTTCTGCTGACATTCAAAACTCCCCTTTGTCTCAAAGAGCTTTCTGGGTTTTCATGACTGGGATATGTTTTATTTTATCCTCTGTAAAATTGCTCCCTCATCTCTAGCCAGATTCTTTCTACTGTAATTCTCTAATGGTATGGCTGTCCTTTCTCTGGACCCAGTAATGCCTTATTCTCATATTCAGTTTGTTTCTCATGTTCAGAACAGAGATTGGCACTCCAGGCTGGGTAAGAAGTTGAATACAAATTTTCTATTAAAGAATAGTTTTTATTGGCAGAAAACTAAGCAACTGTGAATTTGAATGTGAGATTTGGACACCTAGCAGTTATCCAGCTGATTATTGTGTTTTACTGCATGTGAATTGGTCAGGTAGTCAATTCAACATCAGGCAACTGGGAAAAAGTATATACAAGGGATTGTATAATAACAAAATATGTGGTGGTCCCTAAACATTGGCAGTCCAAATTTTATTCCTAAGAAGCCTTTGTGACTGATTATCAGCTGAGTTTCCACTACCTGTTAGTGTCTGCTACTGCTAATCTTGTGGCCTACATGGTGGCCTGGGCTAACAAAATCAACACTCTAGAGACAAGTTCTCAGAACAAAAAGCTTTGGGGTTTTGTCTCTTTTTTCAGTCCCTAGAGAAAATTCCAAAAGAAATCTCCTTTAGAGGAACACATTTTAGATGGTTTCCTCTTCTGATCATTAAAAAGTAAGAGTTACTCTTATCCATGTTCCATTGTGTTGCTACCATGTTTGACTTCCAACATCATTCCAGCTATAAGATTCGATATTTTCTTTTCCATTCATCTTTACAACTCTTCTTTCCTGTGATTCATTCCACCAACTCCAAAAACAAAACAAAGAAGAACTGTTAGGTCACTGAAGTGAGATTTGTCTCATTTAACTCTAAATATATATGATCTGGACAAATATACATGAGCTATAATGTCACTGTTTTTGTCAACAGAGGAATACAGACACTTTTAGGCATGATTCATCTGAATTACTTTACTCGCCTACTTTATATTTAATAAATTGTACTGTGGACAGTGAAGGCAATCTGTGGTAGTGCCTCTGACAAAGGACTGCTTTGCAGGTATCTATAATAGCTCAAATGAATCCCTGTCTTGGCGCCCAGTACTAAAATCAGAGGATATCTTGTTAGCCATTGTTCTATTTGTTGTCATTTGTTACCTTTGTATTAGGAATTATTCACTCATTTCGTATAGTACAGTGCATTGCACCATGGGTCCTGCTTCCCACCTTGGGCTATTTATAATAGTATGATAACACTGTGCACTATGGAACAATAATCAGTAAGCAGACAACAGGTTGAAGAGAATTTAACATTTGTAGAGGGTTTTTCTCAGGCTTTCCAAGTCCTGAGAAAAAGACAAAGAGCACTGGTTCTTCTATCTGTGGAGTCTGAGCATTTCTGCTCTTAGCTTCCAGTATTTCAGGTTCCCTGACAGAGGGATTGCACCAAGGTTGATCCAGTTCACTCATGGAGACTGTGTATGTGCCATTTCATTGTTGGGAGCATTGTAAATTCATAAGTCATGCTGTTAAATTTGCTTGCTCTGTGTTTGATATGGAACCTGTTAAAGATAGCTGTTTAGTGTTGGATGTGAGCGTAAGCTTGTACTAGAACCACATCATACTAAACCACACTAGTCCTTTTATAAACGGAGCTCCAGAACCATTATAATGGGCAATACTTTTATGTTGAGAATACCTCCTGCTGAATATCTTATACTGATGCTGTAGTTAGTTCTCAAATAAAGTAAATAATTTTTCAGGAGTTCTTTGTGTTTGGAATATTACAACTGAAAAAGAAAATACAATTTTTAAAGCTCCCTCTATTTTAATTCTTTTTTCACAGTTACTAATGTGTCTGTTAGCATACTGACATCATTAGCATAAATAGTGTAAAGTTAGTTATTAGGCTCAGCGAGCAGCATACCTGTCCTAGGACCGAAGTAATGTGCCTTAGTCATATGACTGAGATATCTGGATGTCAAATAGTATGACCTCTTGGACATGCCTGTCTAAAGGCTCTGACATTTTTGAAGCAAGTCTACAAGATAAGAGATTATGGAAAGATTTTTAAATTTTTTTTTTATTTATCAAGACTTGGATAGAAAACATCATACCATGTTTTAGTCCAGTGCTCTGGACTAATACTAGAGCATTGGTCAGTAGTCTTGAAAACAATTTTCTTATATGTCTATTAACGCAATAAACATAAAAGCAAGCATTATGGCAAAATTATTAAAATGTTATTAAAATGCCGATATCCAATGTAACTGAATATGAAATTTTATCTAAGATAAAGATCTTTATTTATTCAGCTAAAGAAGGTTTATGTGTCAAGAGTCATGTTTACCTGCTCTGGAAAACCTGGAATAAATGTTTCAGTAGAACTAGGAGATATCATTCCAGTTAATCATGTATACGTTTTCTTCTTCAAGAATCATGAGGCAGACTGAAATAAAATAATGACAGGAATGGATTTTCTGAAATAATTTTGTATGTTTTCAATCATATTATAATCAACCACACCTGTGACTAATACTGCTTGTATGATTCTCTCAGTTATTCCCTCCAATACACACAAGTCTTCTTCACACACAATTTTGTTTTCTAATAGGCTGATAATCTTCATCTAGAGCCAGAGAAATTGGGCAAAGGCTTCTTTTCCTGGGTGCCATTAAACTGCCTTTAATTAGTATCTGCCAAGGCCATTAATGAGTTTTCACCATATGGTGACTCATGTCAGGAAAAAAAAAAAGAAAAAGAAAAAGAAAAATGGTTAAAATAGTCCAAGGTAAAACAAACCTAGCAAGCAAACACCCTCCAGTGCATGAAAGATCTTGAAAGCCTCCTGTCACAGAAAAACATCACAGAACTCTTAACCCAAGTCATTTAATAAAGTTGTAGCAATAAAAAACAGAACAAAAACAAAAAAATGACTTGACATACTGCTTCAAGCTGTAGCTTTCTCTTCAATATTGTAGAGCATATGCTTTTCTATTTCTAGTACATTTATGAAGACAAAAATACTCATAAGAGTAGGGAAAAATTACTTCCTTTTAGGTTGATGCTTAATTACTTTGCTCAATATTTATTCAACTCAAGCTCAAAACAGCTGTAATTATTATCATTACCTCAAAAAGGTTACTTCTGCTGAATAGCCTGTACCTATGGCATGACAGGTGCCAGCTCCTCATGGGATCCATGTGAGATCCAGTCTTATGTTCTATGTTGTCAGTACAGCCCTGGAGAGGCAGTGCAGTGTGCCCACTTAGGAAGTGTTTCCACAACACGTATTGTTCAATGGTAATGCTGAGACTGCACTGTGGAATCAATACACCTGCTGCAAAATTTTCCCCCTGCTTTCCAGCCACCTAAGCCCCACAGAGGTCAGCTTTCACACCCAGCACTGAGTTCTGCCACCCCAGTCACACAAAATGGTACCAAGTGTATCAAAACAAGGGGCAGGAACTCAAAACCAGTGGAGGATCTTTATTATGAAAGCATGGTATTTTTAAAATTGAACTTGTTACAATTTTCTTCATGGTACTGAAGAATACCTTTTTACCTTGGTCCTCCAGCAGGCTCAGCAGTGGAGAATCCTATCAATATTATGACCTCAGAAGTCCCTACACCAAGCTGTCACAAAATTCTGACATGCATCTGATTTCTTTTTTCATTTGCTACACTATATTCTCCAGTAAAAGCCTTTGCAAATCAGTAGCTGCTACAATAAACTGTTGTCACTGTACATTCAAATTTAATTCCTCTCTTGCTCTTGTATGTCAAGAAAAGTCACAATAAATGGCTGTAGTTGGTTTTATTTTCCCTTGTTGTCCTTTATATTTACTCAGTGAAACCCTACCCAGAATTTTAATTTCTTCAAAGGCTTTTGAAGGCAATGTTCCTGCCCTAGCTAACAGATAATACCAGAAACACAAATGAAAATGGCAATGTTCCCTCTTTCACCCAGGAGTCTTCTGGTCTGTTTCAGTCAAAAGCAGGAACTGGCAAGAGAGTCGTGTTTTCTAGCGCGATGTTATTAGCCAGAAAAGAATGTTTAATTAAGTGACTATACATCTCTTAGTCTAATTATTTTGTCACATGAATGAAGGGAAGACTGACTTAGTCATTCTATCAATACTTTGTGGATGAACACTAAGCAATGTAATTGTTGAATGAACATAGTTTTCAGCATAGAATTCACCTTGAAGAAACCTTAGTCTTTCCACCAAACAAATTACAAGAATCTCCTTTTGCACTATTATAAGAGTGTACTAAACAACATGCTGAAAACAAAAGCTAAGAATATTGCTTTCTGTTTGAGATTTTGTTTGCTGTAATGCAATATTCCCTCAGGTCTCTAACTTTGATGTTATAACCCAGGTAAGGAAGTGGTATCCTATGGGAAAAAGAGGAAGAACTTATGATGAACTTTATCTGTAGCTATGTGAAGCATGAATGCTTACTAAATATGAGTTGTCTTGGTTTTCCTGCAAAAGATCAGTGATTCTTTTCTTCTTGGAAAGGCTTCAAAATGTGGCCTCAAAGCAGCTTATGCTAGGAGTATGGTATGTAAAGCCATGACTGACTTATGCAATTTTTCATCCAGGCTCTGCAGCCTATAAAGTTTGTAAGGACTATTCCCATGGCAGTAACTACAAGTGGGGCATTCTACCCTAAAATATATTTCTAGACAGAAAAGACTTTGTATGTTCTAGAAGTTGTAAAGAAGTTATTGATCCTGGTTCAAGCAAGAGGTTGACTTCTGGATGTTCTGATTCTAGTTTTCGTGTGAAGGAGGACAGTAATGACTAATGTTCACTGCAGCTTAAGCGGAAAGGGATTTCTCAGGTTTTTTTCTGTGCACATGATAAAAGACCATGTTATAAGACTATTTCTAACCAAAATTCTACCACTGAGATTCCTTAAAATAATTCTGTTGTTACAAAAAAAAGTCCAGATATAGAAAACAATTGTAAACTGTTTCATCGACTTTTACGTCTATCACTTGATTGTAACAGCAAATTAGTTTTGTTCCCCAAGACTCCTTAGTAGTTCAGATTGCATAGTTGGTAAAAGAAAAACTTTATATATTGTGTATATAAGATCCTTTCAAAATTTAGCCAGCAACTCAAAACTATTTTTAGAGAACAGCTCTTTTTATTCCCCAGTACATCATATATCAGTCCTTGAGAAACTCAGTCTCTGTGGCACAAAGTTCTGATCTGTCTTTACTTCTGATCTGACACAGAACTTTATGATTTTAGCTTATTATTAAGGGGTATTTAAATGCTCTGCTTTTCAGTCTCAAGGAAAGGTAATTCTTTTTCTCATTTCAATTATGTCTAATGCAACTCATGGAATAAATTTTTACTAGCTGTTGAAGTTAAAAAGCACTTGTGTAAAATAAATTATAGCTCATGTGATTTCAAAGTTCTGGATTTGTAAAATTTTAGTATCCCTTATTTAGAGTATTTCAGGAGAAGGTGAATCAAAGGCATATCACTGTTCTGAAGTGTAGGAGGCACTCCTCATTTCAGCATTGCCACGTGTGACAGCCACACACCTTTCCATGTGCACTCGCAGTGTATGACCTGTCGGAGTGGCAGGGGACGGAGTCACAGAACAGCAGGGCAGAGGTGGCATTTCAGGCCAAACGCACAAGCTCAGGGGGGACGTAGGTTAGAAGCTTTCCACCTCAGGGTAGAATTCTCCCCCCCAATAGAGAAGGCAACATAACAAAAACAGAAGGTAGTTAGACATTTTTGTTAGCATTTCTTCACTCCAAGGAGATGGTGCAGAAATAAAATCTTTTACGGCACCTTAAATAATCTGCCTCTCTTTCTTGGAAAGATATTGACATGTCTTAAGGAGCGATAGGATGAGGGGGAACAGTTTTAACCTGAAAGGGTAGATTTAGATTAGATATTAGGAAGAAATTCTTTATGATGAGGGTGGTGAAGCACTGGAACAGGTTGCCTAGACAAGTTGTGGATGCCCCATCCCTGGAAGTGTTTAAGGCCAGGCTGGATGGGGCTTTGAGCAACCTGCTCTAGTGGGAGGTGTCCCTGCCCATGGCAGGGGGGTTGGAACTCAGTGATCTTTAAGGTCCCTTCTAACCCGAACCACTGTATGATTCTATGATTTTGATACAAACCTATGTTGTTTCACTGTCCTACCTTTAGTTAATAGACACTTGACTTTTCAGGGCACAAGCAGAGTGACATTTTCTTTATCTTGTCTTTAGGCTTTTACTACAGTAAAGAAACTTAATCTAACAAGGGTCACCTGAGAAGGGGTTTTCAAAGCAATCTTTTTCCTGCCAAATCTGACCAGATATTTACAGGCTGTCACTGACAATTATGGCAATAACAAGTTTATGACAAGGCTGATAAAAGGATTCTTGTACAAACTCATAGGAAAAACTTCCATGATCACTTAATCATCTGACTCAAGGCCACATAATTGAAGAGATCTGCCTCAAAGTCTTATTTTAGGATGACCAATTAAAAGAAACTTACAAATGCAGCTCAACAATCTGGAATGGTTTGCGACTAAGGCCAAAAAGGAAACATTTTCTTGAAGGTTATTAAAAATAGATGAATGTTGCACATGGTCGTTAGGATTTATTTAAAATTAGCACAGAATTTAATGAGACACACAGGAAAAGTATTAAGTAAATAATCTCATTTTTAGCATTTTAGCATACAGCAGCATTTAAAATGATTCCCTTGTACTTTTCTGAGGTACGTAATATCAGAAAAGTCAAGCCCCTCAGGAAACACTTCACATTTTGATTTATTCTGTAAATAAATATACAGTTGCTTTTCTTTTCTTTAGTGCCCAGAAAGACTGTATCATTCAGTAGTTTACTTAGCCATTCAGGACACCTTCTCATTTGGGAGCTTAAAACTTTGAAACCTTATTGTGAAGATAAACTTTTCAAAGCAGAAAAATGGCAGAGTTTCAACCTGCATGAAGATGCAGAGCCTAGACCATAGGCCCTGTTTCCTGATAGGCATAGAGAAATTCTCTGAATATTCCACATTACAAATCTGGGCTTCTTAGCTCACAGTGTCATTATTAGATTGCACATTAAGGCAAATTATTGCCTCTGATGTAAAGAAATTAAATAGCTGTCAGAGATGGCATTCAAATGCGTTTTAACCCAGATATCTCTGTAAGAACAAACAACACTTTCTTTTTGTATATTAATTTTTTCCCTAATGTTAATTAAGTCAGCCTAAGAATAACATTTTTTTTTTTTTCCAAAACTGGAAAGCATTTCTTTCTGTTTCTTCGTCTCTCTCTTTCTTCTTTTTTTTTTTTTTTTTTTTTTAAGTGATGCTTACACTGCGGTCCCTATGTTAGAGGAAGTATCACGTTTTTTGCAAAGGAACATGCAAAAGAATACAATAATGGAGATATAGGTTGTTTACAGTTTGCTAAGCAGCACACGGTCTAGGGATAGAACTGTTGTCCTGAGACCCAGCAGTGAAGCAGGGCTCTGAAGATCAAGGTCTTTGTCTTCCCAGCTGCACTGTGAAGGGAATAGTGGCACAAAGATCCCTAAATTCAATGGCTTACTTTTAAATACTTCAGCTGCAAGAAGATTTGACAATCTAATATTATCTACATATTTTTGTAGCTTCCTTGTGCGCTTCAGGTCTTTAGGTCTATTTCTAGAAAATTTGCATTGTTGAATTTTGTTCTGTTTTTCTTTTCGCAGAGGTTTGATAGATTAGTGCTTATGTTAAATTGTAAGCGTTGGTAGAAGCATACAATTAGTGGAATCTCTCCCATTCACACAAGCACAAGTTCTGTCCAGCTGACTGAAAAAAAGAACTCTGCCTCAGAACTGTGGAAGAAAATATAGTAGAGTTGATACCATTACACGACTTACTTCAGAAGCTTCAGGGAAGCATTGTGACTTTTGTCCTGTGTAAAGTAAAATTTGTCCTGGGGAAAGTAAAATTTTCTAATATCAGCATTTAAAATGTATAAAATGTTTTAAGGTTGAGAAAAAAAAATTCTCTTGGTTGTGGATGTTAAACTACACAGAAAGTTCTCACAACAGCATAATTTTTTTCCAGTCTTCAATAGGATAAAAAATCAGATAAAAAATACCCTAGGCTCTTCAAAGAAAGAAATAAATACAAGAATCCTACATCCTGAAGCCTATTGTGTTGAATGAAAATTAAGTTTTAAAAAAATTAATAGTTTTTTTTTGGTGTTTGGCATATATGTTAACTGTCTTTTCTGACTACATATAATTCAGGTCATCTGGAGTGCCATCTTGGATCACAATCTGTTCTGTGTGTAAATGAGTTGAACCATGAAGTATTTTGCTGCTCCAGAACTTCCTTACTTTAGAAAAATCCCAGGTACCCATTAAGGTTAACTTCGCTGCATTTTGCATTATTTCCAAAGTACAAAAGAAACACATATGAGGGTAGGGTAACCAATAAGAGATAAGGGGTATCCAATAAGGGATAAAAGAATATAATTTAAAAAGGACTACAGCTTCTTCAACTTCATGCTAGACTTGTATTAGTAGATGTTGAACTGCCGTAAGAACTGCTCAGACTGTGCAGGGTATGCAGAGTTGGTTCATTCCTTTGCTTCAGTTAAGAGAAGAACATGAGAACAAGAGAAGAACTTTAACAGCTCTTCTACTTTCTGTTTCTGTGCATTTCTAAAATTGCCTTATGTTTGTTTCTATTCTTGCTATTCTTCTCTCTGCTCACAGCAGCTTTTTCAGCCTGTCAGCCTTTCAATGTTTGTTTTTAACCTTGCCAATGATGCGATGTACAGAGTTCAGCCTTTGAAGTCCATAGCTCCTTCAGTCTCCCCTGCTGTCAGTGTGGGCTTAGCCCTCGTGCCTTAGAGGCTGGAGGTACATACCCATCAACGTTTGACACGTAAAAAGACATAGCCTGCATGTTTCTGAGTGGTCAACAAGATGTTTGTGTGCAATGTATGAAACAAAGATGCTGTCCAACCACTTTGCACTTGCAAGTCCAATGTATCTGAGATCTATCATGTCTGAATCACTTCCCTAATGACCATGATGTGGAACAAGTCTGATCTCTTTGACTATATGTCCGGTCAAAACCATGACACTATATTAGACTTTCTGTCCAAGTACATCCAGCCCAGCTTGTCACACAAGCATGTCCACCACTTCACCTTGCACGCAGTGGAGTGTAATTCTATGCACGAACAACTGGTACAGTCTGGGATTCCCAGATTTCTCTAGCTCCTAATGGGACTATTGGGACTCCTGCCATTATGCTCACTAAGCTCCACGGACTCTGTAAACCCCATACAGATGGTCAAAGAAGCCTTACAGTGGTAAATGATACCTTCAAAAATGTGTAGGTAGGGAGACTGCCTTGGAAACATGTCCATAGCAACCTTCCCAGCTGGATGGTAAGCATTTTCAGCTATGGATTTACCATGCATTTTTGAACTACTGCCAGTTTTCTTCAGCTCTTTATTCATCTCCTGTAGTGTACACTGCTATGTATATATTTTTACAAAGCCATGTCTTGACTAGAGTTATTGTCATTAAACAGTAGAACTCCTTCCAAATCACAGACGAAACTACAAACAGCCTTGAGGAACAGTCAATTGTATCTCAAGGGAAATTAAAAAATCCCCCTGCCTTTTACTACCTACATTTAACCTATTTTGTATGGGAGGTTTATGCCATTAAGCACAGGGAAAATAGTACTGCCAATATTTCAGACCCTCAGGTTTTCATCAGAAATGGGCTGCTTTGAAAAATGTATTCAAGAGCAAGTATTTAAACTGTACTTAGGTCATTATATCAGTATCACAAAATTGGCCCCCAGTGGAAGTCTGAGATTTTTCTCCTGAAGAGGGAATCCCTCCACAGTTCATTAGCTTCTTTTCTATATTGTGTTGCAATAGACCAAACAAAATAAGCAAATAAGTACTTAATTAATATCGTTTCCTGAAACGGGTTATGTAATATAAGGCTGTTGGTGCACAACAGTTGTAAAATATATACATTTATTAAGCGTTGAAAAGAAATTCTAATTATTTTGCTCAGCAAGCAGAAAGTCTTATATTTCAGAAGTGCTTTTCACCTGTGGATAGCCTACTTCACAAAGTCGGAGAAAAAAGTTTCTGAGCATTACCTGACCTTTTTGAGTTCAATGGTTGCAAAAAACATTATGCTGAAACCCTATGTAGCAGGCAAATTGATCCAAAAGGCATATCCACCATAGCTGTTGCCAGCAGAAAACAGCTGGCAGTTTGAAATCTATCCTGTCCTCTTTTTCCACCCCTAAAAACCCACTCTCTTGAAAAAGCTTCATGCTGGGAGGCGTGCAGAGGAGTTTCCATGACTGATTACCTGGCTGCAAAGCATTATCTGTTTGCTTATGAACTCACAAAGTGATAAGGGCACAGCAAAAAAGTCCATGTTCAATGCCTTGTGCCTGCTATTGCTGTCTCCTTAGTGAAGGAAGGAAAACTTATAAAATATGCATACTGACTTCACTTACATAGTACTCCCTAAAACATGGTCCTGCTTCCTGCTAGCAATGATAATTTGGTGCCAATTTTGGTAATTAGATCATTTTTACATGACTTAATAACAGCATTCATTAGTGTACATTAAGCTCCCACATGGACAACGTCATTAATGCTTTGACTTTTTCCTCTCGAGGAAGCAGTAGGCTGGGTAGTAAAATTAGGAATTAGTCATGTTGCCAGGAAGTAAGAGTTTTATATATGCAGCATAATTTGTTCTGAATATGGACTGTGGTATTTAATTCCAAGGGCTGCAAAACCAAAATGAAGTTCTGAATGAAGAGTAGAAAGAATTTCCAAGAAAAACGATAACAATTTACACTTTGTTTTAAATTTCCAAATTATTTAATTGACAAATAAAGGCTATCTATCTGCCAAACTAGGTAAAATACTTTCTTGACATTAAAAACTAATTTTAGATAAAATTGCATATTGCATGCCACTAGCTTTTCTTACAACCACATATCTTTTTTCTGTCTCCCTCAACAAAGTTTCATATGCAAACATGTAAGAAAAGGGTAAGTCCCTGTCATTTAAACAAATAGCAATAAGTTGCCTCAGGAACTATCACCTAAATGATGCTTTAGCTCTATTAAATTACATATTTCCAATAAGTAGGCCCAAATATAAACCTTGAGCTCTGGGTTCAGGACCTATACATCATCTTCTTTTAATTGGCAGAACCCAAACATTCAGTTATAAACTCTATAGAACTGCAGACACTGCTTAAATTGATCTGAACCTCCTAAAATCCTGTTAGAGACATTTTTCAGACTATCCTCCTCCTGGGCCCCTAGCTCACAGTAATTTTTTGGCCAATTTATCCTTTTGCAGCTCCTACTGAATTCTCTTTGAAGTGTTCAGCAGGTGCAAAATCTCCCTATGCTTGCTGTTAAAGGTGTGATAATTTTTCAACATTCAGCCCTAGTTCTACCCATATCTCCATAGTCTATATTATGAATTACAGATTTCAATTGAAGGAATCACATCTTTGTTTTAATGCCTAATTGATGTTTAAGGGGACTATAAGCTTCAAGGTTTTGTGGCAGCTAGTTAAAAAACGATTTCATGTGAATGGGAAGCAAGCTGTCTTCCTTTTCTTTGGTTTAGATCACTTGTATGGATATCAAATAGGAATGTAAAAGGCAGCCTCTAATTTGTCTCTGTGTACTAAACTTAAAAAGAAGAAGAAAGCTTTTGCAATTCAGAGCAATTCTGTCAAAAGATTGCTATATACAGGTACTTATTCTGCTTCTCTTCTCATTTGCATATGAAACCCTTCTTGACAGATCTCTGAGTGCAGAGTAAATTAGAAAAGTTAACCACTCTTTATCCCTTATTTATGTGCTGCATAGTCTAAAATTAGCAAGTTTTCTTCATATACAGCGTGTTAAAGTACAAAATTAGTATAAAAATTCGATCCAGAACAAATTTATTTTGTATTTGTTTGAAATAAGAGCATAAAAGCATTAGCAATGGTTTTCTTTTTAATTAACCACTGGCATTTAAAAGTGTCAAGATATATGCTGCAATGGAGAGCTTTTGAACCTACCCTGAAAAGAAAAGACAAATGATTATCTAAAAGTTATTGAACTGAGTTCTGTAATGGACTGGGTAGAGATAATTGATATGAAGCAATAAGAAAAGCTGGCAAAAGCTTAAAGGGAAAAATCTTCAAGCTGGTGTGAACTGACCTAGGAGAATTGATGACAGAGAATAAGTCAGACAGCAAGTAAGTAGCAGGGTCTGGTAAAGGTGTCAGTATGGTACCTGTCGAATAAAGTTGTACTGAAGGATTGTTGTATGACTACTAGAGTATAAAGGAGGATTCCTGATAGCATAAGGTCATAGAATCATAGAATCATAGAATGGCTAGAGTTGGAAAGGACCTTAAAGATCATCTAGTTCCAACCCCCCTGCCATGGGCAGGGACACCTCTCACTAGAGCAGGTTGCTCAAAGCCCCATCCAGCCTGGCCTTGAACACTTCCAGGGATGGGGCATCCACAACTTCCCTGGGCAACCTGTTCCAGTGCCTCACCACCCTCACTGTAAAGAATTTCTTCCTTATATCTAATCTAAATCTCTTCTCTTCCAATGAAGATGATACCAAAAGGTATCATCTTATCTCACCCCACAGAAAAATCAAAGAACAAAGAGCGAAACACATACATTTAAGTTTCAGATGCTGTTTTTCTAATTGGAGATTTAATATGTTAACTTTGAAAAGAAGGCCCAGTAAACTCTTTTGGGCCTAATTTCAACTGTATACCTTCTCTTTAATCCTTTCTTTGGCTGAAGTAGATAGAATTCTCACATGGTCAGGACTGCCATCTTCTAGACATAGATATCATTCTGTCTATACTTTTTCTTGAAGGCTCTCTGTTACCTTCTCAGATGCATTTCCAAATTGTAAATCCTTTACCAAAAGGGATTGTTTAAGAAACACTCGCTCCCTTCTGCCCAGTGACATTTATTAATGATGACAGAATGACAGAATCATAGAATGATAGAATCACAGAATCACAGAATCACAGAATGGTTTGGGTTGGAAGGGACCTTGAAAGGTCATTTGGTCCACTCCCCGCCCCCCCTGCAATGATCAGGGACATCTTCAGCTAGATTGGGTTGCTCAAAACCCTGTCCAACCTCACCTTGAATGTGTCCTGCGATACAACACCTACCACCTCTCTGGGCAACCTGTTCCAGTGTTTCACCACCCTCTATAAAAAATTTCTTCCTTATGTCCAATCTAAATCTACCATTACTACCTGTCCTATCACTACAGACCCTATTAAAAAGCCTGTCGTCATCTTTCTTATAAGCCCCTTTAAGTATTGGAAGGCCACAATAAGGTCTCCCCAGAGCCTTCTCATTCTCCAGGCTGAACAACTCCAACTCTCTCACCCTGTCCTCATAGGAGAGGTGCTCCAGCCCTCTGATTATTTTTTGGCCCTCCCTTGGACCCACTCCAACAGGCCCATGTCTTTCTTGCCCCAAGGACTCCAGAGCTGGATGCAGAACTGCAGGTGGGGTGTCACCAGAGCGAAGCAGAGGGTCAGAATCACCTACCCTGGACCCACTGGCCATACTTCTTTTGATGCATCCCAAGATATGGTTGCCTTTCTGGGCTGTGAGCCCACATTGTTGGCTCATGTTCAGCTTTTCATCCACCAGGACCCCCAAGTCCTTCCAGATTCCTTGCAGATTCTTGTCTCAGAGTGTATATTTCAAAGGTAGGCATTGTAACGCTGAGAAACACAGTGCATAAATCACTTTGTGAAAGTACTCTTAAATGCTCAGGGCTTGTAGTAGTAGCAAAAATGAGAAACTGGATAATCAGATTTCTACTCTTTATTTCTTCTAATATGTTGCCCAAACTCTCACTTCAGATATGAGCAACTGACCCCAATAAAGTTTAAAAAAAATCTGTATATATTCTGTTTTAAGTGAAATGTCTAAAATGCTGAGTTGGGGATAAATATTTGATTTTCTGAGGTTGGAAAAGTCCCTTATGTCTGAGTCATGTTTCTGGTACAAAATCACCACAATCTGGGAAACCTGCAAGAGTGCAAACAGAGTGGAATTTTCCATAAACTGGTACCACCATAATGTTCACTGTGTAAAGATCAGTTTATAAACATTTAGGAAAAAATATCAGAAGTCTATAACTGGATGAGATCTTTGAAATATTTTGAAAGAAATTTTTGGCAAAGTAGAAAAGTAGGTATTCAGTCACAGAATATATCCTGCAAAATCTCTTAGTTAAATAATGTCATACTGATTTCTAGCAATAAAGACCTTACGTAAGAAAGAACTTGCCAGTTTCTCTCAAAAACCCTTATCTGATAATGTAAGATTATCCTGTGCGTTGAATATTATTAATTTTTTGTTATTAATTTTGTTTCAGGAGATTTAATTCATGGAAGTTGATAGAAGCTGAACTAAGTATTTTGAAATTGTTTACAAAGCCACACACAGAAGACTTCTGGATAACACTGTGGTGACAAACTCACTTTGGTGCTGTAGAAAAGCTAGACAGTTTCCTCTGATCACAAGATAAAATGAACTTTCTAAAGTAAGGGCCAGATGATGGAAGATATTTTTGTGCTGAAACATGTAAATAGGTGCATAGTGGGATTTTCCAAACACTAAATACAAAAAATACCTAAGGAGTTTATCTGAGTCACATTGATTTCAGAGAGGGTAGAACTTTATTATTGTCAGTGACATATGAAGAATATCAAACAAGTAAAGGAAATTTCACAAGATGTGTGTATACACGCATACAATGTGTGTCACAGCATGTATAGGTATCACAGTGATGACAAACAACAGGGTACTAATTTTTTTTCCTTGATTATTGAGCTCTTAGAAATATGTATTTTCAGAATGATGATGGAGTCAAAATGGGTCTTGTACACTTGTACACAGGCAAGCTTTAGCATTAGGGGAAAAGGCTGCAAAGAGCCTACTCCTTCCCCCAATCTGCTCCTCCAAGGCAGTGAGACCTGTCCCACCATGAGCTAGTTGCCTGTGGGTGTTTGAGTTCTAGAAGGAAACATATCTGATGTTTCCTCTAGAAGGAAACATATCTGATCTTCATATCTGATGAACTGATTCCAGCAGCCAACTGGTCCTGCATGTTGAGAGCTGAGCATGAGACTGGGGTTTTCTGAGCAGCAGTCTAGTCCATGAAACAAAAATTTGGTAGGGCTAGCACAACCCACTGGTGAAAGTGCAGGGCATCACAGACCTTTCAATATACAATTCTAGCAGTTTTAATTGCAAAAATGAAACTGCATTTAATTTATAGTTGAGCAGGGCATGGTACCAGTCTGCTATCAGATAGAACCAGAACTAAGCTAGTAGCAGTTTAAAAACAGACCCTGAACGAAAATGAACTGTCCCAAACCTAGCAAGTGTTTGAGATGCTGCCTTAATTGTGTTGGGCTCCTTATTTTGACTTTCAAAGAAATTCATAATCAGAACAGATATATGAGCTCAGTCTACTCACATGAGAGCATCTGTTACCCTAGGACAAAACTATTCTCTGCTGCCTTTGAATTAGAATCAACAGCAGCTTGAAGTCACGCATATGTATGAGCAGTATGCTGATTTGATGTCATAATGAGAATTCCATCATTTAACAAGAAGCCCTGCATGTTTTTAAATATAACTTTAAATATAACTTAAAGTAGCAAATTACTTCTCAATGTTCAGTGACACACAGAAGAGCAGCCAAAAATAGAATAAATGTACTTGTGATTTGCATAAAAATCATACTAAGAAAGAATGTGCTATGGTCAGAAAGATAAAAAAGACAACCCAATGAGAGCAGTGGGGAATAATGTAATTCTTGTGTAAAGTGCTTCTGGTTTGAGACACTGGATATTTTAAAGAAAAACTAAATGTGCTTCTGAACAATTTAAGTCTGTAGAGTGAAAAAAAATGGTGAAATATTGTTGTTTAAAATCTGACTCTAAGAAGCGACATAAAGACAACTTTGCCAAAGTACGTATTCATAGAATCATAGAATCATAGAATGGTTAGAGTTGGAAGGGACCTTAAAGATCATCGAGTTCCAACCCCCCTGCCATGGGCAGGGACACCTCCACTAGAACAGGTTGCTCAAAGCCCCATCCAACCTGGCCTTAAACACTTCCAGGGATGGGGCATCCACAACTTCCCTGGGCAACATGTTCCAGTGCTTCACTACCCTCAGAGTAAAGAGTTTCTTTCTAGTATCTAATCTAAATCTCCCCTCTTCCAATGTAAAACCATCACCCCTTGTCCTGTCACTACACTTATTGACAAAGAGCAGCCCAGGGATTGCATAAAAAATGTGAACACAAGCATATCAGTCATTCCAAACAATCTACATCTTAAGGGAAACAACAAAAAAGCTCACACAAGCCCCTGGCAGTATAGTTTTTAAAAATTGTGAAAATTGAAGAGATGTGGGAATATGGCAGAAAGAAAAATGTGGCATTAACTCTGTTCCCAAGATTTTAGGCAAAAATTTCAGCCCACTTTTCTCCTAGCTTATTCCCTGGTTCTCAGCTGTATTCTTATACATCTTATTACAAAACATCAGCTCTCCACAAAAGCCAGTCACTCCTATTATGAAGTAATTTATAGTAAGTGTGAATTTGATGGTTCAGTCTATTTATTTTTTTCAGATCATTAATATTGATTTTGCTGTTGTGTTATAAACACTTTGTCTTGTTTCTTTGAAAACTTAACAGCTTACCATGCAAACAACTACCAGGCAAATAGCATGCAGTGCTCATTACTACGTATAGCTGCATTCAATGTCATGTAATAATTCATAGTACAGGGGAAACTCAAAGCAGTAGGTACATAAGGCTTGATCCTGAAAGATGCAGGGTAGTCTGGCTCTGACCCAGTAAAGCACCTAAGCACATATTTACAGCATGAGTAATTGAATTTTTGTTAAGTGTTGTACTGAAATTAAGCGCATGCATAAAGTCTTTGCTGGAGCAACTTAGGAGTGCTTAGGGCGATCTATATCTGATAAAGCCATATGTTTGCTGGCAAAGATGTTTGGAGGATCAGGCCTGTTTCTAATACCACATTTTACTTTAATTTTGTCCTATTATAAGTGACAAAACTTCTCTGCAGTGGTTTCAGAGCATGATATCTGTGGTTGACTAAGCATCAATGTTTTCTTTCCTTCTTCCCAAGAAGAAGTGAAACCACGTATAACTATCACTTCCGTCATTATCCCATCTCTTTTTCCATACTCTTCTCTACTTTTCCTCCAGAGTTATTACTGATGTGAAAACCTCTTTCTAATCCTGGGAAGCTCCTATTCACTGAGCAAAAAAAAAAAAATTAAAGGACGCAACATATACCTAATAAATCTTCTCTAAACTGGGAATCACAAAAAGAGTTAAAGAAAATAAACTTCATACTCACAAATCGAATAGAATACTTGCATTTTGACAACTTAATGGACTTATTTTCAAAGATAATTTGGATTGTTGGCAGATAAAATGTAAAAATATGTATCTCATGCAGGTTGGACATATTTCCAGAACAGCTCATATTACAAAAGCATGTTACATTCACCTGTTCTTAGATAACTAAAAGCAAAAAAGAAAAATAAATATAATTTCAATTAAGAAACATCATTCTCTTCTTTTCTGGTGATTTACTCCCTCATGTCCCTAGCCTTTCCTGACCTAGTTGATATCAACAGACGTTGTTAGATATCCCAAATATCTTGACTAAGAAGTTTTTGTTTTCCCCAGTATAGCTTGAAATGTCTTCTTTTTATTGTTTTCAGTAAGAAGAATGCCATAGGGGACTTAATAATTGTGCTGTGCAAGGGTGAGGAAGCACAAGGACACTTACTGAAACATCCTTGCTGTCCATCTTTGTCCCTGCCACAGAAGACCACACTCAGCCCAGTGACCTGTGAAAGACAGTGCTCCAACATGGAGAAAACATTCTGAGAAGGAGCTTGAGCTCATCATACTGCTTTCAAGTATATGTGGGCCAATAGGAAGGACAATCACTATATTTCCACTGGGACTTCACAATATTAAAGAGACTGAAGGGCTGCAAGAAGCTATTTAGTCCAAGCAAACTTCCTTATGTGCCATTTGCCTGTTCCCCTTATGTCTCATCTCAAAATTTCCACCTCTGTGAAGGATAACAGGAAGGATTTTCACAGGGCTGAGTGGGGAACAAATGGGTAGGCTGCAAGGGTAAGGATGGCAGTGAAAGCATGTGCATATTTTGCCCTGGAGGCTTAAACAGCTTCCAGTCATCCTCAAGCATGTGCCAAAATACCTTAGGGAGGACCCAAAATTTCTCCTCTGAGCTCAAAATGCAATGTGGAGGCAACCTGTTTAACTTTGCTGATCCTCATTATCACAATAGATTAACCTATCATTATGCCACGTGAATATTGTTAGTGAAAGGACCTCAAACTTAGTCTCATGGGCATAAGGTCCAATAATAATAATGAGGCGTAAGGGACAGTGCTAAGTAAAAACTGGTTAGATGCTTTTCCCATTAGTTGTAGTGGCAAAACTAATCAATGGATAATTAAGGACAGAAAAGAATGGCTTCAATGATGTGATTGTCAGTGCAAACCTCTACATGTTTTTAGTTTGAATTATTTTCATAGGAGAACATGTGTATTCCAGATGTCCAATTTTGTAAGTGAACAGACATGCCTACAGGTATTTGGTAAGAATTCACAGTAAGGAATAATTCACTTTGAGCTCATAAAAGTGTGGAAGACTGAAAAATAGACATATTCATTGTCCTCCT
Source organism: Numenius arquata (assembly GCF_964106895.1). Lineage (NCBI taxonomy): Eukaryota > Metazoa > Chordata > Aves > Charadriiformes > Scolopacidae > Numenius > Numenius arquata. The sequence goes on along the minus strand of NC_133577.1, from coordinate 84,260,591 downwards.
GTCTGCTGTCTACTCTTTTGGTTTACTTGGATTATTTCTGATTTCAAACCAATAAATTACTTAACTTTTAAAGAAACCTCTGCAGTTTTGACACAAATTATGCAAGGCACCAGTCAGGTTTTGCTGATGACTGGATTTGACAAGTAAGTTCAAAGACACAAAACAGTTTTTAATAATCAGTCGAAAACACTTACCAAAGCTATAAAGAAAAATAAATAAATAAATACAGATGCTACTTAGAATAGTTGTGCTTTTGTTCACCACACTGTATGTGGGCAGCATCGTTGTCATTAAATTTGACAATGTTGAAGAAAACACCTCTCTAAATGGACACATTTCAGTGCTTTTTAGACATGAAGAAATATGGTTAGCGAAGTTATTGCTTTTACAAAGTACATGGATGGGTGAGAACAAGACTATAACCTACAACAAAGAGCTGGTTCAGCTGAATTTTATTCAAAAGTTTTCATTCTAAGGCTTAGTTGACAGAAAAGGAATAACTGAATGCATATATTTTGCTGCAATTAAAACTAGGTACTAGACATGAATGTTGAAAAGGTTATAAGGCAGTGTAAACTAAAATAACACCTGAGTAGTTCCTCTGGATTCAGATAATGAATTTAATGAATTTTCTTTGCTGAGGGAACATTTATCACATGGGTTTCTGTGCTTGTGTGTGCATAGATGTTACATGCTTTCAGCCTGTTATACATTCAATGCATAAATACTAGTATATTAAGTCCTTTTTTTTATTGTTAATATTTCTATGACTTAAAATATGCAAAACTGCTATTACACTTCATTTGGCAATATATATTTTAAAATAATTTTCTTTCAGGAAGAACTGAACAAAAACAAAAGGAGAAAAAAATGTGCATTCCTTGCTATGAAATATCTTCTGGCCTGTGAAAGAATCATAGCGTAAAATCAGAGAAAAAAAATACCTGAAAAACAAGTAAGAAATACATTGTTTTGCCACAATGACAGCACATGAAATCTGAGTTGATACAGCAAGGGTTACCTTATGAATTTCAGGTGGGGAGTTTTTTTGTCTCCCAGTCAGTGCTTCATCAAGCCTTCAGCTTGAGACTGAAAAACTTAAGCACAGATGTACATGTAGGTGCCTATAACTAAGCTACGTGAGCTACGTTAATGAGGCGATATAGTCTATGGATGTCAAGACAACACAGCCAAGGAAAACTGGAGGGCAATTCACCTGAGCAGCTGGGGATGCCTTATTCAGGGAGAACTAAATTACAGTTCATTGTCTTGGAGTGTGATTCAGCTGCCTAAGTAAATTCAGCTGGTGGCATTGCAGGTGCTGTGGGACGTATCATGTTGTGTCCAGCCTGTTTCACAAATGTGTAGATTTCCTGTAAGCCCTGCATTGTGTCAGGTAGCCCTGTGGCCTGGCTTCTCTTGGCATCCCAAATGGCACTAATGCTTGTGTTTAGGGAAATGAAGCCTTCCACAAATCTGCCTTGACTAAAGCTTGGACACATAGGTCACTGAATTTATCACTAACACATACATACATTCATTCAGGTAACTTGCTTTGGAGCCAGTCATCACAAGTACCCATAAATTGCTAGGTACATCGCAGGACAGGTGGAAAGGGCAGAAACAGGACTAGGAAATTGTTTGTATTGTTTTCTTTTCCCAAGTGTCCCAAGCACAGACAGCTGTGCAAAGGAGGTGACAGTCAGTTCTAGCTCGTTTAATAGCATTGTTTAAGGAAAAAAAATAAGTCCGGCTATAGAATGGGGGTAGGTTGAATAACCCCAAAATTTGGCAGAAAGCAGAATCCTGATTTCACTATCAGAATTACCGAAAGAGTCATTTAATAACAACTATCAAAAAGTAAAAATGAAAGAATAATCATACAACTCTAAGAAGCTCCAAATAACCTTCCTGCTTGTGGCAGTCTAATCTTGGTGCCGTGCAATATCCTTAAGGCAATTTACAGCTATTTAGTTGTCAAAGTTTGATTCCAGCATGTGGTTGAAGAAATTAGGCTGAGATTGATTTCTCATATTTCCTTCAGTTGTATATGGCACAGAAATATGCCTGCTTATTTGTTTCCAGCATTTCGCTGGAAACTCCAGCATTTCACATTCAGGTGATAGTGAATTTAGCCAATACTTCAATAAAAGAAATAGAAATAATATCACCAAACTTTTGGCCATGTAAATACTCGGGTAAGTACTTTACTTCCCCTAAACTAGTTCTAAGTTCCTGAAGCTGTCAATTCATCCCATGCTAAAGTAGGTATCAAACACATTACAATTAGGGGAAAAGCCTCATCCTGTAAGTCCCATTGAGGAGGTCCTCATAATTTCATGTCTCCCCAAATTAACTTTTAATGTTGTGGAGAAGAACATCTTTAAATTTTCAGGAACCTTGATGACAATATACTCAGGGCTTGACTTGCATGGCATGCAGATTTCCCTTGGGCATATCAGCTAGGGCATTTAGAATCGTAGAATATTTTAGGTTGGGAAAGACCTTTAAGATCATTGAGTCCAACTATTAAACTAGCACTGCCAAGTCCACCACTAAACCATTTCCCTAAGCACTACATCTAAACATCTTTTAAATACCACCAAGGATGATAATTCAACCACTTCCCTGGGCAGCCTGTTCCAACGACTGAGAACCCTTTCACTGGAGAAATTTTTCCTAATATCCAATCTAAACCTCCTCTGGTGCAACTTGAGGCCATTTCCTCTTGTCCTATCTCCTGTTACTTGGGCGAAGACACAGACCCCCACCTCTCTACAACCTCCTCTCAGGTAGTTGTAGAGAGCCATAAGGTCTCCCTTCAGCCTCCTTTTCTCCAGGTTAAACAACTCCATCTCCATCAGCCGCTCGTTACATAAGACTTGTTCTCCAGACCCTTCACCAGCTTTGTTGCCCTTCTTTGGACATGCTCCAGCACCTCAATGTCTTTCTTGTAGTGGGGGGCCCAAAACTGAACACAATATTTGAGGTGGGGCGTCACCAGTGCTGAGTAGAGGGGGACGATCACTTCCTTAGTCCTGCTGGCCACAGTATTTCTGATACAAGCCAGGATGCTATTGGCCTTCTTGGCCACCTGGGCACACTGCTGGCTCATAGACAGCTGACTGTCAAGCAATACCTCAGACCCTTTTCCACCAGGCAGCTTTCCAGCCACTCTTCTTCAAGCCTGTAGCGCTGCACGAGGCTATAGTGACCCAGGTGCAGGACGAAGCACTTGGCCTTTTTGAACCTCATAACTTTGGCCTCAGCCCATCGAACCAGCCTGTCCACATTCCTCTGTAGAGCCATCCTACCCTCAGGCAGATCAACACTCCTGCCCAACTTGGTGTCTTCTGCAAACTTACTGGGGGTGCATTGTGTGCGCTGTGTCAGCTGCTGAGCCTTGGGAGCCAGCTGTTGCAACCCCTTTAGCAGGACCCAACATGCAACTCTGGCTTACTGTGAAAGTTTCATCCACTGGCACATGGATTCAGATTTGAACTTCGTAGTCATCTAACAGAAAAGAAACTAGTTTTTATTATCTCAAGATCCAATCACAAATCTTTATACACTAATCTTTTGAACAGTATATGACCAACTTTTGTACTCCATAAACATAACAATAGAATTTAAACAGCCCCTGCTAGGCTGAGTGATACTGAGCACATTAGATACAGTTCGTCTGTGTAGACATTTTATAGAAGGTTGACTTAACAGGTCAATGGTAAATGTAAAGGAAATATTTTTAGCAGAAATCAATTTCTTTCCTTCATCCAAATAAATAAATAAATAAAAAGCCTGTTTTGGCAATGAATACACAGTCATTTCAGTCTTGTAGCTATTTTGTTGCCTACAAAAGGCCTTTGTATTTGATAAAGTGTAAAAAAATGTGCAGTAAGCCTGAACTTAGAGACACAGTTACTGTGTTACAAAGTCCTAAGGACTCTTTAAGTTGGGAACATCAGAATTCAGGTTCTAAAAATTAACGGTAACCGTTAAAAACCTGAACTCTACTGATCAGTCTATTCTGCTGCATGGCACAAGTCTTAGTAATAGAAAAGAATAGCATCCTGGCTATTAAAAGAACAAGGAGAAAGATAAGTGTCTAGAAGATGTGAGGAACAGAGCTAAAATTTGAGGTCATGAGAAAACAGTTCTCCTAAGCTGCATATAAAGTGTTTCCCAAAATGTTTACATTTGAGAGTTGGATGCCTGTCTTTTCCTTTTCAGGACTTATGCTTTCAGTGCCAGAAATCAGATATTGCAAGTACTACAGAAAGCATGCACTCATTCTTTTTTTTTTTTTTTTTCTTCCTTTTCTTCTTGCACTCTTACCCCTTTCTTAAAAGGAGTACTACATTCTAGCACCAGCCAAACGAGGAATTCAGTACATGTGTGGGTCTGCCTTCGGTGGGACCACACATTACTAGGTCAAACATTGGAGCTGAAGTGTTGTGCTAGATTTGGTCTAAAACACTCACCATATCTGACCCAGCAAAGCATTTAAACATGTGGATGATCCTAAGCTTTTCCTTCCCCCAATCTGAGTGAGTTATTAATCGCAGGAAGGTACAAACATGGTAAAAACCATTAAAAATTAAACATGTACATCACTATTTTGCTGGGTGAAGGCCCAAATGCCTTCTCTAAAACTATTTATAATAGGCTTTAATCCTGTATGCCTACAGCCCATGAGGGGTCCAGCTTTCAGTTGTGTTACTTTTCATAACCAAATGCCTTTCAAAATTCAGTTCTACTCTCTGGGCTAAAATGAACACTTGTAAAAATATGGTAATTAACCACAATTACAAAGATATGAATATTCCATGCTGAACAACCACAGGCCCCTTTCCAACAATCTTTTTGTTCTTTCCTCATAATCTGTAATTTTCCTGGCTTCTTATTTATGCCCCTCAGTTATTGAACTGGTTTTGAGCGCCCCTGGTAAATTCTTTGTAATTTTGTTGCCGTAGCAGACACCCACTCTGCTTCTCTGTCATGAAAAAATACAAACCCAGCAAGGTGAGAAGATTCAGGAACCCATGGAATCACAATTCTGAATCACAGTTTCCATTGGCTGTGCCAGTTTTTACTCAGGGCAGTGTTTATAATATAGCTTAAGCAGCAACAAAAAAAAATGTAACTTGACCTAACTGCTCCTGGTCCGTAATGAAATTGATGATGGATTTGTGGGGATAATCTTATGAAATAAAGGCCATACTTGGCCAGTTCATATGGTAGATGTTGACCTCTAGAGCAGCTGTGCTTCAAACATCATAAACACTAAGATTTTCTAAAAGGCTTTGTGGAATGTGCCTGTGTTCTTTAAAAAGAGCTTCACTGCAAAACCTGCAAGTCAGTTGACTAGATATGCAGGGGTTTTTTTTTACCAAAATATAATATTTTCATGCCAAACTGGTGGCAATGCTGTCTGGTGGAATTATTTTCAAAATGCACATAAATTGTGATCTTACATTATCTCTTACTGCACATAGCTCTTTTTACCTGTTTTCAAGCAGCACCAAGTTCTAGATCTCTTACTAGCCATCCAAACAGAAGATAGATGTAATGAGCACTAGATGGTATGTAACAAATGTGAGTGTATAATGGTCTAAACATTGTTAATCACTTCAGAACTCTGAGATATTTATTTCATAGAATCATAGAATCATAGAATGGCTAGAGTTGGAAAGGACCTTAAAGATCATCTAGTTCCAACCCCCCTGCCATGGGCAGGGACACCTCTCACTAGAGCAGGTTGCTTAAAGCCCCATCCAGCCTGGCCTTGAACACTTCCAGGGATGGGGCATCCACAACTTCCCTGGGCAACCTGTTCCAGTGCCTCACCACCCTCACTGTAAAGAATTTCTTCCTTATATCTAATCTAAATCTCTTCTCTTCCAATTTAAAACCATTGCCCCTTGTCCTGTCACCACTCTTCCTGACAAAGAGTCCCTCTTCAGCTCTTCTGTAGGCTCCCTTCAGGTATTGATAGGCTGTTATAAGGTCTCCCCGGAGCCTTCTCTTCTCCAGGCTGAACAACCCCAGCTCTCTCAGTCTGTCTTCATAGGAGAGGTGCTCCATCCCTCTGATCATCCTCGTGGCCCTCCGCTGGACCCGTTCCAACAGGTCCATGTCCTTTCTGTGTTGAGGACTCCAAAGCTGGACACAGTACTCCAGGAGGGGTCTCACGAGCGCAGAGTAGAGGGGCAGAATCACCTCGCGAGACCTGCTGGCCACACTTCTCCTGATGCAGCCCAGGACACGGTTGGCTCTCTGGGCTGCCAGTGCACACTGCCTGCTCATGTTGAGCTTCTCATCCATAAGCACTCCCAAGTCCTTCTCCTCGGGGCTGCTCTCCAGCCATTCTCCACCCAACTTGTATTTGTGCCTGGGGTTGCCACGTCCCAGGTGCAGGACCCTGCACTTGGCTTGGTTGAACTTCATGCAATTTGCACGAGCCCACCTCTCCAGCCTGTCTAGGTCCCTCTGGATGGCATCCCTTCCCTCCAGCGTGTCAACTGCGCCACCGAGCTTGGTGTCATCAGCAAACTTGCTGAGGGTGCACTCTATCCCACTGTCCATGTCACCGACAAAGATGTTAAACAGTACTGGTCCCAGTACCGACCCCTGCGGAACACCACTCGTTACTGGCCGCCACCTGGACATTGAGCCATTGATTGTAACCCTTTGGATGCGGCCATCCAGCCAGTTCCCTATCCACCGAGTGGTCCATCCATCGAATCCATGAGTTTCCAATTTTGAGACCAGGATGTCGTGCGGGACAGTGTCAAATGCTTTGCATAAGTCCAGGTAAATGACGTCAGTCGCTCTGCCCTTGTCTACCAAGTCTGTGGCAGTATTGTAAAAGGCCACCAAATTTGTCAGGCACGATTTGCCCTTGGTGAAGCCATGTTGCCTGTTTCCAATCACTTCTTTATTCTCCATGTGCCTTAGCAAGGATTTCAGGAGGATCTGCTCCATGATCTTGCCAGGCACAGAGGTGAGGCTGACCGGCCTGTAGTTTCCCGGGTCTTCTTTGTTTCCTTTTTTGAATATTGGAGTTATGTTCCCTTTTTTCCAGTCAGTGGGAACTTCACCAGACTGCCACGATTTCTCAAATATGATGGAGAGGGGCTTAGCAACTTCGTCCGCCAGTTCTCTCAGGACCCGTGGATGGATTTCATCAGGTCCATTTGGAACAGTAGTCATGGTGAAAAACTTCCACTGCTGTTGGTTAAATTATCAGGTTAATTAGTGGCTAGAAAAGGACAAAAATACCTTGCTGAGTCCTTTGTAGCAATACTGTGTAGTTACTCTTCAACTGTTACAGTTTGGCTTATTAATTCCAGGTAAGAATTAAGCTCTGATGCATGTGTCTAAGCCTTCAAATGAGGCTTCTCATGATCTGAAGAGTATTCATATAATAGAATAATATTAATATGGAGAATAATATATTATAACATATATAATAGATATAGAATAATATATTATTCATATTATATATTCATGATAAAGAAGTAGCATGTTATATGAGAAGAAATCTAGTTTTCTCAGGCTCCAAAAATAGCCGATGGATAGACATGCTTCTCCGAAGAGAGATTCAAAGTGTTCAGCTGGATTTCTGCACTGAAGCATACTCTCAAGGAGCTCTTTTCCCCACGTTGGTTATACAGGCAGCTCAGAGAGACAGGAGAAACAGCAAAATAAGACGTGTGAAATTATGTGATGAAACCATCCCCTGCCAGTCCTAATTCTCACCCACCGGGGCTCAGGAGAACATTGTACATCACGGTGGCTTGAGGGAGTGAATAGGAATAAATACTTACAGGCATCTATGAACTCGTCAAACAAAAAGGGGGAAGGGGCAGGGAGGAGGTGGAAAGCACCAGTTCTTTTTTTCTTCCATTAATGGGAGCTTTGTGAAATGTTTTGTTTGGCAAAGATTCAATAATATTATTTCTTTGGTTTTGCTTCTCATGGGATCATTGTCAACTGTGGAGGGCTTTTGTGTTCTTTTATTGGTTTTGGTTTTGTTTTAGCTTTTTTTTTTTTTTTTTTTTTTTTTTTATAATGCCATCCTAATTCAATGACATAAATCCCACTATTAACTAGATCTCAGGACCTCACACTCAGATTTGCTCAAGAGAGGCCAAAATGGGAAAAGTAAGTAATAACAGATCACGATTGTGGTGCATACTACTGTTTGGGACAGGCTGCCTCCCGCTGATCACTGACTAGTGTCCAAGTCTAGAAGTACAGATGTGCATACCGAACATGGTTAGACAAATCAGAACCAGAAGAGAAAGGAAAACAGAAATAAAAACGAAACTCATCAACAACAAAGAAAAGGAAAGCATACTACATAGCCTCACAGGGAATCAGAAATTCCTAAACTTTTCAGATTACATTAAATTTAAATATATTACTACTCTTTCTGTATTCTAGAAGTTTTAGGGCTTGCCTTTGCTTTTTCGCCTTGTATAAGAAAATGCATGGCTGCATAGTTTGCATACTTGCACCCAACTTTATGCTGGAGTGCACTGTAACTGCTTTTCATAAGCCAAGCATCTTGAGAAATGGCAACAATTTTATAAACTGAATTAATGATAACACTCAATTACCTCTTGTCATCTATCAAGTTGTTGATAGATACTGTATGCTAAAAGATATGCAAATATTGCTAAAGCATTTTTGAAAACAAAAATTGATCTGGAATTACAGGAAAAGGAAGTAAATCTATTTGCTTGTAAGTCTCACTTGATTATGACAAAATATTGAAATCATAATTCTGAAGGGAAATTTCCAGAGAAGCTCCTCAGCAAACGCAAGCATTCTGGTGTTGCCTCTGGCTTTGAATCACATACTAAGAATTTTGCCTCCTCTGCTCACATCATGTGCCAGCAAAAACTTTACTGAAACCAGCAGGATGACTCATGAATTAAAGACTTTCTCAGTATGAGTAAAAGTAGCTCTTTATCTTTACTTCAGCTGGTTTTGTGGATACCCAGATGGACCATTATTTCCTTAGTCTTCAGTTAGCATTGATTAGTCTATCAAAACTTCTGTCTGTGAATGACTTCACTGAAAATCGTCTCTAATACATGATCTTGTACTTTCATTTAATTTAAATATACAAGTAGCCTTACTGACTTCAGTGGAATTACACACACAAGGTTGTGAGCATATGTATAGCCATAGAATGAGGGTCTAATTGTAGGAGATTTAAAAAGAAAAAAATCTAAAATCAGTGTCAATGAAATTATATCTAAACTTTATTTCTACCTGGTCAGAATCATTGAAATTAAAAGAAAGGAAAAGTGTTTTCTGTAGAGATTCTTAGCATAAACAAAGTGATCTTCCAGAAGTGCAGTGGCAGTTAAGGTCAGACTTCCAAAAATCAAAATGTCAATAATAAATGACTTGCTAAATTCATCATACCACATCTTTTCATCAAGAAGAGACTCTTCTCTAAGGCCTGCTCTAAGAGAAGGTAATAACAAGCAGTAAGACCTTAAAGACCCATTATAGACATTATATTCATAAATACACCTGAATTCACATTGTATTTATGTATAACTTAAAATTACCTTGTTTTGCTAAAAGTTATTACATACACTATTTGCAGTAGAATTATTTTCACCTTTGTTCTCAAAGACTTTTCCAAATAAGGTTTTTTTCCCCAAAATGTTTTTGTTGTTAGTTTGGTTTTTTTTCTTTTTTCTTTTTTTTTTTTCTTCAAATTAAATTAATAAAATCCAAAAGCACAGGCTTCTTGGAATATTGGGAACTGAAACATTGAACGTGAAACATAGAACATGCTGATGTCAACAGTTGCTATTTATTTAAGGTAAGCCCTGATCCAGGCTACACTAAATGCAATGAGAACATTTCAGTCACTTTAAAAGCAGCCTTTGAAATAGACAATGTCAGAACAATGTAAAAGCAAATAGATATTTATATATTCTTTGGAGTCAGTTCAACATTATAGTGTTTCCCAACTGCATATAGTTGCTTTTAGGCAATAAATCACAGTACAAAAAATGAAATTTAGTATTGAGTTGACCTGAGCCAATTTTTTCTGGTGTATGTTCAACACACTGAAATATAGCAATTTGGAAAGAAAAGTTCTTTTTGTCAAGAATACAAATGTGAATGCCATCATGATTTCTCAAAAGCTTCTCAAAAACTATTACTACTTCAGCTTTTTTTCCTAACTTTGAGTGAAAACAAATAATAAGATTTCATTCGTGGCAGGAATAATAATGTTCACTAAATCCTAGTAAAAATTATAACAGAATGAGCTATGATGACAGTACATGATAACATAGCTAAATAGATAAAAGGTAGCATAGCTAAATAACACCCTTTTAGATTTTTAAATCAAAGTATTAAGTAAGAAACCTACCTCCTTTGTTCACTCTTCAGTCACCTTTTCACAAGCTAAGTTTTTTAAGTGCAGAGCATTCTTGAGAATTTAGAATATTTCACCATTTGATTGCACTGAAATTATTACAGTCTATTTATTTATTTATTTGGGAAACTGTAATAAAAATAAGAATTTAGGATGCAAAAATTATAAATAATGAATAACAATGAAAAATAATTGTAATGAAAGGTAAGTAAACTTTGTTATTTATGCCCAATGCAATAAATAGGAAGAAAAGATCCAATAGCCTTAGTCTTTTTTTTTTTTTTTAATAGCAATATTCCTACCAAAAATGATCACTTTGATTGGGAAATCTTTATTCTGTAAATCTTCTAAAGTGCTTTGCTCGTAGGTCTTGTCTTACAGTCATCATGATCATTATTATCTTATCAGCATTAAAATCAAGATTAGGTTTGCACATATTTTATAACTTTACTGGAATCCCAATTTTCTTCTTCTTCTACAATCTCAACCTTTACTCTAAAATCCCACATTTTTTTTCACAGAGTACCGGAACTTAATTCACCCCCGTTATACACACATGCATTACAATTATCCCATTCAAATATATAGAATTCCAAGGATGGAGAACAGTGACCAGAACATAGAGAAAAGAAGTTTTTCTTGTTATAACAGTCCTGAGCTGGCCATATGAAGATATTATTTCATTTCCCGTTCTGGTCAAATAACCATTTTATTTATTTTTAAAACATGAAATCAGGATAAGATTTTCTATTTTCTATTTTGCCTAATTTTCTTTCTCCTGTTCTACTTAATTCCAGTGAGGATTGTTTGTGCACGATGCCCCATTCCCAGGGCCTTGCAAACCTTTAAAAGTGGGATATCACACTGTAATTTTCTCTTTTAAATAAGAGTGTCAACACACTTGTGTTTGCATGGGAACCAACAGGTGCTGCCACCTGTAGTGACAAGATGCTGCCATTCTGGTGCCGTGTGGTGTCTCTCTTCAGTATGAGGCTGAAGCCCCTCCAGTTTGTGATTTGCTGCTAGACCTGCTGCATGCCTGTCTGTCTGTACTAGCGTTGTCTAAATATCCATTCCCTAAGCAGTAACTTAGTAAAGCCCTGTCTCATCCACAGAAACTGTTTCTTCTATGCATTGTATCTCAAAGCAAATACATAATCTTGTAACATAATACAGTGAAAAAGGTATAAGTAGATTTCAGTCTTCCTTATTTAAAATATGATAATATATAATGTATAATAGGGTAAATAAACCTTTTTATTATACTCTATTTTCTGCCAATTTCAATACTTTACAATGCTTTATAAATTATTACACCAATGTAATGGAGCCTTGAAATCATTATTCCCAACACTCCTCTATGCTTTCTGGGCCAATAACCAGTACAGCCCTGGTGCAGAATCATCCAAGTGCTGTGTAGCTATTGTCAGAAGCTTTTGTGATGGGACTTCAAGTCAGCCAAAGCCTGGAGTTGAAACTCTTCAAATGCTGTTTTTAAAGTGAATGCTTTAAAGAAGTGAAATTAATACAATTATCGCCAGTCTTGCTTTCCAAGCCATTGACTTTCCAGCAGCTTTCAGCTGAAGAAAACTGTATACGGTCCTTTTTTGGTTTTTTTTTTGCAGTATTTCCATCTTTCGTCTCCACCCTTCTTCCTCCTTCCCTTTCAGCCACCCGTTTCATGTTATCTGCCCCACTCAGACAAGGTAAATGGGCTGCCTTCCGCTCTGTTGCCAGCCACTGTGCTTTAAGAACTTACAGACTGTATTCAGGCCTTTCGCAAACAAATAAAACGGTTATACCACCCATCACAGTCTAGACTGTGTGGGTGAACAGGATTGTGGAAGAAGCAAGGCCAGAGAAAGGAACAGAAGCAGCAGAAACACTGGCAGGGGACGACCCACTAACAGCACCTAACGACCCTACTGATTGAGGGGAATTCCGCCTGTCTGGCAGTTGGGGCGTGTGTTGTCTGGCAGTTGGGGGTTGCAGGGGCATGTTGTCTGGGAAAGGAGATATTTGGTACTATATAAGCTGTATGTTTGTTGTAATAAACGATTCTGGTTGCACCGCCGACCGGGGTCCGCGCCTTCATATGCTACAAGACTGAGGCAAATTCTACCTTTTTCTAGGGAAACCTGATACAGACAAATTTTCAGACAGAAAATTCAGCCTTCTGCTCCAAGTCCAATTTCAAAAATCTAGTCTGCTCTTTCATGGTCCTTGGCCTAAGTCTTTGAACTCACATACCATCCAGTCTCTTAGGAAGATAACTCACTAATCTAAGAATATAAAAAATCAGGGACAAAAAAGAAAATTTGAACCCGTTTATGTAATATTTAGGCTTTCAATACCCTGTGAAACTTATTTGCAAGATGTTATTATAGTGATGCAAATATTACTAATGTGAACTTGCCTCTTGAACTACCTCCTTACCCACGATCACTATGAGCTTGTGTTATAGCAATGCAGTACCTATGAGTGTGATTACAAGTTCCCTGTGTATGTTACTAATTTTTTTTTCACAGTGAGTACTATAGCATAAAATAAAGCAAAAGCAGGAACTTTTAACTAGTTGTATTTGAGACAAAAGATATTTTGCTGGCAACACCAGCAGTAAAGAGCAAAGGTGGCAGTTTAGCTTATTGCTCACCACCCTATTTAAATTAGTGAGTTCCAGGATATGCTGGAGGAAATCACTTTTAGCTGGGGGTTCACTGTACTTGCAAAATGGAAGTTAAGGAATTACATCAGTATTTATATTTTTAATCAACTTCTGCATGAAAATATACATGAACAATATTTTAAATTACTATCAACATGTGTCTCAGTGACATACTTTCTTCTCCACTGTGACTGAGAAATCAGAAGTGCATTTTATGCATAGAAGAAAGGATGAAAACACTCTATGATTTAGAAGAGCATCATGATATTCTTGGCAGAGAATCTCTCATTCTGAGATCTCTCATCTGGTGATTCTGAGAACAAAAAACTAATACCTACTATTCTATTAAATGCAAACTGTGCTCTGCATTCTAAATCAAGAAAGATAAAGGAACAGGTCAACCATTAAAGATTTACTGCCATGAAGAGCTATATAGTGTACTATTCTCTGTGATAGAAAACAAGCACCAGTATATAAGACTATAATGCACCAGTTGGTTGAGACGTTGGTGAGTCACAACACAAGGGTTTTATCAGAACAGAAACTGCACAATAAAATAGTTCAATTAGTCAACAAGTACTTAGAAACCTGCATATTTTTCATAAGAACAAACATTATCGAATCCTCAGTCAACATAGGCAAAGAGTGAAAATGTTTCTGGCAGTACTCACATGACATTTTTAATGAATACTCTGATTATATTACACTGTTGATTTTTTGCTTTTGGTTTTTTTTGGTTGGTTGTTTTTTTTTTTTCTGTCATTGAACATTCTGTTGCAAAAATTCAATGAAAGTGAAGTTCAAATCACATCAATGACTCCTATGTGAATGAAAGTGTTTAGCATGTATGAATATTGGGCTAAGACATTGCACAGTTATCTAAGTGTTTGAGAAAAACAAAGCTGTAGGTATTCTCTAAGCAACCAACACACCCTCAATTGTAAATAAATACAATAAATGAGCAGTGTAAGAGGTTTGCAGATGTTATTTATCAATATTTTTAAAAGTTAATAATCTGAATAGGCAAGCAGTTAAACTGAAAGCATTATCTATAAGCATATCAAGGGCCTAAACTCATCAAACCACTCCTTTGGCAGGCATCATTTGTTTATTGGTATTCCAAAGATAAAATTTTGATTGAGTTCTAAAGTAGTTAAACCACTAAAGGATATTTAACATCTGAGCAATCACATTGTCAGATTCAGTAAGTGTCTTCCAGCTCCCTCTCCCTCTCTGGCTCTTAAAGAAGGTTCTTTTGAGAGGGCAATGCCTATCTTTGACATGTCTGTCTCCAATAATTGTAGAGGAACCCAAAGGACAGCAACCTTCTATCCCAAATAACTAGTTATACAATAGCAGATGGTGTGCTGATGCTACTCTACTGCAGCAAGGAAGGTCTTTTCCTTTGATTTGGATGGGTGCTGGATTTGTCTTGTTACACTGAGAATACCAGAGTTATATACTCAAGCAGCAAAACACTGGATCCTAAACCAACATTACTGGGAGGGTTTCATGAGCCAAATCTGACAAAATCTCAGTAACTCAATGACATTCCTACCAGACACGGAATGTAATACCATTGATTAAATTTTGATGAAATGCTCCGTGTTCTGCTCTGCTGAGGAATGTCCTTGTGCTCATGCTCTAAAGGTACAAACATCCTATCTGCTATCAGCGATGAAAGGTAGCAGACATTTGCCTTAAGCCTTTGTTCTTTAGATCCCGAGAAGATCTATAATCTAATTTCCCATTTATGGTATCTGTCTTCATAGCATTACATTTGTTCCGATATTGTATCAGAACCCACAACACAGATTTAGGAAATTTTACTGAGTTGCTGAGCAAAATGAACACACCTGTTCTGTAAGTGGTTGTCTGTCTTGGCATCAAGCCATGGCTATTCAAAGGTTTTATTACAAGCACACACTGAACTAGATGTTACTAACATTTGTGCTTCATTTAACTACACAAAAATATAAATAGGTTGCTGAAATAGAAAAGTTTTACCAGGGAAAGTAAAATACATGTACTGTGTTTATTTCAAAGTTATTTAATTATTCATACTTAATTTAAAAAAGAATATGTACAGAAGTATTGATTAGAGGATAACGTTCTTTTAATAAAAGGCTCCGGGCAAGATTTCAAAGTTATCAATTACAGATCACTCAAAAAAAAGGCCTACTTTTATGAATTTGAGTGTCCAGAATTTTCTGAAGATTATCTTGACGTATCTAAAATTGACTCCTCAATCATTTTTGAAACTATTCTTAGGATGATGAAAGCATCCACTGAAATTAAGTGGTATGTTGAAACTGCTTAATACAGGTTATCAGTTTTTAAACTGATTTTTTAAAAAAAAAAAAACTTTGAACTCCTGGATGGTATTAGTATATAATTTGCTTCCTAAAATCAAAATAATAACTGAAGTGACTATGCAAGAATCTCTTTTTTAAGTTGTAAATGTTCAGCACAAAGAAGGAAGCAACTGGCTACATGGAAATTGTAATTGTTGCCATTTTCTATGATTCCAGAATCTTACAAAAAACTATCAAACTGAGGTATTTTAAAAGATCTTTTACACTAGATTTGAAATAGACTTTCAAAAATTCAATCTTTTTTAAACAAATTTGCACTTCTTCACATTCCATGTTTCAGAAGTGTGTACCTAGCTGATCTGCATTGCAGATTTTACAGATATTTAGCTTAGAACTTACTGATGACCTAATTAAGTGAACAGCTAAATTAATTGATGCAGCTGAGGAAAACTTTCATAATGACCTTTTCAACTTTGGCATGGAAGTGGATCTCTGAAGGGGATCAGACTGATGTCAGGGGATCAGACTGATCACCTCAGATTGGGCTGGGCTCATCAGCTCCTCCATATCACCTCATTCTTTAACAAGAAGGACATCCTCCAGCAGGACTTGATTCCTCAACATATACATCATTGACTTCATCAAATATTTCCAAATCCAAGGTTTCGAGTTTTCAGAGTAACATAGCAACAGAGCTCTCCTACCTCCTCCTACTTGCTCATCTAATGGTATTGATTCGGAGAATGAATGGTTAAAGGTCGTTAGTGTAGATTTAGTACAGCTTGGCAAAGAACAGAGCTTGGAGCCCAGGAGGCCAGCATTCCAAGATAAGGAACTGGCCTTGTGTATAAGATATCAGGAACAGCCTGCAGGCTAAGGAGGAACCCAATTGTCTGGGTAAAGTGTCCATCTGGTCGGGACCAGTTTCGCGGTTTGGGGTCCAGCCAGCCCAGCATTCTAAGCCAAAGGTAAAAGTACACGGTGAAGAAGACTATGAGCCTTCCTCCAGAAGACCCCGGCCCATGACCACCGGATGACAGTACGCATGCGGCAAGGGGAGGAGATTTATGATAATGAGTTCCTAGAAATAATTAGAATAGTAATGCCTTTTCTTAGAATTAATTATAATAACCCAGCCCACATTAATGAATATGTATGCTTTTTATCATAAATAGATGCTTGTTTTACGAGCCAGTGTGCAAGTTAGGAGGAGAAATCCCCCTTGCACCTGGCACCGCCATAAACATACCTGCTTTATAACTCTATTCGAGTTGTAGGGTTTGTTTCCACGCATCAGTATATAGCTTCTCTTCCTATGGAAAACTTCTTTAACCTGTTCTTACAAGATGAAAATGCAAAGCCTTTTTCCTACATCCGTTATAACAGGTAGATATAGAAAAAGTGCTGTAATTTTTCCTGGGTTGTTGATGGAATGTTTGTTTCTAAAGAAAATTTTCGACAATCAGGAAGAATTTTTGGTGGTAAGAGCAATGGAGTGACATTTAATAATAAGAAAAGAAAAGGATGAATAGGATAGCACCATGACAGTATTCAGAATTATTTGAGCAGCAAAATAATTTTAGGTCTTTACATTTTTATTTATTGACTCATAGGCATGTCCTAAAAAGAATAAATAAGAGAAGTCAGAATTAAATGGACATGCAGCCATCATCATTCTGAACTTTTACCTGTCTGTTCCTTTCTCTGTTTAGGCTGTTTATAGATTTTAAGCACTTGAGGAGAAGATTTATATCTTACCAAGCTTTTGCAGCAAACAGGAGACAGAAACATAAATCTTTGTATGGTTCTGTGGCTACTATCTCAATAATGCAGACAGGTAATTTGAAGACATCTACAAATAACAGTCTGGTTTCCTGTAATATTGTCTTACCTTGATTATTATGTAGATTGCTTTCTTCCACAAATCTGTTTCTTATCACAGGAATGGAACATGATACATGATTAGAAAAAGTAATAAGCTAAAACTGTAAAATCCTAATAGAAATCTCATTCCAAAAATCATTCAATGCATGTCACAATTCAAAACCGGACTAATATAAAGATGGATATTTTATCTGAAGCTTCATGAACAATAGACTAGACGACTTTAATGTCAAACCTAACCTGTCTTTATCTCTATCTTGCTTAAAAATATATATACAGAGAGACAAATGGACCAGAAATAATTTTTTCCTTGGAGTTTTCTTTTCATGAACATTAGAGGGAAAAATCTTTCCCTTTGGAGTCGTTCTAATATTGGCAAAATAAGAAGCTAAATTCACAGAATAGGAGCAGAGTTGATTAGTCCTTAATGACATTCACAGTTGTGAAGTCTCAACTCTACAGGTGGACACTGGAGCCCAAGCCCAATATTTCTTAATCAATGGATGAATGCCTTTTTGGGTGGGTCTTTCTCAGTCTTCCTTAATATTCAAAGGTTTACTGAATAAGAGACTGGAGCACACATTGCCTTACCTTCCTTATAATGGTTCTGAAAACTAATGTAGAGAAATATCCTCTGTAGATCCTGCAAAGAGGAACAACTCTGGCAGAAGACAGTGAGGATGAATATATTTTTTTCTGAAAGGTGGGAGGCTGATCTGGGTCTCCTCAGTAGTAAATGAGGTCCCTTGGAATGGACTAAGTCTAATTATGGTCTGGTTAAATGGTCTAGTTAAACAAAGACAGTCTTTTCCTGTAGGAGTTTTGTGGCTATTGAAACGTTTTCTTACTTGGGGAGAGGGGTGACAGGGTAAGGGGAAGCCCAGAAATGAACAATTACATTCTGCTTAATTTTGCTACAAGGTTCAGAATTACTTGTCAAGCAAAAAAAAGTACCCCGCCACAATTTCACAGTTCCAACCATAGCCAGATTCTGGGTCATATATGTGTTGTGCTTGCAGTCTCCAATATATTTGTTACATATCATATCTCATTTTCAAAAGGTAACATCTTAATGCTTTATTAAATGAGGTACAGTCTCTCTTAATATCAGCTTTTAATCTTTGAAAATGGGTGTCTTTGGGTAAGGAATAATGCATCTGACTGTATAAGCCAATGCTGGTTTTAGAGAGAATTGTGAATAATATTTAATTAAACTACAGAGAAATACGTAAGCCAGCAAGAATGCAATTATGTCAATTTTAAATTTGCTATGGTTAACAATGTTCCTGCTCATTTGAAAAACAGAGTGGACATTTTTAATGGCTACAAGTAACCAGGTCTATGGCTTTATATTCTATCTGAGAGATGGCATTTCCAGCAGGGAATGTTATCTCCTGCCATGCTGAAATAATCTGTCACCAGTTTCATAGAGACAAGAGTGACACCTAGTGAACTTTTAACACTTCCAACATTTTTTCTGGGGATGAAAATGGTGGCAAAGGACTCCTTATTAATCTCCCAACCAGTACTTAGATAATCCTGTTAAAGACTTGATGAAATTTTGGCCTTAAATAGTTTAACAGTATTATATGACAAGATTAAATATTAAATAATTATATTAAGCGTGTCTGGCGGGTCTAACTTTTTAATTTTGATAATGCATCTGGTCTAAGGCTCTGATAAAATACAAGACTCCAACAAAATACAAGCTATTCTTTCTTTTTCAATAACTGCATGATATAAAGAAAGTGCAAGACCTGAATTCTCTTCTTCCTTCACATTATTTTCACCCTGTTAAACAATTAAAAATGAAATCCTCTGGGTCTTATTAAACATTTAGACTCTTTTTATTTTCATGAAACTATAATCAACACATTCTCACCGTGGAAGGGAATGAAGGCGATATTTAAAACTTATTCTTTTGTAAAACTGTCTGAAAAATGACTGCAGCTCTTCCTCCATTTTAACAGGCTTTACACACTGTTTCATGAATCTGGTATTGCTATAAGGTTTAAATGAACACAACTTTCCTTCGCTATCTGTTACTTTACATCATCAAAAAAATGTTGGCACCAAATACTTTTTGCTGTAGAGCAGGTTCTTTTACTTCTTTGTTGTTCAAAGAAAGTAGGCAACCAAAATCCATATGCAGGCCAGGATGGTGACCTGTAGTTTCCATATCTACTGATTTTTAGTACTGAAAGACAGATGGATTTGTAAGAATCTGTCTGTTTTTCCAAGGTAATGAAGGCATCTAGTTCTTACAAGTTGCAACAGAGCACAGTGCAACTTTATTAATTCATGTTGTAAGGAAAGTAAATCTTCCAACTTTTTAAACCAAAGGCATATTTTAATTGTAGTCCTGTGAAGATTGCCACTTAAAGTATATTACAGTTATCAGAATAAAATACTACCTTCTTCCAGGAGTGTATATTTTCAGGTTATGATGTCGATGTGATTGCATGTCAAATTCAGCAAAAATACTAGATTGCCACAGCTATCCAAATTACACCTATTTTAAAACAAAACTTGTAATCAGGAGATAGCTTTGTGACACAAATTAAAATTTAGCTATCAGTAGTGACAAGATTTATCCTTATTTATATCAGCTAAGATATAAAGTTTTATTAAAATTTATTATATGCTGATTGGGATAATTTCTGGGTGGAATTTTCAAGATCCACTGGAACCAAAATGATGGTTGGATTTGTATGGACTTTACTAAAAACAAAGTAGGAAACTGAACATCTTTTGTTTAGTGCTGAGTTCCACCTAGTTGCATGCCCGGATAATTTTAGGAATCAGTGATACCTCTCATTTAAATACTGTTGAAAAAGTCCGGGGGTTGTGTGGGGACAGTGGAGCATCACTGCCTTTTTTCCACCTCAAATACTGCTGATATTCAGTCTTTGGAGTTACAAAGTAAGAGCGTCTTGCCCAAAAAGTAGTGAAGGTCTTAATATCCTTCAGAATGCAAAAAGACATTCTTACTACCCTTCTTGCCTGCCTGTTCCAGAGTTGGATGTGCTCAGCTGTGCAGTGACAGACAGCTGAATTAATTTTGTCCGACATCAGTAAAGACTTCTCAATGACAGTCTAACTAGTTTTCGAAGGACACTGTCTTGCATATCCAGGCTTCCCCAGACCTGGACGTGGTCTTGAATGTTTCCATGTATATGTTGATTTATGTAAATGCTATGAAGTAACATAGCGTCCAGCTTGTTACAATACTCATTGCTTACAAAAGAGAGAAAACTATATCCAGAGTCACAAAAGGAGAGAACAGAGGTTAATAGTAAGCCTATTTATAAGTTAGAGTGTTGCTCAATGGTATTACAGTAAGAACATCAATTTAACTCCTTCAGCAACAGAAAAAAAAAAACAAACCTGTAGAAGTTTCTTAAGAGGGTCTTAATGTTGAAGCCTTCAGAATCTTGACATCTGTCAAATATTATCGCGCAATTGGTACATCTTCTTTTCAAAAGAGCAGATACTCTACACCCCAAAAAATCTGAAACACAATTGTGTTTCAACCAGTAGTAATGTCTGACTTTTTAACACTGGTCGGGAATGTTTCTGTTTTCATGAAGATACATTTACTAAAGTGCCCAGAGGCTAGTTCTTATGAAAAACTTGTACTTTTTGGACACCACTGTGCCTAGCTTTCAAGAGCATGGCCCACAGCAGGATCAAAACTCCGCATGGTAATTGTGTATGTGTACATCTGCCTCAGACAGTCAGCTATTCCCTTCAGCTAAGCTCCAAGCACTGCAGAGCATATAACCTCTGTCACAGCATTGTGCAAACCCTGGTAACTAGCTTCATCAACAGTTCTGCTTTCTGTCTCACCAACATAACTGGAGAGCGTGCCCTACTGCTTGCGTCTGTCCATGAGGAGACCTCTCATATGTCACATGCCTACGAAGTGTTTGTGCCCTTGTGTTGGAATATTTCCAGTCATCATGATAGTTAAGACACAATAGAAGCTGTGCCTGAAATCCTCTGCAGTTCCAGTACTTAGGTAAGACACTTCCATGCTATGAAATTTCCTGTTATGTGAAATACCTAAGGAGTATTCACCATTTTCTTTTTAAAAAGTTAGTTCTATACCCATAACTTCCAGAGCATCCCTTATTTTTTGGACTTCTAACTATTCTCTCTACATAATAATCTGACAGAAGTGGTTCTTCTCTCTGAAATTCATGTCGTCTGAAGTAATCTGATTTCTTCTAACAGTTCTGCAGATAGAAATTTCCCTATTCAAGTTTGCCTAAATACACATGAGGAAAGATAAATGTAAAATTTAAATTTTGATTTTGTGTGGGCTTACTATGTCTCTCATTAAAGTCATTTCAACATTCATTTATTCATCTTCCCAGAATCTTTACAGGGTAGACAAGTATTATAATCCTTTTAATAGATGAAAAACTTTGTTGCTGTCAAACAAGTTAGTCACTCACCCAAAAAGTTTTACAGACCTATGAATAGAATCTGGACATCCTGCCTCATAGCCAGGGCTTTCACTTAAATATTATCTTCCCTTTCCTAGTGTCAGAAAAGAAGAGAAATGCCTGGCAATATTTCCTCAGCTGTATTGCATATTGCTGAATAAGTAAATCAGAGGGTAAAATAAAACAAAAGTCTTTCTATCGAGCTACAGGGGAGGTCCAGATGATCTCTCATTGTTTCTCTCTTCATTATAAAGTATTTGGAACATATCTGCAGAAATCACCAGATGGTAATGGGGTCCTTATGTCCATGCTGTTTGTGTTCCAGGGTGCTTTGCTTTGAACTGACTGCAGTCTGGTCCCATGCACTGAGTGTCTTCAGCAGCTGGTGTGCTTTAGATATAATTTGGGAATGCACCTTCTGGTTTGTTTTACCCAAATGAAATACATTTTGTTTGCTCTGAGTCCTCCATGCAATAAGAACCAAAGCTCAGCATACAGGGACAGCCAGAATATTTGCTTTAGTGTACTTCAGATTCAAGTAAAAATGCTAAAGTGGACATATCCTTTTTTATTTGTTTTACCAGTCAGGCACAAAATATAGTTTGCTTTGTATTAGCCCAACCTTGGAAGTGGAAAATATTTTGGGAATTGCCTCTCTCCTCTCCACTAGCTGTGAGAATGACAGCTCTGGGATTTTGAGCAGTAAATTGTATGCCTCTCTCCCCAGTCTGCACTGGTATCTCAGAGCTCTACAGGACCTGCATCCTAATTTCTCTTCCCCAGAAGGAAAAAAAAGTAGCAACTTGGCCTTCAGCTTACTGTATCTGAAAGGAGCTCTACAGGCAGCTAACACTTTTTAAACATTTACATTTTGTCTCATTAAGACAAAAGCTAATGGGATCAAGGAATAATCCCACAGTCCCAAAGTCTGTATCGTTTGACAACATTAGAGTCACTGAACAAAAAAAATTAGAAGAATTACCACAACAACAACAAAATGTTGAAATGGTTGAAGAGTGTCATGATGTCCAAAAAGGGACAGTGATGTGAAGGATTCCTGCTCTGAACATCCTCTGCAGCAGCCTGCAGAGGTGCACCCACACACAGACTGGTGGTGCTGCAGCCCACAGCCATCACTGCTTTCTTCTGCTTCACACCACGCTGTTGCTGGAAGTCTTTCTACAGCATCCATTATGAAGAGCTGTGCCTTTATGGGACAATAAAAAACTTAGTGGCACAACTAAACCATTGAAATCATGGCTCCAAAGGATTTTAATCAAGCAAGATTTTACCTTAAGACTCAAAACCCATAGAAATATAATTTCTGTTCTTCTTTCCCTATACATACAAAATCAGAAGGAATAGAAATGTGTCTGGCAGGACTTTGCTATACCTCGTGCATTCCACAGGTGGGCCACAAAAGAGCAATAGCACACCTGGAATTTGTGTCCTTTTGACTGGCATTCTCTCCAGTATTCCTTGGTTATGTCCAAAATTAATAATGGATGCAACAGGGAAAAGAATGGAATTACAGGTTACTATTTGTAAATCATTGATGTTCACTAAATGACATTTAAAAAAACTGTGGCACATGAAAAAAGCTTAAGGAATGAGATGTAATTGCCACATTCTTTGTGGAACATTAATTATACAGAGATGGAAGAAAATGTTTGTTCCTGTTGTTTGGAATATGCAATTGTATGATACTACCCGGAAGCTGCCTCATTTACAAAGAAAATAACAATGTAAGGTAAATTAATTCCACTTGAATGAATTCTCCTGGGAAAGAAGCTTTCCTTCTTCACTTATTTTCAAGTCCTGCAGAAGTTTACACACTAAAACCATGAGAAGCAAACTCTGTTGAAATCTATAAAACTACTTTTATACTACATGTTAAATGTATACATACTTAAAGTACTAGGATTTGTGCGCTTAATAATTTTTCTGACACAGAAAAAATATTTTTGCCAAAACAACTGTTGCAAAAAATGCAACCAAACCAAGAAAATATTTAATTAATATCTCCAATATTTGTCAAACTTATTGGATTAAAAGAATTTGCTATCCTAACAAAAAACTCTACCCCCAGATCAACAAAACCAAAAAAACTAAACACTCCCTTC
Source organism: Numenius arquata (assembly GCF_964106895.1). Lineage (NCBI taxonomy): Eukaryota > Metazoa > Chordata > Aves > Charadriiformes > Scolopacidae > Numenius > Numenius arquata. Next base: position 84,236,739 of record NC_133577.1, on the reverse strand, counting down.
CTCCCAAATCACCATTTTCATCTCTGGTGATTTTGAGGGGTTTTTGGAAATATTATGGAAAATTTTATCATAATTTATGCCAATAGCTCAATTTTAAAAGTTCAGGACAACTTTGTTTTGTAACTTACTTAAGTTTTACTTTAAATGTATTTATAAACCATTTTTTATTGCTCTGATTTTTCTTATCTCACCATTACCTGAAAATAAATATTTGAAATACATATGTACTTTTAAATACATATTACTGGAAAATCACAACTTTAGATTTAAATACCATAACAGTGTAGATATTGAATAAATTTGATTTCTGCAAAACATTTAGATGGGAAACAGTATAATTCTTACTTTATATTGATCTTGTTATTTCTCATCATATTCATGGATGGTCTATATTTCTTCTATGCCTTTGATATGAAAGGTACTTCTAAAACTTATAGGAAAATAAATTGAGGAGAAATTTGCTGATTCTTGCAGCTCTGTCTTATCAGTCTGAATGACACTGCAATGTGAAACTGTTTTTGTTATGTCATCTTATGTTGTCACGGACATTATGGAGAAAAGAATGCAGGAATTCAGGGGTCAGGATGCCTCTCAGTAAGCCATAAAAAAATCAACTTTTAATCCATGGAAGTAAAATTTGAAGACCCAGACTGTTTGCATAAGTTATATTCAGAAAAAGGAAATATTTCTCTTAGGAAGGAACAAACAAGAAACCTATGAAGACATTGTGAAGCAGTAAAGCACTGTTCTGAGCAGAATATGCATGGTAACAGCTGAGTTGCAGCAGCTCTACATCTAAACACAAACAAAATACTTCTACTCTTTCAGTTTAATGATTAGGGAATTGAGGAAACTGTGGGTTTTAATCCCTCATGTGGACAAAAGTTTGGAGTATGGCTGGCTACCTTCTAGAAATGCACACGGGCACACAGTGCAATGGAAGTACAAGGAGCATGAAGTTTCCTCCAGCCATATTTCCCACTCCTGGTGCCAATCAGGCACTCATACAAAGACTTCTAGGATGAGGGGAGAAAGTGGGGCATTTTTGGTTATCACATAAAAGTGAATAAGACAGTGACATACTTTTGTTTCTTCTAGGACAGATAGGCAATAAACAATACAGGAATTTTCTGCAGTGAAAGGAAAAGACATCCTCTGGATTTTGTAATTTTTTTCTCATTACATAGGTTGACAGCGCTGCTTCATTCCTATTTAGGAAGGCTAAGAAACTATAAGCCAAGTAAGAGCCTATAATTCGAGACTTCTTGATAATTTTTCAGTTTGTTCACCTGGTATAAAATGGCAGAAGGAATAGGATGCTCATCTCCTCTAGTTCTAGAGTGGAGGCTTCTGACTATTAGCTAATGATAATGGGCTACGTTCTTTAATTTTGTACTGGGTAGTAAAATCTTTCTGAAGCCATTTAGAAAAAATAAAGATACTGAAGGTGACAAAATCCAGTAAAACAATGATCTACCCAAGCTGAATAGGAAAGTTAACAGCAAAGCATGAAGTAAAAATAAGTCAATAAACTCAATGTTGGTCTTACAGTATTAACTCTGTTGTCTGTGGAGTCTAAGTTAGGCACCAAGTCTGTTTGAGGAAGCCTGTGGTAGTAGTTTTTCCAGGAACTTGCCCAAAGTCTGTCCTACCTGACTTCAGCTACAGGAAGCTCTGGTCTTTGGGGGTAGGCTTAGGAAGTGATAAAAGAAAAGGGACAACCATAATCATTATTTATATAGCTCTTTAAGTTTATTCGGGACCGTACAGTATGCTGTTATGAGAGCCTCTGGCCAGGAAATCTTACAGTTAAACAGCATGAGCTTGAAACAATATGTTCAATTATGCAAATAAACACAGAGTGGCTTAAAGGGCCAGATGGTGTGAATCAGCCAAGTCTTATACACTTAAGCGGTACTCAGGCAATTTACAGCAGTTGAGAATCTGCCCTGAGATCCCTACAGATGGAAGGCTTTGCAGAACATCTGCGTTTGCAGCTGTTTTGCAAGAAAGGGATGAGAAGTCACTGGGAGAATGCTGTCCAGACACACAAGAAAGAACAAAAGAAATCATTAAAAACAGAGAAAGCAAACACAGTTCACATAGTGGAGAGGAGTAATTAATGTAGTGAGATTAGAGATGCAGTTACAGCCACCCTTACTAACTTTAGATGAGCTAATACATGACTGCTTTCTTGTCAAGTGGTAGTGTATTTCAGAATCTTGTAGAAATCTACCATTCAAAGGAAAAAAATGATAAATTGTCATATTTTCTATGGTAGATTTTGTTTGGTTTTGTTTTCCTGGAATGTGTGCAAACATATCTTCAAATGTTTGACAGCTGACACACTGAGAGAAAAATTAATAATAAAAGGGGCTGAAAATAATAAAAAGACTGAAGCTTTTGTAAAAAGAAAAAAACTCAACACATCCTCTTGGACATGTGGGTGCTCCAGCTTTTTCTGTACAGAGATGCTCTCTTCTGTCCTCTCATGCACACGCCAGCCAGAAAGCACCCCACAACTTCACATATGCACACCCCAGGTGTGGGTACCTCGTTGTCTCACCCGTACTGTTGGTCAGCTGGTTGGAACGCTGCTCCTGGTGTCCGGCAGTGAGGAAGCTCTGTCTGGCTTAGACAGGTTGAAATGGTGATGGGGCAACTTCTGGCAGCACCAGGGTTTGATTACTGCTGTTGCCACTACAAGGTCTCTCTCCACTGTTAAAAAATTTTGAGCTTCCTTTATAGCTACTTTTCAAGCGGATTTTTTTGCTTCAAAAGTGTCTTGGTAATTCCCTGGTTACTTTTTAATCTGGTTGATGGTTGTCTCGCTCTTCAGTGTAATCTGTTTTGTATCAAACATCCCCTCAGAAAGTTTTGGGTATTCCATTCACACACACTCACATTCCCATGTTAGCAGGCATTGTTATCCACATCATTTTTCCAAGCATGAGCTATGCAAGCATCCCCATGGACTGTCCAGGAAAATATCTTGGGATGGTTCAGAGTTATCTGAACATGAGCTCACAATGCAAGGCAGGAGCAAAAGGGCTCAGCTAAACCTTTAGTTTATAGGCAGTTACTAAAGAATAATGGAGACGCTATTTTGCTTTGGGATTAGTCCAGAAATCTGTGTTCAGCTCTACACTTCATCCCAAATTCTGGAGTTTCAGACTTTAACCACAAGAATGGCAATTACATTGAAATGCGTGACCTGAAGGGAGACATATCTGGAGACAGTCTGCTTAGAGAAGGCTGATCTTGATGTTTAAATATGTGTACAGAGGAGAAAGAAAATCTGGGAAACAAAGACTTAATTTCAGCAGCAGGAAATTGAAGTTAATACAAGCTCAGGTTAGAGAAAAGTTAAATGTTTCAGGTGAGAGTCTCACAATCCTCTCTCTTTAAACAGCTTTACTCTCAATAACTGCCTTTGTCTAAATCCACATTTAAGCACCAAAGTAAAACAATATCCTGAGAAATAAGCAATTTTTTAAAAAAGCATAACAGTATATAAATTTGCATTCCATGTGTTTTTCAAATCTTGATTAGAAAACTTGGTAGCATAACTTTTCCACAGTACAAATATATGCACATAGTAGCTTAAGTCACAGAAACAAAATTATTATCTTGTGTAAGTGCATGCAAGTCCATATGTTACAGTAACTAGGGCTGGATGGAAAATGGAAATAGTCTGCTCTGATAACATACTACAAAACAAACAAACAAACAAACAAACCTCAAAAAAATCATGTTAAACTTTAGTGACTCCTTTTTCTTATTAAATGTGAAAGCTGTTATACTCAGCAGCATGTCATCCACAGACCTTGGAAAAGGAATCACTGCTAATTAGGAATATAGCTGGTGAATACAAGTGTAATTATTTTAAGCCTCCTACAAAAATCCTCTTAATTGAAAAAAATTAAAAGTTAGAAGGAGCTCAGAAGAAAATTTAAAGAACTGATAAATAATTGACATATGGGCTGATTTGACTAAAAAGAGATTAACAGTAAAGAACTGGAGTGACTAGGTGAATGTCACTAAATAGCAAATGAAGGAGGCACTAAATACCTGTAGGTAGAAAAAAAAATAGTGGGAGGAAGAAAAATGCTTGCTTTTTGTTCTGAAATCAGCTCACTGAAGAAGCTGGGTATAGGCATGGCTGCTATACAACCTACATAATTCTTCAAGATCAAGAAAGATTATTCACATCTCTTTCCAAAAGGTAAAAATTTCAGTTTGGGACATGGGGTTTTTTTCATCTTAAATAGTACTTTGATGAATTTTTGACTTATTTTTCTCAATTAGCTTGCAAATTTATCTTCATAAATTATTTTCGTATGTGAACTATTGAGTTCTTTCTAACAGGTGAATGAAGTGAATAGGGAATGCTGAGGTTCCTTAAGTAAAGAAATATTATGGGAAGCAGGCTGTAAAAGGGAACAGTGATCTTTTTACTCTGCCGATTAAAGAACATGATGCCACTGAATGCAACCACAGGAATTCCACTTGTTCAAATCAATAAGTGTATGTTTTCCCAGACCGTTCACCCTTTGAACTTTTAAGTTATTTTCACAGTGTAGGAGTTTAATCTTCTACTCTACCATTCCACGTCAGGAAGACAAACAGTGAAATATCTGCTATGATAAAATCAGTCATTTCCCAGCCCACTTTTTAGTAGTGCTAACAAAAAACCTACCTTTTGTCCTTAGCATGAGCAGGGAAGTAGATTTAAAAAACCCCAAATTCAAAGTTTAAAAAATAGAGTTAAAAAGAGCACTGTTATTTAATAATGGTTTGTATTCACCTTTTAGTCAATAATTAGGTCTCAATAGGCAATGACAGATTCTTAGTCAGTACTTACAGAACAGCAAGTGCTTGGCTATGGAGTGGAAGGAAGAGGAACAAGAAGGCATTGCAACTGCACAGAAGTCCTCTTACACAGAAATTTCACATGAGTCAGAGGGCTATCATACAGTTTGTACACAAAATTAGGATTTAAATGGAAGCTAAATTTCATGGATGAAGAACAGACCAATTCTAGCTAAAGATATTGTGAAAGGAAAAATTAGATGGTTGTAGCCAGCATATGTAGACAGAGTAGCCAGCATATCTCAGAAGTCATAAGAACCTAGAGGAGAACCTCTACCAGAGTCTTTTTTTAATTTTTCAGGAACCTATCTACAACTTCATCTTCTAATGAATATGCTCCCAGACAACTGTGATCCTCAGCTCATGAGAAGTCCTGTCCAATACATAGATTATTCTCACAGAATTTTCAGTCCGTGCAACAAGAAGTTGTACAGTGTGAGAAAACTATCATAAAAATCACATGGAGGCTGGGAACAGTAACGAACACTTATCACCTCCAAAGTAATATCTTTCAGGCTCACTTTTTGTGTGCAAACCCAGAAACCCAGATATTGTTTCAGAACACTACTGCATATCTGTTCTGTTCTTTTCTTCTAGGATAAATTCCTTTCTGCCTTTTGGGCACAGGCACAAATTTGTTCACAATTGGGCATAAAAATAAACCAGGGATCAGTTTGAAAATTTGTTCTGAAATAAGGATAAAAATTAGAAGTGGGGCTAGGAAGGAGGTAGGTGTAGAAAAGTTACCTTTGGCAATATGAGGGGAGGTAAAGACCAGGGGTCTTCTGCTCACTCTCCAAACTTGGCAGCTGAAGTCTCTCCCTCTACATCTGTATCTGTCTGTCCATCTGTTTGTCTCTCCCTCTGGTCTGGATGGTGTCTGACAGTCCCCAAGCTAAGATAGTCTGCTGCCAATAAGTCCATGATAGATCATATTAGTGAGACAAAGTGCCACGTGAGTAGCTGCTTAATTAGCCAGGCAAAAGAAATAGATTCACAACCACATGCCTGGAAAAGCACTGCTTGCTTACTTTGACAAAAATACGGCAGCAAGGTAAACACAAGGGACAGAAACCTAATATGCCTCAAGAATAATATTGGCACAACAAATACCAATAAGCAGATTTGGAAAGAAGAATGAAGAGAAAGATGAGACAAGTTTTCCAATAACCTTCAAATAGAGAAGTATCCCTGTTCCAGAAGCTCTACTCTTCTGAAGGTGAAGCTTGCTTTATTTATATGTGGGATTATATGAAGCCTGTGACAATGGCAAACCGGACAAGATGCTGGACTAGAAGACCCTGTGAGTCCTATACAGAACCCTTTTAGCAAAGGACATTGATATTGAATATAAAGCAGCATTAATTTTGTTAGCATTAATTTTTATTAGGCTGTATAATAGTACCAAATTTAAGCTGGGGAAATGCATTTACTTATTACATTAAAAATACAGCTGGATAAAGCAGCTCTGGGAGTTGTCCATTTGAAACTGTTTTTCAGGATGGATTTATGATCAGATAAAATTTCTTCAGTTGGGTAAAATTGCTCCTTTTGAAATTCATATCCATCTCTGTTTTTAGTGTGTGTTATTTCTGTCTTGCCTGTCCTTTGTGTCTTGATTACAGCACAGTTCAGTGGACCTTGCCAAAATGAACTGTTAATCAGTTGTCTCTTTTTCATCATACTTCCCTTCAGGTCAAAGATTAAACTTACTGAAATCTTATTGAGGCATGAGTTGTTGGAAGAGAAGAATTGGATTTTCTCTGGAGCAAGGACCTTAAAATTTGACACAAATATAAGTCACTGGGATTCTAAAAATTTAAACTGTATGCCATTTGATTCTAATTGTTCTTCATTGAAAATGAATGTAAAAAGATTAGATTTAATATAACATTTTGGTGACAATTACACAAATTATGTGTAAGTAGGGCTGTGGGATTTTGTTATGAAAAAGAAGGGGTAACTTAGGAAAAGAGTGATATAGCTTTAGGTGCTGCCTGTTAGAAAGAAAATAATAATGTGTTAAATAGGATTTATGAAAATCAGATTACAAGACTTTCAAGTTAGGCAGCTTTCCAGAGGTGCAAAGAATAATGGCCCTTTTTATATCAAAGTAATCAGCTTTTGCACTTACACACTGACTCTTGTAGGAAATGTTCTATTTTGCTGCCCACCTCAACTAATTACTTCAAAGTTAAAGGAATAGATTAGTGGGAAATAATCATTCTAATGCTTACTAGCTTGCTTTAGCTTTGGTAAAGATGCAAACCATCCATCAATAGGGAATAAAATACATTGTCATAGCATTAAAACTTCTTTTAAAAATCTCTGAAATAATAAAACAATGGTAGCAATGTAAAGCTGCTTGAGGTCTTGATAAAATTTAGGTATAATTTCAAATAGAAAGCTAAGAATTGAAGACTGTAATCTTTCACAGTCAAGGGTTAGACATAATAAGATGACAGCATCTCTGCAGATTAGTGCTGCAATGCCTGTGAGCAGAATCCTGATCCTTCAATTTAGTGTCCAGGACTCTTCACATAAAGAGAATCAGGAGAGGTAGATTCTTGACAATGACAGTCCACAGATCTCACACACTGAGAGGGAAGCCACCCAGAGTGAAGCACTGGGAAATGCTAACTGTGGCTGAAATCTTGCCTTTCAGAACTAAGGCAGAATTAAAGTGAAATACTGCCTCCTGATGGGAATCCTAAGCTTTGCTTTTCCAGGTCACATTTTCATTCTTTATTCTTCAGGGGCACTGAAGGGTGGTACAAGAAAATAGTTTGAAATCAAGAATGGATTTTTTCTTATCTCCTTTCAGCTATTGGTAGTTACCGTACAGTCTGAGGCAGCTGTCTAGGATCCCTCTAAACACAGGGCAGAGAACAGAACTTTCCTTCCACCTGGCTTAGACAATGTCTTGTAGATACTCAAAATTCTGCTGGACAAGGCCTACAGCAACAAGACCTAACTTCAATGTCAACCCTGCTTTGAGCAGGGGCTCCTATTAAAGGACTTCTGCAGGTCCTTTTTGACCTAAATTACTCTGTTATTTTGTGACCCTGGGATAGGATAGCCCACAGAGTATCCCCAGGATGGGGCTCTGGACAGAAGCTCTGGAATGGCTTATTTCTGTTGTACTCAAAGTGAGACAAGATAATGTCTTTGGCCAATCATTTATATGGCAAAAATAATGGATTCAGAGGCAGTCCATGGCTTCTTGAAAGAGTACGCAGGGCTAAATGTTGCCATCTGACAAAAGGTGGGCTCTCTGTACCCCAGAAGCAGAAGAGAATAGAGGAAGTAAACATATTAGCAATCAGAATCTGCAGGTCCAGGGGTGAAGTGAGGATAATGACTTCTGCTCCTAAAGAGTCTCCTCTCCCATAGTTTCTGCCAAAGCACGTGTGCTGACTGCTCCCTCAGCTGCAGTAACAGTTAGCTTAGTTTTCTAGGACCCAAAATTAGACAAAATCTTGGTGGTTGTTCGCCACCATGCAGAGTTTACTATAGCCATAACTGCTGCCTTTGTCTATGCAGAGCTGGCAAAATGTAAGTCCACCCTTAAAACCAAATTAAGATCTCTTTTCCTTTATCGAAGCTGGGTCAAGGTAAAGGAAGTATGTAAATTCACTCACCAAAACACAGAGGGAAGGGATGTCTACAAGCCCATAATCTGAGTTGTCCTATGGAGGGAGTTAAATCCAGGAATGAACAGAGGTACAGGCTGGTCCTACTCTCTGTCCTAACACAAAAGGCAGCTCAGTTCCATCCGGGCTCTGTTAAGAACGATACAAAGCGGGACTTTTTCTCTAGGACAGATTGTGATGGTGCCTTCCCTCTGGGCAGTCCAGGCTTGCTTGGAGACTCCTGTCTGAGAATAACTTCTGCAACACTGGTTTTTAAGGCTCAGCCCACTTCCCTCGGCTGCAGCCTAAATCCTAAACTCTGCTGGAGTGAGGCACTGAATGCAGTTTTGCAGTTCAAATGCAAAATCTTTCAGCAATGGGATGTCTACTGTGGCCATGAGCTCTACTGGCAGAGCCTGCATTGAGCATGCATGCTGTGCCCTGCTGTTTCTGTATGACTCACGTATGGATGCAAACACAGACACCTACTAAGCATTTACAATCCCGAATATACACCTACAGCATAAAATGCAGCACTATCTTAAGTGCAGCCTCTGGCCCCCTCAAATCATTGTTCCAAAGGATACACTGATGGCCACCTCCTGAAGTCTTAAAATAGGCCTGGTCAGGGCAGAGAAGGCTGTGGTTACGGTCCCTTCTGCGGCTGATTCAAAACCCAGCCTGCAAATGTTGAGGGGAACGTAAAGTATAATTATTCCAGAAAAACAATAAGAACGATGACATAAAGCTTTAAATACTCACAGTGCCTTTCTTAGTTATATGCCTGCAGCTGTCATCTACTCTTTCAAGATGAACACAACTCTGAAGTGCCGCTCTTAGTGACTTAGTAAAAATGGAGATTTTGGTGAAGTCTGTGTTACGGGCACTCTATTAATAAGTTAGACTTTGAAAGAGCACGTTGCACTATTTTTTTTTATAATTCTAATGACATTTTTAACTTTTTATTCTTCTTTACAATAGCTTGATGACAGTTTCCTAAGTGATTCTCAAAGACCCTAGGCTAATTAGGGTCCAACAAAAGTACATTCAAAGGATTTTTAACTTTAACTAGCTTTTGTACATTCTCCCTCATTACTCCCTCCAGATTTGTAATGGTTCATGACATTAACTTTGATTCCCTTGGGTTTGTTTCTTCTTATACATTCTAATATTTGCTTAGCTTGTACAAATAGCTGTGATATTTGCCCTGAAAATTCCTCATTCTAAATTAAAATGCCCTGCTGATTCTTTATTTCACATTAAAAGCTTTTAAAGGAATTATCACCTCGGTTAGGAAGAGCCACACAGTTAACATAAGAGTAACCCCAAACTTTTCCAGAAGTTAGAGAAACTTGTGCATGTTTTGAGTTTTCATTTATTTGTCATTTAGGTAGCTTTGCAGTGCTTTCTGCTTTTAGGAAACAGCCACAGGCAGACACACAATGGAAATGAATTTTCTGAGCACATTAGACCAGGAAACACTGAAATGCAGGAGAAAGTCTGTTCCAGTAAGACATCCAGGAGAATCTGCTTGATAAAGTTAATTTTTATGTTTATTTCCATTTTTTTAACACAAAGAATGAGACTATTAGGTACTTCTTTGAATCTCTTGAGCTTTTGAAGTTTAACATCTATACATGGTAACTTTACATACTCTATTTATCCTTTTCAGGACACAAAAGTTCACATTCCTTGCATTCTCTAAGTGCTCAGAAATATGTTTCAACCGTGCATTTGTATGAAGTATATATATGTATATGCTGCAGCAACAGCAATAATTCAGAAGGCAAATTTTGAAGTTGTATAAAGAAAAGGATCAAGATTATGGGAACATGATCATTTAAACAGTACTGCTTGCTTTGATTTTTTTTTTTTTTTTAACTTCTGTGGTCAAATTAAATTTTCACTGAATCTATAGTCTGATCTGGCTTACCTTTCAGGGCCCTGAGGGCACCACCAGCCCTGACTGACCCTGCCCAGCATCCCCTGGCACCCCAGCCCCTGGGAGCCCGCAGCCCTTGTGGTCCCTGCACATTCTCATTCAACCAAGAGACATTACACTGACATGAGGGAGAAAAGTAACCAGTTACAAAGGTCATGCAACCAGTGTCTTATGATAAACACTTATTTTATCATTTACACTTATTTAAGAGCATTTAAGTGCTTTCCATCACTTTATATTGTCACCGAAACTGACCCTGATAAATGACAGGTAGATAGAAAGGAAAAAGTGTAATATCATAAAAGAAGATATTAATGGATACTGAAAATGTAAGTTTTTATTAACTGGTGATCAGAAAAGTAAAAATGTGAGCTTTTTTCTTTATTTTACATAATGAGTTGATCAAAGTGTTCTCTATGGTTCTGCAAACAGGGAAGGAGGGCAGCAAAAACAAACACCAGGAAGAGATTTATGTGAGGCAATTATTTCTAAAATAGCTGTGGCTGAAATGGAGTAACAAGAAGACAGGCTGGTTTTCCAGTAATGAAAATGAAGACAACCCAAAAATCAAACAGTGGTCTTGGGAGTCTGTCCAAAGCTTAAGGGCTTTGCTATTTTGTCGTAGGCTGCAGCTTCTCGCTCTAAAATAATGTTTCTGTTGTGCTTTGCTTTAGAGGTATCTGGCTGCATTGTTTTGTCCAAGCCCTCACTGAGCAGCCTTTGCTGATCATTCAGGAAGCAGACCCACTGCACACATGAATTTTTAACCTTTTTGAGTCTCCGTGAAGTCCAATCACTGGGCCTGTCTTTGGGCTTTTAAATATGGTGACTTGAAGGTCCTCTGTTTAACATCAGTCTTGAGGACCAGGAATTTCTAATCTGACTGCCAAGGTCCTAGGACTAATGCCTCTTTTCCAGACGTATACCCCGAGGACACTCATTTTCCAGAAGTCCAGGCATGTGATTACTATGATTTACAATACACCTCTCCAAGGATACAGAGTAATTGAAGCTCATGAAAGCTAAGGGTCTCAATAATTTCTACTATTATTTTCACAATTACAGCCAGAAAAAAAATACAGAGCAGAAAAATTATACACCCTTCTCTTCTTTATTTTCCTTATGATGAGGAAAACACATGGGACTTTGTCAAGAGGTCTTCTGCGATGTACAAGATAACCTTGCTTAGCTGTGTCTCGCTCTTCCCTTATTCTTCCTTCTTGTTATCAGTGACCTTCTGAAGGTCTCTGATGCAGCTAGTGAAACCTCCTTCCTTTCACGTAAGTTTTTAGATGAGTATGATCAATCTCAACAGCTGATCAAAATGTATAATTGCTTAATCTTGATTGGCTCCTTCTTTACCACATTTACTGTATAGCCTTTGCAGACCTATTCAAAAATGCATGAATCTCAGCAGTTCACCCGTCTGATTTTGATTTATCCATATGAAATAAACATGCTAGCCTACTACTTATCTGTGCTCCACTCACAGGTGGAATATTCTCAGTATGGTGTTAAATCTTTGAGGACAGATAACAAACAGAGCAAGGTCAGGAAGAGAACTTCAAGGTTATAATGAAAGGTTAATTCAGCATACTGTATCACACTTTATACTGCATTAGAAAAATACAAAAATCTCCCTTTCTCTCAATGCATTGTGAAAGTGAGCAGAAAAAACCCTCTATAGTCATCAAGATTATTTCTTGTAGGTGATGATTGATGAAACAGTGAGTTGAAGCTTATCACAATGGCAAATATTTAATATAACATCAGGGAAGCTAACAAACATGAGAAGAAAGCCCTTGTAAGGGACTAGGAGAGAAGCATTGTAAGTCAGGCTTCTATCACACTTGAATTAACTACTGATCTTAACTGAAATGCTCCAGTGCTGTTGCTTTGCAGCCCAAGTCTCTTAAGGTATTAGTTACCTACAGAGTGATCGTCAGCCAAGGAAAGTTCATTTCTCCCTACTGACCAAACCAATATTTTTCCAGAGTTTTTTTGAAACAGGATAATATCCTGGCTCCACTGAAGAAAGTAAGAGATTTACTATTACCTTTTCTGCAAATAGAGCTTCTCACTGAAATTTCAGAAATTTAGTGGGACAGGAACTATTATACCGGAATATAGGGAAAGTAACATTACACAAGGTACCCAGTAGGTCTCAGATGGTCTCAGCTTGCAAGAGGGGTAAAAAGTCTTCCTCCTTTGAGATGTAAGCAAGAGTAGTAACATAGGGCCATTTTCTAGGCTTAGTAGTTGCTACGAAGGAGAAATGGGGTACACAGTTCCCTGTGAGAGGCAAAAATCCTCTCTCTGAGTCACCTAGGAACGTGTATGAGATGGTATGGACAACTGTTGAGATCACAAAGTGGGTGAACTCCAGTCTATGATGAGCTGCTACAAGAGAAAAAAAATGGCAAAGAGAATGAAATTGTTTACATGTGGTTTTGGTATGGCTTGTCACAATTAAGCCCCAGCAGTGCTGCTTTGAAGAAACACTAAGGGGATTGCCATAGGATTATGATCTTTACAGTACTCTAAATCTGAATCGTAGATTACTGCAAAATATGAGATATTAGGTGTGTTGCTTCAAAGTGCTTCTAACCTCAACAAAAATAAATATAGAAAGAAAAGAGGAATGAATTTATTATCAATATGCCAGCATTACATTTTGCTCAGTTGTCAACAGATATGTTTTACAAAGCTCCTGGACAAAAGCACTAAGGCTAAAAAAAAAAAGTAAATCTGTGTGAGAATGACATGCTAGAGTGAGATTCAGCATATTTTCACTTGTGACCTAAAATGCAATTGCATGTTAGTCCTAGTGCAGTTTTTAGTCCGCTTTTAATTAACTGATTTTTGGCAGTGGTCTATTTCATCTCCTCCCAACAACCTGCTAAAGTAAAATAAAGCCCTAGCTAATAATCATGATAATTTTCTAAATTTAACTCCTGTTTTTTCAAGCAATTACTGTAGCAGAGGGGATTGGAGATGGATTTTTAGGACAAATATAGAGGAGAAGAGAAAGGAATGTCTAAACTTTCTGGAGGATAAAAGTTGCTTTGAGCTTGAGAGAGAGACAGTGATTAAAAGAATTGTCACAGTAGTGGGCAGAATCAAGGGGTTTAGGAAAGTGGGTGTAGCTGATAGAGCACAGATCCTTAGAGAGAAGGCAAGATGAAGATTTATCCAGCAGCAGCTTGGTACAAAGCTGCAAAGAAGTTTGCCAAGGACTACAGTAAACCAGAATGTATGTAGAGAATTTCTCCATTTCAGATTTTAATAGCAAAATTTGCATGCACCACATACATACATGGAAAAAAAACCCATCCTTCTGGAAATTAAAATTGGCCACTGTTTTGCATGAAAAGTTGCAGATTTTGGGGGGAGTTTTCAAATGAACTCCTAAAGTTTCTTCTTTTTTTTTTTTTTTTTTTTTTTTTTTTTATCATTAGTGTCTGAAACAATACATTGAAAGAAGGGAAAGAAAAAAAAGGGAACATTTGAATTTCGTCTGATGCTTTCATTCCCCTTTTATCATCATATTTAGCAATTACATAGGACGGTAACTGAGCTATGTCAGCCATAAAAACAATGTTACAAATATCTGAAATGACAGGGACTCTCTTGGAAAAGGTTTTGTTCCTTTAGGGAACGATAGAGCTTAAGTGTGACTTTAATTGAGGTTAACTGGAGTTGTTGGCAGTCAGCATTTTGAAATCCTAAACAAGGGCGCAGAAGTCTAACACTCGATTTTCTAGTGTATAGTATAGGATCTATTTCAGTCACAACTACATATGAAAGAATAGCAGAGAGTTCAAATATACTAATGTATTTGTTTTGAAGAAAAACTTAGTGTGATGCAGAAAACTAATGGAAATTAAAAGCCCTATAAATCATATTTCATGATGGAAGCCAATGTTTAGCAACTAATTAATTTGTTTTTTTTTTTTTCCTTCCCTATCAAGCAGTTACTCAGGAAAGGCATGATCCTCAGAATTTTTCTGGTTAGCTTTGCTAGTCATACTTTAATCTTTCCAGTCTTGTACAGCATCATCAAAGGTAGCAGTAGGAATTATTTCCCATAGAACGTTCAAAAAACAGTAGCCACTGATGTGGTACACTATGTATTCCAGGTTGTCCTGTATTTATTAAAAGTTTAAGATTCCATTATACTTAACCTGAAATGCCTAAGGAGTGTAAGAATGTGGGTGGTCAAAAAGCTAATTCCTCTATTATATGAAAATATCTTCCAATAAAATGAAGAGCCTCTCATAGGTGACTAGGTGAGGACACTCAGAGGAAAGGTGGTGGTGGTGTAAAAGATTTTGAAGTAAAGAAAAGAAAAGGGACCAGAGATTGTATTTTTTCAGTATAATTTGTTTGGAGTATTGACCTGAAGAATTGCAGTGATAACATACCATAGAATTCCAGAGCAAAACACAGCAAATCGTTAAAGAACATCTGTATCAGTGCAGTAGAATTTCAATATTCTAGAAACTGATGCTCCAGAAGTTGAGCTTAGGAGAGTTTATCATTAGAAAGCAAATAGTTTTACAAGCCGACAAATGTGCTTTAATTTTCAGTGGATTTTTTATGAATTGACTTATTTTTTATAATTTATCCAGCCAAGACTGCAGCTATGGTTTCATTCTAATCATCCCTAACCAGGCATTAGAAAATGTACATGAGGTAAATAGTACAATTATCTTCCTTATAAGAAAAAATGTGGTTGTATTTTGGATCTTTAAATTTTAAACACAATTACTTTACATAGAAACCATATGCTGCCCAGGTATCCTTGTATCTATTTCCTTCAAGAGAGGGAAGCCCGTCATCATTTATAATAAGCTAGTGCTGCCACCTATTGCAAAACAGGCCTCGCCTTTTCGCCTATGTCAAGCACAGTGCAAATTAAGTTATATTAGAATGAAAAGAGCATATAGAATTACTAAGGGGAAGTAGAAAGTGGATGATGGTTCACTGAAAGTTGTAAATGAAATCTATGTGCAACAAGAATAGTTATTTTTATAGGTTCCTCTTCACCAATTCATTTCCTAGCATTGTCACAAAAATAGTAGTCAGCAAAGTCATATAAATCACATTCCTCAAAACAGTTTTTTTTTAATCCTGTGAATCCCAATCTGATCATGGTGATAATGTCAAAAATATCCTTAAAATTGAGCTAAAACTTACTTTTTAAACTACATACTTCAGATGTACTCTTGTAAGTTGCCTGGACAATGGATAATAATATGAACAAAACTAATGTTTTCCAAGTTTCACATATTCTTATTTACACAAAAGTGACTCCTGTCATGGCCAGTTCTTCAAACTGTCAGGCACAAGGCAACTAGTAGATTTAAGGTGTTCATTTGGAAAACCGACCTTACTTCTACACTCATTCTATAGACTGTCACCAATCCCTGAATATTCTAAATTTCTGAGCTACAGGACAGTCCTGTTAAGGATTGTTTAAACAACAAGCTGACAGGTAGCCAGTCATCAAAAGCAATTGCCAACTAATAAAACGCACTGACATATTGAATTCTCCCATGCTTCTGGGAGCTTCAGAGATATTAGTGATTCTTTAAAAGATATGTTTATCTATATTATATTTATATCTATATTTAGACAGTCCTTATTTCCTCAGCGCTGGCAAGGATGATATGTATACTAGTGGGTCTGAATTGCACACTGGGAATGCCAAACCCCTGACAGAATTTTTTTTTTTTCAAACTCTGGAGGCAAAATGCATCAGTAATATTATGAGATAGAAGTTTTCTTGGCTTAAACCTCTACTACAATCCTTAGCAATGAGACATGGCACCATTTCTCACTTGTTTTTGTAGCCTGTAATATGGTGCCACAGTTTATTGGTTGGACATTTCCTCCAGATACGTGTCTTCTTTTCACACAAAGAAACACAAAGAGGGATGAAAGCTCCTATTAATGCCACAGTAGCTGTAGCCAACACCAGTGAGAAGATTAAGAAATAGCACTTACTACTGATATAGGGAACAGAGACTGGAGCTGAAAGGAATCAATCTCCAATGCAGTAAGAGTATATATACTCTTTACAGGCAAAATGCAAATGGCTTTTCCTGAGTCACAGGACATTATTCTAAAGCCCACGATACTTTTTATGAGGATTTAGCTGAATTATATAATTTTTGGCCTTTTATAGCAAATAAAAGAAAAATATCCAGAAAATATACAGGTTATTAATGAGTGCTCACTAATTATTACATATGTATTTTGTAGGGTATATATTTGTTTATAAAGTTGGAATGGATCACTGTAGTTTATATATAATTAATTATATGTCAAAGATTAGTAATGTTTCCTATTCCAATGCTCATGCTTATTTTAAAAATCAGAACTCTTGCAAAGTAAAAGGAATAATGATTATTATTAAGAGTAGTAATAATAGTACTAGAATTTTATGTGTATTAATTTTTCTTTATATTTACATGAAGAGAAAGATAATCGTAGGAAAGATTGCTTAGATCAATCTTGAAATCTCTATTTCAAGTCTTTAAAAAATAAGTTCGACAAACATCTGACAACCATGATTCTACCCTGAAGAAAGGAATAGACTCAGTAACATTTCTAGGTTTTCTGTAGCCTTAGTTTGTGATTTCACAAAATTACCTGCAGCAGTATCACCTTGATGCCTTCCTGCTCTTATCTGCCTCTGCCCTTCATTTCTCCTTCCCATTACTTAACCCCAGTTTAGCCTGCACAGCAATTTGTATGGCCATACTCTGAACAAACATGCAGAAATCTGAAAGAAAAACAAATCTTGAAAAAAAACTTTTTTAAAGACAGATGCACTTTAAACTGTTACTCATAATGAATACTTTGTCTTTCAAAATCACAGCTTTCATTTCTGTGATACTGTGATTTTCTATATTAATTTCATAGGATTACAGGAATTCTGAATTTCTACAATGCATTCTGAGCCATCACGTTGTCCTACCACAAGGTCCACATAGAGCTATTTACCTTGTAAACAGCTTGGTTAGTAACAACAAAATCCAGCCTATATCCAGCCCATAAAACAGAAACTATAGCTTGCAAACCATTTGTACAAAAAACATTTATTATATGGTTCTTCTTACAAGATAAGCAAAAGGAGACAGCAGGTCTTGTTCAACAAGGCCTTTCAGCAGATATCTAATTTAAAGCACATGAGCAATTCCAAAATCAAAGCACCTGTTTGTATGCATAAGAATCTTGTTGAATCTCCTGCAGTAGTAGGAATGAAGTAAGTGAAGGATGCCATAGCAACAGTAACACAGAAAGCTCTTTCTGAGGAAGGCGGAATTCACAGCACTTTTCTATATTTAATGCAGTTCTCTATGTTTATTTTGCAAATTAAAAAATTTTAATTTGCAAAATTTTTAAATTACAGTATTCACAGATAGTGCTCCCCAACAGTCCTGAATTCTTAGTGTGGAAACAGCAGGTCATAATCATTCCATTGACTTCATGCATTAGTTATAAAGTAAAAGAATAAAGAAGTTGTTTTTTCTGAGTAAGTAAGCAAGGTACATCAGCTGACCAGTTACTGCCATATTAATAGATTTTTTAAGCCTCAAGCTTGTCATCGGTTATAAGAAGTAATAGCACAGAATGTTCCTTGGAAATTTGCAAAATCTGGGAAGGCAAGCTGCTCAGTGTATCTCTTAACATTGTCTGAAAAAGCACCATACCTGTACATCATTGCTATAATTTTCTGTATATTTGTGTGGGAATAGAAAATAATTTAGCTTGTACACTTGTTCACGAAAACAGCCTTGTTACTCTTGAAGTCAGTAACAGATACTTTTACTTTGCTTTCGTTTGATAAAAGCACACAAGAATAAAAAGTTTATCTTTGATATGTATTGCTGGTGACCCATTGCACCTAAATCATCTAAACAGTTATGATCCTCCCTCTGTAATAAGTGGAGAGGGATTGGAAACTTCAGTTCAGCCACCTATAAATGTCTCAGATGGGATGACATCTATCTGTTCCCATACACTGACTGTTGAAGAAGACTAGATGACCACCTAAAAATAGATGCCTAAATTTTAGACCGAGGCAAAACATGCAGACATCATGTTTGGACATCGCTTAAACTTTACAATGCTATTTTCATACCCGTGCAAAGAAATCCTCTAACCCCACAGGGACTTTTGGGCATAAATGAAAGTTCACTAATAAGTGTAAGGTTTATAGAGATTACCTTTCTATTTGTGGCATTTTCTTAAATACTTTGGAAGCAGTATTTTTTGATTGTATTTATTTCATATATATGCAGATAGATTTGTGCTCAGAGGGGCTATTAACTAGACAAATCTGATTGAAATTAACCAGAATGCATTAAGAAATAAGTAATAAGGACCATGAGGCATAACTTTGTCTTCAGTAATAAAGAAACTAACAATGCACCCGCATGAAATAAGATGCTATTTATCTGTGAATGTCTGAGTGGATCGAAGGCATGAATAATAGCACTACCACTTTTCAATACATTAATGGGAGCAAGCTGTCACAATGTCTTTATTTTTGCTGCTTTTTTTCACTTCAGCCAATCTGTTATTTTCAAGATCTTTATATTTTCTCTTGCAGCACTTACCCACACAATTAAATAAGAAATACAGGTGAAAAGGTGCTAATTTACTAACAATGACATGTGAAGTTCAAATCAGAATTACATTCTGGTGAAATTAACACTGAAATAGCAGGCAATATGATAAAATGAACTTAATGGCATTATATTGCAGAGAAAAAAAAAAAAAAAAGAAAAGCTACATTTAGCTGAATTAAACCCAGACCTGCAGAGATTTATGCACCTGCTTCCCTTCTGACATGTGGGAGTCCATGTGAGTTGAGTAAGCGTATGAGTAGCTATTCATTGCTTCAGAGCCTTAAAGAGTGCCTTTGTTCAATATTTACAAGTGTTGTTTGTTCCCCAGGGGGACTGGCACCACTTAAGTCTTTCAAATGCTGTGTAGAGCTAGATAGGATTTTACTAGAGAAGAGCTGGAATTTAGCTTTTTTTTTAATACGTTAGTATCAAACAGAAGGATTTGTCCCACATTTCATAAAATGGGCATTGCCATTCTCACTGGGCCTGAATTTTCACCTAAAGCCCCCTCCACTAGCTCCTTGTACAAAAGCTAATTTCATTACAGTTTTGAAGATGCACTAGATACATCTTGTTATAACAAATAGAAACTCCAAATTAGTAAAACTTAACACTAATTTGACAAGTGTTGCTCCGCACCATGAAACACGAGTGACTTGGAAAAATGCCTGCTTATAGGTATTACTGAGTCTTGTCTTGCAAAACAGGAGGGGTTTTGATTTATTTTAAGAACTGTACCAGTGGTCAGCATTTGTCCTTTCATAAAGTGCTTTCACTTTACCAAGATGTGGGATATCTTTTTCTCCTAGACTCTTTTATCCTTGCTAAACAGGGTTTGATGGTGATTATAAGAAGGTGTAACATAGAATGCCATCAAATAGTCTGTGATCTAAGACTGGAGACATTAATTGTGATTGATCAGGGATTAAGTTTACAAACACAGGTAGGTCTTTTAATCACACTACCAGTTACAGTGTCCCCGTCTAGCCTCAGTAACAATATTGCTCACTTAATAGAGAAACAGAAGAGTATACACAGCAAAGTTGTCCCAAATCACAGTAGTCAAACACGGAGGTGTTCTGGTCATAATATGAAAATAACTCTTTTTTGGCAAGTGTCTCCCTAAACGTATTTTCCTGAAACTTTACATATGCAGATGTTCTCCCCCAAAAGTCACACTATCAAGTAATATCTGAGTCTGCTGGAGCTTCTGGAGTCCAGTCAGACACTGCTCAAACCACCTCTGCTGTTGTGTAAAGGACACGTGATAGGTGGTTGCAGAATTGGCATCTCTGTGTGGAGATCATTTGTTATTTTTAAATAAAGTCCATTTTCTCAATGGAATCTTAATTTGGAAACAGTCATTCAAGTTACAGTTCCTGTGTGCAACCCAGTAAACTATATTTAAGTCTTAAAACAACACATACAATTGAGAATGTGCCTGACACAGCAAAACCTATTTTTGACAACTGGATAATTGCAGTCTGTCTTCACTGAACAGTATATACTTGAGAGCTGAAAGGACAGCTACACACACATATATAAATCTCATACATGAATATTTAAGGAGGAAATTCTACCTAAAAGTAAGTGTAAAATTTCCAGTTTGAATTCCTCGCCATCATCCAGTGATGGCAAAAGATTATTAAAATAATTAGGATTAGGTATTTTTTTTTTTTTTTAACCCAGTGTTCCTATTTCTGATTACGCCTTCAAAAAAAGCAGTAAATTAAAATTTAAAGCATTAAAGGGGCCTCCCCTAGCAGGAGTCTCTACTTAATTCATTGCAAGTCTAACCAGCAATATCTACTTGACCATACCTAGCTTTAGGTACCCAAATGAGGCACCTAAACTCAAAGTATCTTGTCCATAACTCCTTATCTAGTCAAAGAAGATACCAATCCAATTTTATGTATGCTGATATTCCCCCTCCATTCACTTTATAATGACTATGCCAGTTTCTTAGGCACACCAATTAGACATATAAAGTTAGATGGGATGAAAAAGAGTGTATGTAAATAATTCGATGCAAAGCAGTCTTACACATTTGCTCTTCCTTCTCCTCTGATACTCCCTGCTCCACCACTTATTTCAAAATGCCAGAAATGTGCTTTAATGATGAGTAAGTTAAACCTTAAGACTGACAATAGAATTATCACATTAATAAAAAAAATGCTGCTGTTCTACAAGATTTGTGATATTTACTCCGCATGGTTAAGGGAAGACATTCAACTCTCCTCTGTGTATCAAACCAGAGAGAATAACAAAATTTTTCTTATGAAAAATGAAAAATAGGAGACTGTCATCTTTTAGTGTCTTAAAAATTCCTTTCTGCAAACTTGGTTTTACATTTTCACGTCAACACAGAGTAAATAACATTATTCTTACCAGACATATCTTAAGATCATAAAATCACTATGTAAACCAGTTGTCAGGAAAGACACGATAAACCCAGAGGTTCACAAATACGCAAATGATTTTGCAACTTGCAGCACCACTCACCTGACATGTTAGTGAGAATTCCCCATGTAATAAGAACTACTGTTTCTCTTGTTAATAAACTCTATGAACTCACTACAAAACTAAATTTAAAAAAAAAACTGTGTGAGAAAACCCCACAGATTTTTGTTTCTTGCTCATAAAAAGGCAGAATGTTCTTCAAAATGTTTTGTTTAAAATGTTGACACTGGTGAAATCCTGTGCATTTGTTGTGAATGTGATATCTTATTTTTATGAATATCCTTTAATCAGTTTCTGTCTGTTAACTTGTGAATGCAGGCATCAATTTTGAATCTGTTGCTTAGTTTGGGTGTGGAACAGCAGTCATGTTAATAGGTATATGAGCAAATATATGACAATACACGAGAATTGCATATTCAATATTTGTATGCTGCATACATGAAGTATAGCACATATTTTAATGATACAGTATTTTATCCTTCAGGTCAATTTACCTCCACAACAATGGCAAAATAAAATTAATAAGACATACATTTATTATCTAGATCGATCCAGACTCAATCCTGTAAACATTATTTTCAATGCATTTAACTTAAATCTCCTATAGTTTAATCAAGACATGAACTCAGAAGTACTTGACAAACGAGTGAAGTTAAGAACAAGTATATGCAAGTTGGAGACTGAAACACTGTGTGTAGGCAGGGTCAAGCGTGGTACTTTATGTATATCTGTGAGTATATGCCATTGGTTATGTCACAAAGGCAAACAGATTTTCCAGCCTGAGAACTGTTAAAAACAAGAAAAATATCCAAGATGGTTGATTTATGATAGATAACAAGCTCCATTTGAAAAGCATAAATGAATGAGTATTTAAACAAAAAAAAAGCAATTTTCTAGACATCCAGCAAATGCAGTGACTTTTAAACACACAGCATCATCCAGCTTCTTGTTCAAATCTCATTGGTACATGTGTAAGTTTAAATCAAACTAGAAAGTTGGTTTTCAAAATAATTGACATAAGCCATGGTTCATTGTCTGGGGTAAAAATATATATATTATCTAAGGCATATATTAAGGAACTGGAACCATTGCTTAGTACTTCAGCATCAAAATACAACTTAAGCACTCACGCAGCTATTTTTACCTAGTCACTTGTTTTTACACATGCTTTAAGCTAAGTAGATGTATTTTCAATGCATCACAAAAGAATGAGTTCTACAGCTGATGCATTGGTATCTTCTCTGTCAAGCAGATGTCATTCCATAAGCCTATCCTAATCCTCTAGTCAGACAAGGAATTGATTTTTCTTTTTAAAGCAACCTTAAACATTATAGCTTAAGGGTAAAAGTGTCAGAATTATGCTGTCTTCAATATATGTTTCTCAAGTATTTCGGAATAGGTAGAAATATTCCCCAAAGGTAAGGTTGTACATGAAGAATGTTTACTAAATGAGGGCCCAAGAATATACTATGAAACATCCTAAAATACACTCTCAGCTGGTGCAAAATTTGTAACTCGTATATTAAAAAAGGACTGATGTCTTGCTTGCTCAGGAAAAAATGTCTAAAAGTCATAGAATGGTGCATTAGTTGGTTCTTGGTATTGTCCTTGGATGTGTCTTTCTGTCTTCAGTAATTTGTGCACTTCTGAGATTTTACCATAAACACATCACAGAATGGCTCCAAATTCTTAGGCAGTGTGTTTTCATTCTTTATCTTAACATAACTTTCTGATAAGTTTATGGAAAAGGATTAAGAGGCATTCCCAGTAGAAGTAAGGGTAAGTGGAAGAAAGATTGCTGTGGTGATTCAGCTCAACATAATGTGGAAGGAACATGCCACAACCAGAAGCACTGAACAAGAAACACTGATAAAATTATGATCAGGAGTCACCCATATGAGATTTTGTCAAAGGCCTGAGTTTTCTCTTATCAGTCAATGGAGCTATATGTCAGATATGAAATAAGTCTTTCAGAAATAATTTCAATCACAGAAGAGTACATCCAGTGACAGCACACATTAGTGAAAATAGCATATATTAAGTTATTCTAGGTTGATGCTCAGTAGTCACATTCTCAGTAAACAGTCAATTCACATGAGGTCATTTTCTTTATTACTTGGCTTAGTCCCTGAAGAGTCACTGACTAACAAGTAGTACTTTAAGCAATCTGATCTAAAGCTGTATTTTTCTCCTGCAGATGTTTTTAGAACATCTCAGTGAAGCTGAGGAAATTGACTGTGGTCATGGTTTTTAGCTTGGAAAAAAGGAGAGGAAAAACAAAGCAATTTGTTTAACCAGAAAGGGAATATATTTATACTAATACATGTTTCTTCAATAAAAACTGATCTCACTGGTCTTGTTGCCAGACAAAAAGTCAATTTTTTGTCAATCAAACTTTTTACTCTACTCCTGCCTCAGTCTGCTACGCAATATATCTACCTTTTAGTACAGCATTGTGCTCATCCCATCTGTATGCCTCAGCAAAACCAGTACTTGCAGAGAGGAACGCCTCCTCCACTTTCTGTCAGCAAGGTGAAGAAATGAGTTATGAAGATAGCCCCTACTTTCACTCAGTTTGTCGAGGTTTAAATGACTACACAAATGAAGACATCTGAGAAAACAGTCCCAGTTTGGAGAAAATGAAGAAAGTCTCCTGAAAATAATTTGTTTAAACAGCTTTTTGCACTGAAACTCTGCATTTTCATGGGTATTTGCTAAGGGAGGTGTCAAAACCTATGATTTTCAAATGACCTAGAGATACCAGAAAAATTGTATCCTCCATGAAAAGAAATTACATTTTACTTCTGATTTGCAGTTGAGTGAAGTGACTAGATTCTTTACAACTAACAAGCATAGAGGAAAAAATGCAAGTGCAATTTGTTCGATATCTGAGAAAATCAGGCTACATGTGCTTGTGCCAAGGTGATATTTTAATGCATATATGCACAAGTTAAAAACTTGCTTCATCTAGATTACTGATAAATTAAAAATAAAATGTAAGCTTATGCACACTGGGACATCTCCCACAGTTTGCACTAGGTGCATACAGAGGAGATGGGCACTTGGGAAGCAAAATGATGTTCCAGACACCAAGAGGAGAACGGAAGAAGGTGTTTAACATTAAAGAAAGAAGGCAAAAAGTTGTAAAAAAAGAAGTACAAAAATAGATTGCATTCACTGGAAGCAGAGATTTAGATAAGGATAGAACCACAAATACACTTAAGAGCTGAGAATGAAGTATTTGAACTGCATTTGGAATGAAGGAAAAAATAACGGAGATCACAGGAGAGTGAGATGGAATTGCAATGGTAAGGTTGACAAGAAAGAGTAGATTCTGAGATAACAGAAGAAGGAGAAGTAAAAATATATACAGAGAACCTAAACATGAAAAAAATAAGGCAGAGGTGCTAAGGAATTTTTTGTTGTTGTTATGACAAAAGGATGACTGACAGTATGTGATAAGCAGATCTTCCATGAGGAACAATTATTTCAGAAGACAAAGCCAGGTTTAAAAAAATAACTTGTAAAGGTTTCTTATTGTCTCATTTTTGAGGGGAAAAAAAGTTACAAAATAGCTTTGACAAATAACAGAGATTGGTTTTGCTTTAGAAAAGCCAGAAATAACAACTTGATTCATGGTTATTACTATATCTTGTGCCATGACTAGGACAGTACATTTACCACAGTACATTTTGTGAAACAACTCCCAAACCAACCAAAAATACCACAGATAGTTTAGAATATGCTGTGGAACTGATTCGAAATATGTTTGTTTCAAATTATGAAATCCATCTTTTGTGGATTAGAACATCTGAGACAGTGGTCCAAAGGCCATTGAGCATCTGTCCCTTCTGTGCCAAAGTACTTTCTACTAGAAGAAACACTGAATTTTAGTGATTGCAAGTGGAGAAGCTAACTCCTGGTAAAAAATGGAAGGGATGGAGCTGGGAGCTTTCTTCATAAACCTGTAAGAAAAGGGTGACAGAAACTGTTTTAAAACATTATTTTCCTTAATACAGAGAACAAAGAGAACAAGAAATGGACCAGATTAAGAAGGCAGGAAACGCTTCCTGGTTTATGAATGCTAATTAAATCTTGTAGGAGTGAAGTCAGCATGTTGCATTAAAGGTAGCTCTCCACTGGTACCTACACTTGTCTTTGGTGAGAAATTCCTTTTTTAAATGTCCCCATTGGGAATACTGTCCCCATGTGGTTTAACCTGAAACCCACAGGTAGATAAACACTAACAGCATTTGTACAAGCTTATGTACAGCTTATATCAAGCTTGAAGCTCTGATGTCAGGTAGCGAGACAGAAAGTATGGTGTGACAGACCTGAAACCAGCATTCCTGAATTCTCCAAACCATAGCTCTTCGCTGTGCACTGTGTGACCTTGTGCACAGATAACCTTTACGCCCAGGTGAGCCTTTCTATCTAGACCCTGAGAACCACTTTCTTTGGTGTGTGTATGCACAGTCCTCTGCATCCTTTGCAAGTGGATGAGACATCCAGAGCAACACCTGTGTGTCGTATGTCACCTGCTCCTTCACTGGTGAAGGCTGTGGACATGCTGAGCATCCAGGAACAGACACAGTGGAATGAGGTTGTGATTATATGGAAAGTAAGATTGGTAAAACTGAAATGAGTAAGATTAAAGAGAAATAGATACCCAATATATCTTGGTATCATGCATTTACCTCTCTTCTCCAAAAGGGTATGGGGTGTCTTCATACCTTCCTGAATGTTTTAACACTTTCTTGCTTCGTCCACTCAGTGCCCAGTGACACAAAATCCATGGTCCGTTGCTGCTCAGATTAAATCTTCCTTGATCCTCTGAATCCTTTTAGGCTTTTGTTATGTAGGTTTGTGTGTTTACTGCTTTGCTAAGAGGTGACAGGAGACAAGGGGAAGGGGAGGAGGCAGAGCAGAAAGTTGATGTATAAGCAGTTGCCATGGCTCAGGGCAGTGAAACTTCATAAGGGCAGGGGAGACAGGGAGCAAAGTTGCCTGACCAGGAAGGATACCGCCGCAGTTAAAACCTCCCTCCCTGCACTGAGCCAGGAGCTGCTGTTCTAGCCCCTTCCCACCTACTTGTCAAGAGCCCTATCTCCCATGCCTATTTTTGGCAAAAATGCTTTATTCCGAAGTGCCCATGCCTTTTATGCTTTCTGAGAGACTGTTAAGATCCTAAGACCTACAGTTCCTGCCCCACAGGTTCCTCACAGCCAGATCTCTGGTCTCTCCAAGTAAATACCATCTGTGCTCACCCCAAGCACGCAGACCCTACCCTACCTTTACCCTTGGCGCACCCCTTCCCTCCTCACTCTCCCCTGCTCTGTGCTAGGTACTCAGTACCCCTGGATCCACTCTCCTTGTACCACCTCTCTGCCACCTCCTGCAAAGAAAGAAAGTCGTTGTAAGGAAAGATCAAAACCTAATGGGGTAACATCTGCTGCTGAACAGAAATGGGTCACCAATACTGGTTATACAAAAGTAAGACTGCTCCCTGAAAAAGTCAAAACAGCACATAACTTGTAAGGAGATGGACAAGGGAAAGGCTGGGGATGGGTATAACATCATGTCTCAGAACTTTTAAAATCGTGAGCTAGGAGAGACGTGGAAGGCCAACATGGGGTAAAGATGAAAGAAAAGGCCGGCATGGTGCAACTGTGGTAGATGCCTGTTACAGGCTGCCTGATGAAGAAAAGGAAGAAGATGCCTTCTTCAGGCAGCCAAAATACAGGGGCAGGCATAGTGTCTGCTGTTGTGGGGAAAACTCAAATGGCCCAAATATTCATTGTTCAGTCTGGAACCTGTGTCCCAATAGCCCATTTTAGGCACCTGAATTAGAGCCCCTTGCTCTGTAGAAGGAAATCTCTTTTCCAGGTAAGGCTGACCTTCTTCCCTGACACTCACCCACACTGGGTGACCTGGAAGAAAACATCCTTCCCAAAGCAAGAAGTCTTACTGCCCAACGGAGTGCACTTGATTCCTGCCAGCAAACCTGCTCCAGTGTGGGCTCCTCTCTCCATGGCATCACAGGTCCTGCCAGGATCCTGAGAAATGCCGAACTAAGAAGTAACTTGTTTCTTTTGTTTAGGGGGCTTAGCAGTAAGTAAGGTGTGTGAGAGAAAGCACCAAAAAGAGTCTGCTGTCATTTCAGAGAGAAAAGAGCTGTCCTAGCTTGCAAAATACTTACTTCCAAATTTTAAAAGGCAACTTATTAGCTTGTATGTTCTTTCTGTTCCAGTCCGTGGTTTTACCTAATACTTCCATTTCTGTATTGGTCAATAGGATATTAAATCCATTTTTCTCCTCATGTTGTCCAAAAAAGGGGATTTGCACTAACTCATAAGACTGGATTATTTAGGATCAGGATTATTTATTGATTGAGAGTTGGATTAGAACTGATTTGATCTATAGTGAACCTGAACCCTGAGAATACACTCACTGAATTACCTAGTGCTGGTGAAGTCTTTGTTCCATTTCTAAACCACTATGACGGAATATTCCTGTTAACACTACCCAGATGTTTCTTGAACTCTTCACACCTGAAACACTCATGATGGATCACCAGTTAGTATTTTAATTTCTTATTTCTTTTAGTTTATGGGGTTGATGCTAATGATACTTTTCTCATTATTGTTATTATTATTATTAATAATAAAGCAAGATTCTGCTACAGGAATTAAATTCTGTCATCAAAAAGCCTCTAAAAAATATCTAATGAATTCAGCTGATGACTGACAGTATGTGAGCTATAGATGTGCCAAAGGATTAAAAGGAAGGCAGTGGTGCTTGACTTTCCTGATTCATTCAGTGACAGATGTTAGATTCAAGGAGGAGGGGGATGTTAGAAATAAGCATTTATTTATTCATTCCACAATCTCCTGCAGCAAAAAACTACAGTAGTGACAGTGTTCACCCACACTGAACAGCTTAGAAATGCCAATTTATGCTTAAAAAAAAGCTGATTGTTCTGTTAACATGGAAACCTTTCATAGCACAATAAAGGAAAAAATCATCTACCTCCAGGGGCTTACCAGCTACACAGTATGACACATACGATAGCACATTGCTGCAAGTTTTATTTATTCCAACTTGAAGGTCGGGATGGCAGATATTTTTGCAGAGCTCCAAGCCTAGGACTCATGCTGACCCTTTTCAGAGTGCTGAGTGTGGCCCAGTATATTAGAATTCCCTATAAATAAAACCAGAATTTCTTGGCAAAGGCATGCATTTTACTCTGAATGTGGATGTTACATCCAGATGAATGACCCTCCCACCTCTCAGTCTCTTCCTGGAATTAAAGCTGCCACAGGCAGTGTCACTAATAAAATTACATCAGTGCAAGGTCAATTATAATTCCTTCACTCTCTTCAGTCTCTGCAGAGCCAGGGAAGGACAGTCACATGGCTTTAGCATTCAGTAGCTCCTTTCCTTTGTGTATTTTGGGATGTCAAAGTTCCACTTTTATGATCTTGTGTGGTGGAGAGAAGGGTGCATTTGAAAGAAAGCCTTTCCATCATGATCATTCCTTTCCCCCACCCACCCACCCCCCCCAACATTTTTTTAAGAGATGAAAAAATGTTTGTCAGAGAGAAAGGTCTTCAAATCTTACAACTCAGCACTTGCAGAAACTTTTCCTTTGCTAGCCAGCCTTGCCCTCACCCTTTTCTGCACACCACCACAGGACAGTGACCCCAGGGAGGCCATGAGGGTGACGACTGGCAGCACTGGGATGAGAGGATCTCCAGGGGGCAGCTGATGGTCACCACTGGGTACCACTGGCTGCCAGCCCTGGGAATAGTGGTGGTGGAATGGCATGGCACATGAGCTGTGAGCACCCATGCAGCCTTCACTATAGCTCTGAGCTGTGAACCGACAGCGATATCAAATCTGCTGCTTCCAACAGTTGGAGGACATCTGTAATTATCTGTTTAGACCCTTACACTACCACACAGCTATGATATAGGTGATAATGACAACTGTGATCTTCTCCTTTGCTCTTCCTTCCCATCTCTTCTCTCTTTTCCTTCACCAGCTGTGAATGTGTCATGGTGTTCCAGTGGGGGTCTGCCTAATCGAGCAGGATTGTCCCAGAAGGGTAATCTGCCGGAGTGATGTGAATGTGTTCCCAAAGCAACAGTTTCCTGTTTGCATTTAAAAATTTTAAGTCTTTTTTTTTTTTTTTTTCTGGGATCATCAAAATCAGGCACCGGATGCCTCTCCATAGGAAAGTGTCCTTCTTTAAATATGTCATTATGAACGCAATTTCTTACAGAAAATCGCTCTTTTTAAATCCAGGCAACATCTCTTTGAATACCTGATTATTTCTTTTCATTATTCTTGAAGGGCACACACAACGGCTGTCTCCTGTTAGCTGTGTAGCTTTATTCTTCAACAAAATTCTGTCATTTGCTCTGTAGTTTTATATATTCATTATTCCACCATTTGCTCTGTAGCTTTATATATTCATTAAAGGGCTCCAAAACACACTATCAAAATGTCAAGCACCTTGCGGCTCTGATTCATGTCTGCTCAGCATTCAGGAATTAGCTCTAGCAAACCTTCTGTAAACTTTTAATTGCAGCTGGTACAAACTTTGTGTGCTCTCTGCCTGTCTACAAACATCTTTTGATACTGTTCTGTGATGCGTTTGAAAGCTGAATCTTTTCTTTCTATAGCAAATCAACGCTGTTCTTTCCATTTCCCTGACTGGCTGAAAGTGCTGTCAGTGCCCTGGAAGATCAATTAGAAACTATTTCATTTGTGTAACTAAAGAAAGATAATCTGAGCTCTTTCTCCAATGGAAGAAAAAAAAGTAAAAGAATTTTAAACCTAGTTTATCTCAGTCTTCCTTTTCACATTAACCAGAGTTAGGACTCTGGCTCCTAACTAGGAGAGTTTTATTTTCAATTTCATCTGTCAATTAGCTTGTATGCAGGCAGTGTGGTGTGACAGCATGGCCATGAACAGTCCACCCCCTAGATCACCACTACAAACAATGCCCCAGAAATGGTTTGCAATAGGACTAACCCTGGATCTTGTCAGACCTCAACACACAAGCAACAGAGTGTCACTGGGTGTGTGCAACTATGTGACATATTAGCATTGCTGTACACATGCAGACTCCTGTATCTGTCATTCTTGAGCATGGCTTTTTCTTTTCAACCTCAGTGTATTCTATCAGCTACATCCATCTTTTGTGAGGAAAAAGTATATGATTTGGATTAGGTTGGCATGTTCTTTGCTGTCCAGCTCATGTCTTCATCCAGATCTCCTTGCTACAGCACTATTGCACAGCAGAAACTCAAAATGTGTGTTTTTCTGAAGTAGGTATGTACATTACTGTACCCTCAAACTCCATCTTTGAACATCCCATAGCTCTCAGACCTCTTATATACAGTGCTCATGTCAGTGATGGGCTTCATATATCCCCAAACATTTAAGCCACTCTGGCCATGACTGCAGGAGCCCTGTGACTGCTATACATTGGCAGACATAACTCCTCAGAGCTTTGATTCAAAATCTCTAACATTTTGTCTCTGGAGACTTAATAGGTTACTGGATCCAGATGTCTGTCCATCCTTTTGCTACTGCTTAGCCACCACATATCACAGGCTGGTATATTATCTTAAATCAGCAACAAGTTTATGTCATGTTGATACACCAGTCTATGAAGTACGGCAGGTAAGAGAGGACATTCTTCCCTTTTGCTTCCAGAAAGAACACAGCAGAAAGCTAGGGATCAGGGAGGGGTGACACTAAACTATGTATGAATCTATGAAGGTAGTGAGTCAGTGTTGGTCGACTGTCGGCTGAACATGAGCCGGCAGTGTGCCCAGGTGGCTAAGAAGGCCAACAGCATCCTGGCCTGTATCAAGAACAGTGTGGCAAGTAGGGACCGAGAGGTGATCGTCCCCCTGTACTCGGCACTGGTGAGACCCCACCTCGAGTACTGTGTCCAGTTTTGGGCCCCCTACCACAAGAGGGACATTGAGGTGCTGGAGCGGGTCCAGAGAAGGGCAACGAAGCTGGTGAGGGGTCTGGAGCACAAGTCTTACGAGGAGAGGCTGAGGGAGCTGGGGCTGTTCAGCCTGGGGAAGAGGAGACTGAGGGGAGACCTTATTGTTCTGTACAAGTACCTGAAAGGAGGCTGTAGAGAGACGGGGGTCGGTCTCTTCTCCCAAGTCACAGATGATAGGACAAGGGGTAATGGCTTCAAGTTGCGCCAGGGGAAGTTCAGGTTGGATATTAGGAAACATTTCTTTACTGAAAGGGTTATCAGGCATTGGAATGGGCTGCCCAGGGAGGTGGTGGAGTCACCATCCCTGGAGGTATTTAAGAAACGTGTAGACATGGTTCTTCAGGGCATGCTCTAGTGTCCAAGATTACTGGTTTGCGGTGGGGTGCTGTGTGGGTGGGTGATGGTTTTTGGTTTGGTTGTTGTTGTTGTGTGTTCAGGTGGTGGGTGGTGGTTTTGTTTGTGGTGGTTTTTTTTTGTTTGTTTGTTTTGTTTTGTTTTTTTTTTTACTGTTGGTTGGACTCGATGATCTCTGAGGTCCCTTCCAACCACTACGATTCTGATTCTGATTCTGATTCTGATTCAGTGTTCAGTTTCACACTTTACCTAGTGGGCTTGTTAGTAGGGTTACATCCTGGCATCTCATTCTGCCTCAAATCCTGCTTCTTCCTTCTTCACATTTCTCTGCTTTACAATATATATCTCTGTTCTTTACTTTCATCATTTAAAAAAAGTCTTCTGCTATGCATCTTAAAACCTCCTTAACATTTTCCCATTTGAGTTGCAGTGCTTCATGTGACCTGAATGGGCTTC
Organism: Numenius arquata; assembly: GCF_964106895.1. NCBI lineage: Eukaryota > Metazoa > Chordata > Aves > Charadriiformes > Scolopacidae > Numenius > Numenius arquata. The sequence continues at coordinate 84,204,351 of NC_133577.1, read as the reverse complement.
TGAGTACTTGCTCAGACATGTCAATGATTTGACAATGAAAGCTAACCTTTGGTGGCTCAGCATTTGCAAACATATGCATGCCTGTTTCAGACTGAAATTGCTGCAGGGATAACATGTAAAACCTGTCCTCATTGAAATTAACTAGAGCCTTGGCCATTGATTTCAGCCCATTTCCCATTGTCTGCGCCCACTAAGTCTGTTTCCTAAATCAGTTTCATCCAGCTACCTAACATGTAGGTACTTTCCCTAAGGAATGAATGACTGATCTTTTTTACCGATGATCAAAGTCTTAATAACTCAGCCCTGATACTGCTTTCTGACCAATACGAGGTGTATTACTGCCCTTGAAAGAAGTGGCTCAAGAAATTAAGGTCCTGTACATTAAAGTTAGCTTTTCTGTCTGTAGCATGATGATTTTTGAACAACACATCTGATCAACAACCTCTTAAGGTATGAACGAGACATCTTTGAGCATGTCTGTTGACTGGAAATTAGGAAGTCACAGAGACTCATGAGACACGCATGGAACTTGTGATAGAGCAAAAGCATCCCTGAGTGAAGCAGCCACCTAGAAAGTATAAATGAAGGGTCTAATTATCCTCTGCTGTGAGCAAGAGTATTAGTAATAGCTGCTCAAGAACTCTATCCCAAGCAGAAAGGGATCAGTTGATTCCCCAGAAGAGATTTCTGTGGTATACATTGTGGAAAGCTTTAGAAACAGAGACTGACAGTCATAGAAAATAGAAAACAAACCAAGGAAATCAAAGCTTCTTCAGACTTAACACCATGTTTCCATGATAAAATCTGTAGCAGATAGTGCAGTAGAGGACATTACAGTCTTTGAGAGAAGAAGTGGCCTCCATGAAAAGAAGCAGCTCAGAGCTATATATAAACTGCTTGTCACGTATTTTGATACTATAAATTCCTGAGTTACAACTAATTAGCAGAGATTATGGCAGGTGAGATGCCTGCTCTGTCAGAAGTGGCTTACAGGAATCCTAACTGTGTCTGGTGGTCAAGCCTCTTGCGTCAAATTGACAGACTAGAACCAGTTCTCCTGTTGTAGAGTTATGATCTTTCAGCACAATAGCATTCCCTTTCCCCTCCACCTCCATGATTTCTAGAATAGTTTAAAATACTGATATCCTGAACCACTTGCATGCTGGTTTAAAGGAAATGAAGACCATGAGAAAGGGAGGTGTACAAGGAGCTCCGCTTATGGAGGAATAGTAATGGAAATACATACAGCTCTCCCAGCTGGAAGACAGCACCTTGAGTCCCTGAAATGAGGACAGAGGAGAGGAGAGGAGAGGAGAGGAGAGGAGAGGAGAGGAGAGGAGAGGAGAGGAGAGGAGAGGAGAGGAGAGGAGAGGAGAGGAGAGGGGAGGGGAGGGGAGGGGAGAGGAGAGGCCAAAACTTGTCTTTGTGAAGTTAATATCTAGCTCTGCTTTGAGAAGTTATGAAGAGTGACCTCTAATAAATAATTTACTAGAAAGTAACACATAGACCCTCTCCTGTACTCGAAAATATTCTTAAAAAAGGTAAGTAATTTTCCACTTCACAACAATACTGAATCAGCCTCTTGTTGTTTCTCAAATGCAGTGGGAATACAGAGACTGAATGTCTAATTGCATGATTTCCCTTCCCATGTATCTAATTTTCGTTAGTATGCAAGCAGAAATTTAAGTGTAAGTCTAAGGATCATCAGACCTTAAGTAAAAATCTCTCTGCAGTCAACACTGCTATTTTGAAAAAGTCTTCTCACATGTTAAGTGTTTGGTGTGGAATCTAAGCCTTGGCAAATCTCCTATTGGTCTTATTTATTTCAGACACATATACTAAGCAGAAAAGCACTTTTCAGTGAGGAAGGAAGTGAACTGGAAATGTAACTATGAATAAAGCCCTAAATATTCTTCCTACAAGATTTTCATTTTGTGTTTGAGGTTTTAGACTAAAAACTATTTTTTTCCTTCTCCAAAGAGTTGTATTTATTTCATGTGGCACTTTCTTCAAAGCTACCTTCTGATATTGGAAAGAATCTTCCTGCAGAAATTTTAAATTCAAACCCTATTAACTCGGTCCTTTTGATTTCTCTTTTGATTGCCTACAGGTACATGACCCATTCCAATTAACTACTACAGATGATAAAAATAATCATCTTATTAGCTAGCAGCCACAGCTACCATGGTACCCTCATTTACTACATTATAAGAAAGTCATGCAGAAATGAGAAACTTTAGAGAAGTTTTAAACATGCACAAATTATTGGAAATATGAGAGTAACTCCCAGCTCTACAAAATCTCTTTTATAGCTAAATTTTATAGTGCCTGAGCACCATGATCTCCTAAAGAGGAGACCAGAATATAGAAAGGACATACACTACTGTATGTAATTCCTCATTATCAGCAAAAAGAAAAAAAACAACCTAGAACTAAAAAATCACATCTAAAACTACATACACTCAGCCAGGTGAGATTGCTTTTGACTAACTACATACCATCTAAGTGTATAGAAAGGTACCTGTGTTATTTCTGTTATTATTAGAAAAAATTAAAAGACCAAGCACTCATTTGTATGTCATAAATTTCTACAAAACACATTTTTTAATTCAAAAGTTAATACATCAGACTTTATAGTATAGTTGTTTACATACTTCCATTTAATTTGGGGAATGGTTTGGAAAAGGAGGTATATCCTCTCCATCAGACAGCGAAAACTTCAAGGTCTGTGTCAGGTAGCATGTTGCCCTCTCAAACAGTGAAGATCGCTCTATTTCAGGATTTGCTAAAAAAAGAATTAGACTATGGAAAATTTCGGAAATGTCATAACCTTTTTGTTGGTGTTATCTTTAGAATGAGTCAGTTCTGAGTGTTTTTCATTTACAAATTGCAAATGTGAGAGAAAAGGTGAAAAAAGGTTTAAAAGGTGTCAAGCACTTTGGAAACTAAGAGAAATCCTTTCAGTTTGACTACACAACATTTAGGAAAAAAAAAAACCAACACATTGCCACCAGCTAGAAATATCAACTATTCTCAAAGCCTTTTGTGCAGCAGAAAAAAAGGATGGTTTATAAAGCCAGGGTAATGCCCCTGAATTGGGAAATAATGTCTGTCAAAGAGCTCTCTCAGTGCTGCTGAAGAATTGCTGCCTGTACACTGGAAACAGATGCCTGTCTATAAATAGAGGGGGTCATAAAGGAGATGCTTTTCAAAGTTCTTAAGCTATTCACATTTTTCCCCTCTGTATATAAGTTGAAAATGCCTCATCTTGTTTGGCTTATGGGAAGTATAAGTCTATGTATTAAGCAAACCATCAGTTCTGCTTTAACTTAATTTCCTATTTCTAATCACGATACATATCAAGATGACAACAAACATTCCCCTCAAAAGCAGGGATCAAATCCATTATCATCTGAGGAAAACTGCTTGACATTTGTAGCATTTAAACCCCATTCTCAAATGTAGTCAAGGGATGTGGTGAGAAGCGATGGCTCTCAGTCAAAGAAAGTAAGAGGTCACAGAGACATTGCTTGTAAAGGACAGTGCAGAGATGCTCAATATCTCACACAATGTGTCTAAATTGATGACCACTATGTTTTGCACTGCTGAAAAATGATAAAATATTATCCCTTTTTCTTTCCTCTTAATCACTAATAGCATAGAACATGGTCAGGTTGTTCCTCTTTTGCATAGGCTAAGGTCAGTGATGTTTTTCACTTTTCACAGATCTTCTGGGGGAACCTGTAACGAAATAACTCAAAATTTGGGCATAATCTTTAGGTTTGGGACTGCAGTTGCTATGGCCTTACTTTACACCAATAGCGCAATACTTAAAATTATTTATTTTTTTAGCTTTTTTCTGAAGAGACTAATCTTCCCAAACCATATGAATATAACAGGAGTCTGTGGCAGATGCGTTTTGTGACTTCGTAGAAGTTTAGAGCAGTGAATTCTGACTCTAGTGCAAAGAGACAGTGAAGGAGGCAGTTCTGTGACTGAGAGTCGAGAGTGATTACACTGTTGGTATAATTTTGAAAATACTACATGGAAACTTTTGAATCTCTTGGCCAAGAACACTTGCTATGACTGTTGGACCGCCTTAAATAAATATCTCTCTTGCTTAACAGGCTTAAAAGCTTGATCGATTGCTGTGAACTCTAAGAATAAATATCAGAGATTCATGTAGATCATGGAACAGATCCTCCTAGAAGCAATGCTAAGGCACATGGAGAACAGGGAGGTGATTCAAGACAGCCAGAATGGCTTCACCAAGGGCAAGTCTTGTCTGACCAAAGTAGTGGCCTTCTATGATGGAGTGACTAAATCAGTGGACAAGGGAAGAGCTACAGATGTTGTCTATAGGGACTTCTGCAAGACATTTGACACAGCCCTCCACAACATCTTTCTCCCTAAATTGGAGAGATGTGGATTTGATGGATGGACTGTTTGGTGAGTGAGGAATTGGTTGCATGTTGTATCCAGAGGGTAAGGGTCAACAACTCAATGTCCAAATGCAGATTGGTGACAAGTGGTGTCCCTCAGGGGTCCATATGTTTAGTGTTGAGTGTTTATGGGTAAAGATGAAGGGCAAGGCTAGCAAGGGAGATCTGGTGCTGGGAGTCTGCTATAGACCACCCAACCAGGATGAGGAGGTAGACGAGGCATTCTATAAGCAGCTGGCTGAAGTGTCTCGATCGCCAGCCCTTGTTCTGGTTGGGGACTTCAACCTACCGGACATCTGCTGGGAATACAACACAGCAGAGAGCAGGCAGGCTAGGAGGTTCCTTGAGTGTATGGAAGATAACTTCCTGACACAACTGGTAGGTGAGCCAACCAGGGGAGGTGCCTCTCTAGACCTGCTGCTCACAAATAGAGAGGGACTAGTGGGAGATGTGGTGGTCGGAGGCCGTCTTGGGCTTAGTGACCATGAAATGGTCAAGTTTTCAATTATTAGAGAGGTAAGAAAGGGGGCTAGCAAAACCTCAACCTTGGACTTCCGGCGGGCGGACTTCAGCCTTTTCAGATCACTGGTTGGAAAAGTCCCATGGGGGGAATCCCTGAAGGGCAAAGGTGTTCAGGAAGGCTGGGTGTTTTTCAAGGAGGAAGTCTTAAAAGCCCAGGCGCGGGCCATCCCTACGCGCTGTAAAGCGAGCCGTCGGGGGAAAAGGCCGGCCTGGCTGAGCAAAGAGATAGGGTCACAGCTTAGAGAAAAAAGGAGAATTTATGACCTTTGGAAAAAGGGGCAGGCCACGCAGGAAGATTACAAAGGTATAGCAAAGTTATGTAGGGAAAAGATTAGGAAGGCCAAAGCCCAACTAGAACTCAACCTGGCTTTGGATGTTAAAAACAATAAAAAGAATTTCTATAAATATATCAATAGCAAGAAGAGATCTCGGGAGAACCTCCATCCTCTACTGGATAAGGGAGGTAACATAGTAACCAAAGATGAGGAGAAGGCTGAAGTCCTAAATGCCTTCTTTGCCTCTGTCTTTAGTAGTAGGATAGGGGGTTCCCTAAATATCCAGACCCCTGAACTAGCAGGCAGGGGCGGGGAGCAGAGTGAAGCCCCTGCAATTCAAAGGGAGGTGGTGAGGGACCTGCTCCAACACCTAGATGCAAACAAGTCTATGGGACCAGATGAGATCCACCCGAGGGTACTGAGGGAACTGGCAGAAGTGCTTGCGGAGCCACTCTCCATCATTTACCAGCAGTCCTGGCAAACTGGGGAGGTCCCGGCCGACTGGCGTCTGGCAAATGTGATGCCCATCCACAAGAAGGGCCGGAAGGATGATTCAGAGAACTACAGGCCTGTCAGTCTGACCTTGGTGCCTGGGAAGATCATGGAGCAGATCATCCTGGGTGCCATCATGCAACGCATGAGGGACACCCATGCGATCTGGCCCAGCCAGCACGGGTTCACGAGGGGCAGGTCCTGCTTGACAAACCTGATCTCCTTCTATGACAAAGTGACTCGCTTGCTGGATGAAGGAAAGGCAGTGGACGTTGTTTATCTGGACTTCAGCAAAGCCTTTGATACAGTCTCCCACAGTATCCTCCTGGAGAAACTGGCTGCCCATGGCTTGGATGGGAATACCCTCTGCTGGGTTAAAAACTGGCTGGAGGGCCGGACCCAGAGAGTGGTGGTGAATGGAGTTAAATCCAGCTGGCGTCCAGTCACGAGTGGTGTCCCGCAGGGCTCGGTACTGGGGCCAATTCTCTTCAACATCTTTATCAATGATCTGGACGAGGGGATCGAGTGCACCCTCAGTAAGTTCGCAGACGACACCAAGCTGGGTGGCAGTGTTGATCTGCTGGAGGGTAGAGAGGCTCTGCAGAGAGATCTCGACAGGCTGGATCGATGGGCCGAGACCAACGGGATGAGGTTTAACAAGGCCAAGTGCCAGGTCCTGCACTTCGGTCACAACAACCCCAGGCAGCGCTATAGGCTGGGGGCAGAGTGGCTGGAGAGCTGCCTGGCAGAAAAGGACCTGGGGGTGTTGGTCGACTGTCGGCTGAACATGAGCCGGCAGTGTGCCCAGGTGGCTAAGAAGGCCAACAGCATCCTGGCCTGTATCAAGAACAGTGTGGCAAGTAGGGACCGAGAGGTGATCGTCCCCCTGTACTCGGCACTGGTGAGACCCCACCTCGAGTACTGTGTCCAGTTTTGGGCCCCCTACCACAAGAGGGACATTGAGGTGCTGGAGCGGGTCCAGAGAAGGGCAACGAAGCTGGTGAGGGGTCTGGAGCACAAGTCTTACGAGGAGAGGCTGAGGGAGCTGGGGTTGTTCAGTCTGGGGAAGAGGAGACTGAGGGGAGACCTTATTGTTCTGTACAAGTACCTGAAGGGAGGCTGTAGAGAGGCGGGGGTTGGTCTCTTCTCCCAAGTCACAGATGATAGGACAAGGGGTAATGACTTCAAGTTGCGCCAGGGGAAGTTCAGGTTGGATATTAGGAAACATTTCTTTACTGAAAGGGTTATCAGGCATTGGAATGGGCTGCCCAGGGAGGTGGTGGAGTCACCATCCCTGGAGGTATTTAAGAAACGTGTAGACATGGTTCTTCAGGGCATGCTCTAGTGTCCAAGATTACTGGTTTGTGGTGGGGTGCTGTGTGGGTGGGTGATGGTTTTTGGTTTGGTTGTTGTTGTTGTGTGTTCAGGTGGTGGGTGGTGGTTTTGTTTGTGGTGTGGTTTTTTTTTTTGTTTGTTTGTTTGTTTTTTTTTTTACTGTTGGTTGGACTCGATGATCTCTGAGGTCCCTTCCAACCACTACGATTCTGATTCTGATTCTGATTCTGATATTGGGATCTGTACTGTTTAATATCTTCATCAATGACATAGGCAGTGGGATTGAGTGCACCCTCAGGAATTTTGCAGATGACACCAAGCTGAGTGGTGCGGCTGACATTCCTGAGGGATGGGATACTATCCAGAAGAACCTGGACAACCTTGAGAAGTGGGCCCATGTGAACCTCATGAGGTTCAACAAGGCCAGATGCAAGGTCGTGCATCTGAGTTAGGGCAAACCCCAGTATCTATACAGGCTGGTGGATGAATGAATTGAGAGCAGCCCTGCAGAGAAGGATGTAAGGGTACTGGTGTATGAAAAGCTGGACACGAGCTGACAATATATGCTCACAGCCCACAAACCATACCCTGGGCTACATCAAAAGAAGTGTGGCCAGCAGGTCGAGGGAGGTGACTCTGCCCCTCTGCTCTGGTGAGACCCTACCTGGAGTACTGCACCCAGCTCTGGAGTCTTCAGTACAGGAAAGACTTGGACCTGTTGGAACAGGTCCAGAGGAGGGTGACACAAATGATCAGAGGGATCTAACACCTCTCCTATGAGGACAGGCTGAGAGAGCTAGGGTTGTTCAGCCTGGAGAAGAGAGGGCTCCAGGGAGACCTTATTGTGACTTTTCAATACTTAAAGGGGGCTTATAAGAAAGATAAGGACAGACTTTTTAGCAGGGCCTGTTGTGATAGGACAGGGGGTAATGGTTTTAAACTAAAAGAGGATAGATTTGCACTGGACACAAGGAAGAAATTTTTTACAATGAGGGTGGTGAAACACTGGAACAGGTTGCCCAGAGAGGTGGTGGATGACCCATCCCTGGAAACATTCAATGTCAGATTGGATGGGGCTCTGAGCAACCTAATCTAGTTGAAGATGTCCCTGCTCATTGCAGGGGGGTTGGACTGGTAACCTTTACAGGTCCCTTCCAACCCAAACTATTCAATGATTCTGTGAAGATGCTTTACCTATTTAATTACATTGAAGTACTGCTGTTTTCTTTTCACCTGTCTTCTGTTGATGACCATCTTAAGCCCCTTTTCTTGACAGTCCTGGAAATACAATTCTACTTAGCAAGCTGTTCATATCAAAGATGAATGCATCTGGTTCTAAGCAAAAATAATGGCGTTACAGTATTCCATTGTTCTGACTAGGTTTTATAACATCCATAATATTTATCACATTAAGCATTGTCAATAGTAATTCTTCTGTTTTGTAATAAAAGCAGTTTCTGTAATATTCTGTGTTAATATTCATTCTTCAGACTCAGAAGTGTCAAACTTGAAGTCTGATGTGGGATATACCTCTTTTATAGCGGTGGATTTGGTTTTGGTAGGGTTTTTTTTTTGTTGTTGTTTTGTTTTGGTTTTTTTATGGCAGCATTATAGAATTTCTCTCTTTAGTAAACCTGTGAGAATCTTATTGCAGAAAAAGAGCTATTTGGATGGATGATTTTATAGCCATTTTGTTGTTAATTTTGCCTTCTTAACAGACACATGCTTTATTTGGTATTTTGCCAGAATTTGAAAGCATCTTGCCAAAGAAAAATGGGTATTTTTCTGTCATTATATATGTACAGTCCAAGTCACAGTTCTTGCTGTTGTTTTCGTTGATGTTTCATGCTGCACTGGGTCAAGTTCCAATGGTATTTGATATTTTATTCTTGAAGGTAGGCAGGTGCAGTAAGAAAAATCTATGGCACAATATCACAAGAACTGTCTGTAAAGATAGTTCAGGTCTCTCTGAAGACATAGTGGAACCAATAAGCTACTAATATTCACTGTATTTCTAAGGCTTGTATTTAAAGACATGTCTATCTTATGGATCAATACTTTAGAGTAACAAGAAAAAGGAGGAAAGTATTTTAATGATAAGACCAAAAATCAATTGCTTTTCTGTCAGGCTTGATCTGTATCAGGAAGATCGATCAAGATGCTCCAAAATGTTGACAGAATATTTTTGAACTGAAATCAAAGCCAAAATAAAACACTTAAGTAACTAGAGCTTGAAATGGGAAGATGACAAAGTCATCTATTGCAGTATTCTGCTGCAATAGTATAGAAAAAAGGAAAGACCTTTATTTTTAGCTTCATTTATGTTTGAGCTTTCATTCATAGACATACTTCTTAGTGGCTGCTCAGCCGGACTCATTTAGCTATGTTCTCTAGTAAATAAAAATGTTTATATCTCCATAGTATCAAAGGAAATTAGTTGTAGGATTTATTTTGGATTTGTGGTGATATAGGAGGAAATCGCACCTAATACAGGAATTTTTAAATTGACTTTCAGACCTACCTTGAGCAAGGTGTGTAGGCTGCCATTGCACTGCAGAGATCTACATTGTGCTGAGAATTTAGATGCCAGTGTGTGAGCATAAAATTTAGGTGTCTTAATCTTCAAGCTAAATCCTAGCCATGCTGTTTCACTTAGGTTATTAACCTTAAAACTGAAAAGTGGTTGTTTGAGACAGTCATGCAAAAAGCCTCTGGTTCAGTTAAGGAGGAGGAAATAAAAAGTTACTTGGGATTCTTGTGTGGATCTGTGTGAGCCTGAATTTAATGATTTTTGGCTGTTGTCAGATTTGCCTACTTCAATTTTTTCGGTGACAAAAAAAATAATATAATTAATTGACAAAGGACTTGAATACTGATGGCAAGACCGGCTTTCAGATTATAAATCAGGCTTTCAGACTACAGCTGATCAAAAGAATATAGACAGTAGTGTCTATCTGAATGAACGAGATGAATGTATTTGGGACCATTCTCCCTACTATTAAACTCTCTTAACTCTATGCATCTTATCCTTCTAACTGCCTAATGAGACTCGTATTCAGCCCACGCTAACTCCTGAATAGCACTGAGGAGGTGTTTGGAGCGGTGCTAGCTGACTTGGGCCAAATCACCAAAGGACCTTTTCTAATAATTTAGCTTTATAAACTAGTCACTTCAGGGACTGGGAATATCTCTTTGTACTCTTTTAGTTTATTACTATAAATACAGTTTATATGTTTCTCTAGCAACTCATTTATAGAAATGTATAAAATCATGAGTGTTCATATGCTATGGTTGAAGATACATATTTGTATGCAACAAAACAAGCAGACTAATAAATCTTTCAGATACTCTGTAAAGAAAAAAAGCAAGATAGAGACACAATCTAGATATACAAGATGAAATATTGTAGAAAAATGCTGTAGTTGTGGATCAATGCTACAGAGAGACCAGTAGTGTCAAGAGAGTAGGAGGAAAGGAAGGGATCAGAGTTTTGAAGGAAAGATCTTGGAAAATATCCAATGTCCAGTTACTTCACTAAAGTCAGGATATCACTGCTATAATCCAGTTTTTTCTATAGTCCTAAATTGATTAGAAAAAGAAGACAAGATGGCTAAAATGTGGGTAACATTGAACTGAGTTTGCCTTTTAAAATATACAGTAATTACAGGAATTTAATTTGTAGCATTTTTCAAATTGATTATTTTTCTACCCTCCTCATTTGATTTTTTTTTTATTATTTTTTTCAAGTTTTTTAATACTTTGTTTCCCAAGTTGTACTTAGTTAGAAGGACAGCAAACTTACCAATGTCTATTTTTGTTCTCCTGAATGGGAGTAATTAAAACTGAAAAAAGCCTGGCTGCATCTTCTGCACCTGCTCTTCAATTTTTTACATACATTGATAAGATCCCCTCTGAGCTGTCTCCTCTCCAGGCTGAACAGTCCCAGTTCTCTTAGCCTTTTCTCATATGTTAAATGCTTCAGCCCCTTAATCATCCTTGTAGACCTTCATTGGACTCTCCCCAGTATGTCCATGTCATTCTCATACTGAGGAGCCTGGAACTGGACACAGTATTCCTGGGATGGTGTCACACCACTGCATAAAGGGGAAGGATCCCCTCCCTTGACCTGCTGGCAATATTTTGACTAATGCAGATGAGGATATCGCTTGATTTCTTTGTCACAAGGGAACATTGCTGGCTCACGTTCAACCTGGTGTCCCAGCTGCTTTCCTGATTCATAGATTCATAGATTGGTCCAGGTCGGAAGGGACCTCCAGGTGGCCCCTGACACATATCAGTGCATGGTAGTCTTCCTCAGGTGCAGGACTTTACAATTCCCCTTGTTGAACTTCATAAGGTTCCTAGTGTCCCATTTCTCCAGCCTGTCGAGGTCTCTCTAGATGGCAGCACAACCCTCTGGAATATCAGCCACTCCTCCCAATTTAGTGTTGTCTGCAAACTTGCTGAGAGTACACTCTGCCCATCATCCAGATAATTAATGAAGATGTTAAGCAGGACTGAATCCAGTATTGATCCCTGGAGTACACCATTAGTCACTGGCCTCCAACTAAACTTTGTGCTACTGTTCAATGCCCTCTGGTCCCAGCCATCCAGCCAGTTTTCAGTCCACCTCACTCTCTGCTCATCGGTCTATGACTTTCCCTTGGTGAAGCCATGCTGACAGCTTCTGATTATTTTCTCATTCTTAATGTGCCTGGAAATAGTTTCCAGTGTTACCTTTCCAGGGACTGAAGTGAGGCTGACTAGCCTGTAGTTTCCTAGGTCCTACTTTTGTCCTTCTTGAAGATGGAGGTGATGTTTGCTTTCCTCCAGTCTTCAGGTATTTCTGCCAGCTGCAATGATCAATCAAAGATTAAGGAGAGTAGTCTTGCAGTCATCAGCCAGCTGCGTCAGTACTTGTGTGTCCCTCTTAACAGGGCCCATGAACTTACGTTATGTCCAGTTTTCTTAAGTATTCCCTGACCTGATCCTCTTCCATCAAGGGTACGTCTTTGTTGCTCCAACCTTTCCTCTGGTCACTGGAACACGGGCTTCCTAAAGGCCAGTCTTGCTAGTAAAGACTGAGGCAAAGAAGATAATCGGTACTTCCATCTTTTCCATGCCCTGCGTAACCAGGCACTTGTCTCATTGTGCAACGAGCACACACTTTCCCAAGTCTTCCTATTGTCTCCTATGTTTTCTAGGTTTCTTAATTCCAAACACTGAAGGCTCCATCCATAGGGTCCTGTGCACTATCATAAATCTTATTTTAGGAAAGGGTTACAATACAAGAATGTGGCTGGGAATAGTGTATTGACTGCTGCCTCTGACTATGAAGCCCCAACAGGCAGCAAACTGCCAGCTGCAGCACAGCCCTGGAATCTTGTTTCTTGCTTTGTGACTGAAAGTGCCAGATCCTGCTACATGATACAGGCCATGATATCCTGCACAAGGAGAGGTTGTTGTGTAGCAAATGGTTACATTTGCAGATCTTGCTGTCTGAGTGCCAGGGCAACCTGACAGACCTGTAGAAGTTCCAAGAGTTCTTCTGGCAATGATAAATGGTCTCACCTCAACATATTTAAGTCCTTCTCTGACCTTCCTGATACCCCTCTACCATGAGACTTGGCACCATCACAGATAGCGGCAGGCTTAGTGGAGGACCAGACTGGCAGGCTTGCAGGGCAAGTCTGCAGGTGCTGGGTGGCTGGTCCTGGACATATCTGTCATGGAGATGCCTTCTTGGGTGTCTATCCAACTTAGGGAAGGCTGTTGACTAACACCAGCCAAGACATGTAGTTGGAAGGGATTACCCACAATCTATTGCTTGTCTTAGATATCTCCTGTGTTATAAACATGGTGTTCAATGAGCAGTGCAGGATTGAAAAGAGTAGCAGGAGAGAAGCAGAAAAGGGGATGTTTCAAAGCATTTTGCTTTTGCAGGCCTGGCCTGCTCTGAGGCTGGTGATGCTAATACACAGGTTCCTATCAACTTGGTTTTCACCAGAATTTATTTTATTTATGTTCATGAAAAAAAAAAGCAAACAAAAAAAGACAGCACAGTTGTGGTAGTACTGGTCAGTGCTGGTTTTTCTTAGTGAGCTTCATTTGGTAGAGAAATAGCGGTCTTTGTTAAAACTCTAATAACTAATCAGTATATTCTGTATGACATTGGTTGCTAATCACTTGAAAGCAGAAACTTCTGTGGAATACAGGTCCTCAGGAGAAATAAATACTTCTGGCGACACTGCCTTGATTGGATATGACAGTTTGTATTAGTTAAGAATATCCTTGATATACATGTTGGTTATGTACATGGCACCACTTGCGAAATAATTTATTAGAGCAAGGTGGGATTTTTCACATAATGTATAACAGTTTGCTTTTTAAAGTAATGAAAAAGTAAATTAAACTTTATGGAGTAGAATGGAATACAGGCTTTAAATTAGTAGGAAAATAATTCTTAATAGCTTTGTCAACTCAAACAGTAGTTCCAGTTCACAAAATCTCTATCATGCTAATGCTATCCATTAATTTGGCCAATGTTTAAAAGGCAAAAAAGCTGACATATTACCCCATAGATTCTTTATTTTTGTCTTTATATAAAAGAAAAATTTTTTAAAAATCTATGCATATGTTCCAACTGTTACAAGTAATGGTATATTAGGTCAAAGCTGCTAAATTCATTTTTACATCCCTGATTATCATTAAGATAGGGATGACAGACACTTTCAGGGACTATTACTTCTATTTATTTTAAAGTGAGTTGTTTATTTAATGATGTGATCTTAAAACTTATACTCAGGTACTTTTAATTTTCTGACATTTTATTGAACAGCAAGTTACATGTAAAAAATGAATGTAAGATTATTTCCTTATAATTTTTTTTTTGTTTGTTTTGTAGGGGGGAGCGTTCAAAATACTTCACAAAGAAAGCAGAAAAACTGGTCAGGGATTTTCTTTAGTGGTTTTCACTGAGTCTTGCCACTTGGCTCTGGAGTCTGATTTCAGAAGAAAATATTACCTGGTTCAGATATCTGGAAAAAAAATGATTTTTCACAAAATTGTAAATTTTTGGTGCTGGAACTTGACAAAAAAAATTATTTATCTTGTTTTTAGGAGTATTGTGTACTGAGACATTCATTAGAGTCTGAGGACATGTAACTTTGTATCAAGAAATGATTTAATATTCTACCTCCAAATCCTACTGTTTTTAGTTGCTTAAAATTGTAGAATTTATATCCTGTTTTCCTCGTAAAGCAGTACTGAAAAATTATTGTTAAAAGTGTTGGAAGGATTGCAAAAACCTGTTAAATTATGGGTCTCTTAAAACTGAACTTCAGGTTAATTCTATTTGTGAGTTTAAAGAGCTTTATGAACTGATTTTTTAAAGTTATATTGTTACTAAAATCAACTACTGAGTCGCAGGTGATGCTATATGAATTGCCTAAGAGCTATGAAATTTCTTTCCTTTGAAAGATAAATATATAATGTGACAATAAAAATGCCTAAAAAATTACCACTGTCTCTAAATTATGTGTAGTTGTTCATTATTTCCATGATGCAATCTTCAGCCTCTTGCTCTCCTCAAAATTTACATTCTGCGATCATATCCTGCTCTGATGCAATGTTATCACACTGGAAAAAGGATGAATAAAACTGATTTTGGAAAAAAGTACCTTGTGACCCAAGCAGATAGAAATCCCTAATAATATGAAATTAGACCATTTAACTTGACTGCACAAAAAGCCTTGAACCAAAATGGGGTTTAGTTTTCTGTTTTGTGTTGGGGTGGGTTGTTTTGTTTTGTTTGTTTAAATAGTAATTGTTTCAATGTTACACGCAAGATGAAGATTTCATTTAGGTTTCAAAAAAAACAAAGTCAAATTTGGCCATTAGGATCTCATCATTTTCTGAAATGTCTCGGGTAATACCTTAGAATTCTTTCCAGAAAATCCTTATTTCCCACATAAATTATATCTTACCAGCTTTGTGAAAAAAAAAGTAATGTGCTAAATTTTATCAAACATTGCAGAGAAATGTACACAACAAATAAACTTATTTAGCTTTTTTGTTGTTGTTTTTTGTTTTTTTTTTTGTTCGTTTTTCATTTAAACAAACAAACAAGCAAGCATTCTTGTTGAGACTAAAAGCACATTTTGAGAATACCTGATATTTTGGAACAGTTTCAACATTTGCCTCTAGTGCAGAACAGTTTCTGAGGCAGACTCTCAGAAGTATGTGGAGGTAGTGGTATGAGAATACCTGGCACATCTACACAGGAGTCCCAGCTTTACTGTACGTATGGCAGCCTGTTCACAAGTGCAGTACAGATGGGCCCCAAGGTGCATTGGCCAGACCTCCAACCATCTGCCCTCGAAGAGATATCTCCAGAGCTGTGTCCAATAGGAAATTTGCCAGGGAGAAAGTGAGTGGTGTACTTCTTAGGCTCTTTTCAGGAGATAGTTAGGATTTTGGAGCAGCCTAACTTCAACAGCAAAGACCAATGGGCTCAATATGGAGGTGGGAGCCTCTGTTTGGAGTGTACCAGGTTTTGGTCTGCCTCTGGCTAGCTTGAGGACTCTGTAGATATTGCCTTAATTTCTGGTAGTTCAGCACATCTTTGAGTTTTAGCTTGAAGGCGAATGCTGTTTTCAGAGCATTTTAGAGGTAGGAATACAGATGACAAACTTGCCGTATGTAGATTTGTGTTTACTCACAAAAAATGTTGGTTTGCAGAAAATGCTATACATCTCTATGTATAGCAGAAAATGCTATACACACTCTTATACTTGAGACAAATATTTTGGTTTTTTATTTTAAATGCACATTTAAATCATGGCCTGCTGCCTTAACGTATTAAGAACAAAATTCTTGTGGTATAGCACTCCACTAACCTTTCTCTGAAACAGAATGTGCTCATTTTCGTGTTCTCCACAAAAATCTGTCAAAATAGACATTTCAGCAGTGTTCCAGAAAACCATCTTTCCTCCAAGAACAAGCACATACAAACACCTGCTCTTCCATGTTGGAAAAGTCTCAGAGGCAAGAAAAGAGGCTCTCATGTGAATCCAAGGATTACTCAGCAATGCCTGCTGCTGTCTTGAGCAAACACATTAGTCTGTTGCTTAAAACAGATGCGGGTCACGTTCTCTGGGCCAACAAGCACAGACAAGACTGTTGAATTGCCATCTGTGCTTAATCTGTCACTAAAGAGCAAACAAGGGTGTTCCAGCCTTTCAAAGGAAATGCTGACTGGTAGGAACATGTGCTGCATTAGAAGGCCCTCCAGTAACAGGGCTTTCTTCATTTGTGCCTTCTGTTTGATTGCTTTCTTAATTCCTTCTCCAAGGAAGGGATATTAGGTTTATTCTGACATTTTACAAGGCTGCTCATCTTATTTAGTATGTTCCTTTCTCTTTATTTTTTTAAGACTTTTTTAAAAAATTATTTTTATTCTTGAGGTAAAAAGGGATCTGTCACCTAATCCTAATTTTTAAAAAATTCTCTTGGTAAAATGATAATCCAAAGAGAAAACTGTCCTGGTAAACCCTTATTCGGAGCACTGAATGAATGAATTTTAGCTGTAAAATATTTTCAAAAAATGAAGAGATTTATAGTCAATTAATCAATAAAAAAAAAAAGGATGCTTATTTGGCCAAGATAACTATCTTAATCATTATAGGCATTTATTAAAAAGTTAAATGCTAAAAATGAAAAAAAATCCCCTTGAAGATTTTTTTTCAGTATATTACAGAACTTATGTAATTTCTGGACATGTCTGTTCCAATTAGCCATCTTCTTGTTAAAGAAATCCTGTTTTTTAAAACATGATTTAACAAAGTACGTGCTTAGGGATGTAAAAATGCACAAGAAGTACTTTCAAGCTACTTTATTTTAATATATTATCTGAGGGGTTTTTTTAGAGACAATTCGCATCAGAGCATGTTTTCAGGAGAAATGTTCTGCCAAAACCATCAGTTTGCCAGTGGGTATTTTAGTCCTCTTTTCTACACTAGAGATACTTCTGTGGATTAAAAGTAGACTTTACCCTGCCAAAATCCATCTCTTCTCTGAATCTCTCCTACATATACACTAATTCATGCAGCTCCTTCTATCTTGTTGCCCATCACCAAAGAAAGGATGTAATTTCACAAACCCTGTATTATGACTCAGCTACTGTAGCAACTAGAAAAACATATTAAATTACTTTCTCTCTAGAGGCAAGACATCCCTTTGATAATTAGGCAAGGCAGCAGAGAAAGTTGGTGAAAACAAGTTCAAGATAAATCTCCCTGGATTTTAAATAATGTGGATGAGATATATATCTTGTATGAAGTGATAGAGTTCCACTGATTTAAATGACATCCTTATTAATACAGTCTGAGAATTAAGATTGGTGTGTTTTGCGTTATTGCAATTTATATAACTAACTGCTTAGCTACCTGCTATCATGGGCTGGGCGGTGGGGGTAGGGAGAGAAGATAAAATATAAATAGTCAGGCAGCTTACTTCCCCAGGCAGTTAGAGGGCCTCCCAGTGGAGTCACTGAAATAGTAGGAGAAGAATAATTTTGTTGCGCCTTCCATTCTGCGGCAAATCGACAGTAAACTGAACAATTTTCTAGCCTTTAAAAAGTCT
Organism: Numenius arquata; assembly: GCF_964106895.1. Lineage (NCBI taxonomy): Eukaryota > Metazoa > Chordata > Aves > Charadriiformes > Scolopacidae > Numenius > Numenius arquata. The sequence continues at coordinate 84,186,644 of NC_133577.1, read as the reverse complement.
ACATGAGCTTGGTTTCCTACAAACGAAGCAAAATTATGAAGCAAAAGACTTCTGAGGACAACAGATAAGTTTTTATTTTACTCTGCCAGTGCATGAAGTCCTCATGAATCTTCCATAACCTCACAAGTTTTCTGGCGAAGCATACCCTTTTTCTGAAACTTACTATTATATTTCAATATGTCTCTGTCTCCTCAGACAATCTAACAATTGATTATAAGTAGGTTTTCTTCCACATTCAGGAGCAGAGACATCCCTAGTCTGTATTTTGCTGAGCCTAGAAGGGAGAAGATTCAGCCCTAGAATGGTAACACTTTTTTTTTTTGTATGGAGCTTTGCCAAATTCTGTGGCATATTGCATCAACTATAGGCACCTCTATATCTCTATGACTTTTTTTCTGCCTAAGAGCATAAAATCATGACTGTATTTCATATTCAGTATGGCTTTGTGCTCCCAAGCTCTATTCTATAGAGGCAACGACATTTAAAAAAATCAGTATGTGGATTTTTTTAAAAAAGTCTCTAAAACATTTCTAAAGCAGTTTTTATGTGCTCTTTGGGATATAACCAGAACACGTGGCAGTGCAGTATAATGGCCATTTTTAGCAGTCTTTTGGGATGTATGATATAACTTCATCCTTGTCTTATCATTTATACATAATTCAGTTTCCCCAAACTCACACTAACAGAAATGAAAAATTATTTGGAAACAAAACCAAAATACATTCCCTGTTGTTTTTAGCAGAATCTCCCCTCTGTCACCATTGTTAATTTTTAAACCATGACAGTTTTTGTCAGTGTGACCCTGAACTATTTTGATAAACTGTGTTTTCAAGCAGGAAAGTGCTCCATTGGACTCTCTGAATAGCTCTGCATACTAGAGCTGAGCAGATGGAAAGCTACTTCTACTACTCCCACCAGCAGTGAGATTCAGGGGGTTGATGCTTTTCACTTCCCAGGAATTTTTACTGGCCTAAAATTTTTCTCTTCCCACTCCCAACCCTCAATCTTCTTTGGGGCTGAAACCAGCTTTACTTCTGTTTTTTAGCCTTTCATCTTAGTAACAGGTAAAAAAACTCCCCACCCCAAATACGAGTTGGGATGACCCCAAGATACACAGACACTTGTATTTCTTTCACAGTGTGCATCCAGAGCTTTCTAAACAGTTTATGAATAGATTAAACACACTGATAATACCACACTGGTAATATCAAGTAAAAGATCACTATTTTACCTGTAGAAAAATCAAAGTTCAAAGTAGTTTGGCAACTCACTTATCACTGTTCAGCATGCCAGGATTGCAGTGCAGATGAAAACTCAGGTTTTACATGGCTGTGGGCACATTATTCATGCTTTCCTAAACTATTTTGTCTCTTAAGTATTAACCCATTAAGGCTATTAAACTATTCACGACTGTCCTAAGAGGACTGTCCCTTCGATGCCCAAATAATGTAGCACCTTAGTGCCCAGGTGACATTTGTCAGGGAAACTGAAAGGATGTCTTGAAGGTGTAATCTGGTGTTTTCAGACTACTGTCACTTGGTGCAAAAAGCTCTGCTGAACAGAGAAGGGTTTCAGTGCAAGGACTGAAAGCTTGGATCTGACAAAAACCTACAACCAAAAATAAAACCTTTTCCTGCAAAAGCCCTGCCACTCATTTCGGGAAAAATACCTATTAAACTAACAATGCTGAAATGCCTCTGCTTCCCTTCCTCTGCAGCTTTCTGAATACACGGGGGTTGTGCCGCTGCTGGCAAAGACCCGCGGCCGAGCTGTCAGGAAGAGGCAGGGAGAGGCGGTGCTGCCGGAGCTGGGAGGAGCAGGAGCGACCTCCTTCCCACCGCCGCCTCCGCCTCCCCGACGGCGGGCGCCCCCGCCCGCTTGCCCGGCGCGGCGTTCCCGTACCCGCAGCGCCGCCGGCCGGGAAAGGGACGCAGCCGCCGCCGATGGGGAGCGGGATGGAGCCGCCGCTACCTGCCAGCAGCCCCGGCTCCGCAGCCCCCTTGCCTGGGAATCGGCACAATTCTTTCCGGAAAGCAATGGCAAAATGTAGGGGGCTGGTAAGGAGAATGTTTGATCATATACAGAAAAAGAAGAGAAGAAAAAACCAACAAACCTACCCCCCCACTGAATTTCATTAATGCACTCTCCTCTGTCTTTTCATCATGTTGGCTCCATAATTACTTAAGGATTTCCATCCAGATTTTTCACATTCAAAAGCATTTTAAAAAATCAGTAGATAATTTTAGCCACAGTTTTGATCCCATCATAGAAGAAATGTACGGTACAGTACTGGGATCTCAAGTTTGTCATAGCTAAATATCCCAATCTGGCCAGTCCTCTGACTAAAAACGTCATAACTCATGGGTCTGTACAGCTTGTTCTTACCTAGATGACCAAAATTTTCCATGGACATCTTAAGTAGTGGATATGTCAATACTGCTAATCCTGCTAATATCTCCATATCTCCATATCTCCGTAATGCATGCATTAGTCTGCCAAAACGTTGCACCTATTTGAACTGTGTAATGCCTCAGAAATCACCTTTTGCTCTCAGGGCTAAAACTAGCCGTGCTAGTGGATGAGGCATGAAGCTGAGCTTAGTGTGACCTGGAGGATGTAGCTTGCACTTGCAGGGCTGAAACCCATTTTGCTTCTCTTCTGTGTCTGGACCCTGTTCCTAAAGCCCTGTAGGGAACAACTCACATTGTAGACATCTAAAGTTAGGTGGGATGATTTGCATTTCAGATTTAAGTATTTAAACTTTGGCACAGTCCCAAGCAGTGATCACAGATTCCCACCCCCCAGCTAACCTCCATCTATATGTTGAGCATGACGTCTACGGTGTGGAATATATCACTGGCCATTCCATTGTTCTGTCTATTCTTTTATGGGAAGTTGAAAAAAAGTACTTGAATAGTGTAAATATCACTTAGCAACAGCTAAAACCAATAGGCATTATTGGCATTCCTTTCACAGCAATCAACAGAAAGAAAACGAACTCTTTCCCAGCTGAAACCAGGACATACATTCAGGCCAAAATGATACCAGGCTTCATGTTATGGAGAGTTGCACAACAGTCCCTTGAGCATTTTAGTTTTCTAGTATAGATGAAGGTTTATGGTGAGAGTGAGGTGGGAACAGGGAAAACGTTCAGCTCCTCTCTCTGGGAATATTAGAGAAAACTGAGGAAGGGATCTAAATGAGAAATGAGACTGGGAGACAGCTGGATTTAGAGAAAGTGCTTACCATGAATGAAGAGTTCCTGGACTGGGAAGGCTGGGATCAGAAAGTAATTTAATTGCAGTCTTTGTAAACAACTATATCATTTTCAAATACTGTATTACTCATCTCCCAAACATCTGTCAAAGCAAGGTGCCCAAATCTCTATTCTGGTGTAGTAACCAGCAGTTAGCACAGAATGACAATCAGTCTAGTGCTTTGCAGTCCCAGATTAGATTTCATGGATTTTGAAGGATGCTTTATACTTTTGTAATGATATCAATACATAGTAGAATATAAAACATGCAGATGTCTCATTTGCAAAACAAAAATTAAATAAATTTACATTGTTTGGACTTATTTTAAGCGTATCCTTAACCCCACAATTTCTTAAATTTATGTGGCTTAATTTGGAAAAAATTGCAAGTACTGTTTAATGTTTACATTTCAGATGCATATTGTAAGCCGCACCTCCCATTTAAACTACAATTCCTGCAAGAATTTTATTGCTTTTCAAAAAATTCATTCATGATCACTAGGAAGGTAAATGCAAATAAACACTATTATGCAATCATTAATGGTGTGGAGCTGTGTTTTCAGTAGAAATCAGTTCACTAGAGTAGTGATTAACAACCACTTTGTGTTGCCAAAGGAGAAAAACACAGCCCAAGGTAAAGAGCTTACAGAATCACAAAATGGCTGAGGTTGGGAGGTCCCTTTGGAGACTGCAGAGACAAACCCTCCTGCTCAGAATAAGGTCTGCTAGAGCAGGTTGCCTAGGACCATGCCCAGTTAGGTATCGAAGATCCAGAGATGGAGACTCCACAGCCTTTCTGGGCAATCTGCCTCAGTGTTTGACCACCCTCACTGAGATGGTCAGTATTTCTCATATTTAAGTGGAATTGCTTGTATTTCAATTTGTGCCTATTTTTTCTTGTCCATTCACTGGGCACCACTGAGAAAAGTCTGACTCTGTTTTCTTTACTGCCTTCATTAGGCTTTTCTACACATTCATAAGACTCCCTCCAGCCTTCTCTTCTCCAGGCTGAGCAGTCCCAGCTCTCTCAGCAACTCGTCATATGTCAGATGCTCCAATCCCTTAACCATCTTCCTGATTCTTTACTGGACTCTCTCCATTATATCCATGGCTCCAGACCTAGCATGGTCTGACTTTCTCTCAACAGTTTATTTTGTGTCAGAGTAACGTGGAAGTGGAATAAGGATGGGTGCATAGATTCATAGATTCATAGATTGGTCCAGGCCGGAAAGGACCTCCAAAGGTCATCTAGTCCGACCTCCCCGCAGTCAGCAGGGACACCCCCAACTAGACCAGGTTGCCCAGGGCCTCGTTGAGCTTCACCTTGAATATCTCAAGGAAAGGGGCCTCAACCACCTCCCTGGGCAACCTGTTCCAGTGTTCCACCACCCTCGTGGTAAAGAATTTTTTCCTAATATCCAATCTAAATCTCCCCTTCTCCAACTTAAAACCATTGCCCCTCGTCCTGTCACTGCAGGCCTTTGTAAACAGACCCTCCCCAGCCTTCCTGTAGGCCCCCCTCAGGTACTGGAAGGCCGCTATGAAGTCTCCCCGGAGCCTCCTTTTCTCCAAGCTGAACAACCCCAGCTCCCTCAGTCTGTCCTCATAGGAGAGGTGCTCTAGCCCCCTGATCATTTTGGTGACCCTCCTCTGGACCCGCTCCATCAGGTCCATGTCCTTTCTATATTGAGGGCTCCAGACCTGCACACAGTACTGCAGGTGAGGTCTCACCAGAGCAGAGTAAAGTGGCAGAATCACCTCTCTGGATCTGCTGGCAACAATTCTTTTGATGCAGCCCAGGATGTGATTGGCCTTCTGGGCTGCAAGTGCACATTGCCTGCTCATGTCCAGCTTCTCGTCCATCAGCACCCCCAGCATCCCAGAGTTTCTCTTTAACAGGCACTCTCAATAGTCCTGTTCCATTTTCTTTAGCGGTTTTCTCATGGGACCTGAAGGGTCCTTCAAGCACCCTCCTTACACCCAACATAGAGTAATTCACTTTGTCACAGTGTGACAAGAGGTTGGTTCAAGAGCTCAGGCCAACAGCGGCAATGAGCCCTTAGGAGTCATTGTGATATCAGAGCTGTAGGATAAACTATCTGTGAAGGAGACATGGTGCTTAGCTGAATTGTCCCTGGTGATGTAGTAGCCTTATTCAAGAGTTAGCTAACTATTGCTCTGAACCTGTCAATAACCTGTGTCAATACATCTGTTACCAACACTGTCCCAGAGGCAGTGTGAGCTCAGTTTCTAATATGGTTTCACTACAAAGATTCAAAGAAGACAATCTCCAAATTTCTGAAGGTGGGGATGATGATGTTCCCTCACCATTTAATAGCTCGGTGATTTCAGTACTTAGGATTCAGGAGACCTGAGAGTCCGTTCTCCCTTAATCTGTTCTCTTGACTCCTTACAACTTCATAGTACCATAAGTTGCACACTGGAGCACAGACAGAAATCCAGGTATATAATCTCTTGAGGTAATATGCTAAACTAGTGTCTGCTGTTCTTAGGCTTATTTTTGGTCACTGTTTGCATGTAACACCTAAAATCAAACACTGATCAATCTGATCTCTTGTCTCTGGCACATGAGACCATGGAAAGGATGAGAGGCCACCTTTCTGTGCTGCTTGTATGATACACTCCCAGGGAGAAGGAGCAGAAGGTCATAACTAGTTCTGTCAGCGTCACATTTGGTAAATGAAGAACAGGACTTTCTTTTCCAGCACCACTATCAGGAAATACGAAATAGTAAAAATAGCCTTGTTGCTTCATTAATGTACAATAAAGAGATATTGGCAGGTCTGTGGAATGCCATTAATGGCATTTATAACAATACCCTGTTGGCCTCATTTACCAAACAGTATATATTTAATTATATACAGTAAAAATATTAGTGATTTAGATTTTTATGTAATGAGCTTTTTAATGCAAATGTCAATGCCAGGCTGATCTTTGTGTACATTCAGATGTCATTAGAAATACTTATTCAGACACAGTTCACAATAAATTCATGTTTTAGGAAGTATGTATTTTGGGACTCATTAAGAAATATTATTTAGGAGGCTTAAGAAATGTTATACATAAATAATTCACATTCTCATTCTGTTGATGTGCCACACATTTGAAAGTATTTACACCTCAGCTTGAAATTATTAGATACTGGTTGTCTGGAGAATCTACCTTAAATATAAAATGTAGTTTGATAAACAAGATCAATTCAAAATGTTGCTATAAAGTTAGTGTTGCTTCAGCCTCTTACCTGTGAGAGCACTTTAGAGCAAATTATTTTGCTGTATTAGCCTACATTAAACAAACAAAAAAAAAAGATGAAAAAAGAGCTGATAAAAATTTTCTCTCAGCTACTGTTTTTCACTGTGAGTTCCCTGTGTCTGGCTCAACTTCTTAGGACGCTATAATAGAGAATCCCTTTAGCAGAATTTTCCCAAGATCTTTATTGTTGAAGAACATCTTCACTTTCTAATATTTTTTCTTTCTCTTATCCACACCAGTAAACTAAAAAAAATAAAATTTCCTTTGTGCTCTTGAGATAAAATGGTATTCACAGACAGCACTCATCTAACAACTGCAGTTTGTTTTGTCAGAAGTTGAAACTGTTAAAAATGCAGTAAGTTTTTTTCCCCTGGAGGCATTTTAGACAGAAATTCAATATTTAAACCATGCTCTCCTATATTATTGGAGCAGTAACACAGAGTTGCTTTTCCCAATTATATCACAAAAGCAGATAAAACAGATAAAACAATCAGATTTAGGAATAAATTTAATAATGTGGTTTTCAATTAAGTAAGGGTTTGAGAATTCTAATACCAAGTAGTAGTTTTTGCTAGGTAATTTATGGCATATCAGATCTTTCCTTCTTGCTTTACTGTCTCTCGCTATGCCAGCCTATCCCATTAAAGTCTTTTATATCGTCTCATGGGCTATGTCAAGATATGGGAGCTAAAAATGAGGATTTCTGCCAAATAAGAGATTTGCAGACTGCTAAATGTTCAAGTTCTAGCTTTTTGAGAGGGTTTCTATTAACTAGCAATGAAGCAGAATGTGAAGGAGGAACAGCAAAAAAATATTAAAGCATTATGAGATTTAAAGATGAACTTCAGTAACAGCAGTTGGGATTTTTAAACGATTAGTTGGAGAAAAGAGCTCAAAAGGAAAAATAGATCCACAGATCTACACGGCCACTTATTTCTACATAAAGTATTTGAGAAATTTAAATATGTACTTTTATATATACAACTATATACGTATACATAGTTGTTTTACACAGAAAGCATATTGACATCTATAGCAAAATTGTATTTAGCAGCTTTTATTTCTCTTTTTGTTTTTAGTGGGTTGTTTCACTAGAAACATGAAAATTTGAATAATTCTCTCAACTTAGACCAAAATTAGAAAAGGCTTATGTCACCTTATTCTATCTTGGTCCGTCCACAAATATAAAGGTCAGAGACACAGCGTTTCTCACTAACTCCATTTTTCCTTCTCTCCCTTTTAAATCTTTAGCCTATACCAGCACCGTTTTCTCTTAAGCAGCCTCTTAAGCCAAGAGTTTTTGACTACTACTTTTCTTTTATCATGGCTATTAGGCATATATGAGTCTTTCACCTTGAGATGGAAATACTGGTACATATGTGTTGCTTTCCATGGCTATAGCTTCAGTCACCTTAAAAAGTGAAGTGAGGGTATATCACCAGGCCTCTTTCTCTTCTTGACCTTTGGTAAAAGGAAAATTATATGAGCATTCATGATATTTCAAGGTGCAACATCTGTGACTCGGCTGCCATACCTCAAATGGGATTTTTGGGTCTTTTCTGCTATTTTAGAGCTGCATTTCTTTTGCTTATATTATACAATGTATACATGTATATATGTAAATGAACACTCCAGCCATGGATAAGCAGGTTTAAGTGTCTGTTTATATCAGAAAATATATTTATCTAACAAATACTCTTTTTTCCAATGTCCGATAAAAGCCTCCATTCTAATGTGTGCTTGATTACATGTTGGGTTTTTTTGTTTGTTTGTTTTAATGATGTAGTAAGGCATTCTGTTTTCAGTGGAACATAGTAATGTCCTTAAAAGTTTTCGTGAATGGGAAATGTCTCTATGTTCCATTCTGTAATAGAACAGAGAGTCTCTAAAAGATAGATCTCTGGGGTAGTGGGTTTGACTACTTTGGCATAAACAATGCTAATCTTTTTGGTTTTCTGGTTTTTACTCTGCCAGCCCTATCTCAGTGTATGTGAATCACTAGCCAGTAGGCAGCAGGGTTAGAAGTACAGATATGTATTTATTTAGGGAGCTGAATGTCAAGAGCTTGCCTGCTCTTAATAGCTGATTATTTTACAAATCAGATGCTTTCCTTGTGCTGTCACACAAGTTTTCACAGTAGATATTGTCTTGGCACTTCTAGTCTTGCCAAGCAGGCTGTGTGCTCTCCTCCTCTTCCTCTTCTGTATATATGCCTTCATCCTCCTGGTCTGTGAGAAGGAAGTCCTCACCCTCAGTTCTGTAGTTACTTCCTCCGAACATCGCTGCTACCGCTTCCTCCTCATTTTTCCATGGGAACTCATGCTGATCCATGATGTACTGGCTGGTGTTGTGGGGCACACGCATCCCTGGCAGGCAGAACCCTGCCATGTTCATGGGGCGGAGGTACATGCTTGCCTGTTGCAGCATCGCTGCTGGCAGGTATGAGGCCGTCACCCAGCAATGCTTCTTCATGTTCCAGAACAGCATTTCCTCTTGACCACCAACCCTCTGCCCATGTGCCTGGTCTTGGTGGAGGGGCTTTGTGCTTTCTTGTCGTCGTTGTTGGTTGCTCCTCCAGCAGTGACCCTGCCAGCATGTCTTCCCAGGCTGCTCATGCCATGGTCCATGCACAGGAAACCTGTGCTGGCGGCACTGCCTCCTGCAGCCATTTGAGGAAGATGCACAAGGGCACTGCCCCATGAGGTATTTCTCTCTCTCCTGTTGCCTTAGCTTGTAGTGTCTCTTAAAATATCCTTTTCTCCTGTGCTGCCGTCGCTTCTGTCGCCTTCTGCCCCTGCCAGCTCTCTTGCGCCACCAGAGGAAGCGGGTTATGTTGCCTGCCTGGGCCTGCTTCTGCTGCTTTTGCCTGTTGCCATGGCCCACACCTTGCCATACCTCCTTGTGCTGCCCAGGATTGAATGCTGCCAGCAGTGTGGTATGTCTGGGTGGTCTGTGCCAGGGATGGTCTCCTCTTCTGCTGGGGTATGGCTCTGCAACAAGGGCAGCAATCCTGACCCCATAGCAGATTTTCAGCCAGGAGGCCTGCAAGGGAGCCTTGTAATTTGCCCGCCCCATGCTGAGACACTGCTGTCCCACGGAGGGTGTTCACCTGGGGTGGCCTAGGGGTAAAGTGACAGACTTCCTTGCCACCGCACCTGGTTGAACCAGTGGGGCATGTTTGTGACATAGGGGTGATGGCTGTGACAAGGGCACCAGCCTTTGTGACCTCAGCCTCAGTCAGCAGTGGGGACAGGGCACATCTTCGCCTCCCACCTGCATAAGGCCAGACCTTAGACCAGGTCTAGCTTTAATGTTAGTCAGTACTAATTTTTGCTTGCCTTATAGCACCTTGTAAAAGTGAATGAATGTTATTCTGGCCACCTGGCAGAGGAAGATGCAGGGGGGATGAAATAACTTTCACAAGCTCGCACAGAAAGTAAGCACTGCCAAAGAGCCCTTCTCGCTCTCCTGACTCAACACCCTCTATCCAGCTCTTTACAACACCTGTTGAAATTAATTCCTGTCCTTTTACTCTGAAAGGTAGCAAGATGGATAGCAGGCCTATCTCAAGATTCATTTTCTATACTTATTATATTTATATCACACCAGGTGCTATTTGTAGTATCCCTTCTGTTGGCTTCCTGGGGTACAGAATAAAAAAACAAATAAATTTTTTCTGCTATGGTGAGAGAAAAAGCTTTATAAACGCCAGCTAGGTTGAAGACAGGTGTTATGCAATGCACTTATTTATGGAAAAACAGGTGGTGTGTCCTCATTTTCACCACACAAAAATGAGGGTGGTTTTCTTATGGCTGTGTTTGTCTCTGTGGATGTTCACAAGGATTGTGTAGCTACGAATAAGGAGGAATTAATTTTTTTAGCCCCCCATCCACTGACATTGCCGGATGAGGTTTAGTCTCTGTCCATCTTTTGCTGAAAGCTGTCATCCAGGACTCTGAATTTTCATACTTAAAGATTACAGCATCTGTATAGTATTACACCCTGAGACATAAATTGTTCTAATTTCATTTCTATTATATTGATTTACACATATATTAATTAATATTTATTAAATATAAACTGTTTGTTTGCAATATTCCATACAAAAAGGATTTTTTTTTTACTTTTTTTATTTTCTAGGCTGATTTTTTTAAAAAAAACAACATCCACACAATGTTCCTTCATTTTTCTCTTGAAAGAGTTTCCCACTCCTTCAACTTTCATTAAAGATGAAAGGAAAAAATGTGCATAGGATTACACTTACCAAACATAAAGTCAGTCACATCTACCCTTAATGTTACGCTTTGGTATGATGTCAAGTGTTACTACTTATCAACACACGATGGCAGTAGTAGTCCATAAAAGGATTAGTTGATGATGCACATTAGTAAAACAAAATCTCTCTTATGCCTGTTTTTTCTAGAGCTAGCTACAGATTTTGCTTATGAATCTTGACAGTTACTGAGCTCAGCTCCACAGAGGAATGAAAAAAAAAAAAAAAAGATGGAGGTTCTTACTCTGCTTAATCAAAATGTCCCTAACTGTTTTTCCAGATATGATTTGTGATCTCAAACTCAGTGTATAAAGTGGCAGTCCAGTGATGTCCTTAACCATAGTGACTTTTCGGAAAACTTTCTCAGGCTTATCGTGTTAACTCTAGCAGGTTCTATAGGCATTCTTTACCTCCTGGTGAGATTGTAGCACTTTGGGGATCTTCCCAAATCAAAAGAATGATTTCTCTAGCAGCCCATTCAGCTAATAATAATCTCGTATCCGTGATCAATTTTGAGCGAGGTATCAAAGCTTCTTGCTGGAGAGACATAAAGGTTTTGTGTATTGACTAAGGAAGTACAACTTTTTTGTCACTATGTCAAGAAAAAGTCTTTTAGACATGTAAAATAGTTTAATATTCACAGTGATCAGTTTGATTTGATTTGATGTCATTACTTCTTGTTGAACACTGACAGCTTCAGCCTTTCTGCAGAATGTGTCTGCATGGATTTCCTTTCAGATGAGCTTTTTGATAGAAACTAGACATTTAACACCAACTCCCTGTAACTTAATATAATTGCACAGTGTTAAATGGTTGAGATTCTCATGGGTCTCCCAAGCTGAGCCAGACTGGTCCTGTGGCTGAAGGCACATTTTCAGTGATCAGTGAGACAACCCTGTATCCTCCTGGCTCCAGAAGTTAGCAGCAGAAATAGCTCTATCTCTGTAAAAGCCTAGGTTGACAGGATTTACTGAGGAGAACAGGGATAACATATCTACACTCTTTCAGATACCTGATGTCCACGCAGTGCAGTTCAGTCCCCCAGGCCAAGAAATTATTTACAAGTTATCAATTCCTCCCACAACAGTCCCAGCAGATGATCTCAAAAGATGTCAACCACACAAATGCTGCACTGAACTGTCTATAAATTGTAACAGCAATCTTGTTCTTTTAAAACCAGCACTGGATTTACTTTTGCAATTCAGTAACAGAGCTTTTCTAAGAGTGTGGACTTCCTAGCAGAGAGCGACTTGCAGAAATTACCTCTGAAGGGACAGGGCTCTGTCCGCTTCCAGGACTTTGCTACGTGTCCAGGCATGGTGGAAAACAGTTGCAGATTGGCCCGTACATGACTCAAACATGTGACCTTAGCATTATTAGTGCCAACCTCTGAACTATTTTCTGAAGCGGGAAGGTCATCAACTGTGTTATCTCTGATAACACTCTCATGCTATAAGGGTAGTGTAAAGCCTGGTCAGCTAAGGAATTCAAAGCAGAACATGTGTTTTCAGACTGTGAGTCTGAAACAGGAATCCACAGAACATGTGGATTCAGAATAGGTGGGAACACCATCCTACAGCCTGGAAGACAGGATGAGGCAAGGCTGAAGACTTGGTGCCATACTCACTGTGTCATAGTAACTCACTGGTAGGAGCTGCAGCTGTTTTGGTTTTGTTTCATGGCACTAAGGTCCTGCAGCTTGAAAGGCAGCAGACACCTCACTTGATGCCCCACTCCCGAGCCAGCAAATCAAACACTGCAGGTGTTTTCTGCAGGCATCCAAATTCTGTGTTATGAGAGTAGAATAGTGCACAAAGGGTCAAGGGCAAGAGATAAGGGACTGAATTCAGAAGAGCACAGCCAATTTCCTCAAAGAGGGCTTGGTGGGAATCTCCATTTGTTTTTTTTTTAAATTAATTTATTTTATATTCAGTTTTTTATTCTTAATAGACTTTACAGGTTCTTGCCCCAATATTCAGCGTTTGGCAAAGCAAACTATCTGCAAGTCTAACACCTCTTATTTGTCACTTAGGTACTTAGACTCTGCATACAAAGTGTATATATGCTTTTCTGTCTGTGGGGTAGAGAATTTAAATTAAAGCAGTACACCTGTCTTCCTGTGTTGATAATGTATCCCTTTGTATCCCATGAATTAATTTTGAAGCATTTTTTTTATGTTAGGGTGGTCTAGGTCTGGGTTTACTCCTAAAAATTCTGCCTGAATCATCTTCTGAGAGAAGTGTTTGCATTTTCAACTTCAGAGAAATAAGATTCTCTCCCTTCATTGTGTCCTTCTGGCTTCCTTATTTTTTCAAACCCACCCACCCAGGCACACACCCTTTTACCTACTATGAGTTTTCTATTTTATTGCCTGAAACTTGGGGTTAGCTTTCTTTTTCATAAACGAGAACCCCAAATCTCATATATGTCACTCTTGAAATAATTACAGAAACTCACGCAAACATCATTTTTAAATGCAACTAAATAAGAGTGAGGATACTGTTCTTGCAGATGTCAATAATATGAATGGTGAAAGGTAGTAGACTCAGTAGCAGAGAACAGAAGAGATTACTATTTTTGCATTATCATGCACTCACAATATAAAGGGGATGACAACTGGTATTCTATATGTATAATGAATAAAATTGAGAATGTAGTGAGTGTGCTTGGACTTGTGAACTTACACTTGTTGTTTGGTTGTTTTCCCTAGGAAGCACAGATTATAGTACGAGCACAGGACTAAGTACAGTTTCTAATGCTTATTTTTTTCCATTACACAGTTTTTTCAAGGCTCTTAGTTCTGTTTTTTTTCTATCTTTTGCTAAAATCAATCAGGTTCATGCACATTCACTTTGTGAAGGTAGCGTGAAGATAACTTAAGCAGAAAATTTCTAAAGATTCTAAAGATTCTAAAGAGAAAATTTCTTTTCTCTCACAAAAGGCTGTGGAAAATGACAGCTACGCTAGTGCTCATGGCTTTGATAATATCCCCTGGGAGTCTTCACAGTCATCGGAAACCAAAATCAGTAAGAATAGAGTTGTCTAGTTTCTTCATCTCGAGAGGTCTTTTTATTTCCTCTGTATGCCAGGCATGACATTTCTGACCAAAGGACACATTGTAGGAGTTTTTGTCTGTTTCTCCTTTGTAGCAGTTTTGGTACAACTTCTTTTGGTGAAATTGCACATTGACTTTTTGCCTGTCTCACACTTTCACAGTTAGAGAAGTCAGAGCATTTCTTTTCCCTAAGACAGGCATACGCTTGGCATGTACCCGAATGGGGAAGCTGCAAGACTGCTTGAAAGACAAGCACAGGCTTAAACTTTATGTTTGACAGTGCTGTTGTAGGATACTGAACTGCAGAGGGAGAGAAGCTAAGGCTCAGGCAGAGAAAAGTAGCAGAGCAGGTAGCACATGCACTCTGAACACCTCTCCCAAACCTCTCCCATGCTGAACACCTCTCCTAATCCTCTGAAGGATGGAATTCAGTAGCAGGCTTCAGGTCTGTTCACGTGAAGCAGGTTTGCACCTGAGCATCACAGCTGAGTTCCATGAGACTTGGTCTGCTTTGTAATGTGTAACAACAATTGAAGTTCAGAGAAAACACACAAAAAGAAAAACATATACAGAGAAACTGAACTACCTGGCTAGATTTCCGCAACTGGATAAGGTCGGCGTTAGATTAGTACAGCTGACCACTATACAAGGGATAGAGCTCTGGTTTGTGGTTCTGGAGGCTTCCTCCAAGGCAGAGTTTAGAGACATTATATCCCATTTAGTATTTCTTGACTTCTGTAGTACAATACTTGATTTTTGTCTACCACAGAAATTTCTGCTTTTTCTGGCATATCCTTTCCTCACTGTCCTTGATCTGAGAGTAGCCTGCAAAACAGTCTTCAAATTGCAGGTACACACCATAGAACATGCTTGGGGGCCAGGTATCTGAACACCCACATTCCTTTGTATGTTCCTTGGTCCCCCCTCAACCCTTGCATTTTTATCTTTCCCAGAGCACATGTGCTCCACTGGGAACACGAAGAGCTGATGATGGTATGAGGGGTGAAGTGTGAATGGAAATGAATGGCTAGAATTTCTTTAGCATAAAAATAAATGCAGCTAGAGTTTAAAAATTCTGGAGTTTGCTGCTCCCCCTCCACCTTTCAGCAAGATGGGAACCTTTCAGAGACAGTACCCACTATCAGTGCAACACATTGACAGAGAC
Source organism: Numenius arquata (assembly GCF_964106895.1). Lineage (NCBI taxonomy): Eukaryota > Metazoa > Chordata > Aves > Charadriiformes > Scolopacidae > Numenius > Numenius arquata. The sequence goes on along the minus strand of NC_133577.1, from coordinate 84,171,622 downwards.
AGAGATTTCAAAGTAAACAACCACCGAATAGAACAAATCATGTTTTTTCTCCTCAATATTAGTTTTCATTTAATTGAAAAAACAATATAAACCTGGTGGTTTAAGTATAGATTGACAGAACAGGGAAATTGAGTCTCAGAGGTAAGGCAAAATGGCTCTAGAACAAACCAGTGTAGATTCTGTGTATTGAAGGATGTATTGCACATCCTCCCTTTGACCACTAAACACAGTCCTGTATGTTCAAATTTTAGGCCTGAAATGACATCTGTATCTCTGAAGGGTTTTTTAAAAATCATTGACCTTTCAGTTACCCTTACAGAGAAGAGAACTGAAAGATGGAAGAAAAATATTGTCTTGGCTCTAAGAGCATGTATCTGAGAACAACTCATGTCATTGGAAGGAAATGTTAAAATGAAGATAACTGTTGTTCTACAGTTTGTTCTGCATAAGTGTCTAAAAACAAAGAAAAGTTATTTTAAACAGAAGTGAAGGCTCCAGCTGTTGTGTTTGGTTTGGAATTCTTTTGCCTATCTAGATTTCAAGTAAGACTGTCAAATGGTAGAGGTACGGTCATAAAGGCACAGTCATTGCAGCCTGCTGTATTTCTTCACCTCTGATTTTAGCCTGAGATTGTTGCGTACAAACCTGCCGTCCATGTTCCCAGTGGGTTCTCTTCCAGAAAGTGATGGTGAGGGTGAAGAATGTGGTCTCTGTGAACAGAGTTTCCATGGCTGGCCCAACAGAAATTTAGCAAGTCAGCTGCACTTACATTTTAAATGAGCATGTATGTTCAGTTAGATGAAAGGGAGCTTTGATATTAAATATTGACTTGTGTAAGTGGAAGGATTTGTTAGGTTTTATGGGGATTTTTTTGGCTGAACTCTTTCATCAAACCTTTGTCACTGAAGATCTGGAGGTGTTATTTGCTGCTTGTCACTGTAGAATAAAATGAACAAGTGCCTATATTGTATCTAGTGGATCTTTTCTGGGGGATTTCTCCCTAAAAAAATATATTAAAGCTCCCCCAGAATAGGAGGAGAGTTGGTCAAACTATACAAAGGGAGAGCAATTTTCTAATCTTTAGCCGGTAAGGCTCTTAAACAGTGAAGCAGAAAAACTCAGTGAAATTGTTTCAAATAATTGGAACCTGAGCCATGGCTCCACAAGGATATTTGTGACTTGGGTCTCTGAATTCTGGTTTTTAGTATATTGAAATGCAATATTTTGTGTGACTGAAAATATGTCAAGGGGAGTTTTTTCCACTTCCTATGCAGAATAAAGTTCAGTATTTCTCAAATGGGCTATTTTACATGATATTTTTATTAGGCATATAATCTGGCAGGCAAGTTAATCAAAGATACAGAAGGCAGCTTGGGGCCTAATCAGCATTACAAAGACCAATTATTACCGCAAAGGTGTATATATATAACTAGTTTATGTGCTTTTGGGGGGAAATCTGATACAAGTTTAATCTCTACATTCCATTATAGATTCAAGGAAAGATTCTGTTTGCTAAAGAAAACATGCTTTTTTGGAATACTGCTAGTACTTTTCCAAAATGCAGAGATGTTTAAGGAAAGAAAAAAAAAAAAAGAATTTGTCTCTTAATGAAAAATATTTAATTAAATGAAAGAGGGATAAATATTCAATTGTGTACACATAGTTCATTTTTATTTCTATATTTACTATGTTATAGTAGATTTTAACATATAAAATGATTTAACTTTAGAATTCATACATCTTAATAATTCAGAATAAAATTTTGCATTTACATTGATCTTTTATTGCCTTCAGTACACTTTTTGTAGTTAAATGTTTTTCTTACTGTTGCTATACAACTTACAGTTGGGTAGATAATGGAGTTGTCTTTTAGCATTTCATATTATTCTTTGTACCTCAGTAATCAATTTCATTATTAATAGAAATATTTCCCATATTAGCAAGATTTGAAAAAATACATCTTGTGTAGTGTAGCAGTGAGTTAATAATTTGTCTTTAAAGATTCTTTTAACGTATGACAGTACTGGCTCCTGTCAAAGCTTAGATGAGGTTGCCAACTGGCAAACGGGGTAGACACATGTATGCATAAGGTGTTTTGCTCAGGTTGATGGGATTACCATCCAGTCTGATGTCTTCAAGAGCCCTACGTACATAATTAAAATCTTTCATTTTGCAAAAAGTGTCTTCATGCATCTCTTGAATGTTGTTGTTCTAAAAAAAAAAATAAAATTCTATCAGAATAGTTGCTTGAAAGCAATTTTTTACTCTTCGAAAAACGAAGAACAATTTATAGATACTTAGAGATACTTGTTTGAACCCAGGGGACCAGATTGTGGCTGCAAGTCATCAACAGAGAAATCTCCCAAGCAGTGGGAAAAATTTCTTGGCCAGTACAAAGCTTCAGAACCGAGTAACTCAGACCGTGTAGCAGAGACAGGCTTTGCAGGAGGGGCCTGGTAGAAGTATAGAGCATTTTCATTTCCGGAATCATGTTGAAGAGCCTTATTAACCCAAATTGGAACCAGCACAGGCCAGTCCAAAAGTCATAGAACCATAATTATCATCCTGATGTCTTGATACGCTTCAACCTGCAAAGGCACAAATCTGCAATTTGATCTGTGACAAATTTCTTTCCCCCAGGCCCTCTCACATGAGCTTAGCCCACATCTATATACGTACAGGGAAAATTGAATGCTTTAGGTTTTATTCCTTTGATTTAATTTCCTCTTATATTCCTTATCTTCACTGAGCTTTTGTTCTTGAAATGAACCATTTTCAACAATGAACTGCTAGAATACAATATTGTCTGGAAATTGAGACTAAAAAGGTCATCTCCTAAAATGAGGATAATTTGAAAATTCTTCCATTCTCCATTCCTTTGCTAGTCAGAAATTGGTGTGGAAAAAGTCCATCTCACTAGCTTTGGTCTGTAGCACTCAGCACTGAATATTTAATTTACAGGCACGGGCAGGTGAAAAAAATAGTCAGCTAGCAAGCAGAATATTTCTATAGATTTATTTATTGATAGACGTCAAATTATGTATGGTACATCAGGATATTTATTCAAAGGTTTTTTACTGTATTATGTAATAAATAAAAACGTCATCTGATAATCAAAACTGGGCATTGGTCCAAGAGGAGATAAAGGGAAAGAAGCAGAGATGGAAAAGGTTAAAAGGAAGAATTCAGAAAGAAAAGTTTATGTAAAAGCAAATACAAAAAAAATGTTTACAGAAAGATGGTGGATGGGATGTTCCAACACAGTCAAATGGAAAAGTTTGGCTGAAAAACTGTTAGCAACTGGAAATTACCTTTATTAAGAGAATGAAATGCACTGGATATAGATACAATCAATATGTAAAGCAACTTTCCAAGGATATCTAAAAGTATTCCTGCCAGAAGATTTGTATGAACAGTGTGAGGGATTTCTCTCTTTGAAGTCTTGTAGACTATAGTTGCCCTTGACAGCTGTGAAACTAAGTTTAATCTGTACTAACAATAAACGTAGAATTTTATTTATTTAATTTAATAATATAAATAATATAATTTAATTTTATTTAACTTACTATTTGGACATGATATATAGAGCCATTACTTTAGTGGCCTACCTGAAGATGAAGAGCTTGGAGGCTTTCAGGTAGTGGCAATGGAATATGATCCAAATTATTGTCAGTGATGTAAAGATGCTGCAGTTCATGCAGATCCTAGAGGATGAAGGAAAAAGTCAGGAGAAAATTATACACATTTTTGAAAATCTCTAGCAAGTAACTTTGACATTTATCACTGCAATGAGTACTGCTGAATAGCAACACGTTTTGTTTCAGCATGATACAGTTCAAAACTTCAGAAATTCAAAGACAGTCATGAACTTTCATTTGCACATGCTGAGAAGTGTTGCTGTTAAAGATTAGGTGTTTGGATTAAAATGAAGGAAAAGTGTGGGTAGTTAGTTCATAGATACAAACATAGTGTGCCATTGCAGGTTTTTGTAAAGAAGAATAAAAGGGTTCTCATGTCCAGCTGATAGTGCTCATACGTCTTGCTCCATCTTTATAGATTATGCAGCAGCATGGTGCACATATAGCACAGTCATGGTGCCTATAGCCTTAACAGTTTTAGTACTGTAGAGGGATACATACTTGCTCTTTTGACCACATCCTTTAGACAGAGGAAGAAAAGATTTTCCCATCAAACCCAGACTTACTTTAAATGCCTCATTACGTATTCCTTTGCGACCAAGCCTGTTCTTACTAATATCGATGAATGTTAAGGTGGGTGGTAACTCAGGGAGTTGCCTTATCCTATTGTCACGGAGCACCAGCTCCTCAAGTTGGGGCAGTCTCCGGAAGGCATCTTCATGGATCTCTGATATAAAGTTTGCAGTCAAATCAATCCTCTTTAAATTGTCTGGCAGAGAAATAAGATACAACACGCATGTAAGGATGTATTTCCTGAAAGTTTTAAAAAAGAAAAAGGCAAATGGGTTATTTAAATTACAGGTTAAAAGTCTTGAATCAGATCCATTCCTGACCCACTATGTGACAGCTCTCTCTTTATGTATATAATGCAATAATCCATCTTTGAATAATTCTCCTGAGAAAGGGGACCAGCATTTCCTTCTCATCCTGTTTAGAATTGCCTGTGTCATTCTTCATACATCTTTCCGTGAAAGATTTTAAAGCTAATTGTTTTAAAATTTCTGTATGTTCTGGGAATCTTTTAAATGGTTATCTTTTGGAAAAATAACATTTAAAGGGAAGTAAACATATTCTCTACCACCTTGTTCCACATTTCTTTACATTTTTCTATGTGTGAGAAATTTGATATATTGACTTTTTTCTAAAATACATTCAAACAGTTTTTCTAATTAAAAAAGAAAAAACCAACACAAATTATTTTTGGCAAAAAATAACAATGCTTAAATACCAGTTCATTAATATGCATTAATTTTAAATATATTATTCTGTAGCTTACTTCTATTTTCCACCCAGAATATTTTTCGTGGTAATTTCATTTTATTTTATTATTTCATTCTTACACTATCAGTATATTTTGGCCTAAATAAATTTTCTCTCTTTTTAGTATTTATTCCCCTTGGGTTTTTTATATACCAGTGGTATTCCTTCCCAAACTTCATGTTGGTTTGCACAAGCCAAACCCTTATATATTTCTTTCAGAAAAGGATATTTGCATTCTCCTGAATTATTGTAGTAGCCTCTTTTGGCACTGATTCCATACTTCTCCTCATTAAATCATGAAATAAGCATTATTTTCACAAAATTGGATCTAAAACAAAACCCAAAGATTTTGCCACAAATGGTTTTGGATTAGCAGTTTTCATTTACTGAAGATTTTCCGAGATAATTCTGGAGTAAACCAATGAACATACACTTTAAAGGTACAATCATGAAATCACGGAATTGTCAGAGTTGGAAGGGACCTCTAGAGATCATCTAGTCCAACTCCCCTGCCAAAGCAGGATTGCCTAGAGCACATTACTCAGGACTGCATCAAGGTGGGTCTTGAAAATCTCCAGAGGAGGGGACTCCACAACCTCCCTGGGCAGCCTGTTCAGTGCTCTGTCACCCTCACCGTAAAGAAGTTCTTCCTCATATTTGAATGGAACTTCCTATGTTCCAGCTTGTGCCCATTGCCCCTCATCCTAATGCTGGGAACCACTGAAAAGAGTCCAGCTCCATCATCTTTCAACCCACCCTTTAGGTACTTGTAAACATAGATAATGTCTCCCCTCAGCCTTCTCTTCTCCAGGCTAAAGACTGCCAGCTCTTTGAGCCTATCCTAGTAAGGGAGGTGCTCCAATCCCTTAGTCATCCTTGTTTCCCTATGTTGGACTCTCTCCAGTAGTTCCCTGTCTCTCTTGAACTGGGGAGCCCAGAACTGGACACAATATTCCAGTTGTGGCCTCACCAGTGCAGAGTAGAGGGGGAGAATGACCTCGCTCGACCTACTGGCCACACTCTTCCCTATGCAGCCCAGGATGCCATTGGCCCTCTTGGCAACAAGGGCACATTGCTGGCTCATGGAAAGTTTGATATCCGCCAGGACCCCCAGATCCTTCTCCTCAGTAGTGCTTTCCAGAAGATCCACCCCTAACCTATATTGGTGCCTGGGGTTCTTGCTCCCCAGGTGCAGGACGCTACACTTGCCTTTGTTGAACCTCATTAGGTTCTTCTCTGCCCAGCTCTCCAGCCTGTTCAGGTCATGCTGGATGGCAGCACAGCCGTCTGGAGTGTTGGCCAGCCCTCCCAGTTTGGTATCATCAGCGAACTTGCTGAGGATACACTCTGTCCCCTTGTCCAGGTCATTGATGAATATGTTGAACAGGACTGGGCCGAGTATTGACCCCTGGGGTACACCGCTGGTTACAGGTCTCCAACTTGACCCTGCTCCATTAATTACAACCCTCTAAGTTCTGTCACACCGCCTCACTGCCCCCTCATCTAGCCCACACTTCCCTAATTTTCTAATGAGGATGTTATGGGAGGCAGTGACAAAAGCCTTGCTGAGGTCCAGGTAGATGACATCTGCTGCTCTCCCCTCATCCAACCATCCAGTTATAAAATCATAGAAGGTTATCAGATTGGTCAAGCATGATTTACCCTTGGTAAATCCATGTTGACCACTTCCAATAACTTCTTGATCTTCAGTGTGTTTGGAGATGACATCCAGAACGAGTCACTCCATTATTTTCCCAGGGACAGAGGTGAGACTAATTGGCCTGTAGTTCCCTGGGTCCTCCTTCTTTCCCTTTTTGTACACTGGTGTGATATTTGCCTTCTTCCAGTCCTCAGGCACTTCTCCTTTCTCCAAGACCTCTCAAAAATGATGGAGAGTGGCTCAGCAATAACATCTGCCAGTTCTCTCAGCACTCGCGGGTGCATCCTGTCAGGGCCCATGGACTTATGGATATCTAGTTTGGCCAAGTGGTCTCTAACCCAGTCCTCCCCAACAGAGGGAAAGTCTTCCCCTCTCCAGACCTTCCCCCTTGTCTCCAGGGTCTGCGATTCATGAGGGGCAACTTTGGCAGTGAAGACCAAAGCAAAGAAGGCATTCAGCAACTCCGCCTTCTCTGTGTCTTCCACCACCAAGGCATCCTACATTTTCCCTAGCCTTCCTTTTTTTATTGATATACTGAAAAAAACTCTTCTTGTTATCTTTAACTGTGGTAGCCAAGTTAAGTACAAGTTAAGTACAATGTAAAGGTGAAATCCCTTTCACACATGTACTTTGCAAATATTTGAAGGTATGTCTACCTGAGAGCTTGTTTTGTTTAGGAATGCAACAAATGTTTCATGAGGTTTGGGTTTTTTCTACGTTTCCAAAGCTGGTTACAAGTAACAGCAAAAAGACAGATAAACATTGTTATTTCTATTAATTCCAAACTTTGTAAAAGAATCTGCATTTACATTCAAAAGTAACAAACCACTTTTCTATATGTGCATTTATGTGTATAATCCTACCATCACCAAACATTTCATAAAGTAAATCACTATGTCTTAGATTAGTATGAACCAGAAATTATAGACATTAAAGCTAATTTGCAACAATACTTCTATCCATACTTAAGTTAGCAAAGTCGTTTTTGTTGATCTTCCTGATTCTGTTGTAGCGTGAGTAGAAATACGTGGTTTTCTTAGGTAATGGTGGAATAGCATCAAGCTCATGATCATCACAGTAGACAGTGGTCCCTAGACATGTACACAAAAGGCAGGTGGGAAGGCCTATGAAAGAATTTAAAAGAAAACAGTTTGTTACCAAAAAATGTTCAAAAATTGTAATTACTACAATGAAATGCTCGCCTAAGCACATAATAAGATTTTGTTGATGATAAAGTTCACTCCCATTCTGTTGTGATCACCACATCATATAATTGCAACAAGTGATTAAATTCTACTTAAAACTAATTTTTTTTTCTGCCTATGCCTAGTAGGAGGTCATTTAACTTGTCCTAATACAGTGTTTCTCAGAGTAAAACAATAGAATATTAGGTGACAGCAGCCAACCAAAGATCAGTTTTCCCCTAAGCTGGCAAATGTGCACTTCCATCTAGATGGAGAAATAAGAGTTAATGACTGAAACTTGTTAAGATTTCCCAGGTTTGGATCTGCAAATAGTAATTCTGAATAATTTTTAAGGAGATTAATATTTTCTTACAGGGCTATGGAGAAGAACCTCAATTTTCTTACATGTTTTTTAATTATGTTTTCCAATTCAGAAATTCAGCATAATGAAAAGTTTCTCTGTCAGTCTGAGTTAAGGTAACTTGGAGACCATATTAACAAAACGTTTGGTTACAACCAGAAGTTAATGGAAATTAAAAATTAAGCCATTTCATCTCAGTCATAAAACTGCATGAATAGCCTGAATTCAGAAGTTTCTTTTGATGATACTGTTCAAATTTGGTGAGAATTGTGACACTGACTAGTTTGTCTGAATGTCATTCTCAGTAGGAAAAGTTGTTAGTTGCTATGTGTTGAATTTTTGATACATCGTTTCTTTGATTATGGGTATAAATCAGCATTTCATCATTTCTCATTTTTTAATCCCATAGAAATACTTGTCTGTTTTCTTCCTCCTTGTAGCAGATTGTTGATTGTTTGTTCCGGTTACTTTATAAAATAGTAGCATAATTAATAAGTATGAAAACGCTTTTCTTGTAGATGAGTTTTTTCTCCAGATTGGTTGTGGCTACATGGAAGATTTGCCTTCTTATTCCATGCCAATTACTGACAGGCAGTGGTAACTAACTGAAGGGTGGGCAATATATGTGATGTCTTTTCAGACAAGATTAAAGAATCAGTGACCAGGGTACCCTCTTATTTGAGAATCTCTACTTGGACATCCAGGAATAACATTTCTGCAGAGATGAGACTCTTTATACTCTCCCTAACTTCCTTCACGGGACAGCTGAAATTAGCTACAGGGAGCAAGCCTGACACAGGGAAAAAAATAAATGGTCACACCTTGAACCATTCCAGCAAATCTAAGCCTAAATGAATGGAGAGTTCAGGATGGCTGACATTTTTTTGAAATATTGCAACATAGTACAGGAAGAGAGTTTCCCCTTCTGCCCTATTTTTGATCTTGGAGGAGTGGTATTTGTCACCTATGGCTGGTGCAGACTGAAAAATGACAGAGTAATGGGAAGGATTCAAAAAGATATCAACAAGAAAAATGAACTTGGCTTGACGTTCTTCAGCCTTGTTGTCTTCTATCCATTACCAAGCCAAGAATAGCAGCAACTTGTGAAAGGAAACTATGTTGCTGAAAAAAAAATAAAGACACAAAATATCTGATGTGATATGTTACAGCCTTGAGCCTCCCATGCATATCTTCAGTTGATGCACTAGTTGATTTGCATTCAGTGCTCAAAAATATTGACAGATACAGAACTCATAAGATGTAATATTTACGTGAAATGTTTTGCAGCATCCTGTAGCTCTCAAAATTGAAGGAAGCTGTGTGGTTTTTTCAGAACTCTCCTGGGAAATTCTCATTTCCATTTTTATTTATTTTGACATCAGTGGGTTTTTTTGTTTGGGTTTTTTTTTTTTGTTTGTTTGTTTGGGTGGGGTTTTTTTTTGGTGTTTTTTTTTTTTTTTTTTTTTTGCCTAGCCAAGGCTCACTAGTAATATGTATAAAAACAAGACCAGGAATGATTAATTTCTCTTCACAAAACACACAATTTTGGAAGCATGAACTCTTTTTTCTTCCCCCCCAACCCCCCATTTCATTTGTCTTCTACAGCACTCAGTTATAGTGTTAGGCATAGGCTTTTCCTTTTTTATGTTGATAGCCACACAGCAAAAAGACACATCACAGCAGTGGATAACTCTAGTGATCTTCAGCTACAAGAGTTTAGAGTAGCTGTTAACAAATGACAATTATTAGCACCACAATGTTTGCATGGGAGAGGGACAGACTGTGTTTTAGAATTTTAATTCCCTTGTGAGATGCAGAAAGTTCTGTCTTTACTATAGCTTGTCCAAACAACAGAAAATCAGCTTCACCCAAAATTTCTAAATAGTTTCTTTCCTTAAGTTTCATAGTGTCTAATTTTCATGGTCCAAAATTGTTCAACTTTTTAATTATATTTTGTAAAAATATTTTATTTATTTATAAAAAACATGTAACGTAACAAAACACTATAAGATAAAGTTAGTTGGTAATTATATTGAAATCTAAGTTAATAAAAAAGTACTGGTAGCATTTGCCAACCATTAGCAGTTTCTTAAGATGTGTTTAAGTGTTAATAATGTTTTATTTGAAAAATATCTTCATGGGTGCACAGTCATTTTCTTACTGAAATAGTGTGGAAAAATTTTGACTAGGCACCTCTGTGACTTCAGACCATTCAAGATAGGCATGTTATACATCTCTACAGTAAAAGAGGCACAGAAATTATATACCTCCTCTTCAGTAAGAGAGGCAGACATTCATAAGCAAGTAAAGCTACACACGTGAAACTCATTGCTCTTTCCTACTAACCGTCTTGAGTTTGGGGTCCAGGAACCCCAGACCCCTGTGCTGAAGATCCATCGATTAATTTTGGAGTTGATGCTTCCTCATCAGGTTCTTCTGTCAATGGTGCAGAAGAATAACTCTCTTGAATTATAGCAGGTAGTGCTGTCCCAATCTCTGTCTAGGGAAATTAAGAGGAAACAGGAAATGTTACTGTTTACTTCCACCGGCAGCTGTTTCTCTTCCAGTTATTCATATTCTCCCACTAGAGGTCATATATGTTCTGAGGTTTAGCGGTTGAGCTGCATTTTATCTGGCAGCCATAATGAATTCTGATGATGTGTAAACAGTTCATGAAACTCCAGTATGCTCATTCACTTTTTATCTCAGTGTTTTAAACTGAGATATGCACACATGCACGTGCATGTGCACACATGCATGCACACTGCATATACTCCATTAGCAAGAACATATAATAACAAAATGCTTTTTCTGCATTTATTTGAAGTTAAATTAAATTTGTGATAAAAATTGGTATATCCTGTGTGACAAAGGAAAATTTGTTGTGGAGTATGAAAAAGATGCAAGTCTTTTGACCATAAAATTGTAAATTGTACCAGCATAAATCCAAATCCAACGTAGCTGTGTGGGTCTGTTTTAAAAATATTAACATACTTTAGAAATCTTATTATCTAGGAACTTTGAAGTCGAAGTTCACATACTACTTGCAAACATGTTGGCAGTGGTTTTGTCATTTTTTTTCTGAACCTTCTGAATAACAGAAGACTGGCTAGCTTTATTCATCAGCAGCTACATTATGTAGTTCGAAAAATTAAGGGTATAAATAAAAAAAAGTTAGATAAAATCTTGGTTTAGAAAAATCATATAAAATTTGGCAATTCCTTTCATGGAAATAGAAACCTTATTTTTTTCCTCTCCCCTCAACATAAGTAGTCAAACCAGTGAATTTTATTGTGTTAACTCTAATTCTAAAGATGCATTTGATTAATTTTGCTATATGACCACTCCAGGATAAAAACAAAGATGTAGCAATTTTCTTGCATCATAACACCCTCATAAAAAGAGTAGTGCAGGCTTGCCAGGGTTGTTGCAGAGGGGGCTAGGTTTGCAAAGAGACAGAGGCAAAGAGGCACAGTGGCTTACTGTAATCACCCAGACACTGAGAATCCACGTGAGTCATGTGACCTTTGCAAGTTACTTTACCATTGTATCTTGATTTCCCCATGTGTGATAACATTGTTTGATCACCTCAGGGCCTCCTTCAAAAGTGCACTTCTTTTTTTTTTTAAGTGCCCGACAACGAATTACTGTCATTATAGGGCTTTACAGATCTGAGGTTCTGTTTAAAGTTTAGGTAACACATCCACTTGCAGGGTGCTGCACCTCTGTTCTGCAGTTAACGCTCCTTAGCCTATATCTAAGGCATGATCAAAAGCAGGAATTTTGAAACAATGTCTTCATCCCAAGTGTGAAGGAAAAGAAGCATAAAATTATGCTTTAGTAAAGCTTTTCCTCTGCTGCAGCCTTCTAGCACAACACTACCATAAAACTATTGAATCCTGAGGTTCTTTACCTGATCAACCCTCTCATTTTTTTGAGATTTTTTGCTGAATTTCCTGTCCCCATGGAGAACCTATTGCTGAAATCACTCGCACTAGTGCTCATAATTTCTAGTAGTAAAATACAGGTAAAAGTAGATTGCATCCAGAAGGGACAGGTGGTTAGGATTTTTCAAATTAGGCATTCTATGTAGGGTATAAAGTTTAAAGGAACTAACACACCTGAGATACGGGTCCCAAGCACAAGCAAAGTATATTCCGATCCCTATTTGAACCTCATAGCTTAACTATATGATATTTTGCAAGTAGAGTTATTTCTGTCTTATTATTCCTTGATAGGATAGGTTTTAAATATATTTATGTCAAAAAACTATATACATTCGTATATGTATATTTATATAACCAAAATTCTGGAAGAAAACTCTTTACACTTCATAATAGACTGGATTTTGCAGTGTAGCTATATGCCATTACTAGCAATATTATGCTCCTAGACTGCCTGAGAGCATCTAAATAACCATCTAAAATCTACTTTTTGCACAGAAATAATTTGGTTTAAGTTATATAGTGGTCATAGCTTCAAATATTTTGCATCATTTAGTTTCATTGAAGGCAGAGAATGTGGAAGCAATGAAAAACCAGGTAGCACTCTAAACTTCACAGACTGAGATTTTGACTGCATACACTTCACGTTCTTTAGTTGTCTTCCAATAAGCCATAGATACTATTACTAAGTAGAGTTTATGGATAAAAATGCCCTGATACAATGCCCTAGGATCATAACTTTGCAAAACACTTGGAGATCAAGTGAGCAAAATGAACTTCAGCTGAACTATGAGTAACCTGTTGGTGTAAGAGTAAGGACGTACCTTGCTGCTTTGTGCAGACAAATACACAATGTTCCCATCTGCAGCACTGACAGTAAGACAGCTTAACCAGGAATGGACTTGGGGACAAATCAAAAGAAGACTTTGGGAACAAAGGAAATGGGACAGATGTTGTCCGAATGGAGGAACCCTAGAGGGAGAGATGCATTCCAGACTTTTATTGACCCAAGGTAGTACTGCACTAAAGTGCTTGCACATGCAGTTTACTAGTTCACCAGTTTTGTGGAAATGAGATAAGAGTCCCTGTCCTGAACTTTGGAACAAAATCCAGAGTGTTTGAGACCTGTTAATGGCTTTGTATGGATCTTTCATGGCAGTTCTACTAAGAATAATATTCTGGAGAAAAGCATTTTCCAGATACAGTTTATAAATAGGTTTCAGATCTAAGATAATGTTCCTTTTGCCTGTCCTGGGATTTGGGTCATCTACACTGACTGCCACTTCTCTGAATATTTGAGGGCATACTTTATGGAACTTACCAGCTTGGAATTTGTGATTTGCTTTATGCTTTCTCAGGTTTTCTTAGTTGATTAATCACTGTAGCTGTTGGGTACCAAAGCAGAGGTATTAACTTCTAGTACTTCTGTTCCTAGACTGTTATGTCTCTTTTATTACAGAATGTTATCTAGTTTTGGAAATGCGCAGTTGAAAGCCTCCCCATAGTTTCCTTGCCAATGTGCTAAATCTGGGTTCTAGAGAAACTATTCCAAGCAGCTAGTTAGTATTATCTATTCAGTCTCCTGCACCAGTTGTGACTGTCATAAAAAAATCCCAGTTATTATGATGAATTTAATGACGCTGCCATTTTTACACTGGTAACAGAGTAGGAGTTCACTGATACATGTGTATTACATACCAGACCTGGAGCATGAGGAGTATTTGCTTTCTGTAAATATGTTGGACTTGGACCAGTAACTTAAAGATAAAAATCTGTTTTCCATTATCAGTCATCTGATCCATGCAGCTTTCTAGCTTTTACATATTTGATAAATCACGCAAGACTCTAACAAGACAAATATGTTACTTGGACTATATAATGTACAGAATGGACCTTTGTCATCCAGATGTTTGTTTATTTTTGGCAACATGCACTTTACTAAAAAACTGAAACAAATGATTCTACGTCATTTAATCATATTCTCCATAGGTTTGGGGGTAAGGGGATGGTTGGGAGTAAGGAGGGGGTTGTATTTCCTTTGCTACTCTAATATTCTTTATGAAAAATCACAAAGCAGGAAGAATATTGTAGAGAAATACAATAATGCACATTTCTCTTTGCCAATAGTTGCAAGTCATAATCAGAATCAGCCTTCCAAGCCAGATTTAATGCATGGTATAGGAAAATACTGAAAGGGAATCACATCACCTGCCTTTAGCCATCTAACTATGTGGTTAATAGTTACCCTACTTTGTCTTTGGAATCAATCAAGAAATTTAGAGCATACCAGTGCAGAATAATAGACACAGGACATGCTGCAAGCAGAGTAATATCTTTCCTAAGATTGCATGAAGTATCTATTTTTTCCTACATTTATCCAATGTGACTACATTTACAAATGAAACTGCTTAATGTGGATGGCCAATTTAGAGGCATTTTCAGACCAGGAAGTTACAAAAGTCAAGAGCACAGAAATCTGAATATATCAATGACTGATAAGATACAACTGGTGAAAGTCAACTTGTGACTTTAGTTATGAATAGACTAGGCATCTTGTCTACGCTATGTCCTTTCACAGCAGAGAATGAGAGAATGAGACAAAACTTCTGAAAAGCAGCTCCAGCCACTGACCACACATGTTTCTTTTAGGATGGGCTCTTTAGGTACCTATCTCTCACCATTGGCTGAAAAGCAGACGGGACAAATGAAAAGGTTTTTAAGATTAGAAATGGCTCAGGAAGCTGAGATGTGAAAATAAAGTAAGATGAAAGAATATCTGTGGGCTAGGAGCCAATAGGGGTGGAACAGAATAGAAATGTAGATAAGACTAATCTACATGAGGATTATGAACTCACATAATCAATGCAAAGTAATAAAATACAGAAAATAAATAGATTTAAGGAGGTAAATAGCAAGGCTGGAAGCCATCAATTGCCACATTTTACTTCCGAGGTGGTGTAATGTTAGGGCAGATATTTTGTCTATTGTTTTCAGTCTATATCTTATCTATATCCTTATCTATAGGAACAAAGTTGATAAATTGCATTAAATAAATTCAAATCTACAGGAGAATCTGAAGTGTGTCCTGTTTCAGTAATTCTTTTACTGCAAAAAGTATACCTTAAAACACAAACAAAATTTCAGAACTTAAAAAGAGACCTCATAAACTTGAAGGGACAGTTGTACCACACACTGACCTATCAAAAGGAGCTAGTTTCCTCCACAGCTGTTCTGAAACTACCAAAGGCTTACAAGAAAATGTCTAATTATGGGAGAGCTTTTTGGTTTGCTTTCCTTTCCAAAGGTGTCTCATAACTGTTTCTTCTTGAAGTTTGCATTTAAGGCCCTATTGTTCTATCTTAAAAATAAATAGATCTGTGAGCCATTGCATGTTAATGAAATATCTACTTAGATTGAAAATTCTGCAGCTCGGATAAATTGTCATTTTCAGTACATAAATAAGTAGTGTGGAGAAATTAGTGTAATAAAACTCAGGGAGATCTGGGAAAGCAGAAAGTGATATTTGTTTACAAAATTTAAAAGTAAGTTGATTTTACCTACTCACACTCATTCTCTCAGATTTTAATCATTTTCATGTTTACACCCACATGCTCCCACATACCTAAATTCTGTGCCTGAGTGGTCTGTCCAGGATCACTTGTGTTCAACACAAAAAAACAAGGTACAGAAGCTACTGAATCCTTTTACTGCCTCTCGGGTTCTTCTTGACAAACATTGAAAACTACCCCTTGGACTGGTTTCTGTCTCCTTTAGGATTCACTGACTGTTATGAGGCAGCCTTTTTCCTCAGTCTTGGATACTCCAGCATCCAAGAGTCTTACACCAGGTTGCTGCCCATTACCCGCTTTTCCTCATTGGGAATGTGATTTCATGATGGCTAACATGTAAAGGAATGGTATATATTGTATTCTACAACATTCTTTCCTGTCTGCTGGTGGTAGGATGAAGGGTCTTCACCAAGAAGTCATCTGTGCTGCGATGTTATGAGGGTGCAGGACCTTTGATTTTGGCATAAACAATACATTCCTCAGTTTTGCTGCTGGGAAATATTCTGGAAGTGGTGCAGTTGGGTACAGTGTCCTTAATTTTCAATTCAGGCCATTCTTTTAACCCCGTAAGCCTTCTAATGTTTTTAAGCTATTTTTTTGTTTCTGATGGGTCTTGCATACACATACATACATAAATTTCCATTCATACTTCAGTCAGACCAACCTTAATATTTAAGTTACAGAGCTCTATAATTGGAACCCAGTTCTCTAGAAAGTAATGTCTGTGGCTTCTGCCTTAGAAAATATAGGTAGACTGAGGTTCTTATAATTAGTCTTGAAAAGAGAAGTAGTCTTTTTAGCACCTTGACCACAGAATATCCTACAGCTTTTTGTCTCAAAAGCAAGTGTATCTATGTCATGTCTGATTTTAGCTGAGTAAAAACATTTATGCTGCACAACATTGCTACAGAGATTTAACTTACTAATTCTGTTGTTTGACAATGAAGAAAGTCTATATAAATGGAGCTAATCTGTGTTTCCATGAGTACAAATGAAGTCAGTCTTCAGCACTGTATTTGAAATTTTATTTCTAACATTCTGCTTTGAGGGCTATGTAACATCAACGTTAGCCTACAGCAGATGCTTTTCTTTGGAACAGTGCTGAAGTTTTGCAAGACATAACATTTCAAAGAGAAATATGCCAGTTTTAGAGTTCAGAGCAGGGCTTTTGCCTTTGCACTATTATAAAGCACAAAAGGAACTGAAAACTAGTCCCAGCTATTTAATGAAGATTTCCACAAGAGCTCCTGCTGATCCAAGCTACAAAGTAGGTATACACAGCCAGACAAAGCTGGAGATAACTTGGATGACCAAAGTACCTACCAGAAACTTTGTCAACCCTCAGACCTGTGGTAAGGAGCTGCCTCAGTTGGACTTCCAGACCTCACTGTAAAGAAGGGTTCAGGGTCTCAAGGATATTTCCTCACACAGTCCAGGCAGACCAGGCACTGCTGGAGCTGAACGTTCTTTTGCCCAGTTCACCAGCCTGGCTTTTCCTAAATGTGCTGTGATTGCTTTGTATCCAAACTACAACCAAACAGTGTTAAAAACATGAACAAAAAGAAATGGATTTACTTTGCTTAACTTCAGCCATTGAATTTAAGGGTCTTATTTAGTAGCTTAGTCTCCTTACATTCCTGGTGCAGACAGTGAAATAAGAATCACTTCCTGAGAGTGGATCAGCACACATAAGTTGTGAATCAACTTCCTGAGGTGCCTGTCTGTCTTCCTTTGGCTGTAAAGGAGACCGTATAGAGGCAACTGTATTTTTTACTGGACATCAAGACCAAAGTCTGGCATCAGACCTGGTCTTCCTCTCATTTCTAGTTTGTAGTGCAAAGACATTTAATCTGACTTTGATCCAATCCAGACCATGCATGTAGCCTGAAGTGAAACTGGCATAGTGCTCACAAGCTGCTGTATCTTCATAACTAGATAAGTTTCTAATAGCTTAGGTTTGTCTTCACGATGTTATGCTATATAGAAATGTGCTGTCAGTGCAAGATCAGTTAAAAATCATTTAGTGGCAGGTCCAGGACATGAATATGGTGCACAGAAGAAAGTACTAAGGACAGGAGCATGGGTGTGGTGTATTTCCTGCCACTGGGAGGAACATTCTGCATCATAATAATAGGCATTGCTGCACAATTCTAAAAAATAAGGAGCATGGATATCAAAAAAGGAATAATAATAATAGGACATTTTTTTTTCTGCATATTAAGTTTTTGTACTTCCTACTTCAACTCGTGGTCTGAACTCTGTGTCCAGGATCAATAGCTGCAGCTGTTGTATCCACAGCTACTATTTCTCTTAATTAGAGAGAGAGCTTCTATTAATAAGAGATAAGTCGGGAGTGGAAGATGAAAAGCAGAAATTGGAAGCTGGCTCAAGCTTAGATCTCCCATAAAGAAAGCCAGAGTCAAAACCACTCTTGAGAAATAACATTCAAAGTAAATTTTCAATCCCCAGATTTCTGTGATGTTCCAATAGGGACTGTGTTGCTATGAAACGTTTCTTTAAATGAAACAAAAAAAAATTGGTACAAGTCATTAAAAATGAGAGCGATGCTGATACTGGTGGACAGTCCACCAAGCCTTTCACCATCTGTCAAGATATTAGGTTGCATTGAGGAATCTAGGGATAGAAACTCAGTGATTTTGCTGAGCTAACTCTACTGATACATGCCTGATACGTGTGCAGCTAAAGATTCAGGCAGAAATTGCATCAGGGCTTTGCAGTTGTGCATGTTTCGAAGAATTTACTGAGCTATCTCTCTCACACTTAACACTATTTGTGTAGGGAATGAGGCATTCCTGCACCTAAGTAATTCAAAAAACCTCATCTGCTAAATTTGCACAACTGTTTTACTCCATTTCAGTTCAGATGAAAACAAAGATGATGATTCTCCGTTCATCCAAGAAGCAAGAGAGCTGAGACATAAGTTGCTAGCTTAACGAGGCTGGCCCCCCAATAACTTCTGTTCCAAAAGACATCTTAATCATCAAATGGGGTCCAGAGGAGAGTTTGGATGAGATGTTGAAACAATGCCAAAATACATCCAAAGAGGCAAAACTCATGGCAGGAGAAGGAAAACGTCCAAAGGAAACATGATTATGTAACCTAATATGAAAGGAGCTGAGACCTGGGAGCTTGTTCAAAGGATTATTAATGTCCCATACATTAGATAAAGACTAAATATGAATAAAGATAGAAATGACTCAGAGCAAAGCAGCTACTTCCTTGTAGTTAGTCTGTTCAGCTAAGGTAGTAGTAACTAATAGCATGCCCAGTATTGATTTTAGGTGCTTAGAAATGTCTTTAGCCAGTACACTTAGTCTTTAAAAACATTTCAGATAGGTAAGCGGGTGAGACAAACCCTTCTTGGGTTGTACCAGAACTTAGGGACTAACATACTATTTCAAATCCTTCATTTTTGTCTTGCATTTGGTTTTGCTATATGACAAAATAGTTTAAACATCACTCAGGTATTTCATAAATACTTTTTAATCCACACAAATATTTCCTTTTTATGAAGACATCTGTGCAGAAGCATATGGAATCAGTTATGAACAGCCAAGTGAATGTAAGAGCTGTAGTCAAAGCTTTTCTGAAAAAGTAGAAAAATTCCTATTTGGGGATAAAGCTTTGAATGGTAAATTGAATTAACTTATCAACTATGTAGTTATCTGACTTCTACATTAATTGTACCAATTCATGAGTTTTGTAAAAGTGTATATGATGTGTTCTGAAAAGTCATTGCATATCCACCTATTTAATCAGATACCTGCCACAAAGACAGAAACAGCAGTGTAAGCCTCTCTCAACTGCAGAACAGCAAGTGGGAGCTCTTGCACAAGTAAGACCCATCTTCATGCATGTTATGACAACAGCATAGATGTTTTGTGTGTATGCACATGTTAATATAAGTGAATGTCTGTGTGTGACTCAGTTTCTGCGCTTTGTGCAGGCACCAGTTCCACCTTGATTCAAAACGAACAAGCTAATGCGGGATCAAATATTAGGCTTTCACAGTGCTTGTCTCTGATTATTTTGTGGGTGGTACTTTCCAGCTCACCTCTTCTGTGTACACACACCCAGACCAACCTGTATTCAACTCGCTTGTTTTGCTGCTTATTCAGAGCTAGGATAGCTCCCTCGCTTCTCAGCCTCACTGATAGCCTAGCTTATTGATGAAAATATTTGCCTGATGTTCCCGTATTTTCACGTCTTATTTTTCTAACATAACTTTTCCTACCTGAAGGAAAATTGGATGGTTATGTTTAACAGGCACTGTAATCAAAACTTTGCAATGTGATTTTATTAGACATTAATAGCTGATGTACGTAGGAATCTCTTTCCACAATTTGTTTTTCTCACACCCTATCCAAACAAAGCTTTAGTTTCAAAGAGTGAAAAACTCTGAACCTTCTGTTTTACCAGCGAGAAGCTTACACAGTAATGCCTTTGACAGCCTGACTTATTTTATCCATTTTAAAGAAGGAAATCTGTCTTTGTACATGTTTGCAGAGCTGGAACAATGAAGACCCAGTCTTGACTGGAGCCACTGGACCCTGTCTTGATATAAATATTCATTGAAAATAATAATGAACCTTACTGTGAAGAAAAGGGGTGATACAGCAGCTCATGTTTATACTATTGTAACTGTCAGTTCCAGAAGATAAATCCAATACAAAGCTTGCACAGTACCTCACAGTGATGTTCCTTTGCAGTTTCTTTCTCCTTTAGGACCCTGGAATTTCTTCCTTGGTAATAGGTTTTTCTTTTACATTGCCTTTTTTTTGCCATTATCTGTGAAAGAGTTGATACTGTTCTCTCTAAAATCTCAGTACATATTTTGTTTCTGAGTGATATATTACTTAATTTTTTTTTTTCAGTAACAATTTGCCTTTGGATGCAAGGCTTTAGCTAGATCTTCCATGTCTCACAACCTGGGAACTTGGAAACCACAGATTTTATAACCCAGATTTGACTCATCTAATACATATGAGTGCATAGCTTTGATTGAGGATTCAATACAATTCTCCCAAGTAATTCACAGATACAAGTATTTTCCCCATGCAAAATCTTTTCATTAAAAAATGTTTTCCATGTACACATATTGAACACAATGAAAAGAATGCAAGAAATGAAACAGATCTGCTGACGCTAGTAGGCAATGCTAGATATCCTCTGATTTCCATTGTTAACTTTTCCAAACTTTAAATTTAGTCTAAATTCTATGAAAAAAAATTGACAGTTTTCAAGTGGAAAACCAGCCATTATCTAGATAAAATCCTTTCAGAAAAACATTTGCAAGCCAATGAAGTGTGTGTGTATATACACACATACACTTGGCTTTTGGAATACATACTTCACAAGGAAAAATACTTCCAGAGTATGAGAAGTAGAAAAGAAGTCATGAACTTGAACTCAGTCACTCTTGATTAACTTTATTAAGCTGAAATTTTGGTGCTAAGCCTGAGGCAGGTGCCCAGGGGGCATCTAAAGTTATTTGAGGAAGATAGGTGTATTGGGTCTGACTGGGATGGATTTAGCTTTCCCCATAGCAGCCCTCATAATGCTTCCTTTGCAGTTAAAATGATGTTGATAACACATCAGTATTTTGGTTACTGCTGAGCAGAGCTTGCACAGCATAAAGACTGTCTCTCCAAGCCCCCTCCCCATCCCAAGGCTGGGGGGGGGCAAGGGGTTGGGAGGGGACATAGCTAGAACAACTGACCCAAACTGACCAAAGGGATATTCCATACCATATGGCATCATGCTTAGCAAAAAAGAGCCATGAGAACGGAGAAGGGAGTTGGGCGGGGGAGGGAAAGGGGGCAGGCTTTGTTATTAAGGCATTTGTCTTCCAAAGCAATTGCTACATGTACTGTTTGGACATCACTTGCTGATGGGAAGTAGAGAATAGATCTTTTGGCTTTGCTTTGCTTCTGTCTGCAACCTTCGCTTCTCTTCACTAAACTGCCTTAATGTTGACTCACAAGTTTTAATCTTAATTTCTCCCCCTGTCTCTCTGAGGAACAGGAGTGAGAAGATAGCTCGATGGGCACCTGGAAGTCAGTCAAGGTCAACCCACCACCCTAGATAACCCAAGAGAATGATTCATAGTTGTCTTGGAGGATAGTCTTGGGATGCAACACCTAATTATAGCGGGATAGAATGAATGGGAGGAATCCCTCTCTAATTACCTCTAGGTTTTTCTTTACTTTGGTGGTTACACATTGAATGAGTGATTACAGCACCCCATGGGTAACATTCTGCAAAAGACATACTGAAATAGGCGCTTTATTTTAATTCCTTAAGATGCACAGGTGCCTAATTCCCATTGAAATTAACAGGAGCAACACACCAAACACATATGATGTCCTAGAACCAGTCACTCTCCTGGATCTGCTGAAAATCAGTTGGATGCACAACCTTGGAAAAGTTTTCATTTCTCCAATGAGTTTAAAAATGTGTTAAACAGAATGGTTTGTGTTTGCATGTAACTGAATTTTAAAATCTTAAATTGAAAAGAGCAACATCAGAAAATGCTATTTAATTTTTTCTCCATTATTTCAGAAGGCTAAAGACAGGATACAGAATTCTCCAAAGGGAAAAGAAGGCCTTAAATCAGGCCCTAAAGAGTTACTGTACTCATGCTAGACCTAAAGAAGGCCTGCTGTTTATCTGGTTCCTTGTGGTATCACTCATCATTTAAGCTATGCATAATAAAAACTAACCTGTGACCTTGGATAAATACTGGGTTTTACACATAGAGCCACTTGTGTAGTTCACATCTTTACAATAACAGAATTGTGGGGAGGAAAGTCATAACCATGATCAAGAAATCAAATGTATTCTGTTTAAAACTTGAGGAACGTCAATAATATTCAGTATCTAAAAGATAACTTGCAAGACTGACATGCATGTCTATAAAAGCTGCTTAATTTGTACAGAACTGACCACTCTGAGCTCTCCTGGGTTTAGGGGAATTGTGAATGCTTAGGTTTCTTTTGGGTGGTACATGGTAAGCAGAATGTAAGCAAAAAAACATTTTGGCTAAACATCTAGGAAAAAAGGGTTCTCACAGGGAGGTCCATCCATATGCAAAGTAACATTCCTTTCAACTGCTATGATGGATGACCTTCACTTGATGAATTTTAAGCAGACTGTCTGAAGAGCTCCATAATGGGAGAAAATCCTGCTCTGGAAAATAAGTTTAGAAGAAAAAATGAAAAGAATTTTTGGACTCTGCCTATTCCATGCTTCCCAAAAGAAAGAAACCTGTGATAGGACCTGTTGTGTCTTTTCTTGTTGGGTACAATATTGATCATCCTGATTTTCCTTTCAGATGGAAAAGAACCACAGGGGCCTTGCCTTGTCTCTGTCCTTCACTCAGAAACTTGCAAAGGTGCCACCCTATGCTTCAGTGCCATAGAACCTCACAGGCAGAGCACAGCACAGGAGAGTCCCACCTACCATTCAATGCATTACTAAGAAATCTATTGTTTGAATGAGAAAATCTCTGCGGTGAGGCACATACAAAATAGCTTCTCTCACTTCTGGGAAGGAAGCCATTTCTGTAGAACTGATAAAAGCTTCATTTTTAAAAGCAAAGAAAGACAGGAACTGTGACTTATTAGACAATGTGAAACAGAGTGCAAGTATCCAGTGACTAAAAGTAGGTGTGAAGAAAGCTCAAGTGCATGGTATTTAAAGAGCTGTGATTCTGCATGGCACAGGGAAGCAAGCCAAAGGCAAAGTAATTTCTTTAGAGAAAAGCTCTTCCCAGTCCTTCTTAGATGAGATAATTTATTTCCTCTAAACTGTAAGGTTCTGATCTTAATGCAGACTTTGAGATTATTTTTATCTCTTCAGTTCTCCAGTTTTGGGATATATTTATTCTTAAATTGTCTCTGTCTTTTGATTTCAAGGTTGCTATCCAATTTTGATCTCACCTTGATGAAAAACTAGTTCCTGTCCCTCCTGCTGCAATCGTGAATCACTCAAAAGAATATATTTTCATGAATTATATACTGTCATGTGAAAAATTTCTAAAATATTATATGTAATAGCAAATCCCCCATATTATTATTTAAATGTTATATTTTTCACTCAGCTTTTATTGCACTCAATCCTGAATCATACAGTGCACATATCACCGTCAGGGAAGTTATGTCCATGTCTATGCAGAAGAGTGAGACTAAAATTAATGTAGACTAAGCAGAAGAGTGAGACTAAAATTAATGTAGCCTTTCAGTAATGTAGAGAAATACAGGAATGTAGGAGGGGAAGGAGGCATTTAAGTCAAAAAATTGAGTCCCTTGCTTGTACAGACAATACATCTCACTATAACAGAATTCCAATAGCTTTTTTTCAGTAATATTTCTTACTTTCCCATTTTTCAATTAAAGTGCTTTCCCTTTCTTTTTACTTCCTTCTGCCCACTTTCCTAACAGAAATAGAAACCACTAGCATTTATAACCTGAGATACTTGTATTGAACATAACTATTATTGTAAGAAACAAAACCAGGAAAGGGCACTTTACAAAGTCATTTAATGTGGAATGCTGAATGTCCTATCTCAGCTGCCTCTGTGCCTCATCCTGACAGAAAAAACAAAAGGACAGTCTCCAAAAGAATTTGTGGCAATGCAACGATACCTGAGATAAGCACGGTGGCTTTCCTTGACTCTCGAAGATTACAACCAAAAAAAAAAATAAGCAGGAAATATTTTGTCCACATTTGTAGATTAGAGAAAATATGAATGAGCTACAGTGTATTGTTAGCACAGAAAACTGTTGATCAACCAAAGGCAATGGCAACCATATGAGCAGATTTGTCTGATAAATGTTTTCATGGCCAACAAAAATACATCAATAGGCACTGCATTTATACGCTTTGGAAAGATAGAATAAATGAAGTTCTGATTACCTCTAGTTGGTCAGACTGCTCGTTTTCATCATAGACAAATGGGTGAGGCAGCTCTCCAAGTGGTATGTCATAGAACTCAGAATCATAAACTAGTGTATCAGTGACAGGTGCAGTTCCAACAGACTCGAAGATAAAAAATCCCAGAAAAATATTTACAAAGGTCTGCATTCTGTTTTCCTTCCTGAAATAGAAGAAAATGAACAAAATGTGGGGAATCTGGTATTTGCAAGGAATCTATGAAAATTTAATCTCACAAATTCAGTACTTATATGTATGCAACAATATTTCTGATGCATAACTCGTATCTATTCATGATGAATCAAATGTTTATTCTGTTTTGTTTCATGAAAAGTCCCTAGATCTGAGAATTTAGTCAGACTACAGGCCATACTAACTTTTATATAATTTAGAAAAGACATATGGATTTTTATTGGTATAAAAAACTGATCTCAGTGAGAAAGTACCTGAAAAGGTAAAAGGACAATATGTATATTCATCTCTTTCCATTTTCATCTAACTTCACCTATTTCCAATGCACCATTAGAAAAGAACTTCTGAGTAACTAGCCAAAATCTAAATTATTATATTATTTGTGTCTATCACAATGAATAATCTTTTGAAATGTACAACAATGTAATTTTGTCTTTCTCCTCCACCATAAAAAAAAAATAAAAATAGAAAACTTTAAGACCTCTTTCTTTATTGCCTCTGGATAAGCATAATTAAAACACTTTTCACGAGTAGTTATTTTGCCAGAAAAAAAATTCAGTTTCTTGAATGGTGTGGCATATTTGGACCATCACTTCTGCAAAGGTCTGGGGAGCAAAATACAAAGCAGTCTGTGTCCTCCATAGCTCTGTAAGTGACAATACTCTGCATTACTTCGTTATTCACTCAACACAATTTTTAAAGTAGTAAGAAACGGTAGCATAGTACAGTCACCTGTTCTCCTTGGAGAACAGAATTGTAAGATTGGATTATCACCTGTTTAAAAGTTACATATTTTAGTAAAATAGTAGAAAATTCATGCTGGGCTCAAATAGTAGTGTTTATGCATTCCCTGTTCCTTGTACATGATGTATTCACTCTTATCATATAAGATGCCTCACACAAGGCTCTATTCAGCATTCTTTACTTACACCTTGATTTCGCTACAGCTACCACTAATTTCACCAAAAGCACAGAGAGTGATAATGAACAGAGCATAAGTCTAATAAATTGTACTCCTGATGTGATGCTATAATACACACATTTAAATATTTAATTTTAAAACTGTAGCTACTTACATTAAGTATAAGAAATGCACAAGATTTTTTTGACTGTGTGTGCTGAGCAACAAGCTGAATTTTAGCTTCATGAAAAGAGGTCTTTATGAAGCTGGTTTAGGCATGAGGATATGAAATTCCTCTGGGGATGGTCAGCAACACAAGGCATTCATTTTTCCCTCATTTGCTTTATTCAAAAAGACTTTTCAGCTGCTGCTGGGAGAAGGTAGAGTCACTTGGGCTTGTCTTTGAGAAGACTTAGTTGAATTGCACCTTTCAGTATTAGCTTCCAATATTACTAAATGTATTCTGCTTCATTACAAAAAATTGAAATTAAATAAAATAAAAATGCAAATGGTCTCTGAAGTAAACTGAAGTATATTGGAGCTTGGTATTGTTCTGTCTTTACATTTTTTGCTGCTTATTTTTGACAGGGCTGGGTATGGTCTTGCTTTCATTTTTCATGTTATCTATCCCAAATGTAAATCTAAATAAATGTATCTATCCCAAATGTGTCTGCTGTAAAGGATGCTGTCTATTAACCCAAAATGTAATACTAACATATCTGGTGTAAATTTTCCTCTGAATAAACAACTAAATAAAAAAAAACCAAACCAACAACAACAACAAAAAAAAAACAACCAAAAAAACCTTATTATTCAAAATTGTTTTCATTTCACATTGCCTAGAAAAAAAAAGTTTTTAAAGGGCTTGATAAGTATTTAATCTTGCATACACATAGACAAAACCAGCAAATGTAATGATAATCTCTATGAAAAAAATATTTACATATGACTATAGCATCTACACTAACTTGTAAAGTTTGCATGTCTCTGTACTTCCCTTATGTGTAATATATTGGAACACACTGTAATGATATTGGCATCTGCAGTAGCTGTAAGATCAAATATTTTGATGAAGATTATGTATTCCTCTCAGAGGAAGGAACTAAGACATATCCAGGGAAAAATAAATAGTCTCCTCAATCTGCAGGCTGTGAATCAGTATTATGCATGATCAAATAAAACAAATACTATAAAAACATTTCCAGTGTTAAGAATCCAATTAACTGTTCTAAGAGAGAAGTACCAAAACTTACCTTTAGCTTCCAATCTCTCAAATGGGGTGGAGTTGCTCAGAATGCAGAGCCAGTGGTATTAGACCCCGTCCAATGGCAGTGGCATTCTGGGGCTGTGGGAGGTGGTACAGCTTTTACCCTCAACTGGAGACCTCAGCCCAGGGAGTTTCTCAAACTTCAAACACCTTTATATTTGATTTTGCTGAATCAATTTCTAGCAAGGTCAAACAAAGATGTGTTGTAAGCAAATGACATTCATTTCACATCACAGCTTTTTACCCTTTCCCTTCAAATTTCTTACTGTTCCTACCAACATACCAATAACATTCTCAGTGGCATTCTGGAAGCAATCTTTTGGGTGTCCTGGTAATCTAGAAATGCATATTTCCAAATGTCCAAAATCAAGACTTAAGCAAACTGGAGTACATATGAATATTTTTTCCTATGTGTAACTTTTCTATTTTGGGACTCATTGTATGCGATAATGCTTAATGAATTTCCATGTGCTGTGGGTTTTATCTTGTATGTATTTAAGGGTACTTTTTTGCCTTTGCTTTTCTGTAAGTACTTTTGAGGCAATACTTACAGGATCCACTCTTTCCAGAATGTTTTCCTTCTGAAGGGGAAATCCCACTTCCTATAAAGAAGATATATTCCTATTATAGTAGATATGAGCTCCTATAATATGCTGCAAATGATAGTCATGCACAGTAGTATCATGGACTTTATTACACCAGAAAAAGGTTTTACAATGTTAGCAGAAGTCAAGCTATCTCTTTTCCTTATCAATGTTATTTTCTTGTCAGTTCCTACTTAATTCTGAACTTACTTTCATATTACAGTATTTTGTACAACATACAACCATTCCTTTGAACTTTTTCATCACTCCTCCAACACTTCAATAAAGAACACCTCCTAATACTGTCAATGTCCTATATTAATAGTTTGGAAAGGGCAGAACCCATTCCTTATCTATGGAGGAATATGATTCATGTAGAAGATTCCAGTGCCCTCAGCAAACCTGATTCCCTTTGCTTTATATAATTTCCACATAATTTTTTTTTCTAATAAGAAGACCATCCTAAAAGGACAAATTTGTATGAGGCACTGAAAGCGTGTTAAGAATTTTAAGCCAGCTCTCAATAATTTGAAAGTCCAATATTAAACTTCTAGGGCTAGCCTAGGGAATCCAAGGCATTTGAAAGGGTTTGGCAGATAGATAGGTCAAATGGTAGAAGAGGAACAGTTCTGTTAGCAGATAGATAGAGGGTAGGATATTGTAGGACGTATCAAATGGCACTAGGTATCATGTGCTATTTTGGCAATTGAGTCAAGTTTGCAGTGCCTTACAATACTATGACTGCTCCTGGATGACAGACTACTTTCTAAGGAAGGTTCAGCATGATTTGCTTCTATGAAAATGGGTCCCTTAAATCATTAAATCAGATATTTCTAATTTCTGTATTCACAGTCCCTCCCATTGTAAAAGCAGCTTCTTCCATAAAGAATCAGAGCAATAAATGCAGTGGGAGCACCACACTACTGTGTCCTGTTGCTTTTTCTACAGGTCAGTAGTTTTGGCCTCAGTTTACTCCTTAAGTTAGTGATCTATTTGCTTTCAATGCCTATGTATGCTCCTTCCTAGCAACAAAGCAAATAGCAATATTTTCTGCAGCAAAATACATCATTTCACCTTCTTGTAATTTTTATGCTGTTCCACATGTTGGAGTAATTAACATTATTTCACTTTTAAGTATCTCATTTGCTGCTGTGCTTGATCAGTCTACTAAATCCTCAATCCCAATATGTCTTTTTCATTTACAAAAAATATTCTCTCCAGACAGGCCCAGTGTTCAGTGATTTCATATGTACAAAAAGACTCCAATTTTGTATTCTTTATTGAAGGAAATTCTTATCTACAACAAATTCTTCATATCAATATTAATTTTGGGGTTTTTTTACTTACACAGCTAAGCTGATTTAGACATACGGTGACCTAGGGCCTGAAGCTTTTTTATCTTTTGGTCTGTAGGTTTGCTTTTTTTGTTTTATTAAGACCAATGAAGTTCAAACCACTTTGGTTCTGGATCTTAACTTAATCTTGATTTTATTGGTTTACTGTATTCCTGTTAGACTACAATATGCTTTGCTGGTCTTGTTTTACAGAAACACAAGACAAAGGAAATTAATTGAAGGTAAATGTTAACTTACAAACATTGAAATTGTTTTTATTTTGTGTTAGAGCTATGGAATTTTCTCTAAAAAATTATGTATTTTATACATAGAATTTTACAATCTTATGAACATGATGATTCACATAGCACACAAATTTTGCCAATAAAGGTCAAGAAAATAAAAGCATTTTGTTTGTCTCAATTTGTGCTTTAAAGAACCAAATCTTGGAGATTGAGTGCTATACTGTAGGGGGCACACCTTAGTTGATGTTGTAATTAATATTTGGCATTCGGTTCAAGGTTGGATGCTAGAAGTCCTGATGCTAGCAACCCTAGACTAACTAGAAACCCAAAAGACCAACATTTAAGCATTTTGAGAATATTATGCCATTATAAGCAAAGGAAAAGAAAGACTACTTATAGCTCTTTTGATGTTGCTGAGGAGAAAGACAAGCATTTTAAAAAGCTCACAGAAAATATGTGCTTGAGTTAGGAACTGATTCAAATCACTGCCTTGAGCTTTCTGAATCCTGTTATCACAGAAGATAATGAAATTCCAGAGTATGACTACAGGACTTTTGGGCGTAAGCTTTTCATGTCCTCTAATTTGTCTCATCACTGACACTTGGGTTTTTTCCAGATCCTCCGGCCTTTTGCAGTGTAAGTTACTGTCTTGCAAACTTCCTCAGTTGTCTCTAAATCTTGCTGTTTGACTTACTAACTTGGGCTTGATTAAAAGCTCACTAAAGTTAATGGAGAGTTCCATTGCATTCAGTGGTTTTTGGAGCATGACTTCAGCTGGAAACATATCCATCTGTGGTCATTGCCTAACAAATTCCTAGCTAAAATACATTCCCATTGTATAATTGCTGGTAGTGCTAAATGAATTAATTTATTCCCTTGTTTGAGAGGGCTTTGTTTCCATTTCAGTTCTCTGAGTTCTTGGAGGTGCAATGACTCCTAGCTGTGTTCTTGAACTTAGTGCCAAAGCCTCAGGGTTGTCCTATCATTGTTTTTCCAAAATCTTGATTATAAAGCACTGAGTCTTTGATTCAGACTGTCAGCATGCACTTGACATAAATATGTTTTTTTCTTTGCTTTGTTTTCTTTTGGCCCTTTATAGATTCATTACCAGGAACTTGTGATAAGAAAGAATGTGTGGGAAAAACACTAGCTTTGCCACAAAATGAAAAATCCTGTCTGACCCTCAGAAAGAGTGTATATGGTATCCATTTTCCCTCTTGGCACCTTCTCAATCTGCCAGCCTGAACAGAAGTACAGGTCTTTAGTCTGCTGCATCAGCTCTGGAAATTTCTTGTACTCGTTGTTAACAAGGAGGGCAAGATAATATCCAGCTATGGAAGGAGTGACAAGGGATTCCTAAAATGTGTCATTCACTTGGTTGTTTCTGCTTGGCCCCTGGCTAAAAGGTGCTCCCAGTCTGAAACTATAGAGTACAAGCGGTAAATGAAGATGTTGATGTATTTTCATGTAAATTAGTAACGAAATGAAAGATCACCTGCTCCTGGGCCAGGCACCAGTCTACATAAGGGAGAGGAAATACACGAGCGTACCAGTATTGGTGACAGTAAGTTCAGCTGCTTGGGCTCTACAGTCTCTTAAAAAGACACATTGGGTCTCCTCCAACTCTTTTCCGCATTTTGTGACCAGAAGTTCATCTGCCAGATGAGCAAAACAGGGTCATTCACATTATGTGGCAGGGACAATTGTGTTTTTGATCATATGTGGGAGGACCATAGGCATTCATTTCTCAAGATATGCTATGTCTCACAACCAAAATGCAGGTAACAAACATATTTATGTTAGCATTAGCTTGTTAACATTAACATTAGTATGAGGAAGAAAATGTGGGGCACCCACAAAAGAAGGCAGCAAAAAATAGTCAGGTTGAATTGGTATGAAGAGCTAGGTATAAGCCAGACTATAGGATAGGCTCACCAAGCAGGGGCAAGAGCCATCTATTCCTAACAAAGTTGTTATGAAAATGTCACCTCAGTGGGTATAGAAAACATTGGTCTTAAACAAAAATTTATATTTTTGGCAGATTAATTATAAATTTAAACTTATGGAAGGATTGTTTTTAGAAGAAGCAAGTTTGTGTGGTTTACCTAAAAGATGTCCATAATATGTAGTTTGTTTTTCATATACTAAGAGAGAATTCATAGTTGAAGTTATAAAATGTTTTACATTGTGTCACTTTGGTTAGTGATCTATATATTTTGTTAAGTTTTGAATTTTTTTCTCTTTTTAAATGATTATAAATTGTTGTCAATTTAGGTCAGGTTTCAGATTATTTGGGTGGCATACATGTAACCTTTATTAATAAAATGCCCACAATAAATGCTTGTTTTCCTTGACTTTACTGTTGAGAAGAGATCGCAAAGTAGTTGTAACTCCTTCTACAGACATTCTAAATGATTTGGAAAGATTTATTATTATGAACTTGTAAAAAATTTATTTTAGAATTTAATATACAGTTTTTCAGCCAATACCCTCTAACCTGCATGTATGTTCCTTAACCTAATCCAATTGGATATGTTTTCATTTTCTAAGTAAAAGTGGTATTTAGCATTCCAAACAATGTCCACTGAATGTTCACGAAGAACTTTACCAAGGGGCATAGCAAAGAGCTTTCCTTTTTGCACCTATATCCATCTTCCTACTTCCCTCAGACCTTTAATGCTAGAATCCTCCAACATTTTCATGAATGTTATATAGGGTGCCAGAGAGTTTGTTTCATGTCCAAATAAATGCTTTTTCTCAGCTTGTTCTTGTTTTTTTTTTTTTTAATTTTATTATTTACTGAATCATTATTGATGATTTATTTCCCAATTTTAAATGCGTGGTCAGAATTATATTTAAAAAAGAAAAATCACTGCAATCATTGAAGTTGGCTACAATCGGTTTCAGGGCTAAAATTCAGGCCAGTATTTTAGAGTGTTTCCTTCTGAGATACTGAACACCCTGACTCTTCTTTCTGTTTGTTTGTTTGTTCTAAAGGCGAAATAAGAGGACAGAGAGGTAGGAAGCTGCTTTGATACATCCTTTGCCTGTGTCAGTATCACTTGCATTTCATGAATTGCTGGATTGTGGAACCTCATTCACCCTAGGACCCTGGAAAAAGGAGTGCATCATATGAACCTCGCTGGGACTAGGGAACAAAGACCAGAGAACAGAAAAACAAATGTCTCAGAGAGAAGGAGAAAGGAAGGAAATCATGTGTCTGCAGAAGGGATTAGCATTTCCATTTTTGCTCACCAAAGTTAAACAAAGTACAAAAGAAGGATTTAGAGTGCTCCAACTGTTCCATCCCTTGTGCAAAACACCATAAACAGGAGGAAAAAGAGAGTTAAACAGAAAATGTGAGACAGCTACAATTCTTTTTACTAGTAAAGTCTTGTTTACATTAAATTATTTCTGCTTAAACACTGGACGCAGGCAAGAAAAAAAGCTTTTTAATGAGTCACAGAACTAAAAACCCAAGTGCCTTATTTCTCACCTCAATTTGCCTGATTTTTGGTTCTTGATGGCAAATTCCCTTTCAATTCACATACCCTTAGAAGCTGTTATTCTTCTCCTTTGAAGTTACTTTTATTGTCAATTCTTACTTCCATGGTTGATGTGGGCAGGTTAAAGTGTCAGATCTTGTAGTATAAGACGTTTTTCCTGTCATTCAAATATTAATTGTTGGTCTATTGTGCTGTCTGTCCAGCTGTCTTTTTTTTTTTTTTTTCTATCTTCCAGAAAAAAAACAAAATGCCTGTTTAAAATTTGGCAGATGTGTGCTGGATCTGGTTAATATTGACTACTAGCAGTGACATCTCAGAATATTTTTATGCAGTCTGGTCTACCAAACTATGATGCTTTTCTAAATTAGCACTCAGACTATTGTTTTCTTGTATATTTAAAGCCCATACCTATTTAGACTATGATTCAGCATTGCATTCAGTATACCTGGAATTTCTTAGTTGTTAAGAATAAAGCATTAACTTTAACAGGGACCATGCACATTTGTGGTAAAATCAAACAAAAAATCCATAGTTACAACGACAAGAATGGATGGCTCCCCCTTTTCTTTTGGAAAGGATGATTTAGATCCTGCAATATCTGCTTGTGAAATTATTAAACTTTGTTGTAAACCATGAACACAGTCCAAAAGCTATTACCTTTAATCATATTTAGCCAGCCTTGCTGGCTGACTGTCCTGTAAAATTCAAAGATCCCCCTTAAATACTATTCCAATTTTACCTCTCTAACATTTGTTTGTACAATCAGCCCATAAGTTAAATCCATCACAGCGTGCTGCTCACTCTTTCTGTATGTTATAAATTTTCAAGCAGATGAAAAGCTTGTCAGATTATTACTATATATTATATATGAATAAACCATATGGCTAGCTCAGAAAAGTATTTAGAAAATCAGAGAACTCTGATTATTCAAACTCTGCTATAGCAGCTCTGAAATAGTCTATATAATAAGTTGTATTTCTTGCACTTCTTTTTATTTGATTCAAAAGTCTTAAGAGAATATATTCTTAGAATATCTTGTAATTTCAGTTTGGGCACAACTGGCAGGTAATACTGAAATATAA
Organism: Numenius arquata; assembly: GCF_964106895.1. NCBI lineage: Eukaryota > Metazoa > Chordata > Aves > Charadriiformes > Scolopacidae > Numenius > Numenius arquata. Next base: position 84,137,880 of record NC_133577.1, on the reverse strand, counting down.
TCTAAATTGAGGTTGGTGCTTAAGATGATATTTTTCCTTGTTCCACGTAAAAATGCAGAGAAGAGATAGAGAGATGTGCTTTCTGAAGATTTGCTGGAGAAATCATAATGGGTCAGGTTTTTTCTACCTTGTTACTAATCCTTTCATGCTTTTGAAATTAATTGGGTGAAAATAAATGTTCGTTTTGTGCTTCATTGGTCTATCAGTTATGTGTCCACACACAGATACATGAAGGTTATACTGTCTCTTGTTAATGAAGGCAGTCTCAGGAATTCCCACTGAGGCGAAAGACGGGAGTCAGAGCTTCAGATTCACATACTTGGGTTATATTCCACTCACATTAGACAGACTGCCATTCTTCTAAAACCAAATTTACAGTTTGCTGTTTAAGAGGTATAATTTGCATCAGTTTTCAGAAGGAGTTGGGAAAGGAATCTCAGTTCTTTCTCTAATCATAGTTGAACATAAGATAGCAGTGCTGACTATGCAAGCATGTGGTGTGGCAGAGTGGTTTTTATTAACATGCAGAGCTATTGTCTGCTGTTCCAGCCCAGCCTGTGGACTGGTTGGTGTTAGACTCTTTCAGGAAAACGCAGTTGCTGGCCCCAGAGATGGAAAACTTTAGAGCATTTTTGCTTAGCTAAACAAGTACAGTTCAGAGCTGGGTTATCATATTTATCGTTAAAAGATGTATGATGTTTTGCTTGGGATGGAAAAATAAACCAGAAACAAAGTTCAATAAGACAAGGATTTGGAATTCACTAGAGCACAGGCTTTGTATTGTGTATTGTATGTTGACATACCCATTTATTCAAAAGAAACAGTGAAGACTGTTATATTATACTTATTTCATGGATAGAGATTGTAAAAGATTTTATGTAGCATAATAATGGTCATAATGTCCTCAAGGTGTCAATTTGAAACTGAAGACATGAATTAAAGTTGATTTTCTCATTAGCTAAATTTTACCCAGTTTCCTATGATGTTTCAATATGAAATTGTATGTTTGTAGGTTTGCATTTTGTACTCCGTATATTGCAGTGGTTTATACCGTCTACATACATTTCTAAAATGTTCAAAAAATGCTCCTGAGGAGGATAGCATGACTGCTTGCATTCAAATGCCTTCATGTAATGCTACAGTTTTCACATAAAAATGATTTCTGCTTTCATTGAATTTGTTACAAAATGCATGAGTATTAATTACTTGTAGTATCTTAAATTTTACAAAGCTAGTACAACTCCCTAGCAAGTAATTCTCACCTACAGTAATCCAAGGAAGTAATAATTACTTGAACCTACAGAACATAATCTGGAAATTATTAGTGCAGTGTATAAACCAGTCATGCTCAAGCACTAGTGTACCAGACATGCAGTTGGCATTCATACAAACCTTTGGTCAGGCACCAGTGTATCAGACATACAGTTGGCATGATATAGAATCATAGAATGTGTTGGGTTGGAAAGGACCTTTAAAGATCATGTAGTCCAACCCCCCTGCAGTAAGCATACCATAATATCAGTTGCATCCTTCCATGGCATTTATGCTTTGTATCCTTTTGATTGTTTTTTCTAGCAGTAGCCAAGTTAAAGGCTCTGAGGGCATTGATCTCAAGAGAAGCTCTACTAACATTAACTTACATTGGTCTGGTCTGATATTTGGGAAATATATTTATTATCTCTTATGGAATCAAGGATTCAATGTAAGAGTGTCTAACCCTGAAAGAAGAAAACTGAAAAAATGCTTATTATAAAGCTCAGATACAAATAGTAAAACAGCTCCCTTTTTCTCTCCCAATTATCAATACAGACATGCTTAAAAAAAAAAAAAAGGGGGGGGGATGGATTTTAATCTTTAAAGTTATTTTAACATTTTTTTAAAAATTATTGTTATTGCATTCCAAAAGGCAGGAATAGAACTTATATAGTATTGGAATATATTTCATAGCATTTTATAAAATAGTAAAATTGTAACCCTGCTTGTAGAGTTTTTAATATATGCTGGCCTGTAAAGAAGATTCTTTTTCTGATTAATTTACTTGAAGTATATACATTGTAAAATAGAGCTGCAGGTGATCATCGAAGTGATTGTAGCAAAATAGATCTGTCACTATATCCAGAGCTGAGCTGAACTTCAGCAGTATTGCTTAAGCCAGTCCAACTGACTGTCTACAATTTGTTTTCTTCCCATTATAACAATAACACAGGAATGATTTTTTGAAATGTTTTCATAGAGTAAGTTGTTGGGGTCTTTTTAGCAAAATTTTTTTTTTTTTTTTTTTCATAACAGTCTCCATTCTATGGGAAATTTTCTTTTCTATTAACTAACAGTTTCTGACTTTGAAATATTTTATTTAAAGAAAAAAGGCCATGTCCAGGCTTTCCCTGCAGTGGGAGGAATAACACCAAGAGTTTTCGACAAGCTGTAGAGGAGGGGAGCAGCTTTACCACCATGACCCATGGGATGACTCATGGTTCCAGGGTGTGGGAAGAGCAGGAAGGGAGAAGGTACACCAGCTTTAGTAGCCCTCCTTACCGCTCCTCCTAGCGAAAGACAGCATTCACAGGTTAGTTCATGTGACAGAAGAAAGACTATCCTGCTTCAGAGATGTGTGTAGGTAGCTTGAGTGATACAATGGTTATATCCAACCCAGCACTAGGTCAGCCATTGGGGCAGCAACCAGGCTGAATTCAAAGATGTATTTCCCAGTAGAGCTTCTGAGAGAGTATGGGTTCTGTTAGATAACGCAACGCCAACTACAACACAGCATTTCAGTCTCTCTCCAGCTTTTGGATGCCTGGTTCCAGTTCACAGCAGCCAACCAGCTCCAACTGGCACAAATGAGAGGTACAGGAAGAACCATGGCACTCAGCAGGGAGCGTGGGAGGTAGATGCTGCAGTCCGGGAACGTGGTGCAGAAGTGCCCGAGCCAGTCACACAGAGTGAGACACACAAAGCTGGTCTGTGCCATGGCTAACCACAGCCTGACTCCAGGACCTCTGGCACTGTAAATAAGAGACACACCACCCTTCAGCCAATATTTCTGTTTATTTGTTTTGAATTTCTGCATTCAACTCTTTCTTTTCTGAGTAGACTTGGGAACATGTCCTTTGAGACACTAATGCACAAAGAATGTAAGAATCTAGATTTTTCTCATAGGCTTTAAGGAAAAATACTAATTTTCTTTAGTTGTTAGCATTACGATGGTGTTTTATCTATTATCTACAAAATAATATGACTGTAAACAAGAATGAAACACAATGTTAGCCAGACCTTTATTTCTATCAATTAAATATTTGGAAAACATTCCTAAAAAAATACTACCCTGTAGAAGATATCAGCCCAGATGGCAGTTCAGCAAAAGTGCAGATTGCTATTAACATGACAAGAAAGGAAACTTATCATTGGCTGAAGAGCAACATGTGAATTTCTCTACCATTTTCCAGGTCAGACATTATATTTTTAAAGGCAAGTACCCAAGAAAAATACCTAAATTGATACTTTGTGATTATTTTTGTTTGAAATGAAGTATTAAAACATTGCTTTTCAGTTTCTATTTGAAATGTATGTGGTGTTTTCCGAAAGTGTTTTTCTAATTTATGCACACACACATACACACAACCAGAGACACACAGACAAATCCTGGTAGCTTCACAGAACCCCAAGGTAATGTAATTAAATGGCCTTAAAACATCTGATTTGCAGGGTTTTCTTACAGGGGGGGTTGTTTGTTTGTTTTGCTTCATTGCCTGCACAACGTGACTCTCACTGCTTAAAATTAAACTGCAATCATCATTTGCTCAGCTCACCATCTGCAACAAGTTACCATGTGGTCTCTGCTCCATGAGCTCTGTCATCTCTGTGTTGCCACTAAGAGAAACAGGATTGGAGTTAGCTGATGAAAGACCTTTTATCTAGCACAGCCAATATAGCGAAAATACAGGTAAAATCCTTTTTTGAGTGAAATTTCACTACTGTATATCATCCAGAAGAGATAAACCAAAACTTAGGCACTACATCCAGGCAAATGTTGGGAAAATACACAAGGACTGGATGAGACATTGAAGAGAACAGAAAAGAAAAGTTTTAGGGTTCAAAGTAAGTGCAGATGTAGTGTGCCGCAGTGCTACTTCAAGATTGCTAATGTCCTGTTTGCACACAAAGTTGTGCCAATGAACGTCTGAGGGAATCGTTCATGGGGAAGTTTCAGCTTGTGCAAGTTTCCTCAAGTCAGGAAACCCAGATTAATCCAGTTTCATCCAGCTTTAGACTGAGGGAATTACTCCAGCTCTGGGGCAGAGGAAAATTCTCCATTCAAGCAGAAGGGAAACAGTGTTAAATTTCATTGTATAAATGGTGCGTTCTTTCTGTTTCTCTCCTTTGATGAGCAAAGTGCTGATTATAGTGCTGTTTGCCCAGATGCCCACAGTTATTTTGCTGATTCCTTTTGGTAGTCAGTTGGTCCACTGTAAGTAACCAGAAAAAAAATATAACTGTTGGCACCATAGCAAAAGAGCCTACATCAGCCACATATAAATTCAAGTGGGGACTTAGAAGTTTTCTAACTGTAAGAGCAATAGATTCTGGAGCAGCTGTCTAGTGACAGTGAAAAGCCTTTGGTAGTTTTAGTGTAAAAACCTGGAAATGTATGAGTTAGATTATGTGATAGCAAGTAACTGAGATTTTTGCTCCAAATGAATCAGTCCTATATGAAAATCAGAAGCTTGAATTTCATCAGCTGGGGAAAGAGAGAAAGTGGAAATGTTCAGATATAGCCTGATGTGATCAAAATGATAGGCAAGAAAGAAAATTTGAAACTGTACATTTTTAATCTATGAAGTGTATTTGAATAATCACATGTGAAGAGCAAGAAGGAAAAAAAATATAGGAATTGCTGTATCGGAGACCAGAAGTAAGAGATTCTAATAACTGAGCTTTATAAAAATACTGACAAAAGTCATGCATAGGAATAATAGTTCAGGCACAGGAAACAGTATAGCACGTACTGACAAAATTCAGACCCCAGTAGGAAGAAAGAGGGTTTCCAAAAGAACAATGAGGGAAAAAGTAATAGCAGTAAGGGAGACAAATAAATAGCGTTATGGAGAATTACAGAAGAAAAAGAGTAAGCTCCATGTTTTCCCATTACAAATTCTAATTTCTTTAATATAGACCAGCAGGAGATCACAAAATCCTTACCACAGAAGTTAAAGATCCAGTAATGCGAATAAATTGACTTGTCAAAGGAAAATGAGCAATGGCAGATCAGCAGGGTTTGGAGGAGGGTGGGGGAAGGACTAAGATCTACTGAAGAATGACCTGAGATGTAAGAGGACACCAGGAAGACATGTTGCTGCTAAACCCATAAAGAAGATGCTGAATCACTGTTTGCTCACATGATTGTTTTCTGGAAGGAAAATAGAAATTTCAGTTTATCTCTGTTATGCAGACATGGAAGTGTGCATCTCATTTGTAATCACTACTATTCATAGATTACATCTTCTCCTTAGTAAAGTCTGAGTAACACAGCCTCAGCTGGTGAAAATCATCAGATTTTCATGTCAGAGTGCAAATTAAATGAAAGTTGAGCCCTGAACATTTTATGGTGGTTTAATGATAACTAATGCACAAGCATGATATGCCAAAACTAAATATAAATTAAAGTACAGTGCAGTGTGACTTGTAAAACTCCATTACTGAACTAAAGCCATCTCTGAGGTAAATCATTTGGAACCCGTGGTGAGCTTGGTCTGCTGGAGAAAGTCCTTGCTTTCATTTACACCTCTGAAACACCATTAACAAAGGCAGATTTTGGCCCACATGCTACTTTAAACAGAACTCGAGGGTAGTAAAAAAGCCAGACATTTCTATCATTAAAAAGAATCCTGCTGAGGGGACCAGTCTGTTTTGGTTGCTACTGTATAGTGCCAATGACTGTCAGTGTATCAGCTGCTAGAGAGAAAAGTTTGTTCCTGTAAGACTTTCTGCGATAGAGTTTGAAATGGTTTCATTTAAATAACTCTGGGTACTATGTCTGCAACTTTAGGTCATTGAATAAAGATAATAAAAGGGAGCAGAGGAGACCTCTATAATATATTGTCTGAGAAGAAGAATAACCAAAGGCAACAAAAACTTTCCCTTTGGCAGTTATTTTTTCCCTTTTACTCCATGAAACATGAGAACTTTTATTATATAAAACTGTGCTTTCTTGTGAATTTTTCCTTTAGGCTTGCCAATGAGAGATGATGATTTAATTTTTTCCAGATATTCAGTTGATTTAATATAATTTCTTTCATGTGTAACAGAATGGGATAAATGGGCGCAGGTCCTAGAATATCTATTCTTTTTCACAAATCCTTAAGGGTACATTTCATGGAATCACAACATATTTTTGGCATTCAATTCTTGCACTAATTACATGGTGTTTGATTATAAGGCTGTTTATTGAAGATCATATGGTGTTTGTCCTGTGTGCTTAGCCCTGGATTTTTTCTTTGTTTTAATGGACAGAGATGTATGCTTGAATTGAAAATGTTATTTAAAACAGACATATTTGAATAACAACCCCCCTTGCCCAGGTTTTCTAGACACAGCTGTTACTATTGCAAACCCAGAAGCTTTCATATACTTCGTTCTCATTTCATCTCTCTTGGATTATTTCCGGAATAGCTTGAAGCCTTGATTATAGTTAAAAGCTTCATTTTTCTCTAACTAAAACCAGTTTCATGAAAGTCTTCATTTCATAATACATTTTATTTACTTTTGTACCTCTTCCTCTATCCTGTGTCTTATGTGTATGCAGTATGTTTCTTTTGTGTGCTATGCATATATTTATTTGGAAAACAACATACTGAAATGAACAAATGTATCACTCAATCATATTCTATTGACACAAAGAACAACCCTACTACTGTGGGATTCTGGCAAGAAGATGTGTAGATGTAGAGAGGGAATGCATGATCCATAACATTTTTTCTCCTTAACTAGATTATGTATTGAAATAAAAATGCTGTTGTGTTAAGGTTGAGCCAAAAAGCAATACTGTGGGTAAAGCGGTTTGATGGAAGAGCTATTATGTCCTTTGTTCTCAGCTTTTCCTCCTGTTTGTCACTGAAATTCAGCCCTCAAAATTAATCTCTTTTTACACTTTGGGAAATTCCCACAATTTTCCTTTTACTCCTTTCCTTTCCCTTCATTTTTTAATAGGAGCTTTAAGGTCAGCCTCGCTCTCTGGGAATGACTCCTTCACTGACTTCATAGCCCAGGATAAGGGAACAGCTGAATTTTGTTGCTACTGCTGTCATGGCTGCTTCAAAACATTGCTGCTGGTTTCGCTGTTGGTTTGTTGACCGGAATCCATTTGGGACCAAAGTAACCCAATCTATCCATGTAATAAGCGATTCACTCTTAGATTCCTGGAACTCCAAAAGATGTAAGATCAGATGTTTATCTGCAATTAAAAAAAACCCAAACAAACAAAAAGCCTGAAAAATGTTTATCTCGAAAAGTAACCTGGCCTCCAGAGAAAAAATTCCTGTGAGTTGGATTTCTGATATTCTTAAATCTGAATTTACATTTTAATTTGGTCCATATTATTCAAGATTAAACATCTAGTTGTCTACCTGTCATGAATAAGACGAATATACAAAGTCATCCCATTCACAAGACTAGACATGTCAAAGATTTTATGATTAACCGGTGCTGGGACTGTACTTAGAACTTCTTTAAACATTGTTTCTATAACCATCCAATGTTGAGTTTCCTCCTTCAGCATTGATCCTCTTTTTCTTGGTATTCCTAGAAAAAATGAGGACGTTTTCATTGCATGATGTTAAGTGGAGGCAAGCAAAAAGCAAAACTTTGCTCTTAAGCTTGTAGTAGATCTGCGCCATGATTCAGCACCTGAAAGTATTTAAGGGGCCATAGCACTTCCAAAAAACCCAACAAGTCAGAGGGCCACTGAGAATTAGTAGACTGTGGATCTTCTATCAACCAGTGTCTGAAACATTAGCTGATAAAACTAAGCACATGGAGAAGCATATGGTTTACGGGATAAAGGTTAAACCTGAGAACGCTGCAGAGTTGATTTGCCAGCTGACATTGTCTCTTCATGTGGTTTCCAACAAATCTTTAACGAAATTCATAGTTGTGGCATATTACCATATTCCTTCTGGAGTTCATTCTAAAAGGCAACTCCACATCAGCACGAAATAGCGCACAGAGTATAGTAATGCATGATCTGAAGAAAGCCCATGGGTGTTATTTTCACATCGGCACAGTTTCTTTGTGTTTGGAGAGAGCTCAAATATTGGATTACGTATTAATCACAGCACTTTAGACAGCATTACAAATATTAAACACTTACTATTAGCTGTTGCTGTCCTGCCAGTTCCCAAAAGAAGTAAAGCTAGACTAGGCTGAGGTGTTATTAGTCTCAAGTTTTAGGAAAGACCACAACACTGCTACAAGAAGCAATGTGCACCAATAGTTTCCAAGCTTCCAGACTCTGTTTTCCTCCAAAAAATATCTGAGATATTTGTGTCTTCTTCTCTCTCCTTTTATTTTAATGCAAAAGGATGCCTAAAAAGGCATGTCTCAAGCTTCCTTCTTTTCCTTCTTTCTGTTTTATTCCCTCCATCCCAAATTCCTTCTCTTCTTTTCCCTCCCTAGTCTTCTTTTTCACATTTCTCATCTTTTCTCTTCTAGTATTTGACTTCCTTTGTCTCCTTCTTTGTCAAATTGTGGTTATATTGGCGACATGACAAATGACAAATACAGTCGTTTTGTTACTTGGCCAGATATTGGTCACAACAAAAGCCTTTTCATATATCTGGGAGTACTGCATAAAACTGATGCCAAGTACGACTGAAGCTCCTGCACAGACTTTTGAGATGTCTAAGAATTCTCCCTAAACAGGTAGTTTTCCACAATTACAATATTGTAAAAGGGCTTTTTTTTTTTTTTTTTTTCCAAGTAGAAAAGACCATTAATGTGGCAAAGGCTAATATAGCTTTCTAAGTAAAGAATACTACCCACAGCCACTTCAGCTGTAATCTATTGACTGATTTCCCATTTGTTCATATGACTTTGCTTTCCACACTGTTTGTATCTGCTCACAGTTCAGCAACAACTGGCAACATAACCACATGACCTTGTGATGTAGTGGGGGAAGCACCACCTAATCCTGATCAAGGGCTTTATAAGCTAGCTAATTTGCAATGCTTTCAGCTTTTTCTATCTGTAGAAAGCACAGGGATTCAGCGTGTCCCACTCATCTTTAGACAAGTTAAGAGGTTTTGGTCTGAGGGCTTACTCTCTTGAAAGAATGGGAATTTCCATTCCCAGCAAGCAAGACTGCAGTAGACTGCAGTCACAAGCTCAGCCAACTCCCAGTTCTTCAGGCTTTTTGTTGAATTTGAAAACAATCTTAAAATTAAAATATGTGTGTCTGTGCACACACAGAGCAGGGACAATTTAGAAATTCTAAGTGTTTTCACTTCAATGGGATGCAAATATTCAATGTGAAATGTGTTTTCTAGCAGATCAATGTGAAAAGGTTTATCTAGAACATTTCAAATTGTCTGCTAATGATAAGATATGCTTGTTCAAAGTTTATTTTCTTCTAAATAAGGAGCATGAATTCATCAAAACTGCTCTGGAAATGGTTTCTGAAATGATGAAAAAGTTAATGAAAACTGTAGGAGTATTTGACATATTCTCCCTGAAAACAGTAACAGATTTCAAAGGAGAGGCGCTTTTTTTTTTTTTTAAACAAAGAATATGTTTACATGAGCTTTCAGCAACACTTATAACTGCTGGGCTGTGCCTGAACTGTTATGTTTAAACAGTTTCTGGAGACTTGGAAGAGCTGACCGATGACTGTTTAGATCTGATCACAATGATCAGTAGGGAAAAATAATAATGTCACAAACCCATCAGTGTCACCAACCTACTGTTTACCTCTGAGAAGATAAACAAGAAGGGACAAATCATTATGTGTTATCAGAAAACTGTGCAAATATTAAGTCAATCAGTACAATCAAAAGAGCCAGTTTTGGGGAGAAAAAGTTTCCATTTCTGCATTCACAGCTTGCCACTGGTTTTCTCTGAAGTCCCTCTGGTTTTATGCCTTAGCAGTAAACTACCCAACCTTCATGTACAGGTTTCCAAAGATCTCTCTCCCGTCTGCACTGATGATTTGAACTAACATGATTCAAGAGGCAGCTGTGGCAGATCATTACATGGACTCAGTGACAAACGGCACTAGACCAGGTGAGGCTGAGGCAGTGATGAAGTTAAAATTCTGTTCCTCAAGTCACTAATTATAGAGAATTTCAGCTTTGGTTAAAAAAGAGTGAAATTTTTAGCCCTGTTGCACGTGGATAAAGTATGATTTTGTAAACCCTATGAATGCTTAAAATCCAAAAGTTAATTAAGAACAATTCCCTATTTTTAAGTGGCCTCCCCCCCCCCGCCCCAATTTTGTTTAGAGATCCCAATCTAAAAGGCCTGGCTCATGTATCTAGTCACCAGGGGCTGCCATGAAAATTTTGCCAGCCAGACCAGGACATTTACTTCCCTTGCCCCTGATTCAGCCTCCAGACTCCCTTGTGGGAAGCAAAGTGCGAGAACTGTGTAGTCTTTTCTCTAGGTGGTTCATGGGAATTCATATAGTTCAATCTGTGTGTATGGCTGCTGAACAAAACATGAAATGGAGTGAGGCAATTACTTTAGAAGTATATGTGCCCTCCAGAGCCCATGCAGCTCCCACCTAAAGGGGACTGCTTGCTATATTGATATAGATGAGGGTGTGGACTTGTCTCCTGCTTTCTTTTGGCACATTTAAGGTAAAGGTCTGCTGTAAAAGAAAATATATTTCAGGAAACAGTTCTGTATAACTGCTGACAGAAAGCATGGGTGATATACCAAGGATTTAGTTTGTTGGGTTTTTTTTTAAATTTGATAGAATTGTTATAGGGTTCTAATGTGCCAAGCAGAATGCATCAGGTGGACTTTTGGACTTCAACCAATACTAGGATCCTCCAAGCTTGAAACAAATTTAAAAATGGGGTTTTTTTCATCATTGTTGATCCTCAGCAAAACAGAGCTAATTGTTGCCTCTCTCTATGTTTACCATTTATACAAGTATTTGCATGTACTTGTAACTCTGACAGTTTTCCCCAGTTACATCTTCATCTCCTTTTGGCTTGCAATGGATGGTTTTCTCTTTCACATGTTTGTGATAAAATAAGCTTCATTTAGTTGTTAAACCCCTTTCTTGCCTTGATTCCTACCTCTCAATTCAACTTCTTCATAACCCTGAGTTGCTGGCCACCTGCTTCAGCTCCTCAGACACAAGGCCCACAGGCTGTCATTCCTCCATCAACCCAGATGGCCCGTGTTAGAAGCAGCCCATCAATAACAGGACTTATCCTGCTCCATTCTTATCAACAATGGGAAAAATCCCAGTATCGAGGCAGTATTAAACCACCAGGAATAAGCTCCACAAGAGCTTCAGGAGGTAGGCACTGGATGTCTAAATATGAGAAAAGCAGGCACTACAGAATCCTTGAATCTCTGGGAGTGCTCCATTTCATTCACAGGCATCTTGCACAAACATTGACAACAATTGTGGTTGAAACAGCACAGAAAAGGAGGCCTGTACACAGAGGTCGCAAAAGTAGGAAAATACACAAGTCTTACTAATGCTTTGACGAGAATAAGAAGCACACATAATATTGCACCTGAAATCATTCTTAGTGTTCTTCAATACCTGATAAGTCTGTTATGTGACACCAGACAGAAAGCATATGTGAAAAACAAACAACAGAGGAAAAAGGAAAGCATGAAATCTTGCCTTAAGAACAGAAAGTTAGCTTTGCTATTTGTTTGTTTGATGGTCAGACCAATATAAAAATATTTATGTTTATTTGACTAAGAAATAAATATTTTCATCTTCTTTTCTTATTGAAATGGAAAATAAACCTTATACCATGTTTATATGTTGTATTTTAAATTGAATGTTAAAGAACTTACATCAAACCAAAACACACACATAAATGTCTAGCTTTTTAAAAGATCCAAAACACCATGACCTTCAGAGAAAATCTGGCCAGTAATTCAGAGGCAGGGAATTTGGGGACCCTGTGCCAGGTAGCTTTCCCAGAGAAGACCTCTTAGTTGTAACTTCAGCAGAGCAGCTCCTGCCTATTCCGGTGCTAAGCAGTGCTGGGAAGGGTTGCTATCAATCTTTTTTTGTTTGCAGTAGTTCCAGTCATTAAAAGAAACAAATCTTATGATTCACAAAACAGAGTGAACCTCTAGTCTGGTGCTCAAAACAGCCTCCTCAGAAAAAAAACCTACATGCCAATTCACTCTGCTTCTGATTCAGACAAGGATTTGAGCCTAGATCCTATAATACCATAAAGGCTATCCTCACTGCCAGAGTAGAGAATCAGGGGATTATTTCAAGTCCTGAAACAAAGCAGAGCATCACAAGGAGATTACCCTCCTTGAAACAGGCTTCCTAGTAGTAGGAGTACGATTTCAGACAAGTTCCAGGGTTTCATTCCCTGGAGAAGAACATATCATGCTACATGGATGTCTTAGCAACAGGATTATTAAATAAGAAGTGTGAGTTTTGTTTTAATTTTTTTTCTCTCCTGTGGTTGAAACTATTCACATTTTTTTTCTGAATTTACTAGTAATTCAGAAAAACCATGGTAGAGCATTTTAATGAATAAATGATTTATTGAAAAAGCCTAGCTTCACTGAGAGCTGCTGATTCTACATGTAACTTTCATTACCAGAGACCCTAAGTAGGAACAGCTTTTGTTTGTGGAAGATGTGATTCCAATTTCTTCACTAATTTTCCTACAAAAAGAGACTGGGGGCGGGGAGGGAAAGCCTTGGAAAAGGGATTTCCAGATAGACCCTATCGGCATGACAGCATCAGCCTGGGTCCATGCACATGCGTAGGAGGACGTGTTAATGCTAGGAGCAGTGGGGCATGGTGTTCTGCTGTGGTACGTGTGTGACAGTTGGGCTGACGCTCCCCTGGAGAAAACCAGATGCAGCCAAACTGCCAGGAAACAGATGAAATCAGAACAGCTATTAGCGCAACATACATACACACGCTTAAGCTAAAAAAACACTGAAGAAATAAAACTAAATCAAACTGATAGGCAGATAGCTTGGTCAAATGCATATGCTACAGAAACCAAGACAAAAACAGTAAGAAGAATACCCAGGCTGTTGACAACAGTGCAGGGGGTGTGAGAAACAACTGTATTGGGCAGGGGTTTAGATGCATTACAGTATAGATTTGTTTGAACTAGCACTGACAAGCCAAGCACAACACTACGAAGCTACATTACTTCTACTAATGGGGAAGAAGGTAAATTAGCTAAGGCAGAACATGATGCAAATGATGCATATTGCTTCATACACTTGACCTGAAGTGGTTAGTACTGGTCCTGAGTCTCATTACACACACAGTGTGGTGCCTTGTAGAGCTACTCTTTACATTTAAATGGGTAAGCATTTCTGTGGGGGAAAAAAAAAAGCAATTATGGAGGAGACTTTCAGCCAAGAGGATGATGTCCCCTTGCTGACTTCAACAATGTCAAAGATTCTCTGCCACACATGACAGAAGTGGGATATTGGCTGTTCAGCAACCAACACAGCAGTTTAGGTGGTACAGTAGTCTGATTCCAGATAGATAACAAAACTAGCTGCAATATAATATCAACAAATAGTTTTTCTAGGCTGGAAAAATGACAGCAAGTATTTGTGGGAAAGATTGGAAAGTATTTGTGGGAAAGACTGGAAACCATTTGAGCACAGCAAGGGTTAATGAAAATCCTTTCAGTAACACGGTATATGTGTTGGAGTTAGTAACTACAAACATGTAAATTGGCTTTCTAGTAGTCTTCCAAATTTTTACCTCTTAGTGTTTGTGTTTCTTCCTTCAAGTGTCATACAAGCTGCTGTGGTCACTGGCATCTCTTCAGATGATTGTTGTGGTGGTGTTTTTCATTAAAATTATTGAAGACGAAAGTGGTAGTGAACTGTTTGGCATATTGAGAAAAGATACAGAAAATTCGAGAGAAGAGTATGGAGCACGGAGATTCACGCATATGACTGAAATCTTAACTATGCATGACTGAAATCTTAACTATGCTGGCAGCATCTATAAAGGATTTTCCTTCCTGCAGAGCCAGCTGTGTTATAAAACCATACAGTCTTTTGATAGATCCAGCATCCAGCCTCCAATCAAGCTGGCAGATGTGTCAGAAACATCTGGGCACTTCACAGTTCTTGAGCCTCTCATTTTGCTTTAATGCTTTTCTTTACAGAGCAACTGTCTGTACCTTGGGCTGAGGTGATACCACATCTATGTTAATGACCATAATTTCAAAATTAACTCATACATAATAAGCATTTCTGGCAAAGCACTAGGTGTTTGTGGTTTGGTTAGAGATTGACCACAACTGTAGTGTGCTTAAGGTGACCTGCTTTGTTCTCAGCTTCTCATACTTGTAAATGTCTTTGTTTCTGTACATGATATTCCATTTAAAACTGTTTGTGACAATTAAAACTGCTCTGACAATTAAGAGAAACAAATGTTGGCTTTGTGAAGGCAGCTGTAGGTTCAGACAGGACAGTTAAGAAGTCTATTCCTCCTTCTTGCAGTGGAAGAGACTGCATTTTTTCTGAACCAGGAAATATCAGTGGGGAGTCTTAGGCCAATCTTGGATTAGGAAGAATTAACACCAAACTTTCAAGAACTGTGATCCTTTTTACACAGTTTTAGGGACCCTCTTCATAGGGAAAAGGACATTGTGTTTTACATTTTCCTTTATAGTCTTCTGGCATAATAGATGGATTGCATGAGGTATGGCTGAAAGCCTACATAGTTTAGTTCCACACAATAATGCAATTTAGGCCTGCTATTGTAACCTGAGGGGAAATTTCACCAACTTGCCCAGAATGTTTAAGAGCATTAAGACTGTTGCAAATAGAGACATGCATGCAGTAAAGCAGTTCAAACCCCAACCAGGGTTGATTTATCTTGTGAAGGTCACTACAGTTACGTAACTATTTTTCGCTCTACTTCATACTGCTGTTTCTATGAGAAGGAATCAAGATGAGATAAATTAGCCTAAATGAGGATACTGAGGATTTTCTCTTTATTAAACAGTTCCCAGATGTGTAGTCAGTGGGTGGCATGAAAGGTATAGAACACAGAGCACTTGGCAGCAGCAGCTCTTCAGCCCAATAAAAGTTCGTCCAAAGTTGTATCACAAATTTTTGTCTTCACTCAGACTAACTGGCATTTAACAAGGACAGGTCTTGAGTATTAATCTGCATGTGTCCAAAGATTGTTCCATAAAATAGTACTGATCTTTGAAGAACTAATCTATAAGCTTTCCACCCTAGAGTGGATTGGAAAAATCCACTAATCTCAGGCCAGATGGTGGAAAATAGCTACTAAAAGTGACTTCATCAAATTATGTGCTCCTGATTTCGTCACATAGTGCTCCTATCAAGAACACTGAATACTTGATGCTCCAGTGTCCTGATATGATTTTACATATCATCTCTTCTTATATATAAGCTTGGCATCTTTTGAGGGAAGGGTTTTTCTTTTCTGTTTTAAGATGTATATAATGCCTAAAAGGGCCATAATTTTTGGCTGGAACTTTAAGATGCTTTGCTGTACAATCAGTTAGAACTGTAAATAATGTTAATAATATGCATATATGCCTGACAATATTCACTTTGGGGTGTGTAATTTTTCTTCTTTGTTCTTTTCTTTAAAGTAGAAATTAATCTCCAACTAAAAGCACATAATTATTGTTATAATTTAATTAGTAGTATTGTCACATAATTTTTTTCCAAAAAATAAATTATTATGCTATTATTGAGTAAAGAACATAGGTAAACATGCATACATATTGTAGAGACTTTTAAAATCTGTGGTTTTTTCATATAGGTTGAACACGGAGGTACAGAAAATATTTTGCTAGAAGGGCAAGAGTTTCTCAGCAATCACATAAATAGAACTGCAAAAATAAATGGTTTGGGGGCAGGATTTCTGAATGGGTTATTTCTATGCTGGGTGTCTAAGTTATTTCCACAAGCACACTGGAGCAGAATAAGGCCTGATTTTCAGATAAAAAGAGATGGAATGCTAGAAATTGCAGTTCTCAGCCCTTTAAAAGATCTACTTTTAAGAAAATGTTTCATCTTCAAAGAAAAAACTCTAACACATGCATAGCCTTTAAATGCTTCTTACTAAGGCCAGTCTTAAAATGTTAGGAATAGATGCAAGCTATCAAAGAGCAACTAATTGCCTCTATCTACAAATGCAAAAAGACTAAAATAATATGACTGATGAACAGTCTATTAGGCTGGCTATCAGAAATAAACTTTCATACTCTCCCAGTGAACAGTTGACTCTAATACCCAAGTTGTGTATTGAAATCCCAATATTATGTTATAAAAATAGAAAAAAAAACAACCAGATTTCATAAAAAGGTGCCTGCTGATATCTCCCTTGTTAGTGAATTGTGAATGTGCTGCATTCTAAATACCTGGACTTCAGTGTTATTATGTATGTGTATATGAGTCAGCTGACAGCTAAATACTGCTCTGATGCTTAAACTGATACAATTCCTATGCAAATATTTACTTAGTTCAGTAAATAACTGGGAGGGGTTGTATCTATTAATTTCTTAATTCTCTCTTTATCACCATTATATTAACTAGCCATTCCATTTTTTGTGAAGTATCTAGTCTGTGAAGTATATAATCATTATTCTTCTTGGTTTTATCTCTACGGAAACTAAAATGAACCAAATATGCAATGACTATCCCAAAGCTACAGAAAAAAATGGTGTCAAAACTGGTAATGGAATACTGATGAATGAAACAGCAGAAAATTGGCACCTTGACAGACCAAGATTTCATCTCATTTTTCTTTGTCCCTGGGTTTGAGTTGGATCAGTGTATTCCAATTCTGAAAACATACACTGAATGAATCCATACAACAATATATATTGAGTATATTGCTTTGGACTCTGAGCCTCGTATACTTCATGCCTTACAAGTACCAGTCTTCAAAGGATGACAACAATTTATGAGCTGTTTACATGCTGAGTGGTTGTTCACCATTAGTCACTATCTTAAAAAGACAGTGGCAGTTCTGACAACTAGTAATCATGCAATTCATGATTTTTCTAGCATGTATGTTTAGCCAAGTGCACCCAAAGTCATTGTGTTAGTTACTATGTAACAAAATAGGGAAATATAATTTGTCTGTAGCAATGATGTTAACAGAATAGACATTGTAGCATTTGACAATAAAGATGGAGTAGATAAGAGTTTGCTTTGGAATATTTGGGATCTTACACAGATGATTTTCAATATATTTGCATTAGGAATTCTTAAGTAAAGTATTAAGCATGTTTCCTGTCTATCCAAACTCTCTTCTTGTTCTCTTGTTCAAGTAGAACAATCTTTTCAACTGTCGAAAAGATGCAAGCAAAGAAAAAAATAAAGTCAAAATAAAGCTGTTACTTTTTGATTTATGAGTTAGAACAAGTTTCATTCCAGCAAAACTTGTATCTTAGTACTCTCACAGCATGAGTGACACTTAAGTATCTTTATATGACAACAGCTTGAAGTAGTCGGAAACATATCATGATGTCCAAAGGGATTGGAGGTTGAATTTCATTTCCATCCAGGCGAAGGTATCGGAGACGAGGGATGTTACCGTAAAAACCATAGTCTTCTTCTACAGCAATTGAGACTGGGCATATTTGAGTGCCATTGACACCTGAAAATGTAGATCAATATGTTAGGTAATTTCCATGGGAAAGGTTCATGAAGATAAAATTCATTTAGAAAACAAGTAAACAGGCTTCCACTGATATTATATGGGAGACACCTGCTCCTATCAGAGTTGGAAAATACTGAATTAAGAATTAGCTGCCTTTTTGATCAGCAAAAAAGCATCTTAACATAATGTAATCTAGGTCAGTGAATCACATATTTAACGTGTTGCAATTATGAATAAAGGTCACTAGATGCATAATTTTACCTTGGACAGAGAGGAAGCTAATTTAGAGAACTACAGGGTAACTTCATTGAGAAATAGCTCTCTGCCCTCAGAGGGAGTGGAACAAGGTTAATGCTGAGGGATTTTGAACATCTTACTGTAATGATA
This sequence comes from Numenius arquata, assembly GCF_964106895.1. Taxonomy (NCBI): domain Eukaryota; kingdom Metazoa; phylum Chordata; class Aves; order Charadriiformes; family Scolopacidae; genus Numenius; species Numenius arquata. The sequence goes on along the minus strand of NC_133577.1, from coordinate 84,119,648 downwards.
GTACATTAATTTTAGCTGATATTATTCCCCAATGAAGATCTTGCATTCAAAATGATAATAGTATTGAATCATAGGAGCTTTTTGTGTAGTGTCTCTGTACTTTCCTATTCTCTCAAATTCTTCAGTAAAGTTTGTTTTAATTGCAAGAATATAACTCGTAATGGGATATTTTTCTTCCTAATCTGAAAGCCAACAAGTCCTTAAAATTCTTTATAAATCACTCATAGATTTTTTCAGTTGAGATAAAATTTGAAACTATGACTTAAATCATTACCCATTTTTATAAGAGTTGAAAAGATGAGTTCTTCACATTGCCTCCCCTAAGTTACCTCTACACTGTCACTTGGCTAAAATGTTTTTCACATCTTGTCTGTAGTTGCTGCTGCCCTATTTCAGCCCTTATTCTAGAGAACACTGAAGATATGTTTATCAAAGATATCAAATTCCTTTGACCAAATTATGATATTTAGTGATTGGTCTGACTGCTTGAGGATCTTGTTGGCCCCAGACCACCTGCAAAAGTAGTTGCATGGAGAACATGTAACATTTTTTTTTGAGCACACTTTTTTTAACAGCTCAGAAATAGGATCAGTTTTCTACCAAAAATTTTCTCCCCTTATATTTAGCAATGATAATATGTACACATCTTTTGATTACAATCCTCAAAACTGATTAAATGTTATGATGAAAAAAACCCACATTATTTTTTTTCCCCAAAAAAGAAGAAAAAACCACCCTATTTTGAAAAACTGCTCAGATGTTTACAACATCTTGGAAATGGACTTTATATTTGTCGTGGAAACTAGATAAATATGTCCAGTTGGCCAGTGCCTAAAACTTTTGTCATATCCATGATATCAAAATGTCTTTGCTTATATTGTGAAATTTGATTAATATTTGTAAAACATTTTATGTCCTTGGAAGAAACAAGCTACAACTTATTTTTATGTGTGAAACTACAAAGTAGGAAACTTGAGAATGAGTTTTCCTTATGAAAGCAGTTATTAAAAGTTTTACAAGTGAATCAACACTATGTAGCAGAAAATATCTGCCTTTTCAGGTCAGCATTACTGTCCTTAGGAGACAACACGGCTTCAAGTGTGTTCTAAATCTCTTTTCTCTGACCTAGAAACTATCCCACTGCACTAGTTTTCACTGGGTTAATTACTTCAACCTTAAAGTGAGGCAGCAGTTATCAAACCACAGGCCACCTATGAAGAAGTTATTTCTTGATGATGTGTGGTATGAAGTGGTTTGTTTTTTTATTGTTCTCCTCCCATGAACAGTAAATCCTACCCAAACTATCAGAGGAGTAAAAGCCTTTCTATTTCCTGTTTTGTTGCAATCCTCTTCATGGTATATTGCTGAATTTTGCTTAAGCAAGAGGGACAGGGCAATCCACTTACACAATTCACCCTGCCTAAACTGATCCATGTAGAGGGTAAGTGTCAGTCTAAGTAAACCATTTAGACTCTGTTTATAAACTCTGGAGAGAGATGAATGCTTCCAAAAGGTGATTCACAACTCCTTAAGCTGGGATGATTTTCCCTCTGCAATTGTGTATCTCTTTCCATTAATCGAGTAGGTGGTCTGGATAACCCAAACTAGATACAAAAATCTAGAATGGCTAATTCAAATAGGATTAATTCCATTTGTCAATATTACAAATGATGTAAAATTAAAAAATGAGCATCCCATTAATGGTTAATACTGTATATCTGCTGAAGAACCACGGATGATCCTGTTTCTTTTCCAATAAAACTCATAATTTAGAAACATTCAGAAAATAAGTTAATCTAGAAGATAGATGTGTTCTGATATATATGTCTGAGAGGGTATTTCTGTTCTATTCTTGTAACCTCTATCTGCATTCACTGTAGTCCAACTTGAATAGTTGGACTCCCTTTCTCCTTTTCACTTAATATTTAAGTTCAGCAACTGTGGATCAGTCTGGAAATCTGTACCTTTCTGGGCTCTTCCAGCAAAGAAGCCAGTGCCAGCTATAGCACAGGGGTCTGTCAGTAAGTCCGGATCTGTAACTTCAACCATTTCTTTCCAAATATCCTAAAATGGATTCTGATAAACCGGCATCGCTACCTGGCCCAAGAACTTCTCCCTTTTTCTACATATGGAATAATATTAGCTCAGAGGAACTATCCCAATCTCCTGTGTTCTTCTAAGGAAACTTACTGTTCACTACCTTTTATCACTCCTTTGATGACAGCACTGTAATACCACTTGCTTACTCTAGCTCACTTGCTACATCATCGTTTCATGCCTTCACCTCTTTTTGCTTCCCCTAACACTCCCTTTTCCATCATTTGACATCTGCCCAGAGCCTTGCATTTATTATCTCATACATAAATATGTAAATACATGTGTTTTAAAATGCCATGGAACAAGTGTGGTGCATATCTGTTGTAGCCATAATTACTTTTGGGTTTATGTTGATTTTGCTTCCAGCTTTCAAGTAGTTTTTTTCCTCTACTCATTGAGAACCTTGAGGAAGGGACCACAGGTGAAATCCTGGTTCCACTGAGACCAATGACTAACATTGACTTCACTGGTCTTCAGGATATTGCCTTATATCTTCATAAATGGTCTCTGGATTAATAAAGCCTTGGACTAACACGAAGAACTGATGTTATACAATAACATACAATAAAAAGTAGGCAAATAGCATTTGCACGGAAGTTTTGACATCTGAGCTCTTGCAATGCCAGCAGTGTAACTATGAATCACCAAGAGAAAATAAAGCAACAATTGGCAGGTGCGCAAAGGTATCTGAGAATTAATATTATAAAAAGGGCTTGTACTGCTCATGTGAAAATAAACTTCCAGGAGGACTCTTTTTTTGAGAAACCAGATCCAGGCTTTTATAGTTATTTTTCTTTCCAATCTTTTACATTTGTTACCTTAAAGTAATGACTAATTGTCAGCTTCCTGGGTTTAAGAAGACAAAAACAATTTGCAGAATTAATGTCACATCTTATTAGTTCTGCCTGATGGAAATACATTCTTTGTTTGCAATCCTAAAGGTCTTTTGAGATACCATCAATCAGAGCAGTGTCTCATGAAGACTGTCATTATCCCTTACCTCTTGAACAATTATGGTATGTGGTAGAATGTGCCTTACATAATACTGGCATTTAATTTAAGATGTCAGGTTGACTTTTTAAATATTTTTTGAGTACTTTATATGTAGCTACTAAGAATAAAAACTCTTTTTTTTTTTTTTTGAGATTAAAAGCAACGTTGTGCTTAAGTTAGTAATGAATTTGAGAAGTGGTAAAGGCATTAAGGAATATAAGGCTTGTGGAAAACTGTTTTGATTTAGGATCATGGGTACCTATGTGTCATTGGAAAATAGGACTTGAGTTTGCATATATTACACTCACAGGTTGATTTTCATGGTTTCAACCTTTTTAAAACTCATTTAGGAAAGGAGGATAATTTGAAAGCTCCTTAAATACTACCGAGACACAAAACACTTTTTAAACTGGACAGGTTACATTCCATTGATTTCAATTTGGTGTCCTTTTAAAGCGACAGGAGATAAAGTCTGCACCTGAGGCCCTGCAGTGAAGCAATTAAAATAAAGCCCTTTGTAACCAGGCAGCAATGAAATATGTTCAGTAACAACATATGGCATAAGCCCTAACTCCAGTTAGACTTCTCACAGGCCACTTAAATATGTACCAGTTGTACAAAATTGATTTTTCTTTACAAGGTTTCATACATATTTTTTTTCAAAAAGCAGTGAATTAACCTAAATTATTAATAGGTGTCTTCCTTTGATATGTTCTTGTTTCATACAGAAGCCAAATCATTATTTTTAGTGTATTTGTGAACTACAGTGACACAAAACAGGAATAAGGAACCATTTATTCAATTAAATCACCACGACAGGAAGACAAATATAGACGCTTGCCTTCTGTGCAGTGATAAACAGAAAGTCATCACTTTGATTTTGGCTTTTGGCATGAAACAAAAGATTTAAGGTCTGTAGGATTTAATAAGCAGATACTTTAGCCAGTGTCCCTAAGCACCACATCCCTGCTGTACCTGAATGAATCTGGAAGCAGTGCTGGAAGCAGAACTATGACCTGACAACAGGCTTCTTTTGCCATGGGTAGAAAATCTTGTCTCATTTATTCAAAATATAAAAAGTTGGAAGACATTTGGTGAGATAAACCTTAGTAGGACAAGCTTATGTAAAGTCAGTGAAAAGATTTTTCATAAAAACTAAACCCAAGTGTCAGCATTTTCTGCACAATAAAAAAAAGATGGGAAGGATTTTCAAGCCTGAAATATTCAATAGCCCCATTCTAGTTAGTGATATTTGAAATAGTTTGTGTTCACTACAGCCAACTTTTTATTTTAAGGGTACCTCACCTTAAGCTTCTACTCCACAATTTAGGTAGGCAGAGAGATAGTCAGAAGAACTGAGCATACACCAATTCTGTCAGTTTCCAAGGTGCCCAGGAACTTTGAAAATCTAACAGTTATACAGATGTAGGTTGAATATCCTAACTTGTTGCACTCACTTTTTTTATTGTTGTTTCTTGCTTAGTTACTCCTAGCCTTTCTGTGAGAAACTTAATTTGCTCCTCTAAAATGGTTGCTGGGATGTATATAGTGAACTGTGAATGCACAAATTCTCCTTAGTCCACTCATATTTCTGATCTTCTTGCAAAGTGTTATTTCTGTTTGCATATGAACATTTTTCACATGTGGTATTACTTCCATGCACATATTTGATTGTCATAGTTTAGACCTGACTTGAAAACTGGCCAGTGGGAGGTCCTCTTGCTCATGTCCCTATAACCTACAGCACGTTTTTAATCTCTTTCTTTCAAAGAGCATTTTGTGTACTTAAGTAGACATTTTAAAATAATTGTCTTGTTAGGATCCCACACTGACAACAAACACTTACTTTTGATTCTGTTGTGATCAAGGTGAAGGTGCTCAAGATGAGCATTGATCGGTGGAATTTTAGTGAGCTGGTTGTGAGACAGCTGTAGATCTAGAATAGATGAAACATTAAACCCATTTGGGGGAATACCGTCATCAGATAATTTATTGTAGTTCAGCCTAAGGAAAGTCACTTTGGGTATTGCACTGAAGTAGTTTTCTGGTATCACCTCAATGGAGTTGTTGTCCAAAAACAGCTGCAATGTGTTAGCTGGAATGCTTAAAGGCATTTTCTTGAGTGAATTTTTTGCTATGTTGAGTTGCATAAGATTGTTGAGTCCTTGGAAGGTGTCACTTTGAAGAGCGCTGTCCAACAAACTGTTCTGGTGAAGATCTAACATGGTAAGGTTTTCCAAGTTGCTGAAGACTCCTTCTGGGATTCTGGAGATTTTGTTTCTAGCCAGCCTGAGCTGTTCCAGGCCCACTGGTAATGGGGCAGGCACCTCTTCCAACTCGTTATCTTCAAGGAATAAGTAAAGCAGCCTTTTCAGCTTGCTCAGCGCACCACTCTCAATTCCACCGTTGGTGATCTTATTCTTGTTCAGATTTATCCATCTCAGATGAGTGGCATTCACAAAAGGCTTCTCTGAAATGGTTTCAATTAGATTGTTTTGAAGATAAAGGTACCAAATTCTTGCTGGAATTGCAGGTATTTCTTTAAGTCCTTTGTTATCACAGTATAGTGCATTGGGGAAACTAGGAGGACAAAAGCACTCTTGTGGACACTCAGAAGTGTAGTGAGACCAATGCTCAGGATCCAGCTCATCATAAACTTGTCTCACAGTTCGAGTCCACACAGAATTGATGAAGAATAAGAGCAAAAGGCCTGTACAGATGTTTAGAGTCATTTTCTGCCTTGGAAGGGGAGAAAAACAATTAGCTCGCTCTCAACAGAATTCTCTAACAGTATACTAGATTAACAAAGCAATATTGCATAGAAAATAATATTTCCTTTATGAGCAGCCAAATTCTGTCTCCTGTGATATTACCTATGTCATGTTAAAGAAAAACTGAGCAGTAATGTAAATTGTATAAACAATTCAGTGCTATATGTTGAAGAACATTTTCCTGATTCAACTTAGACTCCACATTTACCAGTTTAAAGACCAGTTTAACTGATGTTCATGCAAGTGTCATTTCAAAGAACCTGAAAACACAGATCAGTTTTCCGACATTAAATCCATGCTTCTTATAAATTTATTTAAGTTTTCCTGTACAGACCTATAAACTACATTATATAATGTACCATCTTCAGTAAAGCTATCAATACCATGATGATATAAATACTATTGTACTCAACATTCCTCCTTTTAAAATTAATCATACCCTCTTTTCTGTTTTTCCTCTCTCTTAAGTTATAATGGCATCTGGATCAGATTATCCAGGGTCTTTTCTCAACACATAAAAGTGAAAGATCAAAGAGTGTTTTAACAGCTGTTTGTTGGGCATGTTCTTAAAAAGCTTAAAGGGATACGTTTGAGTAATCCACTCCCCTCCTTCATTCACCCTCTCATATCCAAAGTTATGAATTTCCTTCTCGAAAGCAAACAGCCAAAACACATGCCTGATCTAAATGACACAAAAAGTAAGTCCTGATCAAATTATATCATATACACTTATGCATCTTGCATCTATTTTGCCTACTTATTTGCTTTGTTTAGCCTCTACTACCATTAAACAATGAACAAAATCATTACTGACAATTTAGTCCAAAAGGAAATATTTGTGTAGCACAAAAACAGTGTTTCACAAACCCTGTTATCACTTGCTTGTTTTCTGATGAAAATTAGCAACCATTTTGTAATGCAGAGGCAAGGGACTGAGAGGTGAAAATTCTGGTCAAAATTAGGACGTTAGTTTTGGCAAAAATAATATTTAAATAAAAAGTAAATCCTCTCATAGGGTTAGTGCACCAGTAAGGTTAAGAGCTCAGTTAAGTCGCTGTATATGATATGTAGTCATTTAATAGTTTTCAACATTGTTATTAGAAGTAACAAGTGCAGTATCCTACAGATCTTCCAGCCTCAGAAACTGCTATCTGGAAGCATTCCAAAAAAGGAAAAATAAAATATTTCTAAAGAATAGCATCTCTAATTTACACAGTGAAATGGCACCTTCTCACTGTGTAAACATTCATAACCTTAATAACAGTTTTAGAAAGAAATATAAAGTAATTTACCTTGTTAGTCAAACTCCTGGAGCTATCTGAAGCCAGCTAGAAATCTCTGTAAATTCACAGCCTTTGGCTGCTAACCACTGTGTTTGCTTCCTGTTCTCCTAAGAATTAATAACATATAAAACTTGAAGTACATGCTAGTATTCCCAGATGTATTACCATACGCACCTTATAAGCTATTGTTCCTAATTTGACATTGCTTCAGAGTTTGGACTTACCTCAGCCTTCTTGGATCTTCTTCTCTTTCTATTGGTCACTGTTGTTAGACTGTAATAGCTTGAGTCAGGCTACAAGCCGTGTTCTATGAATACAGCCTAATATATACGCATCAGTGGCTACAGCTTTTAACCCCTAAAATAACTAAGGCACCTCAGCACCTAGGCAGGAAAATACAGGAAATCCTGACTTTAATATCGAGTAGCCACAGAGCTGAAGGCATTTGATTTTTACATTTTAGCAGATGAGAGGAACTGGTCTAGATGACACAGGTAACACAAAATGTATCTTTTTTCAAAATTTTTGTCAGAAGGTACTTTAGATGCAAAGCTCTCTTACATCATAATTCATTCTCATAATACCGGAACTGGCCACAAAGAATTAAAAACAGTGCCATCTGTTTCTACGGAAATATTTTATTTGATTTTCATTAAATGCAGATGCTGCCATGCCATTTAAAGACATAATTCTTGATTAGGAGAAGATAGCAAAAGCATTTACTAAGAATTTTTTAATAACATATTTTCATTTATTTAAAGATTAAACCATACCTTTTCCTTTTTGTTCAGAGAGAAATTTACATATATTTCTATGAAGTTATCATACTCTCCAGTGCCTCCTGCAGTGAGGTCTGGCTTTAATTACCAAGGCACCAATTAATTATCTTGTTTTATCATTGATCTAAAGTAAACTCTTTCCAGCTAACTTGCTATCCAAGACATAGACACATATTTCTCACATTAAGTATTTTGGAAGACTTTTTGTTTCTTTTTTAGTCCAAACTTAAAGTAACAATATAAGGAAAACTAGCCACGTTTAAAACCAGAACAATGGCATAAGTATTTTAAGGGAAAAGCTAATGAAGATACTGAAAACATAAAATATATCCTGGTACCTTTTATGAGTTTATATTAGTTTTAAAAATTATTTATATAATAATTTTAATTCCGTTTTATCTAATTTATTTTAACAATAAAACATCCAACAACTTAATTCATAATGTTTAATACTTTTCTTCCTAAACTAAGAAAGTCTCAAAAGAAGTTTAGAAGTAGACAAAAAGATAAGAAATCCAAAAAAGGAAAGCAACCCTTAAGTATATGCTCACCTTCCACTGATTTCAGCAAGGCTAATGTTAAACATAATTTTTTTTTTTTTTCATAATATATGGTTGTACTACCTTGTTTTTTGTTTAGGAAAAAATACAACATTACTACCTGTAATTTTTACATGGCTTAAGTATGTCCTTAAAAAAAAAAAAAGTGCTTAAGTGGTTCACTCTGCCAGAACTCCAGACACTTCAACATCTCTTAGAGACTATTAGAGCTTTCTTATAAGCCAAGCTTAAAATTGACTCCTTCATGCATACCAAGCTGAATATTTCAGAAGTTTAAATTAGGCAAAATTAATTTACATCTATACCTAAAAATAAAAGTTCTCACTTTAAGCAGATGTACTAATTATAAGCACAATAATCAGATGTAATGTATTAACCTTTCCATTATGAATGTTACTTACTTTAAACACCTAGGCCTTAATGCGTTTCCTTTGACCTCTAGAAAAACAGACATGGTACCACCTATTAATGACAAGGAGCCTTGTCAGCTGGAGTCCACAGAAGAGAGGTGGGGAGATGCAGGGGCACATCTGGATGAAGGTTAAAGTAGTTGTGTGTTCTGCTGTGAGTGATTTAAGGAGGCTTCACCATGAGAAGTGCAAGAATCTATGATTCTTGTAAAAGCCAGAGACCACAATGTAAAACTGGCTTGCATTTGTGTTGAAGCTTCACAGAGCGTGTAGAGAGAATATGGAGACACTGAGGTCTGTTTACCATTAAAAAACGACCTGAGGCCTTCATGAATGTTATACTGAAGGATTTAAAATAGTGAGTCCTGGTGGCAGATATCCATTGTGACACACTAAATTGCAAGTTGCCAGATGTTGCACGTTTAACAAAAAAAGAAAGATTGATTTATCTTATGTTTCATGGGGGTCTGAATTTACCCTTTAACCTGCTAATCATGCACAGATGTTCATTATGATTTCACAGAAGTCACTGGCAGAGGGCCTTGGTGGTTACCTTGTGACAGGCAGTGGGACTATTTGTGTGAACTACTGCTCAGCAAGGAAGAGGCATGTCACAGTCTGCCCTTTGTGGATTTGGAGGCCAGGTATTTGATCCTTATCAAACACTTCCATTGTCATTCCATTCAAAGAAGCAGTTCTGCACTTGGAGAAGAAAACAGCAAGAATATTTGCTAAGACTTTCTCAATAACATGAATTTCCATTTCTTCTGATGAAAATGAAGAGCAGAAAAAAATAAGAAATGTCCTCAAAATCAGAAGGAAAGTGTGTGATGACTGTAGGAACAAGTGATTGCTTGGGTACTTAAGCAGACTTTGCAGAAAGGCCTGCTTTCCATGAAACCTTGAAGATTACACACATATTCTCCAGCATGCACTTGTTTTGTTCAGTTCTCCATCATCTGGTGTTACTATTTATTATTTAAAGGGTGCAATATATGGTGATAAAGTTTTACAGACTAATAAAAGATCATGGCCAAGATTTTCAAAAATGACTAATGGTTTGGGAGACTTTTTGCTCTGAGTATCCAACCTGAGACACTTTCCAGAGCCTTATTTTCAGTAAGTTGGGGCTAAGAATTTTGTCTTAATGAAGTAATTTTTAAATTGTGAAGCTTTTGATTTCACTTTGTGAAATGCAGACTGTTCCTGAGATCATGAACAATCTCCCCAAAAGTAACAGTATGCAAGATATTGGCATGACAATAAAAGGAAGTGGAAAAATTATTACAGTAAAAATACAAAGAATGCCCACTATTTATTAATTGTGAATTGGAGACCTTTTAAAAGATACTGCTGGGAGTGTTCTAATTTGAGGAAGATATCTCAAGCGAGAAGAAGTCCCAAGGATTTCTTGGAGAGCACCAACAACCACAGAGGGTGGTAGCATCTCTTGAGCAGTGATGTACATGCTTGAGACTAGAACAGTCCACAAGCTTAAGAAAGAATAGAAGGGCTAAAAAGACTACAAAGACCAATTGGGAGAAGGTACAGACAACTGGGAGTGTTGCAAGAGCTGTTGTTCTGTTTCAGCATTGGAGCTGCTGACAGTGAAAAAATGTGTTGCTTTCTTTCAGTAATGGCTGCCATATGTCTCAGTTTTAATACGAAGCAAGGTCTGTTAAACATCAAGCATGTGTATAGTTCATCACCAGCAAACCCAGGAGTATACTGCGAGCAGAGCTAATTCACTAGCCCTGTGGATTGCTTCATTTAGCAAAGGCTGCAATCCAGTGCGCCTAATTCGGATGCTACTTTACTAAAATGCTAGGTGTCTTGCTCCAAAGAACAACCCATTTATCTGAAACACGCTCTTAAATTCCCGTCATGATGACTAGAGAAAAGGTGATGCTTCAAAACCTGAAGAGAAGTCCAGTTTATGTACCCTACACCACATACTCTACTGGTAGGTCCAGACAGCCATGCAGACCGCTTAAGGCAGGCAGGTATTTACATTTACTCAGGGTTCAGTCTGCCTCTTCCACTTCTGAAGATTGGCATGTAGTGGTGATCTCTGTCTGTTTTTTGCGTTGCTGCTTGTAATAGAGAGTAGGAAGCTTTGAGACAGAAAGAAAAAGCTTCTATTTCCAAACAGTTCCCTGATCAATAGACAGTGATATATCCCTATAAGTAGTATCTGCTACTCTTTTTAAAAAGGAACCACAAAAGCTCGGCAAGACCAAAGAATCTAAAATAAAGCAGATGAGTGAGCCCTTCAGGCTAGCCCAAGGGACACTGCAGACGGATCAAAGAGGCCAGCACAGATGTTCCACACCCTGCTTCTAGGGATGCATTTTACTCTACATCATTCCTGGTGAAAAAAAAACCAAGCATGAAACAGACTTAGGGGCAGGAACTCTGCACCTCCTGTAGAAGCCTAGAATTGCCTGCCTAGACCTCTCAGTGGGAGAAATTGCATCTCTTATTTAAATAGGCATTTCTGTGTATACGCAGGCAGCTAAAGCATAGGGAGCTTACCTGGGGAGCTTTCAGGTTAGATTAGGAGACATTGTTTAAAGGAATCCTGGCAAATAGTTGGGCTGGCTTAATTTGTGAAATATAAATGTCACCTGACCCCTTATTTATATAGGATTTAGGAAGATGAGATCCTATTCTAAAAGTCCAGAAACAAAATTCTAGCAGTTTACTTTCTGCACATCTTCACTCCCTTGTAAAAAACACAGTGAGAACTGAGTAGCTCGGCTTAAAAAGATCCTTGCAGAGCAACACAATTCAGAACCGAACAACTAGGGAAAAGGGCTCAGCTTTTACGGGAAATATAGTACTCTCCTGAATACGCTTCATTAAGGAATTTTTTGGCTGTCCCCTTTCTCTCTCTATTTTGGGCTCTTAACCACAGTGATACCATAAAGGTTCCATGACACAATGCCAAGATCTTGTATTTGTCTTGGCTAGATAGGTTTAGTTTACCTACTATGTAAATGTGGCTGTCAATCTTTCACCTTAATTTGTTTTAATGCTTTCAACAATTTTAACACTAAAACAAATCTCTCCTACCCAGGGACCTGGTTTTACAGTACAAGATGTACAACTATATATGCTAAATGTACCTTAAATTAAATGTGTAAGATGCATTTATCAATTACACACATACATTGAGTTTTTGGGCCTGCATGTAGCTATTTAGATGATTAATATTTTCCAGGGTACAAATGGTAAATTAAAACATTAATTAATCATTCAATGCTCATTCTGTAAATCTGCAGTTTTGAAAAGTAAACCATCATGAATTACATATTCTAAGATAGCATAAAGATAGTGAAAACAGGCCGTGAGATATTAGTGTTGGTTCCGTTCTCTTATTTTGTTCTGTTGAAAGCTAAAAATACTTGAATTTGACATTATTTTACATTCCCACAATAGGATGATGAATTCCGAGAAGCTTAGACTTATAGAAATATTTGTCCTCTAAAATAAATAACAAGGGTTTCATAAAAGAGTACTCCCACAACTTAATGAAAAAAAATATTTTAGTCCTCTTCTAATAAAGCCCTGCTATACTGATTCTGCCAGATGAGAAATTCAAGGTTCAGGTGCTTTTTTAATATTTAAAAAGAAAAACCAAATGGCAAAAGCTATATGAAAACTTAGCCCTTATTTTATTTTCTGTTAATTGTAGTATTTCTTGATCTAATTTTTAATGCAGATACTCTTGGAAAAATACTGAAATTAAACATTAGAATGTGTAACTCTTTTTCTTTTTCTTACACTGTTGTAATTTTTGAGAGTTGACATTTCCCAAGGCGCTCAAGTTTTCTTCCAGACTCCTGACTTGAAGCTAGAATCTCCCTTACCATGAATACTCCAGTCACTAATAATCCTTTCAGATGGAACATGTTGAAACTAAGTCTTTATACTATAAAGTCCTCAACACCCAGCACTTTGGTGCCAACTGACACCACCTTCTTCTTTAAAGACAAATCTGGAACCCAGCTCCAGGGAGAATTCATGCATCCGTCGTTATCCAAGTACCATGCAGCACTCTGGAGGCCCTAAATAGGGTTGTGCTCCAGCATCGCCTACTCTTATCTTAGATGATTCTCCGCTCATCATGGTGGCTGCTGTGAATCCCAGAGGTAAATGCCTAGTTCGTTTCTGCATTCTGTATATAATATACACCTCAAATCAGGGCTGTCTTTTTCATTAGAAACAATTTCTCTGTCAGCTTTTTGAATCTACAATGAGAATGAAAACACTGCAGGGGATAACTTTTCTTACCCAGCCTTAGGAACCTGAGTAAAACCATCTCATTTTTACATATGGAATCACAAATTCTTTTTGAAATCAATGCAACGTTGCACATAATTTTGAGAACTTATTAGTCTTACTGTTTATTTTATTGGCAGAAAAATGACTGCAGTGCTGAAGTCTAAATGTGAAGTACAGGAAACATTTGTTTATCTAGTTTGAAAATCAGTCAACAGAGTAAGATGGACAGCAGATGCACATGATGAGATACTGGAAAGTTGATGAAAACAGGAATTTTGAAAGACAGTGCTTGGCCTTGTTTATCTTGAGGACAGCTTATTATTAAATTGGTTTATAGGGTATGAAATTTCTGAAGACTTCCAGTACTTCTGTCTGAAGTCTTATGCATGTTTCAATAAAACCATTAACTTCAATAGAAATATATTTTTACAGATATTATTCAATGTATTCCAAAGTGTGTTTCCAATTCTGGGAATGTGCTCTAGTCAGGTTGACCAGATAACACTGCTGTCTTGCAGGATTTACCCCACATTTGGGGACAAGAAACAAAGACAAAAATGCTCTTTTGCACAGCATAACTGCCCTTATAGTTAGATCTAAAAGCCCATTCTCTTAGCAGGTCCAAAAGCTACATATTAACTCAATCACATTGGTAGCTTTAAGCCCTTGTGCTAACTGAGCAATACGGGAGCTGATTGAGCTGCAGTAGGAAAGATAACAGGGTCAGCAACCTCCATAGTAGCATGGAACTCTTGGCATGGAAGCTCTCCAGGTCAGTGATAGAGTAGTATCTTTCTCTGTTGAGTGCTGGTGCATCAACCCCAGCAAGGAGTTCATGTGCTTGTTAAGAAAATGAATATTACCTGTCTTGCAGGCAGTGCAGTTATGATCAGAGGTGCACCTAGCAAGCAGCTCCTCAAGAGCTACAAGATGTGTGACCTTTTGCATTTCTGATGAAGGACAGAAGCCTAAAGTCAGCAAATTCTGTATTATTAAGTGGCTAGTTATGTCTTCTGGCAAAGAAATGTGCTACAGTTCACACTGATATCCCAGACAGTTGGCTTTCTCTCGCCAACATTCACGCCTGTCCCTTGGGGAACAAAAGAAAAAAACACTTGCAGGATTTGATTCTGAGAAGACATTTGGATCATTTTTCCCACTTCTGCTGGTGAGATACTATAGCAGGGATCTCTCTGCCACTATAAAAACATGGCCTGTATGCTAATCAGAATGACCTTATGGTGGTTTAACTGTTACAACCGGATCTCACAGAAGGTGTAGGCAGCACTTAGAAACCATTTTAAACTATGTGGAATTTTTTTCATGAATATTTTAAAATATTTTTAAACAACTCATAACAATGGATTTAGACACTGGTCTTCAAGATTGCTTTCTTGGTGGGAGTAAAAAATGATCCCTTATATCTTTCTTTGTGAGGTGGATTTGATTTGCCCTCTTTTTCCAGAACAGTAGAACTTTTCCAAAATAAACCTTTCCTCTTGTTCAGAAGACATGTGCATTTGACCCAATCTCTGTGTTTCCACACTGTCATCTGGACTATAAATAACATTTCTCCTTTCATGTATTTGTCTCGTTTCTTCACTGCCTTCTAATTAAGACTTTTTTTTTTTTTCTGCTTTTCTTTAACAATTTCAGAATAAAAAGCTATGCAGTACCACAGAGGTATTGAGTAAGGGGAATTAAACTTAAACAATAATTATTCATGTAATCAAGACTTGTTATAAATGCCATGTTTTCTAATCTGCAGATTTCAAATTCTGAAAAGAAAGATAACTCCCCCAAAAAACATGTAGAATCGTAGTTTGTGACACCAAGGAGTAACAATATGTAATTTTTCAGATATGCTGCTGCTCACTGAAAACCTCAGCTCCTGATTATATGCCTTATATACATTGATGGAGAGATACAGATACAAACAAAAAAAAAAATCCAACCCCAAACAAACAGCTAGAATCTTAAGGGTCCACAAAAGCCATCAAACTGAGGATAAATTAAAGTATCCAAACTGAAATCTTCAGGGAAAAGTGTTTATGTGATTCAGTGAACACAGCCTTGGGCAATTCAGTCACCCCTCTGACGTCCTTTGAGTTGGGCACTTCAGGCAGGTTACCTCTCAGAGAGGACTGGTGGGATCCTTCCTGTGGTTCCAGCATGCAGGGATATGGACACAATTATTTCCTGACTAACCACAACCACAACTTTTTCTCAAAGCTGCGGAGTATAATGTGATTGAAAGTGCTTCAGCCTCTTCTTTTAAGGCTGTTTTGTTTTGCATAATGAAGTGATAATTTGCCCAAGCATTTGAACCTGAAATTGCTACATTCAGGGTGAGTGTCCCGAAGTACAGAGTAGCACTCCTTTTCTTTCTCTGTACTAATTAATGTTGAGCTGTTCACACTAAGTAGAAAAGATTTTAGAGGGTTTTATCCATGAAAGCTATATAGGCTACAATGAATTTATTTTCTTGCAGACTAAGAGTCTTTTATCCAATATCTAAATTTGTGAGAAAGTTCAGAACCAGAATGTCCTCCATGAGCACTCTGTCTGCTGGGATGGCAGCTCATAAGCTGTTTCCTTTATTTAGTGTAGACATCTAAGCATGTTTGCCAGTTCTGTCCCACATGGAAGAGTTAGATGGGATGGATCTCTGACTTCACTACCAGCACTGAATTGCTCACAAGTGTCAAATGGAAGCAGATTTGCACAAGCCAGCTGCAGACATCTGGGCATGAAAAGAAAGTTTCCACAGTCTTTACCTATGGAATCTATATCCAATGTTAGCTGAGTTATGATTTTGTTAGTATCATGGGAATCTGAATTATGGACTGGAACCTGAAACAATAAATTTTCCATGTGAACTTAATGCAAAACTCTTCAGCTGTAGAGATGGCTATTAAAATTGCTATTGTCCCCCTTTGATTATTAGTATTCTTAGAACCACAGATTCACAAAATCATAAATAAGTTTGAAGGAACATCTGAAGGTCATTTAGTTCAACTTCCTTCCTAAAATAAGGCTAACTTCAAAGCCAGATCAGTTCCTCAGGGCACTGTCCATGCAAGTTCTGAAAATCACCAAGGAAGGAGAGTGAGCAGCCTCCTTAAGCAATCTGTGTCAGTGTTTTATATGCTCATTGTGAAGAATTTGTTTGTATATCCAACCTGAATTTCTCTTCATGGAATTTTTCCTTTGCCTTATTTTCCATTCATTGTGCACCTCTGAATCTGACCCTTTTTTCGATAGCGCTCTTTTAGGCAGCAGCAAACTGCAATAAATCATGGGACTACGGCATATGGTATATTCAGAGAGGCTAAGAGAAGTGACTTGGCATAGCCTGGAAAGGAGAAGGCAACAGGTTTTAATCTGTCTTGAGACAGACTGTTCTCAGTCTCACTGTTCACACTGTTTCATTTTTCATAAAGATCACTGATTTGCCGAAACAAACTGAAAAGAAGAAAATGTTTCTGACCTGTTTATTACATCATAGCTATGTGGTGACACATCTCAGTAACAGTTTGTGCTCTAGAGGTCTCAATGTTTAGTGTATTTTCCTGTGAAGGGGACAGTTGAGTTAAAATCTCTCTGGAAATCGTTGAATGTTGTTTCCCATATCTTTTTCTATTTTGGGGAGGTTTTTGCATGCACTTCTTTCTTCTTCTCCTATGTTATAATGCCTAGGTGCTATTCCATAGTGATTCCCACACTGGTGTATTCAGAAAGAACCAGCTATAGACTTTATTCTTCTATGAAAGGTCTAGCTTACTTGTAAAAAAGATTACTTTCAGTCTTTCCTGTATGTTGATAAAAAAAGCAATGACACTTATGAATTCCAAAATGACAAAAAATGAGGAGGGAAATATTTCTATTGTCTCCTGCATCTCTCTTTTTGTTTTAGAACCAGGTTTCTTTGTCAATTGTGTATTGATTCTGAACATCTGGAATTGGCAATGTGCCGACTAAACAGTTTGGTGTGGGTTTTGTTTGGTGTTTTTTTTAAGAGGTGATAGTTTCTGCTTTTGCTGTAGGAGCTAGAAGAGTTTCTGTTTGAGTGTTTAATAGTCTAGTGGTTGAAAAGCAAATTGTACCCGTGGGATGATCTGTGTTTGCAAGCAAGTCATTTATGTCTCTCAGTTACTAGCACATTTATTTCAGTGTGTGTTCCAGGATGCTGACAATATTTGGACTATGCATTCCCAGATAGAATATACTACCATCTCTCTCTCTTCAGTAGCTAGGGCTGCATTTTACTGATTGTCTGTGGCTTCTGAGAGATTTCATTGTTCTTTTGACAATGCTCAGAAATTAATTTGCGCTATTTCATAGCGCTGTGACTCCCATACTGCGAACTCCATAAGGCATCAACTTAATGGCCAACACAAATGCAGTGGGGTATGTTAAATTATATGTTTACAAACATATTGAAACTTGGAAGTAGAGAAAACAGTTTATTTAACCTTACAATAAATTTTAATAATAATAGAATAGCTTAGATTATCTTGTCTTGACCTGAAAGGTTTTTTTTCCATTTATAAAAGACTGAAACATAGTTGACAATGATATGGACACAAAAATATTATTTGCTATTTTTTATTTTCTATAATCTGGTTAAAAGTAGCATGCAAGTAATTGAATAAAAATACTTATATATATGACTTATTTTGAAATAAAAATTATACCAGCAATGGATAAAAATCTTACCATGAAAGTTAAAATGAAAGTATGACAAAAAGAAGAGTAAGCAACTTTTTAACCTGAAAAATGTTTGTTTCCCTGTTATCTTTCACATATTCCATTAATTTAATAATGTAATGGGCTCTGAAAATATATTTTCATACATTTTAAATTGTTCTTAGATTGTTAAATCATTTTTTTCCTCTGTAATTGACAGCAATATGAAAAATGCATGAATAATTAAGAAAGTTGGATTGGTTGGAGAGGAATCTTGTATTTACACAGGCTAGCCCATACTGCTCAGCAGCCTGATGAAACCCACCTGACTTTCATGTAAATCTGGTACCAGCTGGCATAGACATAGATTTCTCTGAAGTTGAATGCTTTTCATCAATTTACCTAGTCAGATGAGCACGTTTTGAACCACATTTGGTCATTCTTGTGCTTTCTAAATACAACCGTTTGTAAAAATATGCACGTTTCCTTAAGGTTGTAAGTCCATGCTAAATATTAACAAACAGAATGGATAATATGCAGATTGACACTTTTTAAAGGCATATCCTAATTTTAAAGAGCTATCATGGTGTAATTCCTGTAGCTACTGCCCCTAAAAAGGAACTGGATGCTCCCAGGTATCTCACTCCAGTGAAACCTCAGCAGCCACCCGAAGGCAGTTGTACATCTCCTGTGGCAGATCAGCCCGAGTGAGATTGTTTCCATCCAGGCGCAAATGTGTGATCTTGGAATAGGTTGTTGGCCCAACAACCTTACAGAAGCTGCTCAATGGGAACTCTGAAACAAAGGGAACATGAATGAGAGAAAGCATGAAGAATTAAGACAAATAGGACAAACCCATTATTTTTCTGCTTTTTACATTTCATTTGGAAATTTTGACCTTTAAATAATTTTACTATTTTTCAATATTTTGAATGTCCACTAGTATAATTCCCCATGAGTTTACTGGAACTTGAGGGGCTTGTATTAAGAGAGGTTCTTTCCATCACTTGTGAGAGGTTCAGAATTTCAAGACTGAGTTTTTCAAGCGATATGTGCTCCCAGTACCCATTTGATTTCTAAGACTTCAGATTTTATATAGAGATCTAATCTGGCATTTGGAAAGAAGGAAAAAAAAATAATCTCCACTAAAACGGAAGGTGCAGAGGCAGGAATCAATCATGCTGGTTACATTATGATGGAAGGGTAAAACCATGATACATAAGATACTGAAGGAAGTTTCTGGAGAAATTGAAACCATGATATGGCCTTAATTTTAAGAACAGGAAGTCCGATGGGTGTCTGCATCAAATATTGTTTTGGATGTGTCATTTTGGTTTACCAGTTTCAAAATGAAATTTGGGACTGGGACTGGGGAGGAGTTTTACATTTAAATTGTATAGTTGAATCTTTCCAGAACAGCACAATTAGGTGAGTATAAATGTAAAAAATACTTATAAAAATATTTATATTGTAATTTATATATCATGGTATTCTATTCTAGTCTCTATTCGTTTGAAGTATTGTTCGGTTCACATAACACCGGACAAGTCTTGAATGGAAAACTCTGTCATGTATCTTACGAGTAGTATTAACTGTAAGCTAGAAACTACACGAAGCAGAGAAGTTCTGTGCTTGGTATACATAAGCACACACATATATATATTATACACTTCTGTCATGAATCTATCCTCAAGAGAGAATGTGAGTGAATAAATGTGATGTCCCCTTCATACCACACTCTGTAATTCTGCAAACAGGGTCCTGCATTCTCACCTGTGTTTCCTTTAAGTCAGACAGAGGATTAGTCTGTTGAAAAGCTCCATCACTACTAAAGAAACAGTCTGAGAGGTTTCTTCTTCTATGGGCCATTGACATCAACCGAATTCACACAGAAAATATTTTAAAGGGACTCCTTCAATGAACCTGTTCACCAGTATGCAGACAAATTTCATGTCTTCAGTTGCTTTTGTGTAGCAAAGAACTAGCTCTCATAATTTCCGAGAAATCAAGGTAGTGTTCTTAAAATCAGATGCCATTTTAACTACCAATCAGGTCATTCATGGACTTTTGAAAACACTACCTTATATCTCTTTTCTGTGTGACTATTTAACTCATCTAAGAAAATGTGATGATATTTATCATTTTGTAGTACTAAAGGAACTGGAGGAAATATCTTTCATACCTCCACTTTAACTTCAATTGGATTCTTTCAGAACTGGTATTACAATAAGGTGCTATCACTAATGAAACATGGCTTCTGTAAATTAACTATAAATGTACGCTCATCATACAGGCAGCTCTTTAAAACATGAGAGCTTAGGCAATTTTTTGGACCCAGAGATATGATGTTGAAGAATGGGTGAAGATTTGTGTATCTTTCACAAAATAAGTTGAGTAGGGATTAAGGAAATGCATTTGAAACGTTAGATCTTGATCACCAATTTGATTAAAGCAAATCATAACAATTTCCTAGACTTTGTATATTCTACAGCCTTCTTTTAGAAGGGTGAGAGATAAAATGCATTCTTAATGGCACATTTATTGGGCAGTCCATATTGCAATATAGTGTAATTTTAAGCCTGCAGCCTGATTCTGATACTCTTCCGATTCAGGTTGTACCAGCTGAACTGAACTGATAATTCTTCTGGACCAAATAGTTAGGACCATATAATCGCAGAGACATTTATTGGATTAGGTCTGTGTGGAATTTTGCTGAATGAAAACATAATTTGCTGAGACTTTGAACTCATTTGCTTGGCCTACAGTCTATACCATTAGCTAATTATTTACAGTTCCTGCAGATAGTTTGGGTATAATTTGTAAAGACTAAAATAAACATGACCTCCAATATAGATTCTTTTTTTCCATTTTCTTGTAATTCAGGAACAACACAGTAACTATATTTTTGTTTAAAAACTTTCTAAATTTACTTATTTGTTTTTTCCATACTGTTACTTTTGAGCACAAATACTAACATTTGGCTGCAAAAAAAGGTATGCTTATACTAGTTGGGTTGATGCTTAACTACTCAAAGGATGTAAACTTCATGCACGTAAATCACAAAATTTATCTTTGTTACCAACATACTCAGTTGTGCTGACTATTTATAAGACTGAAACCCCTTTGGAAGTAGATGCAGATCTAGTACTCACAGTAATCAAAAGGACTCTGTCATGGACTTGGGTGGGATTTGGCTCCAAGATTTGGTGCGCACTGTTTGCATTTGGGTGTTATATTTTATACAGTTCATATAATTGTCAGTTGTTAGAAGTATAACAAAAAAGTTTGTTTTCTAATAGCAGTCTCCAGTAGCAGAAAAAAAGATAAGTGGATCTTGTGAATGCACTTGATATTTTGTTATCTGTATGATCTGTACAGGAACTGCAATCAGTGAGACTAGAGCACTGTTGCATAAAATATGTCAATAGCTTACTTCTTCCTTTATTACACTTATTAGTGTTGCAGGTGTTAAAATATCTTCCTGAATTCATAATATTCAGGTTCAGAGGAAGTGTACCTGGAACTTTGCCACTAGTGTGGCATTCATATTTCCCCAACACAGAATTCCTTCATGAGCCAGACACTGAGAGAATAAGAAGGATTGGATGAAAATTGGATTTTCATCTGAACAATTAGTTTCTCACTGAAAGTATCAGTCGCCATAAGAAATTCTGATATTCCAACAAACTACCTGAATATTTGGAATATGGGGAACAAAAAAATAAAATCAGGAACAATCGTCTCCTCTCCTAGGAAGGAGGCCTACAAGAGAGATGGGGAGGGACTCTTTATCAGGGAGTGTAGCGATAGCAATGACAGTGCAGCAGTAGCTGGTGTACACCCACTCCTCATACCATCCCCCTCTGCTGCTAACTGGTACCCTGGAAATACAGCTTTCATTGCAAAATTAATTGTTGTCTCCATTGCTCAAAAGTCCTTGGAAATGTGAGTGAAAGGCAAACTCAGTACCTGGGTATCTTGAAGAAGGCTTAGAACAACCATTCTAAGCAAGGAAAATTGCCTCATATATCTCATGAGAAATTGAACTTCATCATTGCTAGGTCTTTAAGGAGATGGAGAGTATCTGCCAGAGTTCTACAGGTCACTGTATGTGGTGACTCAGGAAGCATTATCTTGTTATTTTCCCTTATCAAAATGAGGAACTGAGATGTAATAGTTAAAAAAAAAATCATAACATTGAGGAAAATGTGAAGCATAGGAAATACAAAACATTTCAAAAGGGCTTGCTCTCTGCCTGGTAAAATCAGCACTAAAATATTTGGCTTTAAAGGCTACGTCTGTACGGAATTAGCTACGTATGGAATAGTTAACACTGATAACCTAGACCCCTGATGGTTACAAGCAGGCAAACAGAAGAGAGGGTTTTATGGTTTACTTTATGCCAGCTAGCAAGGTGGTGTAAGTCCTCCTGAAGAAACACTGTTATGTTTGACAGATCTGCCCCCCCATCAGGGATCACCACTGACAGAGGTGCGACTGGAGAGATTCTGATGTAATTGTGAGGCCTCTACAGCTCTCCAGCACTTACTTCCCACCCCAGGGTTAGGACAGCCTCACAAAAGTCCTGTCTCTGTAGAAATCTCCATGATCTCATCCAAGGTGTGACATTTATTGACTTCAGAAAGAACATTTTTTCAAATCATGCTTGAATGGAGACAAGCTTGCCACCTGATCATATGATATGGGAAATGGAAATGAGAAGAAGAAACAGCAGGGGCGAGTCTTTGGACTTCAAGATGGGTTTGGAGGGATACTGCATGAGAGAAGGGAGGAAAGAGAAAAAAACAGGTACTTTGTTGTATCCTTTTCACTGTGCTTTGTGCCTGATACCTTATGAATCTCTTCTCCCTCTCTCAAACCACGACACTCCTTCCTCCAGCACTTGCACTACCAGCCTTCTGAAAGGTTACACATACCATAGTCAGATCCTCAGCTGAGGTCTGTCTCTTTTTGCTAACTGAAGTCCCACACAGATTAAACTTTTCCCCCTGTTTTTTCAATGTTTTTTTTCAATTGTATAAGTCAACTCCATTGGAGTTGCTCCAATTTACATGACATGAGAATTTGGCCAATAGTACCCACATTAGTATGAAAACAGAAACTTCTGTCTTTAAGGTTGAGTAGCTATCAGATAAATATCTGTCTTTTAACACTGATGTGGACAACAGTCAGAAAAATGTCAGTGCGCTAACCAGTACCATTTCTTCCTACTGGTTGATCTACACTTTCAGACACTTGCGTTCACCATCAGTGTCCAGACCATGGTAAATAATATTGAAAATATGCAAATTTAACTCACTGTTGATTTTGTTGACTTGGAGGTAGAAGTTTTCGAGGTTCTCACTGACGGTTGGAATGCTTTTCAACTGATTGAAGGAGAGATCCAACTCAACCAGTGATGTGATATTGAAGACATTGCCTGGTATTCCAGAATCTGTTAATTTATTGTGGGATAAACGTAAATATTGCAGGGCTTTAAAACCTTGGAAGTACTCATCGGGAACATTGGAGATCTGGTTATTATCAAAATACAGCATGAGTAAGGAGTGAGGCAGTCCTGATGGCAGCTTTGTAAGTCGATTGAAGCTTAAGTCAAGATACAAAAGTGAATTCAGGCCTTTAAAAGCCCCAGAAATAGAATCTGCTTTCAGCTGGTTGTTCTGGAGGTGAATGACTGTCAGATTCACCAGCCCCTCAAATGCACTGGGATTGACTTTTGTGATCTTGTTGTGACTTAACTGCAGGTCATCCAGAGTTTTGGGGAGTGGTCCAACAGCTTCAGTCAAATTGTTGTAGTTAATGTGAAGTTTCTTCAGATGCTTTAGTTTAGAGAAGACTCTTCCCTTAATTTTTGAATTTTCCAAATGGTTGTGATCAAGGATTAGCCATTGTAGGTCTGTTACATTATCAAACGTGTTCTCTTCAATGCCCTCAATCATATTG
The DNA here is from genome assembly GCF_964106895.1 of Numenius arquata. NCBI lineage: Eukaryota > Metazoa > Chordata > Aves > Charadriiformes > Scolopacidae > Numenius > Numenius arquata. The sequence goes on along the minus strand of NC_133577.1, from coordinate 84,095,815 downwards.
TTTCGAAGATAAAGGTATTTTATTCCACTTGGTACAATCGGAATGGTTTTCAGTTTAAGATTGTCACAATACATGGCAGTAGGGTAGCTCAAAGGACAATTACATTCTGGGGCACAGACTGCTGAGGATGGCCCAAAAGGATCATAACCATAATCTTCTGCAGGACCATAGTCATATTGGCAAAAAATGCCACTAATCAATAACAGAAAGACTGGTAGGGAGTTTAAAGTCATCTTTGCAATGTGTCTTGTCCCTGTATGGTGAAAGGGAATAAAAAAGTTATCTTTATTTTTTCTCTCTTTCATCAATATTTGAAATTTTTACTACATAAAGATTATAATTAAAAACTAATTAATCTAGACTTCCTGTTTAAAGCTATAAATTAAGAAAAAAAACACATTAGATTGTTATTACATTGTTACTGTTACAAGTTGAGGCTTCCTGTCTTGTTATAGTCTTTGTAATGCAAATTTGCAGGCCATTCTGCTATTGTAAGTAAAGTACTCTTTATATCCTCCTTCATTCATTCATTAAGTCGCAAGAACGATGATAAGGTCCAAGTTTTTTAAACTTGGCACACAAGAGTTTTCAGTTTTGCTGAAGACCATGTTCAGAGGGCAGTTCTACCATTTAAATTCTATCAAGCATTCCTGATATACTGAATTGCCTCATGTGGCAATTTGACTTAAGTTTGAAAGAGCCAGGGAAGTTACAAACTGAGGGTAATGATCTGCTGTATAGTGTGTTGTTAAGAAGCCTGTAGCCTGAAATTTCTTCCCATGGATCATGTCCAGTGAAGCATGATCCACTAAATTTCATATGCACCTAAAGAACAAACTAATAGAAATATACAGCATGTTCTCCTGGACATGTCAAATAACCAGCACTGCGTATGTGTGCATGAGTATACTCTATCTAAATGGATCTACAGTGGATCTGAAATGACTGAATTTCAGATAGTGCAAATATTCTTGCAAATTCTATATCTAAGAATAAATGCATTGATTACATTGTATGACCATTCTAAATCAATACAGCACTGGCTTCACATATATGGTCTTCCAGTTCACATAGGGTAAAAGGACACTCAGTGTCCTTGGGGATGTTTTGCTGTGATCCAATGAGTTGTCTTACCCTACTTTTTAAAGGCATACCGTTCTCATCAGATACTCCACAAGAGTCTAATCTGTCAATATTAGTATCTTTCTCTTATTTATTACTACCAAGATAGTTGTTGTGCTGGAAAAGTGGGTCTAACACATCGCTTTGGAGGGGGAGTTGGACTAGATGATCTCCAGAGGTCCCTTCCAACCCCATATCATTCTGTGATTATGTGATTCTGTGAAGTCAGTGAGCTCACTTTGATTTGCACCAGTAAAAGACAAGGCTTGGTATACTCAACTACTGTTCAGAGAGTGAGACAACTAAGAAAGTCCTTAGAACCTTCTTGTTGTCAGGTAACTTCAGAAAGTATGTGAAACCTGTAAACAGACCACCATACATTGATCTCAGGTCTGGGAAATCTTCCAGCAAAGTTAGTCTTGTTACTGATATTGATTAGTACATAGTGTTAAAATGCAGGGTCATAGCTAGAAAGTCTTCCCTAATTCTAAATTTCCTTGGTTTTATTGACTTGATAAAAGCCACATCACATTCTATTTAGCTAATAAGCTCTACTAAAGTACCTCTAGGCAGGGCCTATCGATCTAATGCAGTACAGCATGAAGATTTTTAAAAAATGTTTTCAAATTATCTCCAGCCAGTCACCCAAAAAGTCCCTCTGCTAGATATTAAGCTGCTGTCCCCTGAATAAGGAGGAAAATTGCATATTTTTTCCATAATGTCAGTCCCATTACATTTACCTAACTACAAACCATAGGATAGAGCAATCACTGAAATATGAGTTCTCAATGTAATTTTCTTTGTCTGTTCTTCATTACTGCATGAGAACATGCAAACTCAACCTTCAGTCCCCTTCTGGTATAAATAGGTACAGCTCCTTTGAATGCAAAGACACTACAGTGACACAATTCAGCTGAAAATCTGGTCCTATTTAGGTACTAAACATTAATGATAGGAGACTAACTGCTTCTGTATTCAAAGTATAAGACAGAGTGCCTTACTGGATTACACTCTTTGGCCTTACAGTGGCATTTTTACACATTTGTATTATTTTATAGTCTTACTGATGAAGTAGCATAAACATCCCATTTTAAATTCAAATTCTATTGTTCTAGTTTCAACTTATATTTGTAATGCAAAATTTTATGATTGATATCATAGACTGACAGTTCTTTTAAATAATATACACTGTTTAACTGCTCTGAAGAACCCTGGAAGTAATTTAAAAAGTTATATTACAAGTGTTCTGAAGTATTTTATCAGCAACATTTTAAAATTTAGATGACAATTCTGCAGTGTAAGGGCATACAAGCATGTATGTGACATAGAACAGTAAAGTACATATGTTGTGTAATTAACTTGCTTTATCCATGGATTTCTCATTCACGTATCTAAACGTTCGTCTGTCAGACATGTAAAAGGTAAATAGATCATGTACACATGCTTGTTTCTTGCACTGATCTGTATGAATCCAAAAGATAAAATCAGAATACATTCTTAGACGTTTATCTTATAACAGAAGCATGTTAGAACTAATTGTGTCTTTATGTTCTAATCAGTTATCTTGTAAAAAACCTGTGAAAATATTTGCAAAGTTGCTCAGGCAACTTGCCAAAACATACTAAATAGCAAATCCATGATTTTGGAAAAATGCTTACTACAGTAGAGTAGACAAACTATTCAAACTCTTTTGGGGCTAGTCTATACTACCTTAATTCTAAAGTTGTTGTGAAACAAAATAAGTTTATCATTCAATCAGTCTTAAATGAAATATACCTTAATTCTGCAGCATAACATCTCACACAGTGTGCAAAAGATATAATTTTTTAAAGTTTCAATATCATATTTAAAATGTGCTTTAAAATTAACTCAGTATTTCAAAATATTCAAAATAGTCTTTAATTTTCCTCTCATTGTTTCGTTGATTAATTATTTAAATATCAGGATACCTTATCTTTCTGTAAAATGAAGAAAATGATTTAAGAAATGGAAGCTGTGGAGCTCTTACTATTAGATTATGAATGAGTAAGTAAGCAGTGAGTACTCTTAAAAATTTCTTTGTACTGTACATCAACTCTTTTTTTGAAGTACAGTAAAACAGACTGTAAAAAAGTGCAATCCTGATGCACAAAATATGTGTGGTTGTTTTAAGGAAACTGAGAAAGCAAATCCACTAAGCAACTGTTGATTTGTGTTCAATTTACAAATTGGCAAACTTATCCTGACATGTTTTCACGTTCCCATTACAGCTACATTTAAATAGCTGAACATTAGGCTTAAAACATGCAGCAGCACTTACCTTACTGCCTTGAAGCTGCTTTCCTTAATTCCCAGAGCAGATGCAATAAGGGACTGTATCAACCAATATATGCTGTAAACAGTGTCAGGAGGTAAAAGTCTGCCAGATCCTCTCTGTTACAAGAGAAAAAAAAAAAAAAAAAAAAAAAGCCCTAGTCACGCTGTTCTCTGAAGCTGCTATGTCATCATGGTGATCTTGTGGTGTGGCATGTACAAAAATGCAGCTCTCTAATGAAGTGCAGGTGGATACCATATTTTGTAAAAGGACAACCCATCTGTTATTCCTGTGGGATGAGAGAACGATCAGTGCTTCACAAACCTGAGAAAGTTTAGACCACTAGCCATAGCCTTATACAAAGATTTTTTTATTATTATTATTTTAGAGAGAAAACATTTCAGATTGTAAAACAAATTACAAACAGACTTTTGTTTTCTAACTTACTTTATACTGGTAGACATGAGCTAACAAATAGCACTCAGACCTCAATGCTGCTGAGTTTCTTCAGCCAAGTGACTCATTCATTTTTCTGCCTTTTTCTTTAACTATCTTATGTCTGCAGTAAAATATCCTTAATAGAAGTTTAAGCTTAAGGATCAGAACCAAAGATGCAGGATTATCTTTGAATTATAACCCTTTCCACAACATTAAATACCGAGTTCAAAGGGTCTTCTGCAAAGCACTGGAATTTATTTGGTCTGGAGATTTTCTTTGGTGATTGAATGCATGTTTGTTTAATAAAAACACATCCCAGGAATGGTTTTTCAGCAGTTACTGTAAACTCACTTTATACATTTGTTCATTTTTGCACTTAAAGCTTTCTCTTGCTTTTCAGAATCTGGAACTACTCAGCTTTACGTTGTCTGTTTCTTATTCCATGGATGTAGTTCAAGAATGCTTCTTAAGGCTTGGATGAGACGTTATTTTCACCAGGCGATGCCAAAAAGTAATGCACTAAGACAGTAACTGTTTAAAGTGGTTCTTAATGTTTCCATAAGAACCTTCCCTTATCTCCAAATGGTGCATGTCTTCCTTTTTTATGGGAAGTAAGTTCTTTCTTATGAAGTTAGATGGGGACAAATATGAAATTTGCATATAGAAAGCTTGCACAAGCTATTTTAAAGTGTCTTGTGTGATTAATTGTATTTAACTGTAATTGTTGTGCATACAGACCAAGCTTCTTGTCTGTTACCAACTGGCTATCTTTATGAAAAGCCATGGTATAGGATGTGGCTGGACTGACGAACCCTAGCAGCTTCCTGAAGAGGAAGAGCCTGGATGTGGACTTCCCCAAAATCTGCTGCTGACACAACTGGGCCTCCACGCCATTGATGGTTACTGGGATCAGGGAAAGGCCTGGCATAATTCAGTGCCCTTCATTGAGAACAGGAAAGACGTCAAATGATTACAGACCTCTGCGTTTTTGCAATACTAGAATTAGCAACCAATTTGGTCAAAACAGAGTGCCAAGGGCCAGGGCAGCCCATAGGGAGTGAATGTTACACTTTCGATGTTCTGATATCCATCATTCCTGTCCCCCTGGCATGGAAGAACCATTTACATGTTAGGAAACAGATGCTGATGACAGACCATAACTACATTAGTATTTCAATGATGCAAAGAAGTCAATGATGTCAAGCAGTGGGATTATGATAGTGAGTTAAGTTAAATTGGTGAAGAAGTGTATCAGAACTAGAAATGTAGAAGTGGACAAAGCTGCTGTTTTTCTGCATGTGGACAGAGAGCAGATGGAGTTTCTCATGCACAGTATGATACTTATCTGAAAATTACTTTGTTAGTTTCATCTGACCAATGGAAGCCTAAACTGTAGCCTTGACTGCAAATGATGCAACGAGGAGGAGCATTCAACAAAAGATAACTGGAATAAAGAAAAGAATTTGAACACAGAAAGAGATGTCCTGTAAGGGAATACCAAAGTTTGCTCTGTGGAAGAAGGTACAGCAAGATGAGCAATGGAGCATGATGTTTGTAAAGAGAATTTTAAAATTCATGGGAAAGGCACTGATTGTGTTTTGAAGGATTGATTTGTTTTGAAGGATTAATTTGTTTTGAAGGACAAGCTTGATATTATAATAAATTATTACATATTTTGTTCTTTCAGTAGTAGATGTAGTTTTACCTTTGCAGTACAAATAGAATTGAACACTGACTGCAAATACAGGATAGCACAGGCTTAACATGATTTTGGCACAGTTATATTTGTTCACCAGTTATTACATTGATTTCTGTAGGTCCAGTATACATCTTTTTCCTCATTCTTTTAGTAGAAAAACAAAGCATGCATATCTGCATAACTTGTAGAGAAATCTTATTAAACAAACATGATGATATTTTGCAATTAACATATGGTAAAAACTTGGGTCACATGAAGTTCAGCTGAGATTTTTCCATTCATATAGTTCCCATTTTGCTGACTGTTTTGAATTAGCTACATACATTGCACAGTCAAGATGAAGAATCACATGCCTTCCAAAGATAAGATATAAAACAATATATTTTCCCTTTTATTTAATAAGATTTTTGTCATCTCTCTACTCTCTTATTTAATACTTTTCCTTCAGCATCATTTTGTATGCTTTCCTAATCTTACTATTGTGACTCATGAAGCACCTACCTTATAAAACTCTGTTTGGGAGAGCAGGTAGGGACTAAAGCCCAGCAAATAGAGATACGGATTCTTAAAGAGCAAAGGGTGGGAAAATGGATATGTCATTTCTTCTTTCTGGCCCTAATTTGTGGTTTTGGGGCGGTGAGTGGTGGTGGTGGTGGTGTGTGTGTTGGTAGCTCTCAGAAGTCATTAAATAGCATGTGAACATAGTCTAGCCAGTTTCCAAGGAACACACAAAACAATGTGTAATTTCACGTAAAACACCTACATTGAAAACAAGTTATGAATATGCTTCATATCTGATATCAGGATATATTGATATTTCACCTTTACATCAACTATGCTCCTAATTAAACCTTCTCAGTTTGTTGTCTCCAAAATTAACTTTCTTATTCCTTATATATTAATTTTTCTTTAATGGGAAATGTGATCAAAACCTATTCTCATCTAGTTTTCTTCAGCTTGTGATACATGAACAGAAATATTCCTTTTCTTAACTCAAATCTCCATTCTTGTTAATTCATATTTTCATGGATGGAGATGGCCAAGAATTCTGGCAGGTTGCAGAGAAAGAATCTCAAAACAGAGCTCACTGCAAACATATCACTTCACAGTGGGTGAGATGTAGTTTTCAAATATTGTTTAGTTACAGTGATATCTTTTCTGCTTTTTCTTTCCTGTAAAACTATCCTCTTTATAACTTCTACCCTCTTCTGCATAAATGGAAACTCCTTCTAATCTGTTCGCTTTTAAACCCCTTGTTCCCAAAAGACTCAAGTTACTAAAACCTAATAAATATTATCTAAACCAACTTCTTCCTTTTAGTCTTAAACCTTTGTACACATCTGGTACCCAGATGTGTACCCCAAGAACAAGGAGTTTTGAGTACCTAAAATTAAGAGTAGGATATATGGGTAATAGGAGTGTATAGCCCCAGAAAAAGTCCTTGTGGATCTATTCACACTGCCAAATAAAATGAGTAATGAGGTTTCACACTGATCACTCATGATTTAAATTAAATATTACTCTCAAGATGAAAAGAAAGTTAGTTCATTTGAATCGGCTACCTGCAGCAGATAAATAAATTTACCTTAAGGGAAAAGGCTATTCCATGGGCACCATACAGCAAGCCACTTAATTAAGAGATAGTGTAGTGTTTATGCAAGATGTTTTCCATATCTCTGAACTATTAATATATAGCTTGTTAGCCTATATATAGTGAATAAACAAGAATATGATATTGGCTTAAATTTCCAGTAATAATTAGATAAATATTTTTGTGAAGTCCTGCAGCATTTTGAAAATATTACTTAAGGCTGACTCATATCAAATGTGTTCCACTAAAAACAATTCAGTTCCAGATTCTGAAGGCTGTAGGTGCTTATTATTTTTTCATCTGAAAACTTCCATTCCTCCAAATTGAAATTTTATTTGTTCAGCTTCTACACTGCACTTACATGTTAAATGGAAAGTGTTAGGGCACATACTATAAGCATTACAAAATTTGCGGTGATCCAAATCCTTTTTTCCCTTTCTCCTAAAAAGGAAATAACAGCTTTGGAAATTTACAAAAATGGTAATAGTGGTACAACCTATTAGCAGACCACAACAGATATTTTAGTAGAGCATGGATCTTTGTTTTTGTGGTTCTGAAAAATTGCTCACTGTTTTGCTTCAAACTTGACAGCGTCTATACTCTAGTACTAGCAGCCTCCTCTCCATTGCTTTTCAGTTGTTTTTGTAGTAGACTGCACTTAAATTGATTCAAATTGTAAACAGCAAAATTCCTCTGAGTTGATTCAAAACTTAATCAAACCTCTTTTACAATAAGAACTGCACAGATGAAGGGAAGATGCTATTTTTAAAACAGATTCCTGTACATATATACTGTACTTGCTGTTACAGCATTTAAAATGTGTAGGTCTATGTATAAAAGAAAGTCAGCTGGCCCTGATACGTGAACCAATTCAAATGATTCCTAATGTAAAGAATGTAAGACGATCTCAAGGAGTTGTTGAAATTGTGGGAAAAATGTGCTTACAGGTAAAAATTATAGTAGCAGCTCTGTATTTTAAACTGTACAGGTAATTTGTAGGAAAAGGAACAGGTGGACTTGGCAGACTAGCTCACTGCCTATTGTTTGTCTATACTAATATTGTATAAACATAGACTTTCTCAGAACATCATGCGATACTAAACATCTTTCCCTACTCTGAGCGTTAGCAATGTCTGTCTGCTTTTAGGTCACTACTGTATAAGGTCAGAAGGGATCTTGTGTGATCTACCCTGACCTGCTGTATAACATAAACCACTAAACTTCATCCTACTACTGCTGCGCTGAGCTCAACAAAACACTTTTGCTTACATACGCTCCAGACAACATATAACTATGATCTAAGACGTTAAAAGTTTGGCAGTTTTCTAGTTTGACGCAAAAATCTGTCAATTTTTGCCCAGTCTGGTTTCAGGATCTGCAAGTTATGACGGGCACTCAGCACTCTCCCATCTGTGGGCAGAGGGTTGCATCTCGAGAAGCAGCCAACATAACTTAGGCTGCCAGTTGAATAAGGCTGATATAGCACAGTGTTCATCTGTGAGTCTGCTAGTGTCTATTTGCAGGCAGCACCCAAAAGTAGAGGGCTGGTTCCCAGGCTGGTAAGAAGAAGGGTCTGCTCGATTAGCACAGAAGCAGGGCATCCTCCCTCAAGTACATTAGTCTTCTTCTGTTTCTCTTTGAAGCACAAACACCAGAAAACTTTAGGTTTATGAATGCAACAGGGCTGCCAGCTGGTACAGTATCTTTCAGCTCGCAGGGTGTAGGGTGAGGTTCTGGGGAGTTAACAGCTTCTGTTTGTGCATGCAGCTACAGTGGGCAGCAGCTGCTGGGACAGTCTGCTCTATAGGACCTCAGTGGGAGTGGGAGCTGGTGCCTCCTGCAAAGCTGGTATGCTGCATCATGCTGCTTCTCCATGACACACTGTCTTCCAGTGAGTTCCTATAATTGCGACCCTTTGCCTGAATACAGCAGTATGCTGCTATATGGTTGAGTTTTAGGTAGTCCTGCAGGGAGCAGGGAGTTGGACTCAATGATCCTTTATGGGTCCCTTCCAACATGAGACATTCTATGTTTCTATGAAGAAAGCAGCAGTCTGGTGTGCAGCCACATACTCCTTAGCTTTGAACACAGCATCCAGACACTGCACGTAGCATTTGGGCTTCCACCAGTTGATGCAACACTCAACTCGAACGTATCCATATGGTGATAAATTGTCTTTGCCATGAAGATGGGATGGTTTGGGAGCTACTTAATGTGCAGTTTTTTTAAGTACTGCTCATTGTCTCTTTTAAAATGAAACACTTGGGAAAATCTACTACTACTACAGAAGACCCTGTTATCCATCAAGTTTACAATCTCATGGTCAAGTCAAGGCTTGCTAGATGATACCTATTGTATCATTAGTTATTTATTAGAATATTTTCTAAGATTAGCTGTCACTTAATTCATTACCAGCTGAAAGCTGTATTAGATTTTTACATTATTTTTCCTGGGACTAATGGCAGGTGAATAGCCTTGAGGTATAATATCTACCTACTTGTAGTCCATGAACACCAATAATGCACTGATGTTCTGGTATTCCCAGGCTCATGAAAATGGACTGTAAATGAACCAAAGATCTCTTACATAGCCTCCTCAAACATTTAGGTACAAATTATTTGACAATCCAATTAAAAATATATATATCACTAACAAATATTAATTAGTTTTTCCCCTTTAGAAATAATATGATAATCCTCATATGATAAAATTACATCAGTCTGATGAAAGCACATCAGCCTACTCCTCCTCAAATGCAGAGAAACAATGTTTAATTTTTTTTTATTTTCACATATTTAATTTCTACCCATTGTCTTGTGTCTGTACAGTTGTGATTCTTTACATTACTAGAATTTATTTTCCTCCTCATAAACTTCAGCTTCTTACTTCAACCACCCTATCAGTGGATCTGTCACTGATATCTTCAGTGCAACTCAGTTTCATTTTTGCATTATTACTATATGTACAGAGACACTATTATATATGCTTTATATTTCCTCAATCTCATCTTTCATACTTTTTTCTATTTTTTCACAACTAATTGCATTTCTCTTTTCTACTGAAACAAGCAAGCTTATGGCTAAAATTGCCCTTTTTTTGGTTGCAAAATTGGGGAAGAAAAGGTATTTGAGGACAATCTCTTAAATTCTTTTTAAGTATAGTTATTCTTATTTTTCTTCTAATATTTTCCTCCCAGACAAATTTGCTCATCCTTTTCCTGTTTGGGGACATTGGCCTTCTCTGAAATACTGGCTGGAAATATGCTTTTGACCATATTAAATGGTCAGCTGTGGCAACCACCAGATTCCAATCCAGTGATTAAGTTGTCTTTATTAATCATAAGGAGGTCCAGAGTGGATTTACCTCATGGTGTATGCAATACCTTTTGTCTCAAGAATTGTGGAGTATTGAGAAACTCTGCAAATGCTTTATTATTGGCTGCATGGCACTGCTAGCAACATCTCACAAAATAATTGTTTGCATTAGAAAAGCTATTTATTTCATAAGTTACTCCATTTTATACCACATGAAGATTGCTTCCACTGCTCTTTTTTATAAATTGTTCTTAGATGCTGTATCTTGCACTTTGGTCCTGCAAGACAGCAAACATAGGTGTCTACATCTGTGCTAGGAGTCCAAGCACTCCTCATGATCAGTGGATATCTAGTAAATAGAGATATGGAATGCAGGGAGTGTTTCAAGTCTCTAAACAGACACCATAGTAGTAAATGCCTAAATGTAGGCATCTAGTATCATTTGAAATGCTCTAAGATAACCAACTCATCTGTGTATGTTATGAGAAAGGTCCGCAGTGCCTAATGATGAGGCAGCTTCATTTAGGTAATTGCCTGCCGTCAAGGGGCTTCAGTCAGTTGGCGATGCAAAGGCATCTACTGCTGTCTGTCATTCCCTGGACTGTCCAGCACATCCAAGTGGAGCTGGCTGCTACAACTCAGGATCTTGAGCAGACCTGCCCTGTCCTGAAGTAGTGACAGGAGGCCAAGCATATATAAGCATTCTAGAATGGTATCAGACACTTATGTTTTGGCACTTGAATTGTGCCCTTGGAGCTCCAGTGTGGGAGATAGTCTCCCAAGTGAGGTAATATCCTCACTTTGTGTAAACTGTCTGAAAGGTGTTTTCTCCAACAATTTTCTCTGTAAACTTCTCTTAGTTGAGTATTCAGCACAATGTCTGCAAAGAACTGTCACAGAAATAGAGCCAAGCAAAATGAGATGTACAAACCTGGAGACAGTCATGATCTGTTCCCCCACAGGTATTTTTCCATTTTCTTACCACCTCTAAAAAACATAATAATAAAAAAGCCAAAATAAGGATTTTTTAAAAAAAAATTAAATAAAAATTTAGAAGACCGTCCTCTGTTTCCATTAGATCATCACCTGAGTCCTCACTGAACAGTTTTATTTTGTTTTAGTCAAACAAATCTTTTCAATAGATTTCATCTATAATTGCATGAGTTATAGATATTGGAAAGTACAGAAACAATTTAAGAGATTTTGCATCACAGGCTTCCATAGGCTTATTTTAAATTGAGACAAGAGTGTTCAAGGTCTAATTTGCTCGCCACCTAACCCAAGAAGGGACAAGTTGCACCACCGTTTCCCTCATACTGTGTTGATTAAGGAGAATACATCACTTTCCAAGCATTCTTGTCCACTTCCCATAGATTTTAGACCTCTGTCTAGTCAGCCTGACTCTTTTTTCTTTACCTCTGTATTTTTTTGATTTTGGTAAGCACTTAGCAATTGTATTTCGATAGTTATGTATCTGTATATTTATACACATGTATGTATGTCTCTTTGCTAAATGGCAAACTGATTTGGACAAAAAACTGGAATCAACATCTATCTGTTTAGCTTCCCGGTAGTATTTTTCAAGTTTTCTTAATATGTAAAATTACTTTTGCTTATATAGATATATTATGCTAAAAAATAGAATAACATTTTCAAAGAAGCTGCACCTTTTTGGTATAGTGATATGAAGCTAACCTACAGGGAATCTTTTTCCTTCTCTCTTCAAATACTGGATTGTAATTTCTTTTGGATTGTAGGTATGGAAAGTAAAACATCGCAATCAAACATTGTAACTCCTCCAAACTCTCAGTCAGATCAGAACTCCGTGTTATCAGCTGTTCAAAGATATAAAAAGACAGAGATAAACTTCAGCCATGGAGGGCTGAATAAAGCCTTACAACTGCCTGAGAAGAAAAAATAGGAAAGCATTCAGATAGCAAGCAGGTAAAAGCAATATTTGGGTAGATCAATGCAGAATATTAGTGTCACTACACTTAAAATTATTGTGTATAAGCAAATGGATGACTTACCTCCCCTTTAGGCTATACTTACACTAGTAAGCCGCATAGTGGCCCTGGTCCTGGCAAGTAATTTTTTATAGTATTAAGTTAGAATGGGATTTTCCGTGATTTTAGCTTGAACCGAACAATTCTAGCCATGGTTTGGGACTTACTACTCTCAAGAGAGAGCTTAAACAAAGCTATCCTGTTTCACGGGATAAGATATCCTTACAGTAGAGATGGGGGCTAAGTCATGCTACATGGTCCAGAGCTGGAAAACGGTATGATTTCACTTAGTAATACAGATGAAGCTTTAGGGCCTGGAATGTAACCTGGGCTATCAATAAGAAAATAGCTGAGATTAACTGATCCACAATTTGAATTTTATCAAATCATAATTTCATTGTTTTAACAATTTTCTCAAAATTTATGTGTGTGTGCATATGTCACTCTTGCTTTACACTGAAGTTTTAAAGAAGATACATGGATTATTTTTAATTTTCAAGAGAGGAGCAAATATGTTCAAGAAATAAGATCTGATTCCAAGATTTAGCAGAGTAATAATTTCTAAGTGGAAAAGCTGGTTTCACATAGAATTGCTGACACAAACTTAGCTACAGAAGTACTGGTGAGAAACACTATAATTTAGGTCATGTTTCTATCCCATAGATAACTTCAATAATATGGCTATCCAGTTGCGGTATAGAAAATCCATTGCTCCTATTCCAATCTCATGAAAGCAGAATGAGAACTTCTTGTTTCCAGAGCTGAGCATCACACATTTGTAATAACTTTGCTCATGAATGGAAGAGCTTTACACTGTGTTTTAGCAGTTAAATCTTTGCATTATTATGGAACTTTTAGCATAACAATAATTGAATAACCCTGTGAGTATCTGGTGTCAGAAAACAACATAAACAGGGCAATCATATTAGAAAGACTTGCACCTTCTGTAAAAGAGTTTTGGTGAGGCTTTCATGCTATTGTCCTATCCTACTAAGGTTTACTCTTCCCCTTTCTGAGACTTAGTAAGAGGGTTTTTTGAGGCACGTAAATGTTGATGAATGAGCAAGGCTGTTTCTGAGCACGTGTGAGCCTGCATCCTCATTTCCTCTATGTCCAGACCCATCAGAGATCTGTGTTGTCTCAGACCAGTGACTTTTCTAGGCAACCCACATGGTGAATAGATGTACAGGTGTTAGTCCACAACATTTTGATTGAAAGCATGGTGAAGGGAAGAAGGTGTTTGCTTTACTAATGAGGATGATATCCTTCTCCTGAAAGCCACCACTAATGGCTTGTCACATATTCACATGTCAAAACGTTTTCAGAAATGTGCCTTCCAAGGTCTTGGAAAACAGTGTTTGGGCTCCTAATTCATTCAGGTGATGTTGAACATTTTACTCCATGCCTGTGTGCCTCCCAGCGTAGTAAAGATTGTCTTGTCTATGTCTGAACTGCCTGTTAAGCTTGGAGCTGAGAGTGCCCTCAGAGAACTCATTTATTTCACACATTTCAAGTCTGTAAACAAGGCCATTGGAGTGACTGGGGACTTCTGGTTTTGTACCTGACATTATCTTATTGACTTGATATCTGAGCTTGACCTTAGATCTGCCTCCTCAGTGGTTATCTGTCATTGTATGGTTGGCCAGCCCTGATTACAGTCACCAAACCAGCTCTGCTCTTCTTCATTAGGTGCTGTGGGACTGTGCACCTTGTTCATGAGGTTGCTGCACTGCCTGGTGTAACCACTGGCTTTCAGTTTGCCTTCCCTTGCACAGTTTCACTCTCTCGCTGAACCCCGGCAATAAGCTTAGGGAAAGGACAAGCACCTGAGTTTAAATGTATCTCCTGAGACAGTGATTGATAGATGTCTAGGTAGGCAGAGGCTCTGGAAGAGTACAGTCATGGCAGCAAGAGCCTCCTGATGTACTCAGGCCCCTGGTACTACATATGGAATCACGGAATGGTTTGGGTTGGAAGGAACCTTTAAAGATATCTAATCCAATTCTGCCATGAGCAAGGTCTTCTTTTACTAAATCAGGTTGCTCAAAACCCCATCCAGACTGGTCCTGAACACTTGCAAAGATGCATCCAACGGGCATCCACAACTTCTCTGGGTAACCTGTTCTAGCGTCTTGTGACCCTTAATGTAAAGAATGTCTTCCTTTATCCAACCTAAATTAGTTTAAAACTATTGCCCCTTGTCATGTCACTGCAGGCCCTCGTAAAAATTCTCTATCCGCTTTTCTTATAAGCCTCCTTCATATATATTGAAATGGAGCTTTGAGCAACCTGGTCTAGTGGGAGGTGTCCCTGCCCATGGCAGAGGGGTTGGAACTCAATGTTCTTTAAGGTCCCTTCCAACTCTAACCATTCTATGATTCTATGAAAATCTACAATAAGGTCTCCCTGAAATAAGGTCTTCTCTTCTCTAGGCTGAGCAACCCTAATTCTCTCAGCCTTTCTTCATAGGAAAGGTATCCCAGCCCTCTGATCATTCTCATGGCCCTCCTCTGTACCCGCTCCAATAGGTCTATGTCTTTCTTGTGCTGAGGACCCCAGAGCTTGGTGCAGTACTCCAGGTGGGGGTCTCCTGAGACATGAGTAGAGGGGCAGAATGACCCCCCTCAACCTGCTGGCCGTGCTTCTTTTTATGCAGCTCAGGATGTGATTGGCTTTCTGGGTTACGAGCACACATTGCCATCTCATATCCAATTATTCATCCACCAGTATCCCAAAGTACTTCTCTGCAGGGCTCATCTCAGTCCATTCATCACCCAGTCTGTACTGATAGTGGGATTGGCTTGACCTTCATGAGGTTCAAGTATGTTCAGATACTAACACATGCTCTCATACCAGCCCAGAAGCTGTTTGTGAGGTAGCCAAGTGGCTAGAAAGCTCTTTTATCTCTTCTCTCTCACTTTAACTGTAAGAGAGGGTGGAGGGTCTTGGGAGACATCCTCAGCTTCCTCCTTGGTAGGGCAAAGCTTTGGTAAACAGGACATGTCTTCTCCAATTCCTATACCTGTTATCATTTTCTTTTTTCAGCCCTGCAGAATAATCTAAAATCATTGTGCAGTTGTATTTTTCCACAGTGTGAGCACATTCCCAGCTGCCTAAGATGTTGGGAACACAACAGTCCTGTGGGTCAGAATTCTGACAAGGAAGTTCAAAGGAAATATTACCATTTCGGAGTAATTTAGTCCTTGACAGCGGTAAGGAGCCTAACTACTTTACTTTTTCCATAACGATCCAATTATCTGCATCTGTTGAACGGAAATTCACACAATCTTCTCTATCTCCCTATAACCTACACATGCAGTGGCTCCTACTATGTATCAAAAATGATTGGCACGTCATTAAAGAACTTGGTGCTGGAAATGAGCAGTAAGGGATAGAAGAGAAAAAAAAATACCCAGAAGGTTAATCTTTTTGTTTCATTTTGGTGATGGCATGATGAAATATTAAATCTCCTGAGGTTTAGGATCTCTCAATCACTCTCTGTTAGCCAACACTTCAAAGATAGTGCTTTGTTTTAAGACTTCATTGCAACATACCCACTTTCTCCTTCCACATGAGAATGATGTGTATGGACAAACCTCTGAAGGATTATCCTTAGAAGTGAATAAGCCTTCTGAAGCATTTCAGTTGTCTAGAGTTTCTAGCACAGCCAAGCAATATTTAAAATTATTCTGTCTTTCATGTCAAGATTACTTTATTCATTTTGAAACTCCTTTTCTTTTCCGCACTCTGGAATTTGGTTTATTCTTTATAATCTTTTGATTCCTGCAAAGAATCAATACCTTGAAATTAAAAGATGAAAGTATTCATCAGCAGAATACTACATGATTAGCTTAATTGGTTCTGAGTTTTCCTGTTGAAAGGGCTTTCTAACATGCATTTAGTAACAGGCACATGGTCCCTATTTTCCATGCCTTTATATTAGGATTTGAACACTCAGAAAGTTGCTATGTGGAGAAGCACTAGCTTAATTCATCTCAATTAAAGCCTTCATCTGGAAGCAATAATGTAACTTGTCCAAACCTGAAGTTTGCAAAAATAGTAACAAAATTCTTAAGGCTTTTTCATTCAAATATAATATGGACTTTTATATATTAGTTGAAAATGAATAAAAGGTGTAAGTATGATTTATCATGTTATATACTTCAATGATGTTGAATAAATAACATAAAGATTGGGGGAAAAAAGCCTGGAATTTTGCTAGATTTCATGTTACATATGAAAATAGAAAGTTTTGTAAATTGTAACCATTTATACAGAATAAAGCAGTACATATTCTGCTGTCCATTCTGCCAAATGCTAGAAGAAACAAAAACTACCAATTAATATTTGTGCATATAAGAAAAATATCATGCCATTAGTCACCAAAACCCATAATTTGCAAGTATTCATCTTCTCTCCATCTGAGTGTGAGCCTAAGACAGTCCCTGGGACAATTCTTTGGACGAAACTTTTCTGGATGGAGGTAGTTTAGATAGGGGTTTTGGCCATTTGTTTAAAAACTGAGTTTTGTATTTAGACAGTGGATGGCATCTTTTGTTTAATTTCCTTTCAAAATTGAGTGCCCATCTGTAGCTTTCAGTTCCTCTGACTGAAAACATTGGAACTATTCCTGTGTGTCAATGTTTGCAGATGCAAGGCCTACAATGTTTGCTATTTTCCAAAAAATTCTTCACTGTGTTGCTTGCTGCACCTGTACATGTGGATTCAGACACGACAATCACTGCTTCTCATCACACTGCAGGTTCTCTGATTTTGTTATTAGTTCCCTTTATTTCTTATTTTTTAATATTGTGTTCTAATCTAAAAAATGTATGCACATACAAATGCATGATTAAAGCAATACCATTTTTTCATAGTTTTGTCCATTCTTTCTCTCACAGCTATAAGTTAATTTAAGTCCCAGTTTAAGCAGGCAATAACAGAGCATTAACATTCTTCTTGTCTGCTGATTTAACACACCCACGTGGAGGTAATCTCCCAAGCTTTCAAGCGGCGTAATGTAAGCACTGAGTAAGAGAACGGCCTGACAAAGCAATTTGAAAGGAACTACGGCTTTGTATCTCAGAAAGATTTTAACACGCAGGACAAGCATCCCTCTGTAGCGCCTGCATCCAGACTCATCCTCAGGCATTTATGGTACATGAACAGCCCTGAACTTTCAGGGCAGGAGGAAGGGCAGGAGACCAAAGGCTGTTTTATGTCACTTTAAATGTATCCATTGATGAGTCTAGCTGATTGAGTGTTTGTGTTGAGTTTGATTCAAATGCTAAAACAGTTTTTATGCCTTTTCAGGAGATGCATGGATACTTTGCTCTATTGCAGCTAGAGCTGCTGGAGCTCTGTTAGGGTAATGTTTTATGCTAAAATTTATCAACTATTTTCAGTTCCCCTATTTCAGTTTGAAGTCCATGCACTTAATATTGCACATCTTACAGCTCATGTTTCCCCTTCAGTGCTGCACAAACTTGTCATTAACATGATCCTTAATTTCTTTTTGTTTTTATTGAATAAACTACTTCCAACTAAATTAGCACCGACTAAAGCCCTTTCATGGTTTAAAATTTGGAATGGAAAAAACCCAACCACTTAGCAACAGCTTGATAATGACCATGGAAAACAAGTTACAGAGATGTAGACCAGTCTCTGTAGCAAAACTAACTTCAGAGCAATGTGTACATTCAGAGAGGATGAGCAAAATAACATCCATGTGCAAAGCAAGAATGTGTGACTCTGGACATATAAAAAGGCTATTGATTTCACAACTATGCACTCTGATTTGTTTGTTGTTTTTTTACCAACAAACAAACAAAACCAAAAACAACAACAACAACAAAAACCAAAAACAAACAAACAAACAAAAAACAACAAAAAAAACGAAAAAACCAACTGAAACAGCAGATTAAGCATGTGAGTTTGCATAATCTCTTTTCATAAAGCCACATAAACATCTTTCCTCCTGGTTTTCACAATTAGTGAACAGTAACTTTGTTACTGTCCGTCAGTGACACTAGATGGCACTTCAGAGTAGTGGTGGGATCAGAAAGTCTTTTGTAATCTTTTCTAGTTATTTTGTATATGATATTATAGAGGCATTAAATTAGAGCTAGCGTCAAACAAAAGCAATTTCTCAGCTTTCTGCTAAATTGTATATGTGACTCCGAAGTAGACAATACTGGCTGTTTAAAAGAAGCAGCAAAGGAAGAGATTATAACAAAGTGGTTTGCTGGTAGGTCAAAAAAGCCAGGTTATGGGCCAGAGAGCTGTTTTTAGAGGATGTGACAAGCAGACTTAGAAGGGAACTGAAAAAAAAATCTATAGGCTTGGAAATCAGAGCAACATGTTGTTGCCAGAGATTTAAGATGTGATTATTTCCTGGAAATTAAATTAGATTTTATGTCATTTATCACCAATCAGGTGTATGACAACTGTCCATAACCTGGTGCGCCTTATGAGAAACCAGTCAGCTCCCTTCTGGCCTTAAAAGACAAACATATATGAAGGGATTGACTGATTTGTAGTGAAGTTTTGAAAAATAATATTCTTTAGCAAAAGATAGAATTTTTAAAATATTGTGAGAACATTCGTTTTAAAAGTAAGCGCTATTATTTTATTTTGGATTTTTAAAAATTTTATGTTTGATGGAAGAAATCAGAAGCTTCTGTATGTCAGCTAAATCATTTTGCAGCCAAGAATCTGAAACAACACCTTTTTATTCTCATATCCTTTGCTTCCACCAGCTTGAATTTTCAGATTATTCAGACATGTTTTATTTCAGGCTCCCTAGGAGAGTCTTCATACTTTATTGAGGGATCAGAGATGCACTGTTGGATCCAAAGGCTTTCTACTTTAGCTCTCTTATTTCTTTCCACCCAATTGTTATGATTTGTTTGGGTTTGTTGTGTTTTTTTTTTTTCTTTCTTTCACAAACCCACAGAATCTTAGAATGGTTTGGGTTGAAAGGGACTTTAAAGATCACCTAGTTCCAAACACCCCTTGCCATGGGCAGGGACACCTCCCACTAGACCAGGTTGCTTAAAGCATCCAACCTGGCCCATCGAACCTGGCCTTGAACACTTCCAGGGATGGGGTGTCCACAACTTCTCTGGGCAACCTCGTCCAGTGTCTTTTCACCCTCAGAGTTAAGAATTTCTTCCTGATATCTAATCTAAATCTACCCTCTTTCAGTTTAAAACTGTTGCCCCTTATCTCATCACTGCACTCCTTGATAGAGTCCCTCTCCATCTTACTTGTGGGCCCCCTTTTTTTCCTTTTTGTTTTTTTGTTTGTTTGGTTGGTTTTGTTTTGTTTTTAAGTGGAAGAGCCATCTGTTCTGTATTTATATGAAAAGGACCTTTAAAAGTATTGGGCTTCCCACTGCTTTGCAGTCTTTGAAGATACTGTACGTGGACTAGACTTAGGATAGGGTCCTGTCAGTCAGAAATTGTAGGCATGGCTGCACAATTTATGAAAAATCTACAGTGTGTTTAACTTTTGAATTTATCATGATCTTGATGAGGATGTTATAAGATTTGCTTATTCTTTTTTATTTCACAGGACTGGGCATGAGGAAACTCCTGTTACCTTTGCAGCCGTTGGTTGTTAGTGGGGAATGTAATTTATGAGGAATAGCTTGTGCTTTAGCACAGAGGGCAGCAAGCTTGGTATGGGACATACCATAGGTATTACAGAAGAGGATCAGGCTCAGATATTTTCTTCTGGACTTAAAGTTGCTTCTGGTTTGAAAGAAAAACCCGTAAGGAGAGATTTTAAAGCCATGGAGGGAGAAATGGGAAGGTTGTGTATATGTTTAGACAAAGTTTTATGTAATAACTGTTATTATTTATTGTATGAATCTCTTCCTGTAAGCTGTATCTGTATCTGCTAATTTGAATCATGTACATACAAACCCTGTGGAGTTCTCCAAGATAAGGCAATGCCTTTGTTCTCTATTGAAATTCCAGTGCTTAGCTTTCTGCACCAAGTTTCACTGAATTTCACTGAATTTTCACTGAATTTTTTTTAGAGTTGGAAGGGACCATAGAGATCATCTAGTTCAACTCCCCTGCTGAAGCAGGAAAGCAAGCGCCCAACATGGCATATTTCTCTCTGAATAATAGCAGATACCCAACTAAGAACCAAAAGAAAAAAATCTAACTGCTGATTTTCTGGAGGGTTTTCCCTCCAGTAACAGAAGAATATCATGTACTGTTTTATTTTTATTTAAAAATGTGATTTTCAGAAAATGTAAAACCTACAAGAAAGAACAGATGCAAATGGGGGTAATCATTGGCTATTATACGATGAAGATTGCTAACAAGAGTGCAAACACACTCTTTCTGTGTAATAGCTTTAGTGATTCATAATAATTTCCAATTATTTGCTACCTGAATAGATGACAACTATAAAGAGAACATATTCATTTTCTAAAAAAAGTATCTTTGAGTGTTAGCCATGAATAGGTTTCTCAAGGCAAGAGTATTTCACATAACTTACCCTTACTTTACCTATCACCATGCCAAAGATGTTCAATTTTCAAGACTTAATCATAATTAATGTTCTGACACACTATGTTATGCTAACAAAACAAAAAATAAAGACAAACGCCTTGGAGTTTGCCTGTATTACATTATTCTTTAATATAAATGACATATAAGTTTTACAAATTAGAGAGATTGACCTTGGAGTATTAAAAGGCTGCAGAAGGTTCTTTTAAGGTGACATTTTTATTGAGTATATGGTTAGCTTTGTAGATTGACAGTAGAAATGTGCAGCCTACCTTTGACGTGTTTTGCTACCCACTGGTATGGGTTGAAGAATCCAATTTGCATATGGCTTCAAATCACTCTAAGAAGACACTTCTACGAATGGTGTCCCAGCAATGTCCAGCTAGGCCTTGCAGTTATTTTACTTCATATTTTGCTATACTTATAATTTTACTTATAAACTAAATGCCACAAATTAATCAGATGGGGAGCCTGCATATCTCTACTTGACAATTAAAAACTTTGTTTAAAAAACCAAAAACAGTGAAGGATGCTGACAAATGTACAATGCAGAACAAGTGAACAGTGAACTGCTATTATTTTTGGTTTAGATATATACATGGGTTGATACTAATGACTAAACCCTAATATCATACTCTGCAAAGCAGTCTCACTGAAGTTATTAAAACTGCTCTTATGACTAAGGTGAGAGGGATTTGCCCTAGAGAAATTTAGCCATTGAGCTCCAGACATGGGTTACAGGTTTTGTACTGCAGACTACTCATTATTTCATTCAATAGGATTATGTTAGCCTAATCCTGAATAGCATTGCTCTAGAAGAATGGCAAACTTAAAAGAACTATGTGTACAATATGAAATTATCTTGTTTTTCCCAAAATAATGACATTAGCAACCACTTTATTTGCCTCTACTAAATAGATACATTCAGAATTAGCTTAGTGTTATAGTGAATATTTTTAAACCTCCAGGGCTTGAAATAAATTTAAAGGAGGTAACTCTCACCTTCTCACTCAAGATGATTTGAGAGTCCTTTTTCCTTCTGCTATTTTGTGTGTGTGTGTGTGGCTATAAAAATAACCTCAATCACTATCTTTTTTTTTTTTTTTATATCATAGATTGACAAATATTTACTCCGAATCTCATATACAGTGGAATCTGAAAACCTGTAGCATTCAGAAAACTGAAAAATACCACAGAAAGCATGCTGGAAAAGAAGGCTGCAATAGTCAGTTAAAAGCACAGTTGGCAATTCTTTTTGATGGTATGCTTGGACTTGTACATCTGTAATCATTCATTTATTCTACATCAATGGACCATCTCCACTTTAAAGTGAAGTTTCTGGTATTTGGCATTAATTGGTAGCAACAATTTTTTGAACAGGCCTATTACAACAGGTACTTTAGCTGAAACACAACCGAACCCCTTCTTTAGACATCTATTTGTAATTTCCAATCTGTACTGCAGAGCGTTCATGGATACATCGGAAAGCAGAGGGCTGGATTTCCCAGTACTGCACGGGGTTGCTGAAGAGACTCACACCAGAATAGCTGGCCTTTTTGGTGTTGTAGCCAAGAGGGCAAAAGTCGTTGATACCAATTGCAGCAATTTTGTTGTTATGAAGATAGACCACCTGAAAAACATAGAAGTACAGACGTGAGAAATAGAGCTACTGTGGCAAATAAGAACAATAATTTGATGTCATAGACTTGGTGTGTGTTGTACAATGTTATACAGAGTAACAATATATCCTTTTTTTTCAAACAAATGCTTGATTCTGTTTACCTTTTGAAATACCTAGAGTATAGCCAATTAGAAATAATATCTACAGAAAGAGCAGAAAATGTGTAAGGCAATCTAATAGCATTACTATCATTTGGTCATAATGTAGGCAAAAAAAAAGGAGTCAAAGATGTGAAATTATTAATACAGTGCTGTGGTTCAGAAGCACGCGCTTTATATAAAGGATGTATTCGGTTCTAACTGGTTTCTCTCCAGCTCTAACACTTTCACTCTCATGAGTGCAACTGTACAGGAATCAGAGCCAAAGTAATCACTAACGATGATTTAAAATAACTGATGAATATTACTTTGCTTCAGAGTTACCATTTCAGATTATTTTTCCCAAGCTACATGCAGTGGTGATTTACATTTGGGAGTCTTCATTCTTTGAGAGCTTTCATTCCTGTAAAATCTTAGTCCGAGTGAAGACAGATTTTAATTGGTTCCAAGAGGCCATGTTTCTAGCTATCCAGCCACAGAAACCTCAAAAATACTGCTGATGTGAAATGCATATTGCATCTCTTTTGCCCTCCCGAAGGCATAGCTTTGGGAGACACCAAAGGGAAGGTTCTTGGGAAAGGTTGCAAAATGTCACTGAATAGAATTGAAAAAAAAACTCAACGGAAGAAATGTTCTTCAAAAGCATTTTTTGAGTAAAGAGGAAACAAAAATACACAAATAATCCCATATTTGTGGCATTCCCTCAGACACACAGAGGTACGAATGCACACCTCCAGATCTATACACCTCCATAACTACACCCACACAAAAGTCAGAATAAGAGTCTTCCTGTTTGCAACTTTTCCATGCCTAATCAACAGTTTATGAAATTTGCATCAAGTTACGTTCTTCACAATTACTGTCTATGTTTCTGTTCAAGACTGGATAATTACACAAATACCACTCAGAGTCTTTAAACTGTTGCTCTCTGAGGCAGTATGACAAACTTTACCTGGATATATTTGTGTTCACCCAGTCCACCAGGTACTCTGACAAGTTCATTGTTGTTCAAATGGAGCTCTCTCAGGTGAGGTACATTGTTAAGAGAGCCATTTTCAACTGAAGAAATACTGTTGAAGCTAAGACCCAATCTGAAAAAAAACAAACCAACCAAACAAAAAAAACTGTTAAACTTGCTCCTATAGCCATCTTTCTCAGGTTGGTTCCTTCTATATACTACTGTTGTAGAACAGACGGGTGATTTTCAGAATTAAGCATGAGGTACAGAGTCACCACGGAGAAACAGTTTGGCTAAACATATTTAAATAAATTCGACAGCTGATGTCATCATGATAGCATTCAACTTGTGTCCTGGTACTGCATACTTTCATTATATGACTAATCCCACTGTAAATACATACTGTGTACCTGCATAGGCACCAGTCTTTCTTTAAAAGATTAATAAGAGTTCCTTGCTTGACTTCAGGAGCACTGACTATAACTTTTTTTGTCAAACTACGCAACCCAGGGTGACTAGAACTCTTAAGTTTAAATCTTCACCACATCCTTCTAAGATACTTACGTAGTTAGAGCCATGTTAGAGAATGGAAACAAGAGCTGAGTCATACATAATTTTCAGCTCAGGAGGACACAGAAACAGGACATACACGTTTCTCCTGGGTTCCAGTCCAGAGCTTTCACCACAAAATCATCCTTCTTGCTTTATACATCCACATTCTGGGTTTAATAAAACAATTTATGTCCAATTTGGAAAATTTGGTCCTATCTGTGTATTTCTGTGTTTATACTATTTCAATGTGCAGCTACCAAACTGCAGAATTTTTTCAAGAGACTCTACTAAGTTAAAATGCTCTGTGTTGAGGTAGGGAATCCAGTGGTAATTCTGCACGATTTGTCATCACCAGGAGTCTAGTCCGTTGAGAAAATTATTTCTATAAAGGCTAAACCTCCTTCATCTAATTTCATTTATTTTTTTTCTTCAAGCAATCTTTTTTTTAATTTTGAGGGAAAAATGCTCTGAGATTTATTAACAACTGAATCAATTAAAGAATTTAATATAGGTAAGCAGGACCCTTGTGATAAAATAATTTGCTACGGATGAGTACTTTTAAAGAAAGTTTGATTCACAGTAATCTACTACTCTAATTCTTTGCAGCTTGTGCCAGCTTCAAAAGTCAGAATCTGGTATATATCTGGTATAAAATCACAGAAGTAAAAATTCTTGTTTAATCTTTAAGGCAGAGATGTTTCCAGAAACAATGCTGTTCAAGAATGGAAGAACATTTTATAATTTTCTTTCTAAAAATAAACAGTCAAAGAAAGATCTTGCTAACTAGTATTACATGTAATACAAATAGTCATAATGATACTCATTTAAACATTGAAGTGTTGTCAAAGTATTAAATGATAAAGGACAGCTTAATGAGATCTCCCACTGACATGAACAGGGATTTCTTTCACTCAGAAATCAGTTCACAGCATCCCATATCTTTGCTAGAATTTGGTCAGGAAGAATTTTCATTTATAAGTTATTAGAACAAAATTCCTTTTAAGTAGAGTACATCAAGATTTAGTTAAGCTTGGGGGATTTGATCCTACAGAGCAATTTGGTCTGAAGATCTACAGAATGTCTACTAAGGACTTCAGTAGTGGGTGCTTATAGCGAATGTCTTTAAAAGGACTGGGGGAAAAAACACATTTTGGCAGAAGTCTATAAATTCTTGGTTGACACATATCTAAATATATGCTCACTGCATAAACAGGTCTATAAGCAGATGTGTCACACCTAGGAAGACCAGCGTGAAAAAAGCAAGTTAGACTTTCCTATTGGTTTGTTGAAGCAAAAGTAACCCTTTTACACACCATAAGCTGGACAAGATCCAACTCAGGATTAGCTCATGAAGGGAAACTCTTTTAGGGAAAAAATAAAATTGGAGGAGTCTGTAGAAAAGTGGATCTAACTCCCACGGGCAGTGAAATTATATGTAATTACATCTCATCTAAATGTGTTACAAACAAACTCTTATTGACAGGGCTGTGTTAACAAATGAAATAAGACAATACTAGTGTGTAAAATACAGGGTGATTAAGACTGTCAGGAAAGAATATGGTCTTCATCTCTCTTCTTTTTCCCATGGGAACAAAAAGGGAAGAATTTGAAAAATCACTCTTTACTACTATATTGACTATATTATTATATTGACATCCTTTTATATTAGTGAATAGGTAACATATTTCCAGTATTTTACCTGACCCAATCACAATGCCCTAAATCATTGAAGAGAATCATCAAAAACATATCTAAAAACATAAGAAATTCTCAAAGGTTTTTTCACCCTCTTTTGCCTTCAACATCCCTGCTTGTCCATTTCCACTTTTTTGTTATATGCACATTAACAAACTTCAAGCTGCTCAACATTGTTATTCAGGAGTTGATGTAACTTACACTATATGGAGCTAGACCTTTTCAGTAAGCTTTAATAGGCTATAGACTTTAGTAACATCAGCTATGTAATGTGTATTTCCTCCTGCGAAGCTCATTCCTGCATGAAATCAGCAAAGTCTTTGCTAGGTTTACATTATGGAGATGTGGGGGGTTTTTTCCACTGCAGCACTATATGAAGACTTTTGGAATACTTAAGAGTAATTTTACAAGGAAAACAAACAAACAGAAAGGACAAATATTGACAGTCTGTTAGAACTCAAGTATTCTAAAGAGAATGAGCAGTAGATCTACACTGAGCTCTTTTACAGTTCAAAACACCTTAAAAGAGCCAGAAAAGTGACCTGTTTCTCAAAGCCTAACTGCTCTTTAGGGCATTAGACTGTTGAGCATGCTTTGACATGATCCAGGAGGAGAGTAGTCTGACCCCATACTGATGTCCCTGAAGTCTTAGATGTGTAAATAAAAGCTATTTTTTGGTAGCTTGTTTCTGTGCCATAAGGGGCATGCTGCCCCATAGATTTATCCCGTATGCTGTCCTGGAGCAATCCCGTAGCTCCCTCCTTTCTTCATTTCTCTCCTCTGTTATGTTCAATGTCCTCCTTTTTCACCAAATCTGTATTCTGCCTTACTTTTCAACTTTGCAAAAGAGGATTTCTGACTGCACTTAGGTTGCCTGCTTAAGCACAGGCCAGAGAGCAGTTTAAAACCTGGTCCTGGTGTGAGCAACTCTGCATTTCCACACCATGATCAATAGAGTATCTAGTTTCTCTGTACAGTACAGCCACAATGGAAGCAGCCCAAGGTTAGATATTTTTAGTAGTCCATCAGCACTTGCTGCATAAAACTTCATGTCTCAAGAAGGACTTCCAACAATATTGTCCATGTGATGTTGCCTGTAATGTTTTCCAAGTGAGAATGTGAAAATTGGGTCATCTGCAGGACAACTGACTTGCCCACACCTCCCTCCTCCAGTTAAGTAAATTACTCTCTACCTGAGTACTTATGATCTTAATTTGGTTTTCAAAGTTTTCTTGATCATTTCTCTGGAGGATGTTACATTCTATACTAAGCCTCTATCATTAACAATAACTGCTTCATAGTCCCCTAGCCTATAGTTATGGTATTTATATTTTTTCATTAAAATCCAGGAGCAGACTTTTTTTGAGTGGGGATTAATCTATGATCAAGTATAAACATCAAACATGAACTGAAATGCCTTATTTTACAAGCTCTAGAAAGCTGTTCTAAACCTTATCACCTGGAATTGCCAGATTTGAGTAACATGTTAAGTTACTATATACTTCATTGCACTAAATTGCTATCCAAGCTACTATAAACAGTGGTAAAATTAACTCCTGTTGCTCAGTAACATTGCTTTGAATTCTGATTTCTACCTTCATTGTGACAAGTAGAATGATTAAGATGATTAAGCAAAATTATTAAGGTGAAGATCCAGGAATTAGATCCAGTAATCTGATTAACGGTCTTATAGATCAATTACACTTCTATTTTCATAGAACATATTTAAATTAGTATATCACAGCATTAAAACACCTTGTATTTTACTAATTTAGCATGTTATCTAACATGAACTAATTCACAAATAATTCTGTTCTGTATGTAACTGTTCTTTGGGAATTCTCCTTATGTTTTCCTACTGTTAGAGAAACTTACAATTACCCTGAAAAAAATGACACTTTTTCATTTATATTCTATGATTAATTTTTTTCACTTTCTTGTACTCATTTCAAACTTGCCTTTTTTAAACAAAAGAAACTGTTGCAAGCAGTTTTAATTCCCATGTGTTTTTTTCTTCAATTTCCAGAGGAAATTGCATGAGCAATGCAGTGCCCCATAAACCAAAGATAGAAATACGAGAGAAGCATGACATAATTAAAAAATCTATTTGCTTCCTTTATCTTTCTTTCTTTTTTAAATCAAAGAAACAGTTCTCCTGGGCATACATCTTTCACAATTAAAAACAGCTGGAAAGTGTTGTTAGAAAAAAAACAAGTGTTTTGTTCTCTTAAGTAAGTCAGTACACAAGCTCTTAGAAGCTTTTCCTGATAAGTTATGTGCTGCTTCAATGATCATAACACTCATGAAGCCCAGAATGATTTCTAATTTTGTGTGTGTGGTGGTTACAATTTCAGCTAATAATCTATGTGAAAAGAAGAAATGAATTCTTACTTTGCCAAGTTGGTGAGTCCAGACAGACTTTCAGCATCAATTTTGCTGATTTTGTTGCCGTCAAGGTGAAGTTCAGTAAGGGATGGGGGAAGGCCTGAAAGAGAGAACACCATCAAATTACTTTTTATAAAACGGGATGAGCTTTTTGTAAAGGACTTGTGTTACACTGAGGCTCTTTTACAATAACAAAAAGATTTTTACTAGACATGGCCAAGGACAATTTATTGAATGAAACAAGGAACTTTCACAATCAGGGAAACTGAAAACAGCTAGTAACAAATTTTTTTGGCATAAAATAAGACCGAGCTCATAGAACAGTTAATTCTTAAAAAAACCTACATGAAATTCTTCTCAGATATGAATTCTAGCCTTCACTATTATGTAAATGGGACATATATAATAGTGTAAGAGAAAGAGCCTTCATTTTATCCAGACTATGCACATACATAAGTCTACAAACATTTGGCACTTAGCTATTTTAAAATAACAGCAGCAGAAAATGAGATTATAAAGATGAGGTAAAACAACTTTAATGTTAGGTAGGGCACACACTAGTTTGCAAATTCTGTTTATCAGGAAAAAAAATTGGAACCAAATATTTTAACTATCTGAGGCCCCTCAAAGGAACATCCAGGAAGAAAGAAATAACAATTAGTATTAACTTTCAAAAACTTTTCAGCTATTTCAAAACAATCTTCTGGCCAAAGTATGAATATATTCAATATAATTTCCTCTGGATTGGAACCATTCTGGTTTGTTTTGTTTTGTATGTTTTTGTTTGTTTGTTGCTTTGTTTTGGTTTTGTTTTTTTTTTTTTTAATAGGTTATATTGATGTTGTTCTTATTGTGTAGCAATTTGCAATGAAGTACTTTTAAAAATATCAAATGTTTCTGTTTCATATAAGAATAGTATTTTTGACTTCAAACCCACAGACTTGTAGAGGGCTAACTTTATGCTTGTAGAACTTCAGTTAATTCTACATGAGTTTACATCTATACAATGATGATCAGGCTCACAAAATAGGGCTGGAGGATAAAAACATTCTTCCTCTTTGTATTTCAGCTATGAGATAAGAAAAACAAAATAATATAAAATGGCTTGGTTTTGCCAGTGCATCTCTTGTGGAGCTTCTCATAATAGAAAAACAAAATTTTCCAAACCAATAAAAGACAACAGACCAAAAAATGAGGTAGTCAAGTAGTGGCTAGTCTAAAGACTGACTCAAAAGCCTTCCATAATATATTTTTTTCCAACTGACATGAAGTCACTATATTATACCTGTGCAAATCTCTGAAATATTCATTGAATTTCTTACCTTTTGGGATGCTAGTAATGTTGGTGTCCGCAATACGGATGTAGGAGAGCCTCTTCATCCCCTGAAAAGCTCCATTTTCAATACCTGAACTCTTGATTGGATTGGTGCCTAGTTCTGCCAACAAAACATGGTCATGAGCTGTGCTGTAATGTAGGTACCTATATCCTTCAGGTCAAAGCTAATTTGGAGGCACAATTTATTGGAACATTTCTTGGCTTTCTACATAAAATCACTGATTAAACTTAAAACATCTTGAAAAAACACTAAGCTGATTTTGTTATGATTTCTCATGCTCATACCTAAGACAATCACTTGATTCAGTCCGTTAAAGACAGCTTTCCTCAACTTGGAGATCTCATTCTCATGAGCTCGTATCTCCTGAAGAGACTTCGGCATGTTTTCTGGGAGTTCCTTCAGGTTGTTCTTGGACAGGTAAAGTCTTTCCAGTTTCTTCAGAGGAGCAAAAGCTAATGGGCTTATTTTGCTGATTTTGTTGTTAACAAGGATCAATGCCTGTGGGATAATAATGAAGAAGGTCTTAGGTAACCGCTAGAGAAATAATTTTAAAGAATGCAACATCAAAAAATTATTATTCTTTTCTAGCGTCTTTTGATCTCTTTTGATGGTCAGTCTAGTGAGCTGAAGAAAATGTCATGCAGATTAGGAACTTCTGAAAGCAGGGAAAGATAAACAAGGCCTACATTACACATACAAGTATTATTTCATTGCTAAGGTATATGCAGCTTCTGTTAACGTACATAATTTATATCCAAGAATAATTACAACCCTTCCACTTGAAAACTCTGAAAAACAAGTCATTCGCATAAACCAAACATTATCAGTTTTATTTGCTTTTTTAAATCTGGTTTCACTTATTCTAAGGATACTTTTACACCTTATCCATCACCACACAACCATCCTAACCAGTTTTTCCTGAACTGACTCAATACAGTGAAGACACAGCCTAGCTTAATAAAAATATGTATATCATCACCTCTCAGCTGTCAGTCTTATAGACTGCACTTATTAGACTTCTGTCTGATAATAAGCTCATTTTTGCAGAGATATAAGCTATTTTTTTGGTAAGTATAACTTGGTATGGAAGGGGAACAATTTGAAGCACCATGCTCTAAGTCCTGCAGTGAGGGATCGTGGACCATATTCATTCTGCCTACTATGTAGGTGCCTAATCTAGTTCTCACAGTTGTGATATCTAGACTCAGGGTAACTGTAGGCAAATCAGCTCTCTATACTGTCAAGAGAGAAAGGTCTCCATAAAAACTCGGTTGCCTCTTATAGGTGGTCTCTGTATTTCTCTGAAATTTTACATTGTTGCTATCTCTCTTTTTGATTAACTAACCGCGACATAAAAAGGAAGAAGAAAGTCCCATTGCTGTAGGAACAATAATGCAGCTAACGGAAAGGATTTCAGATATGATACATATGAGAATGAATCTTGTCATTTCGTCTGTTTGCTATCTACTCATCAGACTTACAGTGCTGTGTTTTTGTGCAGTGAACTAGGTAGAATGGGCTGTATTGATACCTATTTATATTAATTACTAGAGAATAGCTATAGAACATCTTTGTTCACTAACTCTCATGCTATCTTCAGAAACAGAAGGCAACAGCTGCTGCTAAACCACAATTTTTATATTTCATATACTATAGTTAACATTCAGTGTATTTTAATACACTTTTAATATTTTCAGAATTAGACTTTAGCCTGTTTCTTGGAGAAAAACTGAGTATTCAGCTCTTTCCGTAATCAGTTCAGTATTAAAACAGTGCCAAGAACTGTATCAGCATCTGTGACAGCACCTCTCTATCATGAAAACTGAGAAAGAGGTGAGAAGATAGTTAAAAATGGTATTGGATGTGTGTTTTTTCCCTAATGGACTCCTCTTGCAGATTGTCCTGAGCAAAGCAAGCAGTGTGCTCTGTACATGGTTTCACTGAGTGCGCATAAAGCTGAGCATATCTGGTTTTAATTTTGCATGCTAGCTAGCAATAACACATTTGCAAGAGGAGGTAGAAAAGGTCACTCACAGTTCAGCAGAGTATTTCCCTAACAATAAGCCTCTCCCAAAATAAATATATTGGTCAGTGGAAGCCATGGCCCCAACTCTTTTTTATTTGAGCATGAGCTATAAGAACTGCCATGAGAACACATGGGGTATACATGGGGTGTGGTTTCCTGAGTCATCATTGCCAGAATTTTGATACAGATGTAGATTCTGTCCATAGTGTAATACAGCTGCCTGCACAATATTAGGACATGTGAAAAAATCCAGTTATTATGAGGGGTACAGCTTGAATTATGCAGATGAGTCTCTTTCATTGTATTTATCATAATAACTCAATAACTGGATGTCCTACCACTAATTTTTTTTTTTTTTCTTTTTCCTTTCTTAATTTTACCATGGATTTATTTTCCATAGATCTCTAAGTCAACATTCAATGAGTTTAGATTTATTTTATCAGCACTTGACATTTTTATCCTACATCCTGCTTTGTGCTGCTTGGTCATTTATCTTGGTCTGCCTTATCTTTTTTTTTTTTTTTTTCCATTTTATTTGGATTTTTTTAAACTTTGTTGCCTTTTTGATAAAAAATGTTGGGGCTATGATTATCACAGCTGATGATCTGATGTGAAATATTTCTTGCTGGAAATAGATATACATTCAGCTAGGCACTTCAATATAAATATTCTCTGAGTAGCTGATGTTAGGAGGATTGTTATAGCTCTTCAGAGCAGAACTGATAGTCCTGACCAAACCCAGAAATTATCCAGGTATCTAGAATTAATCTGTTCTGCTTTGCCAGTGCTGTCTCCTGAATATGATCATGCTATCTTGGGGAAACACACAAAACTCTTGTTTTATTCAAACCTTCAGAAAGTGTCTCACTTAGAAATGATGGTGTCTGTCAAAGGTAGGCTTAAAAATACTGATTTCACAGTGGGAATGTACTTAGCGGGAAGGTATCACAAGCCTGTAGTTTTCAATGTTTTTTGTAAGATGGTATCGTTTCCCACTTACACCCACTTGTCCCTGCTCCCAATATTCTAAACCTGGACTATTTTTCCACACTGTTGTGCAGCTGTAAAGAAGAAAAAAAAACAAACCCACACATCAGAATTTGCAAGAGAAGTTTTACTGTCTCCCAGAGCAACAGCAAATGATGAGGATAACACACCAGCACAGCACCTGGCAAGCCATATGCCTGGGTTCCTTTCCCGCCTCACAATAACTCTATTATATGCAAGACTTAAAGAATGAAGTTATTAGCCTTGGAGCACTGCTGTTTACTTTCCTCAGAATGTGCCCCGTATGGTTTGCATGTAACGAAAGTTAAAACAAAACAAAACAAAAATAAAATTAAAAACTCAGGGGGATTTAGAGGTCAGTGAAAACAGGAACTAGAGGAGAAAAACCTAGGGAAAACATCTGCAGGCAGTGTTATTGAGGAAGGGATGTTAGGCAAAAACATGCCACATGGACTAACTATCCTCAATAAAGCCCAGATGGCATGATGGGTCATTATATTCCCCTTGTCAAAGGACATATAAGAATTTTGTACAGAGCGTAGTTGGAGGGGAAAATAAGGGTCAGCCTGAAAGTGCTGAAAGTACTGGAGCCCCTTGGCCACAAATAGCACTTGAGATGCTGCTAGTATGAAATGATTTGGCATATTGAAGAAACATGACAGCCTAGAACAGAGTCACAGGAATCGGTACTTTCATTCAAAAATCTATCTTCTTCCACACTTCCTTTTTTGTTGGAGAAAAAGATATTTCTTTTAAAACAAATGTACCCCCAAAGAAAAAAAAAAATAAAATTGAAACATATCACCAATTTCCAACACAAAAGGCTGAGCCCACCAATGCACAGCTTTCAGCATGACTTGATATGGGTGCTAAGATATTTAGCCATTGGTACGAAAAGAGGTAAGACAGAAAGGGAAAACAAAGAAGCACAAATACATTAAGTATTAGTCAATACCAGCAATTTAAGCAGTGCACAGAGAAGAAAAAAAACCCAACCATTGCTCCAAAGACGGCTTATTTTTTACTGAAACACCTCTGATATTAGTGTAGTAAGAAAAAAAAAAAAATCAAAGTATGACAGGAATAGATGTTGGCTCCACTGAAGTCAGTGGGATTCTGGCCATTTAGCTCCCTCTGGCCTGGTTTCTACCTCAAATATTTATTCCCAAAACAAAAAGGAGGATTCACAATTCAGGAAAATTTTGGAACACTTGTTGGCAGGCTTTTGTCAAAATACACCCTGACAAACCGCAGAGGGAGCGTGTGGTAATCATGTAGGAACTAGCATAGGGTTGCTTTTCTTGGGGTTACCAAAACTTACAATTTTTACCCCTCTGGGTGGGGAGCAGGGAATTATATCTTTTTGGTGTAACTTCATTATGTGAGAATTTTAAGGGTTTTCATCCCTGCTTCTTAGCTTAGAATAGGTTGAAGGGAGAGCCGTGCCAAAATGAGAAGTGAACAGTAAAATGATCAGAAAATTGTTATCATACGTAATACAGGGTGATACATATGTTTTGCCAGCTGGGGATGGTACTCTTACCTAACATCAAATCTTTAATGATGCATGTGTCCTTCAGGGTTTAAACTGAAAAGTCAATCTGCTGACCCAATGGAATTTCTTTAATTTCCTGGGTTATGTATTACATTATTACCTGTTTTTTATTACAGTTCTGCTAGGAATGGTAATGCCTGAAGAACTGTAAGCTCAGGAGCCAGGCTTCCAAATAAAAATAATAATAAATTTGGCTTTTTTTGCTTGCCTTATGGTTTTAGTCGTTAAGTCATACTCATAACCTGGACATATATTCCAGCTTTTCTGCCAAATTATTAGGAGTGGATGTACACTTAGGAAAAAGAAAAAAACCAAGAACACCAGAAATATAAAACAGAACTTGACTTCCTTCTTTAACTGTGTTATACCAGGAGACAGAATTCTACAAAATAAGCATTCATTTTTAAATTCATTTTAAAAGTCATAAACATCGGTAAACTTGAAGGCACCAAAAGCCCCTGAATCCAAGGAGGTCTCTGAACAGAATTCCAGATGTTATGTCTCCTGAAGGCCCCCTGATCTATAGTTAAGGCAGGAAAAAGGTAAAGGCATAGAAAACCATGATGGTGTAATTATTCTTATTTGTTGTTATTGAAAGTCTTTGGTAGGGTTTAGTAGTAACCCTATGAAATCTAGGATCAAGTGGATGTATAGAAAGGCAAGGAAAAAGGATGACATTGAAACAAGAGGGAAGAAATGAATGAACTGTGAGGGAAGGAGATGGCAAGGCTTCGAAACAACAGCCCGTCAGTATAAATGAAAGACGACTGTGGAAAGCTGTTTGATCATATCCACAGCACCTTGTTGAATAATCTCACAAAGCCAAGAAGCCTGCTGCAGATCTAGTTCGCATGAGTTTGAGCTCTCACTGATAAGTTTTGTGTAACATGATGTGCACAGATGACCAGGGAAGAGCTGGCTCTACATTGTCCTGCTCCAACAAAAAATAATCCTAATGCTCTAGACTTTCAGCCCTGTCCTTCTCTACTGAGGCAAGCATTTTGGTCATTCATTTTATCATAATTTACTTGTGTATTTTATTGTTGTACTCTGTAGAATTTCCTTTTCCATTAGCTTAGTATGCTGAATTCTCTCCAGAATTTTAAGGACCTCAAAGTATTTTCTTCTGGTGTTTTCCTCACGTGAAAAGATCTTTACCCTCTGCACATTAAAAAATTTTTGCATGTGTGTTGTGTGTTGCACTTCGCTTGTTTCAGCGGAAAATTTCATTGTGAATAGCACAATGCAAAGGAGAGTCTGAGGAAATGAGAGCTCTCTAAAGGAGTGCTGCATTTCAGAAAGATTAACTTTTTTTCTTCTCAGAATATTTGTTAGAAACTTACAGCTGCACCAAGTGGAAAAAAAACATTTAAAAAATGGTATTTCTCAGTCCTGTTAAGAATGTCTGCCATTGACGATAGTGTGAACTGAGTATAGAGGCAGAAACTGGACAGAGATACCTGTCTTTGGTTTTTTGCAGTATGGTGGTGGCTACCGATTCCTCATTCAGTGATTTGCAGAGCATTATGTTTACTTAACTTCTCTTTTAATTATGCCTGGGAAAAAGGAACTGAAGCTGCAATGAGTCAACAGAAGACTGTGTTCTTTCATTAATATTGTTTGATCTGTTAGGAACTTTTCTGTATCCCTGGAAGGTGTTCTTAGACTTTTTTTTTCAGTTAATCTGGGCTCTTGTCCATCCACAGGGAGCCTTCTTTTGATTAAAAAAAAAAAAAAAAAAGAAAAAATGAAAAAAAGGAGTGCATGAAACTTCTAATGCAATACATTATTTTTCCACTTGATATTACTACAAAGAGTGTTTCAGTTTATTTGCCTGTACATTTACTGTTGATAATCCCTAGTGTGGATATGGTCATAACCTTAAGTCCCAAGTTTAAATCTTTTATCTCTTTTGTGCAGGTCTTTCAGTATAAATACAACTGGTTTTAGCACTGTTGTATGCACAATCATGTCTTTGCATAGTTCTGCCAGCTTAAATTAAGCAATGTTCCATTTGATTTCAGGCCAATAGTGCATTTGTCTTCTTTTGCTGTACTAACACTGTGCCATTGAAAAATTCCTGTTGGAAAAGCATGCAGTCACTATTCTGTTGTTTGGGCTGTTCATATAGTGACCTAATACACAGTAGTTTCTTTTACCTCTTTTTCCAAGTGCCAGGCTTTACGCTGGTTTGCTTTGGCTTTGCCACACAGCATGCAACTCCATGTGCTGTTTTTGCAGACTCCTCCTTCACTCTGCATGAGGGCTTACTCATGTAGTATTTTGGATTCTTTACTGTGTCCATGGGGTCAAAGTACTGTACTCTATCCAAAAGTGTCAGTCTGCCTGGAAAATTCTGACAGTTTCATAGAAGATTTTTTTCCTGGCTTTTCCAACAGCACCTCGCTGATTGTTTTGCCACAGGTATAAATCATAAGCAAGTTTTACATAATATCAGACAGCTCTCTGAAATCACAAAACTCAGTCCTCGGCCCTAAAAAAAGACTGTCTTGAATTTTTTCCCTATTTTCCCAAGTCCTCTGGTAAAAAAAATATATCTTATCTTTCATTTTTAAATAGTGTGAGGTCTCACTGAGTTTTTATAGTACAACGTTAGACACTTTTTCCTGGATAAATTTAAAACTATAAAAATATCAAGTGCACCAAAACTGTTGACTCTGGTGTTTTCTGGCAGGCATCTATTATTTGCAGATAAACATTCCCTTAGTTGCATCCTTTTTTAATTGTTTGCCATATTTCCACAGCTGCAAACTTTAATGGCTCTTTTAACTACTGAGGAAAATTTTCTGATACAAAGAGTATTTTTTTTAAGTACAAATTACTAGCCTTTCATTTCTTTTTCACTCAGAGCATAAGTAGCTGAAGTTGTGCTGAAAAAGAAGCCATGTGCTTAGGTAGATCCTTTCTTTATAGGATAGATCCTTTCTTTTCTCCTTACTTCATCTGATTTTCAGTAAAACTTGAACTTTAGGTTCAACCCAACTTGTTCATGAAAACCCCTTCTAAAACTATTACATCTGGAGTTGATGATGTCTGTAGAAATTTGGAAGGAATTTAAAAGGAATATTCAAAATGAATAAACTGAATATGTTCATTTTTTTCAAGATGTATGAAATTGGATTTTAAGGAATTTTTCCCTTAAGCAATGAATTCATGCAAGAGGTTAACTTCAGTTGTTGACAATTTTAGATTTTGAAACAATATTAGTAATTATTTATGTAAACCTTGCTGTTTTGGTAGAGTATAAGGAGGGTTCGTAAAGTCCAAGAAGTCTAGAATCTTTTAAACATCACACCATCGAGTATAACGTTAACACAAGTCATGTTTATCAGGGAATATGATTAAAAAGCATATACATTCTCTCTATATATATCTCTCTCACATATATCTCCTTAAACCAAAAGTGACAATGGTGCTCTGTCAACAACAAAGCTTTTGAGTTATGTTTATCTAAAAACAATATTCCCCCTTCACTAAGACTCTGTAGAATTTTTAATTGCAAGTTTGGGAATGGGAATCATTCCCAGATATTACACAAGAATAAGAATGATGCCTGCTGAGACTAAAGATGGTGCCTAGTTACATAAATGTACTGCATGAATAAATTATTATTTTGGGGAAGAAATGAGAGGATATTTTTTTCTTCTTGAGTAAATCCAGGAAAATTGTATTGTTTTGAAAGTAATTTGTTAAAACGGATTTTACTATCGCCACTCTTCTGTATGATTTCCACTGGCCCTTAATCATGTACTGGTTACTTCTGGGAGTAAGACAAACAAATGATCTCTTCCCTGAAGAGTTACCTGTTTAATTCACTATTAAATTATATTTACTTCAATAAAAGAAAGAAAATAAATCTGTAGAGTTAACCTCAATGAGATAACATAGTTCACAACAGCTTAAGTCACAGCAGGATGTAGAACAGAGACCTGCACTGAGTGCCAAGTATGCAGAAGTCCCCAAGGTCAGTGCTTTTCATCTGCAATACCATGCTTTGATTCATTTCATGCAGTGTCATGAAGAAGGATTGCGAAAAGATTAATTTCACTGACAATACTTTTCTCTTTTTGAGGAACTTGCAGATGATTTCCATTCAAAATACAGGACTTCACTCCAAGGTGAAAGAAAACCAGAATAAGTGGGGCAGGAATTCGGGTATCCAATCTGTTCAGCAGCCAAGCAGAGGAATTACAAAAAAATAAATTCTGGGGCATAAGTCATCCCATTCTGAAAGCAAGTCAGATGAAATGTGATGTAGAAATACCTCCTCCTCTTTGTCGACTATAGAGGTTATCTATATAATTAGCTCAAGTATAGGCATCTATGCTAAAATTAGATAACATGAACTTCATGATTTACTCATGCAGGTCCCTCCACTATGGACATCCTGGCATTGTGCTATTCCTAGAATTTTTTTAAAACTTTTCTTCTTGATGTTGCATTAAAACAAAAATTTAAGAGGTAATTTGGAAGTAATTAAGGAAATAAATGTTTATAGGATTTTTTTTTCCAACTATGAGTAGCTGAATGCAGATTCTTGTTTGAAAGAGTGCTTGTTTGGGTGATGGCATTGGCATCATGAACCAATCAAAAGTGGGAGTTGGCTTCTCAGTTGTGGATGAAAACAATAGAATAGAAAGAGGCTGTGAAGAGCCAGAAAAGCAAAGCCAAGTAGTTTATATTGGTTATAATCAAAAGGGATCAAATGGAATAACACATAGAATAATTTCAGTTGGTGAAAGGCTAGAAAAATAATATTTCAGAAATATGCCTGATTTGGGGTATTACTTTCAAAGGCAGAGAAGTAATAGCCTTTTTCTGATCTGGAAAGAAAGACATATTTCAAAAAAATTGACTTTGAGGTATGAATTTTAAGATGTTGATAAAAAGTATAGAAATAAGGGAGAAGGATCTCAGACACAGAAACAAAAATTTGGAAACAGAGGAAGGTAGTTGTCTGATGGAAACTTGGAAAAGAAGAGGTGAACCAGAAAAAAAGGGCAGTCACAGAAACCAGGGAAGGAAAATATTTCAGCAAAGAGGAAAACAGACAGCAGTGTTGGAAGAGACTGGCAGGAAAAGGAGGATGAGGATGGAGTTTTGCTAGGAGAAAATTATTGCAAAAACACAATTTCATTGTAATGCAGGGGGCAGTAGATGGATTTGAAAAGATTCTTGAACTAAAATTAGTACAGAAAAACTGCTGACAAACGTATATTCAAAAACCTGTGAGCTCAGAGGTGGGAGGGGAAGGAATACAGTAATAAGTGAGTGAGGTGGCAGGGTTGAGATGGATCTGCTTTTTAAATAGAAATAACCAAGTCACTGTGCCAAAGGGACTGAAAGTGTAAATAAATAAGTGAGAGAAGTTATGATGGAGATCAGGAGACTAAACGGACGTGAGACAGGTATGAAGAGCTGAAAAGAGATGAGAAACTTCTGTGGTATGAGAAGAGAGTTTGCAGGAAAGGAATGGGAAAGGAAATAAATAGGCTGGGCTGGTGGAGGAAGATCAGACAGTATTTCATCGATTTTCCTTAAAAACCTGAGTGCCATGCCAAAACCACATTTTCTCCCCATTTTTTTGGCAAATGCTAGTTCATTTATACACTTACATGAAGATTCTTCAAGTTCTTGAAATCTCCTTCTTTAATTTCAGTGATTTTGTTGTTCTGTAAATCCAGTAGAGTTGTATCAGGAGGAAGGTCTTTTGGCACTTTTTCCAAACCTAGGGACAGTGAAAAGAATAAACAATTGGCTTTGAAAGAAACTTTAAATAGGGGTCAGTACTTTTCATAGCGGCATTTACCTTTCAGTAAACACCATTTCTAGAACTCATTTCCTGAAGAAGCTTATGAAGACTTATGTGAAAATATTGCTGTCTCCGGCCAGTCAAAGGGAGTTTTATTTTGCTATGTCAAATCTAAATTTATTTAGTCACATTTCCATTGTGCCCCTTTCTGAGAATATATCTGAGTTATAGCTTGAAGCAAAGGATTGAGTTTGGGAAAAATATTTCTAACATTTAATTCCACTGAATTGTGTGAATAAAAATTGCTTTCAGAAAGAGGTATGGTATTTATTAATTTCATTGTGTGTTAGCTTTTGTGGACAGAGAACATTTCCTGCTATTTAAAAGGTAGTGGGCTTTTTTGAAAAAAGTATGATAGTTAATTATAATCATTTCCAGAAAAAAATACTATTTGTTTGACAGTAACTGAATAACTTGCAGTAAAGTCCACCTTAAAAAAAAAAAAACCAATCCAGCTCCCCCCTTTTCTTTCATCTGAAACTATGTCCAAGTTTTCTGGAGAACAAATCTCTCGGTTTCCCTACAACTGCCAAAAGAACATCAGACAGTTTAAATTAAAGACTCTCTTTGGGACTATTTTCTGAATAGCTGATATGTAAGGCCGATGAAGTCATGGAAATGAAATTATTTAGTGTTAAATAACACTTGCTTTACCCAGCTTTCCTTTCATACTGTGACTTGGAATAGAGCAAATCTTTTATAGTCATTCTGATTTACCACAAAATTAAAATGTTCTTTTCTAACTAGTCTTTTTTTTTTTTTTTTTTTTTTTTAACAGAATGTGAAATGCTAAATGAATGGTTGGTAGGAAAAATTTATAGACACTAATAAAGTCTCTATATGGGCATCTAACAGAAGTGGACTTCTCTGGATAGAACAGTCTTTTTACCAGTAAAATTTTAACAAATATTTCTGAAGCTATATTTGAACTCTCCCGGGAAAGATGTCATTGCAGGTATCACCAGTGTCTCCTCAGTATGATGGTGGACTGCATGTTCTTGTTCTCAGATGAAAGATATATACCTATATATACTAACTTTTTAAACCTATGTATTCTAATCTTAAGCATGGCACTGCAAACACACTGAGATATGCCTGCCCAGAGATAATATATGTTTTGCCCACAAAGGCGGTGGAGTCTCCATGCTTGGAGATATTAAAAAGTTGACTTGAACCAGTCCTAAGCAACCTGATCTGGCTGACCTTAATTTAGCAGTGGGGTGGACTAGATGATCTCAAGAGGTGACCTTTAAACACAACCACTCTGTAATTCTGTGATGTTTAACGTTCATCACAAATGTGTTTTCACACCTGGAATGCAGGTTTCTCTGTCAAATTCCAATGTTAAGTGTAACTCCTTCTCTTCAATCCTTTATAGAACATACATATGTAGAGCAAAAAAATGGGTGGCTCTTGTTTGGAAGGATTATGGTAAGCGATAAAAAGAAGTATATGTTTGGTACTATATTTAATCATTTTAACCTACATAAAGAGCACTATCCTATAGTTACTACTATAACACTTTACCATAAATTCTAGAGAGGCCACAGTGATGTGTACTGGATCTTTTCACTACAATTAGTGATGCATTAAGAATTCATTATAGATTTGGCCATATTCTTAAAAATTTCTGCATGCAGATGAGGCCTCCAATTCATCTTTAGGTGTCTGGTCTGAGTCTTCCACAGTGTTGAGAATCTCACAGATCCCAGTGGTGTCTGTTACAGCTGTTTGATGCTTAGCAAATTCTGGAAACAAGATTGATTTTTTAGTTATCTATATATGGGTGCAGAAGATCTAAACTTTTGAAAAAT
Source organism: Numenius arquata (assembly GCF_964106895.1). NCBI lineage: Eukaryota > Metazoa > Chordata > Aves > Charadriiformes > Scolopacidae > Numenius > Numenius arquata. Next base: position 84,053,885 of record NC_133577.1, on the reverse strand, counting down.
GTTTGCTTCTTTTAATCTTATTTTTGAATTCATAATATTAGCCTGTATAGAACACTCTGTTGTCCTACCATTAAAAAAGTTTTGTTTCTGAACTTAAAAAACATCCTACCTACTCTTTCAAATTTATTTTCCCACCCATAAATTCTCTAACATTAGCTAAAAAATTATTAAAATATTTGGATCTGATATTTATTAAAACAGAGTATAATATAGATTAAGCCGGCTGAGTTTTAATCCAATCCAAAAGTTTTTAAAATAATCTAGCCTGGAATTAATTAGCAAAAGCTTCTACCATACATAAAATGACAAGAGCCAAAGCTCACATCTCATCCTGTTTACCTTACTGATATTCAGTGCATGAATATACGTAATACAAATTAAGATTCTACATATTACTAAAATAACCTTTCCTCATTCAGGCGTGGACTTCATTTTTACTGAAGGCTGTTGCAAAACCCTCATTACTTTTAGAAGTGTAGGACTAGAGTTCCAAATATATAAAAATGTGATACCATATAATTTGTATGTTGGTTGTCTTTGGACAGTTTCTGGCCACAGCGGACAGGAATGATGTCAGCAACTAAAAACTCTCTCCCAAAAAGCACTACTTTTTCAAGATCATAATTTTGTTATAAGAAGTTCTTACAGTCTAGCAGCTTTTATAGATTTTTTCACATATAAATATAAAAATAAGGTTTAATTATTTGCATTCAAAGTAATATTACTACGTTCTTGTTGTCAGTATATTTATACTAGTAGGCTGGTAACTGTAAATAAGTGCTTATGGCAGAAACTAAGGCACATGGGAACTGTACAGCTGTCCTTTGTGTGATGCCCTTGGAACATACTTTGTAAGAACACTTGGATTGCCACTGAAGAGGTAATTTTCTCGAGACTAAACTTCAAACTAAATTTCCAACTGTACATTTCAAGCTTCATATGTCAGCTTCTAAAAGCTCGTTATCCCTGAATAAGGTAGAACTGATAATTTCTCAGAACAATGAAGTTAAACTTTAAATGTTTCATATTATAACGATGAAATGTCGTGGTTTTGGCCGAATTTACCAAAACCGGACTGACGGCCCTTCCCCAGCCCTGCCCCCGACAAATTTAACAATTGGACATACATTTGTGGAAAGTGATTTATAAAATCTTCCTATCTTGTACTATAAACTAGAAGGATGTACAATACAATAATTAGTTTTGCACGCAAAGAATAAAATTGCCGTCCCTTAAAATGTTAAACTTGTTTTATTACCTATCTCATGTATATTCTTTTATGCATTTCCTGAAGCTGTTCTTAAAAATGTTTCACAAAACATCTGTATAAATTATATTTGAATATTTTTTCTTGCCTTGTCTGAGTTTTGGAGAGCAAAGCATAGAGGAGTACAGGATGCACTCCAGGTGCTGGAGAGACATTGCATGACCATTAAGCAGATTAGTACATCCTCCAGCTGAAAGCTACAACTGGAGCTCTCCAGTGGAGGAAGAACTTATAAATGCGTGGATCTGGACACTGCCTTGTAAAATGAGCAGCTAAATAATTCAGGACTAAACCTGAATATGTTTGAGGTGTGGACTGGATCCAAGTGTTTCACCACTTGTCACATCTACATTGACTTCAAGAGCTGTGCTTCAGCTTGCAGGTCCGGGTCTCCATGTAGGTAGATGTGTCTCCAGGTAGATACAGGCAGGCAGAGCATTGGTGTAGTGCAAACTAGCCCCTGTGCTGGAGATTCCCTGCCTGTAGAGCAAACCTTCAAACCTTTCTGGTCAGGACAGGTCAACAGACAGCCAGTTCAGATGAATAGGGGAGCCTGAACTAACACAACAGCATGACAGAATTTGAACTGAGTCGAGAAAATTGTAATCCCACTAGACATAGGAATGACTCTTGGCTCCTAGGATAGAATTACTATTTCCAAGGACCTTTTTTTGATTCCTCTGTCTGGACGACTGAGAAGTTTAGAGGGAAATTGTGGGTTGTCCTCACTACTTATTTCTGAGAAGCTCAAGTGATGCTCATATACTTCTGAAGCCATGTTGTACAGTATGGCTGCATGTCCACCTACAAGTGCCTGCAGTGAAATTTATGTAATACCAACTGAAAGGGGGATTGGTGTTGGAAAATGTCAATTGAGTCAACTCTCAAACTTTTTAAGAACAGTTTACACAAGTATTCCAGCTCTTGGCCGTGATTTTTTTAATACATTAGAGCTTGCTTCTTAAAAAACCATATGAAAATCACTCATAGCAGTATGATTTTTTATGTGAATAATCAGTGCTACACAGTTTGGAATTCAGTTCCCTGGAAATATTTCAGGCCTCTGGTTCCTAAGATTAACTTATAACTGGTTAAAGATTTAAATTCTTCTGCCTTTCCCACTGTATGTGAAATTGAAGATACGTATGTATTTATTTTGGTTGAATCAAACTAAGTTGTTATTTAAGTTGGCAAATACTTTTTTAAAACTTCTACTTATTCACAAATAAGTAGAAATGGTATAGCTCCACCCTTCCAAAATCCTTGCTTACACTGAAATTAAGAGCCTAAAGATTCTGGAAATATAAGGGATTTAATAAACCCATTCATGTATCCTTAGTCATAAAGACCATTACGATTTGCACTTAAGTATTTCTTTCAGAGAAGTCATGACTTCTTTATAGAAGCTGAACAGCTATCAGTTCCCGCAGCACAGGTAAGGTTTGTGTTATTCTTTGCAGACTTCTATAAGTAGAAATTTTCTTCTATTCTACCTTATCAGCCTATAGCACTCAACTATTCCCATCAGTGTGCATGTATGTATGTAAAAATGCATACATATGAAAATACATGAAGAACAGAATATGCAATAGAACTACAAAATGGAAAAAAAAAGAAGTGTGAAAACTTGAAATATTTCCTGTTGTTAGTCAGGATCAGCTGAACTGTTATTATCCCTGGCAGAAGTTTTCCTAACTTTTTCTTACACTAGTTGCTACACCACAGAATTTTGGAATAACAAACACAATCAAAATGTATTCATCAAAATCCAGCAGAGCTGGATCATCAATGGATTTCTTCCATGCAGACAACAAGGGCCCACACTCACTTTTGGGAGCACTGAAAGGCTCATTTACAGTCACCTGGAAGATGTTTGGTGGGGAGAGGTTAACAGGACCAGGAATCCCTCCTTAGTGGGAGCATGGAGGAGAAGGTAACTTTGCAGAAATCAGGCTTGTCTCTGTGGGATCCTATCCATGTGGGGTGTAGATTTTTTAAAAATTTCTTAAGGAAATTACAGTGTCTGGCTTTTAACTGTGATTGCCTCAACTCCTAGAGAGGACAGAAGGCTGATGGATCTGGAGATTTTATGAGACCAGAAACTGGGCAGAGAAGAGCCAAGGCCGGTACAATTCAGTCATTACCCAGTCCCCGAGAGAGCAGCAATCAGCGGCTAGGCATCTCCTGTGTAGCACTGCACCAGCCCAACTAGCATGTGCTGCCATTTAGCCAGCCAAGCAGGTGTAGGAGATGTAGCAAGGATTTGGGAAGAGTGTGAGGACTAAGGGAGGTTAGGGGTTTTGGTATACAAGACAGGCTTTATTACTTTTGCAGCTGAGGGAATAACCTGCTCAGCTACAGGAGCTGTGATCAAGCAGACATGGAATTGTTGAACCCACAAAAGGAGAAGGGTGGCTTCTGAACCCTCCTCGCTATGACGGGGTTTCAGTCCACTGCTCCAGTTTCTCAGAAGTGAGAGCCACAAGTTAGTCTGCAACCTGGCACAGAGCCACATTTCTGCTGAAACCGTACGACTACGCGGAAAAGGAATGTAAGATTTATGGGGCCAGCAAGGGAGACTAAGCAAATGGGAGTCTGAGTCTGTAGCCCAGAGATGAGGACACTTCCCTAAGAATTGCATCCTTGCAACACTGAGACCACACAGTCAAAATAACAAATATGTGAACAGTGCCAATTACAAACAAATTTAACAACGCAACAGAGCTTGTGGTTTGATATTTTTTTGGTTTTGTTTGGAGTATTTTTATTTTTTATTTCTCCACCTATCTGTTTTACAAGGAGGGATGGGGCTTATTCCTCTGAATAAACCTTCCCTTCCCCAGCTGCAGAGAAGGGGCCAAAAGGCAGAGACATCTGAACACTGTAGCTCAGATACATGTGTTATTACATTGCAACACTCACGATTATTATCACAGGGGCCATAAAATGGGGCTCTTTTCAAGACTCCTTCAGTTTCCACAAACAGCTGCTGCCAGCTGAGGAATTTGGGCTGAGCTACATGTAATTCCCAACCGTGATCATCAGCAGCTGCTCTCCCAGCGGAGGCAGCCTCTCCAGCAGCTGCCTTCGCAGGCTGCTGTGGGCTCTCCCTTGCTCCCCGTCGAGCTCTGCCACATCCCACTGACAGGCAGCAACCCTCCCCAGGGGGCAAATGCCCTTAGTAATGCCCTGAGTGGACTCTGGGATGAATGAGGCAAATGGCAAGTTTACAGGGTCAGGATAGTTGGTCATGGAAAACAACAGGAGTCAAGGACTGCTTTCTGGAAGAGTGGCGAGTTGCTTAACACAGCTTTGAATGCTTTGACTTAGAAAAGTTCACTGACACTTTCCCAGGCTATGTACTTCAGTCTTTACTGGAAATTTGTTCTCTATTGTGTGGGATTTGCAAAAATGAGTAATTTCAATATTTGTGTCCTACCATCCATAAAATAAGAAATAATTGTTTTCCTTTACAGAGAAGTATCTACAGCCTCCTTCTCTCTCCCACTTTCAAAGTAAAAGTTTGTTCTCTACCTTCCTCTTGCTTGCTATGAAATCAACAGTAATATTTTTTTAAAAGCCTGAAAAATTAAAGAATTCTTTATCTTAAGCAATTTTTCTAAGAGCTAAAAAAAAAGCAGTGCCTATTGGAATATAAGACTCTTAAAAGACGTCTCTTTAAAGGTTATCCACAACCATTTCTCAGACTTGTTTTTTGCTCTACAATCATAAAGGTCGTGTTCCACTAAGATCTATTTTGGACTTATTTTTATCACAGATTTTTATTTTTGTATACCTCTGACCCTTCCCGTAGGGAAAAAACAAGAAACTGAACTCCACCCCCTGCTGAGGTGGCCTCTCAGGAAGGTAGACCTACTGAGATTTTACTACACTGGGGTTTTTTCCCAGACATTTGCAACATTGCTTTCCAGAACAGTGAGGAACACAGAAAAATAGACACGAATTCACATGTTATAATCAAATGCACAATTCTCCATTCCAATAGTACTAAAAATTATAAAGGCGCTAGCAAAGGTTTAAAAATTAGTGCATTGCTATAACTGTTTTTTTCCATTTCCACCCACTCTGTGTAGTGAACACATATTACAAAGAATAATGGATATTGCAAGCTACAGATGTTATGAATTATTTTTCAGTGCTAGTCACATTTTTGGTACAGATAGATTCAGCCTCCTGGCTCCAAAAGCTAATATCTAAGAGTAATGATATATTCTTGAAACTAAAAAGCAAGCAACTACCATTTCTGTGTTCTTTCTAACTGACTTTTAATTTCAAAGATCTGGAAGGTATATGCCTTCTCAAGAAGCACAGAAGTATTTCAGAAAGGCAGAATAATTTTCTGAAATAATCATGAGACTTCAGGGACTAAGACATTAAGTAAAAAAAATCAAATATGAGTTTTCTGAACTCCTAGAATAACCAGCTTTACATTTCCCACTGTCATGGTTACAGACATAAAACATCCCATCAGAGAATAGCAACTGTCGTGTATGATTCACGTGATCTGCCAGCACCATGTGCATAATGGTTTAGTTAAAGTGGATGCAGTGCAGATGTACTATCTACGAGTACTCATGCATTAAGGTGAAACATTTATTTCTTACAAGTATTTACAGTAGTCAGAAGAGATCATTTCAATGATTCAGAAAAGTGAGCACTATCTAACAAATTACATTTTGAATTATCCTTTGGAGTAATATAATTTGAGGTTTGCCTGGTTCGTAGTTTAAGCAGCAGGCAACAGATACCAATTTAAGGGTAGCTCCCTCAATCTTTACTTTGGGATTTACCAAAATTAGCACTAACATAATGGAGTGGCCATAAAGAGTCGTTTGGGGGGTGGATCTTCTCTGGTTTCAAATAAACCTACCCCTTCCTGTTCTGACCACATGGTCATTGAACAGCCCTAGTTTTATTATGACCTGAGGGCAGAGATATGTTCCTGGTTATTTCGGGTACTTCTAAACATAACACGGCCATTTTTCATAAATGTTGTAGGATTGTTTTCAACCTACTTTCATGCAAGCAAACAATGGAAGGAGTTGCTGTGACTGTCTGGACATAGTGAATAACATTTAAATAAATGTTGAGAGAGGATTTCCTGACCAAAACAGGGAGTCTGCAGATCTGCTGGTTCCCTCTTTCTCCTAAAAGATGTTGTATATATCCTTGTAACTCTTAGATATTTTAGCTTTGTTACTTTTTTGTTTTGTTAGTCATTTAGTGACCTTCCCCAGGTCAGCTATCACTGTAACAGTCACCTCCTTCATTACAGAGGATGTAAACTCTCTGCCATAGAGAGGGAATAAAGAAGAGAAATTTTGCCCCCTAACCCTGAATAGTAATTTTTTCATTCAGTTATTATCTTAAGTTCCTCCTGTATCTGAAACGTTCTGTACATACCCTTTTCTAAGCATTTCTCTTATAGTTTCCCTTGAAAAAGCACGATTTTCCCTTCCATGTTCACACTATCCCTTCTTTTCTTGAAAGAGTTCCTATTGTGTCTGTCTTCACATCCTGGTCGTCTTCCATTGGTCTTCTCCTCTTTCATTTTTATTGCAGTATCTGCTCAGTATCTAGTATCTGCCTTTTTTTCTTTTCCGGGTTGCTGCTAATATACAGACTTTATTAGCACCATTCACCTTTCTTTTTGCATTCTTACTTTCCAGTGGTAAAGAATTAGTACAATCTTCCCAATCTGAAGGTGTAGAAATCAAAGCTAAAGACCTAATTGAACTTATGGAAAAAAAATGGCATCGGAGCTGAATGATAACATAGCTTTTAATCCTGTTTGGCTAACTCACTCACTTCTTTGCTCCTACACCTCTTAGACAGAGATATGCAGCAATGAGTTTGCACCACTAAAAACACTCTTCTTCCATGTCACCCTAAAATATGAATTCTTTGAGAGCCTGTTTAGTTTCTGAGGCCCACACTGGAGTAGTAGAAGGGAAAACTTGCAGTTCAGCATAGAAACGGAGGTCATCCTAGGCTTTCACATTTTAGATGGTGCAGGAGGTACAGGCAGAAACTGGTTCTGGGATGACCTATTGCACATTACAAATTTCATCATCTATCTGATGATGTATTACAGAACCAGATTGTAACCCCATTTACACTTGCACTTGTTTTAAATGCTTTATTATTTCTGTAAATAATCTATCAATTTGTTGTTTTTCAACTAAATCTAAATTTGCTTCGAGATTTTGTGGGCAGAAAAGGTTTCTTTTTTTCACTGCTTTTTTAAATATGAGTACTTATTGCATTCCTTTTCTCATTGAAATTAAAACTGCAAGCATCCTCTCCATAATAGATCTTTATAGCAACTCAAAGCACTCCAAATAGAGCCCAGGAAACAAACACAAAAAAGGTAGTGGATGCTCTCCTGGGTGCCCTCTCACTTAAGAGCATGCATGCAGACAACAAACAAATTCTTTAAATACTGCTTTTCACCTTTTTCATTCCCTATTGACTGACTAAGAAGTCTGCAGTAGAGTTGCCCATATAGCAAATGTAACCCTGCTAACAACAAGGTCACTTGTTCAGAGCTGTTTGAGTCCCGTAATTGGTCCCATAAGTTGAAAATTACAACTCAATCCCCCCACCGCTCAAAAAATGCCCCATGCAAGCATAGTCCTTGGTGTTAAGGACCCTTTGTGTCTGTCTTTGCTTGCAGAGAAGCCAATTTATTGTTTTTAATACACAGGGAGGAGACCTAGGAATTCGAGTTCTATGTGAAGCAAAATACAGACCAGTGCGTCCAAAGCTAATAAGGAAGGGACACTCTCAAATCTGTGTTAGAGAGAGGTGTTTTGAAAATCTGCTTAAAACTAGAATCTGTTCTAAGTACCATGGCAACTGGACTCTGCAAGTGGTCTTCCTGAGTAGCTGGGGGCTAGTATAGGTGGTTCCTCTCTGTTATCATTAGTGACTCCGCACAGAACCTAGGTCTCCCTGTTGGCAGTGGATTCTCAGTGAACATTGGGAAGGAGCCTTTGGACTCTTTAGCTCTTCCTAAGACTTGGCCGGGAATCTTTCGCAGTTCAATAACACAGGCTTTATGTTGTGAAAACATGTATAGTTTTTTAAATAATACATATACTATAGACATCCATAACACTAGTAGGTACCAGCAGTAGTTATTTAGTATGTTTTAAGCACTGTAATCACCTGCTATGACATAATAATTGACTCACATTTTACTAGCTATCAACTAATTATTTGTGCATTAGGAAATTTTAGAAATAAACCCTTGTCACAGTGCAAACCAGAAAACAGTCACTTCTTGTATCACCTGGACTTGGCAGTTAGGATTTCTTTTCCTGCCACTAAGCTTTCTCAAATGGCATTTCCTAGGCTGAAGCAAGCAAACTAATCAAAGAAAAAAAGAAAAAAATAGAAAGAAAGCTCACAGAGTTGGTAACTGTTACCTTGGAGCAAGCAGCTAGTAAAGAAGGGATGTATTTAGAGTGGTTTAATTTTCACCTAGGATAATGTTTATCAACTGGAACTGGAACATCAGCAATTCAGGTTGCAATAGAACATGGCCTGTCCTTTACTGTTACACTGGCAAAAGCGAAGGACTTTTTGTTAATATAAAGCAGTCTACATCCAGGCCAATACATTTTTTTTTCTTGACAGCTTTTCAAGAGCGTTTTGTAATTACTGGGTTCTTGACTTAATAATTTTTCAGGATGTACTGAGTACAGGGCTTTAATTGATGCTTTCTTTAACTTCCAAGGCATCCCAAAAATTGTATCTAAGCATAACATATACAAAAATTTTAATAATCCTTGGCAAATTTATTACAAAATAGTGCTGGTAACCCAAGTTTATTTTACCCATGCTTTAATTTTATCACACATAACTTAATTAATCTGAAAGTAAATCATATAGCCTCCAGTGGTCATTGAGGCCCTGTGTTGGCAGTTTAATTTTCCAAGAATCCTTTCTGTCACTAACATCCACCTTAGATGAGGATGAACTGCCCCATGGGGTGGCTGCCTGACTCTCCCCATGGCTGTGAAAGGAGCCCAGGTGACTCTTAGATAGCTAACATCACCTGAGATCACTCCTAGTCATGGATAATACCTGTAATACTTCATACAGATCATCCAGTCTGATCTCCATCATGTTAGAGTAATGTAGTTCAGCCGGTTAGCATGTGGAAAGCCAGATGACTTGTGTTTAATTACAGCGCTACTTATATTTGGCTAAATAATGTTGTCCAAAAAGGCATCTAGTCCTTAGTTTTAAGCCAGGGTATTGTGATGCAGAGGCTACTCTCAGTATAAATGACAATATACTTTCCCAGATTTCATGGTTCCATTCTTATTAATATTTTTGTTAAATGATCCAGTTCCATGGAGTCAGGGGATTTCATAAGGGTCTCAGCTTTTATCAAACATAAAAGGAATGTCTTTATTCCTTATATTTAGAAGGAAAAAATGCATAAAATATGCAATAACTTGTCCTAAGGGCTCAGCAATTACAATGTAAATTAACAAAGTCTTTTTTATTTAAAAATTACATTTGTTAATGTCTAGCTTTTTAAGGATCCATGCTTTCTCTTATTACACCTTTATAAACCTGTAAGATTTTGAGCTAAATATATAGCTTTAAAAGTTATGTTTTTGAAAGATTGGTAAACATTCAAATAATGGCAGGGATTCTAAAACTAAGTACACAATAGTAAGTAATCCTATCTGTTTTCTTGAACTCATGTAATGTCTGAGACTGATCACCAATGAGATATGCATTATTTTTCTTAAAAAAATATTTTATTTGACAACAGAAGTTCAAATCACAGTATATCCCAAATGAGATAATTTCCTTTATAATGAGAGATGAAGTTCACAAATAGAGTCATGATCCAAAAATGGGTGTTCAGGTGTTTCTGGAAGATTTTATACAATGAGATAAATCATCTTTTGTCAACAATTAAATTAGCTGCTGTCACATTACCACGGTTCAAGTGTTGAGGAACCATCAGTTAATGCAGTTTAGACACAGTATGTGTTCAGATAAACTGCCTCATGTTACCAGATCCCTGGAATAATGCTTTACGTATCTGTGAGCTTTTCACCCACTGATCTCAAAGTGATTTTCAAACACACACTCCAACACTCATGCTGAGCTTTAATATACCCTCCTTTACTTTACAGCTGGAGAAACCATGCATTTCTGAGCTGTGAGTAAAATTCCAATTTAAGCTGTAATACTGCTTGAACTTTGATTACTGACATTCATCTCTCACACACTTTTTGGAGACCACAAAACCTCCATGGATGCTCAAGGCAAGAGTGCTGGAGGGACCCCCCTACGTCCTGTGAAGCCTCCAAGGAAGGCGATCTCATTGCATCCTGCAGAACACAGACACTGCTCACTTTGTAAGGGGCTGACAGACTTATCTGAAGGTGAAATAAAGCTCTGACCACCACCTCTGAATGCGCTTATGGAGCATTTTGCATCCGCTGCAGGACTGAGTAATCACACATGCGTCCTCCTGCCTACCAGGGCACTCTGGGAAGAACCTTTTCCTGAGACTCCCTTTGGGAGGATGAGACTTTAAACGGAACGGTTAATCCTTGCTAGGGCTTTTATGAGGTATGTTTGCCTGGCCAACTGACTGCATATCTTCCCTGTATTACTTTAGAACATGAAAACCTGCCTCTGACCAGCTACATCAGCTACTCCCCACCTGTAATATGTGCTAATAAAGAAGATGTTTGTGATTTCTGTGGAAAATCTGGCTATAGCAGAGTAATGCCTTATGCTGAGGCATGATTAAAAAGTGAACCTGTGGCTCCCTTTTAGCAACAGGAGGCAGATTCAGAAAAGGCAGAGCTTTTATAAAGATACCGTGGTGGCCTTCCTTGATGAGATACTTGAGCCTGCTGCACAAAGGTAATATATCTCATATAAGGTAGGCACGTGGGGCTCTGCTCTCGATCTGTCAGTAACCGCAGCTCAGAAAGAATTCTTCTTCAGGGTGTGAGAAGACAGCGCTCTCCTTCCTGCTAACTCAGCTCTTGGCTTGGAGGCAAAATAAATTAATTTGGAGGTATGTGCTTAGGAAGATGTGACTGAAGCTTAAAAGTACAGGAATGCAAAAATTCAGCTGACAAGAGTGTAATTGGACCACTGTGCATTTTTTTCACTGTTTTTACTGAATTTGGATTATTTTTTTATTATTATTCCCATCCAGTGACCATTAGACAAGGGGCAAACATGATCTCTGGAACCTGGATGTGATAGTTCTCCTGTGGTTTATTCACATAACTGTGTCATATAGCTGGCTTTTCCTTATGAAACAAGAGTTTAAAAATAACAAATGCCCCCTTGGGAAAAAAAAAAAAGCATGCTGAAGAAGAGGAGACTTCTCCATAAGTAGCCCACATTAGTGTCCTCCCACTGCTTTGCTCTGACATGCCCTCTGTACCCAGGGGCTCATGGCTGCCAAGAGCCCTCCTTCCATGCCAGAGACTGAGTGGAAGGAAGGATCCTGATCCAGATTTCAACTTTCCTTTGTGGGACTTAATATAGTAAGCTCTTAATGTATCCCTGGGAGGAGTCTTGTTACTGCCTGCAGTTTTTCTTCAATTAGTGCTCGTGGGACTAGATGACTAAATTTGATAATGTGAGGGGAGGGAGGTAGCTAATTTGGTTGGGTCAGAAAGCCCGGAGCTGAAGGGTGAGGCGGGCCAGGAGACATGGTTTGCAGGGAGGTAGAACTGTCATTTCTGGTTTCATGGCTCCTGCCTGCACGTTGCCTTCCTGATTGCTGTGCCCCAAGCACCCTTCATCCCACAGCCCAGGAGCATGGTTGGTCATCCTGGTAGGACCTCCACAGTTTGCAACAAAATTTTGAGCTCTTGGAGCCAGCTCTCAGCTTTCCTCAAGTCAGTAGGTAAATCTGACCTTATCTGAATATGAGTGATACAGAAACAGATTCAAGGCTAGAAGAGAGGAGAGCGGAGGGCAGATTTGCCTTTGAGCAGGCAGCACACACAGCTGTCCTGTGGTTGCTCACAGGGGCAGCCATGGGACCTGCGCCCTGGTGAGCCTCCCACTTGGGCCATGACCCATCAGGGGCTGGACATCAGGATGGACTTAATGCCAAGGCTGAGGAACTCAGAATGATTATTACTTCCTTGAGCTCTGCCAGGGAAATATTATTTATTTTTCAGGGCTGCTTATTTTAAGCCCAGGAAGATCTCTTTTCCTTCATGCCCAGAGGCTGGATGTTCTCAGCTCAGCTGCGCCAAAAACACAATCTTTTCATTGCAGTATCTGCAGCATGTGGGTTTAAACCAAGCTCAAAATATATCTCTTTCTTATCACCCCTCTCAAAATTATCTGGGAAACAGATAACGGGATACAGACCTGGGGCCTTAATTGCTGTATTTCTGAGTCTCCTTGTCAGTATGGGACCCTATTAACCCAGAAGCATCTATAGGGAGTAGACTGTAGTGCAGCCCTTTGGAAACCATGTGTGTGAAGGAGAGCTGAACGAACGTGGGAGCAAGTACAGCAACAAAGGGTCCCTGTGTGAATATCTCTACTTTTTTACCAAGTGAAAGCTCCTTACGTTCTGCAGAATTGAAGCAGACTGGGGACAAGTTCCCAAAATAACTTAAATTCCATCAGCATTAGCCAGTGTAACAACAATAAAACCTAAGACCTTCATGGCATGTGGGGCAACCTCCTCTCCACTCCCCACCCCATGTTTGCTACTATCTGGCGCCTAAATGGTAAAAAAGAGAAAAGGTCTTTCAACAGGGACAGTACTGTGAAAACTTTATGAATGCATGGCTAGGTTAGTCCATGCTCATTTGTGCAACTTGGCTTGCATTATTCACTGGGTCTTTGCCAAACGTATCTGTTGCATAATTATGTGGCTTGCTTTAATAAACTCACAGAAGTTTCTAGGGATGTAACTAATGTTTCCCCCTTCTTTTTGTAATTATACAACACCCACCACAATGAGACCCAGGTCCTAATTGGTGAATATGTGCCATGGTTTACAGCAATTTTCAAGCCAATGCTATAACATCGGAAAATAGTGAGCAAAACCAGCTTTAATTGATTTTCTGCACTGCATAGTGACTTAGACTGAATAATACTGGCTTAAGCCAAGAGCAGTCTCACTGAAGTCAACTTCAGTACTTGAGATTTCTGCATGGGGAAGTCAAATACAGTGGTGGCAGGCATGGCTTCACATCCTGCTGGTCTGATAGTGCAGACAAGCCCTTGTAAGTAAGGGAGTAAGGGGAGTTTGTGAGAAAGTTTCTCATGGTTTCAGCTTGACCAGTGTCTAAGAAGGATATTGAATGAGGAGGTCCAAAATGTGTTCATTGTTTTGGAGTATTTCCAAGTTCTTTCCTCCAAATGACTGGTTCCAGCATATATGAATCAGGTTTGGTTATTCCATGCTCATGTATTCCAATGGAAATGGGATGATTTTTATGTTGAGGTACTAGACAGTATGATTAAGGGTGTTGGAGCTTGGACCATGCAATTTAGAACTTTTTAAAATGTTTCCATCCCCACATCTGACCTCACTGAATTTATTTAACATACATTTGAATGAATAGCCTTGAAAAGTTGTTCTGTCTGCAGCAGAAATCTGTGGTATTTCAAAGAACAAATGAAAGGTACATACAGAAAACCTACATTTAAAAAATCAAACATTCTGCATGGTCACAAATGTCCATCTTGTCAGGGCTTTATGACCTACTTGATACAGTACATTCTAGTTAACAGTAGCTGTAGCATATTTCTTTGACAAAACCCCAGTTATAAAGTGACAGTGCATAGCACCCTCACCATCTCAGCTGCAAACCTGTCGCTAGAATGTAAGTATATAATCTGTGAAGACACTCTTGGGCTTACCTAGGTCAGAGCACTGCACCACACGGAGATGGCACTGGCAGCGGAAGGGGCACACTGGCCCAAATCCAGATATGACAGGATCATCCGTTGGAGGCATATCAGCCGACCCTTCATCCTCCAGCATAAAGTCAAAGAGGCCCTGCTGGTGGAACGGCTTGGCCAAGCATGCTGGCAGCAGTAGGATGAAGAGAAGAGCCAACCTCATGGCTTAGTTCATCGACTCCGGGCAGAACCTAGGGATCAAAGCGGGAGATTTACAACAGAAGTAGCAGTTTCCCATAGTTGCACAGTTCCTGCTGAAGGAGGTCCAGCATATCCACCAATTGCGTAACTGTTCCTTTCAATAAATGAAAACTGAATTGTGAAAATAGGACAGTTATGAGATAGGAGTCTGGTAAGTGCTTGTCAATAGGCTGCCTTTTTTTTTTTTTTTTTACAGAGCAGTTTAAAGGCAACTGTAAACACATCTGTTTGCAGATTTAGAGTAATATTTATTAGGAACAGGCAGCACTGTCAACTTTGTTATGCAAAACAGTCAAAACAATAGGCCACATTTTCCATGTGTCTGTTTTCTGCCAACGTAACAGTCTATTTTATTTCATTAGCATTTGTTTCATAGCAATGAGTTTGTCTCCTGGGGACAAACCTGAGGTTCCCAAACTCACTGTAATGCAGTATTTCATGTCTTAAGAAATATTTTTTTAAAGTGCCAGTTTGCTGTGTGTTTTAAATTATAGCCTAGTAAAACTGACTGAGAAAGAGTGGGATCTAGTGACAGGGTGGAGAGAGAGGGGAAGATCTTTAGTTGTTTAAATGAGCTATACTTCTTTCCTAGTTTAAATGAGCTGTACTTCTTTCCTAGTTTAAACAGCACAATAAAATGGAATACAATGTTGTCTTATATTGGATTCTCTCAGCTTGCTTTCCAGATTTTTGGCTAGGGGATTTTATGATATAAACAATGCACCCTGAAAATTCTCTGCCTTGCACTGCATAAGCATTGGAATTGATGCTTGTAGTATTGTCAGCACACTTTCTAATGGGCCTTCAGGGCCTCATTCTGCAGATTTTCATGTTCAGGAGCAACTTTACACAAGTATGTATTGCCATAGATATTAACAAGGAAAACTGCTTAAATACCTGTTCTTGGGACCTAGGCCTAAATGCATTTCAACACACTGTATGTTGTGCTACCTGTGTTGTTGTGCACTAAGGAGAAATTACAAAATATCTGTTTACATGTTTTTTATTAAGGCTGTATAGATCAGTTAATTTTCTGAAAATTATTCTCTTTTACTATTTGTTTTATATAAGGATGACTATCTTTTACAAACCTTTGTGTGTCTAAAAACTGCCCGCAAAAAAAAATATGAAGAAAGCTGCCTTCAAGTTGCCAAGTGATATAAAGGCAAACTTGTCATTTATTTAGGACCCTTTTCTTAAAATGGATGGCATATTCTTGAATACAGTGTTGCTCTTTGTAATGAAACCAAAAAAGTTCACTTGCTTCTTCAGGTCAATAACTTCTGAAATGCCTTGTCTGGGCACTAGTTGGGATTAATTTTTTCTAGCAGAAATTATCTAACAGTTAGGGGTGTGGTATAGCATTTCTCAGCTCCATATTGACTAATGGAAAGATAAAAAAATGGGGAAGAGACAGAGGAGAAGGACTGCCTCCCTCTCTACATTGACATATGGAACCTACCAGGTAGATGACTAACATGGTCAGCTGATCTTAGGAGAGACTGGTACATTCTAGAATAACACATCCAGGTACTCTAACAGGAGTGGTTAGTAAAAAAAAAAAAAAAAAAAAAAAAGTTAAATAAATAAAAAGCACAGGCCTGGAATTAGAAACAATCTATATTGTGCCTGGGTTCAATTTCCTTCATTAATTTCTACCTACAGATGCCAATATGCAATCCTGCAGAAACCTTTAGGGCTCAGTATTAAGAAGATGATAAGGTTACCTTATAAAACATGCTAGTGTCATATAAAATAGCGTCGTATAAAATAAGACACATGGAGTAAAGCACCGTTTCTGTTGCTTCTTTAAGAGACATAGTTGGTTTCTTAGTTGGACCTGAAAGCACTTTCTTTTCCTGGTGCAGCCATATTACCTACTGCATGCATTGAGGGGTTTAGCAGATGCCAATGTCAACTAGAGGGTCAGAGCACTTTAGCATGTCTTATTAGCCCAACTCAGTGCTCTGCAAACTTGTGCCATGTAGCAGGGGCAGGCTGTGTCCCCATGTGGGCCATCCTCCTGAGCTCCCTCCTGCCCTGGCCCCCCACCAACACTGGGGCTGGGTCCCTTCCCCGGTAACATCCCCAGGATGCACAAAGAGTACACATGGACAAGTAAGGATGTCACAGCATAGTGATGTTAATACATGGTAGTGAGTTCTTACCACAGCTTAAACTAAAAAAAGTTTTTTGCAATAATCATTATTACATATGGATTATTGTAATACAACAATGTAATTTATTAATAGTCTGAAACAGGAAGACAAATTTGCTATATCATCACCGTCCATCGTAATAAGCTGTCTTGTGAAAATTATCAATAAAACATTGCCCCAGTACAAATTATTTTTCAGAATATACATTAACATTAATAAACATTGAAAATGTTGCACCGCAACCCTGGCACAGCACTGGAAATCAGTACTTTTTAAAGAGTTTCCCCAGCTCTTTTCTTTGTATTCATATATTTTTTAAATATTTTAAAATATTTAAAACTGCTTGTATTCCCTCCCCGGCTCACTGCTGAAGCATAGTCCATCCCAAGATTTCACAATCAGGATCTTATCCTGGAGTTAAATTACTACCTCTCAAAAAACCCCAAAACCAATACAAAGGCACTTTGGAAGTGTCTTCACACTTTACTTCTTGTTTATTAATATTGATGACTTCACTTATCTCAGTTAAACCCTGTAGTAGGCCTTTTCCTTTGGTCTCTGTTTTGTCAAAACTATAATGAAATCAGTAAGAGCTGTGTATAAGGGAAAACTGTAGGACAACAAAGGATATCAAGGATCTAATCTGAGGACACCGCAGAGAAAATAGCACACACAAGCTACATATTAATCAGGAAATAGGGATAGATATGTGTCTGCATATCTTTATTCGTATACGTGTTCGTACTGCAGGCACACACATCTGTTCCTATTGTTTGCATGTGTAAATGAACATAAACAGTTAGAGAAAAAAAAATATATACAAAACTGTACTAGTAAGAAATGTTTACATTTCACTTAACAAAAAAATAGAGAGGGGAAAAAAATCTGAATTCTTAAAGGTCTGTGAAACAATATTTATGTCTGCAGGACATGACTGTTTAAATTTGTTTTAATTATGTGTTTACAACGAGGAAGACTTTTCCACAAACAGAGGAAACTATACCATAGACTTGGCCACATTTCAGTTTAAAATACCACTGGAAATGTGCTTCATCAGTTCACGTCACCACTGTATTGGTGGTCTTCTTGTCAGTTTACCTTAATATTAAGCTTTAAATATTAGTTCACTTACTGTCAGAAATCTCTCAAAATGCCACAAAAGACATGTTAAACAATACGTGCAGTTTCCAAAAAAATCCCCTACATTATATATTTTAGCCAGTTTGTGTAATAGAGTCTAGATGTGCAAACACAGAAGTTGGAAGTTTTAAAGAGATTCAAACTCTGTTAACAGGAGTTTAAACTCCAGGAATTTTCTTTTCTGCTATTTCATTCATAGGAACCTTCTTTAAATGCGAGTCCCTTGTTTGTACACTGTAACACAGCACATTCTAACATTACAAAGGCACACACTGAACCCGTTTAACTGACTACTACTTATTTTTTTCTCTGAAATTGAAATTATATTCATTAATGTTTGGAATACATATGAAGAAATCCGAATGAAAAAGAAATCACAGAGTGCAGTTTAAAACAGAAATGTAAGAACTCACGCATTTTTTACACTCACTCCATCACCGATTCTAAACACTGGATTGCTAACAGAGAATATACTGCTGCAAAAGTTTACAGTAAGGAAAAAGAAAGGACTATAGTTGTGCTTATACAAATCAAAACAAGAGACAGAACAGTCAAATAAACAGTAGGAAATCTGCACAGTCCCTGAGAATGCATTCTTATGTTCACAAGAAACAAAAGTGCTGGATACAAAACTTAACATTGCTAGACATTTAGTAGGATTTTTTTCCTTGCTTCTCTTAAAATTCAACTAGTTCTTGCCGTAGACTTGCCTGAAGTTTTATTAGTGCAGCATAGTTCAGGAGAATTACTGAAAACCGTACCTTTTAATCCAGGGATTTGCAACAGGAGCTCTCAAAGCTGAGATGTAATTAAACTAAATATTCAACCCAGGCAAGAGGCTTTGCAGGTGTGGAAAGGAGGAGGGGGTAAGTTCAGCTCAGTGACTGTCACTTGGTGGAAAACCCTCCTGCTTCTATTCCATAGCACAGTTAAAAAATAAGGTTTCTCTCAATGAACACAATCCAGGCTGACACCCACATTAGATCATATGGTAATGATATGTCTCCTGTATTGTAGCCAGAAACTTTATCAGCTCTTTTGCTTTCTTTTCCTCCTTTTGCTTTTTCATTTGCTTTTATTTCTTTTTCATATGTTTAGAATCCCAAACTACTTGTACACTATAAGACAGATGCTTAGCTGTAATTCTTCTTACTTACTTTATTTATGTCCCTACAACATATATTTAGGAAAGTTTTCTTGGTTTTAACTATGTTTTTTTTTCTGACTCAATACTGAGAAAAATTTTTGGCTGTTCCTCTTGTTTATAGTATTTGTAATTCAAGGAAATGATATAAAATTAATCTTGGAGTTAGTCAAAGTGGAGATTTATATCAGAAAAAAAGGGTAGCTTTAGGTAAAACTATTTAAACAGATATCAACCTGCCTTTGCTTATGCTATAATCACTGTCAAACCAAGCAGTTTGTAGTGTAATATACTATTATCCTGTCTAATAATAGAGTTTTTATGTATTTCTTCAAACTACAGCATGTTTTTGATATATATGAAAATCATGTTTTCATTAGTAGAACAATTCTAACATTTGTGGTTAGAACTGCTTTATATAAACTTTGCTTTTTTTTTCCCACTTTCTCACCAGGACAGCAAAGCAGAGGGGAAAATAGATTTAACTGGTTTTTTGGGGTGGGTGGGATTTTTTTGATTTTTGGGTTGGTTTTTTGTGTTGGTTTTTTTTTTTTTTTTTTTTTAGAGACTGTGGAGATTTTTTAAAGCATGAAAGGAAAAATGTATCTGACTCATTCAGAGTTGTATTTTATTTTAGTAATTTCTGTTTTGATGCAAATATCAATGGAAGCTAAACTGCAGTGTCTCTATTTCTGTGCAATTTTAAAAGTCTAACAAGCTGAAAGGAGAGCAAATACAATAATTACTATTTATTTAGTAATCCAAACACATTGTGAACATGTGTAGCTTCCCTGTGCTGTTAGCTGTCCTATCTAAATACTAGAGGCTTGTGTCTCTGTGTTTTGGCTTGTATCCTTTTATTTCTGCCCCTAGGCTAAGACCAGGTGCAAATCTGGAATTAAAGCCTGTAAAATGTGTAATGATGTTTAAAAGAAGACTGAATTTTTAGAAACACAATAAACTCTTGAAATTTTAGCTATTCTCTTCATTTAATTTCAAGAAGAGCCATTAAAACAGCTCTTATAATTGTTCTTCTTTGGTGGAAGAAAACATGGTAGAATAATTGACTGTTAATTTTGGTCAGTGTAGCACAGAGGTGTAATCAGACATTTTACATTACAGCTTCTTTATCTAGTTCACTCTAAAAGTTAAGGATCATTTATTCACGCCTAGTCCTTGAGTTAACTTCTTTCCCCTGTCTCTCCACTGGATTCAAGACTGCTAATGATTTCTGTTGTGACATTTTTCTACATATGATTAGTGGTGTTCCAAGCTTTCATACTTACAACAAAGCCTTATCTTTGTCCAGAAGTGTCGCCATGAGGCTTGCTGAAATCTTGGCTGCATCTTAGTAATGTCAGTTATTTGAACCTTGGTCACCAGCTGCATCTGGTGTTTAAAAACATTTCAAAGCAAGATTTGATGAGGAACAGGTCAGGGTGAACTTCTTGTCAGTTTGCTTCACAAAACCCATTCATATCCTTTCCCAGTAAAATTGTAATACATTTGTTCTGATATCAGTTATGGGGTTGAAAGGTGTTATAATTTAATAGCTTAGTCATCTCTTCAGAGGAACAGGAGGGAATGGACAGCCACCTCTCCTTCTTTTTTTGCCTTAGGCATTAGGGAGAGTCAAAAAAACATGAAGATCAAGGTGGGAACAGGTGGAGAACAAGGTGCCTGCTGGGTAGACTGGAGGCTCCCAGTCTACCTGCAGAGGAACTGCTGCCCATAGAAGGAGAATTTTCCTACTTTTTCTGTAATAAAGTCCATCCCAAGAAGCTCCAAGGGGGAAAAGATGTTACCACCTTTAGGAATTATGAAAACACTCATGCTGCCTGTTGATACGCAGAGGTGGAAGGGGTATGTGTTCAGCATCCAAGCCCTCCTGAAATGTACAGTGAACTATGTGGAGGACTGAGCAACTGAATGGGAGAGGTCTTATGACATTGAATATTGGTGCAGTACCCTATTAATTGTTTTCAGTCACTTGTATGCTTTTATGGGAATGTGGGATACTTTCTAATATAAGTATTCCTTTAACTCCACTCTTTGCCCCCTGCTATGTCACTCAGAAAATAAACAACTTTTTCAAAAGTACCACATAAACAATATTAAGTCATTATGTAATTTTAAGGCCCATGACCATACACAGGGCCTAACATGGATAAACTCTCTTTCTCAGTCTGGCCTACTTTGAGTACAGCAAAATCAATATTAAAAAATCATTATTAGAACAATCTTGGTTTCTATATGATTTTATTACTCCAATTTAATGAACTTATAGGGTTACATGCTGCTCCAAATACCGATTCCCAGAAAGTTACAGGCAACTGCATGTTAATGTTATTTATATAACAGTCTTTTTATTAAATTTTGATGGATAGCATCTGCTTCATTTGCTCACAGATCATTTTGTGGACCTTTCAAAGGGCAGTGGTGGGAGAGAAGACGGGAAGCCTGCCTGCTGTTGACTTCTCTGCCTGAGTCCAGTGGAAGTCTCTGCAGGAAGGAGATGAGCAGCTGCCCTGCAAGGAGCAAACAAACCCTGGGGGAAGAGCTCCTGGAGCGCAGGGCTGGGCTGGGCTGGGAGAGAGGCATGTCCAGCCCGCATCCAGCGCTGCCAGCACAGGTTGCAGACTCTTCAGAAGAACAGGGAGCCGACACAATCTGACCCTGGGGGTGGAAAGAAAAGGGTTTTTTTAAGGAGCCTGGGTTAATAAAAAGGTAGCATTTATTGCAATCCAGAATGTTACTGGAATAAAACCAAAGCAGGAGGACAGGATCTGTCCTGCAGGAACATGGTGGCCCAGAGATTCAGGTTCTGCCTCATTCTAAGTTTCCACTACAGAAAAAGGCATTCTTCTTGGGCTGCCTTCTAATAGTTCCCAGCTTTGATGATCAAAGACTGGTTAGTGTTATTGTGGTTGTGGTAAGGAATAAGGGCAGGCAAATCTGCCTCAAAATCCTCATGAATCAGCTAGGTAAGTGCCAATCCCCATCAGGAGGGGATGAAACCAGACCCAATGTTTGGCTGCCTCTCAGGGGCCTTCTCCACCTCCTCTATATCTCATGCCCGGGATTTACTAGCTCCCTAGCATAGCATCCTCCACATTCTCTAATATACTACTGCCTGTCTCTCCTCCCCTGTCTACAATATGTATAATAATTTCTTCTAATCACTTGTCGTAAACTGTTATTTACGATAGCAATGGAGTTCCTCTACTAAAAATGTGAGTAAATATTGACCCAAGCTTAGTAAACATTGATCCAGGTAAATATTGACCCAGGAACAGCCTGACAAGGTAGCTAAAGAGACAGAAATGTAATTTCTGGATATTCTGAGTATCAAAGTTTCCTTCAGTGCTCTGTAACCTCAGAAATTATAGTCCTGAACTTCTTGATATTTCTACAGATCAAAAGGACCAACGTATCAGACTTTGGACATGTGCTACCAGTAGCATTATTTTTATATGGCTGTGAAAACACTACTTGTAGAACTGTTTGAACAAAATGCAACCAAATGCAACTTCAAAAGAGAGACCTCCATTTGGAGGAATAGTCTCTTCCATCACCATCTGTCTTCCCTTCTCTCCCTTTCCCTCTCTGTAAGAGCATGTGCTGTGTACCCCTCATGGTCATCCCCCTTCTGTCTTCTGAAGGGAGTCTGTGTGATCTACAGGTCACTCTAGGAAACAAATTCAAATTGTCCTCAGCTGAAGTATCCAACATGTGATAGGTCCTTTAATTTGATCTCTTTTCTTTGGAAAGGCAAATCTGTTCGTGTGCTCAGCAATGGCTTTCCTTTCCACTGGCATTTCTGTTTCCTCCTCAATCAACTCATTTTGTCCAAGTGTATTCAGCAGCTGCAGGAGATAACCACATATCCATGTAGCCTTACTACTCACTATGATTTCAAAGTGGTGTTCCCCAGGGCTCAATATGAGGGCCAGTTCTGCTCCATGTCTTTATCAATGATCTGGATGAGGGGATTGAGTGCACTCTCAGTAAGTTTGATGACATCTAGTTGGGAAGGAGTGTTGATCTTCTTGAGGGTAGGAAGGCTCTACATAGGGATCTGGACAGGTTGGATCAGTGGGCTGAGGCCAATGGTATGAGGTTCAAAAGCCCAAGTGCCATGTCCTGCACCTGGATCACAACAACCCCATGCAATGTTACAGGCTAGGGGAAGAGTGGCTGGAGACCTGCCCCACAGAAAAGGATGTGGGGGTGTTAGTTGCAAGCTGGCTGAATATGAGCGAGCAGTGTGCCCACATGGCCAAAAAGACCAGTAGCATCCTGGCTTGTATCAGATAGTGTGGCCAGCAGGATGAGGGAAGTGATTGTCCCCCTGTACTCAGCACTGGTGAGACTGAACTTCGAATACTGTGTTCAGTTTTGAGCCCTTCATTGCAAGAAAGACATTGAGGTGCTGGTGCACAAAGAAGGGCAATGAAGCTGGTGAAGGGCCTAAAACACAAGCATTATGAGGAATGGCTGAGGGAACTGGGGTTGTTTAGCCTGGAGAAAAGGAGGCTGTGTGGAGACCTTATCGGTCTCTGCAACTACATGAAAGGAGGTTGTAATGAGGTTTGCGTCAGTCTCTTCTCCCAAGTAACAGGTGATAGGACAAGAGGAAATGGCCCCAAGTTATGCCAGGGGAAGTTTAGATGGGATATTTTGAAAAATTTCACCAAAAGGATTGTCAAGCATTGCAACAGGCTGCCCAGGGAAGTGGTTGAGTCACCATCCCTGAAGGTATTTAAAAGACATGTAGAGTCATAGAATCATGGAATCATTTTGGTTGGAAGAGGCCTTTAAGATTATTGAATCCAACCATTAACCTTGCACTGTTAACTTACCACCAAACCATGTCTCTCAGCACTACATCTACGTGTATTTTTTTTGTAGATGTAGTGCTGAAGTACACAGTTTGGTGGTGGCCTTGGCTGTGACAGGTTAATGGTTGGACTCAGTGATCTTAACGGTCTTTTCCAATGTATACTATTCTATGATTCTATGAAATGCTCTGAACTTAACTTCCACTCTTGAGGAGGAAGCCTGTCCTAACTATTCCTCACACTTTTGTAGTGTAGACGTACGTTTTGAGATCGCTGTTACCTCTCTCCCTCAAAAATGCAGTACATAGGTAAAACTACACTTTTTATAAGTCCTCCTAGCTCCTAGACATCCTAGAAACAAAGTGGGAGAAAACTAAAAGTGATCGTGGGCCAAAGACCCCAGAACCTCACTTTGACTTTACCTTTTCATCATTAATGAGTCATGAAGAAAACATATGCAAAAATATTTGCTATCATGCACACTGATATACTTCTGTCTTAGTACTCAGTTGCTCCATTTCCTGTATGTCAGTGATAGCATTACATTTTCTCCTGCCTGCCTTCTGTTCTAGTGTCAGCAGTCTCCTGCTCTCCTGAAAATCTCTTACATGAAGGAAAGACTGTGCTGGCAGATGCCCGTCACCAAAGTTATCAGGAGACCACAAGTCCCTATGGAAAAGACTTTCCCAGGAAAGAGTGTCACTCTGGGAGTGTGGTCCATGAAAGAGGGAATGATGACTGGAGAGGAGAGAGGACTAGTTTAGGTAAGAGGAGATGAAATTTCAAGTGAGCAGCTGTTTAATCAGATTTTGGGCTTGCTTTATCTTTTGCAGTATCTTGTGTTGGAATACAACCATTTTCAAGGTTCAGATGAAAAATCCAAACAGTTTTCATTTTGATGGCCCTTAGGTCATACTCTGGATAAGACTCACCATCCCAGCTGGATTACACAATGCCCTAGAAAAGGATGACAGTAATTCATGCAAATGTTGGAACTATACTCCTTGCATGTCCTCTGTTAGTCAGGGGTTATGAACCAGCATTCAAAATGAGACACATCCTGTGCAGCTCTGAACAGCCTATTCCCATATTATGAAAAACATGTGAATAGCCAGGTCATCCTTGATTTCCGATTTAGTCATCACAGACAGTAAACTTTTTCAGGGGGAGCTAGTGGCAGTATTACTGAGGAAAGTCCTGAAAGAAAGAGTGGAATAGAAAAAAAGGACCTTTACAGGAGGGTTTGTGTCTGTGTGTCTGTATTAAAATATTCATTTTTGTATGCTGGCAATCTGCTGTGGAACTAAATAATTTCTAACTTCAACTAAACATACAAAATGGTGACTTTGAAGATATAAGCAATGACATCACAAAACTTACCCATTTTGTTTGGATTGTGTGACCTCATTATAGAGAGGTCACACCTCTCTATAATCCACCTCAGTTGATTATTTCTGAGTTCATGCTCAGAAATTTCTGAGTTCATTCTCAGTTCTTGTTGAGAATCTTAAGGTAGATGGTGATGAGTTACATAAGAACCAACCCTGTCTAAACAGCGTGTGCCCTGTGGCGTTCAAATGAAAAAGATGTGGGTTTCATAACTCCTGAACCTTTGAAGTACCTTAGTGCATTTGAGTCAATTTAAAAATATAATAAAGAAAAATAATGATGTGAGAGCAGAGTCCAAATAGCACAGATGATATTAGCATTCAGAATGGAGAAGTGATCATGAGAACACTATATACGGTACTTAAATTTTACCTGATTTGAAGACACAGAAAGGTAAAATACTCTTCAAGAAAGGTGAAATGGGGTTTTGTAAAAAAGGGCAGTAGGAAGCTTTGAAATTTATTTTCACAATATCATGACTCAGAATTAAAAAAAAAAAAAAAAAGTCTTGAACATTTTTTAAATGTTTCTTGACCAATATAGAATCAGATTTCTTCCACTTCCAAGATCACTTGGAGTTATGGTCATCAGCCATTAAACACTTCCAGGTTACAATATTGTTCAGGGAGAAGTCTTCAAAATATCCATTGCATTTCATTAAGTATTTGAAGAGTAATTCACTTTAACTTACCATTAACCAGATATAGGGTTTCTACTATTTAAAGCATATTCTATTTGTATTCTTATAAATAAGCTCCTCAAAGGATTCCTCTGACCAAGTAATTGTACTCATGCTCCTCAACAGTAATTTTCCATGGTCAACCTGGATAGAACATAGTGAGGTTTTCTAAACAAAACAGAGTTTAATTCTACATGTAAAAACTTTGAATGTGATGGCAATTCCTTCAGCTATTGAATTACAGTGGAATGTTTACTCTATTGGTAATTAGAAAAAATGAAGACTGTCCTTTTTCTGCATTATTCATTGCTGTATTTCCTTCTTTACAACATGTTTTTCAGTCACTTCTTTGTTCCATACTGTGTTCCTGGAGCAACTTTCTGTTCCAAAAAGACCAGCTATATTTTAATTTAGAGGATAACACACGTCCATTGTGTTTCAGCCGAACAAAAGTTAAATTATACTTTGATTATTAATAGTCCCAGTTTGCATTTTTTGTCTCACTTTTGGATTTTTGATTATTTTTTTTTTTTAGATCTAGGTGTGTAATAGATGAATTTATGTGCATGCTGAGACACATCCCCAGGAAACACAAATCGTACCATCTTATTGAATTTTCAGCATCCTGTGATTTATGCCATTTCAAAATTTAGCCACTGATTTTCTTGAATCATCTTCATCTGTCACAATATACCAGGAACACAAACCCGTAGAGACCTAAGTCAAGATTTGGAAAAGTGACTAACACTTTTCCAAAATATCTCTAATAGATTTGATTTTCAAAGAGATTTTCAAAGAGCAATTTTTGAAAATCATGTATTGTATAACGCACTGGAGGATGGACACAGAAAACAGCCAGGGACCCGCACCAACTAATCAATTTTGAAAATCTCGGTATATTGAACTAGTTTGAATCTGCCCACTTAATTTAAAAATGGAGTTATTTTGCCTTACATGTGAAAATTAAATAGGATGTTTCAAAATAAATGTATCAGCTTTTAATAAGATGGAAAACTTGCCTCTGAAGAAACCACACATATGCTTCCAAGCAAAAATCTATTCAGAGACTGTTCTTCATTTATAAAACCAAAACCAGTGTCAATTGGACCTTGAAACTTGGACAGGTTGTAGCAGTCATTTATCATGTTGTTAAAGGTCTTCCACTATGTTCTTGCACACTTTGTATCCTCCAAATTGTTTGAATCAGCCTCACAAGAGGAATTACTGATCTTTCAGTCACAATTAGAAAATTCCACTCTCTGAGGAGGCGTTCATACTGTATGTAATCCCTTCACAGCCTGAAGTGCCATTTTCATGTCAATTTAAAATGAGAAATATTTGGCAAAAGAAGTAATAGAAATAAGTCACAAAAAATAAACAATTATTTTTCAAATTATAGGGTAGAAGAAAGAAAAACAAGTTTTAAAAATACATCCAAGAAAATGCTAATAATTTAGAGGACTTTGTGGAATCTTGCAGGCCTCACAAAAGCCTTACTTTTGTGGCTTTATTGGGTTTTTTTTTCACCTATCCAACTATGGCTACAATTTAGGTTATATTTTACCCTAAAGGACACTTGCTATTTAGTCTGAAGTGCCTATCTAATAATAATCATGTATTTGTCAAGTGCACATCCAGAATGGAAACCTATATGGTTTACAAAGCATCTATTCTGCAACCTCACTTCTCCTTCTGGGTCCCAAAGACATTGCGTTCCCCCAGTTCCAACAGAATAAACTTCTGGATTATGGATTACAGCAGGTTTGCAGGGGCAAATCAGGGTTACTTAGGGTTAAGATTACTTTGATGCATTTTTATTTTATTCTGTGGCCTTGAAGTGCTAAACTTGAAGTCACCTGAAGTCACTGGGATATCTTACATCCTTCGTTGTACGCATTACCAGGACATGCAGGAGATGGCATTGCTAGGCTGAGAGGCTCTATGTCCTGACCAGTCTGATGACCTCAAGTATTCAACTATAGCGACAACAAAACAGGTCATTGTGGGAGTAGATTTCTATTTCATCCCTTACCACCACTTTACATAGCTTCATTTTTCAGTTTGTTCTGACTCCTCTCCACAAACATCACTGGCCAACCATTTTATATGAATTTAGTGCAGAGTTATGGAGCTCCCATCATCTACTGAAATTCATCCTCCTTTCCTGGAAGTCCCCCCACAACCTCTCAGATTTTGTATTCATTGAGACAGTTTGGTGTTATTTTCCCAAACAAGAAGCTGCTTCATATAGTTTCTTTTTCAAGTAGTGAATTGATAATTTATTATGGTATGTTTCAGATTAAAGGAGAACAAAATTGGTGGCACTCAAAAAGTACAAAATGTATGAAATGTAACTGCAAAAAATGCTAGAGACAGCAAAACATTTTTTTGTAGTTTTTAAATTTATTCTTTGAATCTTGAAAGGAGGTTCAGCCTGTCTGAGAGTATTATATTTTTATGGCTTCTCTTATAAGATTATACCTCGGGATATTTTATTTTTAAAAAATGAAACCATAATATGACCTTCTGTTTATAATAAGAGATCAGTGGCTGTAGAAGATGAAAATTCACATTCTTATATTTCAGGTCTGAAGCTTTTAAAAATAATGTCAGGTATCTTTCATCAAGGAAAAACAGAGTCAAATTACTGCCTTATGATGAAAGTTTGTACAATATTTATTGTAGCTTGAATTAGTTAACTTACCAGTCTAAGAATTGCTTAGCCTGTTCTGGAAAAAAAAAAAAGAATTTCGCCTTTTACATATTCCCATTTTTCACCAAAACAAATATTTAAGTGTGTATTTTTATCTTGTCCAGTTAAAAAGTGATGTGCACTTAGGGATTTGCTGTTTCGTACTCTAAAGGAGAAGAAATTGCCTTTTGATACTGAGGAGAGATAAGCTTTGTGCTGGGTGCTAAGTGGGACTATTAAAAATATTATGATGACCCTATGATTCCTATGACTGCAACCTCTTGAGTCAGGGCAGCTGGCAATTATACAGCAAATTAGTACAAAATGTGACTTAATTTAATATGACATTTCTAGACATCCAGAGTACCTTACCCTCTTTTTTTCCTAGTTTCATTTTGTTTGTATAAAGCTGATGAACAGAAGTGACTGGTGTGACATATGTAACAACTCAGCTCTACCAATCTCTGACATATAGTGTGCCCTTTGCTCAGACTTCTCAGGCTTATCTTAAGTGTTAAAGCTTGATTTTGGTTTAGATCTACTTCTTACTGAATTTTGGATTTCCATGTGAGCTTTTCTGCAGTTCAAGAGGTAGTCTAAGACCCATCAACTCATGATTGCATAAGGCACAGAAAACTGTGCATCAGTTTCTTAACTCTTCCAGTCTCTTTGCTTTTGGAGAACAGTGTACTCAATATAGGCAGTAACTGGACAAAAGGATATTCTCTGTCACCATGAGCAATGCCTTTATATCCACACAAATTTTTTATTTAGAAGCCTAGGAATTAAATTATTTTATCAGAATACCCTTTTGCTTGTCTTTATAATCATCCAGCTCTTTGAAGAGAAGAAGACCCAAAATCATCAGATAGGAAATCTGATTGTCTGAATTGTGTGTATGAAAATGGCCAAAAGTGTTTAATAGGAAACAAAATTGGTTTTGTATAGTAATTTCAAAATAGCCAACACAATCAAATGGGAAATTAATGGAAAATTATATTCTTGCTATAAATCTCTGTTCTATATCGTGTTCCATGTAAAAATTCTGTTGAAAGAATCTCATTCATTATTTGGCTCTCTTGGGTTTTGAGTCATTTCTGTAAGAGCACAATTTATTTTATTCCTATTTAACTCAATAAGATTTTTCAATAAGAATGACTGTGAACTGGAGTCCCATGTCTCTTTTATTTCAATGTACATTAGTCATTAACCAGTTATATATTACATAGTAAATATGACATAGTGTTTACAGGGTTGCCAAGCATAATGGAGTAGTTTCCTTCAGTGTCCATTAATTTCCAGAAAAAAAAGTATATTCTATCCAAGGTAAGCTAACACAATTAATTTCACACAAGTGTCATGTGTTACAAGTCTGTAAAAAGGGTCACAGGTGTGACAAACACTCCTTTGATGCTGATATGCTTTTGAGCTGATAACCCAGCAGCACTTTATAGTATATAAACTGCATGCTACATCTGTGAAGCAGAATCTCCAGCACTTATTTTCTCAGTAGGGGTATGTCACTGCAAGCTTGTGACAAAGGGCAGCATAAAAATTGCACTAATAATAGCAATGTAGGAGAAAGAACAAAGGAGACCATTTAGTCCATCCTCCTGCTGTGAGGCAGCATCAAGTAAAACACCTGTCAGAGATGCTGGTTCTCCCCCTGTGCCTGTTTCTGTTCCCTGTGCCCAGGCAGATCCAGAAGGGCTCCACTTCCCAGCACTGGATCCTGTTACTCAGCTCTACTGATGGTTGTTAAAGCTTTCCCAGTATCAAATATGAGTCTCTGCTGTTAATTAAGCCAATTACTCTTTATTTTACTTCTTGTGGGACAACTCATCACAGTCTTCTTCATAGGAATCTTTTGCATACTTGAAGAGTGTCACCATTTCCTTCCTAAGACTTCGCTAAACAACTGCTTTTCTCTAAACAACCATTTCTCTTGTCACACTTTTTTCCCCAACCTTCTGACAATTCATTCATTCTCCCACAGATCCTCTTAAGTAAATCATAAAATGGGGTACCTAACACTTTATATGAGTTTCACCAGAGCCTAAAAGAGTGGAGCAATCATCCCCTGTGCCTTGTCTGCTACACTAGAAAATCTTGTGCTTTTAACTCTGTGATGATATTTATTGACAGTAAAGAATTTTCAAAAGGATTGACTCTTGATCTAGTTAAATTTTCCTTCAAAGTGATTAAATCTCTTCTTATTTTTAGGCTTAAAAAACTGAAAGGAAAACCTGGTTTGGGATGAACAGCCCTTTTTTGAACGAATCTTTGTCACTGTTACGTTCTCATACATGTCTTTAAAATATAGGAAATATAGGAAAATATAGGAAACCTCCACCTTCATATCCAATACAAAGGCACCATATCACCTACCATGTGAAAATTCCAAATTACCTCAGATGACTTTATCACATCTTGTAGCTTGATCCCCTTTTGCAGAAGAATGACAACACTGACTTTCTATGAAAATTATTCTTGAGTTTGCCAGGGACTTTTACATCTTGGTGGCATTATAATCACATATTTAAGAATTGTGAGGTGGATTATTTGAATGCTTGGCTTTTACTCATGGTCTTTAACTATGTTACTTACAGTAATGAAACAAGATCTACATCCAGTGGATAATTCTCTTACTTCAGAATCCAACAAAATAGTTCACAAATCAAAAAGAACGACTTCTCTAAAAACAAATGTGACTGCATATTCTAAAATGAGAAGGAAAAGTGGACACATCATCTTCTGGTTGAAAGAGTGTAAAAAGTAACCATCTTGAAGTCCTGGCTTTTCTGTAGACTTCAGGATTGGCTGAATCAACAAACATGAGATCAACCATTGAAAGGCCAACGTCTAAATACCCTTTTCTGGGGTGGACAGAAAATATAAGCACCAAAGCTCTGAAAACTATGCTAAAACTAGGGGTAGTAACATTTTATTTTAGTTACTTTCATCTATTTTTGTGTACTGATTGTGCGGGCACAACAACTATAGAATAATAGAATCATAGAATGATTAGAGTTGGAAGGGACCTTAAAGATCACCTAGTTCCAACCCCCCTGCCATGGGCAGGGACACCTCCCACTAGAGCAGGTTGCTCAAAGCCCCATCCAGCCTGGCCTTAAACACTTCCAGGGATGGGGCATCCACAACTTCCCTGGGCAACCTGTTCCAGTGCTTCACCACCCTCACAGGAAAGAATTTCCTCCTAATATCTAATCTAAATCTCCCCTCTTCCAATTTAAAACCATTACCCTTTGTCCTGTCACTACATCTCCTGACAAAGAGTCCCTCTCCGGCTCTCCTGTAGGATCCCTTCAGATATTGGAAGGCTGCTATGAGGTCTCCCCGGAGCCTTCTCTTCTCCAGGCTGAATAACCCCAGCTCTCTCAGCCTGTCTTCATAGGGGAGGTGCTCCATCCCTCTGATCATCTTCGTGGCCCTCCGCTGGACCTGTTCCAACAGGTCCATGTCCTTCCTGTGTTGAGGACTCCAAAGCTGGACACAGTATTCCAGGTGGGGTCTCACGAGCACAGAGTAGAGGGGTAGAATCACCTCCTGCGACCTGCTGGCCACACTTCTCTTGATGCAGCCCAGGATGCGGTTGGCTTTCTGGGCTGCCAGTGCACATTGCTGGCTCATGCTGAGCTTCTCATCCACCAACACCCCCAAGTCCTTCTCCTCAGGGCTGCTCTCTAGCAATTCTCTGCCCAACCTGTATTTGTGCCTGGGATTGCCACATCCCAGGTGCAGGACCCTGCACTTGGCCTGGTTGAACTTCATGCGATTTGCATAAGCCCATCTCTCAAGCCTGTCCATGTCCCTCTGGATGGCATCCCTTCCCTCCAGCGTGTCGACCGTACCACGGAGCTTGGTGTCGTTGGCAAACTTGCTGAGGGTGCACTCTATCGCACTGTTCATGTCTCCAACAAAGACGTTGAACAGCACTGGTCCCAGTACTGACCCCTGAGGAACTCCACTCGTCACTGGCCGCCAATTGGACATTGAACCATTGATCACAACCCTTTGAGTGTCGCCATTCAGCCAGTTCCTTATCCACCAAGTGGTCCATCCATCGAACCCATGACTTTCCAATTTTGAAACCAAGATGTTGTGCGGGACAGTGTCAAACGCTTTGCATAAGTCCGGGTAGATGACGTCTGTTGCTCTGCCCTTGTCCACCAAGCCTGTGGCAGTACTGTAAAAGGCCACCAAATTTGTCAGGCATGATTTGCCCTTGGTGAAGCCATGCTGGCTGTCTCCAATCACCTCTTTATTTTCCATGTGCCTTAGCAGAGATTCCAGAAGGATCTGCTCCATGATCTTGCCAGGCACAGAGGTGAGGCTGACTGGCCTATAGTTCTCTGGGCCTTCTTTTTTTTCCTTTTTTGAATATTGGGTTTATGTTCCCCTTTTTCCAGTCAGTGGGAACTTCGCCAGATTGCCATGATTTCTCAAATATGATGGAAAGCGGCTTAGCAACTTCGTCCGCCAGCTCCCTCAGGACCCGTGGGTGGATTCCATCAGGTCCCATGGACTTATGCACCTTCAGGTTCCTTAAGAGGTCTCGAACCTGATCTTCTCCTACTGTGGGCAGTTCTTCATTCTCAGAGCCCTTGTTTTTGCCTTCCGTGACTTGGGCAGTGTGGCTAGAACCCTTGCCGATGAAGACTGAGGCAAAAAAGTTGTTCAGTAGCTCAGCCTTATCCATATCCTGGGAGGCCAGGTCTCCTGTTTCCTTCCGGAGAGGGCCCACAACTTCCCTAGTCTTGCCCTTGTCCCTGACATATCTGTAGAAGTTTTTCTTATTGTTTTTGATGTCCCTGGCTAGATTTAGTTCTGCCTGGGCTTTCGCTTGCCTGATCTGGTTCCTGACCACTCGGACAGTTTCTTTATATTCTGCCCATTCTACCAGTCCCTGCTTCCACCCTCTATAGGCCTCCTTTTTGGTCTTGAGCTTGTCCAGCAGTTCCTTGTTCATCCACACAGGCCTGCTGGCTAATTTGCCTGACTTCTTCTTTTTTGGGATACACCTCTCCTGAGCTTGGAGGAGGTGATCCTTGAATGCCAACCAGCTTTCTTGGGCCCCTCTCCCCTCCAGTTCTTTCTCCCACGCTACCCTGCCAATCAGATCTCTCAGGAGACCAAAGCCTGCTCTGGACAGGCTGGAGAGCTGGGCAAGGAAGATCCTCATGAGGTTCAACAGGGAAAAGTGTAGGGTCCTGCACCTGGGGAAGAAGAATGTTAGGCACCAATACAGGTTAGTTGTGGACCTGCTGGAGTCAAGTTCTGAACAGAAAGATGTGGGGGTCCTGGTAGACAGCAAAATGACAATGAGGAAGCCGTGTGCTCTTGTGGCCAGGAAGGCCAATGGAATCCTGGGCTGCATAGGGAAGAGTGTGGCTAGTAGGTCGAGGGAAGTCATTCTCCCCCTCTACTCTGCACTGGTGAGGCCACAACTGGAATAGTGCATCCAGTTCTGGGCTCCCCAATTCAAGAGGGATAGGGAACTACTGGAAAGAGTCCAGCGAAGGGCAACAAGGATGATTCAAGGATTGGAGCATCTCCCTTATGAAGAAAGGCTGAGAGAGCTGGGACTCTTTAGCCTGGAGAAGAGAAAGCTGAGGGGAGACCTTATCAATGCTTATAAGTATCTCAAGGGTGGGTTGAAGGAGGAGGGAGCCAGACTCTTTTCAGTGGTTGCCAGTGAGAGGATGAGGGGCAACAGGCACAAGTTGGAACACAGGACGTTCCACTCAAATATGAGAAGAAACTTCTTCACAGTGAGGGTGACAGAGCCCTGGAACAGGCTGCCCAGGGAGGTTGTGGAGTCCCCTTCTTTGGAGATTTTCAAGACCCGCCTGGATGCAATCCTGAGTAACATGCTCTAACATGCTCTGGGCAATCCTGCTTCAGCAGGGGAGTTGGACTAGATGATCTTTATGGTCCCTTCCAACTCTAAAAATTCAGTGAAATTCAGTGAAAATTCTGAAGGTCAGGGTAGCGAGCTTGCTGCACACCCTCCTTGCTTTCCTATGAATCTTGAGTTCTACCATTTCATGGTCGCTGCAGCCGAGGCTACCCTTGAACTTGACATCCACCTCCAGTCCCTCCTTGTTGGTAAGGACAAGGTCCAGCATGGCTCCTCTCCTCGTTGGCTCCTCGATCATTTGAAGAAGAAAATTATCATTAACGCATTCCAAGAACTTCCTGGATTTCACGTGCCCTGCTGTGTTGTCCTCCCATTCCTTATTAGCATGTATGCTAATAAAATAAAACTCAGCAGCAATTAACGCACAGCAATATATTACATGCTATTTCCCAAATATTCCCTCCATGAAGAATGTCAGACCAATCCCATGCCAAGGAAAGATAAAGCATTAGATACTGGAGCTGAGAAAGGCTAAAATGGTTTCTTACCATTAGTGGAGAAAAATGCAGTCTGGACAAAGTCCATATTAGTGAAATTAGTGGGTCTTCTGAATGTGTTCTTCAGAGGTAAAATACAAATCTTTATTAAAGTGTATGTGAGCCAACACTTTTCTTTTTCAGTATGTGAAATATCTGGTTACTCTTCCCGTAATATTTTATTCATACATGATTTCACAGTAGCTTAAATTTTCTAATACAGTTCCCAAAATACACACTTGTATCCAGATATGTGGTCTCATTTTAGAAGTGCTGAATTCCCACATCTCCCACTGAGCAAACACAACTTATTTGATGCACAAAATTGACCTATTTATTTATGGTCATATCAAACATACACTGAGGTTAAAGAAAAATATAATTCCCTTGTACGCAATCAGATGAAGGAGTTTGCTAAATTCTTTAACTTTAAGCACTCACTCAAACAAATGTCTGTCAAAAGAATCTTTAAAATGCAAAAAGTAGAATTTGGTAAAAAAGTTTGGGTTTACAGGAAAATGTTTATTTCTGATCATTGGCACTTATTTTGGAAAACGTGTTTCTAAGTCTTTCCTACTGCAGTGGTTGTTGATAAAGAACAGTGGAAAATAAATCTCTGTATTACAATATTTCTTATTCAGACTATCACACAATTTTCTTTCCAAACTATTTGGGAGAAAAAAAATTTGTATTTTTCTGTGTTCTACCATAAGGCAAAAGAGGTGTATCTAGAGAATAGTGAAAATGCCCTTGAGTAAATGCACTGTAATAATACTATTCAAACTATTTTCATATCTCAGTCTATTAATGCAGGCAGTTTTCTCACGGCCTCTCATATAATCTGTTTATATTGTGTCTGTCTGAACAATATGTGACTGAGAATGGTATTTATTTTACTTTTACATCATACTGGGAAGCGTTCATTGCCCTCTGTTAAATAAGCATTTAGGATTTCCTGCTTCTTGTGAAAAAAAGTTTTCTTTTAAATTATTTTCAAAGCTGAATGAATTTTGGGGAAAAAACCTCTCAATTATTGAATGACTTGCTCCAAAGAGCAGCATTATTTGTTAAATAAAGGAAATAAATATTTGAGTAACAAACCTTATGGAAAAAAAAAAACACACAGTGCATATCTAGTAAACAGATTTGCCTGCTAATTTATGAATCCCCATGAGCCTTGTGCTTCCCTCTGGGCCCATCCTAGATAAGCTACACAAGCTTTCTGACATGCCTGTGACAGCCTTTACTCTTCTGCTCTTATCATACTCTGCATAACCCTAGAACTACTGGGGCAGCCCAGCTGAAATATTCAGGCAAAGCCCTGTCGGGAAGCAATCAATGAGCAGCCCAATTGCTTTCAGCGGCCTCTGTGCAACATACAAGGTTGAAAGGAGTCTAGTGCTTAATGATATAATTCCAGTGCTCAGTCCATTCTGCCTGTCATTTAGAAATTTTAAAAAAGCCCACTTTTTAAATTAAGAAACTTTGAACATAGAATTTGCCTTGCAACAATACAAGTTCCTTTTTTCTAGAAGGAACTGAAGAAATTTCTCAGTGTGAGAGAAAGTAGAAAGAAGTATAACCCTGTGGGTGTGTTCAAGTGTACATATTTCTTAAGTCTCGGTGAATAATGGGAAAAGATGTCAGAAAAATATATGTGTTAGGGGAGGAAAATTTTAAGTGTTTCAGTCTGGCGAGCAATAGGTCTAACTTGAATTTTAATCTTTCTCCATCTAGCTCCTTCCCCCTTTTTCTGTCTTATGTTTATGATTTTTCCCTTTAATTTATTTAATAGTTTTATTCATTCACATTCAGTCTTATCCAAGTGACATATTTTTTTCACAAGAGATGCTCATTCCCAGATACCACTCATTATTTATAGCACTATGTACTAGAGCATAAACTTTTCAGATATTCAAGGGATGCACATTTTTTCATACTGGAATGTCTTATATTTAGTGGCATTTAATACAAAATATAATGAATATAACTACTTTGCCTTTTCCATATCCACCCTCCAAGAATGGCTTTCACAAGAAAATATCTGGACTGCAAACAGTCTCTTCAGTGCCAGAAAAAACTCTGCTGTCTCTATACAACTCTACAGTCCTGCTGA
Source organism: Numenius arquata (assembly GCF_964106895.1). Taxonomy (NCBI): domain Eukaryota; kingdom Metazoa; phylum Chordata; class Aves; order Charadriiformes; family Scolopacidae; genus Numenius; species Numenius arquata. The sequence continues at coordinate 84,016,883 of NC_133577.1, read as the reverse complement.
ACAGCAATTTTAAAGTTGCCTGGCTATTCTTTCATGTCTACAAATCACATCATTGTGTGCCCCAGTGTTAATATGTTCCCTCAGTAACTGGTTCATGTGAAATGGGTTGCTATAAAATTTGCATCCATATTTTTATTGTACCAGTGAAGAGGAAAACCCAGGCTCAACGACATTGCAAATTTACTCCATAATTTCTTACTTCAGACACATTAAAAGATAGGAAACTTTTGTTTGGACCAAATTAAACAAACCACAAGATTTCTCTGAAACAATGTGCACTTCCCAAGAAATATTTAGAAATGATCTCTGCAAGGGTAAATCAGTCAAATTTAAATGACTGCTGTAAATCCAGTTATAGAAGGTTGAACATAGTCTTATATTAAATTTTAATCTGCAATATTTACACCAGAAGAACTGATGAAATCCAAATCACAATCCTTCAAGGAAAACAGTAATTTTTGTGCATGACTTTTTTTTTTTTCCACGGTCTCAGAAAGATCTGCTACTCCAGACGTTTGAAGTAGGTGTCCAGTTTCATTCATTTTCTGCTAAATGCAGAACAGTGTTTAGAAGTAACATCCAGATTATACATATTTTTTTTATTGCTGATCTCTTACTTTGCCTCCAAGACACAATGGAGTTTGGCTTCAATCTGATCAGAGCTGCTTTTGCTGGGTTCTGCTTGCATTAATTGGTCTCAAAATTGGAAAGTCATGGGTTCGATGGATGGACCACTTGGTGGATAAGGAACTGGCTGAATGGCGACACTCAAAGGGTTGTGATCAATGGTTCAATGTCCAATTGGCGGCCAGTGACGAGTGGAGTTCCTCAGGGGTCAGTACTGGGACCAGTGCTGTTCAACGTCTTTGTTGGAGACATGAACAGTGCGATAGAGTGCACCCTCAGCAAGTTTGCCAACGACACCAAGCTCCGTGGTACGGTCGACACGCTGGAGGGAAAGGATGCCATCCAGAGGGACATGGACAGGCTTGAGAGATGGGCTTATGCAAATCGCATGAAGTTCAACCAGGCCAAGTGCAGGGTCCTGCACCTGGGACGTGGCAATCCCAGGCACAAATACAGGTTGGGCAGAGAATTGCTAGAGAGCAGCCCTGAGGAGAAGGACTTGGGGGTGTTGGTGGATGAGAAGCTCAGCATGAGCCAGCAATGTGCACTGGCAGCCCAGAAAGCCAACCGCATCCTGGGCTGCATCAAGAGAAGTGTGGCCAGCAGGTCGCAGGAGGTGATTCTACCCCTCTACTCTGTGCTCGTGAGACCCCACCTGGAATACTGTGTCCAGCTTTGGAGTCCTCAACACAGGAAGGACATGGACCTGTTGGAACAGGTCCAGCGGAGGGCCACGAAGATGATCAGAGGGATGGAGCACCTCCCCTATGAAGACAGGCTGAGAGAGCTGGGGTTATTCAGCCTGGAGAAGAGAAGGCTCCGGGGAGACCTCATAGCAGCCTTCCAATATCTGAAGGGATCCTACAGGAGAGCCGGAGAGGGACTCTTTGTCAGGAGATGTAGTGACAGGACAAAGGGTAATGGTTTTAAATTGGAAGAGGGGAGATTTAGATTAGATATTAGGAGGAAATTCTTTCCTGTGAGGGTGGTGAAGCACTGGAACAGGTTGCCCAGGGAAGTTGTGGATGCCCCATCCCTGGAAGTGTTTAAGGCCAGGCTGGATGGGGCTTTGAGCAACCTGCTCTAGTGGGAGGTGTCCCTGCCCATGGCAGGGGGGTTGGAACTAGGTGATCTTTAAGGTCCCTTCCAACTCTAATCATTCTATGATTCTATTATTCTATGCAGAGTATCAGAGTAGGCAGAGTACCGGGCACTGCTAATGAATTGATGTTCAGTGTATTAGCCAGACAGAATGCACAGGCTTCTTGGCAGCATTCATCTTTGTTAATAATATCACTTATAGTTTTTTAACGTACTAGGAGTACTTCTAAATATCAAGTAGAATAGGTTTATATGCCAGAAAACATATTTCTGTCATAAGAAAAATAAAAATTGAAACAATAAGAAGTTTGTGGTTATAAAGTTTTTGATTCTTTGACTTGAAGTGTTTCTTATCAGTTATTTATTTAGTAACAAGAAAATAAGGCTTGGCTGTCATTTTGGTTCTCTAGGAGTTATGCTATAAATCTTAATATTAAAATATGTATTTAAGTGACATTTGAAAGACCGACTTTTATGTTCCATCCATATGATCTTTTTGAAATATGCCATTAGTTTGCATTTAGCAGAACCCATGAAAGTACAAGGATGTTGAAAAAAGCAGCAGCTAGAAAACAACAAAAACCACTGAACTCAAGTGATATTCTTGGCAAATGACTTGTCTTTCAAAAATTGATCATTTCTGCCTTTGACTCATTCACTGTCAGTGATTTTAAAATGTATCAATGTTTGTTGTAATTTCTGCTGAGCAAAGGGCTGAGAAATTATTGGAGGTAACATTCAGATATTAATTTCAATCAACTTCCACATGTACATAAGTTCAGAAACTGAGTGGATAATAGTTTACAACTTGTTTGAATACTTGAAAATATTTTGCCCTCATAGACCCCCAAATATAGTAGTAACTCAGAACTTAATCCAGTGTAAATACTTTTTACTTACAGTAGGTGTGTGAAATTTCCAATTCACACATTTTCATACAGAGATTTCTATAGACAGGTGCTGAGTCTTTTCTTAGGAACAACTTTACATTTTCTAAATATGCTTACAGCTGTTTGAGATTTTGGATTTGATTCATGAAGACAAGTAATCTCTAGGATCCTACAGATAAATTATTACTTGCATTATTCTGGGTTAAAATTATACCTTATAAGATAGTCATAAATATTAGTCAACCCACTAACTGTAAATATTAGGTAACATACTGGTCTTGACATGCACATTCATATTTCTTGATACACCTTGTGGACACATCCAAGAAGTATCGATGTAATATGGAACTGAAATTGTTAGCAGGGAATAATTTTCTTCTCCAATAAAAGACATGGCTAAAATGTAAACCATCTATTATTAGATATATTGTCTGAACTCTTAACTCAGTACTGTTTTGCTCATTACAAAAAAACCATGCTGGACCAAAGTCTTGAAGTCTGCTTCTTGAATGCAATAGCCAACAGTAAATAATAAGGGGCCAAGAAGTTACAGGGCCTGTAACAACCTCATAGAACCTTTCTGTTCCAGGCATCAAAACATATCCCAGAACTTCCAGTTATGAAAAAAATAGGAAAATCTTTTTTATACTTGGCTCTTTGATGTTATTACCTAAACAAACAGGCACCATCACTAATTAACCATCCATGTCTTTTCTGTCTTTCCTGGTTTATGGGTAAGAACCACAGTTTCTTCATTTATGAAGAAAACTGCAGCTGGGAGGGATGTAAAGACACCTGTTGCCACCTGGAGCTGGAGGACAAGGCAAGCTGTAGCCACATCCCAACCAAGACACCCTCACCCAGCCCAGGGCACTCAGCAACAAATGTCCTACAGCTCTGCAGGCAGCTGCCTCTAGGAGCAGAGGGGTGACCAGTTGGAAAAGATTTTTTCCCACAGTCTACCCCGAAGCTTTCTTGCTGCAGCAAAGCCCATCACTTCCTCCTCTACCGCCACTGAAAAGGAGACAAGATAGTGCATTTGGTAATCCCAGTAGTTTGTAGGCCTTTATCTCTGCAGCTCTTTCTTTTCTGTCAGTGTTTCCTCACAGACCATGATTTATTGTCTTCTGATCTTTCTCAACATTGTCCTCTGCATTTTTCCATGGGTTCACATAATTTCTAAAATGTCGTGCCCCAAACTGGTCTCCAGATGATGCTTTCCCAATGTTGACTATATCTGTAGATTATAAAAACTATTTTGTGTATCTCCCAGGTAGTACTCCTGTGTATGTATCACAGACGCTTTGTTTTTTAACCTTTTTTTCTATAGCATGATATAGCTGACTCATGCCAAGATTATTTTCTGCAGAATTAGTACCAAGCCATTTGCCCTCTATCCTGTGTTTGTGTGGTTTTTAGTTCTGTGTAAGTCTGGACTACTTCAGGATTCAAACAGGATACAATAGTATCCTGTTTGAATCTGATAATTAGGGCATTTTCCTGATGATTTCCTAACAGCTGAGTAGACCATTGAATAGATGGTTTCTCATTATTTTACCGAAGAACTAGTGAATTGTTCTTCAGACTACTGTGAGCATGTCATTGTTGGTTTAAAAAAGGTGCCCTGAGTAACAAATGGAATTTACGTCCAGGTCTTTAACATATAAATATTCCAGCTCTGTACTGCAGGTACAGATAGGAACTGTCAAAGTATATTGCATGCCTAGAGGTATTTTAATTTTGACAAAATTTGATCAGTCACAATTTTTTTCCCGTTTCTTTCAAATTCTTAGTGAAATGCTGATAGTTGAAAAGGTAAGAGCCACGGGTCTCCCAAAAAAACTTGATTTCCTGGCCGTGCAAAGAGTGAATGAAGAAACTTGGTCCAGGGCTCAGCTGGAGGCTATTTCTGGGGACAGTGACGATGCCCTGTGCTGGGGCACCCCCTCGGCAGCCCATTCAGTGGGTTCATTCCCCTACAGGACAAGCGAGGCAGCTGCCTGGGGTTGCCTGAGGATGCTCATCTGCATCTGCAGAAGGTGGAAGAAGTGAAGCCGCTGCACTCACAGATGCAATGGCGTGTGACCACTTGCGGCACCGGGCACAGCCAAGGGTTCTGGCCACCATCCCGCGCTCTCTAGGGTCCCTTAACATGTGCAGTAAATTGCAAGATAAGTACCCAAAGGATTAGAGCCTAATTCACACTTTCTGGGCAATTAGTTACAGGCAATTTGGAAGTTTTTGTATTCATTTTTATTAGGTGCCAACTGCTGTTTTTACAGCTATTTGGGAATGATAGCCTACTTCCGGAGGCCATCCAAAAAATTAAAATGTGAAAATGCAGATGGAAGGCTGCAAAGCATTCATGATTTCATGAAATATATGATATACCTAGATAAATTCTTCTGATAAAATGATAAAATGCCTGGCTTAACACGTTTAGCACTGCAGATCTGCTGTCTCTATAATCTTCCTTTGGAAATGTTTTGCCTCTAATTCTGCTGAACCTGCATGAACATCATTTGTAAATAGACATAAAAGGAAAGTGAGTTTACTAAACAGTGCTTGGGTTTACTAACTAAAATTATATTAGCATCCTCTATGCTCCCTTAAAACTAATTAGAGAACAAACAGCTGACAAGCTAAAAGTAAAGTTAAAAAATTGGGAACTATTAACAGAAGGCAAATGAAAGGCAGTTTTACTCCTCTTTATTATTGAGAGTCATAAAATACAACTACTACTATGACAGTTGCTTAAATATTTAGCAGAATAATGCAATTTTTTGCATGAGTGTAACTGCACTCAGAAAACTGTACAAGAAGAAAAAATCTGAATTTAAATTTAAGCCAGAAGTATGGGGATGTTCCATTGTGCTTTTTTCCAGTGGGGGGTTGTTTTGCAATGTGGATATCAGCAGGGGACCTTGGCCTCTCCATGGGTGTAGGGGTCTGCCCCATTTTGTCATTTTTAGGCCTTCTGCCATAGGAAGTGAGCTATTTCATAATTTGTGCCAAACACTTTTGATACTGATTAGTGATTCAGAGTATTCAGAGTTCTCTGTCACTAAACACAAAATGTTATCATTTCACCTTTTCCGATGTATACAGAGACAGCTTTCTATTGTTTTGTGTTGCTATGGGAAATGGGATAATTTCATTTTTCAACTACAGGAAAAAAGAAAGAAGAAATTAAAAATTGCAAAGGTAACAAAAATGGAAAAGGACTGAAACTTCCTTTGACTTCTGGAAGCTGAGGAGATTTCAGATTAATATTGCCTCTTTAAGGCCAACTTTTTTTCCTTATGTCCAGTAAGGAGGATCATTAATAGTAGCTAACACAGTGAAACAGTTCTTGGTCTCGTGCAATGTTCCAAGCAAGTATAATGATCAGAGGTTCAATTTTTTCCTTATCAAGAAAGGAGTAAAGCTAATACCTCTACTACCCAAACCTGAAAGACTGAATATGCTGCTCAAAAGGAGACTGAAGTTGCATTCCTGTGGCAAAAAAAAAAAAGTTATGAAAAAACCTTTTGTCACAGCAAAAGGGCTTCTTTCAGAGTAAGGCCAAGGGCATTTTTGAGTGTGTGGGAGGAGGGGAACACCAGCAGCAGTGACATCCACTGTATAAACCCCCTACCTGCTGTTTCAGAAAAGTGAACCTCAGTTTGCTTTGTGGCTATCTCAGGCTTCACATCTAATTGCACAACCTTTTCTTTTTCTTTCAGAAAAACATAGTATTTTGTTTAAAAAATATGTGAACTGAGGACAAATTGGCAACCTTAATTATAAATGTTCTGCCTGTCTGTTTATTGGTTTAAAATATTTCCTGATGAAATAGAAAGACATTTTGTGCCTCAATAGCACGAGTACAATATTAATTGTTTTGAATGACTTAGACGTTGGAGGATTGTCTGAGCAGCTGTAATTTGAAGAGCATACAGGAAAGCGCTCTCTAAGGAGTAACATGATATCTTTAGACAAAAAGGTTGTTTCAAATGAAACTTTCAGCTGATTCCTGCATATTAGTAGTCAGATCTCAAGCTAGTCAGTAGATACGAAGGCAGAAAGCCCAGTAAAGGCAGTAGCATAAGCACAAGTTCTTTATAAACCCTGTATTGTCCAAAGCCATATGGAAAATGTACTGTTCTCAATACTTATACAACATTTCAGCTCTTAAAATTCTAATAGTACTATGGGTCAGATGCTGCACTATCATCAAACAGCTGGATCTGCAGGGATTTTTATACTGAAGACAAAGAGGGAGGCGTCCATTGTGGTTTTTAGGAACTTCCTCTCATCTATTTGCTTATATACAGTTGCTGAACTGCAAGTTCTGCAAGGAGGTTTTTGAAGGAAAACCATTGAAAAATAAAGGTAAGGCTGAAATGTCAAAAGAGAATAAGAAAAAACACTTTGTTATAAACACAGAAACTGATAACTGAGGAATTCCTATTTACTTGATCTCAAACTAGTAAAATTTAGTCTTCTCAGGCCTGAGTTTGGACTCGCTATATTACTCAGACTAGATAAGAAAGGATAATGGTGGCAGAAGGGAGCAAATCACTGACACAGAAATAGATTGTTGATCCTCAAGCCAATCCAGAAACCTGTTGCTGAGACATTAAGAGGAGGAGGAGGAGAAGGAGGAGGCAGAAGATGAAGTAGCTGTGGTGTGGCAGAATACCACTCTCCAAAAGGTGTGAAGAAATGGGGAGAATTGTGTCCTCTAAAGGCACCAGAAGCCTTAGCTTATGGTAAGTCTCACAGCTTCATACTCAAAAGTTGTATTAAATGTGGATAGCTGTTAGGTACTCAAAGACAAGAATTTCCAAGGTGCTAAGCTCTTATTGCTTCCAGCTGACTTCACAAGACTTGTGGATGCTACATGGCTAAGTGAGAAGAAGTTTCAAATTAAGTAAAAGCATCTATAAATAAGAAAGCATAAATAATCCTCTCTGAAATTGCAATCTTTACCTCTCTTGCCTCACTTCTCCAGAAGCATAAAAGGAATCATATCTACCGCCCTTTTTCACACATACTCGTATGAAAACAGTTGCCAAAGGTGTGCTTGAAAAAACATTTGTCACATGAAGAATGTTGCATTCCAGTGTCAGAAATCTTTATTCTGTCTTTAAAATCCCATTAAAATGTTTCCAAACAATGGTGCTGGGGATTGTACAGGAACTGGGAAAACATAAAATGAGAAAAAGATTCATAAATATGCAGACAGCACACATTCATTACTAATGTATAATTCTTGTATTTTTAATTAATTTACAACTTATTAAACCACCAAGTATTATTCCCTCTCCTGTCAGCTAGAATTGCCATTCTTGCTAAATGAATTGAAGGAGCGAGGTATTAGTTTCCTCAACAGTATTCATTCTTCTTGCATTTACTAACCTCTTTGATCTTTCTATCAGAAGAGTAATTTTGAAATTTATTTCCAAGTATCTGAAAATGAACTTTTCTATGAGGATTAAGTGAAGCAAATATAAAGACATTATAATTACTGTAATTGATAAAATACAACAATTTTTCTTTTCTTCTTTTTTTAGAGCCTCTTGCCAATGAGTTTTGATAGTCGTAAAGATAGTAACTACGTATATCTGCACAGATTTGGGCAAAGCTGCCTGCTAGGAGATAGTATACTAGCCTATCTATAAATTTCATAATTTCTGCAATACTATTCCATTTAAAATGATTATTCCAATCTGTGTTATTTCTCAGTAACATTGTTACCATGGTTTCTTTTTTTCCCCCCTTGTGTAGCTGTGTAGCTACATAGCCACAGGTGTCCAGGTACACTGCTTACACTATTGTGTAAATGTAAATAATGTAATGTATTGTAAATTTACATATAATGTAATTATATGTAAATAATTACATTATAAAATGTAGTTCAAGCTATCTTTGTAAGCAGTAAGGCAGAGGGAAAAACGTGAAGACAAAAGCTTTCTTAAGTCTTTCAAAACTATATGCAGAAGTAAAATTTTTTGTAAAAAATAGCCGACATAAGAATTCCAACAAGTAAGTTTTCCAAAGAACCCCTCTTATAAAACTGAAATATTTAAGATGCTTAGTCCAGATAGAAGAAATTATTAGACATACAGAATTCTAATTCTATTACTGTTGCTTATAGTATGCATCTTAAATAATAGCAGACTGATATTTGTTCCTGGGACATTACCATATTCCCTGACTTAGCCTAGCATGATGACCTACCGAGGTAGTAAAGTGGCCCCTCCCAGTTCTTTGAGGGAGGCAGTGAGGACACTAACCTGGATGTGGAGCAGCTATTGGTTTCTATTTAGCATCCAGGAGGTGACTGTACACTTTTAACATAGAGATGGTGATGACGGACCCCGTCACTCCAAGAAGATGAGTGATCTACAGAGTGGTACTTGCACCTACTGAGATCTCAGATCCTTCATAGCTTCCCCATTCCACTAAAAACAACTTACTGCAGAGCAAGAGTAGTTCCAACTCAGTCTTTCCGGTTGGGCAAAGCTTTAAGCAATATCCTGAAAATCAGGATAGGTAATCTTGGATCCCATCACACTGAAGAGCATAAGTCTAAGTTTTCCACCTCATGGTTGCCAAAAAAACCCCAAAACAAACCCCAAACAAAAATCAGCAACAAAAAAAAGGTCTAACTTCTTGTTGGGCTCAACAATATCTCTCAGGTTTGCTCAAAGTATACCTACAGGCTGGGTTTCCCAAAGACACTAGAAGACTTTTTTCTAAGTGATAGCTGGGTTTTGGCATGAGCTGAACTTTGATAAGTCATTTCAGTCGAGGATGCCTCTGCTCAGAGAAAGCACATTTTGTGCTATGTAAGCAACTACTGTATGTTGCTTGGTGGACTTTTTATATCTATTGTCAGACAGGGCACTGGCCATGACAGGAAAACCAGAGTGAATTCACTTCTCTGCACCCCCAAGACCACTGATGTAATCAGAGTGAAGAATAAAAACATTTTCTCTTCTCTGAAAAGCTATTTGTGGTAGTTTCAGTGAGTTATTTGACAGCTTAACACTATGATCAGTTGTAACTATACAACTGAGATAGATAGCACAGGAGAGGCAGTACGCAAGGGGTGGAAACTTCCCATGCTGGCTTTTCAGCTGTAGCCACCATCTCATGAATCTATACTAATGTTCCCTTAGTAACCTTCGCCGTTAATGCTATCCATTTCTGTTCAAATTCCTCAAAGAGCAGACCCTGCATGCCCTAGGAAGATTTTTGGCACAGAGCAAATCTCTTCAGTGTTCTTAACATGCTGTCACTTCTAATTAAAAGAAGAAGATAACTCTCTTTTCCCAAAGCAAAATCAAGAATGTATCCTACAGCTGCTGATATTCCAGTTTAATCAAAAAACCAGACATGCCTCTCCGTTTAGCCCATGCTGTTTGCATTAATGCACAGTCTGTCATTCAAACCTCGAATTTTGTTTTCAGAAATCTCTGGAATTCCCATCTGCCATGTCCACATGTATGAAACACAAATTTCTCAGCTATAGCTGTAGGATAATTTTCAGTAATTTTCTCATTAGTTTTTAGGTGTTAAGAACAATTCACACCCTGAAAGTGGGCATGTTTCTACAGGGAAAACTATTTTAAGTAAAGACATGTGAGATTTGAATGATACTATGTTTATTTCCCAGGTGATGGTTGGAGTATATAACTAAAACTAATTATACGAATCACATTACCTTTAGGTTTAACATGCTGGAAGCAGAAGAATTTGTCCACAAATGCTATATAGCACAATTTGGTCACAGTTTGACTTTTGGAAGAAAGTAACCTGTTACATTTGATTGTTGTAGTTTGGGATTATCAGAAGTTGTGAGACTCTAAAAATGAAACGATATGTGGGAAAATTAAGGAACTCAAATTCCATTATTCAAGATGCTATTTAAGATCCTTCCTTCCTTCCTTCCTTCCTTCCTTCCTTCCTTCCTTCCTTCCTTCCTTCCTTCCCTCCTTCCTTCCCTCCTTCTTTCCTTCCTTCTTTGTCTTGATTTCTTGTGTTGCCTCTTCTCTAACACTTTAACAGTCCTTGGAGTAGGAATCATCTTGGGCTCTATCTTGGGATATTTGCACAGGGCTTATATTAATGTTTCAAAATCTGTGATTAAGGCACCATGTACAATTGCGGTACTACTGTGCCACAATAAAAATAAGCAATACAATAATATTGCTAAGTAGTGACATATGATAATTCCATGTTGCTAAGGATAAGAATATATGTAACTAAGGATTAGAATAAAAGAGCCATAAGAGAGAGAATGACAGAGCAGGACAACGGAAAGAAGGCAGTACTTCTGAAGGATAGCAACTGGGTCAGCAGGTTAACAGTGGGGAGAGCATAGGCAATGGGGGCACTAAAAGGAAGGGAGAGACTGGTTCAGAGGGAATTAAGAAAGCAGGAATGACAAGCATGATGTGATTGAGCAGAGGTCCACCAAGAGAAAGGTGCTAGAGATTTTGGTAAGGAAAGTTTTAGTAAAGAAGAAAATGGAAGAAGGGAACCCTGAATGAATGCACCTCCAGTTCCTCTTACTACAAGGTAGTAGTGGCTTTGGTTGATCTTGGCTAATTTTGTTTTCACATCAAATGCCTTGAAGTAATTAACATTTAGTGTCCTCATTGTTAATAATCACAGATTAATTAATTGGATAGATTAATTGGATACAATTTTAGTGCATCCACTGTTCCTGCTGTATGCTTAGCAACATTTGTGAAGTAAAGTGCCCACAAAAAAGTGTACAATACATGGTAGTTGCAGGCACTGCATTGCCAAAGCTGCATTAAGCACTCAACTCATAAACATCTCATACTATAGAGGTGGGATACTTATACTGTGTTCTGCATCTTTTCCCAGGTCTGGGCAGAGACTGTAAAATGCCAGAAGTCTCTGAAAGTCCCTACTTCTCAGAAAACTGCAGATTTGAACATAGGTTAGGACAGTGCTGCAGGCACCCACAATAGAGCAGGCTCAAGGCTACTCTGGTTCTTAAGATGCATAAAAGCAACTCTCTTCCAAACACCCTCCACCTATGCTGAGTTAGGGGTCTGGCCTTTATTTGGAAAACAAAACTGTGCTATTTGTTGGGGTCCATTAGAATGCCGAGAACCATCTATTTTCTCCATTTCAAATCCTAGTTCTAATCTCAAATATACTAATATATTGAATGGAAGTGATAGTATCAAATACACCAGGCACTATGAATGTATGCCATTTTTTGCAGTGTAGCACTATACTGCTTTTCTCATGTAACTTGGCAACAGATGCACTGTGTGAGAGAGCTCTCAGCCAGTGAGCCCTATAAATCCCAAAAGCACTGCCTGGATCTTCTGGTTAATATATACCTCCCTTGAAAACTGAGAAGTTCACTAGACTTTTCTGTAGGAGTGAAGTCATCATCAAAACAAGGTTTCCATGGTTAAGAAATATTTACAGTTCATTTGCCTATATTTAAATATACTACTTCTTCCCAACCAGTAAGAGATTCTGAACTAAATGGTAACTTTTAGTACTAACTCTCAAAACCTGCAACAACAAATTTATTAAGAGAAGGGAAATGGTGGAAAGTGAACTTCCACGTTAAGAAATATACTTGGAAAATTGTCTTTTCTATTCTTTCATCACAACTCACTGCACTAGTCATACAATAAGGCATGCAAGGGGACTCTGAAACTGAAAAAAAGATCGATTTCCTGTTTATTGATTTGTTATTTATTTATATGTTAGCAACAGAGAATGACTATACATCAGCGTCAACCTAGAAGGCAGCCCTCGAAGAATCACAGCTGCAGATTGCTGCAAAAAGCATCTATTCTAAACAGGCAAGATAGATAGATAGGCTGCTGAACGGCTTTAACACCACAAATGTGACCCCTGGAGTGGCAGCAGACATCAGGCTGGTTGTAACGTCAGGGAAAGGGGCAATACTTTGGAGGAAAACACTAAATAGAAAGAAAGATAAGGAGAAGGGGAACATTGAAAGGAACGGGGGATAATGAAAGAGGGTCAGGGGAGAAGGCAATAAGAGATGCAGCTGTGGCTTAGATGGAGGTGAGTCAGAGCATGGTAATTACAGGTCCAAATATTCCCAGGTAGGAGGCTCTCCAAATGCTCAAAGAACCCTCCTTGGGCTACATCTGGAGCTGCCCTTGTAGCTCAAGTTTCTGATTGGATCTTCTCTCTGAATTTCACCCTGCACAATAGGAATAGGACAGGAAAGGAGGAAGATGACATGAATTTTAGTTTTCCCAAAAATCTCTCTCTTGCGTGGTTCTGGGATCAGAGTGATACTTGGGAGAGTAAGAATTACAGCTGGGCCCCATCATACCCCTTCTCCTTCAGGACAGCTGCCCCTATCATCTGGTAGAAATGTGGTTTCTACCTCACACAAAGTCTTTCTCTCACCACACAGTTACTACAAGGCCTGTTTATTCCACTGTTGTAGTGTATTCCCTCCATTGCATTCTTCTGTTCCCACCCATCATTTATTCATAACAGATGACATCGTTTGGACAAAAACATGGTGAAGGTGTATTCAGCCTGTGTAAAAACTCTAAAGCATGTGCAGAAAGTCCATTGACAGACTTTTCATATTTATTAGCATAGGTTTGTAAAAAGCCCTCCCCTTCTGCCTTTTATTGTTTCCTTTTGCTTTCCTTCCAAGTAACAAAGTCTACATAGACGTAACTAAAATATTTAGGACCCCAAGTTCTCAAATGTAATCCATGTCTGCTCATTTTCTTTATAGAGAGTAAGGCTGTGATTAGACATGAAATAACTGTAGCTAATAAATCTGCTCCCAAGGACTGAGTAATCTCATTACAAGTGGGAAATGATGGTTTATTCATCAACATATGGAGTGCTTTAGAAGTGTTGGAATAGCCAAACTAATCTGGAGAGTCAGGGAAAGTCAGCTTGAAGAAAGGAAGGAACCTCCAGTGATGTTTTACATATGTAGTGACTTATGTGGGAAAGAAGAATAATGTATCTCATGTCTTCCATGGAAAATAAGCTAATTGTAAAAGTAAAAATCTTTGGGGTGCAGGGCCTGCATAAATATTTCGCATGAATATAATAGATTAATTTGAATGTTCTTAATAGAAATGAGAACATATGTTATATGTGGTGGAAAGGGGGTATAAGTGTGTTTTGGAAGTGCATTTTTTTTCTTCTTGGAAAAGTCAACAGACCTCTTTTCTGGCATTGCAGACCTCGTAGTAAGGTGTCAGTCCGGTGTTATGTGAAATGCAAGATTTACTTCCAAAAAAAAAGGGGATTTCTTTTGAGCTAATTGTGGTTTTTCTGGTTTAATTCAGTTTGGGAGAAAAGGAAAGCTCTTCAGTTTTCTAGAGAGATAATCAATCTTTCTTCAGAGATCCTTTCTTTCTTTCATGATTCAATACAATGCCTATGACATCTGTTTCCACAGAGACGGGAGCTGCAATATCAGTCCAAAACAACTTGTAACTGTTGACACTCAGCATGGTTTTAAGAACCTTAATTGTCAAACTAGAAGGTTTAATTATCACATTTTTCCTCTTTTCATCTGTGAAATGTGCATGCAATTTTTCAATTCACACAGTGAAGTCTCCTGAACAAAAATCAGGCCCTAGCTGTCTTTTGTGCATCTTTTAAAATGACTGGATGGGGTGTGTGTGTGTGTTTGCTTTTAGGGGTCAGAGATGATATTCATTCATCAGCTGTGAATGAATTGAAATGTTTAACTTTTCCACTGGAAAATAAATCACTATGAACATCTCTCTTGGAGCTAAATTAAATGCCAGCTTTACACCTGTCAGCCTAATCAACAGCTTTCACACACTTATCACAAAGATGTTATGGAGAGCTGCCGTCAAATATGCTTATAAACTGTGAATGTGTGAATTTTTATTCATTTTGGCCAAACGGAAGAAGCTGTTGAGTTCCTACCCAGAATAAGACAGCTGGCACCCTCAAAGCCAGAGCTCCAGTTGTGGGTGATGTCTCAGCAGAGGTTGAGTAACATGGGTGGAGATGTCTCCACAAACTGATGAGAGTACAGAACTGGGTATTTTTTGGTTGAAACTGGCTGATTTGTCAGAAGTAGATAGAAATTGAAGTCTGGAAACAGTAAAAGAAACAAGAGTGACCCTGAGAAGGTGCTAAAAGAGAAAGACTGAAGACTTGGAAAATTTGAGCAAGGAAATCGTCTCCATCTACCTCTTCTTTTCCAAGCAAATGGGACTTAATATTCATTGTAAATAGACCAGATTGTGTTAAAGAAATTTCTGTCTCATGAAATCATGTTCTTTTTACTGGGGGAAAAAAAACTCAACCCAAAAAAAGCCCTGAATATTGGCTAACTGCTCAGATTTCATGGGATAACAAATGCTTTTACATAAAGTAGTAGAGAACGAAATGATGATGTAAATTTTTTACATAACATTTCTTACAGCTAGAATAGGGAAATAAATATAATACCAAAGGCCAAATGAAATTCAGAGAACAACTATCAGAGATGTTCCAGTGAGCACCCAAGTGAATTCTAGGAGAGGGAAGGAACAGAAAGTCTGTCAGGAGGGAAAGGAAATTGTCCATATTTTCACAGAGTCACAGAGTGGTTGAGGTTGGCAGGGACCTATGGAGATCATCTAGTCCACCCACACCAAGAAAGACCAACCAAAAAGCAAACATGTCCATAAACACCTTGTAGAAACTGCATATTTAATTGTGGTGTGCTACTGATAAAATTTACATTTCTTCTTGTTAACTTTTAAAGAAAATGTCCCCTTCTCAAGGACATGACCATAAAATGTCTGATACCACACAAGAGCCAGAAAATTGCAGTGGAGATTATGGTTCACAGCCATAATTTTTAAAAAGAAATACGAGCCCAAACTCTGTTTTGCGTTCATGCCATCCTTTCATTCTTCCTCTCTATCTCACACTGCAATGAGGGCAAAGCTCAGCTATGAGATGTCTTGAGCACAAGTTCAAGGGGGGGATATTTTAAAAAAATTATTTTTAGTTCCTTTTATGGCATATATAAACCTTTTACTCCTCCCTAAATCTGAAGCATTTAATCCTTTTTTATACCTACGGAAGTTTCACAAGTCTGAAGTTAACCAAAGGCAGTTTGGGACAACAGAGTAGTGCTAAGGCCCAGACTCAAGCCCACTGAACACAAGAACAATGAAAACTAAAAAAAAAAATCATAATCCACAAACTATGTGAACAATCTTCATTGGTGAAAAAATCCTCCAAAAAAAGATAGAGCCTCTTCCACAAAAAATTTCTTGAAGATTTTCATTTACAACAGGGTAGAAAACACAGAATCACAGAATCACAGAATCTTAGTGGTTGGAAGGAACCTTTGAGATCATCGAGTCCAACCACATTAAAAAAAAAAAAAAAAAAAACAAAAAAAAAAAAAACAAAACACAAAAACACACAAACAAACAAAAAAAACACAACACAAAACCAAACAAACAACAACACCCCCCCAAAAAAAAAAAAAAAAAAAAAAAAAAAAAGCAAGCAGCATCCATCAACTAAACCCCACACACAACACCCCACCACAAACCAACAATCCCGGGCACTAGAGCATGCCCTGAAGAGCCACGTCTACACGTTTCTTAAATACCTCCAGGGATGGTGACTCCACCACCTCCCTGGGCAGGCTGTTCCAGTGCTTGACCACTCTCTCAGTAAAGTAATTCTTCCTAATATCTAATCTAAACCTCCCCTGCCGCAACTTCAGACCATTTCCTCTGGTCCTGTCGTTATTCCCTTGGGAGAAGAGGCCAACCCCCGCCTCTCTACAGTTTCCTTTCAGGTAGTTGTAGAGGGCAATGAGGTCTCCCCTCAGCCTCCTCTTCTCCAAACTAAACATGCCCAGTTCCCTCAGCCTCTCCTCATAGGACTTGTTCTCCAGACCCCTCACCAGCTTGGTGGCTCTCCTCTGGACACGCTCCAGCACTTCAATGTCTTTCCTGTAGTGAGGGGCCCAAAACTGAACACAGTACTCGAGGTGAGGCCTCACCAGTGCCGAGTACAGAGGCACGATGACTTCCCTGCTCCTGCTGGCCACGCTATTCCTGATACAGGCCAGGATGCCGTTGGCCTTCTTGGCTGCCTGGGCACACTGCTGGCTCATGTTAAGCCGGCTGTCCACTAACACTCCCAGGTCCTTTTCTGCCAGGCAGCTTTCCAGCCACTCTTCCCCAAGCCTGTAGCATTGCCTGGGGTTGTTGTGGCCGAAATGCAGAACCCGGCACTTGGCCTTATTAAACCTCATCCCATTGGCCTTGGCCCATTGGTCCAACCTGTCCAGGTCCCTCTGTAGAGCCTGCCGACCCTCAAGCAGATCAACACTCCCACCTAGTTTGGTGTCATCCGCAAACTTACTGAGGGTGCACTCAATCCCCTTATCTAGATCATCAATGAAGATATTGAACAAGACTGGCCCCAAAACTGAGCCCTGAGGGACACCACTGGTGACCGGCCGCCAACCAGATTTTGCTCCATTAATCACAACTCGCTGAGCACGGCCATCCAGCCAGTTTTTTATCCAGCGGAGGGTACACTTGTCTATGCCATGATTCTCCAGTTTCTCCAGGAGAATGCCGTGAGGGACGGTGTCAAAGGCCTTACCAAAGTCCAGGTAGACAACGTCCACAGCCTTCCCCTCATCGAGAAAGCGGGTCACATGGTCATAGAAAGAGATCAAGTTGGTCAGGCAGGACCTCCCTCTCATAAACCCATGCTGGCTGGCCCTGATCCCTTGGCTGCCCTGCACATGCCTTGAGAGCTCACTCAGGATGATCCTCTCCATGATCTTTCCCGGTACCGAGGTCAGGCTGACAGGCCTGTAGTTTCCAGGATCCTCCTTCCGGCCCTTCTTGTAGATGGGCGTCACATTGGCCACCCTCCAGTCATCTGGCACCTCTCCTGTTGACCAGGATTGTTGATAAATAATGGAGAGAGGCTTGGTAAGCTCTCTTGCCAGCTCCCTGAGAACCTTTGGGTGAATGCCATCCGGCCCCATAGACTTATGCGTGTCCAGGTGCATAAGCAAATCATTAACTACTTCCTCTTGGATTACAGGGGAGTTGTTCTGTTCTCCATTCTTATCTTCCAGCCCAAGAAGCTGAACTCCCTGGGGGTAGTTGGTCTGACTATTAAAGACAGAGGTAAAGAAGGCATTAAGTATCTCAGCCTTCTCCTCATCCTTGGTTGCAAGGTTTCCCCCCGCATCCAGTAAGGGATGGACATTCTCTGTCACTCTCTTTTTGTTGATGTATTTATAGAAACTTTTTTTGTTGTCCCTTATATTAATGGCCAGGTTGAGTTCTAGCTGGGCTTTTGCCTTCCTGATTTTTTCTCTGTATGACCTAACACAATCTCTGTACTCCTCCCGAGTTGCCTGTCCCCTCTTCCAAAGGTGGTAAACCTTCCTTTTTTCCTTAAGTCCCATCAAGAGCTCTTTGTTCATCCAGGCCGGCCATTTTCCCCGCCCTTTAATTTTGCGCTTCATGGGGACAGCCTGCTCCTGGGCCTTTAGGATTTCCCTCTTGAAGAGCGTCCAGCCTTCCTGGGCTCCTTTGTCTCTCAGGACTACCTCCCACGGGACTCTCCCAACCAGGGTTCTGAACAGGTTAAAGTCTGCCCACCGGAAGTCCAAGATGGAGGTTTTGTTAATCCCCTTCCTTACCTCACTATGAATGGAAAACTTAACCATTTCATGATCACTAAGCCCAAGACTGTCTCCGACCTCCACGTCCCCAACTAGCCCTTCTTTATTTGTGAACAGTAGGTCTAGCAAGGCACCTCCCCTGGTAGGCTTACCTACCATTTGTGTCAGGAAGTTGTCCTCCATACACTCGAGGAACCTCCTAGCCTGCCTGCTCTCTGCTGTGTTATATTTCCAGCAGATGTCTGGTAAGTTGAAGTCCCCAACTAGAACAAGGGCTGGCGTTTGCGAGACTGCAGCCAGCCGCTTATAGAATACCTCATCAGCCTGCTCATCCTGGTTGGGTGGTCTATAGCAGACTCCCAGCACAAAATCACCTTTGTTAGCCTTCCCTTTCACCCTTACCCATAAACACTCCACTTCTTCATCACTGGAGTCTATCTCTATAGAGTCAAACAACTCCCTAATGTACAGAGCCACACCCCCCCCCCCTCCTTCCTTGCCTATTCCTTCTGAAGAGCTTATAGCCACTTATTGCAGCATTCCAGTCATGACCATCGTCCCACCACGTTTCCGTGATGGCAACTATGTCATAGTTGTCCTGCCGCACCATGGCTTCCAGCTCATCCTGTTTGTTGCCCATGCTACGTGCATTAGCGTAGATGCACTTGACCTGGGCTACTGATTTCACCCCCATCTTTGGCCCTTGACACTCAGGTTCATTACCAGCAGGCTTGGTTTTATCCCCATCCCCCTTAACTTTTGGCTTAAAGCTCTGTCCGTGAGCTTTGTTAACTCTTAGCCTAGTACCCTTTTCCCCTTCTAGGAAAGGGTTTTCCCATTGTTCTCTAGCAGTAATTTCTAAACGTCTATCACCTTTCTCTGATGAAATGTCAGAGTGTGAGTCCTCACTAATGTGGCCTCCTTCAAACCGTGGCATGCTTTCCTCAGGCTTAATCTTGACAGGCCCAGTTATCTCCCCTTCCCCCCTCATATCTAGTTTAAAGACCGGTCAATGAGCCCTGCTAACTCCTGCCCCAAAATTCTTTTCCCCCTCTGGGACAGCTGTGTCTCAGCTGAACAAAACTAGTTCAGAAATTTGGGAGGTGTTTTATTTAGTGATTTGTTAAGAGAATACTAAACCAGTACAGAGTGCAGAAGGATACGCTGGCAATCACAAATACAAACTCTCTTGTTTATGGAATAGAAAAAATGGTATAAATAAATGTCTGGGAAGTCCTGGTGCCAACCGCTTGAATGCTTGAGCCAGTCTAGGCAAAAAATAAATAAATATTGCAACTCTTTGCCAAGCTGATGGGTAAAATTCTCTTACAATATTTCCAGTACTTCGTGCCTATGGCTTGGTCATAGACCACAAGTAAAACTTTTCCATGAGCATTTTGGAATTTCCACTTTTGTGCAAGATTGGGAAATACAGAGCCACCATCAGCACAGGCAAAAAAGGAGTTTAAAGAAACATCTACCAAACTTTTGCATCACAAAATTGTTTGAGTCTTTGAGTCATTTTGTCTTCATACAGTGTATGCCACTTATAGCAGCCCATAACTCATTATTGTGACAACACAGCCACAGCACCATCTACAGCAGGGTGATCCTGAGGACTTCTACTCAGACAGGATCTAGAGCCTTCATGAAAATAAAACATCTGGAGCTGTTCCACAGAGGCCCCACAGGATCTCAGAAAGTGAAGAAATGGTGGAACGATGAAAGTGGAGTCTGTGCGGGGAGCAGAGGGTGGAACGTGAGAAGGACAGCACAGCACAGCTAGAGTGGCACAGCAGGAACAGCAGAAGGTTTTGTTTCCTCTGGCATTAGAGCTACTGATGGGATGCAACCAAGGCAGGGAGAGTGGTCTTTCTTCTGAAAAAATTCTTTTTCCCCATTTGGCTTGCTATGCCCAGCTTGTGCAGTGTGGGGAGGTGGCAGGGGAAGCCATGCCCCATGTATGCTTTGCTGCAGCACATTGCTTGGCATACCCACAGCGAGCTTCACTAACACCATGTACCATGGACAACTGGGCTGTTGTGCTGCAGTTGCTCCCTCTGACGATCATCTCAACTGCTTTACGTATCATGGTTTCCAAACCCTCCACCCTTTCAGTGCCCAATCTCTACTTAACATCAGGTCTTGATGGCTGTAAGATGACAACATAAGTAGAGCGACATCTTTAGAAACACCCTTCTTGCAGCACTGGCAGGTTTCAGGGGCCGTTGTGTTAACGTTTTCTTATGGCAGCATCATAGAAGCAGGTGCCTGGAAGGTGCGTCAAGAGGTCAGATATTTAGACCATCCCCATGTTTGGGGGCAGCTTCAAGCCTATCTACATCATACAGACATCTGTGCATTTGAAAGAACATATATTAGAAGATTAAAGGGATTCTGCAATTTCTCTAAGTAACTATGCCAGTGTTCAGATAATGTCTGATCTAAATCCATCTTCCTGCAAAATAGACCAGTTTTTGCATGTCCTATTCCCCATGATCTGGGAATCCAATCAGTCACTGTCTTCTGTGTAGCTGTCTTGGCATACCTGTTATCATTTGCCTTTTCAGCTCCTCATTTCCAGACTAAACAAACCCAGCTCTCTCAGCTTTTCCACATAAGTCTTATTTTCCAAATGTCTGTTTAGTAGGAAACCACAGGCCAGCTTACAGGCTTAACTTTGAAATCCAGGACTAAGCTTCTATTATCTGTATACTACAAATAACAAGGTAATATCAAATATTGCAAGATAACTGACAGGAAATTTCAGAAGGGGGTTTCATAGCACCTGAAAAGCTTTTACGTGTAAAGGGTTTTAGTGCTCTGGATAGTCTCAGGCAGATAGATAGTGAACATACAAGGGAACTCTGGAAATACCACATTTACTATGCTGAAAAATAATCTCTCCTCACAGATTCCTGTCTCTCTCTAAAGCTCTCCAGACAATCTCAGTTGCACAAAGTAAAGGGAACTTACATCTGAAAGCAGAAAACAGCAGAAAGCTGGAGGAACTCATAAGTTCCTCCTCAATCTGCCCTGATGCTTCCCGTGGTACAAGTGTCTTGCTCAGCATTTGCAAGAGTCGCTTCACACTTTGTGGCACCATTGCTCCTTTTGCTTCACAGGGCATGGTGTTTGTCACAGGTAGCTGTACTGACAGCATAAAGCCTTTGCTGTCTCATAGTCCCCATCAAGATGTCTCATTTTTCCCATTTAGGCTGTCCTTTTCCTGATTTTTTTGATCTTGTTCATGCCTAGGAACCTTGTGCAGCAAATGGCATGTGTGTCCCTGTTGGCAAGAGCAGGCAGAAGCCCTCATATGGAGCTGTCAGCCTACCACCACAGCCAGCTGCTTGCAGATGTGGGGCCACTCACAGCCAAGCCTGCTGTGTGAGTTTTGAAGATGGCTGCTTGCAATAAAACTGCATCAATCCACAACGCAGCATGCGGCCTCTCCAGAAGATCGCCGTAGACAGCCCGAGTTTTTCAGAGGTTGCCAGAGAGCTTCCCCAGTATGAAGGGAGCCTCACGCCAGATGGGGCCCTCTCTGTGGAGCCGAGCAGGGAGCCGCAGCCAGCTGCCCTGTCTCCTCCCTGTGCTGCCAGTTGCCTCCACTGATGGCTAGCATCACTACTGTGGTGACAGCCAGATGAGAGGGTGTTTTCCCATTTGCCCCAGATCAGCCCCAGGGAAGGGGGAAAAAAGGATCCCCCGAGTGTGAAGGAGAGGGATTTTCTAAATCCATTGCAGGCTGTGAACAGCAGGATGGTGAAGAGGTCCTACGGCAATTTTTTACTTACATATGGTCATGCTAAGCACTGCAGGGAAGTGCCTAAGGTAACACGTTAAGTGTCTAAGGAAACTTGCAAAGGAAAGAGGTGCCTGATTCAGAAAACTTCATGAACCTTCTTAACAAAGGTCCCATCTTGTGCCTTATTAAAAAGAAAGTATGGAGGTCCACAGCAGTGGTGGGGTGAGCACTCTTCTCACCCCAGAGTGGTCAGTCAGCTGGAGGAGAAATCCCTGTTCTTCCTGGAAGAAAATGACGTGTTTCTCCCAGAGTGTAAGCACCTTCCATCACGCTTAATTCCCTACTTCTTCTGGGGTCAGAGTGCTAATCTAATGTTTCTCTTTCTAAGCCACATGGTTGCTATTGGGAATCCTAATTACTTCTACATCTTCCAGTACATCTTTTACTGTGACAAGGGGGTGAAATGATAGGGAAATGCCTACATTTTGTAGTTCCTGACAAGGTTTCTGAGACAAATCAGAAAGTAAAATAGTAAATATTAGCTATAGCAAATTAAAATGCTTGGAAAAGAACTGTTATGCCGGGGCTGCCACACTTTTCTGCAAGTTTTCCTCCCCTGAAGTACATGGTGTCACATAATTGGACTTCTGTAAGGCCTTTGATATGGTCCCCCACAACATCCTTCTCTCTAAATTGGAGAGATGGATTTGATGTGTAGACTCTTCAGTGGATGAGGAACTGGTTGGATTGTCGCATCCAGAGGGTAGTGGTCAATGGTTCAGTGTTCAGATGGAGATTAGTGACAAGTGGTGTTCCTCAGGGGTCCATAAAGGGACCAGTACTCTTTAATACCTTCATCAGTGACATAATGGGATCAAGTGCACTCTCAGCAAGTTTGCAGACGATGCCAAGTTGAGTGGTGCAGTTGACAGGCCAGAGGAGATGCCATCCAGAGGGACCAGGACAACCTTGAGAAATGGGCCAGTGTGAAGAGATTCAACACATGAGATCTCATGAGATTCAACAAGGTTAAGTGCAGAGTCCTGCACCTGAATTGGCGCAACCCCCAGTATCAATACAGGCTGGGGGATAAAGGGATTGAGAGCAGTCCTGCAGAGAAGAACTTGGGGGTACTGGTGGATGAAAAGCTGGACATGAGCTGACAATGTGCGCTCACAGTCCAGAAGTCCAGTCGTACCCTTGCTGCATCAAAAGTGTGGCCAGCAAGTCAAGGGAGGTGATTCTGCCACTCTGCTCTATTCTGCCCCTCTACTCTGCTCAGACCCCACCTGGAGTACTGCATCCAGCTCTGGAGCCCTCAGCACAGGGAAAACATGGACCTATTGGAGCATGTCCCAAGGAGGGCCACAAAAATGATCAGAGGGACGGAACACCTCTCCTATGAGGACAGGCTGAGAGAGTTGGGGTTGTTCAGCCTGGAGAAGAGAAAGCTTCAGGGAGACCTTATTGTGGCCTTTCAGTACTTAAAGGGGACTTATAAGAAAGATGGGGACAAAGATTTTAGCAGGACCTGTAGGACAGCACCAGGGATAATGGTTTTAAACTAAAAGAAGGAAGATCTAGACTAGATAGGAGGAAGAAATTTTTTACGAGGGTAGTGAAACACTGGAACAGGTTTCCCAGAGAGGTGATAGATGCCCCATCCCTGGAAACATTCCATATCAGATTGGACAGGGCTCCGAGCAACCTGATCTATTTGAATATGTCCCAGGTCATTGCAGGGGAGGTTGGACTGGATAAACTTTAAAGGTCCCTTCCAACCCAAACTGTTCTACATTCTGCATATTCTACATCATATTCTGTGATTCTACATGTGTCTGTGCTGTCTGGTACACCCAGAGTGTGTTGGATCTTCTTACTACACACATTTTATGCTATTTGTTTATGCACAGTAAATCTAATGATTTCAGGACGCTGGCACTGAACATGGTTGCCCATCTATGAAGCAGATACAAAGCAGGTCCAGATCTTTGTAGGTATATTGCACCATGCAGTTCCTTGGGGACATACCTGAGACTTCTGAATATGTATGGTAGCCTGGCTGGAGTGTCTAACCAAGAGCAATCACATCTCATCTGCCAGCACTATCAGATAGCTGCTCGTCTGATAGAGAATCTGAAAGATCTGTCCAAAAATTTCCAGAAGATTTTAATTTTCTATGAAAAATAGACATGATAGGGAAAGTACAAATATATGGTCTCTCACTTTCTTTGTCTTTCCTTCCCTCCCCATGAGTTACTTGCAATTTTCCTGTTTGTCAGTTCTTTCCTTTCATCCCTCCCTCCTTCCCTTGCTCCCTTCCTTCTTTTTGAGCAATTACCTGTGGAAGCCAGCTAGCACATAACAGGAGCTTGTTCTTTTAGCATCCTCTGTTGTGAAGGATGTTAGAAATAACAGCAATTTCAAGGTTTTCCTGGGTTATGGAGCTGTCCTTCAAGCAGATCACCTCTAGGATATCACTTCAGTGCGATCACACTTCAGTGTGATCACTGCACCTCTTTCAGTTAGTTTTCTTCTCTGCTTGGTCTGTCTGATCCAGGCACCTCCAAGGCCTTTCCCCACTCATGTTACGCCAGCCAGGCCACCAGCAGACTTCAGGTTGTCCACATCTTACATTTAAATTACTTCCTTTTCTAAAGATTAAATCCATATGACCTTTGTCTCTTTGCTTCTTCCCTAGCCCCAACTTCTGTCTAAACTGGAGACAGGATGAGGGCCCTGTTGACCTGTGAGCAGGCTCTGTGACCCAGAACACATCTGGGAAGGAAGAGCAAAGCGATCTCTGGTCCCAGCCACATCTGACATCCCCCTACCTCCCTTGCCCGCTTCCTTCCTCGTTCTTCTGCCCTGAACTCCCAGCCCCCCTTTGCCCTTTAGCTGCTTCCTCACTTCTTATTCCATTTATTTTCCTCTATCTCTCCACACAGTCTCTCCCTCTTTCCCAGAGCTGCTGCTTGATATTCCTCCATCATTTCCAATCCAGCATGCCCATGTTGCACTTTCTTTTTAAAACAAGCTTCAGGTTAGCCAGTAGACTCTGATTACATTTCTTCCATACTCACTCCACCCCCTTCCTTTAGCAGAGCTGGATTTTAGTGAAACGCCTGCAGACGTTTCTCAGATTTCAGCCAAGAGCAAGGTTCAGATTTACATTGTTAGGGTGTGACATGGAATCAGCAACCAAAGTGTGTTCCCTTGAGCCATTAAGTTCATATAACCCCTGGCTCGTGGGCAGATACTTGCTGGGATATTCTGCCTGACAGTGCTCACTCTAATTCATGTGGTGCCTGACAGCTAGGCATACCTCTCTGTAAAGACAAATCTCTTTCCCTTTTTTCTTCTTCTATTTTTTCTTATTTATTTAAAACCCCACATCCTTCTTTTCCTTGTTTCTCATGGAAGCAGCAGGTTTGCAGTGAATGCCTGAAAGTACCAGGGTTAGGAGTGAAGCCAGGCTTTGTGACTCTCCATAGGGAATTACATGGCTGTTCATATGTACACCCAGCAGTGGATTTCATCTAAGAAATGATGTTTTATTCAGAAAGTTGTATCTTAAGAATCTCTTGCTCACTGAACCTCAGGTCTGAACCACAAAACCAATCCTGCATCATGAGCAGATATGTGCAATTCTAGGCAAGACCAGCAAGAGTTTATGGTCTTGCACAAAAAAAATCTTGCAAACATAAGGAGTTCTCCACCTTAGCCCCAACAAAACTGGCACTGTACTATAATAAAGCACTTGAGGGCTCTGGCAGTCACAAAGCAGAAACATAAATGCAGTCCTGCTTTTCTAACATAAGCTCTTTAAAAACAGTTCTACTGTAACGGGCAAAAGAGCTGTTAGAAGCGAGTGTCTTTGATTAAGAAATCTTAGACCACATCAGACTACCCTATTGTCTTGTAACAACTACCTTCAGAAAACTCACAATATGGTCTGTTTTTGCCAAGTACAAAGCTCAAGATGTCCAGCTACTATCACTGCCTTTCCTTTGTGATCTGGGACTGGGAAGACTGGCCTCAACAGAGGCCTCTCTCTTCCTAATGACTCACAGATGACTTTGCTGGCGTTTTTTGCAGTTCCTCCCAGAAGAAGTTTACAAAGTGTTTAGGGTTCAATTATTGCTGAATCAGTGCATCTTCATTCAACAGGAAAAGAGAAATGCACTTCCATTATCATCTTGCACTGAGGTTAATTAAAAGCAGCTCTTCAGCTGGTTGTTGCCTGTATGCCAGTTGAATTTTGACACATATTGCCAGTGCGAGCTGAAAGCAGAGGTTCTGCTTGTTTACTGGGGCACACAAGTACATCTGGTAAAGGCAGTTCTGCAAAGAAGTGTTTAAAACAAGTATGCTTATGCTTACGTGTATGTGTATGTGTGTACACATATATGTATATTCTGGAGCCTCATTCCCTCATGCCCTGTAATTCACCCAATCATTCATATCAAGGGCAATGTATCTAGCCATCTTTCCACAGTGGATGTGATCTCACTTCTGGAAGAGATCATGAAAATCTTGCTGCAAAGGAGGAGCAGGCCCTGATATTCTGATTTCACAGGTGTGGCACCTCAGTTATTTTCAGAAAGCCACCTTCATTAGTGCTCTCAAATGAGACAGCCTGGGATACTATATCCTCAAATACTTACTGTTGAATAGCAAACCAGGAAAAAAAAAAAGGTATTTACCATGTATCTTTTGCAGGGCTACACTCTGAGGTTTTGTTACTAACATCAAGCTGCCACAGTGCTGTGGTAGTTTTTTTTCAGATGTCCTGCATGGGAATCAAACCCCCTGCTTGTATAGTTCCCCCACTGCCTTCTCTCTGGTTTTACATTTTCCTTGATTGCAGTTGAATATTTGAAAATGTGTGTTGAAACTCTAAGTACAACTGCAGTAAACATGAAAGACTTCTGCAGTTAAATTGCTCACATAACACTGATTTTGGTTTGGTTTTGTTTTTAATATGAAAACAACAAACATTCCACAGCCAATTATACGTACCTTAAATAAAGTTCAGAGTAGAGAAGGACCCTGATCACCGATGTTATTTGTCCCTTCAAGTAGCCAACTCACAGGACTGCAGATGTAGATAAAGAAAGGCTACAGATATTCCACAAAAATGCTGAAAACAAATGCTTCGTCAGCCCACTGGTCTAGCTTTAGTAATTCCTGTCTTAGAGTTAAAGGCTGCTGTTCGTTGTTTCTCCGAAGTGCTGGTTTTACAAAGGGAGAAGAGTGGTGAAGGTTACTCAACATGCAGACCCTCTTTTCAAAGATGTTGCTACTGATTTTAGCCCCAAGAGGGATTGATCAGTCCCTGTTTGAGAGTGGGGAAATTCTATTGCCATACAACTTCATATGATGGAAGGTATGTAGAACATCAAGGGAGTGGTCTCAAGAATGAAATGGGAAAAGATCAAAAGGACATGACTTGGATTAGTCTTTAGTTGAGGCTCGACTTGGAGTTTGCTAACAAAGAACCTCTTTGATCTAGAATCCTTTATTACTGCAGAGAATAAATGCAAGGAACAAAATATTCACCTTAATTATTTTTCTCTTTTCCTCTCCCCTGCCCCAGGAAACTGAACAATTCAAAGCCTGATGTAGGTTTTGGAAATGTAACTAAGTACTGTGTTTCAAAGTTCCTTGTTACCCACATTTCTAGCAAACAGCCACAAAAGCTAAAGATTGTTAAAAAAAAAACAACTGGGTTTGGGTTCATGCTAAAATGAAAGACTGATTCTCTAGAAAGCTCTGAGGCAAAAGAAACTGTGCCAAGTGTAATTTTACATCCTTGCTGATTGTCCTCTTTCTCCATTGCAGTCATTCATTTTGCTCTGTCACATGTCCGAAATTATAAGAACATTATAAAGAACATTTATCAGAAGGTTTCTGGCCCATGACTGTCAATGACTATGTGGGTTTCTCTGGAAGTTTCCAGAGCTTTTTTTTTCCTTTGTTCCCAAAGATGTATCTCTTATTTCTATTTTGAAAGAGGAACTGAGGTGTTATTCCTGTAATTGCAGAGATTATCACTGTGTCACTCATACTTTCTTTTTCACCAGAGCAAATGAAAGTTGGTTTAGTCAGATAAGGGTAATGAGATCATTTAATGAGAAGATAGCTTATGCAGAACTACCAGGAACCTATTTTTTCCTACTTGGCAAATCCTTTGCCAAGAGTGGCTATAACTGGCTAGTAAATCTAAAGAGGAAACTCCTGATTTTCCAAGGTCTTGAGCAACACAAACGTGCATTTGAGGCTTTGACTGGAATATGGCTGAGGCAGATGCTGTACTCCACCCACTTTATAAGTTAGTCTGATTTATTAGTCATTTTTTCCAGTATAGCTTCAACTGCAGATCAGAATTTATCCTATTCTAGTTTTAGAAATTCCAAGAAATTGTGTCTGAGCCTTTCTGAGATGATAGAAGACAGCTTGCTCTGAAAACAGAGTAACAGCACATGCATGATGCTTCCACCAGGAGCATGAAGTCATTATACTTTACATTTCATGAGAGG
Organism: Numenius arquata; assembly: GCF_964106895.1. Classification (NCBI taxonomy): domain Eukaryota; kingdom Metazoa; phylum Chordata; class Aves; order Charadriiformes; family Scolopacidae; genus Numenius; species Numenius arquata. The sequence goes on along the minus strand of NC_133577.1, from coordinate 83,988,269 downwards.
AAACAAACAGGTTTTTAAGTAATGCTAGACAGGCTTTCTTCCAATATTAGGAAATAGCTGGATTAAAATCTAGAGAGGGAATGGATTTTTCAGTTTGAAAATTTTAAAAAAGCTTCAGTTGTTCCCCAAAATAATAATGTTTTTCAATCTTTTGTCCAAACTTTACTCCTTATTTACTCCCCTGCTAACTTTATTCTGTGGTGGGTGTCCAGATGCCACCCTTCAATAAAGTCATGAACTTTTCAGGATAAAAATTGCTGGCCTGAAGGCTGTCATAAACTGTCTGGGGATTTTTAGGGCTGATCCTTGGTATCATGTAATCTCATATTCAGATATAAATGAATTAGCAAACAGGCAAAGGAACTGGAGTATTTTAGTTTCTTAGGTGTAACATAAGAATATATGACATGTAGTTTTACCACGTCTGTTTTAGTGCTTGCATCAGCTGCTGCCATTGTAGGAGCACAGATGGCAGAGCAGCTCCATCCCAAAGCAGATAACAAGATGACAGAGCACACTGGAGAGCAGCCAGCCAGGGACATCCTTTTTTGCAGCCATGACTGCAAGGAGAAAGGCTTGACAAGTATTTGGTTCTGATTCACTCCATTTTTGTTCAGACACTGGCCAATTGTAGCACTCAAATGAAATAAAATTTTGTTGCTGGTTCTGGTTCTGACAGCCACAGACTCTCTCTGTAAGTGCCAAACAGCAACTCTGATGTAACTAATAAAGTTTGAGTCTTCATTCTTTCTGTGCTGTTTATATAGTGGACTTTTGAATAAAAACAATTTAAAAGAAAGTCCCGTGGATTGATCTTGGCAGTTAATCAAAGGCTATGAGCAAGACGGGAGCTTCTACTTCTCATTTCTTTAGATTAGTTGCTGAATCCTATTTCCTAACAACTGTTCAGCTACTATGGTCAGTGTTATGAAGCAGATCTCTCTGAAATAAATTGCTCTGTACAAATTTGGGGGGGAAATGTGCTTCTTTCTCTCGCCATGATTTTGAGAATCTCCCTGTACATAAGAGAAAGCCTAAAGTCCCTCCAGAGTTGTTGTAAATAATATATATTTTCCTCTACATGCAATTAATATATAATGAAATTAACACATGTGATTCTTTCTGGAGGCAGTCTCCATGAAGGACTCTGAATAAAGAGGAAGGAAACAAGGAATTTGGAGCAAGTTTTACTCAGTCAGATTTGAGTTTAGGCTTGCAGATTTTTGTGCTTTTCCAAATAGAGTTTGATGGCATCACTAATATGTAGCATAACGGGAGACAGAGACCAGCTGTGCTTTGAGAGTTAATCTCATAAACTGCTTCCAGAGAAGGTCACATTCAGAACCCTGAGGGCTTCCAATCTGTTCAGACTTGAAAGGTATGTCAAGGAGGAATTGATTTTAAACCATCCAATTTTAACATGCAGTTGGGCCCCAGCACTGCAAATCCCCCGTGCACGCAGCAAGACACCAGGACAGAGAGTATGTTTAGAAGCAGGCTCCCTCCCTGTTGAACTCTGTATCTCCAGGAGAATACATGTAATAACCAGAGATCCACCAAACTTAGTGATTTATTAGACACAGTACCTCTTATAACCTTTAATGTAAAAAGGTGCATTTCCTGTTGCAGAAGTCGTATTGCTTGCAGTGCAAGTACTGTGTACAGCATTGTAGGACTCTGCTCTTATTTGTTAAATCCCATGTTCCACTGTTGTTTTCGAGCAAAAATCCCCTAAAAATGCCAGGGAAAAGGTCACTTTTCCTCCAAATACTTGTCAAAAAAACGGGAAGGGAAGGGAAGGGAAGGGAAGGGAAGGGAAGGGAAGGGAAGGGAAGGGAAGGGAAGGGAAGGGAAGGGAAGGGAAGGGAAGGGAAGGGAAGGGAAGGGAAGGGAAGGGAAGGGAAGGGGAATTAAAATAACATTAGAACTTGAACACTATATTATAAAAGACCAGCTGCCAATATGAGATTTAGGTTCACTTTATTCAATACAGACGTGTAGAAATCCAACAAGGTGCCACCCAGCCCCCTTTTTTGGTCACTTTTAGATCCCTTAGAATTTTTATAGTGGTCGCTTAGTAATGGGAGTAAAATATCCAGAAAGATTCAGTAAAGTTCATTCTTTCTAAGGCTGTGAGGTGCTTCTTAGTAACAGTCAGTCCACTTCATTTGAGTAAGAGGGAAACTACTAGTAAAAAGATTTTTCTCTGTGAGTCAAAAGGAGACACAGTTTCACAAAGACTGAGAAAAATCTGAGCTCCATCACAGGCCATGGAACATGATCAGAGAACTGTCCCAGCAGAAAAGTCCACTGCTCTCAATGAGATTTAAAATCTTGTATTCATAGGGACAGGTCTGTACGTCAGACTCTGGCCTTTTGGTGTTGAGCAGTATTCAAATGCCTGCAGTGCATATTTGCACTACAAATTTTCAAGGAGGCAAAAGATGTTCATTTTGCAGACTAATATTGCTAGAAATACAGATGAGGGGAATTAATCCTCATTGAAGGGATATTCAGTTGACATCTTGGTTCAGGTACTGCAGCAGTTTAAAATTAGAGTAACTTCTTTTTCTTCTGCTCTTGAATATCATTGAAGATGCTTAAGATTAAATAATGCCTACATACTACATGTGGATACTCCAGGTCTAGAAATTAAAAATGGTTAAAATTGCACTATTTAATATTTATTGACCCTGCAGATAATCTCAGGGGATTTTACTTATTTGAAGGTAATAGTGTGGTATAATCAGTGAGTGCAAAATTCATACTGTGCAAAGAACTCACAAAAAAAATTATTCTGTTTGGTTTAAGTTAAACTTTTATTGTACATCGATTTTTAAATTACAGTTCCCAGCTGACATCACTCCGAGTTTATAGCCAAAAAGATCTTAATATTTCCACATTTCCAGGAGTCCTCACTTCGACCCATTTACAGAACTTGTCTCTCTCCATATGTCAAAGCTGCATTAGAAAGATGAAACGGTAGATTCCTTTGTCTAAAAGGGATAGGATAAAAAAACCTGAAGAATCACAATGAACTCAGAGGACTGATTCCCCTTTCCTGCCTGTGTTGTCCCCAGAACAGAACAAGAAACTGCATATGGGGAGTTTGAAAGTTTTGTCTTATGCATCTTTACTTTTCAAAGAGACCGAGATACCTTGCTCACAAGTTACACAATAGGAACTAGATGGTTATTTACAGCACTAAGCGGAGAGGACTTTCATTTCATTTAACTTCTGTTATCTGTAAGTTAAGTACCCAAAGTAATTAGCTACATGTGCAGCTTCTCTAATGCATGGAGAGGGATAGGCAATTGTAGGAAGTGCTTCATCCTATTAATCAAACAGACCTTTATTAAGATGAATCCATTACCACATGGCTATATGGTTTCTTTCCACAGACCATGGAAGAAGCCTAGATGGCTAGCTGAGGTTGGATACACAAGATTCATAAATCACATCCCTAAAGTACTGGAAACCTTTTAAAATCTGTCCTTTGTACCATCTTGCCATCCAAATCAGCACTGCAGTGTTAAGCTATGAGGAATATTTGCTGCTTCAATATCAATACCTTGTAGTCAGGTCCCTCCCCCATCCACATACTGTTTTTTCCACATGCTGTACTCAGTCAGCGAAAATAACCACACCTTCACTTATTTATAAAAGGAAGGCAGCAATTATACAATTTGCCTGTCCAGGATCTCCATTCTTTAAAGGATGGCTAGGGTAAGAACAGTATCTGAATGAGTATTTTTGCTTAGGGGTAGTGTGAGACTGCACTTCAGAAACATTTTTCTGTGAAGTCAGTTTACACTTGGCTGTCGTAAGGAAGTGAAAGTCTGTGACACATTTCTTCTTGGGTCAGTTTTCCAGAGTATAAGTACATTGCATTTAAGCCCCATTTCAAAGCTGTGCTTTATGGGAGTCTCCAGAATGAAGACAGATTCATCTGTCAGATGCTCCTGCTCAAGTACTGGGCTTGCCAGATGATGCTCTGCTTTGTCTTCAGATATATCAAAAACATCTTAAACCATCTTAAACTTTATAGATATTGTAATCTTAGATTGTTGTTCTTAATGGCAACATACAGGATTTTGACTTTTCCTCTGTTTCTGTAAAAATAGTATGTTGAAAATGTTGTCAGTTCAGTCGATTACCTTACTTCTTGTATTTTAAAATTTGCAGTCTCAGAAACTGAGTGGAACTGGGTTTCTTGAGATTTCATAATGATCTTAAAACTTCATAAATTTTCTCCTTATGCCAAAGAACAATAAGAGAAATCACCATTTCCCAAAATAGTCGCTTTCTGGAGAGCTGAGGCAGTCACCTCTCATTTGATAAACCCCCAAATGATGTATCAATTGGGACTAGCCCTGGGATTAACAAGAAGCTCTTCCATTGCAATGTGTGCCCTAACCACCAGGCAACTGGGTGTGGGGGGAATCTCTCTGCTTCTCTCTTTTACGCTTGATCAGCAATTCTATCCTGAATCTCAGAAAGGCTTTCTTAATAAATTTTATTTAAATAGTAGGGAAAGGCAACCTAATGCCACTTTTCAGATTATTATATCAAGTTTTCACTTGATGATATCAATTTACACTCCAATGAGTACCCTCATGCTCTCCTTACAAATTTCCTTTTGGGATCCCTAAAAGTAGGATTGGAAATTAACATCACATTTTTCAAGAATTGTGAGCTATCACAATATTAATCTAAACATGCAATACATTACAATCTCTGGGAAGCCTCAGTCCTGTGAGTTTAATACGTAAGTTCTTTGAAGTATCATCTAAGAATTGCATCCTATTTCTTAAAGCAATTTTTGGAAATGTCACTGAAGAAAAAAAAAAGACATAAATTATCACTCACGATCATGCAAAAAGCACAGATACTGGAATGTAAGCATGAACTTTACACCTATATCTTTCAATTTTTTTCTTCTTTTTGCAGTCTGTTATGGTTTTTGACCACAAAAAATGACAATTCTGGAGGTTTTTTAAGCATATTTTTAACAAAGACCTTTGGGCACATTTTGTTCATAATAGAGACCACAGGGCATTTCACAATGTTTACTAAATCTAGACAAGAAAGTTTGAGGCAGATGTCATTCAGTCCTCTGTGTTACTTTCCTTATCCAATCAGAAGTCTTTTCACCCTTACACTTGTTCTGTCATAACTCCTTGTGTATTTAATCTTATCTGTATCTGATCCAACAGTGGATGGGACGTCAAGTCTAAGGAAGAGCATCTATACATACATACCTGTCTATACCTACCATATTCAGAGATGTCTGACAATGTATTAACAACTTTTCCATCCCAGCTCCTATCAGCTTGTCTGAGACTCTAGAAAGTTTCTGCTCAGGAGTATGTGGAAATACTTCTGCAACATAATTCTGTATCTATTTTTGCCATAGAAATTCCAACAGCATTGCTGTCATTGCTCTATGAGTCTGCTCATACAGTGCTGGTTTGACTATCCTGTGAGAAGACCAGATTTCTAAATTTCAAACCGAGAAATTTTTCTTCCCCTTTTACTCTTCTTTTTTGTCCATAATATATGTCTACTATTTTCTTTTTCCTGGGCACTTGTCTGACATTGTGATAGGCACAGAGCAGCATTTAAGTAATTCAGGAATTAAAAAAATGAATACTTCTTATTGTCTTGGTGTTAGAAACTTCACAATAAGTGTGAGAAGGTTGCATTGGGCAGATGAAAGAGAGTTTAGTGGAACAGAATACATTGCAATTTTCTGTTGCTTTATGCAGTGCCAGAAAATACTTATTATAAAGTATGTGGTCATTGGGCTTGGGACAGGCACACGTGACATCTAACCAGAATTTCCTGGAAGCATGAGCCGTTTTTCTCTCCAATCTACAGAGCTGCTCTAGAAACCTGAGCTATACTGTGCAGTCAGAGGATTCATAGTTTATATAGTGTACTAATTGGTTTCTTAGGATCAAAAGATAGAGAAAAGTACCAAGAGAAAATACGAAGATTGCTAACTTTAAATAAGCAGTTAGGGAAAACAGGAGCAAATAACACTTCATTGTCACTGCATTAAGCAGTTCAGTGTTTGTCCAGATGCTTTGTGTTGGCTGTTCCTTATTGACTACTGTCAAACTGTTCTCAGAGCACTTTTCTGCCATGACTTTTTTGTGTGGTTTTTTTTTTAACTTTCAAGCTAAAATAGGAATATATGGTGCCTGTCTCTTTTGAGCTGGACTGAGATCAGATGGACCGAGATCAGTTGCCAGGCTCTAAAAGCAGTAGCAGTGAAGCAGCTGGGAGAAAGGTGCTATCCACTTTTAGCTTTGAAAACATGTATTTGGAGCTAATGTTTTTGGCACCAGGAATTCTCATATGAGCCTCCTAGAAATCTCTGAAAGGCCAGGATGGTCAAACTCCATGCAGAAACAGAAGAGGAGAGCAGCACTACCCTTGAATATGTCTCAGACAATGCTGTTCCCCTTCAACAGGTTTTCAAAGTGGAAGGACAGAAAAAAAATAAACCAAATTTGTTCTTTTGGGTATTATTATTTATAAAGTTTTTCAAAGCTTTTAATATTGCTTTACTAAAATGTCTTTCATATCTGTTTTCCCTCTTGATCCTGTATGCCAAGAGTCCTCGACAACTACTTTACATAGTACACAGGAGGACTCAAGCAAAAAAGCAGCTGTGGGCATGGGCTCCCCTTTCATCAGTTCTGGGGCTTTCCCCATATCTTGCCAACATCCTGTCTTATTTATTAATGATAACTTAAAGTATCACACTAGGGACAAATTCCTGCTCTCCCAAAGACCACAGTGAAGTTAACAAGAAGAAGAAAATTATAGCCCTGAACAAAAAAAAAACTAACAAAACAACAAACAATATAGGCTTCTCCCACCATCCCCAGAGTATTTGATGGAAAAAAAGAGCAAACGTTGTCTTAGCAAGGCTGGTGGAGGGGACAGTATGAGGTTCAGGTGTAGTGAGCTTGGTTGGAGGTTGTTGAATATAACATGGTTATAACATGGAACTTCACAGGGCGAGCATCATGTAAAGGAATAACATAAAACAGATAAGGAGAAGGACGAGCCAGGGAATATGCTCCTGCAGTCTCACAAAAGGCGATAGCCCAGCATTAGAGTCATAGAATTGTCTAGGTTGGAAGGGACCTTTAAGATCATCTAATCCAACCATCAATCTAACTCTGACCAAAAAAAAAAAAAAAAACCCAACAAAAAAACTTCCACATTACTACACCATGTCTCTAAGCACTATATCAACCCATCTTTTGAATACCTCCAGGGATGAAGGTAGCCAGAGGATCCCCTGCAGTGTGTTACTACAGACACTTGTACCTTCACTTCCTACACACACCCTACACTTCACCCCACCCCCTTAGCCCCCTCCACCCCACAGGCTGTGTGTAATGCAGCTGAGATACCCTGCAAACTGGCTTGCAAAAAGCACTGGACGTCTCTGTGCGTGGGCTGGGAGGTGATGGCGCACAAGCACACAGAGCTCAGCTTTGCGGCTCCAGACACTGCAGATAGCCACCAACACAGGGCGTGCTGCAAGGGCAGGAGTTGGCCACTGAAACCCCGGCTGCTGAACAGGCAGAACTGAGAAACTCAGTAACCCCATCACTTCTGAACTTGTCAGCAGGGTTTATATAACGATGAGCCACCAGCTCTTTCCCTTCAAGTACTGCCTCGATTTACGTGGCATAGTAGCAATCTGGCTTTGATGGATAAAAATGTGAAGGAATGTGTTCCCTGGGGAGTAATGCAATATACAGGCAACGCGAATAAGAAGGCGGCTGCGCTATTAAACAATACACATTTCCATCCAGAACATTTTTATTACTCTTGGAACTAAATTAAAGGCTCCACTCTCATTTGCTGAAGGTTAATCCAGATTTCTATGAGATGTGCCCAGATACAGATATAATCTCTTTAATGAACTGCTCTGCTCATTCATTTCTTCAGCTCTTCTGTTTTCTCCTGCATTGATGATGCTACCGACATATGGAAAAGAATATAAAAGAAAAAACATGGGGAATCAAAAATCTTCAGACTAATAGATAAAAATCCTAGGATTGTTAGTTATAAATTCAGTATAGGACTAGCTAATGTTTATACACTGTTAAATCCAAATGATAATTAAAAAGTATATGACTGTATTACAGAAATTTTTAAATACCTATTTTTCTATCTCTTTTCAATCTCTTAATTTAGAAACAACATTGTTCTTTTAAAATAATATCCTTTAGGAATTAAAAAAATCTAAATAAAATATTTGCTACAATCCAGTTTCCTAGTGTTGCAGCTGATACTATGCAATTGGTATTGTTATTGTTTTGTCTGCAGCTCAGAAAATCCACTGTACAGTCCTTTCAAAATTTCTAGGTGTATATCTCTCTTTTTTTCTTTTGAATTTGTAAATTTTTTCCATTGTTATTCTTTTGCACCTCGTTGATTTCATGCTTATTCCCTTAAAATAGTATGTCTCAGGCAACATCTCAACTGAATTATCACTGGTAAAAACAGATGTTTAAAAGTCACTTATCAACTTCATAAACTTGTTCCCTTCCTTAAATGCTTATTAAGATTCCTGAGGCTCCAATACACCCAACTATTCTCTTTCAGACTTCCTGATTCCGAGACTGAAATATTTTGGTTCAATGTCTTAAATAGCTTTCTTAAACCCTCTGTATTTTCATCAGACATTTTATGTCTCATGACATACATTCCATCTCCCTGACTTCATTTGATGTGATTTCCAATTTCTGGAATATTATTACCTTGCCTCACTGAGCATTTTTGATGTTCTCATTATCTGTTCTGGATTTGGTGTGCTCCTTTTGTGTTATAATGCTAAGCATGCCAGCAACATTTATTTTCCCTGCATCAAACAGAGCTCAGGACTAAACCAGCAGGGTCACCCCAGACTTTAGCACCTCTGCTGGTAAGTGTATATTAGCACAAGAGGGAAAACATTTCAAGAAAAGTCTGACTAAAAAAAAAAATTAGATTCTGGATCTTTGGCAAATCACCTATCTGCATGCTGTTTGCACAAACTACCACAAGCAATCTGACAAGAACACAATTAGTGCATTTTGAATTTACTGCCCCAAATCCAGAAAACAAGTAGTGTATAAAAAGCACTAGGGATCCCTGCTTCTGGTTAGCTTTTGCAACCCACAAGATCTTGTTAAATCTGTTGTTATTAAAGATGTAACTGAGACTTAGTATGCCTAAGCATAAGGCTGGTCAGATAACCAGACCACTGAGGGTCTGTGGCTGAGTCTTTCCCACTGAAGTTGATGGTATCTTTGCCATTAACCACAGGAGACAGCAGAGGAAGGTATTTTACCTATGTGAAATTTAAGTTCTGTGTTTGAAGTGCCTTGCATTTTCACAGGGCTTGATATTTTCATTAAGAACAACATGGGTATGCCATTCAAACGCAGTTACAGAAAAATCAGACATCTAGTCTAAGTTAGTCATTTAGGTTCTTCCTGCAACCAGTGCAGAGACAGAGAGTCATCCCACCTGTCTTAGATACTATCGTAGAATAAAATCTATCTAGACTTGGTCTCTCCGTTCACCTTGAAGAAAGCCTGCATACCTATCCTTTACACAGTCAAAAGAAATGATCCCACCTAACCAAAAGTATCTAACTTGAGCGCTGTTGCTGTTGCAAATCCAAGTATAAAGGAGCAGTTCAGACTTGGCTTCCTGAAAACTCAATGGAGGAAAAAAAGAGTCCCACTGCCAAAGCTGGGCATCTATATTAAATGGTTTAAATGCAGCCTTGAAATTTCAGCTGGTACAGGTGGTATCTTTTCTTCAGTGTGCCATTTTACAAAGGTGGATGATCAAAACATTTCATCCAGAATTTTAACAATGGAGTTAATGTTAAACCTACTTAGTTAACACCTAATGTCTAGGTGGACCAGCTCTTTTAAAAAATGCAGAAAAGCGGGGAGAAGGACCCTTTACTCAACAGGAAGACAAAATGGGCCTAAAATTCCTGCATTGCAGAAAAAATATGGATAAAATGTGCGTATTGTGAAACTTTCCATTAACTTGAAATAAATGTCAGGTTGTATTATGACCAACAATTTCTGTTCCTATTACATCACTATTTCCCAGTCCTAACTTGACAGACTACATTAAAAAAGCCAGCCCATTTGCCAATATTACCAGTTTTGCCTCGTCCGTTCTCTTTTCGCATTTGGATTTCTTCTCTTTCTGGAATCTAATCAACCTCTGACTACGAAGTTTCCCCAGATTTTCAAATAATTAACCTTAGGGCTTTATCAGGAGTGAAAGCAGAAGCAGGTGGGAAGAATCTTTGTAATTTTGTTTACAGGCACGTATTTCCAGAAGCCTTGCCTGAACTCAGTGGAAACATAGCTATAATTTTCCTCCTGTAAAGGATGGATTAAGTGAGGTTGCTGCAAAATGCTCCACTTCAAATATTTGACTGCATGCTCTTGCAGCCTGTTAGAAGGCTGTTAAGGTTATGACAGCAACACGACTTTGTGTTACAATTTTTGCATTTGAATCTACACCATGAACATAAGGAGCTGGAGTCAAAGTTGGGTCATCCTCAAACAGTGTTTTGCACATGTGATGGTATCAGGGCCTGGAGAAGGTCACCCTGCTTGCTATCAAAAGTATTATAATCAAACAGTAGCAAGAATGGCTGATATGAAAACAACAGTGATTCAGATAACAGTGCCCCTTTCAAAACTCGGCATATACAGAGCTTTTTCATGGGCTTTGGTATAAAAACAGGAAATAAAACAATGTAAGAGTTTGTATCACTTTAAAAGTGTCCTAGCTGTTTTGTCTTTACTGTTTCCACCATAAACGCATGTTAGAGAATGATTCTCATTAACTTCAGTCAGGTAAGAAAGTTTTCAAAGTTTAAAGTAATGGATGATTAGAACTTACTGGAAAGGCGACTGTGGCTGAATCAGAACAAAAAAGTACATTGTACTTAGGAAATACAGAGGGCCTATCAAAAGAGTCAAAGATAACCTTTGGATAGTCAGGGGACTTTTAGATGCTTGTATCAAGACTGGGCTTTTGAAGTTATCCAGCTGTTCTTTGTGCATCTACTTAAAACAAAAATACACAAGATTTTTAAAAATAAAAAAAAATAATGTTCATTCACTGCAATATTCCCATAAATGATAATTTAAAATAGTCTAAAGTATTTTCTTGCATTGGTATATTTTGCTATGTTATGTCTCCTCTACAAAGTCATCCTCCTAGGGCTACTTACAGGATATCAGATTAAAATGTCATAAAAATAACTGAAATATGTTCCAAACAGTGGTAGACATGCCAAAGCAGCAGAGAGTTCTTCCAACACTCTCATATTATGATTACTTAAATACTACTGGCTAGTCACTAGTGTTGGGAGTCATTCCTGTGGAGGTCAGTGCGATTATTTGTTGAATAAGGCATCACAAAGTACCCAAAAGGTGTTTTGAGCTAAGAACAAAAATGAGCCAAGACATCAGTAGTCTCAAATTAGAGAAAATGAAAAAAAAAAAAAACAAACACCTTTTATAGTGTTGCACATATCTTTTATTCTTAGCTATAATGAAATACTTTACCCTTACAGACCAAATATTTGGCTTTATAAGTGTTTTCCATTTGCCCAAAGAACTGCCAGAGGAATAGGTAATGAAGACCTAATTTATCACTTCATTAGACCAACTGGGATCAAAGATTCCTTTTGTGGTTTTCCCGAGACTTGAAAAAGAAGTAAGTATGAAAACTAACTCCCAATGTTTCATTATTTTTACAGTTGCCTTTTCTTGTTTTCATTTCCCAAATATGCACAACTACGCAGGTGATGAAAATAAAATAACTTTAGTGCTTTCATACTCAGAAAAAAGATCAGTATTTTCCTGTTTTCAAAGTAACTGAAAAGGTAGAGGAATATACTGAACATGAGTCTTTTATATTTTTGCTGTCATTGCTGATGTTATTGTTGCTATCAATGTTGTTGATTGTTAGCCAGTCTGTGAGGTGGGTCCATGTCAATTTCTTGAAATGAGACCTCAGGACTATCAGAAGGACTTTTAAACTCAGTAGATAAATTTTTTTGAAATGTAAAAATGACCTTTTCCTGAAAAAACTCAAAAGAGAAAGAACAGAAAAAAAAAAAAATAATAAAATCTGTTCTCTTTCTCTATTCTCTCTTTTCTTGCAAGGCCAAAGTCTTTTCTCCTAGACCTCAGTACAGCAACTCAGGGACCACCAAGGTTACGATAAAGCCCTTAGAAAAAGTCTAACGGAAAGCTTAAGGATCTTCTGATCCCTCTCTGTGTTCCTGCTTCCAAAAATGTTGCAATTCAATCATTTTTTTCTGTCCATACAAATAATTTCTTACTAATGTTTGTGTCCTCTTTCTGTTTTGTCCTAGACCTTTAATTCAAGTCATGAAATAACCAAGCGAGAAATACTGAAATAGCTGCACAACAGCCTAAAGTCCCTTTTTTCTGGACACCTCATACAGCTAATAGTCCAGTCCCCTCTGCAAGGGAACTCTGTACTAAGATGGCTGATGGCTGTCCAGGTGCAGCCTATGTGGTAGGAGAAAGTAGATGGAAGGACAGGGGCGATGAAGGCAAAATGAAATTAGTGCTTCCCAGTTCATAAGTGTCTAATATTATATTTAGGCAAAATAAGTCTAGAGAAGCCTACATCTCTTGTAAGAATTGCTGAAAGCTGTGAACTTCATACTTGGTGCAAAGGAACTGAAATTTACCTTGTTCTTTAATTTCTCCTTTTATTCCCTTGCCCTGGGCAGAGGAGTACTGAGCACCACAGAGGAGCTGGGACAGGCTGTGCCTCTGCACCTCAGCAGGAAAAATGAGCACAACCACTCAGGTAATGTTGTTTGAACGGCTTCTCCCCCTCTTTCACTGGTGACCTAATTGCTTCCTCTCCCCTGAAGCACTAAGGAATGAGAATGAATGGAAGACATTTATGAAACTACCATCTTATCTTGGAATAAGATAAGGATGACCTATTTTGAAAATATAAATTGCAAGCATGTAAGAAAGACCGCTGTGTATATATATGATGACATATCTGCTGTGACAGGGAGAAGCTCATGGAATAATGCATATTCTGTTTGGGTGAAGGACCTGCCCAGGATCCTGCCTACAGATCATGAAAGTGCTGAAATGCTCTCTTTCAAAAATTACATTTAAAATTTACTTTTTATAATGAAGAAAAATTAATTCAGTGCACTTTGAACAGTGGAAGCACTACTGTTGTCTCCTTAACTCACTGGAAAATACTGAACAAAGAACATATAGAGCTTTACATAAACACTTTTTTTTTTTTTTTAATCTTGTCTATGCTTAGATCTGCTCTAAAGTCAACAAGGTACTTTCTCTCCACATTGCCAAATGCAATGAATAATTTATACCCACAGTCTCACAGTATAAATTATCCTAAAGTTTCTTACTATTTGCCTTTTTTTTTTAACCTCACACTGGCCTCCTCACCACTAATGCATGCCCAATCTCTCACTATTTGGAAACCAAAAAGAAGGTTTTTCATAAGTACAGATACAAACTCACAGGAGACGAGTGGTTCTCCTGCTCTGCTGTTGGATACATTCGCTCTCCATGCGCATTTTGGCATGGAGCCGAACTCTTATTTAGGTTTCAGTTATGGTATTGGATTCTAGTTTTCTATCTTTGTGGAGTAGATTTACCTTATATCAGCAACTAAACATTAATTGCATTAGACAACTAGAGACCAAGTCTGGGTGGTGTGATTGGGTGTAACTGAGTGTATGAAGCTATGGTTCAAGACCTTACTTTGCCTGATTGGACAAGCCTGTTTTGCCACATACCTGCAGAATACTATAATGACCTCCATCCCACAACCACAGGCAATTTTAGGATAAATCCCTTTATCTCTCACTGTCTCTCTGTTTCATCTTGCTTTTATTAGAAATGCCATCCCGTTGAAATGCATGACACTATAATCCTTTTTTCATATACAAATCCACTTTTCAGGAGACTTTTTTAGCAAATTTACAAATGAAATAGTAATAGTAGTAATAGTAGTAATAATAATAATAGCAACAAAAACATAAAGTAAAAAAAAAAACAAAACACACTGTTAAGACAGTTTAGGAGCTTTTCAGTTGCCTTTAATGGTAAGAAAGTAAAGGTTTATTTTTAACTGAAGCAGCAATTCTTTTTATTTTCAACCAAGATGGGAGTGTCTGGAATGTTATTTTTTATTTTTAAAATAAGTCGTCATTTTCACCATCAGCACTCAGATAGGAATCACACTAATCACAATACTAGTGGTTGAAAGGTCTGAGCATTTTTGTGGTTTCTTGAATAAATATTGGTAATTCAATTTTGGTGTTCTCGAATTTGTGGAATGTGATATTTGGAAGGGTATAAGAACTGAAAATCATTCTACTCCAAGAAACAAATGCTTTCAATCTTATAACACTGGATGGAAGAAAGGCTTTTTGGTTTGCTTTGCTTTTTTCCATAGGGGGACAAGAACAAATAAAGTCTCTGCAACACTTAACGGCAATTGACAAAAATGTAGTCACTGATTAAAAGATTTTGTTTCTTTTAGATATGCTGATCATACTTAGCTCATCAATACTATGTATTCTTGTCCAAGAGTAGCATTCAGTTCTGATATTGTAAAACGTTTCCTGTAAGTGATTTAAGTGAAAAAAATTTGCAAAGCTCTTAATTTTATTTTACTTTTTCAGGAAGGGGACATGGTGGTTTCCAGCCTCACAGTCTTGATTATCTTTTTCTGCTCAGTGTCTCCAGTTCATACTGCAAAAATCCATTCCCAGGAACTACTTCAATAGTAGAGCATTTATTTTCTGTGTGATGTCTTTGAAGACAAAGAAGAGTTGTTTTGTTTTGTTTTTTTTTTAAAAAAAAAAAAAAGATAAAAGGAAAAAGCCAACCACAATAATTGGCCAGAACTGTCCTTACAGTTTATGCTGTGAAGCATTCTGTATTTTCGGTTACTCAGCTGGTATCACAAGAACTCACCTCTGCTGCGCTACCTATTGCCAAATGGGACACGTTCACAAGGAAGCCACGTTTGAAGAAAACAACATCTGTGAACACTACATACAGTAACTGTGCCGGTCAGAGTCAGAGTTTCTTCCCTTGGATGATACTTGTCATGTAAGTGCCAAGAATGCCTGTAGCTGGAAAACTGTCATATTGCCACAAAATAGGGTGACTAACATTCTCTTTGGTACTGTTTAAAGGATCTAGGGCCCCTGAGACCCTATAAACATTGAAAACTACTATTTCTGGAATACTGTCCATAGCATTTGACTCTTTATTTACATGTCACTGCTACAAGTGTTGCTCATGAGGTTTTAGTTTGGCCTAAACTGCCTAAAACTGATGGTACAAAGGAAAATGAAAGAAAACTGGAAGGATCCGCTATGATCATTCAGTTCGGCCCCTTCATACCATTGGTTACTTGCCATGCAGCCACCTTCACGAGTGTCTCTAGCTACGTTTACAGAGTGATCAGGCTTAGCAGCCACTCCTATGCCTCTGGAGCACTCATTCTTGTAACTATTCATATGGCATGTTTTCATGCCGTTTTTGCAACATTTTTCTGGTACCAAGAAACAAAGTGCTGAAGCAAGGGAAGAAGCAGAGGAGAGTTAACAGAGGAGACAGACTCACACATGTACATGCAAAAGGAAATAAAAGAAAGAAACAGGGAAAGAACAAAAGGGAGAAAAGAAAACAAACAGTAGTGAGATAACAGGGAGACCCTACTTTCTCACTGATTGAAACCAAGAGCTGCAGCAAAGAATTTAATAAAGAGTAGCGGTTAAATGCTCAGTGGGGTTTGCACCACTGACATCTGTTCTCCTGCACAACGTCCAGATCCCTTTGGAGCCTAGAGATGGCATGAGAGATCCAGGTGGGCAACACTTATCCCTCCCACCCACCAGGCCTCACTGAGGTGTCACTGGGCACCCTGTCTTGATCAGTGAGATGATCTGGATTAAAGAGCCGATCAGGACACTAGACTTGTCAGT
This sequence comes from Numenius arquata, assembly GCF_964106895.1. Lineage (NCBI taxonomy): Eukaryota > Metazoa > Chordata > Aves > Charadriiformes > Scolopacidae > Numenius > Numenius arquata. The sequence goes on along the minus strand of NC_133577.1, from coordinate 83,972,179 downwards.
AGGGTGGTACCAGGAGTCAAGCATCCATCTGTTCAGCCACAAACAAGGAGCCAGCACCCTCCTTCCCCTCCCTGTCCCCACAGGAAGATCAAGGGTGAAATAACTGCTAAGAGAAGACTGGAGAGCTTTTAAATTCCAGCTAACACCATTTCTTTCATCTCTAGCTACAACCTTGCAGTGTAAACATCATGCTGTGAAGACTTAAACAGACAAAAGTGTTGACCTGACTTTTTTTTTTTTTTTTTTTCCCAAAAGATGTGAATTCCATGCAAGAGGAGGGGTCCCCTACACAGCAACCCAAGTAAACGGCTTTCTATTTCAGCACAAGCACTGACAATAAAGTAAGTAGCTGCCTATATCTATTTCAGCTAGGGGCTACTGCCAATAAGCAAGTTAAAGAAAAACAAACTCAGAAAGCAGTAAGGACAGTTATTTAAAAAAATCTGAACATTCATCTGGTGTGTTGGTTTTTAGATAGAAATAATTCAAAACAAAATGAAACAAAATCCTGTCTTTGTGTGTGGTAGAGCTGAAAGATTTGTGGCAGGACTTGTCTGCAGGAAATAAAGAGAAGTAATCTACCTAGCTGCATGGATAGCTGTAATTATGATTTTAATCAGAATTTATATGCAAAAATTCCCTCCCAGGTTTTTAGAAATATTAAATATTTAGAAAAATATTAATCTGGCAGAAGGTAAATCTGGCAGTTGGTCAATCAGTAATAGTGAGATGTGTGAGGAGAGACAATTATGGGAGAAGAAAGGCAAGACGGGAGGAGTCGGGGGGGGGGGGGGGTAGGGAGGGGTTTTGGAATTTTTGGTTGTTAAACAAATTTGATTCCAGTATGAGGGGATGACTGTGTGGATGGATGCTATATGGAACTGATTTATTGATTACAGGGGCAAACACCAGGAGAGGGGGAGGAGGGGGGGGGCGAGGGGAGGGTGGAGGAGAATGTCTTTATAAATTCATCTCAGAATCATTTCTGTAAATACCATATGTTTCATTTTAATTACTGTCTTCCTTCTCAGCTTTGTAATTGGTTCTCCTTCCTCATCTTTCCTAATAGACAATGAGAACCAGGATAAGCAAGAGTGACCAAAGTAAAAACTTGACTTGAGTGGGTCTGCTATGTACCTAAACATATTTATGTGATTACTGAATTAATCCTGAGGAAAAAATTAGATTACAGGGGTGTGGGGAGGCAAAAAGGGAGGAGCATCCATTCATACATGGAAATCATGGTGGAGGGGATACTCCTGTTTTCAAATACAATATTCAAAGTTAGCACACACATTCAAATTACAGTCGTTAGCACACTCTTTCATAAATAGAACAGATCTCAAGGTTCTCCCAGGTCCTTCAGTCCCCCAGACAAATAAACAAAATCTGCAGAATTTCACAGATATTACACAGGTTCAGTATCCTCCCAACGCCCTCAAGCCTTCAAACAAACAAACAAAATGTGCAGAATTTCCCATACAGGTTACACAAAATTACAAGTTCCCCTTCCCTCCAAAAGCTGCTTTATTTGCATGAGGTAGCTACAAACCTCATCTGCAGGAAACTGCAGTAAAGTATGAACCTGCGTTTCCAGTTGCTTTGCACTGCACTGAAACCAGTGCAAGGGAAAACAACAGCTCCTGGGAGGAAGCCTGTGCCTCCCTCTGTGGCCAGTCTCACAGTGAGTGGCACTCTGGTAGAAAACAACGTGCTAGAGGTAGCCACTGCTATTATTACTGTAGTAGAAAGAGTAAGCGTGATGTGATTTATTTTCCTCCCATTTAAATGTCAAGATTCAGAACTACATGGCTTTTGATGAATAAACAATATCTGTGCCTATCATAGCCTTTACACAGGGGCTTCCTTTTCTACTTTAATTTTAACAAAAACCCTTGGAAAAAAATGCTCCTCTGTCAGCCCATTTATGCATGTGTGTACGTGTGCGACTGTGCATGGAACAAAAGGGTGGAGAGGAGCTCTGGGCTGTAGTTACTACTTGCAGTATATCTGCTTTGTACTTACTAACCTTCTGCTGCTTCCAAGAACAGCTCAGTAAATCATGCCTCTTCCACTGAAACTGCATACACACCACTGTACGTTTTCAGCAGGGATCCAGATGTGAGCAATTAGGCCACGCTGTGCTATTATGCTGCCTCCCATATATGAGACATGGCTAAATAAGAATAACCCAGCTCCATCTTAAAAATGTGCACAGTTCTTCCCAGACAGGCAGTGGTTAGCCCTCGCTGGCAGATCCAGCAAGTACTTTCCAAACTCATGATCTAAATACATACCTAGATGATGTCTTTACTGCGTGTTGGGACAAGCTCCCATCACCCACCAGCCCTTGCTTCCTTCTTGCTCTGCCAATGTGAAGAGCTCTGGCTCCAAGGCTGGTGAGCAGCTACGTTGTGCAGGATCCCTTTCCTCCTCCCACCCCAGAGCCACCCAGTTTGGACAACCAGGAAAAAGGAGCACTCCAGAGACAGTTATTTGGACTGAATCCACCAAGAAGCGCATCCAGGATTGCTCTCAGTCTCTCTTGGATGTGAGGTTTGCCAGGCACCTTGGAGGAAGCCATCATTTCTGCTGGCTGTCAGTTCCATGATGAAATCCCAGCAAAAAAAAAGGCACGGCTAGGGAAAGCCGATCTTCTGGAGAGAAAGGTTTAGGCCTTCAGTAATGGCTAAACAAATGGCAACAAGCCACTCGGGTTGAGTTTTGTTTCCTCAAGAGACTCCAGACTGCTCTGAATCCAGTAAACAAAAACTGCCACTGGGGAAGGCAGACATATTTTTCTTTTCTCTTGAGAAATGGTAGATGTTATTCTATGTGGTGGAGAAAAAGTTTATTGCAGCAATTGGAAGGTTCCCATCAGTAAAAGGCAATCTGATTGCTCCTTGAAAAAACACCAGAGATGGATAGGCATTATAGAGAGGCATTACAGCCTGACTTTAAGACATTAAAAAAAACATTCCAGCCCATTTCCAAAACTGTAAGACTGGATTAGCTACTAGCTGCTCACTATAATATCTGAAATGTTGTTCTAGTATTGAAGTATTTGACAAGTCCACTGGACAGGGTAGAGCTGACCCTAGTAGACGGCTATGGAGAAGGTAACCAAGTCATCCTACCTTTCTGTCCCTAGATTTATTTTAGCAGCATGTAGACACATATTAAACTGTGAAAGGAGCAAAGCTGGCTATGATAAACGAGGGTAAAGGGAGAGAACTATTTACAAGGAATTTTGACACTCTCCAACTCTCTTCGAGCTGTGAAAAAAACCCTTGGAAACTGAAAAAAACAAGGTAGTCACAGGCTGGGTGATGCAGCTCGCAACTGCTGAGTATTTGGGGGCTGGGGGGACAACAGCAGTCATTTAAATGGATGTAGTGGCTTCAGTATTTTGGAAAAGGTGTATTTATTGACTAAAAAAATCACATATACAAAGGGTATATTTTGCCTATCAAGAAAAAAATGTTGGTCCTTTACTTCCCAATGTGTTTACATCTCTTCTGACACACACTAATACCCTAAATATTTCTGGAGTTCAGCCATCTTATACCATAACCATACTATTTTGCTAGATCTTCAAACAATTGGCTGCAGGAATGCATTTCACTGTCTGGCTTGTGAACGTTTTTGGGCACCCTTGACAGCTACAGAACAGAGGTTTGGCTCTGCCTGCTGGCTAATCTGCCACCTGTCAGAAACTCCTTTCCTTTTGGTGCAGATTCCTGGTCAACCCAGCTGAACAGCAATGTTGAGTGCAGCAGGGAGAAGTCTCTGCATTTCAGTTCCCCCACAGGAATGTCCGGGACTCCTCCTCAGGAAACATCCTGCTCTAACACTGTAGGCAGCTGAGGAAGCAGGGAATGTGCTCCTGACAGCCAGCACACCCTCAAGAAATGTTCATCTGCAGGTCTAGGTGTATTTGTTTACTACTTTGATCCGTCTGTGACAACAGCAGAGCCTTCTCAGTAGTGGTGGATTTCATTTACACACCCCTTCCCTCTCTAGACTCCTCTCAGCCTGCCTCAGCATGCCACCCCACCAGGACACTTAGCTCCTCCAGCAACATTTTTTCTTCTTGTGCTTTTTCTCATCTTTTCTTCTTTTTGTCTTATGTCTTGTCTTCCAGATAAAGATAAGACTGTTATTCATAAGCAAATAACATCTACTTCATTTCCCTTTCTTGAGAAAGGGCAGGTTACTGGTGCTGGTCTTAAAAGAAATGTAGGCAGCCTCTCATTTTGGCTGCCATGAACAAACAGTGTTTGCATGTCTGTAGACGGCAGTAAGAGGTGACTTTTCAAACCTCCCCATGCTAAGATCATGGCGAAAAGCAGTATGAGGAGATATTTTCTCTGACTATTTCAGTGGAGTTTGAATCAGACAGATGGACTATGCAACCACGTCTATGGACATGGAGCACCTACAGCATAAGACAGCGATGTCTATCCCTACCCATTCTGATCTTTGAACTTTCCCAACATCCCGCAGGTGACCAGTAAAGATATGTCCCCTTCCTGACTGCTTCACAACACAACTTTCCAAGAGTCCTACTCTTCAACAGCTACTTTCTGTGCTGGTTCTTTTGTCATTGGTTCTCTAATTTTGGTTAACTTCCCAGCTATCCAGAGTTTTGCCTTGCGGTGGTCGCTGAGACGGGTTCACAAGTTTTTCATCACATTCACTCACTTCCACGCAGCCAGTCCTTCCCCCCAACCAGATACTCTTTTTGAGACAGAGGAATATTTGAACCCAAACTTCAGGAGTGAGCCCTGCCAAAAATTCTTCTTAAGATAAACATGACCGCCCCTCAGCTTCTGCTAACAGCTGTTACAAGAGAACAGAGTTTCTCATGCAGGGTGAGAGGACAAGCTTGTGTTTCGACTTTTCTGGCAGTATAATGAAAATAGGGGTTTGATATGTTGTGGAGGATTTGTAAAACTAAGTGTTTAATTATGAAGTGTTTTGTTTTGTTTTTAATTTTTATTTCATCTGCAAACTAAAGAATAAAGTGGTAGTTTCCAAGCTCTCCAAAGCTGAATGCATGGAACATTTCAAAAAAAGAGTATATAAAAAAGCATCATATTTATCTCATGAAGTTGTAATGTGGGCAGTAATTTATGAGGAACCTTCCTCTGTCATTTCATGCACAATTCTTTCCAGTCCCTGCTACGTGGTATATTAACAAGCCTTTTCTATCCAAAGCAGTGGTAAGACATGCTTCAAAACAGTGCACTTTTGTATGACTTTGTGTGACCTTTCCATTCTGTAGGTCTTCCCAGAATAGGATGATGAGTACAGTCTATTTTATCTGAATGTTGCAAGTGGTCAACAATGTTTCTGTGGCATGTGGTGACTACAAAGCCTACTACAAAATACATGGAAGGTTGTTGAAGTTACAGTGCTGGTAAAACTGGACAGTTGTAGCCCTGAAGAATTCTTCTTCAAAGCCACAGCAAGGGAAAAAAATCCACACATCAAATCCAGTTAAAAGCTTTCTGAGACTGACTTGAGGGCCCTACCTGCAAGAATAAGTGTATAGCTTAGATACCAAACTTTTAATTTTTGACCTGACTCCTGGACTACCAACCAAGACACCAGGCAGCTGGGGAGGATGCTGGGGGTACAGAGATGGGGAGGACCACCACAGATCCACCACAGGGGCTCAGTGCCCCACAGAAACAGCATGTGGTGACCACTTCCCACTCCTCATGGTCCAGCAGCCTCTGAGCCAGAGATTGGCTGTTCCTGGCCACCAGCCCCGTAGCCGCCTGTGCTCCCACACCATTCCTTGAAATAAATGCTGCGACAGGCTGGGAAACCTTGGCATTCCTTAGGATACCGGAGTTGTGCGGCCCTGGGTTTTAAGTAAGTGTTCTCTTTTGATCAACATCCATATTCACTCTTCCCCCTCTGCATTTCTTTTTGAGATCTGGTTTTGTTTAACCCTGAAATGTAAAGGTTAAAAGTCAAACAAAAAAGGACCCACTCCATCTTCAGATACTTCTGCAGCAGCAAACCTGAGTGTGTTTTTTCCTTTCAGAGCCACAAACTGGCCTGAGTTTGCTAAAACCTGGGCTAGCACACGTGAAACCTTCAGTGTGCCTGTAAACTGCCCTGAGGCTTGAGAAACTCAGAACTGGTCTGCCTGTTTCCCCCCAGGAGTCCCCCCCAGTTTGCTGCCAGCACCGGCCTTTGCGAGCCCCAACACCGCCCCTTCGTGGCTGGAGCCATCCTGCGCATGGCCGGGCCAGCGGCTCTGCTAGCTGCTGCCTCACACACACACCAAAACTGGAAAGCATCGGTGTGTTTATGGAAAGGGGTGGGCTCCCTCTGCCACCCCGCCCTCTCCACCTAAATTCCAGCCCAAGCAAGAGATCTGATTAACCAGGGTCCTCCTCCACAGCAGACTTTGTCTACTCCACCCTGCATCCATGCCTAGTCCTGAGCGGGCAGGAGCTCCAGCTGGTCACACAGTGCTTTTACGACATTTTATTGGCTTTCATTTTGTTCTCTGAAAACCAAATGTCTGCTTATGTGTGCGACTGCTTTCTCTTCCAGGTAAATTAGTACAGCAGACTCAGCGCACACATGTGTGCGGGGCAGGGGAAGAGGCAGCGATGAAACAGGACAAAAGTGCCTGTAGCACACCTTTGCATATCTTTTACATTCCTGGTGGGAACACACTATAAGTTAGAGCACTTGCACAGTTGCTCTATTCTGCTTTTTGCAGCAGCCAAGAATACTCAGTGCACAGCCTCCTCCCAGCCTGAGTGTGACTGTCACCCAATCCCCACCCAAAGGCTGCTAGAAGTGTGGACAAGAGCCATTTTCCCCCACATCCCTGCCTAGGACCCCACTCTCCCTTCATTGATCCAAGTGTGAATCACCAAGGGCCACCACCAGCCGTGCAGTCAGCCAGGTTGGTAGAAACACAGAGCGCTCAGTCACTTGTTTGGGATTTCATTTCTCCATTGAGACTTGAAACACTTTGGCATGAACAGTGAAACCAGATGTGGCCAGGCTCACAAATCCCAGCACATCTCTTTTTAATGTAATGACAGAATTAATACCTGAGCAAACACGTAAGGCATTGGTCTCACTTGCCCAGGTGAGAACATCGCTTGCTCCTCAGTGCTGAAGTGAGGATGTGTTTCATGACTTCTCTGCTCTCTGCAGCAGGCTTTTTGTTATCACATTTACTCTTTTCCAAGCCTTCTACCTTTTTTTTTTTTTTTTCCCCTGAGAAGCTGATGGCTCCTTTATCAGAACCAGTCAGTGCAAACTGCTGGATGACACAAACCAGACAGCCTGCATCCGCTTCAGACTGGGACAAAAGATGGAAGCAAAAGATAATAACGAAGCACAGCTGGCTGATAAGCATGTTTAAATTTTGCAGAGATTAGCTGTGAGAACAGGAAGGAGTTCTTTCTCTCCCTTCTGTTTGTTTAGCTTTCTTTAATTGTTTATTTTCAGGACAAAAAACATGCCCATTCAGAGTTATCAAGCAAGTTAAAGCAAGGCGCAGGGAGAAATGTGTCTCATTAGAAACATGAAAGCCCCACTGCAGCCAAAAAAGTAAACAGGACTTTCCATTTCCCAGAGCCACGTAAGCTGGCGAAGGGCTGCTCGGCTGCTGGCCGTCCTCGCTGGCGTTGGCCGGCGGCTGGGGCGGGCGTGGAGCAGCGAGCTCAGCCCGTGGGTCCGCCTGGCTCCCCTGGCTCCGCGACAGGGAGAGGGGAGGGAGCGGGACTGCACAAGCGCCACCTCACTTAGGGATGGGATACAGCAGCATAGGAAACCGGTAGGTTTCCTAACTGCTCTCGCACAGCAAAATGCTGCCGTTATTTATCTGGCGTGCACTGTAAGGACAGGTTATTCAGCAGCGAGCCTCTCTCTCCTGAAGTCCGCGAGCGAAGCGTCTGTGCCTGGTTTCCACAGATGTAAAAACAAAAAAGGAGTGTTTTTGTAAGGGGAACAAGAAAACAAAACACATTTGAAGGAAGTATTGCAGTCTGAGGGACTAAAGCTGCTGCCACAGGAGGGCACAGAAGTTTTTCCGAGGTACTGCAAAGAGGGGAGACCCAGGCTGCCACCGGCAGCTAAATTGCCATTGCAAAATGGGGGGTTTCATTGCCCTTCTTCCTGTGCCTTCCTTGTGCTGAAGGCCAGTCCCTAAATCTGAACCAGCCTCTGATCAGTTCCCACACCCGCAAACCTGCAGCCCCTTCTGTGGATCCCCGCTGTTGCGAAAGCTGTGGGATCAGATCAGTGGTATACAACATCACACTTCTCGCTCCTTTCTGACCAACACTGCACACAGGAGGTCCTATGTAACACGCTTGTACAAACATTAAAGCAGAAACTCTATCTGAGCTCCCTGTTCGCACCTGGTAATGGTACAAATGAAGAAAGAGGCAGCAGGGACAGCTGTACTCTGAGTGCCTTATGCCACCCCAGAGAAGTAAAGCTGTGTTGGAGCTGGGTTTCCCATGACTGTGCATCCCTGGGGCCCTGCCAGGCAGCCAGACGTGTGTCACTGAATGTCATCACACTTTGCTGGCACCGCTAGAGCTTGAGCACTCATAACACTGTGTTATAAGACTTTGGTTCAGGCCTTTAGGACTATTCCTTCGCTGGTCATGAGGGGCTGAGACAACACCAGACCAGATGGGTAATTCCATGATGTTCCCCTCCTACCTTACCTTAAAAGTAGTACCAGAATGAAACGAAGAACAGAACAGAGCTATGGAGGTCAGATATGCTTTCTCAACAGTCATCTTCAGTGAGGAGGGGAGAAAAGTTTTGTTCTGTTTTTCAGAATGCATTAAGAGACTATTATATGTGGACAAAGAAAGTACAAATGATAGAAATAATGTGCTTCTTGTGTTTTAAACAATGTGCTTTGTTCACATGAGCGATCTTTCTGGACAGCTACACAAATTTGTTTGCAAGTCTCAAAGTGCAAATGTAGAGAAATCAGCTGTACTCATAAAGCTTGTTAGTTACGTTGAAGCCTGGCAATCCCCATGACTCAGCTGAACACCAACCTGCTGCTTCCCCTCGTCCCCCCTGTTGATGCCACCGCAAGAATTTTAGTTTCATGTACAATCATGAAAAAATATCCCTTTTTTGCTAAAAAAAATCTCGAGGAGGTGAGTAATATCTCTCAAAATCCTGTTCTTGGCTCCAGAAGCCCCTTCAGCACAATGATGTGAACTTTTTTTAATCCTAAAGGTGCTGCAGCCTCCAGAGGGATGTGCTACTCGGGCTCCACTGGCCATGTTGCTGGGTGGGAATGTATGGGGTGACCAGGTGGGAATGCACAGGGTGGCCAAGGGCCAGTGGGGGCAGCTGGCTAATGCCAGCACACCCCCAGCTGTGCACAACTTCCTGGATGCTCCAAGCACTGCAGATATGTAGCATGCTGTTTCTGGGTGATGAAAATGATCATTTATTTCAATAGGTATAGCAGCTGATGGCACCTGTTAAGACTGAAGCCTCTTACGTAATTATAATCGGCAGTAAAACACAGAGTTTGCCCTGAGAAGCTTCCCATCTAATTATACATATTACTGCAAAATTATTACAAACTATTTTATTGCTGTCTGGGCTCATTTATATAAATGACAAGTATTTTAATAAGTACCTTAAGTACATATCAACTATACATATTCAAAATGACAGAAGGAATTGCAGGTGCTTTGCAGATGTCTATTTTCCATAAGATCGTGTTTTTATAATAGCTCATGTAAGACGGAAATATTAATATACCATATAAGTCATTTGAAGGCTTGCATACTCCCAGTATGCAATGTAGGTAAATGTTTTCCCATTTCTGTATTCAAAAATGTAAAACAAACCAAATAAAATTCACACACTAGTGGTATTTGTGTGCTTCGCTGCAGTTGCCATCTCAGAATCCAGAATATCTCGATTCACTTATATGACGTGATCTTTTTCTTTTCTAGGAGGGAGGAGGGAAGGAGCAGATTTGAGGTGCCAAAAGGCGAAGCATAGACACTGATGCAGGAAAAAAAAGGCTTCAACGACGAAAAGTACCAATGGATTCATGTGGCTGCTGTGAGACCTGGTTTATCACTTTTATATGATGTGCTTCCACAGAGGAGAAACAGTAATAAGACCACTGATACTCCACAGCCCAGCATGTTGTAAATTAGTAATTGGATTGGCAAAATAATGAGGTACAATACCTAATAATTTCATTTTTTTCACTGGTTTAAATAGGTCACATCTCTCCTTTCTGACTCTGAATCGAATTTTCCTCTGTGCTGAGGGCCAAGCATGTGACTCTTTGTAGCTGTAAAAAAGAAAGCAACAGCAGACCCTTGGGGTACAGAGATATTACAGCAGCCACACAACACATTTCTGCATTCAGAAAAGCTTTAGTGTTGGGTCAGGCAACAGCTACTAAGCAGGGACATATGATTTTTTTTTTCATGTTGTCAGAAGAAAATGTGGAACTGATAAGAAACACCTGTGGAAATGGAAAGCCATCTCAGAAAACAGGGTTTGTTTAGATGATGAAGAGATAAAACCTGAAGGCATGTGTTGCAAGGCAAGATAATCTTGAACAGAATGTCTGTTTAAAAAAAAAAAAAAAAGGAAGAAGAAGCAGTAGTACATTTCAGGTAATCGGCTTTCTGTGCAAAGAAAGGTCCTAAAGGATCAAAAGGCAACGTTGGTGCAGTATGTGAAACTGCAGGAGCTGCATGGATGTTGTTCATTCATTTTTCTTCATGGAAACATGATTCCGTTTACATTTTATTTGCATCTTGTAAATATTTTCTTAGAACCCCAGCAGGACACTGGAAAGCATAAAAGCACAAATTACCAGCTGAACATATGTAACCGAAGTTTTCTCTTCGCTTGCAGCTCAGCCTATTCCATGTGCTCTGATTTAAAGCCCTGTAATATACTTACCACATAGGAATTCTGCTTAGCTACATTTAACTTTTTTGAGGGAAGATTTGTCAGATCATTTGTTTTACTTAACACATACATATTTTCATGCCTTTGTCGTGCCTGATGTGAAATAAGCATTTTTTAAAGGAAGTCAATCTCAATCTTTCTTTTCATAGTCTGGAAAGGATGCGGTAGTTGAATGACAAATACTGGGAAATGTGCAGTACAGTGTGGATTTAATGGAAACATTGCCATGATTCTACACGTCAGTGTTGGGGCATTAAATCAGTCAGAAGACAGAGGCAGACTGCTTGTGTGTGCGATGCCCAGAGGAGGAGGCAGTTCCAGTAACAATTTTAGAGACTGTAAAGTGACTCTCAAATGGAAATCTCAGCAGCAGTTCTAGGAGGGCTATATACAAGCGCATGCCCAGTTTTAAACACACAAATAGTCCCAAAATCAATGAGACCACCCACAGGTTTACAATCCCTTGAAGAATTGAGCCCTTAATTGCTCAGTAACTGCTGCAAAAAGACATCAAGTTTCCTTTGTATTACTTAATATTAAAAAGGGCTTTGCCAACATAAAACACTGGAGAAGCCCAACCCAAACCAAATGAATAAAGTGAGGAACCAAAGCAGCCTTGCGGGAGAGCTGCCTTTTGCTAAAATTTTCCCCTGTTTCAGCCCATCTTGAGTTGCTCCTCCAGTTGAGGTCCATGCTCAGCAGCACCCATTTTAGGTAGGACCACCAAATTACAATTGCTTCCCCCCTTTCAATGACGAGCAATTGATAAATTCCGGAGGTTTGGGGACCTTTTCTTTTTTGGACATAAAGCCCTAGTCAGCTCCTTGTTAGCAAAAAAGGTTACATCTGTAGCAAATCTTTTTAAGACCTACTCGGGATGCCAAGTTTCTTTGTCTGCAAGGGCATTTCTGCAGCTTCTCAAAGTGTGTTACATGAGTGGCAAACAAACTTTAATGAGCTGATCTTTTTGCAGTGTATGAGGCAGGGAAGTGTTAATATCTCTGCTTTACAGATGGGCAACTGATCTGCGAGAGGTCACAAACCTCAGCTGCAGAAAATCCGGAAAGCCGAGCTGACTTTATCGGAGCTGCGCTGATTTATACCAGCCGAACATATGGCCCCAGAAGATTAAGCAGTCTGTGTGAGAAATCTGTGGCACATCTGGGACACTCCAGGGCCTGAGTCACAAGATCATCCTTCCTGCCCATAATGCTTGCAAAGAAGCCTTTACTACGCAGGAGCCTCTGCTAACTTTTTCTCTAACCTCTTGGCAAAGCAATAATGAAATCGTTTGAATGACTGAGCCCAGGGAAAGTTCGGGTTAGTTTCTGCTGTTGACAAAACCACTTTCTCTGGTTACTTTGTGCATGACATTATTTTGTACAGGTAAGCCAAAACTATATAAAATATTGGATTATTATATTTGCAGTCATATTCTAAACAGAGACATAGCAGAAAGAATTTGCTGTCCAACATGGGGAAAGAGTCTGTCAAAAACTTACAAAATTGGATCTGTGTTTCCTTTTTGCCTCAGTCCTGTGCCATACTGTACGTGAGTAGCTCAGGGCCAACAGGCCACTCCAGAGGTGTTTCCCTGTGTACGCTTTTTTTGTCATCAAGGGTTTTATGTAAAGCCAGCACTGGCATATGCACATTTTCCTAGCTATCTTTTGCCCAGGCGAGAGGGAACTTTTTGGAAATACAAAAGGTCTGAATAAAGTCACATATATACTTTAATAGGCTATTAAAGCACAATTGCTTTGCAACTGGGACAGCTGTTGTAGCCACAACCATATTTATTTAACTATTGCTTCAGGAAAGTCTAAAACTTATACAAGCAGGTTTCCAAAAACACATGTTGGGGTGAGCCCTGCACAGTTTGTGGGGAAAAAAAAATGACGTTGTTCACGTTGCAGGCTTTGGTTGATGTGTGGGTTAATATGATATTCCACCCATGGCTTCAAAATGATACAATATTAACTGGTTACAACATTCATGTTACAATGATAATTTCAGATAATAATAATGGTGAGAAACGTAATAGCACCAATCAGTCAGAAGTAAAAGAAAAATATAATGAAAATTCATTTAGAACTTGGTTTATTACTGTATTATATTTAATTAGCAAAATTTTTCATATTGAGGGGCTCACTATTGCAAATCAAATGAAACAGTCATTGACAAATAAGGGACACTGCACAGTGTACCCAGTTCCCAAGGGGAAAAATACACAGTTAGAATTGAGCTGGAGATAACCGTATTTAAAAAAAAAAAAAAAAAGAAATCAAAAAATCTTCTTGAAAAAAGGAGAAGAACAAACACATAGCCCATAACACTAGTCTGGAAAATTAATGAAAAATGTAATAAAACTATTCAGAAGTTAAGAAACACAAAACTTCTTTATCAGTTTTCACAAAAATATGACAGACAACTTGGAAGATTTTTAGAGGATTAATAACATCTTCTACTGTGAGCTATATTTATCCCAAACTCCAGAATATTTATTTTAGCAGGATTTATTTCTAAAACACAGTTTCAAACATTTGTTAAACTACCTACTGAAGAGGGGTAAACATTAAGTGACCCTCCTATAAGGAAGGGAAAAGAAAAAAAAAAAAGAGAAAAGTTTGCTTAGCATCCATTTCCAGCCTGTTATTCAACAACAAAGCAACATCTGTAAGCAGTTTCTCAAGCGCTCTGCGTAACCCAGCACCACCACCTGCTGTTTGGGAAGGAAGATTCAATTTCCCTTGTCTTGCACATTAAATCTCCAGTACCATGCATGCAAAGAGGAATTATCCATTTCAACCTTTCAAAGAAGTGGAGAAGGACAAATGAACAAAACAAATTAAAAGAAAAAAAAGCAGAATTTCCTACCCCCAGTAATGTATGGGGAGAGGCAGCTCTGCCCATTTTAACCATGGGGCAATCCTTCCTCGGATGTGGGGCAAAGAAGCTGAGCTGGTCCCACCAGCCATGAAAGCACGCTGCTTCTGCTCTTTCGGCTCGCAGTTCCCACCAAATCTTTATAGACTTCAGCAATGCATACAACTTGCCTCCACCGTGCTACCCATCTTCCCCCAAATCCTGCAGCTTGCTAGTAAAATAGCTTATGTTGCCTGTATTTTGGCTCTTCTGCCTATGGGGGCTGCTGAAATTTCCTTGCATGATGCTTTCATAGGAAAGGTCAAATGAATACTGGGCTCCTAGGTTTATAAACATGGAACACAGTAGGGTCCAAAGTTTTTCCTTCAGAAAACCTGGTGAGGAAGCCCCTCACCCCATCCTGTGGATGTGACAAAAATGAGGATCTGTGCCATTGCCTTTCAATTAATAATGGATCAATAAGAAAGAAAATTCGTTCTTAGGCCTGAGTAGGCCCTAAGAAAGCCAAGATAAGATATTCAATACCATTCTCCTGCCTGTACCCAAATATGCAGCTAAAAGCTGCACCTGAGGATTTGACCTGCCTCCAGACTGCAAGGGAAACTGAATTACAACTGATGGGAACAACTGCGGGGGAGCCATGCTCCATACGGACTGTGAAGTCACAGCCCAAAAGCTGCCTCTTTTTTTTCCCACCAGCCCTCTCTTTAGACAGGTAAATCTCCAGCTGGCCATTTAGGTCTATCTGCATATCTAATTCTTTCCCAGACTGATGCTCTGTCCTATATCTTGTGCAGTTGTGCAGAGAGCACATTTAAAAGGGCATGTCACTGATTAATGGCAAACGGTGCAATTCTTAACAGAGAGCAAAACATCCCTGAGCTGCTAATCAGTACTGTCAATGAACTGTGATGTTAAGCATGTGCATTTCTGTGTCACAAATTTGGTGAAACTCTATGGTTTGGCTGTGGTGTCTGCAATTCTCATTCACCCTAAAGAGGAAAGGGTTTGGGGTTTGTGGGGGGAGGAAGGTTGTTGGTTTTTATTGGAGTTTTTGTTGTGGTTGCTTCTTCCCCAAAATGAGAAGTCTTTCTTGCTTTAAGGCTGCTATTTCTGCATTGTCTGTTTCCATTCAGCTTCTAAGTCAAGGTGATCAGGTTTTGTTTGATTTGCATGCCCAGCGCATACCTGGAAGTTGTAGAACTAAGCTAATTATCAGGTTGATGCACGTTACATTTTTCTTCTCTCTTGGTTTGCAATCCTAGAGCTGTTGCATGAAGCACAGCACAACCTGATTACCTCAGAGCATCCAGACCTTGGAAGATTTCCAGTTTACAGTTTCTGCCCTCCCTAATTTTCCCTTTTGCTTAAAACTTTAAAAGAGCTAAAGACCATTTTAAAAGTAGACTTTTGGGGGTTTTGGGGTGGTTTTTTTTTTTTTTTTTTTTTTTGGTTGGCTGGTTGGATTTTTTTCCACAAAATGGAAGAAATACACCCTCTGTATCAACAGAGCTGAAGGTCCTTCAGCTGGGAGTTGGACCAGTTAGGGGGCATTAGAGCTGTTGGAGCAGGCACACAGGAGGCTACCTGCCCTACCACTGCAGAGGACAGCCCTGCAATAGCAAACCTCGACAAGGCTGAGAAGTAAATATTGGACACACGGGTTGGAGATCTCTTTCCAGGCCTTTTCTGTACCTATCCCTGCAGCAGGGATGCACTGGGAACGTAGTTTGCAACAACAGCAATTGGAGTGAATTAGCATATGGGTGTGAAAAAAGGCTTTATATCCACCTGGTAGATGAGATGTGGATCAAACAAGAATTGCTCCCCTCAAAAACTGTGTTACACACACCTCAGCCCATGTTCACCAACTCCAGGGACTTCTAGAAGGTGATCAGACTTTAAGTACTAACTTGTTTCTGTTGGCTGCAGAAAGAGTCAAAGGCAATTATATTCTAATTTAGGTGCCCCTGTCCAGTGCTCCTGTTCAAGTGCCCTGAGGCTGGAGGCTGCATCACTTTTGGCACCCCAAATGCCTACAGGATCAAAGGGAACACATATATATTGAAATTACTGTGTGTGTAAAATGAATGTGAAACTAACAACTAAAAATATGTCTAAGTTTTTGTAAGCACTAAATATTTACTATTATATTTTATATATATAAATATTTATATGGAATTTTTACTACTATAACCAGCAGTGGATTTTTGTAGTGGAAAAGCTGTAACATTATTTAGAAAATATATAGCAATAAAAAAATCTGATTAATCCCTGCAATGACATAGTACAGCACTGAATTTATCACTGACTTTCAATCTGGGTATGCTGGGAATTCCTCTTTTGACATGTTTAGGATTTCTTATAAAAACAGGACATCTTTTAACTGCAAATATGCAAACTGTCAATTGCATAACATGGACTGTAAACATGATGGAGATCTTACTTCACTGACCAATTTAAAGATCAAAGCATTAGTTACCTCAAGGAGACTCAGAGTGTAGAGAAAAAACACTCTTGCTAAATACTTTAAAATAAATCTGGTGTTCTCCTACTATTGTGACTGTGATTTAAATTTATTTATTTGAACTGTCTATTATTGCATCACCAGAGGTCAAAAGCTAACATCTATCTATCCTTTCCACCTAAAGGAAATTTCACTCTGATGTCCCCATGCGCTCTCTCTCCCCTTTTCAACATATTTTTAATAGAAGTGGATTTCCTGGTAGCCTTATAGGCCTCTATGTGCATACACACCAACATTATCAAGGTTTATCTGGTTATTTACTAACCATTCAAGAAGACGGCTCTCAACATTACGGCTGCCAGAGAAAGAGTCCCATGACATAGACTGAATGAGTATTGAAGAGAAAAAGAGACTGTAATGTGGTAGGAAGTTGGTGATGAATTTCCGACTTAAATCTAAGGGAAAGAGACATCACAGGTCCTTAAATGTTCCATGTTATATGGAGTATTTTATTATTTCAGAAATCAATCCAAGTGAGATTTTCTAGTTTCAGAAATGCCTCTTGCCTCATTAAAAACATTCTGCTTTTGTCAAGCCTGAGCTCTTTCAGAGATAAGGGCAAATTCTGAGGTATTCCAGTGAGCAAATCCTCTGCCAAGTTCAGGTTTTCCAGTTTAACCATGTTACCAAAAGCTGCCTTTTTAATGCCCTTCTCAGTAATTTGATTGTGACTGAGATCATGTTTCCCTAGCTCTGACAGCTCACTGAAGACATCAGTAAGAATTACTGATGTTTTAATGGCTGCTAAATACAATTCCTTAAGGGCTGTGGGGGGAACTGTGGGAATGAATGCTCCTCAGTTGACTGAAGTTCATCTTCATCATGTGCAAAGATGTTAGGGAGTGAAACGCTGCTTTGGGGAAGGATTGGTGAGTTAACCCACTACTATGGAGGCTCAGTGCCACCAGGATCCTGCCCCGAGTCTAAAACCACTTTGTGACACTGTGGGTGCTGCCACTGCCACGCCGCAGCTCCGCGAGGGCAGCGATCAGATCTGCCGGGATGCTCCTAAGATTTTTGTCACCCATGTGAAGACACATGAGCCTTTGCAAGCCTTCTAAGGCTTCTTTTATAGGTCCATCACTGAGCTGCTTGTTCTTCAGGACAGAGAAGTCTGGTGACAAATGATCCTTCAGGAGACCCAGCTGGATGAAATCTATCCTGTTATTCATAAGCAGTAAATATCTGGGACCAAAGGGGATTCCTTCAGGGATACCTGATAGCATTTTGCCTGAGAACTAAACCACTCTGAAAATATGACGTTTCAAAACTATTTGTGTGTAAATTCCTTTCTAATATCCAATTAGCTGTAACAAGTATATTGTCATTTACTTCTCTGTATCAGTAGTACAAACATAAAATTGTTACTGTTTTCAGTTAGAGCACTACTCATCTGTCCTCAGTATCTTTTACAAACTAGGTTCTCTAGGGTTACATCATTTGTTTTTATTTTGAGCTGATTTTCTTCTTTTCTTTTTTGAATGTATATGATGTATGTTGTGACACCAGGATGCCTCTCTAATGCTCTCTTTGAGCATCTGTTTTCTACATTTTTACATTTTTTTTCAAGAAAGGGAAGATTATTAACTCATGCTTCAATATATGCTGATGTACAACTTGTTCATTTGGTAATCACACGCATGTGATGTATAGCCACAAAGGAATTTTATATTAATGTGTCTCTATTTATATCCTATGGTATGACCATTACTCGCCTATGACTTTCCACCATATGTCATCAAGTACAGTTACATACCTTATGATAATTATTTTTAAACAGCTTATGATCAGAATGCGACTAGACAACTTTATCTGGAGGGCTCAACTGCCAGAGCAAGCACACTCTGGAGGATGAGAGTCATCCTCAAAAAAGGCTGGTAATCTGATCGTCTCATCTTCTGCATCCCTATAGCACGATTGCCTTTGCTTATATCACTCTTCTGCCTTTCACTCCCTTTTCTAGCTTACTAATTATTTCCGAGTTCTTTGTCTTTGCTTTTGCTATTTTAATAGTTCTTGGACCATCCATCCTTTTCTGTTTGTTTGTGGTTGGCTTTTTTTTTAACTCTTCCCTTTTCTTTCCTGTGGTAGGAGGAAGGTTAGTGATCCTTCTGAAATGTCTCCAGGAGACATTTCTCCGGAATGTCTCCTGACATTTCTTTCTGGACTAAGTCTGACTCTCTGGCATAACCAAACACGCACTCTTGCTTGATTTGTGACTTACACTTCTGCCAGTTGGAAGGCACCTTTGCTTGTCCATGGAGAGAGAGGGCCCACTTGGCTGTACTTGGATGTTGGTAGTGATGCTCCTACCCAATGGACTGGCCTTGATCTCTGCAGGGGACACTGCAGAGGCACATGAGGGGTAGCAACAAACAAAAGATCACTCAGCAAGCACAGGCTCTACCCTCACGCTCTTCTGCAGTGGCGGTCTCGCCCACGCATTTCAACACTGAATTAGTGCTATTATGTTTCAAAGTCAAAACTGCATTTTTAAACTTCTTGTTGAACTTATTAACCAATTAGAATGTCTTCACTGCAATTTTTCCTGTTTTCGGGATTTTTTCTGTTCCTCCTACATTTGTCTCTGCTAAGGAAAAGACACAAACATTTCTAGAAAAAAGACAAGAATACATAAAACAATAAACCATATGGTCTATTAACATGAAACCCTGCGGATTAAATTTTTAAGTGACATAAATTAAGAAAAGTTTGCTTGATGCCTCTGCTTCTCTTCTGATTTATACGAATTTCCAGGGGAGGTACAGAATTAGTAAAATCTTGTCAGATCAAAATCGTTTATCCACATCTGTTGGAATTGTGTTTTTAAATGCTGAATTTTTGTCTGTCTACTGCAGGAAAGTAGAAAATAAGTAAACATTTATGACAGCTTTAATTTATATCAATACAACTATAATTAAGAAATTAATTTCTGAAATTGTTACATTCCTTCCTATCTCTTTATCTATCTACTCATTCATCCATCATTCACCAACAGACAGTCCGCTAGGCTGTCCTTGCAATTAGCATTCTGAGTGTCTTACAACAGTTTCTCTGTTTTAACTCCTTGTCCCCTTGTAAATTCTCAAGTACTCTCATCCCAAGTATTCAGATAGAAAATCTAAGCTGAGAGGAAGAGAATTGGTATAGCTGTAAAGATCACTGATATCTTCATCCTCATGAGATCAAGGAAAGCTTCTGTCTTTTGCTGAAATGGATATTCAAGAAAAAAAAGAAAGAGTTAAAATATCAACATTTGAAAATGAAAGTAAAATAATTCTTGCAATGTTCCTTTAGTTTTACTTATATCCTGTGAGTAAAATTTCCCATAGGCTTTTATTTGAACATGGAAGTTAGAACTTAGTATTTTAGTATTGTAAGAACTTAGTATTTAGTTCTCTATCAAATTTGACTGAACTTGACCAATGGTATTAGAAGGTGTAGGGTTGGGAGACAGACAGTATGATTGAGTAACCTCAGTTTGTTTTTTGAAACACGGTGAAAGTAGGATGAAAGTAACTTGAAAATAGCCTGTCTTATTATTAGTTTATGTAGTAGACCATAATTCTAGCAGAAGTTTTCACCCTTTAAAAACTATCCGAATTTTCCAATGGAATACCTCAGAAATTAGATTAATCTAAAAGTTAGGATGTCATATTACACCAGACATTTTGGTTCTGTCTATCATTAATGGAGAAAACTAAAATCTTTTAAGTGCATTACTTATCTTTTTAAGTTTGTTTGTTTGCTTGTTTGTTTGTTTTAAAAAGTGTCTAAATTAGATTAGGACATGGGATTTCCAACCCAACACAAACTGCACAAACATGAACTGCAAAACCCTCTTTTTTTCCATTATAATTTTGTTTTGCAAACTCTTTCCCCTAACTACAATGGTTAGGCTTTCTTGCACCCTGTAATGTCAGTGAGTTTTATTGCTTCCAAGGAAAAAAAAGATTGTTAAAAACACAGACTAGAAAAAAACTTTTGAATTAATAGAAATTAATATCCTTAAGTAAGACGGAGTTTCATTTTGCTAGCCACTATGAAAATTAGAAAGATTTTCACTGGCTGTTTTCATTCTTTTAATCTAAAATACACATTTCTGTGAGGATGGTTTTGCAGCAAAAGCAGAGGCTGGGAATCAGACCTAGGTGTTGTTACAACCCTGAGAGGGGGTTTCTGTGAAGCTGTAATGTGAGTATCCTGTTCCTAATGCCCGGATAAAGACTTCTACAAATGCAAACAAGCAGCATCACAGACCCACAGGTACCAGTGCCGCTGGGTAGGGGAGATAGAGCCAGGCAGGTTCTAGGCAGAGCCAAACTGAGGGTCAAAGGCACCCCCTAAAACAGAGATATGATTGTAACGCTTGCAATTGGTACAGTTTAATTCTTTACTACTGCAAACTGTTCTGGGATCACTGACCAGAAGGTTTGTACAAGTGCTTCAATTTCTGAGCCATCTTTGCACAGATTGTCATTGAATTTAAAAAAAAAAGGAAAGAACAATGTTTTTATTAATTACACACCTCCATTCAAAAAGAACCCAAACATTTTACCGATTGATTGAAATAATTAGAAAGCAATTATATCACTGCCTAAACACTTTGATTTCAGATAGGTAAGATGAAAACCCAGCTGTCATTTTCCTCCTGAACGCTTGAAAAAGGAAGGATTGCCTCAAGGCTTTACATTACAATTATTCCACTGTGTATTATTTTTATAATCATTTCCACTCCAACTATGTGCTGACATTTACATATTATGTTACAGGTTTCAGCATGTTCCCAGCTCTGACTCTGTTTTGCACTGTAGGCTAAATTCTTCTGTTATTACTGGTGTTATTTTTCTACTGTGTGCGTCTGAACTGTCCACATGGAAGATGCTCTGGTCTGATTATATGCTTTGTTGGGATTAAAATTGGCTATTAATAATGGTCAGTGATCAGAAGCACCTCTCAGTTAGGTTACATAGTTTAACATGACAACGTAATTCTTCAGTCTTCTTTAATAAGTCACCTGTCCCTAGAATGACCTAGTTCATGATATAAAAAAAGACTAAAGGAAATAAATACATATTTTGATAATGGTATAATTAAGTAAATATACTTAAATCCCATGGAAGTCTTCTCTATCACCTCACACACAAACACAATGTTAATGTTCACAGAAGTCTTAGATGTGAAAAATAAAGTGGAAATTGAATGGTCACTCATTAGCCTATTAAAGATAAAATATTCCCCCGTGGCTAGAATAGGATAAAGCTGTGTGATGGTATGGTGGCATTTTCACACAGGGCTCTGTGAAATGCCATTGACACACGTGGCATGGGATGGTAATGCAGTACCTATTCTTCATTCTCTTTCAGATGGGTTTCTGCCAAGGTACAGATTCTCATGCTACCATGTCTACAGAAGTATATATCAAGCTGGAATAGGGCCAAATTTGGAAGCCTTTACAAGCCTTCTGTAGATGGATGAAAATGCTGGTGCATTGTCAGGGTATATCGGAAGTTTGACTTCCTCTCTGGTAGCACTAGAGGAGCTTAAAATTTAGTATTAGTTATCATAAAACACTTCCCTTCAAGTCTTGAGGTCTTTTCTTGTAAGATGTCTTTCTCTAAGATCAATATAATTTCAGCCTCTGATGTAGAACTGTTGGGTCACATAAAAAATAGGTAATATTACTGGGTTTGGGGTGGGGCAGGGGAAGCCAGGGCTGGGTTTGCTGTGGGCAATAAGACTACCACAGAAATGTTATGTCCAGCTCTAGTATTCACAAGTCATGATGAAAATGTGAAAGGCAGAGAAGTCCAAAACAGTTCACGAGAATGACTGAAGGACTTGAGCATGTGTTTTCTAGAAACAGACTCAAATGGATCAGTCTGGTGAGAATACTTAGGTGACATGCAGTATGGGCAAAAAACAGGAGGAGCTCGAGGCCATTGTACACCAGGAAAACTACTATATAGTTGCCATCACAGAAACATGGTGGGAAGACTTACACAACCGGAGCACTGCAATCAATGGCTACCAACTCTTCAGAAGGGATAGACAAGGAAGGAAAGGCAGCGGGGTGGCCCTCTATGTTAAAGACACATTTGAATGCCTAGAACTTAATAATGGGAATGACAGTGTAGAGTGTTTATGGGTTAGAATCAAGGGGAAGGTCAACAAGGCGGATATCGTAGTGGGAGTTTATTACAGACCCCCAAACCAGGATGTAGAAATCGACGAAATATTCTATCAGCAATTGGCAGAGCTCTCGCAATCACCCACCCTTGTTCTCGTGGGTGACTTCAACTTCCCAGATATCTCCTGGGAATACATCATGTCAGAGAGGGAAAATCCAGGAGGTTCCTAGAGTGTGTGGAGGATAACTCCCTCATGCAGCTGGTAAGTGGGCGGACCAGGGGGAGTGCCCTCCTGGACCTGCTCCTTGTGAACAGGGAAGAACTTGTGGGGGAAGTACAGGTTGGAGGCTGTCTAGGGCACAGTGATCATGAGATGATTGAGTTCTCGATCCTTGGAGAAACAAGGAGAGGAGTTACTAAAACTGCCACCTTAGACTTCCAGAGGGTAAACTTTGACCTATTCATAAGACTGCTAGACAAAATCCCTTGGGAGGCCGCCCTGAAGGATATAGGAGTCCAGGAAGGATGGACATACTTCAAGAAAGAAGTCTTAAAGGCACAGGACTAGGCTGTCCCCATGTGCCGAAAAACAAGTAGGCGAGGAAGGAGACCAGCCTGGCTAAATAGGGACCTTTTGCTGGATCTCAGAAACAAAAGGAGAGTCTACAACCTTTGGAAGAGGGGGCAGGCCTCTCACGAAAATTATAAAGAGGTAGTGACGCTATGCAGGGAGAAAATTAGGAGAGCCAAAGCGCAGCTAGAGCTCAACTTAGCTACAGCTGTTAAGGATAATAAAAAATGTTTCTATAAATTCATTAACAACAATGATTAGGGAAAATCTCCCTCCTTTATCGGATGCAGAGGGAAACATATTCACCAAGGACGAGGAAAAGGCTGAGGTGCTCAACCCCTACTTTGCCTCAGTCTTTAGCAGTGGAACTAGCTGTTCCCTGGACACCCAGCCTCATGAGCTAGGAGACAGGGAGGGGAAGCAGAAGGAGGGCATCACAATTAAAAGAGGAAGAGATCAGTGACCTGCTATGCCATTTGGATGCACACAAGTCTATGGGACCGGATGGGCTACACCCAAGAGTGCTGAAAGAGTTGGCAGACGTGCTCACCAAACCACTTTCCATTATTTATATGAAGTCCTGGCTAACTGGGGAGGTCCCAATGGACTGGAGGGTGGCAAATGTAACACCCATCTACAAGAAAGGCAAAAAGGAGGATCCAGGAAACTATAGACCTGTCAGCCTGACCTCGATACCAGGAAAGGCCATGGAGCAGGTCATCTTGAGTGCCATCACAAACCATATAATGGGCAACCAGGGGATCAGGCCTAGTCAGCATGGGTTTATGAAAGGCAGGTCCTGCCAGACGAACCTGATCTCCTTCTATGACAAGATGATCCAATTATTGGATGAAGGAAAGGCTGTGGATATTATCTACCTGGACTTTCAAAAAGCATTCGACACTGTCCCCCATAGAATTCTAGTGGAAAAACTAGCTGCACACGGCCTGGGCGAGCATACGATCTGCTGGATCAAGCACTGGCTGTCTGGATGGTCCCAAAGAGTGGTGCTCAATGGAGTTAAATCCAGCTGGCGGCCGGTCACAAGTGGTGTTCCCCAGGGCTCAGTGTTGAGGCCATTTCTGTTTAACATTTTCATTGATGATCTTGATAATGACATAGAGTGTATCATCTGTAAGTTCCCAGATGACACCAAGTTAAGCGGGAGTGTTGTTCTGCACGTGGACAGGGAGGCTCTACAGAGAGACCTAGATAGGCTGGATCGATGGGCCAACATTAACGGTATGAAATTCAAAAAGACCAAGTGCCAGGTCCTGCACTTGGGCCACAACAACCCCATGCATCGGTACAGGCTTGGGGAAGTGTGGCTAGAAAGCTGCCTGGTGGAAAAGGACTTGGGGGTTCTAACTGACAAGCGGCTGAATATGAGCCAGCAGTGTGTCCAGGTGGCCAAGAAAGCCAATGGCATCCTGGCTTGTATTAGAAATAGTGTGACCAGCAGAAGTAGGGAAGTGATCGTCCCCCTCCAGTCAGCACCTGGAGTATTGTATCCAGTTTTGGGCACCTCAATACAAGAGAGATATCGAGGTGCTGGAGCGGGTACAGAGGAGGGCAACGAAGCTGGTGAAGGGCCTGGAGCATAAATCGTACGAAGAACGATTGAGGGAGCTGGGACTGTTTAGTTTGAGGAAGAGGAGACTGAGGGGTGACCTCATCACTCTCTATAACTACTTGAAAGGACGTTGTAGAGAGGTTGGTGCTGGTCTCTTCTCACAAGCAAATAGCAATAGAACAAGAGGGAATGGCTTCAAGCTGCAACAGGGTAGGCTTAGACTAGACATTAGGAAGAAATTCTTCACAGTAAGAGTGATCAGACACTGGAATGGGCTGCCCAGGGAGGTGGTTGAGTTACCATCCTTGGATGAGTTTAAGAGTCATTTAGATGTGGTGTTGGGGGATGTGGTGTTGGGGGATATGGTGTAGGGAAAAACTTTGTAGAGTAGGGTAGATGGTTGGACTCGATGATCCCAAGGGTCTTTTCCAACCTAGCTGATTCTATGATTCTATGATTCTATGACATGATCACTAATGAGTCATAGGCATGGAGTGAAAAAAGGTGATAAAAAACCCCCATTTTCCCACTTAGCAAAGGATGTCAGACAAGATTAAATGGCTGAAAGTTGCAACCAAGACAGCTTCCAGGCAAAATGCAATTCCCATTGATCTCAGAAGGTAATTAGTTATTGCAACACCTCATCAACTGTTGCAGCTTGTTCTACAGTAACATTCTGTTTGTGGTTGCATGTTTTCCTAAAAGACATACTATGTTTCATGCAGGATTTAATATGGAAGTCCTGTTGCCCATATAATTCAGAGTAATTCAGAGAATATGTTCACAATATTTCTATCATTAAAAACCTGATCATATCATCCGTGGACTATGAAGCAGTTCCTTGACAACCATTACTCATTGGTACAGAGGAGAGTTGTGCCCTTAACACCACCTCTGACTTGCTCTGTTTCTCTGAGGCATTGGAATATCACCTTGTCCGCTTTCAGTAGTTTTTAGATAACAAAATTTTTCTATCAACAATGGTGCTTATTTTCACTAACTCTTAATTTACTTAGTATTATGCTTAAAGGTATGTGTGTAATCCCCAAAGAATTTTTTTGCTACTTAAGGTGACATTCACCTTCAGACAGAGATATTGAAATTTAGGTCTGGATGTGTAAACATCTGTATATGAGCTGGAATTAATCTTGAACTACTTTCCACCCCTAGCATCTATTTCCAGGCAAGCAGGACTTTGCTTCAGGTTCCAAACTTTCTTCCTGCATATTTTACAAAAGATGAGCAAAAAGTGCTTTGCTGTGGAAAACGGCACAGGCTGGTAACATCCATACAAAGATGAGCCAACTGACTGATGGCCCTAGGATGAAGTTTTGCCTGTTTGGTGTCTTCATTAAGGTTGATCACACATCTGAATTACTCACTTGAAGTGATCACACTTTTAAAAGTGAAGGCAGAGCTGCACAGAGGGTCTTGAGTCACTGCTCCCTTCCATTAAAAATTGGGATTAGTATATGTGGGAGGTGGTGTGTCACCTGAGGAACACTCCCAACAAATATTGCCAAAGCAATATTTTAACTTTTTATTTGCAAATGCACCCTCTTGTTGCATCTCCCTGGGCTCATGACCATGTTCTCCAATAAAGGTCTCCTTTATTATGTCTTAGCCTACCTTTATATTGGTAGAGTAGGTGTGCCCAAAAAAGCCCATAATCATTAGGCCAACAGTCACAGAAATACCCAGCACGACAATGTAAAAGCTTTTTTTTCCTTCAAAGCAGGTAAGACACCCTTTCACATCCAGACTGCCCAGAGGAATGGCTCCTGGCTCCTGCCATCACTAGGGCTGGGAATCTGAGTGTGAATTGGCCTTGGCCAAACTTGTGCTAGGAAGTGCTCTAACTATTTATGAACATAGTCCACAGTATAATTTCAACTGAGAATTAAGAAAATAAACAAGGTTGGTTAGGCTAAAGATGCAAGGAGAGGTGAGGAAGTTGGGATGACTAACACTTTGAGAACTTTTGCTCAGCTTGGCAAGGGCTCTTCTATAGGCTGCAAATGGAGGAAAGATGTCAAGGAGGAGGGCAGGGACCAGCAACCACCAACCACCACAACTTCCATCTTGACAAAGGCTCTGTGTCAGGGAGCTTTAGCAGAATACCTCCCACAATGCATATGAGAAACTGCAGTGCAATTTACATGGACTGAACTATACTGCTGAAAAGGGACTCCCAGAAAGATTATTTGTGACCCAGCTCTCCCTTTGTCTGGAGCACTGTGTTTCCAGGGAGACAAGTGGGGTGGTAGACACAGGTTTTCTGCTGATTTTCCTTGAAACTTAATTTTTGGCTCAAGTCAAAAGAAAGTTGAATGAATCACAGATTAGTCAACATGTGTATCTTGGTGGTATCATTTCCAGAGCATTCCTTCTAAAAGCAGCCCTTCAGACATGTTTATGGAGTGCTAAGGTAGCTCATATACTCAAATTTTAAGTCAAACGTTTGAGTCTTGCTGGTTGAATGAAAAGTTGGAAAAATTTGGAAAAAAATTTGGAAAAAAAAAAACTCGGGGAAGAAGGCGAGCCCCCTCCCGGCCCCTCCCACCTCCCCAGTTACCCTTGCAGAACAGGTATGGAGTCCTGCAGGAGGAACTGGCTGTTGGAGAGGAGGATAGTACACCCAGGCTGGAGAAGTCAGATAGAACAAGTCACCATAGACCCAGCATCACTACTAGCTCCAAAAGGAAAAGCAGACGGGTCATTGTTGTGGGTCACTCTCTACTGAAGGGGGCAGAGGGACCAATATGCCGCCCTGACCCACTTCACAGGGAAGTCTGCTGCCTCCCTGGGGCATGGGTTAGGGACATGTTGGAAAAACTTCCTGCCCTGGTAAACCACTCTGATTATTACCCCCTGTCAGTATTTCAGGTGGGCAGTGAGGAAGTGGGTAGAAGGAGGGCAAAATCAATTAAAAGAGATTTTAAAGCCTTGGGACGGCTGCTTAAGGGATCAGGAACGCAAGTTGTGTTCTCCTCTATCCCTTCAGTGGCAACTATGAATGAGGAAATTAATGGGAAGAGGCAACAGGTCAACTCGTGGGACTGGTGTTATCGGCAGGGTTTTGGGTTTTTTGAGCATAGGCAACTATATGAGACACCTGGCCTGCTGGGGGCAGGTGGGACGCACCTGTGCCAGAGGGGGAAAAGAATTTTGGGGCAGGAGTTAATAGGGCTCATTGGTAGGGCTTTAAACTAGATACGAGGGGGGATGGGGAACTAACTGGGCCTGTCAGGATTAATCCCAAGGGAAGCATGCCAAGGCTTGAAGGATGCTGGGTTAGTGAGGACTCTCGCTCTGTCACTTCATTTGAGAAAAGGGATAGACATTTAGAAATTTCTGATTGTGAACAATGGGAAACCCCTATCCCTAAAGGGGAAAAGGGTACTAGGCCAGGAGTTAACAAAGCTCACGGACAGAGCTTTAAACTAGAGGTGGAGGGGGAAGGAGATAAAACCAGGCCCACTGATAATGAGCCTGGGGGTAAAGGGCCAAGGACGGGGGTGAAATCGGGAGCCCAGGTCAAGTGCATATATGCTAATGCACATAGCATGGGCAACAAACAGGATGAGCTGGAAGCCATGGTGCAGCAGGACAGCTATGACGTAGTCACCATCACGGAAACGTGGTGGGATGACAGTCACGACTGGAATACTGCAATGAGTGGCTATAAGCTCTTCAGAAGGAATAGGCGAGGAAGGAGAGGCGGGGGTGTGGCTCTGTACATTCGGGAGTGTTTTGACTGTATAGAGCTAGATTCCAGGGATGATGAAGTTGAGTGTTTATGGGTAAGGATGAAGGAGAAGGCTAACAAGGGTGATTTTGTGCTGGGAGTCTGCTATAGACCACCCAACCAGGATGAGCAGGTTGATGAAGTATTCTATAAGAGGCTGGCTGAAGTCTCGCAATCGCCAGCCCTTGTTCTGGTTGGGGACTTCAACCTACCGGATATGTGCTGGAAATATAACACAGCAGAGAGCAGGCAGACTAGCAGGTTCCTTGAGTGTATGGAAGATAACTTCCTGACACAACTGGTAGGAGAGCCTACCAGGGGAGGCGCCTCGCTAGACCTACTTGTCACAAACAAAGAAGGACTAGTGGGAGATGTGGAGATCGGAGGCCGTCTTGGGCTTAGCGGTCATGAAATGGTCAAGTTTTCAATCCTTAGTGAGGTAAGGAAGGGGGTTAGCAAAACCTCCACCTTGGACTTCCGGAGGGCGGACTTTAGCCTGTTTAGAACCCTGGTTGGGAAGGTCCCTTGGGAGATAATCCTGTGGGGCAAAGGGGTCCAGGAAGGCTGGATGCTCTTCAAGAAGGAAATCCTAAAGGCCCAGGAGCAGGCTGTCCCCATGAGGCGCAAAATTAAAGGGTGGGGAAAATGGCCGGCCTGGATGAACAAAGAGCTTTTGATGGCACTTAGGGAAAAAAGGAAGGTTTATCACCTTTGGAAGAAGGGACAAGCAACTCAGGAACAGTACAGAGATCTTGTTAGGTTATACAGAGAAAAAATTAGGAAGGCAAAAGCCCAGCTGGAACTCAACCTGGCCATTAATATAAGGGACAACAGAAAAAGTTTTTATAAATACGTCAACAAAAAGAGAGTCAAGGAGAATCTCCATCCCCTACTGGATGCCGGGGGAAACATTGTGACCAAGGACGAGGAGAAGGCTGAGATACTTAATGCCTTCTTTGCCTCTGTCTTCAATAATCGGACCAGCTACCCCCAGGGTGTTCAGCCTCCTGGGCTGGAAGATAAGGATGGAGAGCAGAACAACCCCACGGTAATCCAGGAGGAAGTAGGTAGTGATTTGCTTATGCACCTGGACACACATAAGTCCATGGGGCCGGATAGGATTCACCCAAGAGAGATTCACTCAGGGAGCTGGCGGGAGAGCTCACCAAGCCTCTCTCCATTATCTATCAAAAATCCTGCTCAACAGGAGAGGTACCAGATGACTGGAGGGTGGCCAATGTGACGCCCATCTACAAGAAGGGCCGGAAGGAGGATCTGGGAAACTATAGGCCTGTCAGCCTGACCTCGGTGCCGGGAAAGATCATGGAGAGGATCATCTTGAGTGAGCTCTCACGGCAAGTGCAGGACAGCCAAGGGATCAGGGCCAGCCAGCATGGGTTTATGAAAGGGAGGTCCTGCTTAACCAACTTGATCTCTTTCTATGACCATGTGACCCGCCTTCTCGATGCGGGGAAGGCTGTAGACGTTGTCTACCTGGACTTTGGTAAGGCCTTTGACACCGTCCCCGATACCGTTCTCCTGGAGAAGCTGGCGAATCATGGCATAGACAAGTCTACTCTTCACTGGGTAAAAAACTGGCTGGATGGCCATGCCCAGAGAGTTGTAATTAAGGGGGTGAAATCCAGTTGGCGGACGGTCACCAGTGCTGTCCCTCAGGGTTCAGCTTTGGGGCCAGTCTTGTTTAATACTTTTATTGATGATCTGGATAAGGGGATTGAGTGCACCCTCAGTAAGTTTGCAGATGACACCAAACTAGGTGGGAGTGTTGATCTGCTTGAGGGTCGGCAGGCTCTACAGAGGGACCTGGACAGGTTGGATCAATGGGCCAAGGCCAATGGGATGAGGTTTAATAAGGCCAAGTGCCGGGTCCTGCATTTCGGTCACAACAACCCCATGCAACGCTACAGGCTTGGGGAAGAGTGGCTGGAAAGCTGCCCAGCAGAAAAGGACCTGGGGGTGTTGGTGGACAGCTGGCTTAACATGAGCCAGCAGTGTGCCCAGGTGGCCAAGAAGGCCAACGGCATCCTGGCCCGTATCAGGAATAGCGTGGCCAGCAGGAGTAGGGAAGTGATCGTGCCTCTGTACTCAGCCTTGGTGAGGCCTCACCTTGAGTACTGTGCTCAGTTCTGGGCCCCACACTACAGGAAGGACATTGAGCTGCTGGAGCGTGTCCAGAGGAGAGCCACCAA
The DNA here is from genome assembly GCF_964106895.1 of Numenius arquata. Lineage (NCBI taxonomy): Eukaryota > Metazoa > Chordata > Aves > Charadriiformes > Scolopacidae > Numenius > Numenius arquata. Next base: position 83,941,565 of record NC_133577.1, on the reverse strand, counting down.
GCTGGTGAGGGGTCTAGAGAACAAGTCGTATGAGGAGAGGCTGAGGGAACTGGGCATGTTTAGTTTGGAGAAGAGGAGGCTGAGAAGGGACCTCATTGCCCTCTGCAACTACCTGAAAGGAGGTTGTAGAGAGGTGGGTGTTGGCCTCTTCTCCCAAGGGAATAATGACAGGACCAGAGGAAATGGTCTGAAGTTGCGGCAGGGGAGGTTTAGATTAGATATTAGGAAGGATTACTTTACTGAGAGAGTGGTCAGGCACTGGAACAGCCTGCCCAGGGAGGTGGTGGAGTCGCCATCCCTGGAGGTATTTAAGAAACGTGTAGACATGGCACTTCAGGGCATGCTCTAGTGCCTGAGACTGTCGGTTTGCATCTGTTTGTGGGTGGGTGTGTTGTGTGGTTGTGGGTGTTTGTTTTGGTTTGGTTTTGGTGTTTGGTGTTTTCTGGGATTTTTTTTTTTTTGGTGGGTTTGTTTTGTTTTGTTTTGTTTTTTTGTTTTTGTTGGTTGGACTCAATGATCTCAAAGCTCCCACCCAATCAAAAATATTCTGTGATTCTGTGATTCTGTAACAGCCTGGGCTAAAATATCTTAGTTGATCAGTTTTCCTCATGTCAGCCACCCGTTGCCTCCAAAATCTCAATCATTTTCCCTGAAGACTTGAAGTATATCTATATTAAATGCGTAGCACATGAGCAGACTCCGAAAAGGGTAGCAGTACCTACTATACCTCGGCAGTCACTTGTGATACTAACACATATTCATCTTTTAGCACTGTTGCATCTGAGTCTCTATTTCAGGTCACCAAAGAGGTGTGAGAAGTTATGAACGGTTACAAATGATGCTGCCTCATCTCACCACCAAAGCACTCAAAGCATATCTGCTCGCCAAGCTAACAGCATTTCCCATTCCCATCTCCCAATTTCCTGTTGTCTTACCATCTTGGCAACACAGCTGTGTACAAGCTTTGTGGAGCAACATCTCCAGTGAAAAGTAGCTAAAGACAGGCCCAGGAGTAAGAGAGTCCTATCCAAAGCATGGGAGTATTGAGTAAAACTCATTTTACAGCCCATTTATCTGCTAGGGAAATCATCTCCATGTTCTCAGACTTGATCCAAGTGCAGTAATAGAGGCACAGTGAAAAGCAAAGCTTTCTGTTCAAAAGTGGTTGCAGAGTTTCCACCTCGCCTGCCAGTGAGATAGTACCGCACTGTAACTGAGGAGTGCTGTAAGATTTTCTGAGCTGTGAAAAAATTTCAAGTTTCCAAAAAGGACATGCCTTTCCTATTACTTGGGAGAACTTTCAGGCACAGCTATGTACCTTCCATAGGTTATATCCCAGTTTGAAGAAGCATAAAGATCCACCGAAGTCTTTTTCCTCTGAGCTAAGGGGCAATACTCTTCCCATGTTTTTTATGAGCCTTGCCACAGTCCCAGTAACAAGTTCCACTTTCACCAGTCTTTTTATCCTTCCAAGCTGTTTCTCCAAGGAACAGAATGCTAACAAACCCCATGGTTTCCATCCCCTTCCCCATGTCAGTACATAGCTGTCTTCCTGACTGCTTTTGGACTGTCTGCTGCCAGTTGACAGTCTTATTTGGACCTCTCTCGTCCCCTTACAAATTCTCCCTCCTTTTCATTTTTTTTTTTCACTGCTGTTGACAACTGCACCCTTTCCTCCCTCTCAGACCCTCACATTTCCTGTAATCTTCAATCCTGCCTCCCCCAGCCTCTACCCTACATACAAGTTCTGGCAAAATATTGCTCAGATACTGCTGGGGTTTTGTTTTGCTGTGTTGTGGTCTAGGTCTTTTAACATTACACAAAAGTCACTCTTCATTTAAGTCTTAGGATAACTCTGGCCCCACATGTAAGTTTGTCCAGTCTAATTTTGACTATACAGTTGCCAATGCCCTCCAAACAGCTCAAGAGTTAAAACTTCAATCTTAGCCAGCCAAACAGGGCAAGTTACTCTCCCCATTGACTTTGTAGTCAATTCAGTTTTTCATGTTACTTCATGCAGTAAGTTTAAATTACTTAAACTTGAAGGTCAGCATACTGCAAACCAGCTGCACAGTTCATAACCAATTCCTTCAGTCCTCATGCTAGCTGTAAAACTTCTCTTTAACAGTTTCTTATCATAGCACACTTTTGTACCTTGTTTTCCAGGATACGCTAAAGGCTCACAGTAAAATCACGTCTTACCATTTAGTTACAATGCACAGACTTCTCCCTGGCTTTCAGAAGGGACCTGTCTGACAGATGCAAGCCTTCTGCTTTTGCACATCGTGAATAGTCTCAGATTGCACAGAAAGCATTTAAGACCAAGGCTGGGATAGAAATCCAAGTCTGCCAGCCTAGAGGCTTCAGCACCCTAGAGTGATCTTCTAGCTGAAGTCATCAGCTCTCAGACCCAACTCCCGCACTGATCAGTCCTCAGAGAATAAATTTTAGGCCTCTGCTTGCTCACTTTCCACTCAGCACTGACTGCATCATCCCTATGGATCACTCAGGAAAGCAAAAATAAATATAGTCCATGGCAACTCCTCCTAGATCATTCTGTGTCTGCTTTCTGCATTGTAAATGGTGTGTTATATGGCTTTCTTGCCACAGCTGTCTTTTCCAGCTATGAGCGCTTCATCGCTGCACCTATTCTCTCCCACCAAACTGAAGTTTGCATCCAACTGATAAATCTCATAAAAGATTTTCTGGGATTTAGCACCTCCTCAAGAGCCAACTAAGGAGAAATCTATTGCTGACAGAAAGACAGAGCTACCCGGTGCAACTATATGGGGACATTTGAGCAGAAGACCACCTGTATTTCACTTTTGGTTACTCACTCTCCCCTTTTTTGAGCCAAGCAGTTTTGTAATCATGCACATCTGTGCAAATATAGCATGCAAAGAGCACCTGGTACTCTATGTCAGCTCACTCTCTCCTCCTTGTGGTTTTGGCTGGAACGGAGTCTGATGATGGACAGTCTGCTTCAGATAGAAGAGATATATCAGACAGCCTTGCATGGAAAATATATGCTGTCTATGGGCTTTCAACCAGCCAGCTGGACACATATCTGATTTTTTTTTTTCAGTTCCAAATCTAAAATAGTTTTAGAGGTCACACCAGTGTCTACTGATCTTTTTCTTCACAGCTGTGAAGAAGTCACTGACAGAGAGAAGGAAAAAACAATATTAAGGATGACCCGACGCTAGTATGAAAAAGTACAGAAATGTACCTAAAACCTCAAGATTAATCTATTTTAGCTGTTTCTATTCTGAGACCTGCGTATGCGTACGCAGTAGGGTGTGAAGGAGAGTGGTGGGGGGGAGGATGAGGATGGGAACACATGTGAATGAGTGAATCTACCAGGAGGTATCTGTGGAAAGTCAGCATTTTTCCCTTATGGAAAGAAATTGTCTCTGAGAATTAGGTTCATGGTATGGGAAGGTAACCGGTGGCAGAAATGGTGCAGAAGTGTATTCTCATAGCTGTCTGTGCTGCTATTTGTGAGGGAAGACTGGCCTCAAGATGATCAGTTTGTTTCCTGGGGACTGGAAATCTTGTTTCTTTCTTTTTTAGAAAAGGCTGTAGTCTGGAGGTCCAGGAATATTTCTGGGGTGTTTGTGGAGGAAAGTATTATCCATAGGATGCCTGCAGTACTGTGGCAGGTGAGTGATAAACCGCAAGTCTCCAAACTGCAACTGAAAGCATTGGTCTGTTAAGCTGACAAAAATGAGTGCCTCCAAGTGTGAGATACAGAGATAGACACAAGTTCATACTGCCACTCCATTGAGATGATTCAAGTCACCCATCTTCACTCTTGAAGCCCCTAATGCTTTATCTCTGTTCAATCCATCCTCTTCACCAGTTCATGAGATATGATGTCCTTCCATTGTAGTCACTCTCCATTGCCCAGTTGCAAACTTTTCAATCAAGCATTTTCAGTTTTCTCCCATCCTGATCCACATCCTTGAGAAGAGCTTCCAGTAACCATACATAAATCTACATCATTTCCCTTTCCATTCCTCCTAAAAGCCTACTACGTCTGTTTCAAAGCCAGTTGAAGCACTGAGAATGCTTAGCTTGCTGTGTGCTGAGGCCACTACATATCACATTAACAGGTAAGGTCTCCTTACTTCTCTCCTATAAATCTATTGATAATTTTCCCTTGACTAGAAATGCCTTTTTGCTCATGTAGGCTGTTCCTAACATGGTGGAGTTCTGGTCCAGGACTGGGCTTTCGTGCAACACAGAGACATAAATACCTATAAAGAAAAGTGTTAGTTCGCATGTCTGAGAGTGGAGGAGCACATTCCTCCACATTGCTTAAGTAGAGCAGTAAAATACGTTAGTAGGGCTAAAGATAGCAATTTAAATTTAGTTTTGTTTTGTTTTTCTCTGTCAGATAAAGAAACTGTCTGGAGTTCAAATTTGTTCCACTTGCCCAGTGTCTGTCAGTGTCTTGCCAACGCCAGAATACAGGATGAAAGATTCTATTTTTCCTCTTTCAGGTGTAACAAAATTGCACTCCAACAAGTAAGAAACCAGAAATTAAACTCAGTTTCTTCCCAAAAAGGCAGCTCATTAAGGTTCCTGACAGGAGAAAGCAGTCTGTTAAATGTTGCTCAGCAGCATGCCAGAGCTTCAAAGAGATAGTACTTTTCGTCTCAAAGGGGCCTTATTCTTAAAGTATGCACTCATAAAAAATGAGGATTTAACATAATGAACTCCTGTGGTTTAAGAATTAACTGGAGCTAAAAATGTAAGTAAATTCTATCTACTAGACTTTGCTATCAGTTAGATCAGTATGCTCACCATTGAGAACATATGTTTAAAGCTTCTTTATTTATCAGGCAACAATGACCAGAGATACCTTCTGTTCTGATGCTAGAAAACAATAATCTTAAAATGGCCTTGCTTGCATCTGTCAAGTTCAAAGGAGGAAAGAAAAAACCAAACTCACATCATGAACAAAAAACATAAACTCCAGGTTGACTAATGAATGAGTGCACAGAAACTCATCTGTTAACCATATCAGCTTACAAAATCAACTGGTTTGATGCATGTGAAAACATGTAGGAGACTTCACACACCAGGAGAGCGGTTTAAATTAGAAAAACTTGTGCTTCAAGCAGAGAAGTTTTTCATCTATGATTAAAAAAAAAATATTATATTGGCTATAATATGACTTATTTTGTTATCGGACCTCAGCTCAGCTGACACATTAAATCATCTCTCTTGTACCTATTAGAGATGGAACAAAACCAGATCCAAGCCTTAGTCCAAACTTTGGGAAACTTAATTTGAGATCACCTTGCAATTTCATCATTTCTAATTACTTGGTTTTCAGGTTTTGGCTTTATTTTTTATTAACTGTAACAAGTAGTTCTGATTTCACCAAAGTCCCCATCCAAGTCTATTAAGCCTGTCCTCAAGTAGTGATGAAACACTGCTAAGCTAATTCGCTTTGTCTTTCCTTTCAGCCTTCTGCTTGATCTCATGTATTCTCATGGAATTTTTTCTTCATTTGCTTTATTCTTACCTTCTTTTTACCACAGGAAAAGATTTATGGTTGTCTTACAGAGCTATATTTACCTGTTTGGTGCAACCTTCATACTGACAACCTGAAGCTTTCCTCTAGGCACTGAATTCAGGTATGAATCATTATGAACAACCCGAAGACATATCCTAACTCAGCCTTCTCTTTCTCCCCTGTTTTTTCCCATTCGTCAGGTACAAATGGCACCTAAGAAGTCTACCAAATTATTCTTTTTTGTTTGTTTGTTTACTCTTTGCCAGATTTCAAGGCATAACAATGGATTGTGCCTACCATAGCAAGGCTGTCCAAGTCATTTCCCATCCAAGAAGTAAAGAAGATTTTGAAGCAGGCCTGCCTGAATTTTATCAAAGAATAATGCACAAAGTGTCTGTGAACTACTCACACAGCCATGGGTTTGCCAATCATCTTTCTTTCTTTGGCCATACCTGTTCTGGAAGCTGAACAAAAACCACAGATATCCAAATGGTGCCTCCCTGAGACTGAAATAGTTGAAAGGGCTTCTGCAACTGGAACCACCACATAACTCCACTGATGGGGTTGTGGTCAGTAAGTGATTTGACTTTCAGGAGCACCTCCTATATTTCAGCCAAAGTCAAACAGAGAAATTTATGGAATATATAGAGATATTGATCAAAACTCCTTCTTACTAAGGAATACCATGAGATATTATGGGGAAGTGAGAAGAAAAGTTATTTTAATTATGACTTTCCTTTAGATCAGACCTTTCTTTCTCTTTTTCAACAACATTTTCTAAGAACTATATTTGAATTTGTAAGGGCATACATTGTTGTTATTTTCTTTGAAATTTGGGTAAAAACTTTCAGCAGCTTTTCATCACTGTCTTTAACCTTATGTCGTCTCTCCTGAACAAAATGTCAACTTAAATACTGGATGCTGCAGAACCTGATTCATTTTTCCCCTTTGAAAAAGCAAGTAGAGTGTTAGTCCCAAACAAAAGGTGATGAAAGGTCTGTCTGCAGATAGCATTGTAAAAGCTATAAGCTTTGCTTTGTCAAAGACAACCTCAGTTTGCCAAATCCACCAGCTGCACATAATGAAGAAAATACTGCCATACCCGTTTTCTTAAACCTGTATCTGCCAAGGTGGGAAAGATTTATTGATCTTTTCTTAGTGTTTCAGTCTGGTTGTCTGTTTAGCATTCAGCTGATGAGAGCACGTGTGCTGTTTTTCATAAAAAGTATCAGAGGCACAATGCTTCTCTGGACCAGGAAAGCACCATGCACCTTTTTTCAGTCGTGTTCTGCCAAATCATTCATTCACATTCTACCCATTTTGGTAAGTTCAGGACCTTCAGAGAGACACTGGACTACAGATCACGGCCAACTCTTTGAACGTGATCAACAGCACCCCTTGCTTGTGCAGGCCATAACCGTCTCAGTGTTTGTGACCCATCTTTAAGGAGGTTTTTTTTAATGAACCATATAAGCGTTAAGTTAAAGAATGTGAAACTCCTGCCAATGTTAAGAGAGCCAAGATGTTATCTGTTTCCCTGGACTATTCTCATAGTCTCTGTCAGTTCAGATTGGGGTACATTTCTTCTCAACATCCTGATAAATTGATTATCTCTGATCCAAGTTCAATTTTAAATGAAATATACTCAAGTATATCTTGATGCTAATTGTCCAGCCTGTTCAGGTGGGGAATCTGGGTGGTCGAACAATAACCCGAATCTTTGGGACAGAAACTTCAGAAAATAAGCTAAATAGATGTACAAAACAAGAGTGATATTGAATTTTTGGTCTGAAAAATATATTTACAAGGTCTTTTTTCTTATCTTTGTTGTATATGTTTCTGTTCAATGAGACTATCTCAGTCCATGATAGCTTCAGCTTCTCTCAGGATAATTACTGTGGAAGCACTAAAGCAAGTACAGTCATTTTCTAATAGCAGCACACATCCTTGAGCAGCACACATTTTCCTACTGCTTAAAGGTAAAGCCATCAAGTAAGGAACTGGTTCCACCGCGTCTTGGCTTATGCAACAGGTCATAAAGAAGAGGAGAGAGGGAGCTGGTGCTGGTGTCTCCTTGGATGGAGATCCCACTGGTTTCCTTGCCAATGCCTTGTTCCTGTCAGTTGCACTAGACCACTGGTGCATAAAATGATAGACAACGTCTGGAGCCATTTCAGCATCGCTAGATCCATCACTAGACCCTTGGAAATATGAAGATGTCATTAAAATACATAAATACATATCAATGGAAAATTATCTATAAAATCCATCCAACTCTGACAAGAGAATTTTAAATCCTCTTTATATTAACGGTACATAATGAATTGAACATACCCAATACAGGCAAATGGAAAATTAATGAAGAAAAATCTGTACATATTTTTAAGGTGGTCTTGAAGTCTCTACAACATAAAAAGGAACTTCCCAGAAGTGAACTCTTACTTTTTCTCATTTGTGAATAGCATAACCAGGCAACAAATCATGCAAAAAATTTCCAGTTTGTGATGGTCAGAATTTTAAACAATTCTGACTTCAGCTGGTTTTGTTCATCTTTTTCTTTTCTAATCTTGGTGACACCATTTCAGTGATTATCAATTTGGCCTGAATTTTTATCTTACTTTCTAGAGATTGACTTCCAAGAATGATACTATGGCTGCAGTGCAAAGGTATGACTCTGGTGTGAGACAGGTGCTTGTAAAACCCTTGAGCAAGAAAGTCAAGGTCAGGGTTACTGATCCAGTAGGGAATTCCATTTTGAATGGTTTTCCTTCTCCTAATTCTTTCTAATAATGTCACTTTACAAAATACAAGCAAACCACAGTCAATATAGATACCAAGTACTCTGTAGAACAGTTTACCCACAGAAAATTATTGTCTATGTATAAGTTTAAAATATGCCTGAAAAGAGTAATCATTTTGGCTGTCATGAACTGTCTGCCATACCTCAAAAGGTGATTTTCATCTTTAGCTGAGTGACTGATTCACCTTTAACAGACTCTAAAAACCAGAAATGGAATTACAAAATATATTGCCTGGACTCAAGTGCTCTCGTACTTCTCAGAATAACATTCTATATTTATTTTTCAATTGGAAGCTCATGTCTTCTCTTCTGATTGAAAGAGCGTAATCTCTTACTATGCCACACAATCTGCTTCAGTTTCTGTGCACAAGGCACGGTCGTCTTCTTTACGTCATTCCAGGCCAAATGCAACAGTTGCTCAGTCATAAAACTACACAAATTAAACAAACCACAAGAAATGGATTGTGTTGTGGGGAGCACAGAACAGGGGAAAGGAAAGCAGGGGCTCAAGAAAATGCTGTTTGCTGAAGTGATTCATCTAGAGGAAGTCAGGGTTCTAACTTCAGGAAGAACAGGTGACACAGGAGTCTGACCAAAGAGTATCAACATTAGACAATTCCAAATGAAGCACCAATTTGTAAACTTTCTTCAAAGCCAATGGATTAATTTCACTGTGAAAACAGTATGGCTCAGCTTCATGAATTGTTGGAAAAACTAAAGCTCTACAGGATGGATATTTTGGAGAACACTTAATTAGTGGCCCTCTCTTGCATCATTTCCAATGCCACAGAATATTAATGCCACTCAGATATTTATATCTCACCTGTTCCTTTCTTTTCTTAATGGTTTTCCTTTAATAAACTGTGTTGATTTTTCCATCGACTGACATCTCATCTCCACAGCACCTTTCAACAAGAACCCTTGGGAGCAGAGTAGACAAATAAAACCTTTGCTTGGATATCAATCGGTCCGTGATATTTCCCAATACATTGTATACGAAGGACCATGTGGCTGGTCATGTCCCTTGGGCAGTGCTTCCAGCTGCAGATGTCACACCTCTTCCATTGCCCCAAGGCAGTGACAATTCAGGAAGATTCATGTTGGCTCCCAAGTTCTACTTTTGCTCCATCTCACTGCTGCTTAAAACCCTTCAGTTTCATGGCTTGAAATTCATTTATGTCCATTATGAGTAAGATTTATAGAAGCAGCTTTCATTCCTTCGGCCAGTAACTTTTCTCTAACCAAGAACACAGAGTAAAGTTTAGTAATGATGGCTTAGTTCTTCTTTTCCAGAGAGCAAATCTGGTCTTCTTTTCTGCTAATGTCTATAGAATATCTCCAGAAATGGACACACAGCCCATAGGCATGGGGATGGCTGGTAAAACAGACAATATGTAAGACAAATAAAGAAATAAAATCTTTTCTTATATTCTCCAATTTTATCAATTAAACATGCTCAGGTATTCATATTAAATTTAGATTACTTTAAATTTCTGGCTACCAAATAGCACTGTTATACTGAAAGGGATAATGAATCCAAATTATAAACAGAATATTCTTTTAGCTATAAGAAAGTTAAGACATCTGCATCTTTCGTGGTTTATAGATGAAAGTCAGTTTTGAGGAAGAAGTTGTTTGCAGCCAAAAAGGTGAATATCTTTTAACTGTGATCCACTGTATGAGGTTAGTAACTACAGGGCAAATACTTCTATTTGACTGCAATATTTCCATTTCATTTTAAGGCCTGGCATCAATGCCTGTTTGGCTACCCATGGATGTTCCTACAGAAGCTTATGTAAAACCAGTGGAGCTAAAGTGAATTTGTGCTGGGGCAGCTGAAAAACACAATGTAGTCCTTGATACCTGTGATCTGGGACGAAATGATGAAACAAAGCCACCCTGTAATTTCAGCCTTGAATGGTGGATTTAAAGCTGGTGGTACCATCTAGTGGGTAAAGAAAGAATTGAAAAGCACAAATCCAAGTAACTAGAATCCTGAGAATCTATTACATTGAGATTTAGGAAATATAGTGGAAGTAGATACCACTTATGAGATTATAAGATTTACAAGATTCCACATCATTGTGAAAAATATATTTAATGGAAGACGTTTAGGAAAAATGTAAAAGAATTTGGTACAAATTTTTCATTACCAGTGACACGCTTTAGCTAAATGTGATTGCTTTACAACTTTCTCATAATTTGTCAAGCCTTATGTTCTAGTCCTTTAAATCTATTGGGTTTTGAATGTCCCATGAATCTGCATAGACTCGTTTAACTCTGGTTTAGATACCCTCTTTTTCTTTTCCAACATCTATATCATAGTTCTTATTGCCTCATTCTTATTTTAATGTAGCTCAAGAGGAAGCACAGCAGATTTCAGCTTTCTTTTTGAGTTCATACAGGATATTTTGTCTTTTTATCATCTTCTGCCTGAGTTATTTTAGATTGCCTCACTTCTAGGAGGTTTCACAGCTCCTGATCATGTATAATACGTTAGTCTTAAGAACTACAGAATTCTTTCAGTATGGACTACTCAGTGCACTAGGCACTGTAAAATGAGATGTTAAAATGATATTTCCAATGCTTCATTGCACTTTTTTGTGATTTTGGGTAATCAAATTTATCAGATTGTTCTTCCCTTTCCCTTTCTCTGAAAATTTATGAAGCTTTTCATCTCTTGTGAAAAATCAGAATTAAGTTTTGATAAAAATTCTTCAAAAAATGATTTCTATTTTCAATTAATTCTGCTTTTGTTCCTTTGTGAAACACATTTATATTTACAGATACAAGTCACTACATAAAAGTAAAATTATTCAACAACTAGAGTGCTAGTAACTGCTACTTAGTCCCTCACTTCTAAATGTGGGACAGTGTCTCTCTCACACAAGGATAACTGCAGTTATACCATGAATATTTCTGTGTGCTGGCCAATATTCTTCTCTGATCTTTCATTTCTGTCTTGCTGATGGTAAGTCACCAAATTACAGTTATCTCAAGAGGACCGTGCTATTCTCACAGGATGATTTATGAGTGAAGAGTATGAGCGAAACTCTTCTTGAGAGCCCATCCCTGTTTGAAGTCAGGCTGAGGAACCTGAGAGGACTACGCATTCCAGAATACCATCAACCAGACAGTAGTGCCTAAGGATGTCTCAGAGAGGCAAAGTTTGTAAAGATTTACTTAAACTTCCTGGGGCAAATTCTTAGCTCATGTTAATTGTCATCTGTCCATCTCAGATGGAGCCAGGTCAATTTACAAGGTCTATGTATCTTCCTCTTCCTCTCTCTTCTTCCACAGAGCCTATGCAGTGAGCTGCTAAAAGTGAACACGTAGCATATGTTCCTGGGTTTTATGAACTTTTCTTGACAGTCAAGAAACAGAAGTCAGTTATGAGCAAAAGCACGGAGCCATGGCAAGAGTAAAAATTATTTGGAAGGATGCTACCATAGAAGTTGTTGAAACTGTGAACATCTGGATTATTGCTGTTATACAGTATTTGAATCTGGTGGCAATGGCAAGAAGGTGGCAGATACAGCTTGTCCTATAAAGAGCTTACAAGCTATTCAACTCCTTTTACGTAAACGAAACTCCAGTTTAACTTACACAAAATTCAGAGGTTGATAAAAAGCAAAATCAGTAGGTGGTGGCTCCCTGTTTTGAACTGAAAATTTTATTTCAGTTAGAGTAGGTTTTAAAGGCTGCAACTTCACAGTACCACTTTTGGAGGGACTAGAAATAATTCAATAAATACTTGTCCTGGCCTCAAAGAATTCTTCATGTAAAGAATAATAGAAGCCATTAGTAGCAGACTTTCATGTGTCACATATAAATTATCCCACAACATCCATATTCTGGTCATAACCTGCCGTTTACCACCTCATAGTGTATCTAGGACTTTAAAACGACTTTTTTTGCCTTTTAATGCTATATGTTTGCTTCAGGGGAGAGCAAGGGTGACATCCAGTGGTCTATTAAGTCATCTGTACAAATGGACTAAGCCTTCAGTGAAGTGAGATCTCACCGAGGCCTTAGAGGCACAAAATGATACCTGTTAAAGCTTAGATCAAATTGAGACTGCATGATTTCCCACATGGGTCCCAGACTGCATCCTGTAATCAATCATTTCCATTTCTCTATACATTTGAAAACTGGCTTTTTCTCAGATGAAATAATAAGGTTCCCCCTCAAATTCATCAGCTTCCCTAGGTGGATGTTTAAGCCAGAACTGTCACTCACGAACAGTATCTGTGGATGTGCCATTTATATTTGTAGGGCTTCCCCTTCTCAGCTTTGCAACAGAGAAACAGGGAGAAAAACTATTTTCTTTGTTTCCTGTCTTTTCCTGCTGGTTTTGTGTATTTCACTAACAGGGCAGGTATTATGTGTGAGTATGAAGAGAATAGCGCTATTTCAGCTTAAATCACTTAAATTCATTCTTCCAAATAATGTATTACTGAAGACTACTTTCTCATCATTCCATATTCACAGAGCTGCTAGAACTAAGGGGCACGTTACAGGCCTGAGATATGCAGTGAATATATTTCTGAAACTCATGGCAGCACATTTATTGAACATTTAATTCTGGGAACAGATGTAAGCATGTTTCTCCTGATCTGCCTGCCTTACCGCCCTGTATATGCCTCAGGGAGAGCCTGCAGCATCCCTAAGGCTGGTCAGGCATATATTATGGCACAAACAAATGCTGTACGTGTGGGGTGTTGTATGCTCTGTAGGGCATCTTCCAGATATATGTCAGGCTGTCTTTGGGAGTGCTCACCATATGTCTTGATGATCTGCAGAAGACAGACTAGATATCATACAGGGGAGGCAGGTTCCTCAGTATTAACTTCCAAAAATGAGACTTAGGCCTAATATTTTGGGGCTATACGAGAGCCTGCCTTTCACTGAAATATAATACACTCCCACCCAAACATTACAACTACTACGAGTACTCCTGTTATCTTCCCTTTAGGGGAAAAAAAAAATATGGCTTCTATATCTCAAACAGCCTTTGAAAAACTTACAGTGTGCCATAATAGGAAGATTTAAAAAAACAACAACAAAAAAACCCAACAAAAAAAACAACAAAACCAAAACCAAAAACCAACCAACCAACCAAAACAAACAAACAAACAAACAAAACCCAACAAAAAAACCTACCAAACAACTTTGCAAATAACCTAATAAATTACTGAAGAAAAATGTGAGGAAAAATTATTGAAGAATATCAGTTCATTCTAATATATTGATTTATGTCCCCAGTTCTGTAGTTTCAGGATAAGAATTTGTATGACAAGTGGATTGACCCCATCTCTCCTCAATGTACTTACAGGTTAATTAAGTCATGAAGATTTGACAGTTTGTATATTCATTCACTAATAATCTAGACATCTAGACTGCATTTTCTCATCAAAGATGTCTTTTCTGGTCATATGACATTGTGATACAGCTTCTGATGTCAGGGTTAACAAAAAGCAATTTTATTAAGGTCTGTAAAACCAAACCTCCAATAAAAAAGTGATTTTGCATGCATCTTCATGTACCATTTCTGTCTGCTACTGATAATGCTAAGAGTATTATGATCCAAATCAACAAAATTATGTCGATGTCCAAATTGCTTGGTGATATACTGAGCCCTGATTTAGGCAGGTCGGATCCCAAGAAAGTGAGAAGGGCTCAGAGAATGAAGCAGCATCTTTTATTAGCCCAGTTAATGCTGTTAGAAGAAGTGGATGAGCCTCTGAACTCATGACTTGAGAATGAAGTCTGTAAAGATTGAGACATCCTAGGAACAGAAGCAGAACACCCCATGGGCTGAGTGGGGATATGCCTACGCTATAGAAATTCAGGTGTTATTATTCGAGCTTCTTCTCTGTGAGAAGGTGTTACTCCAGACTGTCAGGAGGTGCCAGTATCAAGATGATGATTTCGAGCGCTGGCCTTGATCTGTGCCCATCACACAAAGCCAAGGGGGAGGGAGGAGTATACACCACCTCCTTTTGCACAGTGATTCACCAGTTAGCTCTCCTGAACAGCAGGAGGGAGACCTGGGCTACGTTCCTCTCTGGTGCCTGTGGAGACCTGAAGGTCCATCTCAAAGGCCTCAGGTGGATGCTCCAGCAAAAAGGATATTCTGAGTTACAGAGGAGAGACAAGGCTCCCGCCTCCGCTCTCACAACTGTCTGAGTATTTTACATTTAGTGTTCAATAGAGCTTGTGCAGGACTCAAGCCACCCCCGTCCTTGTCCCCAGGCCACAGACTCATGCTTTCTCTGCCCTAATAATTACTTAATTATTGCCGCATGGAAAAGTTTCAACAGATGGTCTGGAGCTGAATAAATTCTATTCCTGCAGGCCAAGGATTCAACAAAATTTGGACCCCACACCCCAGCGAGCCCTCTAGCAGCTGAGCCTATGGAGCTGGCATTGAGCCCTGAGCTTTTTAGCGACCACAACAGACGATGTATTTTGTGGGTGTTTTCTGTGAGTGCCCATCAAGACTGTAGATAAAGTGTCACAGGGCTCTGGGCAGAGCTGAGCAAGCATTTTAAAGATGTAATTTTTGGATCTACATACCAATGAGGTAGTTCATAGGCATCTGTGTCTTTTATTGATCTAACTGGAAACAGCTAAAGCGCAGGCACATTTGTAGCTTAAATTCAATTGATAATATTTACGGTAACTCCTTTTCACCAACGAATAGGAAAGGCTTGCCTCACATCTGATCCTATCATTACTTTTTTGCCCTCACATTCCCTCTTACCCTGCCCACAGTTTTGTCCCTAGTTGCTCACAACCTTTCTGTTCCTTCCCAAAGTACTCAGTTTACAGCAATATTCTGCATTGTGGAATGACGCCATCCACTGCGATATTTTTTCCTTTTTCTTCTTTTTTTTTTCAACATTAGTATCTGAACAAAGCAGGAAGTTGATTTATAGATTTTAAACTGAGAGGCCATTATGGTCAGCTGCTTTGATCAGCTGTACAAAAAATGCTGAGGAACCTCACATGGTCCTTTCCATAAAGAAATACATGGGCCAGAGATGGCCATGTCACGTAGCACAGACCAGTCCTCAGCATCACCTTGGGAATACCTCAGGAGGATCTGACAGGGCAAATAAGGCTGTGGGAGGGCAGCCCAAGCTGCCAGAATAATACCCTGTGACAGCTTAAACAGCAACATTTATTTTAGGATTGGCTTAAATATCAGAGATATCTAAAAGCAATTTCCGGAGATGAAAATGAAATTTGTCTTACATACAATGATAGTAACTGTATCAAAAAAGATTGAGAGCCTGCTGTATGGTTTAAATATGTTTAAATTGGGCTGTGATCTGGGGAACACCAAGAGAGAAGGATTTGATACAAACTCGTGTTGGAAAAAATAATCAGCGTATTCTGTCTCCGTTGGTGTCATCAAAGTTACACAAGATACAAGTGAAATCAACTCAGAATCATCTGGGAAGCACTGTGTAACAGCTAGGGACTGAATTTATATAACACATCCAAGAGAAAAGCAGCTTATTTTTAGCTGACCATGTATAGCAAACAGGCCCAGAAACTGAGATTGAAATATGACAAAACAGCATTATCCCGAAAAGAGAAATGCAGTAACTAAAACTAATCACATAGTGAGTAATGAAAATAAACTCAGGATGGACTACACAGAGCAGGAACTCTTGATGCATTCAAAATAAGGATGAGTTTAAAAGATAATAATTTATTAAAATAAGCTTTGTATTCTGTTTCTATTTTTGCAGATCATTAAAGAGGCTCCTACAGTGGCTTCACACTGCACTGGCTTGAGATTTTCACCTCAAGTAGGATTATTTTTTGTTTCTGCTCCAATCCATTTTATTTCTGACTCCTTACACGTGCTCTCAACACCTGGCCGGGGATGAAGGTGTGTGAAATGGGTTACAAGCTCTGTGCTTGGGCTGACTGAGGACAATTCCATTTTGTGGCACCTTAGAAAGGTGTGCAGCATGTGATTTCTTTTCCCCACCAATTTGTTGAAAACAAAACCTTTCCATCCATGACATGAAAATTAAGTGTTAAATTAAGTGTCCCCTCCACCTCTGTAGCAGGTGTGTACCTGGACCCCACAATGTACTCTGCTAGAGCCCTTCCCAGAGCTGGTGGGATGTTTGGCCCCATCAGACTTTTGCAAAGGGCACTTCCATGAGGGTTGATGAGGACTGTCATGCCTGGCAGAGGACAAGCACTTTGCTTGACCTGTGCTGCTTCCCAAGATGTTGCCTGGTAGATGTTCCTTAACATTTCACTGCTTACCATTATTTAACATGCAACGTTTGTGGCAGCTCTATGGGATGAAGCGAGGACAGATATCAATGCCTGCTTTGTCATGTGGGGTCTGCTCAGACGGTGGGGACCAGAGGCAGCCTGTGCCACCTCCTCCTTGGTCCCCACCACACTAGCTCCCACAGAGGCCCACTGGTGACAAGGCCATCAGCCACATCAGGGCAGGAGGGATAGCACAAGAAAAAAACATCAGCACTGAAAGGCTCACCTCTACCAAAACCCCCCTTCCACAGAAAGAAATTAATGAAGGAAAAAGAAACAAAGCTTTCAGGGTCTGTTATCAGTTCAAACACTTGTGTTAATAAGAATCGCAGTTTTAGTTGTTGTTGTTTCTGTGCAAAGTACCCTTTCCAAATAACCACGATCTAATGAAAGATAAACCATCCAGATGTCCTTGTGTAACAAAATAAAACAAAAGAGACACCTTGGACTCAATAAACCCTCTAACAATAACAACAACAACAAAAAGTTGACAGAGGAACTTAAGAACCATTGAAAGTTTTCCAAAGGAAGAAAACAAATCCGGTAGGGTCAGCCCAAAGTATTTAAAGTCTAAACCAATCATCTGAAATGTGCTTTTCATACTAGAGAATTCACTGGCACATCTTTCCACATCCCGCTTAGAGCTACTTGCATAAGTAATGCATGCATTAATTAGCTAGAGATACATAGGCAGTTAAATATATATATGAATTTTATGTAAATTGTCTATAGCATACAGCATGACTCTCGTGTCTTTGATCTGCTGATAATCTCCAAGTGTGTGGATTCCAGTGGGTCAAATGATTTTTATCTCCACTGGGAGTACTTTTGGCAAGTTTTCAATCAGTAGGAAATGAGCTGGAAAACTCTGGTGAAACTTCAAAGCAACAGCTTACGGTGATCTTTCATTTCATGAATTTCAGACTGTCTCTGCTCTTTAACAACATACTGAGTTCTTTCTCCCTGATACACTTTTAAAAACTGTGAATAGGATGAATTTATGAAAATCATAAATGAGATATGTGAGAGATCTTGTCACTTTGTAATAAAGAGCATTTTCCAAATTATAAAGATACCAAGGTAAATATTAAAGCCTCAAATCCTGTCTCTTACTAGTGTAGTTATTTGTGCAAACAAATGGACTTTAAATCCTTTTATACCTGAGTCATATTTGCTGGGGTGAGAAGGACATTGTTCAGTTGTTTGATTGATTTCTGCTTTAATTTTTTCCCCCTATTTTGTTATAAATATCCGTTCTTCTCCATCCCACATCCTGTGACAGCAAAGTTCTGAGCTTTAGTAATGCCCTTAGGTACGTTTCACATAGATACAATAAATTAGGGACAATGTGAAGCCTGCTCTAACTCATACTAGGAAGGGGGTCAGTCTAACCGAAAATCCAAAGGGCACAAAAGCAATCTCTTCCAGGGCTTAAATTCTAAGGTAAGGCAAGACACAAGCAGTCATAATTAGAGGGAGAAGGAAAAGAAGTCTCAGTAGTTACCGCTTCAAAAATATCATAAAAGGTCACTTGCACTCAGAGGTGAACGATGTGCAGACAGCATTTAACTGCACCTTCTCTTGGAGCAACTGATCCAGTTATTAATTGTCTGGTCATTAACTGGGGCTGTGCAAACGGCATCGCACACCAAGTGAGGTCAGGATATATTTGACTTCAACATTATTTGCAATTGCATTTCTCTCACTTTTAGTGTAATCATTATTCTTAAAAGAGTCTGCTTCCTTCTCAGAAGTAAGTGTCAGTTCACAGCAAAAATGCTTCTGAAAGTCATGGAAAAGAAGACTGCATACCATCATAATTATTGTTCCAATTCTTGGCTAAAACCCTACAAAGCAACACAACAGGGTCTGAACTAATTGGTTGTCACAGAATATATAATGCATAATCCTATCCCAAGAGAAAGCAGAAACCAAAAAAAAGATTTAAAAGTGACCAGTTAAAAAAAAAAGAAACTATATCAATATGAATGGTTTCAACGTTTGTTCACTTGATGATGGTAATCTTGAAGGAAAAACAAGGAGACGATGCAGCTGTGGGAGAGCTTTTTTTTTTTTTTTTTTTTCAGAGCTCTGGAAGAACATGGGATCTATTGACCTGGAACAGCAGCAAGACCAAAACCCAAGTCCAATGACAGTGCCCCTGGCAGCGGCTAAAAGCTGATGTTTCGGGGAAGGGGGAAGCCAGGAGCCAGCACACACCAACGAGCTTGCCAGAGCCACAGCACCGCCGGCAACAGGGATGGATTTGGGCTTCATCTCAGATGCTACCTTGCTCTACAGCTGCTTCTGCCGTATGGTGCAGCATAATTTCTATAACCTGCATTGGGTTGTGTGCCCTGCTTCTGCCTAAAGCTGTCTGCAAACAGAGGAAGGATACACCCAGAGGTCTGACTACCTCCTCCTCGGTTCATTAAAGGATGCATCAAAACCATAGGGAAGCAGGGAGAGAGGCAAAGCAGGTTAACTATTTTTCTGGTTAAAAGACGCATTGGCAAGAAAAAAAGAGAGGAGACAAATCAGACCCCCAAGGCAGAATCTGCTTCTGCATCCCCCAAGTGAAGGACAATAGAGCAGGTACCCCACAGATACATCATCTGTAGGTGTCATGTAACAGAAAAGCTTCTCCAAATCACTCCAAACAGGACTAGGTCCAAATGTAATTCCTCAGGTCTAAAGGACCATTACAGATGGCTCTACTGAACTGGCAGCAGCACCAAGGAAGTAAAGGACTCCGGATACCGCTGGATGGAGAAATGGGCCTGGAATATAACCTCAAACCTGTGATAGGGGTAGTCAGTAACCCAGATTCATTAACTTGGGTAGGAACCGACACAAAGAGCAGGTTAGTCAGCCCTTGGACATGAGCCATGGCTGGAAAAGGATGGGATCAGTCCTCATCTCTACATTGTTCCACCACTGTGATTTCACTGTACATGCTATCAAACTCATTCCCAGTCCTTTAGGCAGAGGACATTACCACACTTTCACAAACTGGGAGAATATGAAGATTGGCTAATGTGGCCAGATCTGTTGGTTGTGTATCAGGGATGGAGACTGAATATGGACCTCTGGGCTTCCTCAGGGGATGTGCCTTCCCCATCAAAGAACTGCTTTTCAGAAGCGGTTCAGATGTAGCACAGAGGAAATTAGCTTCTATTTCTAGTACCAAAATGAACGCTCCCAAAAGATCAATCTCTTCTTTTGATAAATGCTTATCAGTAGTGCTTCCACCATTTGAGGTTGCATATAGATAGGGATATCCTGCAAGACAATGCTGAAAATGAGTCCAGTCTGGTCAGAACTAATTACTAAATACTAATCCCCTTCTAAACCTGCACTAACAACTGCAAAAAACCTACCCTGTATTCCCTCTCTTCTTCCAAGGTCTTGTATGCGGCCATTATTAAGGTCTCATGGTGAGCTGTGGTGGCTCAGGACTTGGACTAGGAGCCATTGCCTTGTCAGTTCACCAGGGACTCCATTAGAAAAACCGCTTTCACTCCATGTACATTTTAAAGGCAAAGCATCATAGGTTCGTACAACAAATGCTGTAACCAACGGTAGCCCAGGTTTAAGCATCTCTTATTGCTCAACCAGAAATACCAAATAGGTGAGTTTGTCCTTAGATGACTGAAACAATGCATTTTTGCCTGTGAAAGTAGTTGCTATGCCTCCATTGCAAAAATAAAACAATCATGGAGTGTCGCATTAGTTTAAAAAATTTATGACACATTAATGTTTCTCTGAACTTGAAGTCCTTTTAAAAGCGGCTTGAAGAAAAAACGAAAAGCAGCTTCCAGAATGTTTCACTGGCACATTAAGTTATGCATTCTAAGTCCTGGAAGTGAAACGTTTTTAGCATTTATGGGAGCTCTGGCCTTCCAGTCCTCGTGCTGAGACAGCTATTAATACGTGACAGAAAGCATCTGTGATGTATTGCTTGCAGGGTTCAAGCCCCAAAGCATCCAGAAAGCCTGGGCGTAATCCTTCACTCACACAGCTGATTGACCGCACCACACATAAGTCACTCTGATGTACACGCTCTCATGTGACAGGTCCAAAATATAATGTACTCTACAAATTATTTGATCTTAATTAGAAGAACAAGGGTCCTTTACATGACAATTTTCTTTTAGAAAAAGGCATAGGGCATTGAGAGATATTAATGTCAGCATCACTCATCATAAAACACAGGGACAAGATCTATTTTAAGGCTTGTGGATATGAAGTACACATTAAAAATGGGATTATGCTACTGCTAATGGGAAAATGATTGCCATTCTAACCTCCCACTAAACCAGACTGGGGCATCATTATGAAGGTAGCTCTTTACAGGGAGAATAACAGCCTAGTGTTCTGTTGGAAAATGCCTGGCCCATTTCTTTCATGTCCCGGTTTCTAATAGTCTCCATGTGCAAGTACATCAGTGCAGGACCAGCCAAGCAGCTGGCCCAAAGTCAGGCAGTAACAGACATTTCTGAATCATACACCCTACCTTCGTGCCCATCAGTGTTTCTACCCTGCACTGTTTTTTTTTTTGCTGGAGGATTGGATGAAAATTGTCTAGCTGGAAAGAGATTTCATTCACTTCAGTCAGCATGGAAATGCAGCTGGTTTAAACTTGATTTCGAGAAGAGCATATTTTCATCACTTTGGTCTTCCTTGAGTAACAGGATTACTCTTTTTTATCTGTTGTGGCATTGGCGTCTGCTATCTAGCATCTTCTCCCTGTTGGAGCAATTTCTGCAATTAAGATGTCAAGCTGATACGGAGGGAAATTATGTAAGTAGTGTCAACAGGAATTCTGACTGGATGAAAAAAAGGGAAAGAAAAAAGGTGTTATGGTAATAGCTGGCAAAAGTAAGCACCTTTTAAGCAGAATAGGGTGTCTCCCTTTGCCAGCTTGTCTCGGAGCACTGCATGGCAGAACAGGCTGTGCTCTCCGGTGCTTTGCCCCAGGAAAGCTTCGGGAAGGTCTGCAGCGCAGCCTGTGAAGTGTCTCATCACACTCCTGCCACGGGGACGCATCCCTGCGGTGCTTCTTGCCTTTCTCAAGCAGCTGCTTGCTTTGGGTGGTGGGGTGGGTTTTCTTCTGTAGGAGAGCTCTGTATTAGGGAGCTGTTACTGCAAGATTCAACCACTGAATAACTTACTTTGCTCGCCTCCTTGAAGTCATGGCATGGAAACGTGGATGTGAGCCCCCATGATCTGGAGAATGATTTTCTCAGGGACAGTCAGTCCTTGCACTTCAGGGGTGCTGATTCTGCGATTTTCCCAAATGTAGGTAACTCAGCTGCATGATTTGGGGGTGTGGGATGGGGAGGAGGGCAAACGCATGCACATTCTTCCCTGAAAACAAGCAGCTGATGCGCACAGTCGTCACACTCCACACGCTGCAATGCCAATGGAGGGGGCCAGGGATGCAGTCCCCTTAGCTCACCTAGGAAATCTGTGCCTGTTCTCACGTGCTGGAAACACACCATCTGAAACACAAGGCAGTATATCTGGGAACAGTCCACAACAGCAATTTCCTTTACTGGCTAGGTTAACAATTGTGGGGAATGGACATTCATATCCCAGGTCTTGTGAAGGTTTCACGAGAGAACTGTGGTCAATTTTATCATGTTTGGGCTAAATCCTCTGATGTGTAGTCATCTTAATTTACTTGACATGGAAGGAGCCCTTGATTTGACTCCCTGCCTCCACAAAAGCACATCACATTGTTTATGTTATTTTCACCAATTCCAGTTCACCTCAATGCACAAGCAGAGCCTTTGGGTTGGGGACTGACAGAAACTGCCCTAAAAAAGATAACTGATGCAAGTCAAACCCTACCAGAATTAAAACAGGAAAAACTGATAATTTGGACTCGGGAGTGATCAGAATGAAAATTGAGGTGCTGCCACCCACATGTTCAGTATAGCCTCTCGTGTGAGCCAGAGGCCATGACATTTGAAGAGAAAAATGCACATCAATTCCAAATAGCATGTTAGATCATTTCAGTGTCCACAGCTACACATTGCAACGGGCTGCAACTGGAGTCCAGCGCTGTTCGGGTATTTTCGTCTTGCAAATGCGTTTTTCTTCAAATGGGTTGCTCGGCAGTAATGATTATTCAGAGAAAAGTGGCAGACAGGGTCAGGCAGCAGCAGAATGAAAAGTGAAAACTTGAAAGATGCTAGATGAATATTTATGCAGAGCAATCTTCACTCTCGCATTATGGTGCATAATGGGATCAGCAAAGCTAACGGAATTCACGCTGCGTGAACTTCCTCTGTGAGAACTGAGTTTAATCTGCACATAAGACTGACAACCCGTGAACACAGAGAAAACGTTCAATGGCATGTAAAAACTTCATTGAAATAATGTTTCTGACTATATCAATGTTCTGGCAATGACAGAATAAACAACTTTTTTTTTTTTTTTTTTTTCTCCTAGGCAGATTTTAAATCCACAGGCTGCTTTTTTGAAATGGCATCCAAACATTGTTGCAGCAGACTTTGTTCTTTTGTTTCACTGCCGATGTGGTATGTCCTATTGACAACTGAAAAGCATCCATGGGGATCGAGTAATGAGGACAAGGATTTCAGGACAGCCTGACACTGACCA
The DNA here is from genome assembly GCF_964106895.1 of Numenius arquata. NCBI lineage: Eukaryota > Metazoa > Chordata > Aves > Charadriiformes > Scolopacidae > Numenius > Numenius arquata. The sequence goes on along the minus strand of NC_133577.1, from coordinate 83,918,301 downwards.
TCACTTAAGGGCTGGTGACGACGAGGAGCGGCCAGGCAAATTTCTGCTCCGATATTGCAAGATTTCTCAGGGAATACATTTTTTTTTTTATTGCAAAACTAGTGGCTGTTGGCTGACTTTGGAGAGCCTGTCATAGTTTGCAAGATTTTCCTCTCGAAGTGCCCAAAGCTCTACCTCTGTGGACACGGGCAGTGAAATCCATTCCTGTGCTGGAGGGCCAGCACAAGACCTGCAGATCAGCTTACTCCTTTTGGGGGGCTGCGGATTCACTGCACAGATAGGTCTGCATTTCATCCACTCTTTGCAATTTTTGTGAGCGGGACACTACCGAGCCCAAGAAGCTATTACGATCCATCATTATGCACAAACCCCCAAATAGGTGGTCACCTGCGGCTACCTACTTGTATATTTAGACAGGTATCTCACCTCTTCATCTTTATACAAGGGTCTTAAAATCTTGCTTAGCAACACCAGCTCTTTCCTCAACATTTCTACAACATACTGATGTCATTATTTTTTTAAGTCTTGATTTAAATATTGGAAGGACAGTTGTCCTTACTGTACTTTAGCATTTCCTTTTCTAAACTAGGGGCCCTCCTTCATTCCCGTACCTCAGTGCATGCTTCAGCGCGTGTCTAATCCTTCTGAATTCAAGGATACATGAAAACATTCTATTGACTCTGGACCCCTGTGAGAACCTGGAAAATAATGCAGTTCCAAGTTATCTGAAATATCTGAACCCCCCGGAACACTCAATGCAAGTATTATCTAAGAGGGGTTTTTAAAGTGTCTAAGTATCTAATCTTTTTTCTCCAGAACCTACACATCCATCATCATCCAATACTGACTGAAGCGTCGGGAGCACACCAGTTAGAGAGACAGCCAGCTACCTTATGTGTGACTTCAATTACACGAGACTATATGAAACAAACTTTAAAAGATGCCCAATTTAGCCAATACTAGTATTCCAAACTCCCCCTTCAGCTGCTCATTCGTTCAAGAGGCCACATTCGTTCACCGGCTCCTCGGGAGCAGCAATTCTGAGGGAGTCTGTGGCAAAGCTGGGAGGACAGGGGATAGAGCTGTCGGCAACAACCACCGCAATTAAAAATCCTGTTTTTAACAGACTACTTTTGGTTTTATTGCTCGAAGCGCTGGGGTCTGGGTTATTTCCCCGCTCCCTCCCTACGCGGCAGCCGGGGTTTGACGCTGCTTCCCAGCGCCACTGCGCTCCCTCGGCCTTCAGTCACCGCTACAGCGGCTCACTGCCCCCGACCCCTCCCGGTGGGCCTGCGAGGATGTCTGCCCGTGTGTGTGTGTGTGTGCGTGTGTGTGTGTCTGTCTGTCTGCCTGTCTCTCCGTCCGTCCGTGCGTTCTCCCTGCCCTCCCGGCGGTGCGCGCTAAAAATAGATGGGAGAGCCTGACAACCGCCTTCTGATTGGCTGTCGTTGAGGCGCCGCCAGCCTATGGGAGCGCGGGCTGCGGCGGGGAGCGGAGGCTAACGGCCGCCTCGGCGGGACGGGCCCCGGGACCGGCCGGGGGTGCCCCTCGGCTGCCTGGAAGTTGGCAATAGACATGTGGGAGCCACCGGGGGGGAAACGTCGGGCCAGGCGGGTGGCGGTCGGAGGGCGGCCGGCCGGCCCGGCGCCTCCGCGACGCGCAGTTCGTTTTCTGGACTTGTACGTTCACCTCCGTAAAGCCTAAAGCCTTAGAATGAAAGAGGCCGGGGATGTCGCCTCCTGCCCCGGACGCAAACACAGCACCCCACTCCTTTCCCGAACCCCGCGAGCCGCCGCTGGCACTCGCCTCCTCCCGCCGGCCTGTGGGGGCCGCTGCCCGCCCGCGCCACCGCCGCCGGGTCCGTCGCTCCATCGCGCCGGCAGGGGGCGCTCGTCGCCGTGGCGGAGGCCGGGCCCTGCGGGCGGGACGGGGCTCGGGGGCGGCGGGAGCGGCCTGTGCCTCGCGGGGGGGCTGCGTGCCCGGGAGACTCTGCAGGCCTACATGCCGGCTTCCATGCCTCGGGCTGGCGGTTAAGCAGGGTCTGGCAGGTTTTTGCAGCGTTTCTTTCCTCGTTAATGACTTGCAGCGACAAAGGCGGTCCTGTGTGAACAGGATTGTGTTATCAAGCTGTTTTCACGTATTTTGTAGATGCTAAAGTCATTTCGTGGATTTCTGTCTATAAAGTAGTACCTTGAGGTGCCAGATTCATAAATCAGAGAAACAACAGGTAGCTGAAAGGACCAAAATGGGGTAAAAATGTTTGGGGTTTTTTAAAAGGAATTATCAAGAAACAGTGTTAAAACAATTGAATGGAGATTTAGGAGAATGTCCTGAAATCTAATTCTGGCTAAAATATATCTGGTGAGGCCCCACCTCGAATTCTGCATCCAGTTTTGGGCCCCTTGCTTACAGGAATGACATTGAGATTCTGGAGCAAGTCCAGAGAAGGGCACCAAAGCTGGTGAAGGGACTGGAGAACAAGTCTTAGGAGGAGCAGCTGAGGGAGCTGGGATTGTGTAGTCTAAAGAAAAGGAGGCTGAGGGGGGGACCTTACCACTCTTACAGCTACCTGAAAGGAAGTTGTAGAGAGGTGGGGGTCGGTCTCCCAAAAAACAGGCGATAGGACAAGAGGAAATGGCCTCAAGTTGCACCAGGGGAGGTTTAGATTGGATATTAGGAAAAATTTCTTCACCGAAAGAGTCACCCAATCATTGGAAGAGGCTGCCCAGGGAAGTGGTGGTATTTAAATCCCTGGTGGTATTTAAAATATGGGTAGACGTGGTGCTTATGGACAAGGTTTAGTGGTGGTTTTGCCAGTGTTGTGTTGATGGTTGGACTCGATGATCTGAAAGGTTCCTTCCAAGCCAGAAAATTCTATGATTATGTATAGTCAATGTACAATACACGCATCAAATCAATAGTTTCACTGGAAAGAAGCATCAGCTTTATGTATAAATACAGTTATATAGGCATATATTAAAAATAAAGTTTGCGCTCTGCTAGTATTTTATAGTCACAAAAAGCGTGCTGGTGGAACTTGGAAGGCAGAATCAGGAGCTGATTAGCAGGATGCTGTGTCCTAATTTATTCAAGCACTGGCAGACACCTCTGGAACTGTTAAAAGATCTCACAGTCTCGAGAAGTGGTTTGACTCTTTTATATCTCTTTTCCAGAACCTCTTTTCTCATGGGTGCCACACAGACTGAGCATCACAGAGGTGCGAGTCCAAGTACAGTGAAGGTAAGAATTGTAACGAAGGGAAGTGAAAGAAGACTTTCTTCCGAAGAAATTTGCATCTGCTGATTTTCACTGAGCCTGTGCCTTAGTTCACATAGATAGAAAGTAAGCAAGCAGTTCTGTGTTCTGATCCACTTTGAGTTAAATGCTTTGAAACTTCAAAAAGTCATTATTTTCTATTGCTTTTACATTAAGCGCAGGTAGCCTTCAGCGCATGAGCATTATCTTGTCCATATGAGCTGTCGGTGTCAACTTGTAATTTACATACTAATTGCTTGCAGTCTTTAGCAGTCCAAAAGTTAACTGTCCACAATTCAAAGGATTTCTTAATTATAACAGGAAAGTACTTCATGGTAAAGAGTGTAGCCAATAATTATCTACTGCTAAGTGCCAAAACACATGTGAAATTAATGTTAACTGCTGGGAACAGAAGGAAGCTGATTTCTTGAGTGGCAGTTTGAGGCTTCTGGCATGAAAAAGAAAACCATTGTTCACGTGTTCTGTCAGCTTCAAATGTAACAGTATTTTCTGTGTGGTGATGGCATTCAGGAGAGATAGCATAATAACTCAAGCACTGTTAATTCAGAGGTGGTACAAGTTATATACAGAGGGACTGTTCTCCATATGGGTTTCTGAGCACTTCTGAGAGCTTGTATCACCCGTTGCAGCTGGTGGGACTTTTCCAGTCTACCCACAAGCACCCTTCCCGTCTCTGGGCAGCAGCAGAAATTCTGTGGTTTTTAACCAGTCCCACCATTTGAACATAGCCTAATCCTCTCCTGTGTCATCACCTCACGAAGCCAGAATGAAGGGGTTAAGGCTTTTTAGCAGGGTAAATGTTTATGTTCCTCTTCAATTTAACTGAAGGATTTCTTCTTTATTATGCAAGTCATAAATCTGAAACTTCTTTAGGTTTGCCCTTTTGCTGTATAAGAAAGTCCAGCTGGTTTTGGTTTTGCTGTGTGCAGCTGCAGACACTTCCAAAGTTTAGGAAAGTGTAATAGCTTGGAGATCTGTGTCTAAAGAAGTTTATACTGACTTTTAATATATCTGCACACTTTCAGTACCACTGCTTGAAGATTTATCACAACACTAGAGATAACTTTTCAGATTAGTCCTTCAGCAAGAACATCTTCAGCTTTTATTATTTATTTTTTATATATGGCTTAGTAAAATTATAACTTTTATTTGCAGATTAATCCCTCATATTTTTCTTTCTTCTTAATCTTTGTCATACATTTTATTTTCATCTTCAACACTATTTTTTGTAATGTCATGTATAACTTCAGTCTCTTATCTTGTATAACTTCTGAATAGCCAATGTACGGTGACATGTCTTGCTGCACATGCTCTGTTATGCAAATACTGTATTTTATGTTGATTAAGTTATACAGGTCTTAAGGGCATCTGTTTAGGGATGCATGTATAATTTCTTTCCCTACAGTGTTTCATTTAGTCCTTTTCTGAGACTCCTGTATTATATTTTCTTTATCTTTCTGCAAAACCAGTGCCTCTGGGCTGCTTTTCTGAGGGCTTTAATTATCGTACTGTCTCCAAGACAATTACATAATTAAGTGGTTTTCATTTTCATTCTGAATTTGGTAATTATAACTAAAACACTGAAAAGTGCATCAGCTGCAATATGAAGAAACTCAATCATTAAAAGAAAATGTACCTAGAAGAGAAACACGGTTGAGAAGATTCTACTAATAACCAATAAATGAAAGGAAAATTAAAAAGAAATAGGGAGAATTGAGCTTACTAGACTCTTTCAATTTGTTGCTTTAAATGATAAACTTATTGTAGCTTTGGTGATTGCAAAAATGTGATGCTCCAAGGAAAATTTATAAATATAATTGTAGTAGTTAAAAGAAACATTTCCCCAAGTACTGAAGAATCGAGTGGTGAAAGGACAGTTGTTTTATTGTTTCATACTTTTCCATGTTTAATATTTTAAAGATAGGTTCTTTATTTGCTCTCCCTAGTTCTAGCACAGCCCCAATCACATGTGTTTGTATACATATATACTTTTCATTTTTTATTGAAACAGATGGCATATCTCCTCTTTCAGGGCTCAGGCAAGGGGAACATAGGAAATATAATAGGATTAAAATTGTTTTGAAACAAGAAGACATCTTTCTCATACCCTATTTCCCATACACCTGTTAGTCTTTCAAGCAAGCAGTGACAGTAAACACACATAAATAGGGAGTGTTTTGGTTGTGGTGTTCTGAAAACCCTGCCCTGTTCTTTGAGTATTCATTGGTATTCAGTTCCTATGACTACCTGTTTTTCGAAAACAGAAGTCTAAAAGTTAGCAGCTGAGCTCCACCGAGCTCAACAGCAATACTCCTGCCAACTACAAAGGGAGCAGATTAAGCATTTGTTCCAGCTCTATTAGAAAACCTATCCCCTAAATCCACGAAAGTCACCTGAGGCTCAGTGCTTTTAAAAATCAGGTCATTTCTTAAAGCATATGAACAGGAGTTCAGAAGCCTGATTTTCAGCTCTTCATTGTAAAAATGTTAGACAAGCTTAATTTCTGGAGAAATACTACAAAGTCAAGGTTTCTAGAATTTAAGATATGTATATGTGCTCCAGGGAAGATTTGGAATGCTATGAGTAAAATGCAATTTCCTGGCCTCTGGAGTCAGTATATATCATACATATATGTATGAAACATTATCCATGCAACCATGCAGTGCAGGACGTGTGAGTGGAATGGTAGTGACATCTCTGGAAGTCCACATGAAAAAATGGCTTGAAGCAGTTAGAGGTCCTGATTCAGTCAGAAGTTTCGCATACGGTTATGCTGCCAACATCAGTGGGTGTTTAGGCAAGCATTTATGCTCTTTGATGAATTTCCACTTGGTCCTGCAGGAATGTCTGTTCAAATGCACGTTTGAGATAGTTGCATTTCTATCAGAGTAGTGGCTGTGAATATTTTGAATTTTAACATCTACTTTAACACTTACTAAAGGAATACAAGAGCTAGAGAAAACTGGGGGCTCAGTCCTAACCTACTACTGGTAAAACAGATTTCCCAGAGCATGGTGAGTTGTGTATTTGTGATGGTGTGTTTGTGGATATAACATAGAAATTAATCATAGAAGAAACCTGGACAGGGAGGCATTTAAAATTATCCTTTTCTCTCATGCGAATGTTAGCCATAGAATTGAGACTTTCAGAACATGTTTTGAAATATATTTTAAGAACGCAGTGATTCTAAAGCTATAATTCACATCCAGATTTATGATAAAAATGAAAATGAAGAGCAAAGCCTGTAATTTAGCATTTAAGTCAATCTCTGAGTTACACTGAAAATCAGAGTGAAACCTATGCTGGTGGTCATGAGGGCCTAGCTTCTTAAGTCTTCATGTTACCAGAGAAAGGATTAAATGGTTCAGGGGTCTAATTTAGTAAAACAATTCCTGTTTTCCCAGAGGTGTCCAGGGACCTTCTTGGTGAATACTTGGTTATTTTGAGACACAAGCATCAGAAATTTGAGCTGGTGGAATGAAATGTCCATAGTTCAGAGCTGTACATCTCTAACTCCAAGTTGCATGGCTTTGATATATGGCCCATAGCTAATCTGTGGTGTTCTGTTAAACAGCAAAATTGGTGGTGTTTTCAGTTACAAGTTTGGTGAGCAGGCTACAGGGCAATACACGAGAAACTTGAAAAGATTGATGATTGTCCTTTGGCTCCAAAATCTGGGGCGTTGGTTTGAAGGACTAATGTCTTGTGTGATTTTTTAGGGCCATGCATGTGTCAGGCTGTATTTCATATCAGAAATATAATAACCACAATTAAATGTTTCTCTGGTTTTCACATAGCCACATTTTACAATTGTATCATAGGTTTTCTGGTAAACCATACTTCAAATATCATATTTTTTATTCAACTTTCATCAGCCCACATTTGCCACTCAACTTTCAGTGAGCAGCCGCTGCTGGTGGAGTGCCAAGAAGGTGTCAGTACTAATTCACATTTGAGAAGGCAGAAGATCCCATAGACATGTTAAGATTCATTATTGATCAGGACTTTGTCTCCACAAACTGGGGTTATTATTTTCACTGGAGTCAGGAGTCATACTGTTTTGATGAGGAAGTGACTTGGACCTTATCCAGCTATTGATATTTCTAAAGTGATGATCTGGCTCTAAATCTGGCCGCAATGATGTATTGCTTCACCACACAGATCTTATTACATGTGCCTGTCATTAGTAATGCTTCTGACTTTGACTTTTGAATGCCTTGAACACAGAGCCTGGTGGTTTTAGTTTTAATAGGTTTTGGGTTTAAGGCTGTTCATCCTTTTACTCTTGTATAGTGTTAGCAGTGGATTGCTTACTATTCACAATCATGTAAGAAAGTTGCTGTATGTGCAAAATGTGATGCCTGGGGGAATTGTGCAGTACTGGAATACTTCTACTTAAAAAGGTAATCTGCACTGGTTTTCAGCACAAAAGTTCAGAAGTTAATATTAAGATCAAAATGCCATGTCTTCTTAAAAAATTCTAATTTTTCGTATTCATGAATGTCTCTGTATGACTCACTCCGCCCTGTTATAGGCTAGTAAGAATATCTGCTGCAGCACAGAGTATTCCAGACTCGATGGTCCAGAGTTACTTTTTTCTTTGTTAGAGCTTGTATGAGTTGATGGAAATGTTGCCAAGCTACAAAATGAGTAATGAAATCTGGATTTGGTCTGGTGTTTTTGGCTGCTGGTGAGTGTGCCTCCCTCGGCTCACGCTGCGTGGCAGCACCTGTAGCACTGCGGGAGTACCTGTGTTCCAGCAGAGCTCTGGCAGAGCAGCCGCTGCAAATCCACTCGCACCTCCTGCACTGGGAGGCTGAAACGCAGCCCGAGCAAGGCCAAGGTGGTGTTGGTTTGAGAACAGAGATGGTCTGAAAGCCAGGGTGCATTTCCCTGTTTTATGCACGTGCCCATGCACTACCATCAAGTCAGTGCTCTTGTCTAACTACTGAGTCAGCCTAGATAATCAGATGCAAGGTGATACTCCTTTCACCCTGCTGGGCAATATTTTAAGTAAAAGCTTGATTAGTCTACTGTATATATTTGTCATTTCAAGTGAGATTCTTCTCACCAAATGTAGATACTTGCTTTACGGAGGCTTAATCTAGGTCACAGCCATCTCTCATTTTAGTGTATGCATCTAAGTATACTATTGTAGATGTCTATGTCTACTCTTGTACACATTCATATTAATAGTTTGAGTCCCATTTTCCAAAGTAGTGCAAAATATGACTGCCTTCCTCTTTGTATGCTGCTTTACCAGGAGTACATTTCTATTTTTTTTTGATTCCTATGAATCTATTTATGCTGAACAAGCCTGTTCAAGAGCTTGGTCTTCAAGCTCATTAGTAGAGAAGCACATGTGATTCTAAAACTAATTCTGTCGTAACAGTTGTCCAATTTAACTGGCTTTACAGGGATCTTGTCAAAGCCTGATATTGGAAGACGACTTTCTGACCTCGCGTTAATTGGGATATATGTGATAATAGGAAAGGGGTATTTATTAATATTTCATTATTTAAGGGTACACCCAGGCTTTCTGCTCTGTATTTGTAACCTCAAGATTTTTGTGTATTTTTCAGTTGTCTACATTTTTTGGTGGTAATAATAGTAGCCTGGCATGCCTTTTTCCATTTGCCCTGTGCTCACACATGTTTCATAAGTCAACTAGCAGAGTCATCACTGTAAATATAGTCATTTTTGCTTTTTTATTTTATTAGGCATAAGGAACAAAAACTCCAAGCATATTTCTAGCATTATATACCTTCTTAAATACGTTTTATGTGTGGATTCAATAAACACTTTGGCTTAGTTGAAAGGATTTTCTTGGTTTTTTGTTTTCTTTCCTTATTTTAAATGAAGGTAAATTAATCCAATACTCTTCAGTAGGAATATTTATTAATCATTATTTGGGTGCATAATAACAAGAGTCTCCCCACTTTGGCTTTATTTTTATTTAAAAGTACTGAAATACTCTTTAAATGAAACATGAGCAAAATAAATTCTAGCAATGCCTTGCTTCCCCACATCTTGCACTTCACTTGCTGCAGAAATTAGAATATAGAAAAAATGTAATACCAACGAGATAAAACTAGCACAATGAAAAAGAAGATAATTACATTGCTCATCTGTCACAAGGCCAACATAAAAAAAAAATATTAAGTGACTCATCTTCCTTCACATGCACAGCCTGCTTGAACATACATATATAATTATTTATTTGTATGGTTTTGATTCTTTAGCCAAATGTTGCTACTTTATAATGTGGTTTAACCACTTAGGGATTTTGTTCAAAGTGTTCATTTCTAGTCTTATCGTTGAACCACAAAAAAGCGTTCTAGGCTCCAGTGTAATTAAGTTGCATGCAAGTGTTGTATATCATTAAATCCTACTTTGTATGAGTACATGAGTTCAAAGACAGCTCTCCTGCAAAGATAAGTTACAGTATGTGGTGAACAAGGGCTGCTTTCTAGTGAAGGCATATTCCTTACCAAATCAGCATATCGAGCAAGGGTATGCTCAAGATACAAGCATACACATCATAAACATCAAGAAATCTTCCTATAACACTGTAATTTTGACTTTGGATGTAAGTGGACAATTGACCTAGACCATTTCTTAAAAGAAAAGGGCTAAGATTTTGAAGTCATAAGTGTGTTTTTGAGAGTTTTACCTATGATCTTATGAGCAAAATCTATAAAAATCTGCAGTATATAAAAATGCTGGAAAGGAAGAACAGTGGTATAAAACCTTTCATAATAATTGCCATTGATATAAAAATTTTGACAAAATGTGATACTCCCATCAGGTGGAGAGTCTGAAATAAGGAAGAAAGATTTTCTGGTTTGGGGGTGTACATATACTTTTGTAGAGAGTTTTTGTGCAATCCTCAAGCTGAACAAAGTGTAACAGTTTTGCCTCATAGAACTTAATCTAAAGGTTAAGGCTGAGCAAATAGTATTGATGCTAGTTTAGCCTTTTTTTTCTGACTGGGAGTCATTGCTGGTTTTGGGCAGTGTGTTAGTGGTTCATGTTTGCTGAAGTTACTTGGATGAATTTGAATTTTCAGCCAGTGAGTTGTTTACAAACTGTTTGCTTTGACTGTTCACCCTGCTCTGTTAAATATTTGCTTTGGTTCATTCTATTGAATCTAATTTATCAGCGTCTATTCCAGTATGTGCAATGCCTACCAGTGCAAATTAGAGGAACCCTTTCTCTTCTCTGACTGGCATCAGGAGGTGCCTTGGCAAATCATGCTGCACTCACACGCTTCTGCATCCTTCGCTCTGTGTTGAAACAAAAATGAGGAAAAAAGGTAAACCTAGTACAAACAGATCTTTTTCTGATGTTAGTGTCAAACCCAGAAAGCTACTGTTAAAATAGGAAACTTCCTGACCTGTATGAAAGTCAAACCATTGAAGACAGTAGGACTACAGGGTGAAAGTAACTGTAAACAAAAAAACTGCTGAACTATATCCACCAGATTTCACTGTGAGTTTTATGAGCTTTTTAATACAAATGCTGAGCTTTTACCTGGTCTTTTTTCAGTCCTTGCACTTCTAGTACCATTATTGTCTCAAAGGCCAGCTGATGTGGCTCTTTGAACATATGTATCTTGACATGTCTTGCTCTTCTCTGCTTTTCTGTCTCTCTGAGTTCCCCTATTAATCTCTGTTCAGTATTGCTAACGCAATGAGTTTACTACCAACCCTGAAGTAGATCACAAATAAAGCAAAGCTTTTGTGGCCTCTAGGAATCATATCCCCTGTAAAAAATTCCATCTAAAATTCTTTGTTCCTCACAGCACAGAACTCATCCCATCATCACTAAAAAAATAAAGCAAATACATGAGAAATTTATCCAGAGACCTAAAACCGTCCACTAATGCTATTGTTTTTCTGGAGTTTATTGATTTTGTCCAGCTAAGTATGATGTCTATTATGGCTTCCCCTCAGTTTCCATGTGAGAAACCTGGCATGTGCAGCTTAACATACAAAGACGGTAGCAACACAAAGAAGCTGCAAGTGCCAGACTTCAAAAGAAGGAACAGAAAATACCCTCTGAAGGTCAAAATCAAAGTGACAGCTCAACTATGAGTAGTCTATTCCCACTTCTGGAAAGGTGAGAGTTTTCTGAGGAGAGATACAACGCACTCTAACAGCATCAGCTTCACATACTTACTGACAGCTGAAGTATGGCAGGTACAGCCTGGGCAAAAAAAGATGGAAAGGTTTAATTCCACCATTCCTTTAAGACACAATGCAGTTCATTTCTTGTTTCATGGCTGGTGGAGTGGCAGGGGACGGAGGAGGAAGAGCTTTACCTTGCATTGTTTTTTCCAAGAGGTGTGATGCCTGGGTTTCAGTACAAGGTAGTAGATTGTGGATCACCCCCTTGTGAACCTGGAGAAGTGAGACTTGAGTCCTGGGTCTGTGAATAACCCTGTGTCATGCAGGGCAATTACACATTTTACTTTGCTGATCTTCTGTTACCCCTCTTACACTTTGTCTACTTTTATGGGAATACATTCAGGAAAGAGATGGAGTCTGTCTATGTGTTTGTCTCTAAAATTGTCTAAAATACTTGAAAAATCATATATTGGCTATTTCAGAAAACTAACTGAAGTCATAAAGACAACCTGTGTTCTCCACAGCTTGGTGGATTTTACCAATACTGGTTCTTGATTTGATTGACTTAGTTTCTAATCAGTGCAAATGCGTTCCCATCATAAGCAACCTGTGCTAATTTCACGCTAAATAGAAGCGAAACGCTTCTCAAGAAAGACTCCAAGGTGGTTAAAATGTTTTTGCATAATGGCTTAAAAGCTGAGTTTTGCACAGTCGGTTCTCCTTTCATTCCCTTCGCAGGAACTGGTTGTGTTCACAATGCCACCAGCGTGCTTTATGTGGAACAAGGCTCTTCTGAAAGTTGCTTGTGTTAGATCTGCAGGGATTTGCTTCGTTTTGTGGAGGAGGCACAGAAAAAGGTGTTTGGTATTGAAGGTGGACATCACCTACTCCGTATCTATACTGAAAACAAATACAAACTCAAACCACACTTTCCCTTACCTTGCATATCCTCTGTGTGTGTGTCTTAGTACTAGCTGCTACAGCTGTTTTTTCACCAGTTTCATTCTCTTATTTTTCATTACTGCTATTACTGGCAGTTTTTTGGGGCTTGCTTCTGCACCAGGGTGCAACTGCTGTTTGAGGAAAAAGTCCTTCAATAAAGCAACCATTGAAAGGTGACTTTAAGCCTAAAGGAATACATCTGCTGGAGTGCTTGCTCCTGAATTAATGTTTTGGAGGGCATACCATTGATGCTATCAGTGCCTTCAGGCTCAACGCCTGCTGCTTTCTTGCTCATTTGGAGGATTAGCATCTGAAGAGATTCTTTGGGACACATGCTCCTTAACATGTGTGAAGAAGGTAAAAAATCTACCTCTGCTATGCCTCCTTTCCGTGATCCAGTAGAGGTTTTTCCACGGAGCGCCAGCTGGGCAAATTTAGCAGGGAGAGGGGAGAGTTTCCAGTGTCTGCTGGTCTCCGCCATCCTCCAAAGACACACCTGAAGGCAGCGTGGCTGGATGTGTGCTGTCACACACTCTGGTCCCAGTCCCAGAGCTCTTCTTTGAGGTGGCATACGAGGCAGCTGGAGTCTGTGAAGCCCACGGGGCTGTTGGTAGACAGAGCCCTGGTGGCTGAATGTCAGTAGTCATTGGTGCTGGGGCTTTATATGAATCTTGGTCCACAGCTGAGAGGATATAAGCCCTCATTTCTCACAAAGAAAACACTTCTCTGTCTCACAAAAAAAGGGAACAAAAAATACTTTGAGCTGAGATATAGATCACACTTCTCTCACATCTGGGTTACTCATTTTCAGGGAAGGGCAGAATCCATGCTCATGGATCTTGATTTTGAGAGGAATGAGGAATGCCTCTTGAATGAGCTGATGTGCAGGGTGAGGAGTGATACAGTAGGGTCAGGGATAGGTTTAGAATTATATATTGTAGCTCTAAGCTAAGACTGGAACTCAGATTTTAACTTAAGGCTTATAACAAAATCACATATGTATACTTATGTTTTCTTTTTTTCTGAGAGGGAATATTGGGTATAGTACTACTGGGCCTCAGAAGTTAGGTTTTGTGAGAAGAGGCCCAAGAGAACATAGAAGTTAAAAAAAATAAATTGACAGAAGTGCTTGGCATTTTCAGTACACGTTTCTAAAGATCACCTGTAGCCAAGGAATGAAAAGGCATTTGAGTCAGATGACAAAAACCCCATGTTGATAAAATTCTTTTATGTTGTGCCACCTCAGAGTTTTTATTGTATTCCTAAAACCTGTTCAGTTACCTTTCTGTAATGATGAATTTGAGGGATGGTTTTGCATTTACATCTGTTTTGTCCTTGCAAATTTGTTATAGAAACATGTTCCAAAGTTCAGTTGAATGTCTATACAGTTTCTGTAAAAAGAGAAACAAGTAGACAGACAAGAAAAAAACCTACCAACCTTTAATTGAAATAAGCTGCAGAATCACTCTATGGGGCAACATGAGTGCACAATGAAATTAGGAAACTTAAGGGAAGGAGAAGGACCACAGAGAAAGAAAAAGGAATGGGTTAGTGTGGGATGTCTGTGTGTATTGCATACGAGAGTTTTTCCTAGCGTAACCAACACTCATTTTCCAGACAGCCAAGTGCTTCACATCACAAAATACGCTATTCAGCACTTTGAATTAGCCCGGCAAACTGATTTCTCTTATGCTGGGTGTTTGCCACAATCTGGGGATTTTATTCTTCTCTTCAAATGGTTTAGCAATTTTTGTGAGAGTTGTTCATTTTGCCTTCTGTTTAAAAATTCATCCATACTTGGTCGTGCTTATTAATTAATATATTGCTTATATTAATATTAATAAGCATATATAATATATGCTTATTAATTGTCTACTTACTAGGCGTTGTTGGTGCTGCAAAGAAAGGCTGGGTTTGAAGGCTGGCTTTTGATAAGAAGGGAAAGGCAGACTGGTAATCGGGGAGGAAAGTAAGTAGTACTGGGAATCAGTGATGAACAGAAACAGGTATCATGCAGATCAGCACTTGGTAGAAAACTAAGGTGAATATATGCTTAAAATTGGTAGAGTAATGCCTGATCCTACTGAATTAAGGTGTCTCATTATATTTCCTTAACTCTCGTGAGCTTGAAATTGTACTGTTAATGTCCTTTTAAGGCAATTGAGTATATAGCCCTCCCCACACACGCACTTTAAAAGAGCTGTGTTTTGTGTTTTTCACCCATACATGTGTGCATTGCATCTTAACCATCCACTTCCATCAGTCAAGCTGGAGTGATCTTCACTAATATATCACACAGCTGAGAGTAAAGCAAATAGTCTTCAGTGCTGGCAGTGGTAAGAGTGCTACAGAATAGTGCTTTAACAGAAGTATTCCTTCTTTTTCCATGGTGTGTTTCTGTAGAAAGCTCGTAATACCTCCAAAACTTTAATATAGTTCAAAAATGTTATAAAAAAGGAATCATTAGCAGTACAATTTGAAAAGAAACCTAAATGGTTTAAAAAGAAGTGGGAAAGAAATATCGTAGCAGTCTTTTAATACGCTCAAATAAAATACAATGGCTAATAGAGATACAAATGTCATGAACTTTTCTGGCTACAGAAATCCATAAGCAGCTCAGAAGCAGTTGATGTAATGTGTTTGGTTCGTTCATGTTAATAAAGACCTCATTTGTTTTACTACCAGGATTTTTTTTTCATCAGCTCAAATATGCCATTTGTTTTGACTTTTTTTCACATGCTTTAATTGCCGAAGGGTATCTCAAATGTTCCATTCTTCCAGAGGGGAGAAAAAGTCTTTAGAAATAAATTCTCCATTCTCTCAATGACAGTATTTGAAAAATCTGGGTACACTGGGACAGGAAAGTTAAAAACCCAAGACCTCACTATGCTTCTTTCACCTAAATTGAGTCATCTGTTATATACGAGAAGGGAGTCCTGAATTCACAGAGTTGAAAAAAGGCCAATTTGAGTAACTCTGGCTTACTGGCCTACTTTCAGATATTATCTTCTCAAAAATAGCATTAATCCATTTGTTTAGTGCATTATCCTTGAAATATAGAGCTGAATAAGTAATCAGTTACTGTACAAAAAATACTTGATGTTCCTGTAGCTTTCCCTACAATACTCAGTCACTTTAATCTTTTGCCACTGTTCCCTAGTGTTTATTTCATAGTTTAATTCAGATATTGCTGCAGTCTTCAGAATTCACCAATAAAAAAACCTTCTTTAAAAAAGCACATTTTCCTGTGCTGGATACTTGCAGCACTGGTATCTCCTTTAGAATCCAGGTGGACACATTACCGAACTTCTTCCACAGCCTTTTCTAGCCCAAGCCTCTAATGATTTCTAACAAAACCCCTGGTGACCTGGTGGTTCAAACACAGGGCCAGCAAACTCTGCCTGGTTTGTAACTGCCTCACTAGTGTTTACTTTTCCTGATGACATCACTGATAAAAGAATTTTCACTTGTTTTATAACACATACAAGACATTTTTTGTAAAACTAATCCACTTTCTCCACCTAGCTCTGCTGTACAGCTTCCGGATTGAAGTGTCAGGCTCGGAGTCATCTGCAGGTCCCACCTCCAGCTCTGCTGTGGTTTTCCTGATGCCTCTCGGTTGAGCCCTTTACGCTGTTTAATGTCAATCTTTTATGTGGACAATGGAAAGGGTAACCTATCTTTCCCCTTGCCTCCTGGCTCTTTTGTCTTCTCTGATTATACTGAGGGCTTCTTGTAGCAGAGATCACTCATAAAAGATGTCTGAGATCACCTCTTGTAAATGCCCCAGATTTTAGCTCTGGGCTCGATTGTGGTTTTTAGCAATTTAGTGCTAGAAATGTCCTCTTTCGCTGTTCTGAATCAACACATAATGTGCTTAGCTCAGAGGTGCTAGATATCATCAGTACCGAGTAAGTACTTCCAGATACCAAACGGTTCAGTCACTGTGAGCTAAAAGTGTATTGTACAGCAATCCCATCCTTGTCTTTGAAGAAATCAATATGTCTGTGCTTCCTGACCTAGTGACATTTTTTTGTCTTTTTCGTATTGAGCCTCAAGTATATGAAATATGAATATCTTCCTCAGTCTTGAAAGGTCTTTTAATACATCCAGAGACAAAAATCGTATTATTCAGAGTGGCCTGGGTGCTTGTTA
Organism: Numenius arquata; assembly: GCF_964106895.1. Lineage (NCBI taxonomy): Eukaryota > Metazoa > Chordata > Aves > Charadriiformes > Scolopacidae > Numenius > Numenius arquata. The sequence goes on along the minus strand of NC_133577.1, from coordinate 83,901,799 downwards.
GTGTGAGGAAAAAATCTGTATAATTCCAAGCTATGAAGACTACTGCAAGAAAATAAGAGAAAGGCAATGTTGTGTATGAATCTTATTGAATTGCAAGCTGCTTTCTCAGCAATCAGTGCTGTAGACTGATGCAAATCAGATGCTTACATAACACGGTTATGCAAGGCGGGTGACAAGAGCTGCAGTGATGAAGATGCTCTTTGTGTGTTCATACTGTGTTGTCCTCTCACTTCGGGGGAAAAAACACTGACAAATTAACTGCTTGAAATGGACCATTTTAAAGCAACTGGGAGTCAAACACATCACTGTACGGTGCTGACTTTTCACCTAATTCTTTTTTTTTGTTTGTTTATCTTATCCGTGAGTTGCTTTGTGGAGCACAGCAAGATGAACAGCCCCTTTTCCATGCCCCATCTCTCATCTCAGATGCACATGCATGTGCTGTGCAGAGTGGCACATGGCGAAGATTAGGATGTGGTCTTTAGCTGACATACTGATGAAGAGGCAGCTTCTAATTTAAGACATGTGCTCTGCATCGCTGCACATCCTGTCTAATATAAATTATAGCATTTGTGTATAGCCTTGCAGTAGCTGTTTTTCAAAGGAGCCGTGTCAGGAATCGGATTAGAATCTAATCTTTATTCTTTTAGTTAGTATCAAAATAAGCATATATATATATATACACTAAACACATCTGATACTGGTTTAAATGTCTAAAGAGATTTTTTTTACTCCTATTTGTCTTCCTCCACCATTATCCTTTTGCAGAGTTCTCTAGCAGGTGAGTCAAAAGCACATAAAATAGTAAAGACTTTGTTGAAAATAAATTAATTTCGAACTGATAAATGTGATATCCTAATTGAAACTGTATTTGCAGAATTTTGTGTGTCTGTATCCAGCTACAGTGTAAGAAATGCAGCGTGAATTTTTTACATTTCAGATATTCAGTGGTATCGATTAACTGCTTGTGCAGAGCCAAAAGATCAAAAATTGATGACAGACATGGTAGAACTACTGTAACCAACTAATAAGATACATAAAGATATAAGATAAGAGATATAAAAATATTAAAGTATTTCTTTTTCATTTCTAGACAACATGCATAAGCATTGAAGCTAGCTCAAATGGTCTTAATTATTTTGAACTGGTGATTTTTTTGCACATTTCTTGAATTAATCTTACCATAGTATAACATAAAGCAAGTAACATTTCGTGCAGAATGAATTCAGATAAAGTTAGTTGGGAACTGAAATAAAAGTTTATTGGCAGCTTTGTGATAATAGCAGAAGCAAAATGGAATATATTGAGTTTGAGGAATAAACACCGAGAACATTTTTATGCTTAAAAGGATGTTTGTAAGGATATTAATCTGTAGATATTTTTTTAAAGTTCCCTTATAATACTCTTTTCTAAGAAAATATTTTTACAGCAATATGAAATTGCTGTGCGAATATTGTAGCTAAGTCCAAGCCACGAGCAAGGCAAAATGTGAGATGATAAAGAAGAAAATACATCAGTAAATTCAATTATTTCCTTTTCCTTCCTCCATATTTCTCCTGGGGTCACCAAAAACAAGAGTGCAGAGTTCTTTTGCTGCAAAGAGTGATGAATGAAGCACCTGTAGCTGCACCAAGCCAAGAAAGGAAACAGAAGGAAGAAGACAAAAGAGAAAACAATGGTTGAAAGACTACCAGATATATTTGTCCAAAAGTTTATGCTATCCATATGGTGATGGTACAGTATTGCTATTATTTGCATCATAGGTGTAGGTTTCAGCTGAGATCCTGCTGTGTTGGCTGTTATAAAAGCACATAGAAATGAGAATATGTATCTAAAATATTCTGAGCATTTGAGACAAAGAGGGTTTGGAAGAAAAGCAGGTGCCTAACATACCTTAGATTCTGGTTTTGATTGTGGTACTGATCTGGTTTTGATTGTGGTCTGACTGCTGGCCAGAAGCTATATATTTTAAATGTCTATTTTTATATAAAATTGTTCACCCTGCATCAGAATTCAGACCTATGGCAGAGCCAGAAATAGAACCAGGTCACCTGGGAAACTAGTTTATTTTCTTATCCTGAGGTTAACATTATATGTAATGTAGTGATAAATTAGCTGAATGAAATCCTCTTCTGCCTCCCTTCTTTGTAACTATTTGGTGACATTAATTGTGTTTCCTCATTATCTGACCTTCCATATTTATTTCAGCATATTAACACTCTTCTCAGAGAATTTAATCTCTGTCCCACAGGACAGTGCTGTGTAAAATATTGAAAAAAAAACCCACTATTAAGATAGGGCAAATAAAAAGAACTTGATGCCAACTGTCCAATCTTATGTCAAATGCATCCTCTAACTTGTAATGCCATAAATTAAAAAAAAAAAAAATTACTGATGATCACTGATGTGAATTACGTTATGTCTTTCAAGCCTGCTGCTATTATAAGTGAAACTTGAATGGAAGACAGTCAAAATCAAAAGAACTAAAAACATTCCACCCTTCTCTGTGCTTCTACTACAATCACAGATCCAAGTGAATTGGGGGTATTTTAATGTAGCATTTTTCTCTACAAATTTTGTTTTTATTAAAATATGAAAAATCTATTTGCTTTGTTACACGTAATAGGCAACATATTCAATAGTGGGGTGCATCTTAACATAAGGTACTATTGTTTGTAGCTGTTCTTTTGGTATGCTGTTGCCACATACTATAAATATTTTCATGTCCAGAGTGTGGATGAAAACTCAGTCCCTGTCTACCTGGAGTATATTGGAAAATGAGTAAACACAGAGGGTTTCTGTGTACATTGTCTGGAAATGGGAGGTAATAAAGTAGCAAGGGCATGGCAAAAATGTCATTTCTGCCTTCCCTTTGCAAGGCTGCTTTCCTTCTGATGGGGAAAAGAGAGGTTGCCCTGAGAGAAACCCAGCCTCAAAGATTGGAGTGGAACTCCGCTGTATTACAGAGCCAGACAGGCTCCACAGCATAGTTTCAAAAACAAGAAAGAGTATTTGGTACACTGATAGACACCAAACTTAAGTCATATTTGGAGTCACTTACTCAAGCTGGGTATCTCAGATAGAGCTGAGCTGTGGACAGGAGAGGAGATGACATGATAAAGCTTTGGACACTTGGTTCTTAAGGAAATTCCTGATTTTTCCATTTGAAAACCAAGATGCGATATTTTGCTTGGGATTTCACATTGCCAAATCAAATCAAGCACACAGAAAAGCCTTTGCTTTAAATTCAGTCTTTGTGAGCCAGGGGGTTACCACGCAAACTGGAATTAAGGCAGATGTTTTGCAGTGGTCTCTGGGAATGATACTTCCTGAGCTTATTTGCTTGCAGATGAAACCATATCATGTATACATTTTGTCATGGCACTGCTGCTGGTGATATAGCAATGATTGACAAGAGGTTTTCTCTGTTTTTCAGGAAAATTTTTGCCCTAAAAATGGATTAATTTTTTCTCTATTTTCCTCACAACTTCAAGAACGTTGTAAAATGGGTTCTCTTTTTTAATGTGCTTTTCTGTTCTTATTGCTCTCTCTATCCCCAAAATGAGCCTATAATGAGAGTCGCTGCTGGTGCAGTGTTGCTATAACTCATTATCCACAGACAGAAGTGAGAACTGACCGTGGCACAAGATGAATTCGTTCCCATCCCAGCACCTCCAACTGTAACGTGAATGGAAGACGGCAGCGTGTTTGCTCATTCAGGCTGTGACAGGAATGAGAAACAGGACAAGGGCGGCTCTGTTTTCTTCTAGGGGTATGCTTTGAAATGTTTTGAGTCCTGAAAATCTCAAACAACAGCTGGTTTATAGAGCTTTTTCTACTTGTCCATCTTTTTAACCAAAATATTAACACTTTTCACTAGGGCTTGATCCTACAAGAAACTGGCAAACTGCTTGTAAAAACAGTGAAGGTGACAGCATACAGAAAAGACACGCAGGACATGGGAATGTCTAAAGCTTCCCCATCTTCTCACCAATGTAATGTTGGCATAGAAGTGTGTTGGTCTTGTTCACGGTAAGAATAGTCAAAGATGGATTGAAAAGGAGCCCATTCTTGGTCCATTGTGTGAACACTATTGTAAGGATTTTTGTATGACTGCACCATCCCCAGATCATTAAGTTCCTGTTTGAAAATTTCTCTGAGAGGCCACACCTTTGGAACAAATTAATGTTGCCTACTTAGAGTTGCAGCTACTTCTAAAGTGTTGTCCTGGATTTTTTGTTCCTTGGCCATCATCATGACATACGCCAATACTTGGTAGCAGGCCAAGACATACCTCAGCTGTGTTCCCTTCATGTACTGTGTGTTTTTGTGTTGTTCTTTCAAAGGCATGACATAAAATGAGTCGATAAAAAGACATATGATAATAAGCACACATGCCTCAGGCTTCATGGTTTTAAAATGTCATGCTTACAGAGAGAGCATTGTTTGTTAGAAGTCAGCAGTCTCAATAACCCATTATAGCTTTGTTTACTCAAGGGCACACAATAAGCTCTAATTTCAACTCCCAGCCAAACACTCTTTTGCTTAAACTCACAGTACCTCATCATGCATGCAGGCTGCCACTCACCTCGCGGGCATTGTTTCAGCACATATTTTCTATAATATAAAGTTGCAGCTCATGCCAGCCCAAAACCAAAACCGTTCTGTCAATCAAGGGCACAATGATTTTGTGACTTTGGTCTTCAGTTAATTAACCTTGAAGTAATGTGTTTTTGTTGCTCTGGATATAGAGAGCATAGTAAGTGCCATGCTCTGAGATGCTGGGAGTGACAGTGAGACACTGAAAGAGCCACATTGTCAGAACTGCAGAGACCGTCCTTGCAACAGCACACACCGAAGGCCAGGAGAACCTCAGAACTGTTTGTGGGTGAATTGTGTGGAATAATTTTGGTAACGGACTTGTGCACAGAAGGATATTCTCACATCTGGGGAAAATAAAAAAGGAAAAACAGAAATCAAGCAACCAAGTTCCTTTGTTTCCTTCCCTTTTTCGTTTTCAGCATAAAATACAGCAGCCAGCAGGAAAAAAACAGGAGTGAGAAAGTACACTTTTGTGTCTTTTTATACTCTGTCAGTTCCAGTCCGTGCATGGGGTTGTCTCTCCCCGACCTGTTCTGGTAATTTCTTCAGTCAAGAATTTCGATAGTTTTGGTGGAAGACATTTTGTGTCATTCACATAACTGCACTGAAACAGGTTCCAGGACAATTTTGGCACTCTAGCTTCTAATTCCAGGAACTGTAAAGGGGCGTGTGGCAATTAAAAAATTAGCAGAGTTTTCTGAACTTTGTGAACCTCAGATGATGTTTAGTTTGGGTTCAGACCAAGTTTTGGGCAAAAGTAGCAAGGATTCTTATTTAGTATAAGCTGATTTTATGCTCTCTGTAATTTGGACTTTGGAGTTGGTTTTCTTTAGCATTGTGCTAGATGTGTATATTAAATAAATATCATTCAGGGTATGAATTTTGGCCACCTTGATCATGGCTTACATTTGAAGGTAATTTGTAGTTTCATCATTTTCATAGCTACATTTTAATTTTGTTAACTGCTAGAGGAATTATTTAGGTATTTTTTTCCCCGTTAATTTTATTAAGCTGCAAAAAGAATTCTTTTCCTTCCCTCTAAGAAAATCGAAAAGCAGTGAAATGTCTGTTCTCGTACTCAGCTGGATTCTGTAGTGAGAGAAGCAGTTACAGGACTGCCCATGGTGCTCCTCGAGGACATGACATCTGGTCACTTAAATCATGGCTGACCGCTTTCTTGGGGATGCTTCACAATTATGTTTTAGGAGCATGTTTGCCTACAGCACGTCTTTGCCTGTTTTGGCAAGCCTCTCAGTTTCTTGCTTCACTTTTGTATTTCTGGTACAAATTTTCCCTCTTACTAGCTTCTTTTCAGTGTTCAGTGTAACAGAGTGTCTTGTAAAAGCTTTTGCCATTTTCAAGCAAAACAGAGTCAAGTGAGTTATAGAGAACCCTATGCCAAAGCAATTTCACAGGGCAGTAGTGGGTGGCACAGTGACCACCTTCCCTCCTAACCACCTGTGCATGCTGTAATTGCTCCTGTTGCATAGTCTATATCTTTCAGCATGTTCTCTCCTTATTTTCCCTGAAAGACTGTTATTTGCCCCCTTTATTCTTGCCCAGCTCCTGGCTTCTTTTTCCAGACTGTCATTGAAGCTGAGCTACATTTAGTGATGCAGTAATTTGCCTACACACTTTTTTGATTAGAAATCATGGTCTTGGCTCTGCTGTTTGCTGAGTCTCATTAACATTTCTATTTTCCTTTTTTTTTTTCTTTCCCCCTATTTTGTCTTTTTCACTTGTGTTCTCACTAGAAGTTCCAGATAATTCTGTGGTCCCTGTGCAGTGGTGTGGGTCTTCAAATAACCAGTTAGAGTGGGGATCGTTCCCTGCTGAGCTTAGAATTTAATGTCCATTTTGTAATGCTGTTGAGTTTGGCTTTGTGCACATACTTAAACATAGCGAGAGACATTGCCTGCCCAAGAACCATAGAGTGCAAGCAGATGTACAAAGCAGAAAAAACCCAGAAGGAGAAACACAAATGAAGTGGCTCAATTCACTGCAGGAAATAGTAATATTTATTCCTTTCTTTTTCTGGTGTGAGATATTTCAATTTAATTCCTTCTTTTCAGTATCTTAAACTGAGTTTGGAGTCTACATCAGGAGATTCTGCAGGAGAGAAACCACTAACGGTATTTAAAGATTATTTAACTTTCTCCCACAAGCCTGTATGGCTGAGAACTGGTGTTTTGTTATCACCAAGACCTATTACATTAAAAGGAAAAGTAGTTGAGCAAGGTATTGGTATCTGGTACACAAACAAAAAGCTTCTCCAGACTGGGCAGTCAAAAAGCTTCAATACTATGTTTCCAAGCTACCGGAGAAGCTGTTGCTCTTTAAAATGAGGATGTCTTACTAAATACGATCAGAAGCCAAGGCAACATGGTATCCTGACAGTGATGGGGCCCTTAGTGGCTACCTGCAGAAGAGCAGGGCAAGACAGGACTTGCCTCCTGCGATGCAGGGCTCTCCCAGCCCCCAGCAGTTTGCAGCCTGTGAGCATTCTATGTTTTTGTATTCCCAGGGCTTGCCATTGGCAGCTAAATGGCCAGACATTACTGTGGTGGATTTCGATAGAGAAAATGGAGCTGAATTTAACTGCCCATGCAGCAGAGCTGGGACAATAGTTCATGGGAACACTTGCATCAGTGCAAAGATGGACAGCGTAGGCAAACTTCTCAGTGAGAGTCCTCCTGGGCATAAGCCATAGCACTCGGTACCATGTCCTTCATGAGGGAAAGGCTTTTGGAAAGCCACCCCACTTCCAGTCACTTCCAATCAGGCTGATTTCCACTTCCAATCAGGCTGGGAGCTGATCTGTGTGATGTGTTTGAAGATCCCCTCTATCCTTGAGCACACTTGTGGCGGTACTTTCTGCTCTTGGAAGCCAATGACAGGTCACCTAGTGAGGGGGGTCTGCTGAGGACAGTGGATCTCATTCCTCTACCATTATTAAGACAGGAGCGCACTTGCTACATTTAAGTGTGGTGGGCAACCTTACAGTCTCTTCTTGAGCTAGACTGATTTATAAGCATCACAGAACACCGATGCAGTGCCTTATACATCAGAGTGTGAAAATAAACACAAGTTGGGAGGGCGTGCATTTAATGCACACTGTGGTTCACCATCTTCTGAGAAGCTATTGCTTTGCTCACTGAATTGCTGGCAGATAAAATGTTCATCTATTTCAGGGAGAAAAATGAGGACAAGAAGAGGTTAAAAAAGACAAAATCAGCACAGTTCTGGGCTGATTTTTAATCTTTCCATAAAACATAAACCTAATTCCTCTACCTGGTAGGGGGACCAAAGCTTGGCTGTGCGTCACAGCTCACTGGGTGTGACATTCTGAAAAAGCATCCGCTCCACTCCTGGCAATGATTTTCAAAAACAATTTGCACTTTATCTCTGTGACACCAAGAGATCACACGTCAGCCAACACAGTCAGGTATCAGGAGTGAATCAATGGCTGGCTAACCTCCCAAGGTCTCTCCCCTAGTTTTATTACTGCTGACAGTGGAGCCAGCAGTTAAAGGGCAGCGTGAGATGACCAATTTGTAGATAGCACTAGGTTTTGCACACCAGCTGAGCCTATTGTGGCACAGTTTCCTTTAGAGTGATGAGAGTATCAAAGAACTTCCAGCATAAGCTTGCAAAGAGGTTACCCAGTTTTGTCTGCCATTTGAAGCCCCACAAATGTTTTCTTAAACAGCAGGATGAAAGACAGCCACAATAAGAATAACAAAACCAATGGCTATATACAAAATATAGCAAGAAGCAGTGTCTTGAGAAAATCATGCTTTTTAGCAACTAGAAGCAAAAACCCGACATAAACACACGATGTGGGTATAAGACATATGGTACTGGGATATAGTACCACATTTTCCATCCTCTTTAGGGAAGGCCACACATACTGTCTGTGAATAGGAAGCAGCTGGGTAGTAATCTTTATCAGCCTGAAACGTATACTGGCAATCTTCGGAGCAAGCTATATTTTGCAAATTACACTACTTGCACTGCCAAGTGGAAAGATGTTTAATGTGAAGAGTTCAATAATGAAAAGATTTTAAAATAAAAATAAAAAGCCACTCTTAGCTCATTATTCTCTGATATGGGAGCATAAATACTTGTTAAGGATAGTTGAAGAGTATCCCTACTCAAAAAACTCTAGCCCTTATGTGGTCCTATTGAAACGAGCAGTAAATCCACTGATTTATGTAATTTCTCTGCATAGTTGTCCAGGGTTGAGAGACACAGGACTAACTTTTCTTCTAATGCTGGGGAAAATTGCACTTTTAGAAGACTCTAGTGTCTGAATTTGTGAAAATATTTACTTTATAGCCAGCCAGGCTCTGTGAGATTCAAGGTTAGTGTTTTCGAGCCTTGCCAGATGCAGGGACAAGGAGGAGCAAGGCCTGGACATTTGACCCAGGCTGGCCAACAGGATTATTTCATACCATGAAGGTCACATTCAATATAAATTAGAAAAGTTTGCTGCGTAGCTGGCTCTCTCCCTGATGGCGGCGGTCCAGACAACTCCTTGCCCCGGTGCCGGAGCCCTGAGGCCTTCCCTTCCTCCTGAAGCCATCGCGCTCCCAGTGTCCAATACCTGCTGTCCACTGCTGGGAGTGCACAGCTTCCTGCTGATATAGTTGGCTGATTATAATTCCTGTATATCCTATATCAGTATCGGGATTAATACTGGTTCTTTAGTGTTATTGTTAATTATTTAGTCTTAGTCTATTAAATCTATTTATATCTCAACCCTTGTGTTTCTTTGTGTTCCCCGATTCCCCTTTCCGTGTGGGGAGGGGTCATCAGGTGATAGAATAATTGTCTGACAACAATAGATTGTTACAGGTTCTCGGAAACCATAACAATAGTCTTCCATCTGACTATGAAATTCTGTCAAAACTTCTGTTATTTCAACCATTTTTTCATAATGTACTACATTTTGTAACTCTCCATAACTTATGCTCATCTTTGCTTCCCACTTGTTTTCTAGGTCTTATGGTCTTTTTACTTCTAAAAATTTAAAATTATTCTGGGGTCCTAATCCTACATAACCCTAAGCTTTAGTGGGGAAAGAAGTCTCTTTCAAATATTAGTACAAATTTATTCAGTTCCTTGCTGGCCATGACTCGAGAGCCCCTTGTTTTAGAAGGATAAGTGATGTGAGTGTGAATTAGCAGCACTTTAGTGGTGGCTCTTTGTTACAAATCAGGTGAATAATGTGCAGTCAGGATGAATAAATAAAAGGAAGTCCTGCAAAATCACTCAGGTTTTTAAAAATACCTCAGGCCATGGTGCTGTATTTTCAACAGACTCTTTCCAGTTTGCTGTGAGTTGTGTCATTTGGAGTTCAAGGAGAATGTTGCCCCTGCATGTCAGTACAGCTGCTTTTCCTAAGTGGAAATGTGAAGGATCTACGGTGAAAGTCTGTCACTCTTCTCTCCACAAGCCCAGTAGTTGTTTATCATAATCTGACTTTAGAAGGGATGGCTTTAAAATAATGTTTGTGAACACACAAATAAAGGGTGGCTGTGAATGCAGGTGGCAGAGCCTTTGGATGGTTTGTCAAAGAGGAGTCCAGGCAAGTTTTATGCCTTGCCTGTGGTAGTACCCAAAGCTGGGAAATCTGAAGGGGATGTGGAATAGTTATGGGGTGTTTGTGAAGGGCTGGGGACAGAGCTAGGGAGCACGTCTAGTCCAGTACTGGTAGACATCTCAGTATTGAATGGAAAGGATGTCATTATCCTCTCCCTGCCCCTATCAACTTTGTGCTTCTAATTTTACACAGTATTTTTACTTTCTCTTCTCCTTTCCCCCATAATTATTGCATTCCCTGTCTTTTGCTTTCCATCCCGTTAGCCTCAGATTTGACAGGAAACTTCTGGTGATATCTGAATATGAGTCAGAACCCATCCAGAAACACAGCTTACTTACCATATTGATAGCCTTGGGCTTTTGCTGAGTTCTTATTACCCATTGTGTAGAGCCATTTTTAAAGCACAGTGTGGCTTTAAACAAATATTAGATCTAAAATCTAGGTCACCCTTCTTACTGAAGGGCAGATAAGAGGTTTGCTCATTTCCTAGTGAAAAATCATTTTTACTGGTTGACTTGATTTGAAAAGGAAAATAATTTAAAATAGCAATAGTGTAGGTAATTATGCAGTTTGAGTTCAGGAGTGGTTTTTGAACATTAGGCAGAGTATTGTTTAAATGCTGTGGATGACAATGATTGAGGCAAATAATTGAGACCCTCTTCAGAGTGCTGCATCTGTAGCCCAGTATTCTCCTAGGATACAGTCAGGTGCATACTAATGAGGAATTACTAATATTTGGTGGGGGGTTTGAGTGTATGGAAACTGAAGGTAGTACTGGGTGCAGAAAATAATCTTTTGAGCATTCCATAACTATTTTGAAGCATCAGATGTTTAATTTTACATAAACTGAAATTTCCTAGGAGGCACTGGGTATCTGTTAATAAGTTTTCATCACTTTGGTCAGTGATTAGATTTTCAGCCTTCTTTTTTTGCTTGACATTTGTGTACTCAACCAATCCTTCATTAGTTGGTACCCAACCTTTTGCACATACACACATACAGAAAAATAGAAATACTTTTATATACATGATTGTTCATACTAGGAATACACATGGATATTTAAACTCTTTGACCACACATTACAAGATGGCTTCACATACAGTAAACTACTTTCTGGAATTTCTGGTTTTAAAATAAATAAGACAAAGTTTCTTTCAACAATGTGTCATTGCTGTTGTTATGCCTGTGTATAGAACCAACCCAATGGTAAGCAGGTCAGAAATTTTGAGGTAAATCTATTGCTGAACATCATCAAGGTCTTCCACCCTATAACTGTTAAAGAACACTGTAGGAGCTCCTAAAGAGACTAAAAAAGTACCATTCTTTAGAACACTGAAGATGATGATGATGTTTCAAATAGAATTTTCACTGTGCAAAGATTGCAAAGATCAGTGCAACATGCTCTTCTAGAACAGCATGATTGGAAAGAATCCCAAAGCTGTTTTAAACTCATTCCAAATATCTTCTGGATGCCCTTGAGAGAGAGTGAAAGAGCAGAAACTGGTTAGGAATTCATGTGTTGGAGAGAAATTAAAAAAAAAACAACGCAACAAATGAAGCCATGGAATAGTTGAAAATTCAGTCTAACATATCAGAAGCTGCCTTTAGTTTTCTGCATGCAGTCTTCTAGAACTCAATTTTGTTGGTGCCTAGGAGAAACTGGGGGTAATCTGTGCCCTCAGAATGAACATCTCAAAGGGAAATTTGCAAAGACCTACTTTGCAAGAGCCACAAATGTAAAGTTTGCAAAATGCTCAGTGGGGTTCAATCTGCCCAACAACCTGTCAGAGGAAGAAATGTAGACAGCGCTGAAAAGATCTCTGGTGCTGAATTCACATTGACTCTGCAGGACAATAGTGTCTCTAAAGAAGAAAACTACTTTGTACTACCTCTGACAATGCCCGCAATATTTTTATAAAGGATACTGTTTTATTGGTGGGATTAAAATTCATGTAAATGCCCAGAACTTCCATAGATTCCCATCCCAGAAGTGAGGACCCTGTGCTCAAAGCATTTAGAGCAAAAAAGCTTCATTCCACCATACCTTGAACAACGTCTTTATGGCCAGGAAAGTTAGAATTCATCACACAGCCTGTGAAGGATATCTGTCAGAAGTCTAGAGTCCCTTTATACTCGAAGGAAAGAAAAAGACATTTCTAGGAGATGATTCCTCTCAACCCAAAGTAGATAGGTCAGATTAATCATTCCCTAAGAGTACCCATTTCTCTCTGTTTTCTGTAAAAGGAGCTCAAAAAAGGAGACATCTGAATCATAGGTACTGAAGCTTTCAGTAGATGAGTCTCACCCAGACTGTCTTGGCATGTCACATAGCTTCAGTGGGAACACTTGTAAATATATCCAAGGGGAGTTTTAGGAAAACAGCACTGAAGATAGTGATGTGCTGAGGTACTAAGTTAATAAAGTTATTAACAGCCTTATGAATACAGTTAATGAATGATTAGCTTGAAATTAATAGGCTGAATCTAACTCATGATGTAGGCTAAAACGTATTAACTGAAAGGTCAAGATTCTTATCTTCAGTTACTATCTCAAATGAGAATACTTAGGTATGAGGAAAATTAACAGTATTTTTTAGTGTTGATGTTGATGAAATTAGAAACTGAAAAACGGAGTAGAGAAAATGGCAACTCAGCTTTCATAACTTTTTCCCTGAGTTTGAATTCACTGTATTGTTGTAAAAAATAGCTAAGTGTTAAGAAAAAGAAAGAGAACAAACAAAAGGACAAAACCTATCTTTGACTACAAAACTGAGGGTTTTTTTTCCATTTACATCTGTAAGGTCTATTTTTGCAGGTAAAATTAATATGAAGATGTCTCCATTCTTTGGAGTTCCCTCTGTACAAAGTGTGTGAATTTAGGCTGTTACTTTGGCAGGAACCTCTCCAGACTTTTACATTTTGATTCTTGGATCTAATCTTTTGATTCTGAACCACCATATTGACAGAAAAAGGCAAAGCCAAGCCAAAAAATTAAGCCAGAATGCCTTGCCCAAATTGGTCTTTTCACTAAATTAAAATAAAAGTGACACCCTCCCTCTTCCCCAAACAATCACAAACTACAGCCACGAGTGTGACTTTTCCTGACTCAGCTTGGCTTGATTTTGGATCCTTCATATCTCCTTAAGCTTTTCGTAGTTTGGTTTCCTTTCTGCTGCCAAGAAAGAGAGAAAAAGAATCGTGTTTCCACATAAATTCTTCTCTGGAGTCTGTAATGTGAGATTTGTTTAATAAATTACATAAACATACTCAAAGAGTACCTTGTCACAGATTTTTGGCCTGAACCACTGACAATACTGTTTTCTCTTGATCCTTCTGCTTGAAAAATGTTGAATTTTTTTTGTTCTGCAGATCTGCACATGTCCAATAACTCCAGTAGGAACAGAGTATAGTTTATTTTTTGTTGTGGCACCTCAAGATTTCATTGAGACTACCAGTTCTGGGAGGACTTGAGCTATGTCTTGCCCCGGGTGGCATGTCTGTGCTGCTGTCGTGCCACCCCTTGCTCAGTGCGTGGTCTGGGAGGGAGCTGCCTGCACAGCACTGCTCTCCAGCTGGGTGTTCAGTCTGGCCAGTGGTGGCCTCACAAGTACATAAGGGTTGCGGTGTGGAGTACATCTCACCTGTAGTCTAGACATTGTCTAATCCTGCTGGATCTTTTGCTTTAGACACGTAGGTGATGTTTTGGATTGTGCTGTAGATCTCTGTGTAGAGGATGCAGAGCTACAGAAGATGCTATTCTATTGTGTGAGATGGGATGGTTGTTGCCCAAGGCTGTATTTCAGCTATGCAGTGTGGACAGATACCAGGCTATGATGAATTTCTTATCTCTCAGAGATTTTTCAGTTGTAAAACGATATCTCAGACACTGGCTAGTAAAATTAGTGGACTGTAAATCCCACAATATAAATCACTTGTGGGAAGTGTTAATAGACATAGTTGGAAACAACAGTAATTCATCTGAGGTAATTGAACTAGTTCATAAATAAAAGAAAGATGTCTGACCCTTATTGATTTTTTCCTCTTTGAATATAATGGCTGCTGTTTGAAAGGAAGAAAGAAAATGAAGGGAAGGAAGGGAAGGAAAGGAGAAAGGGAGGAAGGAAGGAAGGAAGGAAGGAAGGAAGGAAGGAAGGAAGGAAGGAAGGAAGGAAGGAAGGAAGGAAGGGAGGGAGGGAGGGAGGGAGGGAGGGAAGTTTTTTTTCAAATTCAGAGTGAGAACATCTCAGGAGGACAGCAGCAAGGAACAAGATACTGGTGACCTAAGTATAATATAGACAGGTTTAGAATTTGCTCACAAGATTGCTCTGCTGAATATTTAACAGTGCAATCCCAACTTAAAGCCACAACTATTGTGTTTTCAGTTAATCAGCACTACTGAAGTCACTCTATTTTAATTACAACATACTTAATTAGTTAGCTCTCACTGGTAGTGTCTGTGCTGCAAAATGGATGCCCATTGAGCTGTGCCATGCAGTTCTGTTTGCTGATTTTGAAACCTCTTGGAGCATATCAAAGCACACTACGGGCCTCCAGATTTCCTGCTAGAGGACACTGGGATGCATGAGGATATACTGCAGCCAGGATTCACATAGAGAATCATAAAGATCCACACATTGCCCTGTGATATAAGCACAGCTACTGTATCATGTGAAATAAACAATTTTCACCATGTGTTTTCTCATTCTTCCAACATTTTACATACAATTTAGAAACTCAGTATGTACAGTCAGTAATAAGATGGGAAAATTAAAATTATGCATTCTTTTTTGTAAGTCACTCCATTCTGCAACTGGAATTTGGAGAAACGTGCATGTTTGCATGTGTATTCAAAATAAAAGACCACTTGCATTAAGATAAGTTGACATGACAACCTATCCTGATGGAAATAGTCTGTAATCTGAATAACGTCTTGTTAAAAGAAAGGACAGACAATTTAATTGATTTCTGTAATGCAAGGAATTCTCTGACTAGCAGACTGAATTTGAGTGGCAGATCCCAACTTCCTCCTACTAATAGATATTCCTCTACATTGCAATTATTAAAGTAATGAAAACTTAGATTAGTAAAACAATGCAGTTTCTGGTACTGATTTGATAAGGATTACACACTGTGCTGATTAATTCCAAAATGTATTTAAAAAAAAAACCCTTATCTTGTCCTTCTTTCTTGTCACCTTCCTGTTTATCCCATTCATCATTTAAACATTGTCTTTTCAGATGGGATTCACCTAACTTTAACCATCTAGAAGTTCATAATCTGGCCTAAGTAAGAGTCAATGGAGAGTGACAGGAACTTCCTGAGGGTGATTCAGTTTATCCTAAAAAAGGCAACTTAGCCAGATTGGAATGAATTGCCCTCTGGAAGTGGGCTACCCACTTTCCTGTTAGAGGGAATGCAGCTGTCTAGCTTGGAGTAGATGCTCAGCTTCTGTATAGGAAAAGGTAGGTGAATCCTATCTTTACGGTGGAAACTGTTTGGGGAAGAAATTCAGGGCCACAATTTAACATTTTGAAATGTTCCTCTAGATACCTGTGGGATTAAAAAAAAAAACAACCAAAAAAACCAGGCTTTCTGAGCACATGTTCATCAGCTGTATTAGCCAAACTGCTTAAGCCATCATTGGGCAAGCATTTTGACTTCACTAATTATCTAACAACAATTTTCACTGCCTCAGAGATCTGAAACAGTCAGAGAGAAACCAGGAGTCTGCTTCCAAAACATAATGTCTGCAAGAATGACAATGAAAAATTGTGGTCTATCTCTGATTATTTTAAAGGAAGGTGTCTTTACTCCAGAGTTACGAAGATGCTGTTCTGCGGTATTAACTGATGTTTAGTAATTATTTTTTCTGGACTGATTTCTTCTAGATTCTGCAAATAAGAATTAGTAATTAACAAACACTTAATCTTCCCTTACAATAATCCTGATTTTGTGCTTTGAAACAAATTTTTTGGTCTTCAAATGTAAGAGAAATATTGCTTACTTAATTCTTCCTCATTTTGTAGAGATCATTTAGTCTTTGTTAAATAGAAACTTCTGCTGGAGCAGAAACAGCTACCAAAGCCAAGAGCAGATAATGATAAACATGTTTATGTCAGTCGTGATGAACTAGGACGATCCACCACTATGTGGATGTTTGCTACTGGCTGCTTGTTGGCAGTCAGAGGCTGTGCGTGGTGGGGCTCTCACCCAGCACTTCCCGGGACCCACAGGACAGGGCTGGCTGAAGGAGCACCATGACCCATCTGTGGAGGGCTGGGGAGAACCTGTGGGATGGGCATTCACTCTGTCACAGCACTTGTGTTCTGACGTGCTGTGCGTTCCAAACCTGAGGTCTTGTTAAAAGACCTCATGAAGGCTCATAAACACTAAAATCGGGTTTGAATATTACAGCCTCAGATGCCTTACTCAGCTATTTTCTACATTTGTAGGTGCCTCTTGGGCTTCTAAGGTTCCCTAGCAGCTAAAATTCTGTTTTCTACAGGACCATGAGTGCTGTGGTGGCGTGTTTCAGCATCTATCTTCCATTCAAACTTGAAGGGAATCTAGCAACATGGCACTTCTCAATGTGAATCCCCTCAAGGGAGTAATCTGCTAGCTATCCTCACATGTCCAAAGTAAATCAACAGGATGTGACTCTTCATAAAATGTAGTTGCAACAACTTATCACTACAAATTACTTTTAATGCTATGGCTTAGTGGCAAGGGCACTTTCCCAAGTTGTGTAGGGTTCCTAGACTGGCATCTCCTCAGTCTAACAAAGTTCAAAGGCACAGTTCTTGCTTCTGAAGTAGTGGCCTTTACCATCAGGTTACATGCACTTTTGGACAGGGCAAGCCACAAAACTCATCATATTGGACCATTCCTTGGCCTTACTTCTGTATTCTTTCACTCACTGCATAATTTAGATTGATTTACATGGGAAATCTGTCATCCATTCCCTCTGAACCTGGAAAAAACTATGCATGTTGCGAGTAACGTATACACCTGAATCCCTTAGATGAACTAATGATCCCATATACTGTATAGATTTTTTTTTTCAGACACATCAGTATTATTAGTACTTTTAAGCAGAATTTGTACTTTTGTGGTTGAGGGTGCTTGGAGGCAGTTTCTGAAATGATATCATCCCAACTCTAAAGGGTCAGTGGAGACTGACATTTTGAAGTAATACTGTTTAAAAGCAGAGCAGTAAAATGGTAAGAGCATTTGCCAGGGGAAAGGTTTATAAAAATAAATAGAGTGTCTTTCAGATACAAGTGACTGGATAATACATGAAGAATATGGTTTATGAAAATATGATCTGCAAGTATTTGCTGTCATTTATTGAGTTTGTACTGAAAATCCCAAAATTATTTACCTTTTCTAACCAGGTGGTGTATTGAAAGCATTTTTCCTATTTTGCTTATTGTCACAAATGTCGTGTCTTACAGAAGCACTTGTCTAGAGAATGGCATCTGTCCTTTTTCCCGCCAACACATTTGTTTGTGCTAAATTGCCCACAGAGAAGCACCTCCCCTCCTTCTTTCATACACTGAAACATACAAGTACCATAAAGAGCCTTTTCATACAGGCTGAGACACAAACACACGCTGTCAATGGAGGGATTTTTATATTGAGTAACCCCTAAAACTAATTTTTTCCTTTAGCTGATGCTAAATGGGTGACCTCGGCCATGCAGACCCTCCAGTTTAATTTTCCAAAGCAGTTATAGGCATCAACTCTTAGATATATTTTTCATATACCAAAACAGCTGTGTATACTCTTGTAGAGTGGCACAAAGATTAATCTAAATAAATTTGTGAGGATTTTGATGGAGAAATTATTTTGATTGAATTGCTAGTATCTGCTGTTAAACAGGGTCTCCTGTTTCAGCAGCTGGCTAAAATACTCTCAGGTGAAATCCTTCAAGAATCCCAGAGCTTATACTTAATAAGATTTAATTATTTTACAATTTATCTCTTTCATATTAGTGCTCCCCCTGCATTTGCCACATCCAAAGGAGCAATCCAAGTGTTGAATTATGAAAAATAATTCCAGTGTAGAAATATGCGTAATATACACAAGGTCAAAAAACAGGCAAGAGTAATTTGCAACAACTAAATTGCTTGATGTAATACTTTGGCTTGATAGTCTTTAAGAGGAGGCTTTACATAAGTCAAAGGTCTTTGGAGTGATATGCAAATCAAAATCCTACCACTCTCCTAAATCCTTTTAATCCAGTCGTTAATCTCAATAATGACCTAGTTTTTGGAACCTTTACTGTGTTCAGCCACTTAATCACATTACCTAGTTTGCCCTTTGCAAACTTTTAGAGGAGAAATACGTGCACATAAATAACGTCCTGCTAAAATGTAACTGAAGCCCTCTGAACAAGGGCAGTTTTATAGAAGAAAATCTCCTAGCGCCTGCTGAAGTCTCATTGTAGCCTCTCTCATTTACCATAACACTACGATTTTTAGCGGGTAGTAGAGCTTTGTGTAATAAAAAGGAAGAAAGAGGTGGATACCAAGTTCTTAGACTTAGCTGATGATTGTTACAGAAACATCAAAGGGAAGAATGAGCAGCCATTACATAGTCTGGATTTTATTCTCAATATGAGTTGCTGTGTATTGTATGATCACTGACATACCTGTTTTTCTGCAAAAATAAATAATGAAGAAAATTGCTAGATTCATGTATTGTGAAATTGTAGAGAAAAAAAATTGTCAACCATAAAAACACACACAGGATTTTTTTTTCCGCTTGATTCTCTTATGGGGAGTAAGCACTGATTTAGATTTAGTGGAAGACACTTCATTAATGTCAGAATTCCTCAGCAAGGGAAGGTACAGACTGGCTAAAACACAGGATGTACAGCACTAAAATGCTCTCCAATACCAAGCACAGGTGCACATTAAAGCCTGAGATTGCTTGGCTGGCACATAGGCTCTATACTTTATGTCTGGGGAAGCATGTCAGAAGAGTTTTACACAATAGGATGGTGCACTTTCTGTGTAATTCCACCAATGAGATAATCACACACCTGCCTGATTGACAAATACCTGTCAAAAATGTTAAGCACATTTTCAGATGAACTGGTAGAACAGTGGATGTTTTTTTGTTTATTTTATGTTATTTTGCTTTGCTTTGCTTTATTTTATAATTTTATTTCATTTTATTTTACTTTGCTTTTGAATGAAAATTCTTAAGCCAATCATAGTATAAAAAAAAAAAAAGCTCTTCTATCTCTGATCTTTCATAACCATCCTGCACTTGAATTGAAGTTAAATACTGTTTTTAGCTGTTATGCCTCAGAGAGAATAGCAGAGAGTAAAAAAAGAACTGCACCCCCATGAAGTGGGTATAAAAACAGACAGTAATATATGCGCTCTCCATAAGGAGTCACAAAGACTAAAAGCATTTGTTAGTTCTCTGATGCCTAAAAGACCATGACAGGTACAAAGCATGCTCTAGTAACTATACACAACAACTCTGACTTGAGTTTATCATTACTGGGAGTTTTGGTTTTTTATCCAGTGAAGGTAAAAGAAAAGAAAGCCAAAAATAATAACAATAAAATAAATGAGAATGTTCACACTACTGTTGACAATCTGAATGATGGAAGGGAGCCAAGAGTCTTCTATAGAGAAGTAATATGGCTGTATGAGAACAATACTAAAAACCTTTCAGATTTAATAGAAGATGAAAATCTTTGTCTAGATTTTCTGAAGTATACCATAGAATTCTGTAGAAGTGATGTAATTTTCCATTATATTGCATGGCCTGGTGCAAAAACCTTTCAAAATATTAGCATTTTCTATCACATGAATGTATTTTCCAAGGATGGAGACTCCACAACCTCACTGGGCAACCTGGTTCAGTGTTTGTTCACTCTCACAGTAAAAAATATTTGTCTTCTGTTTAACTTGAATTTCCTGTATTTGAATTTGCACCCATTACCTGTCACTGGGCACCACTGAGAGAAGTGTAGCTCCTTCTTTTTTTACTTCCCCCCATGAGGTATTTACACACATGGATAAGATCCCCTTGAGCCTTCTCTGTTCCAGGCTGAGCAGTCTCACCTCTCTCAGCCTCTCCTCGTATGTGAGATGCTCCAGTCTCTTAATCATTTTCCTGGCTCTTTGGTGGACTTGGTCCAGTATGTCTTTGTCTCTCTTTTACTGGCGAGTCCAGAACTGGACCCAGCACTCTCAGCTGTATCTCACCAGGCATGAGCAGAAGGGTCATCCCTCTCAACCCATAGGTCTTCCTAATGCAGCCCAGGACACTGTTGGACATCTTTCTGGCAAGGGCACATTGCGGGCTCGTGGTCAACTTGTCCACCAGGACCCTGATGTCCTTCTCTGCAGAGCTGCTTTCCAGCCAGCTTGCCTCCAGCCTGTACTGGTGCATGGGGTTATTCCTGCTGAGGTGTAGGACTTGAGATTTGCCTTTTCTGAACTTCATGAGATTCATGTCAGCCCATTTCTCATACCTGTTGAGGTCCTTTTGAATGGCAGCACACCTGTCTGGTGTATCAACTGCTCGTCTCAGTTTTGTGTCATCTGCAAACATACTGAGACTACAATTTTGTCCCACTATCCAGATCATTAATGAAGACCTTCAGCAGTATTTTCGCCAGTATCAGCCCCTGGGGTGCATCACTAGTGACTGGCTTCCAACTGGACTTTGTGCTGCTGATCACAACCTGTTGAGCTTGGCAGCTCACCCAGTCCATTGTCCTCTTATCTGGCCTGTACTAAAGCTGATAAATAGTATCAATTGCTCTGCCTTCCCGTTCTTTTGAAGAAAAGATGAGTATATACTAAGGGTAAAATCAGACGCACATATATGGATATACTTTTATGAGAAGAGCATGTCCATCTCTTACAGTTAGCATTCAGACATTGCATCCATTGGCCTCCATATAGCTGAAAATATCCTTTCTACTGAATTTATGTAGCTAAGTAAATTTAACTTGGTCCTGCAAGGCTCTGTGGATTTTATCAAATGATGTATGGATTTTTACCACCTCTGGTAAAAATTTTCTGTAACATTTAACATAAATAATATGTTTGACCGTTTGAAGTACAGTAGTAAATACGATTTGCATGGAGTGTAATGTAGGAGAGCTCAATGCTAGTATATGAAAATTGCACCAAGGTAATATTTCAGTCAGTGTAATGACAAACAGGAAGGAGAAGAACAGCTTATTGGCATTTTCAAGGCTGCATTTGCCAGTTCTAGTGACTCATCTTTGAGGCAATCTCTGAACATCAACAGATATTGTTCAATCAGTTACCTTTCGTATTCAAAAATTGCAAGCCACTTCTGAGGAACCAGAAAGAATGTCTTTTTTTCAGTCACTTTCAGGATGTTTTCTTGATAAGCACAGAAAAATATCACAGATTTTTTATTTCTCTATCAGTGGCAACTATGATCTCTATGGAAGCTAGATAGAAATCAGTTGGAAAGATAAAGGGCTATAGCAATATACAAATGTAGCAACTGAAATTGGATTTGGCAAAAAGAAAACTTAAAAACTCTTGAAGCATTTCTGGAAAGGGGAAAGGTTGGATTAGGGAAAAGATGGCACCAATATCCACATATAAATATATATATATATATGTCCCTGTTCCGTGAATATGCTTAGTTTTATGCATACAGATTCTCTTGGCAAGATCAGTGACGAAGTACACCTGTAAATATGTCCAGATCAGTACTACTGCAAAAAGAAGAAGATTGGGATGAGGGGTGGAGGCAGGATACCTGAATTAAGAGTACACAGAACCATAGGAAGAGTAAGGCTGGGGTTTAGTTGGAGGTCTCCTCTAGTCCCACCTCTAGTCCAACCGCATGCTTGAAGCAATGCTAACTTCAAAGTGAGGTGTATTTGCTCAGGGCTCACCCACAGCTTCCCTGAGCAGTCTGTTCCAGTGCTTAACCCTCCTCACCCTGAAGAGTTCTTTTTCTCTGTAATCTGACTGGATTTCCTTTCTTGGGACTTTCCACTGTTGCCTCTTGTGTATGTCCTAAACTATCCAGCTCTAGAAGACAATCCAGCACATGTGAGTTGGAGCTACCTTCTTCCATTTCTTGTCTTTTTCCATGCAAGGAGACTCAGGTGACTGTTCTTCCAGGGCTGGCACTTCACTGCGCTGCAGGAATCTATCTTCACTGCCGCTCTTCCTCAGAAGGAGAAATAAGTACTTGTAGGAATTTTGTCGCTTACTGTACCTTGTATACCAGATTTCTTAAACTCTGTATTTGAAAGACTCTTAGTCATCCAGCTGTACCTGTTGTAGCTGTACTGCTTTATGTTGGTTTATGTCTTAGATCCTCTTTATCTCAGCCATGTTTCATAACTACTTCATTAAAATACTACAATATTGACTCTCCTTTCTAATGCATGTTTCCCAGCCTTTATGAAATTAGAGTTCTGCATGCATTCCTGTCTTAAAATGTTGGCACTCATGGATAACCCCTTTAAAATAGCAATATAAGACAAAAAATTGCTCTGGTAAATAACATAACATGCTTCTGGCAAATCAATACCACATACTACTGTGTGCTGCATGCACACCCCCACCATGAGAATCCATCAAAGGCATTTGCATTTCCGCGCATGATGTGGTGAGTCACCTTCAGATTCAACTGACAAAAAGGCACATTAAAATGAGGTTAAATGCTGCCACATTTAATTCTTTTTATGAATCAAGCCTAACAGTCATGGCCAAGTTTCCCCGAATTTGTCTCATTTAGATGGCTACACTTGTATATAATCATGGAGCACTTGGTTTTCCTGTTCCTTTATCATAGAAGCAAAGGCCTGAAACAGGCCATGGGGTCACTTAGTCTTTCCCAACATGCAGACCTCCTGTCAAAAGAGGCTCAACAATGTATGTCAGTTCTGATGACCATCAAAGACAGAGAGTACTTTTGGTCCTTTTGCTAACATCCATTCAAACAACGGCAGCGCAGCTTTCCCCACGGTGCAGCGGGTTCTGCGTCCCCGCACAAGTATTTGTGAATGGAGATGTCTCTGGCAGAAGAAGAAGCATCTGGTTAACAGCGGAGTCAGTCTGCTGCTAATCGATAGCCCAAAGCCCAGTTCTACATGACTCTAATGCAATCTGCCAGAGCAAGAAATCTGTGCTGGCTCATAATTCAGACAGATATGATTCAGACATGGAAAGAAAAGAAATGAGGGAAGAGGGGATCAATATTGGGAAATCTCATCTATAGCTGCCATCTGAAAGCTCCAATGATTGAGCTTTCTGTAACTTGAAACATTAATCTTGATGATGTGCAGAGGTTGGGAAGATGAAAAGGGAACACTAGATAACAGAACAAAACCTCTTAAGAATTTTATCAGGCCCAGCTTTCACTGTCACATAAATACTGAAAGGGCAAGCATAAGGATCTGCAACCTTTCAATACATAAGGCCTTCAAAGTATGTTCATATTGTTCAGGAAAGTTTTTTTGCTTGGTCAGCAAAATAGTGGCTGAGGGAACCCAGAAGGGAAGAAGAGTTATCAGGAGCATCCTTCTGAAAAGCCTAATATGAAGATACTGGTCATTCCACCACTATCAAGAAAGTGCACACCACAGTTTGATTTAAAGCTTTTTTTGTGAACACACACTTCCCGCATAACTGAAAAAGCGGTAAGTTGTTCTGCTTATTGGAATTCAGCACTGAATGAGCCTTAATAAAACAGCTTTTTATACAAAAAGTGGTGAGAGCCATCGTGGTTTAAGACAGAGGCAAATTAATATATTCAAAATATCAAACTAATTTCAAGCATAAAAGGGCAGCAGACCTAAATTTGTAATCATCTCAAACCCTTTCTTGGTTGAAAGTCATTCACTCACTGTAGGGAAAAGAGAAAAATAGATGTTGGCTAATTTGAGTTGTCATTTGTTTGATTCAATTTTGATTGCGTCAGGATTGTCTGGTTTTTATGTGCAAAATTTTCCTCTTTTGATTAGTGTTCCTCCATCCTCTGGATATCAGCCATAAATAACAGAATAATCATGACAAAGTTTGGTTTTGTTTGAATGCCTATTATAATTCCATTTTGTCTCATTTATACCCTAATCAAATAAATCCCAGTGGAAATTAGCCAAGGGACAGAGCTAAAGCAAATGACAGTAAATCAAGAACTGATTTTCCTGACATAGAAAGTTTTAACCTTTGTGGGACAAGTATTTAGTCTGTAATGAAGAAGAAATGCAGCAAAAGAGAAGGCTGAGCTACCTGAACAGCTTTGAAGCTGAAAGCAGCTCCTCTACTGCCTTCAAAGTTCAGCATCAGCCCTGGACTTTGGCTTACACACTGCAAATTAGAAAGAGCGCAGCTCATCAGGACTTACAGGCCAGATGGTTTTATGGGCGTGAAATAAATATTTGTGTGCCATTGTTATCTACAGGTTCCATTCCTCGGTTGCCACAGGTGTGCTGCGGGAGGTATAAAGTTACAAACAAGGTATAAAATTACAAACACTGAGTATGTGCCTTGAGGTTCTCACAAGAGCACAAACTGAGCCTGTAGTTTGCAAAGGCAGCACAGACCTGTAGCCATGACCCTGCAGGTGCCTGTGGGATCATCTCATGTGTCTAAGTGCCCATCAGTGAGTAAGCAAGCAATAGCAGGTTGCATTCCCCAAAAGAAGATTTAAAGTACTCAGCTAAAAATTTACCATCATAGATTAAACTTCAGGCTAATACAATCTTTACAGGGGTGTTGTTTCAAAAATTTGTGTGAAGTCAATGCAGAAATACTGAAATAACCCTGAGCATCGGAGCTGGATGGTTCTGCCACTGGAAAATATCCTGATCCTTGAGATAAGGATACTTTTGCAGGATCCCTGGGAGGTAGATATTGCCACCAGATGAACAAAGCCTTGAAGTAGTCTCCGTTGTGCCAGGCACCATACAAGCACACACAAAAAATATGTGTCTGAAGGAAGTTTCCATGTGAGAAGCCATGTTGACTCCTTGTCCCAAAAGGGACCGAGGTGCAAAAGGAGATTTGGGGTGAGATTCATTTCATCTGACTTCAGGCATCTACAGTGCAGATCCTGTGTTTTAATCACACTGTTCCCCTCTTGCAACAGTGCAGAAGTAGACATTTTATGGCATGATTCTTCTGACCCGTTTTGGATGTCTACTTTAGGATGAGAAAAATTACTCTCTAGCAATGCCTTTTTCTCTCCATGAATCTAGTGAACAGCCTACATGGCAACTGTGCTGTAGGTATCTACACTTGGTCAGATGAATCCTCAGCCGTGTTGCTTTCTCCTCCCATAGCGTACACAAGCTGAGGCAAATACAATCTGCTGTTAGGATTGGTTTCCAAATTTCTCTTTGGAGAGTCTACAGAAGACTGTCACCCAATCTGTGTAGCTAAAAAAATATATTAAAAAAAAAATGCGTAGATTAAATGTTTTTAATTAGGGCATCTAGTGGGTATTACATGGGTGCCTTTGCCTCTCCTGTGGCCCTGCAACAGGCTGCCTGCCTTTGGCCAGAAGGAGAGCAGGAGGTTTTGCCTGTGTAGCAGCAGCAGCTTGGAGCCTGAAAACTTCATGCATCTCTCCTGGCCTCCTTGGGCTCTCAGGTCACTGGTGGTTCTAATGGGCTAGTGCTACCCTATCAGCACCATGCTCTTTCCTTCCTTGAAATAACTTATTTCATGCAGGGCAGGGAATATAACATGAATTAACAGTACCTTCCTCTGTATCCAAGCCAAGATACCTACATATGATCACTTAAAATGGCCTTGATATTTGTTTTGATTACATACAATATATAAGAAAACAAAATTGTTTTAAAAAATGGGCATTAACCAGGATGTAAGAAACAGGCTAGAATTATTATTACACTCAGGCAATTGTGTCTATATACTAACACATTATTGTGAATAGAGTTGTCTGATTTTGGTTTGGGTGGTTTTCTAAATGTAGCCACAAGTATGAAGGGGCATGAAAGCTAAAATAAATCTCAATTAAAAATGTTTACTTTGTGTGGAATTTATTATGTACTTGAGCATATATATGCCTCACTTTAGTGATGACATGAGAAGAAGCGATCCATGTGAATGTAATGGGATGCCTAGCTAAATTGTAAATTCTTCAAGGACAGAACAGAACAGCAAATGTGCATCAGTGCCATTTTGAGCCTGACAACAATACAGTGAGAGCTGAAGTGTTTCTAATCATGAGATTTTTCATCAGGAAAAAAAAAAAAAGCTTCATGACATTTAAATTAATTCATTATTTTTGTCTGGATCTGACTGAGGAAAAAAAAAAGTTAATTTTTTTAAGGAATCAGTGAATTCATTCAGATGTGCTGTATGCAAAATGCTTCAATTTCTTAAGACCAAAATCCAAAGTCAAATTTTAGCTAAATGCAACTTTTCACATTCTACCAATTTTTTTTTTCTGGTTTTCATTTTCATCATCAAAACAATGCGTAGTTCTTCCAGCCATATTCCTATTTTGCCATGTGCTATCACAAACATGCTTCTTCAGAAGTTTTAAAACAGCCCAGGCTTGCTTAGCACCATCAGGCTCTATTCCAGTGTGTAGGGTGGAAAAAAAGATCTAGAATATATAGCAAAATGACCAGAGTACTATAAGCTAGCATTTCTCAGTGTGCCAATGTTTTCTGTGACCTTTCTGATGATGTCATGGTGTCACAACTCTGCAGCTTTGGCCTATTTTCTGCATAGCCCCCACTGGGCTAGATTTGATGGAAATAAACATCTTACATAACAGCCCGGCTGTGCACTCAGCTTTTTTTCTTCTCTATTTTTTGGGGTTGGTTTGTTTTGGTTTGGTTTTTTTTCTGAAGGAGATTTTCCCAGCATGAATTCTGCACATACAATTAACATTTGCCAAATTTCATCTTCAAAATCTGTTAGGGTTGATAAGAAGATTAAGAGACAGAGCTGATGTGCTTCATCACCCTTCCCCTGTAATCGCACAGCTTTGCAGTAGGAAAGAGAGCAAGAGTCAGGTTGAAACTGCAGTAATTCCCTTGAAAGGAGAACTAAAATAGAAGACTCTGAATGTGAGACTTTGGACTACTGAGATCATTTAAACCAAACCCTTCCAGGAAAGAGCAAAGATCAGATACAGACTATACTCACAGGCATAAAAAATACCCTGACCTGATAGCTTTTGCTGTTATGTTAATAGCTAAGACAAGGATGGACAGCATTGCACAGTAGAATCTTTAACACTTTATTTTCTTGTTTCCTGTGTTTGTTTTGACTGAATATGTAGCAGGTATATATACAGACAAATACTGGATCGGAAATCTTCCTAAAGGATGAAATACATATACAGGACTAAGTGTAACCAAAGTGAATACAGAAATAGGTGGATATACACCAAGGGAAAAAAAAAAAAAAAAAAGCCAGAATATGTACAATTAATTGGCATTACACAAGTTACATACACAGGTTTTTAAAATTGGGAAAGTTTGCAGAGAAAATTTTGCAAAGCTTTCAGAGTTGTTTACTGTTGCAACTAAAATCATAGAAGATACCATCAACCTCTGCTTTCAAAATCACTGAACGGTTTAAAAATAATAGCAATTAAAATGCAGTAATTTCAATTTTCTTGTAGTTTGTCTTCTGTTTTTCCAGACTTCTGGCTTTAAGTCACCACATTTTACATCACAAAACACAGGCAGGAGAAAAAACTCACTTAAAATGAGGAAGCTGAAATTTATGGTAGTCATTGGGCACTTAAGCAAGGGATTTATTTTTTTTTTTAATTTATGGTACCAGCTCTTTTCTGTCTTACACCAATTTCACTCCCTGTATCTCTGTTAGCATTAGTGGGGTGACTTGATCAGATAAACAGCATACTAAATAATCAGGCCTACAATTTCCAAATCAGAAATGTTAAACCCTCTGTATTAGAAAAGCAATAATTGAGATTGTGGAATCACAATGAAGTCGCTCCTTTTCATTTCTAATAATTAAATAGTACCTAAGCCTATGTCCTTTAATTAACCTAATCACTTGTGTGCTTGCAAGAACAGCCTGTAGTACTACAGAACTGCATCAGCAGAAGCCCAGCAGCAGGCTCACCCACCCCACGTGAGTTTGGGAAGACCCTGTTCCCCACTGCACGCTACAGGATAAATGGAGGCTGACTTCCTCCACTGGCCAATCCACTGCATAAACAACCATGTAATCAATTTACAGCACACAAGACAGGTTTTTCCAAGCATTGTTGAACTCACTGCCTGTATCAGCAGGACATGTTATTATGTTTAATAGACCTCTTAAATATTTACTTTTCTCTGGAAATAACACCTCTTCAACTCAACATTCTGTTTAAAGTTACAGGATTTTAGGAATAATACTTTAACTGGTATCCTTCCTGTCTTAGGAAAAGCTATGCAAGGTGCAATTTAACCTACAGTCCCCACTGTATCAGATCATTTCAGTGTTCTTTCTGAGACAGAAATCCACTCCTTCCTGCTTTCTTTCAATCTTTCTGTTTCACTGTAAATTACATTATCACGTTGGAAGCTTTGGGAATGATTCTGCAAAGGGAATCCTTGTCCGTCTTCTAAATGGCCTCCCAGTTTTTGAGGTGACTCAAGCCAAAGAAATGGAGTTGCAAATAACTTAACATTTATATTATCTAACTTGCCTTCAAGTTACATACATTTTTATGTCCATAAAACATGAAAACAATAATTTAAAGGTTTGTTTAATGGTTATTGGTTTTACTTAATTTATCCCATGGGTCTAATACCTATAAAGCAAGAACACTCTGGATTGATTCTTAAGATAATATATTTATTGCATTGGATATAGGCCATACTGCAAATCCTAATGTTGCCAAAAAATGGTAAACTACAGACCAGTACATCACATAATTAAGAATGCATCACTCAATTTCAGAGTTGGCAGAAACATTTACCTCTTAGTTCGTGTTTAATTTCAAAGGAACAGCATTTAGTGAAGGGTCCCAAAAATAAAGAAAATTAAATTAAATCCAGGCAAGTAAAAGAGCATTCACTGTCTAACAGAATAAACTTCTTCCATGCACCAGAACCTTCCCAGACTATTGGCATTGCATCTTTTTTTAAACTGGATTTGAAATGGCAAGGAGAATGTATTCTAGCAACCTAAAGGCTATGTGTTGATAACATTTGGTTGTAATGAATGTCACTGGCACAGTGTCTCAGCCAAGTCCAAAGCCAATCCATAAAGGAACCACTTTTAAGAAGGTTTTATTTCCTGATGAGAGGGAATTTGAACAAAGAAGTTCTGGAAGAGTATGCAGGTAAACTTGACAGGTCCATGCTGTGGGGAAACTGATCTCACAATTTCTCTCCTGTGAGCTGAGGAGAGAAAAGCTTTTGATTCTCCGGTGCTTCCATGCGATCATAGACTGACTTTAGTTTCTCAGAAAATCCTTCAGAAAGACAATTTGCTGAAACAGAAGCTGCTGTGGAGGCTTCAAAGTAGGAATAGGGGTGAAAAACACCTGCTAGTGGTGTTTATGGAATCACACCACTCTGTTCAGTCATATTCCCTCCCTTGCAAACCCTGATTTCGCTTCGACCTGCAAGCCTGACTTCTGCAATTGAATTCCCCTTGGGTTGCGTTCCTTGTAAGAGTCACAAATAAAAAGTGACAAAGCATCATGACTTGAGGTCAGGACCATAATTCTGGAAATGCTAGTTTAGGAAGCAGCTCAATAAAAGACGATCATTGCCTCAGACTGCAGCTGAAAAACTCAGCTACTTCTTAAAGCAGGAAGTCAACCTCCACTCATATGATGTGTATTAGAGCTAAAAATGCATTGGTTACAACATTCAAGAGGTAAAAAAAAATGGGCACACAATCATTTATGTGTGAAATGGATGTGGAAGCTCTTAATGAAATAATTTGTGTAAATTTCTCATGTGCGAAAGGAAATCTACGGTTTTACGAGGCTTCAACCAAACAGACATAAATTCCTCTTGCAAAACCAGGTACAAGGGATCCAGATAGCAGATCACTGTATCGTATATATGAAGACCTCGGAGAATATGGAGGAACTGTAACAGTTAATTCCCCTTCTTCGGAAGTTCATAGCAAATCAAGAAAAAGATTATTCACCTCATGGGAATAATGAAAAGTGAAGTCTTAAATGTATTAAAGTAGCAAATAAACTTAGTACAATCAGAAGTCCAAAATTTTAATTGCATGATTCCCAAATGCATTATCAGACATGTTTTGTTTTACATTAAAGCGCTATTATATCATTTTTTATGAAAAGTCTTTTAATTGATCCTTCCCAAAGAAAATGTTTTCAATACAACTTTATGAAAATGCTTTGATTTTTCTTGACAGTTTTCATGAGGAAAATGTTGAATTCTCAAAAATGTTACTAGTGACCATTTTTCCTTCAGATATGCACTAAACATCACACATGCATTTCGATAGGCTGATAAAATATTTTGTTAGTGTTGATTGAAATCAGCACTTATTCTATAAAAGAAATGTCTCATTCCTCCAGAAAAAAAAAACAAAAATGTGAATCCAGTCTCAGAAATTATGATCAGCCTTGGTCTGTGGGTAAAATCCTTCCTGATTTGATAGAACTATCATATCAAACACATTTTCCTGGGAGAAGGTGTCCTTTCTCTAATACTCATCTTTAAACGATCTGTACTGGTTTGGTTCCTGGGCAGACGACTTTAAAATTCTCAGTCATTGAAGTTTCTAGGAATTGCCTAAGAGTTGAGAAAACTGATGTGAAAAAGCAAAAGGACAAAGATATAACTTGAGTGCACAAAACCACAAATTGATACCACAACTCACTTGAAATCAGTGGTATATAGAGTGGTTCTGCAGCTTTCAGATTCAAACTTCCCTAGTTAATTTAGGAAAGTAAACCTTCCCCTTCATCTCATCTATGTACGACAGTATTGTCCTCTTTATCAGTATAATCAGTATAATAATATAATGTTGAAAAAACTGTCAGGCTTAGCAATGCTACAATTCTAAAAAAATGAATAAACAAATGCATTTCATGAGCTCTGTACAGTAAATCAGGTTCTAAAGTTTGGTCTGAGGTTTAGTCAAAGTTACAGAAAAATGGAAGTTGAAACTGTATGCCCACATTATTACAAGCCAGGTTTCCAGGAGAATTTATGAGCTGCAAGGAATTCATAAGCCTTGAACATCCATGCCTTTTCCTCTTAGAACTGATACATACTGTGTATGATTTATGAGCAACACTGGTTAAAAATTGGATGCCAAATTGAATCTGTTCCTTAAAACAATTTTATGTACATCTATAAAAATGACAGATACAAGATACAATGTCAAAACGGAAAGGATAAACCAACCAAAACTATTAACAAGATTTAATGCATCACTTCCCACTTCTCCCACTACTGTTCAAGAGAGGAAAAAGACACTGAATGGATGGGGGATGATCTCAGGTCTCATACTTTAACAGCACTCCCTTCCCTGTGATGGTGCAAAGCTTTGGAACATATAAGCAGGAAAAGAAAACACAAAAACATCTGCTTGTAAATGATGACAATTTAAGAGCTCTACATTAGCTATTATGCCTTACATTACATGAGGATTCCCGGTTAGATCTCAGACACTGAAATATGCAGGACTGTCACACTCAATGGCTATGAGCAATTATTAAACAATAAGAGTCCTCAGACCTAATTTAGAAGGTTTTCCTAAAAGACATCCTCCTTTACCTCATGCTACGCAATGGACCTAAGCGTCACTCAGTTTTGCATCACTACCTGCCTCCTATGCTGAACATACCCGTACCATTTCCAGGCCCTAAGAGGGCTGCTCCAGACTGAAAACCTTTGGCTGCTTGCTGAGGCACTTAAGCTAAAGGAATTATCCTCCTATGAAGGCAGAGTTTTAGCAATTCCTAGATAACACCTGCTGCTGCCTCATCTCTTTTACATGATGTGAAGAGGCTGGACTAACCTGAAGCTCTCACAAGAAATCTTCAAAATTAATTCAATCAATATTCTGATTTGTTTTCTATTCTGTTATTGGTGACCTTCCTTCCTTTTTATGCCCTGAATCATATTTTGATTCATAATCATCACACAAAGATAATGGGTAAGTAAAACAGGTGCCATCACCCTTTTGAGTGAATGGCCATTTACCCAGGGAGTGAAATTGGCTTTACTCAGATGGTGATAAAAATAATATCTCTTTGGGACTCCTTAGGTTTATTATGAAACTCGGTGAATTCCCTAAGATTCTTGTATTTGCTTTTACTTGTGAAGAGACCTAGGAAATATTCCAGGAAAAATTATGAACCCTGATTAACCTTTCTGGCAAATGATTCAGAAGATATAGAATACCTACAATTATACACGTCTACTTTATGAAAAGCCTCATTTTATACTTTCTTGATCTGCATGTGCCCTTGACAAACATCTGCCTAACTTTAGTTCATTCCATTAACGGTGAAAGAGGTGAAAATTCGAACACCTGTAAGAGTAGGGGAGCTCAAATAAAAATGTTCAGATGAGCCTAGAAAGAGGACTTCACAGAGAGAAAAAAAATCCCAAAGTTCAGCCAATCTGACCCACAGTAAAAATATTCCTAATGTGCACTGATTGTGGCTTAGCTCCAGTGGATTAGCAGAACAACCACTCAAGAGGTTTTAATGCATTCAGAAACACGAGTCCATCTCGGCCACAGCTAGCTGTGGCACAAGTGTAATGCCTCATAGACAGGCAAAAAAAACCACAACAAAAAAACTGCCTGATAAAATGCTTCAAAACCCCAACTGTTGTATATATTCAATGGAACTTTTTTTTGTTAGTCAATTAAAATAGCATTCATCAGACTAAAGATAGATACCTACTTGTATAACATCATTTGATAGTCAGTGGAAAGAGACAAAGGACAAAATAATTTCTTCCTAAAATAGATATCTAAAATGGGTTAAATTTTTGCACCTTAAAAGTGTTTAGCTTACTCTATTGAATGGAAAAAAGATCTAAGATAACTAGCTCCAAGGTAGGTGCTCACACTGTAAACTATAATTGAATTAGCTGAATCCCATGCTTAATTGTAAGAAATATTTTATTGATTTGAATTGGAATTGCTGGCTTTTTCATCTAATAAATTTTCTTGCTTTTTTCTTTCCACTCTGAGTGACAGGCAAAACGGATACATTTCCTGAGCACATATATATTTTTGTCTTATTAATTCCACCAAAGTTGAAAAAAAAAGACTTCTAACTGAAAAGCAGTGAAGAATGATAACTGCAAATAGTCTTTACTACCTGTGATGTGAGCCCAAATTCAAGTGTTAGAAATACAGAAACTGAATTTTCTTGACTGAAGAAGTGATATTACTCATTATAATATATATGATTAACGTGTGATTATTTTGAAAGGAAAATATCTTGTAATTCCAGGGTATTTTCTCTAGGCTCATTGTTAGGCAAATTCTTAAAGCTGTTATTTGAAGTTTCCTACAGACATCAGTAAAAGCTCTTTTCAGCACCAAATACCAGCACAAGCCTGAACAAGCTGCACTTAAATGTTCATTTCCACAATCCATCCACTGGTGTTTCGAAATGGTTTGTTGCTTGCATTAATCTGTAAAGCAAAATTCTTCTTTAATAAAGGTGACAGTGGCTTAACTCACAGAAATCCAGCATATTGTGTTACTGCATAATGTAGGCAGGTTGGACAAAGATGACTCCTGACCTGTGCTTGCACAAAATATGTACACTGGTTTGAGTAAACTTTCTCATTCCCATGCAAGCCAAAGTCAGTATTACCATGGTGGGATCTGGAAAGCAAACAAGCTGATTCATCCCAGGTCACTGCAATTTTATGGAGTTCTTCCTGCATATCCATGACCACATCCTCTCCTGTGAGTGGCACCGGGAAGATCCGGCTTTCCTATAAACTGCTGCTCCACATGCTTAGGCAAGTCACTTGGGGCCAGCTCTAGCAAAGAACTTCAGTGCATAAAACAAAAGGGCTACAGAGCAAAATAATAACCTTGAGAATAAACATCATAACTGCTCCCTAAAGCTGGATGTGCATGAGCTTGCCAAGGCCTCCTCTTTTCATAATGTGAAAGTCTCCAAGGGCAGACAAGTGCCCATCCCCAGAGCTGAATCTGGCTTCTGAGGGGCTCAGCATCTCCTCATGCCTGGGACGGCTGTTCCTTGGCTTGTTTAACCCATCAGGTCTATTCAGCTCGCTGAACACAAGCACAGCAGGACAGGGCTCTTTGCAAAATGCGGCTCTGCTGTCAGCTTCAGCAAACGCTGAAAATCTCCTTGAAGCAGAGATCAGAAGTCAAGGCATCTTCTCCAATGCGAGTGCCCACTACACCAAGCTGGTGAGCTGCACCCCCTCTTCTCTGTCTTCCTGTAAATCTTGAGCATTTTGCTGCATAGTGACCTGGTTTCAAAGGGAAGGAGCAGAGCACGTCTCCCATCGCAAATCCCTGTCGTCCAGAAATGTAAGCCAAAAGTTTCAAGTGTTGACAGTGTTCACAGTGGAAACTACATGGATAGGGTGAGGGTGTGTGAGAGCGAGGGTGGGACTTACCCCTGTGCACCAGGTTTCCTGCCCTCTAGCTCTGTGATGTTGCCTGCTTGGTAGCTGGCTTTAGGGACAGCCTTCTCCTCAACATGCTAGCCTGAGGCAGCTCCTCCACACAGGTGTTTAATTCTCCCATTGTGCCATCCCAGGAACTTTAAAAGACTTAAAAATCAAAAGTTCTGCATCTTCTCTAAGTATTCAGTCCCTTTCCCACCAGCACCTCCATGGCCCTGCCATCGTGAATATCACAGTACTCCTGTGACATAGTCCTGCTTGCCCTTTCTGCTTGCAGCGGGGGAAGAATGAGGATGTCTCAGACCTGCTTGCTAAGAAGACAGAATAGAAAATGGAAGCTCTCTGTATTTAAAAATTATATATCACCAGTACATTTTCTGCCTATGTACACAACTAAAATTAAATCAGACACCTGTGTACTTACAAGGATATTGTCCTTTGTTTCTGTTCCTCACCTAAAAAGAGGGGATTGCTGTACTTTCTCCTGATCCCCCCATATACCCAGGTGCTACAAACTTTGTGGCAAGGGCCTGCGTGTTTTTTTTCCACTTGATATCTCATACAAAGTCTCTAAAAGTCCTCCTGTTGTGCTTCAACGGGCTTGCAGTAGAAAGAATAGATAATACTGCATGTCGCTCTGAGGCTTATGTAAGTATTACTCGAAAGCACTGGTACTTTCAACTTCTCCTGAGACATTTAAACTCGTTCCTTAAATGAAGGTTCCTCTGCAAAATATTTACAATAAAAACCACACTTCCTATATTCTTACAAAATTATTTTCTTGTTTTCAAGGTGTTGTTCTGGATTTCAGTCCTTTGCCCAGGATATATTTTTCTCAGCCTCGCATTTTGTATTCTGAATCATAAAACCAGCTTTGCTAGGACAGCTGAGAGATCTAGATCTTTTGTATTAGCTGTGTGATGCGTGGCAGTAAATGTCTCTAACCCACTGGATAAAATATGTTCAACCAAAGCAAAAGTGCTTTAGAGTTGTGTTCTTTTTAACACAACAGTGACACCTCCCAGATGCTGCAGCAATAGAAATAAAACCGGTAAGTCGTTCTTTTGCCAAGCTTAGACTGAAGTCTAAGAAAGGACTTTTTTTTTTCAAACAGGATATTTTATAAATACATAAACATCTGCTTCCTCAAAATGTCTTTGGTTTATACCTCACTGTTTGACTTTTTCTCTATCTTTTCTGGCTTGTCTAAGTTAGGTATGAAAAAGTAATGCCAGAAAGTGTTGGCTGGCACGTGCTAAGTCCACATGTTTTGGAAGTCTAGTTTTGGCAAAGAAGTCTGCCATTGTTACGTACTACACTTAAAATTCAAGTGAACCTAAGCTTAGTTTGATTAATTCAACAATAGTCTAAAGACATCCATTCTGCTTACAACAGGACTTAAGCACAGTGAAACAGTATTTACTAGGAGGAGACTTTACTGTTGTTAAGGGCATTGGTGGTATTCTCTCAGCCTCATTCTAGGCATCTAAGCAGGCATCCTGAGTCTGAACCTGAAACTATGCCCTGTGCCCCTAGAAAGAAGCAGCTAATGAGACAACAAATTATTGTTGTATTCCACGTTGCACGTCCTTGGAGAATATGAAAGTTAGTTTCATAAATGAGCAAATGTTTGCCTCAAAAATGCTCATAATGCTGAAAGCAGATTACATTCATATGTCTGTAGGCTAAAATGGTCTTTTGAAAAATATTCAAGATTATATTAATACACATAGTTGGTGCAGTCCTGAAGGGGAATGTTTCAAAATTAAGGTTAATTTGTGTCCTCTAAGAGAATGCTCTAGTTTTACTATTTTCATTCATGTTTGTTCGTATCGGGACTGTGCTTTTGAAACAGATTTTGCAGTCATCTCACCTAAACATGCTTTGGTCTGCATATTGGTGTAGTTTTGGAGCACCTAGACCAGAATTCTTTAGAATGAAACTAAACTAGAAGCACTTAGCACTCTATTGTATGCCAACACCCCAGCAGCACCCTTAATGTATGACAACTGCTGATGGGTATTCACTGTATGGGAAAAACTGACCCAAAGTAAAATCCTTGTATCACACAGAGTATGGGCATTGCTTCTTCTGTATCTCTGTTTCACTCTGTAGGTTGAGATCCCTGCTCATCCTACTCCATGCACCATACTACTTGCGACCATAAATATAGCCCCTGTAATATAAAGAGTACAGGCCTGAATCTCAACTGATGTTAAGTCCAGATTGTTTCTTTAACATCAGTGAAACTGCACTGATTTATATCACTTAGGGATCAGGGTCTAGTGAAATGTTTTTGAATGAATTTAAAAGATATGTCAGGACAAAAATGTTACAGACGCTGAGTTGGCCATTTCTGGGTATTTTATTAGGCATTTCTTACTCTTCAGATGACTGAAAAGTAACTCCAATGAAAGCCGCAAAGCAGGTGCTGATCCTGCTGCTCAAAACCCTTCACTGCGTTTCAGTGACTGCAGGGCTTCTTGCTAATCTGAAGCTGTGATCCTAGAGGACTTAAATGCTGAAAGTAATAAAATAAAAGTGATCAAAGCCATGTACAGATAATGAAAACAAAAGATTATCTAAAAAAATTACTTATTATCTAGAGCAAGGCCTTGGCCATGATGAAAGACCTTGTCTTCCTAAGTCTATGAGTTGGACTTTTTCCCATTTTATCATCAGACCTATCGAATACAGAGTCTCAGCTGGCATCTGGGTGCATAGTTTTAATTTAAACACTATTGAAAATGTAATTTAATGTAACCACTGGATTTGATACGGAACCACTGCCGAGTTTCTAAGAATGAAATGAAAGGAAATAAAATGTATTTCACTTGCTTCTGGTATTATTCATTATTGCTGTTATTTGTGAGTGGCCTGGGTTGTGGAAAGAATGCAAAAAGGATTCATATTCTCCTTCTTAGTGATAAATTACTCTGTTTGTTATGCACGAAGCCATTAAACTCCTTACACTGTAGAGTTCACGTTAGCTTCCTAAGCAAGCAGGACTCGAATCCTCCTAAACCCCTGCCATTTTGTTTTGGAGATCAAAGTGGGTGATTACAGCGCACCTTCTGGCTTTCAAATATGTTACTTGTTTGGATTACACCACCATCAAGACAAAACGCACTGTGTCAGGCCCAGTAATGGACACATGATAAGAGAGAGTCTTTGCCCCTGGAGG
This sequence comes from Numenius arquata, assembly GCF_964106895.1. Classification (NCBI taxonomy): domain Eukaryota; kingdom Metazoa; phylum Chordata; class Aves; order Charadriiformes; family Scolopacidae; genus Numenius; species Numenius arquata. The sequence continues at coordinate 83,863,805 of NC_133577.1, read as the reverse complement.
ACTCACCATCTAAATAAATATATTCATTTTGTATTGTAGAAGTCAGCAGAGAATTCCCCTGAGGCTAAGCACAAAATAGTCTAAAATACAATTATTGTGAGTTGTTAAATAAAACAGCACTGGATGAATGTGAAGTGTCGCTGTGTTTCAGGTATGTTTTGTAAGGCTTCTTTTTAATTTGTCTCTTCTTGCACACCAGTAGTTTTTTCCAAGCCATTAAAATACCCCTGGCACAGCCTATTAGTGTTGCAGAATGAAATGTGTATTTTCTTTTCAGCATTTTTCTTTTGAAAATATGGGGTTTCTACCAACTATGTGAACTGGATAGATGTTAAGTACTAACAAATTTTTCCCAATATCTCCTAATTTGGAACCTGAACTGATTAGGTCCTTGTCAGTCAATGTGATGGACTTGTGTCACTAAAGTGTTAGAAAGGGCTTTGAAATGGGTAAACAAACAGGATATGGAACTCTAAAACTGATGGTGTCCATCAGCTTCTCCAGTAAGGCATTTTTTCCATGTATTAGACTCATTTATTGACCTTTCATGCTGTGTGTTCCATACTCCCACCAACTAATGCCAGCCAAAATTTTCAATTAGAAATGCAGGCCATCTGAAGAAAAGGCTGTTTCTTTTCACTTACATTTCTTCCTCATTAATTTTTGTATTTATTCAAGGACTCTGGAGAACTGCAAAGACTACATTATGCCCAGTTAATTTACAGCCCTCATTTTTATTGGGTTGCTGTGAATTCCAGTTTTTAAATCAGTGTTGCTATGTCACAAAAAGACATGTGTGTACATCTTGTATGCAGGGCTAATTTGATGTGAAAGTAAGTGCTAGGATGAGGTGCTAGAATGCTAATAGCATATTTGTAAGTTACATGGCAGCAGAGCTGACAGGCAAACAGATTCTGGCATGCCATTTCAGACTATTTTGTCACAAAATTAGCTTTGTGAAAATGTTATTTAGCTCACTGGGGTGTTTTTTTTTTTGTTTTGTTGTTCTTCTATTTTTTTCTGAAGTCTTCTAAATAGAAATTCATTATGTTAAAGTTTCAAGTTCTAATGAATCCAAATAGCTTTTTCCTAGTTTTCTATTTACAAATGTTTCCTAAGTGTGAAGGACTTGGGAAGCCAGGGGAGGTCAAATTCACAATACAAGCTATTTGCTGTATTAATTTGTTAATAATTTGTGACTAATTTCTGCTTTGATTTTGCCTGGTTTCTGTCTCCAGCCTTCTAATTTATTTATTATTCTAATTTATTTTTTATTCATTATAAAGTCCAAGCCAGAGTTACCTTGTATTGGGTAAAATACTTTTTGTCAAAAAAAGACAGACAGGTATTTCACAGACATATTAGCCTGAAGCCTGGACAAATGGTGGCAAAAAGCCAGTCACCTCAGCTGTGTTATGCAGCTCTCTGGGGTCACTGAGGAGTTGTATCCACACACTTATTCTCTCTTCAAATTGCTGAAAGCATGTAGGGAATTATTTGGAAAAGTTGTAAATGAAGACACAGCAGCCAGCATAATTACGTTCTGTTTCTGAGCAAGGAGCAGAGCCCAGTGTGATGTCTCTATCCTCTTGAAGCTAACAGAGAATCTCATGTTGGCTTCAAGAGGGCTCTGATGTCTCCCTTGCTCACCTACTTCTTTCCATTGCATTCCTCCCTTTCACTCGACCATTCTACTTCCTCTAAAAGGTCATGGGATCCCCTTGATTTGCACCAGCCAAATGTTTGATTTTAATCAGGCCTGGGCGAAGGTTTCAGGGTTCACTGGTTTGTTTACCCTGTATCACTGTGCTTAACACTGATCAAGCACAAAACTAAAAATTTAATAGCTGACGTAGCCCTTATTCTTCCAAATCATCAATTGCCATAACACTTGCAAAGTCACCTGAAGCCATAGTTCAGGGGCAGCTGGATTTTTGCAGAAAAGCTGGCTTACAAAGTTTCATTCGTCTCCCATCCATCCCACTGCTCATTCCTCTCTCTCACCCCCTCAGTGCTACGGAAGTATTTTATGGGGTCATACTGCATGTTACAGAAATGGTTAAAAGAAGAACCCTTCCCAAAATAACCCTTCATTTCAGTGACACCGTGGTCAGTGCAGTGCCTCAGGTACTGCTGAAAAACACCCATGAATTGGTGACGGGAATAAGCATCTCAGATGAAGGAAGCAAACCAGTCAACAGCTTCTTCAAATGGCTTCTCCTCCCTCATCTGTGTGCTGTGGACCAGCCTTTGCAGGAGACTTGAACTGCGCCTAATGAAAGAAAAGAGTATGCATGCATAAAAAATGAATAGTGGGCCCAGGATATTACCAATGAGACAGTAAAGTAAGAAAAAAGAATTTTATGACAGCTTCACGGAAGAAAATACTGCATAGGAACAAAGTCTGACCTCTTCAGGGCATATTATCAATATTTCATAAGAGTGCGATGAAAGGAAACATTTAGCAACACAGTGTTAAATTTCTTTCTGACAATATATATCTATGGCAGGCAACAGAAATAGCAGCTTGGATTCTGAATCTGTGTACTTTTTCAAGGAATTCAGAAATTACTTGTGTGAAACTTACACAAAATGGAGATGGAAAATGTAGTGTTTAAAGCTACTGAGTGCAGTTTTATTAAAGAAAAAATCTTCAGTAATGGCTTAAAAAAATTATTCATTTCAATAGCTTTCTGGCAAAGAATGTGCACAATGTGCTAAGAAATATTATAACTATCTCTAAGTGTAACCAAATGAAATGTGTCTGGGACTTGAGCATTTCCCTCCAGGAAGAAAAGATTGAGCAATATGCTTTCAGGTTTAACAAAATACTGAAGAGAGCTGATTAAAAAAAATGAAGAAAAGTGTTTCAATCGGAAAACACAGTTTAATTGAAATGGAAATATTTTGAGTGAATAAATCAGTTCTAACAAAATCCTCTGGGGTAAATCTTTCCAAGGAGCTGTTCTGATAACATAAAAATTATTTATTTTTACTTCTAACTCCTTTTGTTTAGACTTTTCAGTCATCTTAATATATCAGCCTCTATACAATATACCACAATGTATCATGTACTACATAAATTAAGAAGACTGCTTTTTCCTGGAAAATAAATGCTTCAGTAATCCTTAGTCGGTATTTATTTTTGAACTTCATAGCCTTCTGGAAGTTTCTGATGAGAAGTAAAGCATATATCAAAACATTAACATTTCCCAGAGAATTTTATGTTGTGACTCCCACCGTCTTTGATTCTACTCTTGGTCTTTCCTTAGTACTCTCAGTGATGTTATCCAGGATGAAACCTGCTGATTTTTACAGTAAATCACTCTTTGAAGAAGATACCTAACCACACTTAAGGGCCTTTCCATCATTAATAAATGTGTAGGGGGTGAGAGGAGAGGAAGAGGACTCAGCCAACTGAGATCTTTGGTGGTGATTTGCCTGGGAACATAATTGAAAAACATTGCTCATGACAGAGGATGGATTAACAGCCTCTCAGCCTGAATGTATTATGTCTGAAGAGATGCTTTGCCATAAAAAATTCACCACACTACCCTTATAACATGGTCTGGAAAACCACCCTTGGGGCTAAAGGAGCTGGCCAGTTTTTATCCCACCACAAATTGCCCTCTCTGCCAAAGTTACAAGAGAGGTTAATGGGGTGAATCTGTGATGGGAGCAGTGGGCCACCAAAAAACTCTTGAAAGCGGTAGCCCGTTTCATACAGATTACTAAAAACTCACAGGCATTCAGCTGCAGGGATTCATAGCTGCTGCCAGCCAAGAGCAGTCAGGGTGGTGATTTCAAGCCCTGCACCGTGTGGTTTTCCAGGGGAGAACTCTGTGAAAGAGGAGTGGCACTCTTATCAGTAGTTTGGGATTTTCTTCCCATCTGCATGTTTTTTCATAGCTTTTGCTTAATTTGCATTTCTTAAAAGCCTATTTCACAAATATACTGCATCTGCAGTGATGAGTGAAAATGCCTCGTTTGTTCCTGAGACTGGATTGTGGGATCCCATCTAGCAAAAATGCTAATGAAGAACAAATACTTCCTTTTTTCCTGAGGGCGAATTTAATGATGGAAGTGTAGGACTCCTAAGTGCATTAACACCTGCAGTACAGTAAAAAGAAGTCAGCAGCATCCAATATTGCCTTCTGATCAGTCATGCAGAGGTGTTTTCATTACAGCGAAATAATGGCTATATTTACCAAAATCAGTGAACTATATTGCAGTTAGAACTGAGTGAAGTCTGTGGGTATATATTCATATATATGTATTTGTGTACATGTATATATTTGTGTGAATATATACAAACAAAGTATATAGGTATATTCATGTTATGTATATGTATATGCATATATATTATCATATGCTCACTCTCTTGCACTGTTATAGATATATATACAGAGAGACAGTATATAATAAGACCATACAATATCTTCTTATTCAGGTGTCCTAGTGTTAATTTTTCACAATTGTTTGGCACGTAATCAGTTCATGCAAAGATCTTCAAAACCTTGAACTGGTTCCTGTCAGAATCAAAATCAACTTTGACTGCTATGATACAACTTCAGCTTTTACTGCTGAAGTCCCAGCAGAAGTCCTGTAAGCTTCGATGCAGGTGGATTTGTCAAGCTTAAAGGGGTCTTGTGGTTATTAAAGAAATTCTAATTTGACAGGAAAACAGAAACTGTAAGAAAATCTAGATGGAGGTGGGGAAGAAGTAATGAGAAAAAACAGGAGTCAATGTAAAAGAGTTAAAAAGGGCTTGTAAAACACTCGTCTTTAAAAAGATAACTTTGGCCACAACAGGTAATGTAGAAAATTGGAACATAGTAAATGAATTAAATGCTGTGACTAAAGCTGCGGGTCCACAAACGGGGTGAATTCTTGACAGCAGAAGAATTCGATTTGGGTCAGGAAACTATCAGGGCCAGATAAACGTTAGGATAAAAATGTTACATAAAGTTTTTAGGAATGTGGCTGAATTCACAGAAATTCACAGGTGAGCTAAGTATCTCATTCCCACTGGTTTCCTCAGTGGAGACAGTGGGCATCTTTGACACCTTAACATTATGTCCTTTAGAACATGGTCTAATTCCCTTTGAAGTCAGTGGGAGAGTAGGGGAAAATAATCAATCTGGACAAGCAGAAGCACAGATACAAAGGTCCAAAGTAGGAGAAGATAACTGAAGGGAAAGAAAGGGTAACAGTCTTCCTAGCTCCAGAGACAAATGAACTCTCACTTTGACACATGTCAGTGCAGAATCAGAGTATCAGAGAATGGATGAGGCACCTCTGGAGATCTTCTAGTCCACCTCCCTGCTTGAAGCAGGGTCAGCTAGAGTAGGTTGCCCAGGACTGTGTCCAGCTGAATTTTGAGCATCTCCAAGGATGGAGACACCACAGCCTCTCTGGGAAACCTGGTCCAGTGTTTGGCCACCCTCGCATTGATTTTTTTCCTTTTTTTTTTTTTTTTCCTTCTGTTTAAGTGAGATTTCTTGTATTTCCTTTTGTGCCCATTGCCTCTTGTCCTATCTTGGGCACCACTGAGAAGAATTTGACTCCATCTTCTTTGCTCTCCCCCATCAGGTATTTATGCACGCTGGCAAGATCCTCCAGGCTGAACAGTCCCAGCTCTATCAGCCTCTCCTTATATGTCAGATGCTCCAGCCCCTTAATCATCTTTGTGTAACATTACTTGTGATAGACCAGATAGATGCACTGAATGTGATCCATGCCAGTTTTCTAGGATCTACAGATGTAACTCTGTAGTTTAAATCTGGCCATTTATACTTGTGGATCTCATCTTTCATCACTGCAGCTCAGATGTCCATCTGAGTTGGACATTGCTGTGGATTTGAGCTCCCTGAAGAATAGCCAGTTAAGGCAATAAAATACAGAGCACTTTGTGCTGGCCTTGCAAATGTGATACTTGCTCCACCACTGTGAGCAAAATCAATAAACAGTGTATTTAAACAGCCACCACTAAGCATCTGAGCTTTCATTCTCTGGCAGTGCTATATACACTTCTTGGAGATGTCAATTCTTGTAATCTAAAAACTTGAAACTGTCATATTGGTTAGCTACAAAGTACGCTGACAAAGTTTTCTTCACAACTGGAACAGTTAGAGACAAAAATCTGGCATTAAGAGTTCCCATGTCATTTTAATGAGAGATAGAGACATGTAATGAGATATTTGGAACAACCAGGCTATCATAGTATCCTGAGTTTCCACTTTTCACGAGCTCCACTAACTGGCCATGTGTATATGCTTAACCAGTTCCCTTGCAAAGTGAAACGTGATCAGCTAAACTTCAGCAGAGGTGGTTTAAGCTGATGCATATTCCTTCGCAATTGTGACAGCTATGGTATATACAGGGTTTCTTATACCGGCTGCCAAACCCGATAGGTTTTATTTCCCTATATGCTGACATACTGGTATTTTCACTAATATTGCTTGACTAGGATGGGCATAGGCTCAGTATCATGAACATGCTTACTCCAGTAGTTTATTCCACTCCCAGTGCAGGGATATCATTTAGTGATAAGTATGTAAACACACATATATTCATGTTCACATACCTCAATGCCACTGTAACCCTGCCCAGACTGGGAAGGGCTGGTGCATTACTTCACTTCTATTAGTATAGGTACAGCACTGTAATTTTTGCCCTATATGGTTCTTTTTGTAAGAAAACGGTGAGGAGAATGAGAAAATGCCAGCAACCTAAACCTCTGTCTAATAGGCCAAATTGAGACCAGTCTATTCATGATTCATAACTGGTGACTGATAGAAGACAAGTGGATTCAATCTATGCCTTTGGCAGATATATTAATTCATGTATGTTCACCATATGTGAGGAGTTGTGACCATTTTCCAAAACTCCACTGCATCCAGCCCACAAACGACAAAACGTCATAATAATATTTCCACAAGAGGGGCCAAAGCTGTATACGAAGATTAAATATCCTGTGAATGTGGTAAATGGCTCGTGCACGGGTAGCTGCTGTCACAGCGTGGAGGTGGGAGAGGACCATGCGGTGCGCAGTTGCAGAACATAGACCCTGTCCTCTGCGTGCAGCGCTGCAGTGAGGAGAACAGACAGCCTCATTTCTCAGCAGGAGCTCTGTGCTGGGACAGGTGCATGGCAAGTCCATAACACCTTCAATGGTAACAAAATTTGGCTTCAATTTTACTGCTCAGAAGACGCATTTTGTTGGAGGGAAAATGAGGGGAGAGGAAGCTTTCCTGGTCTATGAAATTATGGATCAATAATTTAAAGCACACAGAATAACATGTTTTCATTTTCCTTGACGTAGAAGGTATCGATATGTACATACAAAAGAATGAAGTAGGAAATGGCACAAGAGAAATAAAAATCAGAAAGTAATGTGCTTTTTCAGAGTGGTTTCTCTCAAATATGCGTTTCTTGCCTTATTCATATTTGTTTAGTAACATGAATTGTGCTAACTGCTTAAATCAAATTATTTTATCTGAAAGTGCCACCTTTTGCATAATGCCCTTAAGCTCCGATTGTGCAAAGAATTATGTATGTTTTTAACTTAATGCACCCTGGGCCTTATTCCTAGTTAAACTGAGGCCTTTTTACATCGTTGTAATGAATGTAAATGCACTTGATGACTACTTTCAGCCTAATCTCACTACCGGACCATTTTAGAGAAACCACAGAGTAAATAAGTCATAGACCCTGTGAGTAGGCCCATTGATTTCAATTATGCCATTCACACTGGGTTGTGTGTGTCTGTGTGCATGTGCGTGTGGGTATTTAGACGTATGTGTCTCCTTGCAGAGTCAGGTTACTCTTACATGTCTGACCTCTATTATTGACTGAAGCTAAGTGAGAACTCTTGGTAATTACAGCCTTCAACCCTTCATGTTAAGCATTGTATAATGAGCTGTTGCTCCCCTTCCTTAATTATTAGGGATTGCTATTGTCTCTGGGTTGCGCTATGAGACGATTAATTTTTATTCTGAAATCTATTATGTATGGTCATTACATGTAGTATGAAAAGCTCTGGTAGTCTGCCACTGAGCATGGATTATCTCTTCCTGTGCCTAGATAGCTACAAATGTTGAAGGTAGTACTCCCCATCTGCGACCCTTTGCAAAACACTGAATACACCTTTTCATCTGCATTTCCAGTACAGTTAATCACATTGTGGGAGAGATTACACTAAATATATTATCAAGACCAAGCCATTAACCAAATGTCACTCAGATGTGTCAGTGAACACAGGGTGGAATCCAGAGATGCTGTGTTTAATAGAGTTTGAGCTTTCAAGTCAATACTTACTCTGATTCTTCCATCCATCAATATGGGCAAATGCTGTATTTCCAAACAAAGCTTAGATCTGTCAGCTCAATATTTGTATGTGATCAGGATTGTAATTATTTTAATTTGAATGTCAATTAATTTATTTGTTAATTGCCTCTTGGGCTTGTGCTCCATCTGGCCTGGTTTCACGTCTCCTGATAATTTTTATTTGTGGTCTGATGAACACAAGGTGTGTTTATACACTTTGAAATAATACCGTTTAATGACAGGAGACGTTATTCTTCAGAATTCCTGAGGCAAACTGCCAGGTATTTAATTGTGAATCCATTAATTTCATCATCTGAATCTGCATCTGTGTTATTCTTTGCATATACAATGAAAATCTGAGTCAAGAAAGTTTCCAGTGTATGCTAGAACACATAGGTTTTTAAAAAGCATCATGGGTCAGACTCAGATTATCCCATTATACTGTTTCCACAGTCACTTACAGAAAGCAAGCCATATGTGTATTAGTTTAAATAGATAAAATTCATTAAAAGGTAATGGACTTTTGGGAGGAACAATCTAAACTTCTCACACATGACTAACTTTTAAATTAATGGGAAGCACTTGGGAGAAGTTCTGGAGTCATTGTGGACAGCTCCATAGAAACATGTGCTCAGGCACAGCACTGGCAAAATAACTGAACAAACAATCATTCAAGCCAGCTCCTCACCTTTCTGAAGTTGCGGAACTGAAATGGGATTCAGCTCACTAACCTCAGCAATTTAAAAGTTAGACATCTAGTGTAAAGTAGTTACTGAAGCTCTTTCTGTGGTCAATGGAGGGAGACTAACCTCTGGAGGACAATCCAGCTAGCTAAAGTATGTCTGAAGTAAGTGGAATTAAGTGCCCTTTTGAGGTGTCATCTTTTCCAACAGCTGCAGAAAGGCAAAGCAGTTGCTTTACACTAGAGGCCTAGCTTTTAAATAGATAAAGCTGTGGAGGATGTGATTGCTTGCTCTCAGCCCTTAAGGTTGCATTTATTTTGCTGAAAAATTCTGGGGGCTTGGCTGATAAGGTTCTTGGCAGGTACAAACAGGTCAGAGCATGGTCTCCACGTGGCTTTTTCAGAGACTGCACTTACCAGATCTTCCATGTCGGGAATTGTAGCTGTCTTCAGAAACTGTTCAAGGAGTCAAGACTTTGTTGTTGTCAGCCCCACCAGCTTGGGCTGTCCTGGGTGTGAGGCCATAATACGCCAGCACCACTTTCCTCTGTCAGTTGGCGTTCCTGTTTCCTCCACATTTTCATAGTTTAAGCGGTGTAAAAACTCAGGGCTGACTTGTATTTAAGTTGTTGAGTTTATTATTTGGGATAGTCATGTTCCTAACTCCTCATCTGATCTGGCAGATTAACCTAGTAGCAATTCACAGGTAGGGTATGCAATTTCATAAACAGAGAAGAGTGCCGTTGGTGTAAAACTGTTTTAACACAGAAACTTCCTGTGTCACAAAATCTACTAATAATACAGATTATAGATTGATTCTCCTATATTTTATTCCTCAGTGAGAGTTTCATTCAGCATCAGTGGGAGCTCCTTCCTCCAGAGGTGATGGTTTCTCAGTGGTCTCCTAACAGTGAACACATAGTTTAGTATTCATCTGTTTCCATTTTGAATATATGATATTTAGAACAAGCTTTGTAAAACTACTTGAAGTAGGTGCCTGGAAAAAAACCTGTGCAGGAAGAAAAATTCTTGGTTTCTGGCTTGCCCACTCCCACTCTAGACAAAAAGATTTACAAGATTCACAGAAAAGACATTCATAACTATTTTTTAAAATCTTAGGTGTCTTTAGCTGTTAACAAATGAGATTTGAAGCTCCTTTTAACATGATGTGCGAATATACTTCATGAACATAATAAGTGGCACACCTTGTACATTTTTAAATCTAGTACAAATAAACCCAGTGCCCTGTGAATATTGACAAAGCTAGAATTTCCATACTGAAGGATCAGGCTATTTGTTCTAGTTAAGCTGTAAAAACTATTACACAGTACGGCAGTTAGCATTGTTCTTCAGCTGCTAATGGCTGGTTTGTCTTCAAAAGGTCTGTGTGCAGGCCGTTAGTATTGATAAATATAACACTCAGCAAATTCCGTCTGGGTGTTTTCAATAAATGGGAGGGCAAATGCAAATAGGAATGTGAATTTCAAGTTATTGTACCTCCCAGTGTCCTCTTTGAAGGAACACCAGATTGTCCATTTGCATACATTCTCATTCATTTGCAGAAGGCCTTATAAGTACCCACATGCCACATGCTTGCTTTAAAGCTAGAGTAAGGCCAAAAAAAACCAACAAAAAAATAAACAAAAAACCCCCATAAAAACCAAAAATAAACCCATTAATATAAATTCCATGTAGTTATGGGACTGGGGTCAATTAATGATAGATGCCATATAACTAGGCAATAGGAATCCTATTACAAGGAGAGGAAATTTTCATGGAATGTGTATGGTTTCACTCCCACAATCATGGAATACATACTGCATACTGACAGTTCTCAGCTACACAGGACAAAGAAACAGAAATATCTGGTCATATGAATTCTAATATAAACTGATAAAAGATAAAAGACAGCAACACTACCGACTTTCATAGATAAAAATTAGCTTATTTTGTTTTCTCTGCAATGGAATTTGCTTGCTATCTTCAGAGAGCAACTTAATCAGCTCTGAAGTAGCTCCAAAATAGTCTCATAGCAAAATTAAACTAGGAATAAGTTTAAATTAGAATTATGCCTTGCAAGAGAATCTGTACTTGAATAATCTAGAAATAAAGTAAACAAGAAGAACATCTAAATAGCTCTGCTGTCAGACTCCTTTTTAGTACCTTCTTGTAGAATGGCAGAACAACCTTGCTTACTTTCATCCTGTGCAGAAGACCATGGAAATTCAGATTCACCACCTGGTATGTCATTGACAATTTTCTTTGTAAGGCCAGGATTAGTAAATATGAACGTAAAGACTGACTGCTCATGCAAATTCTATATCACTTTTATTCACACCCAAAATCTGATTCATCAAGAGCCACTATGCCTTTGTTATAAATTTTAAGCAAACTCATCCTTCCTTTATAAAAAAGACTACAAGCTGTACATGAAAAACAATTATTCCTTAAGCACAAAAGCAGATTAATTTTGGAGAATCCAAGTCAGCTTTATGGTTTTGTCTTTTCACTGCTGGCTTTAACTCTGAATGAGGTCTGAAGGAAGAGCACTCTGCCTCATCAGCACTGTGGGCAGCACAAGGGAATCCTTGCTTTTTCCTGCCCAGTATATATTCAGTGTTTGGCTCAAGGAAGTTGATATTGCTGCTCCTGACTCCAGAGGTGAAGATGTCTTTCACAGCAGTTCTCTTGCATCGCACTATTTCTATATTCAGAGGTGATTAAACCTTTGGGCATCTGAAAGTGAGTAGTTAATTTTCTGGAACGCTAGAAAATAATATGGAAATATTTTAACAGTGTATGTGGTGGCCTTGAAATGTTTATTTTACTCAACAGAAACGCAGTTTCATCCAAGGTCTCACCTCCAATGTGCAATATTAATTGTTTGACATCTGTATGGGTGTTCTCAGACTAAGCATTGCCAGTCGTGAGAGAAAGGTAATATCACATAGCCGGAGGTGACATATCGTACATGATGAATAACCACGGCAAAGTGTAAATGATATAGCCAAAAAGAGTAGTTCACGAGAGTGCCATGAGTTCAGATTTGGCCACAAGTGAACTTCTTGGCACATTGATTTTTTCACTTGCACAAATGTGAATTGGATTGTTGAAGATCTGCAGACTAACAAGACAGTATTTGTGATGAATCATTCAGCTGCTCTACTAACCAGTATTCTGGTTAATGTACTATTTGAAATAAATGAAAATGTTTTGCATCTGTTGTCATATGTTATGTGCAAGTTTAAAAAAAAGAGGGGACATCATGGTTGTGACTTAGCTAGGCTCCAAGAGTATAAGACCCTGGGAAAAGTTTAAGACCATATCTGTGGAATTTACTAATTCTCATCTGAGTATCATTCCTCTCATAAACTCCACATGGGCGAGAAGAGAGTCAGGTGGCGTTGTGCAGCTGCTAGTGTCTCTAATCTGCACTCTGCTGCAAGCTCTTAAACAATTAGCTTAATTTTTGTAATTAGTTTTGATCTGTGGTTTGGGGTCTGCAGAATATTAGGAGCTATTTCAACAGGCATCCATAAAAGGGGTAAGTAGTGTTATAGCTGGAACATATGACTGAATTAATTTTCTCTCAGAACACCTGGAATCAATATTATCAGCCAGAAACATGTTGTGTCCTGTATTTTTTCCATTATCTCTAAATTGTGCTTTATGAACCCTGGGTGGTATAATGATGAATATTGTGACAGAAAAGAGGATTTGCTGGGTTGACATGACGCTGTACAGCACAGTGATACACACGACTCTTTTGTGTGGAGGTGGGAGGTATTTTTTATTCATTCACTTATTTAATTTATTGAATGTATATGCAGTGTAGTGATATTGCATTAAACTGTAGACCCTAGTGAATAATATTCCAACAACAGTTTCTAATCAGTGGAAATAAATTGAACCAAAAGCTCGTGTACTAGAAACAGAAAGAAGATATCACAGCAAGGCTGGGCTCTTCAGCCACCACAGGGAAAGAGAACAGAACAATTTACGAGTCATTGGATTGATGCAGTAGCACATTGATAATTCACCCAAGATGGTACAATGCTGGGCACTAATCACAGCTACCTCTGTGTGAACTGTGATGGAGTCAGAGGGTATCACCCCTCACTTTATGGCACTGGCCCAAAATTAAGAGGTGGTTGGTGCTGTATGTATGACAGGTCAGTAGCACTTGTGATTTTCAAGAACGCCTGCTGATTCCAAGACCAGGAAAGGGCTTCAAGTGGTTGAATTATTCCATGTGTATTTACTCTAGAATGAAATCTGTTAAAATATATGGAAAAAGCCAAAACAAGATATTTAATTTCCCATATTTTGCTAGCACAAGAATCAGTTTCCCCAAAAAAGTAGAGGAAACTGGAAAGTGGGGAATTTCTTTCCCAATTATTTTTTCACTCTGTAATCTCAAATCTGTAAATTTGAGAAATTCCAGGCTTTTAAAATGCAAATGCTTTCCTTGGTAGTATGTTTTCTGGACATCATGTCAGTACAATAATTCATAAAAGAAAAACAAAACAACAAACCTCATTTGAAATCAATTAACAGCAAAATCTGAAAACATTCAATATCCTTTCAAACTGAATTCCCAAATCTACATTGGAGTAATTAGTCCTACAGAAATGTAACAATGGACTTAGCCTACTTGTCTCTCTCTGTCTCACCCAGCATCCATTCCCCATTATGTTCTTTGGATTCATTAGTTGTAGAAATGATAAACTAATGCTGTACAGAAGCACAGGATTTGTAATGGTTTGAAAGGTATTTTATGAGTACACACATTAAAAAAAATTTTCGATGTTTACATTGAGCTTCCCTACCTTTTAAAGAGCTGTAAGAGCATTACTTGTTTGAAATGAAAGCTGTTTGTTCCCTAAAAGTACAGAGAGATTTTTGAGCCCATGCTGATGGATATATCAAGACTGCTTTTAATTAGCTTTTGAATATGGAAACATATTTCTAAGTAAAAAATCACAGTAAGTCTTCATTAAAATGTATTTTCCAGTGCTTTAATATGTCACACATGCTTATCTGCAAGTTGACCACGAACCATACCAAAGTTAGCATGTGCTTGTTCCTGAGCTAGCAATCATTTCAAATGTACGCCAGTGGATTTACTTCTAAATAGAGTTACTATACCATGTCTGAATTACTTCTAAGGCTGTCCTAGTCATGGTTTCCTGGGAGAGATGTCCATCCTGAAAGGATCCTCATCCGTATTAGCACTATACACCCTCAACGCTGCCTGCCATCTGCAGGCCACCGCATGGGAGGATCACATCAGTGCTACCCATGATGTAAGCCCACTGTCATCTCCCAGGGATGCAATCTTAAAATTGGTACCACCTCCAGCCACATGCCTGCCAGTCCTCAGAGCCCTGGGGAGAAGACTGGAGACTCCTTCTGACCATATCAACCCTGTTGTATCTTGATAGTACCCTAAATTTTCCTGTTGGCCTCCATGTCAACAGTGGGCTGCTATTTTCCAGGTACAAGATTCAGGAATCTGTTCACCTGTCTTTGTTCCAGGAGTTGGTATAGAGTATGGAGCAGCAGTACCTCTTTTTCTAGGTCCAGCCTGTTTCAGAAATCAGTATCACCCTTTGGGTATTTGTTATGCCAGACCTGTATGGGAACAGATGAGCAGTAGGTACTGTCAAGTACCTTCTGCTGTTTTTTTTGCAAAACAGTCCCCAACTTGCCACTGTCCATGACATCCCAATTATCATCACTGGGTTCTGGTAAAGCAAGGTGTCCTGCTGTGCTGAGATTATTCATGGAGTTGCTTACAGTTCCTGTGATCATTGCAGCTCTAAAGGTGCTGTTTGACTTCAGGCACACGAACCTCAGCTGCAGTGAATATATGCACAATATCCACACCTGACAGGGACCTACCTGGTTCTCTTGTGGCAAGTAGAGCACCCTTTTGCAGCTCTCTTCTTCCACTGGTGTTATATGCTGACACCCATGGCATCATCAGCAATGGCATTAGCCTCTGCTGCCACAGGAACTTGTGAGGAAGGTCTGACAAGCACAGAGCCTAAAAGCAGTTCAGCTGTACCCGTATGTCCTGCCAGCTATCTGAGAAGGGCACTGCCCATCATCAGAGCAGGCTGGTGGAAAACCGAATCTTGTGACCTTCACAGCTTGTGTTAGAGAGAAAGTCTCCCTGAAGGAGCCCGTGCACCCTTGCTTCCACACCTCAAACAGCATCCTTACTGTCGTTTGTGTAAAAGCTGTTTACCCCTCACCAGAGACACATGCTTAGTGGTGGCTTTCCAGCCTTAGCTCAAGTTCCTTGTTACAGAAGCATTTTCACAGCTGTGGTTCAGATATGCAAACTGAGCTGCCTGGGACTTTTCAAGTCTCTCTCTTCCTCCATACATCTGAACCTGGCTCTGGCCATCCTGCCAGCTGCAGCCACGTATTGTGGCCAGAAAAATCCTGAGTTTAAGTTTGCTTCCTGCAAATATTTACAAGGGTCTTAAATGTCTTCTGAGGCCCAAGCAGCTCCCCTATGGAGACCTGACACAATACAGAAATTACCCAATAAATAAAATATGATTACCTTCTCTTGCAGTTCCCAGAACAAGGATTTTCTGGGGAACTGGCCAAAGGACAGAAGAGGAGAGTGGGCAACATGCTGTAATGTCTCAAGCCCAGAGCATGGGGCAGTTCCTAGACAGATTCCCAGAGCACTGTAAAACCATTCTGTGTATCCTTTCTCCCTCCCTTAGGAGGTGAAGCACTGAACCTGGCTCCAGATATTTTTTCGATTCCTTCAAAGCAATGACTTCAAACTGGTGACTCTGTATTCTGCAGCCTTCATTCCCTGTCAAGTATGCAAATTGAAGTTCAGAGGAGGCTTTTGTCAGAAACAAGCTCATCCTGAATTTCCCATTTGGTTTTTGAATAGCCTAAAGAAGAAAAACTCAGCAAAATGCCACAGGGTAATATTGGAGAGTAAAACTGTGACAAAATAACATGAGTGACTCAGACTGCAGTAGGAGGGTTAGTGGTTGGTTTTTTTTTTTTTTCTGGGTTGTTATATCCAGGCTCTGAATACTGCAGAATAACAATTCAAAAGAGCAATGAAATAAACTGGGTATTGCAGGCTTTGTGATTCACCAGTAAACAGCTCTTTCAAAAGTCTTCTTGTTGTTAAGATCAGCATTCCCACAGTGGTGCAGAAATGATATAATGTAGCAGTAAATCAGACCCTAAGAAATCAGATTGAAATTTTAGATTCCAGAAACAAAAGGATAGATCACTATGAGTGGCTAATGTGCTCAAAGGGAAAAACAAAACCAAAAACCACCCCAAACAAACAAACAAAAAAACCCTCCCCCCCAAAAAAAACCAGAAAAACCTTTATGGATTCTTGAATTACATTCAAGTAAAATTTCAATTGGTCTTTAATCTTTTTTTTTTCAGCTTTATTGTAGAAAGGCTATTGCAGTTCATTAGAAGCTTGACTGCTGGAGCACATCTACTGCTTTAGTTTTAAAAGCCTGTGATTGCAGAATTCTAGACACTTGACAGAAATTTCTGTCTTAAATGGTAAAAACATTCTTACTCTAGAGACCAACCATATTTGTGTCAGTCCTGGAAGAGCTGCTAAACACAGAGAAATTATTTGCAATTAAGATCAAGTAGGTGTCTTGCCACTTTAATTACAGTACATGTTTGCTTTTCCTTTTCTGATCAATTGCACTTTGTTCTTTTTTTCCCTTCTGTCATCTTTACTGGGACTTTCTGATTGGATCCAACTTGTTTTCTTTGAATGTACGTTCATTCCTTTCTGTGTTTCCAACTTTAATGTGTTAGTCCAGGATTCTGGAAATTAAATGGTACAGATTTACCTGTATATTCCAAAAATCCAACTAGAAGAAATTACTTTTCCATGTTTTGGGCTAAATTTGAATGACTTATTTTATCTGATGTTAAAATTTCTGACTCATTCACTATAAGAGTCACTTTGAATTTATCACCGCTCCTGGATATTCCATATTTAATATTAACCCTTCCATCCTTTGCTGGAGTGGAAACGACTTATTCAGAATCACAGAGCAAAGTAATTATTCAGGTGTGTATAAAATGCAAGAATTCAAGGTCGCTAGCTCTCGTAACTCTACTGTGAATCTTGTGATAACAAGTAGGTCTTTAAAAGTCTCTGATCTTCAAATCTCGTAAATGTGCGACAGCACAGATCCATGAGAGTCTCAGCCTTCACTCAGTGTGAATCCACTTCAGGAAACATAAGTGAAGGAGCCAGACACCCAAATGTATTTTCTATTGTATTTATCAATGCTGCTTGAAATCAGTTTTATTATTTTGGGGAACCTGACATGCAGTGTTTAGGCACCAGGTGTGTGACAATTCTAGTGGTGCTGACTTCAGTTCTTTCTACTGTCAAGACCTTCACTGCTTTGGAGCCACTGGTTTTAGCAGCTCCTCCACTCCTAATTAGGATCTGCATCCTAATTACAGGAACTATGGGAAAAATCAAGACAAATTCTCACTCTTAAACGTTTGCTGTTTGAACTTAGGGTCAGCATTTTACTGCAGCTGCTCATATGAATGAGGTTTTTTTAATGCTTGATGATTTATGAATTTATGAAGCCACAAAACCATCCAGCACAAACAGTCAAGCACCATAGCAATAACTAATGTAATTAGCACATTTGAGGACAGTGAAAACTGCAAAATAAGCAGGCATCAGTCACTAAAGCAATAGATTGATTTTTCAGTGTGTGTTCCAGCGCTTTTATCAATACCATGCATTAGTGCTTTTGGAGTATGTCATTCTCCAGTTTGCTCTTTGCTGGCTAAATGTCAATAGAACATATAATATCTGAACTTATTAGTGCTTTTAATCAACTATAAGTAACATGCTGCTTCTACCAGAAACTATTTGACAATCAAAGGAGTCCAGGTAAGCATGGAGAAGAGGAAAAGGTCAGTGATAGAAGGACACAGTTTATAGTCAGCAATTACTTTATCCCCTTCTGGGCTTTTTTTTCCTCCTTTTGGAGGCACCTTCCTTTCACGTACTACCTTCTTTCCTTCCCAGATTGTATGTATTTTACATACAAATAGATCGTTTCTTCAACTTGCTTTCAAACATGTAAAATGTTTCTTTGAGTATTTTAACTCTAATCCACCAAGAGATGATAAATAGTTTTTGCTTTGAATACTTGAGTAATGTCCCCTAGTGTCAGTATATGGCTAAGTTTAGCCAATCCTAAATAGGAACTGAGACACCTAAAATAAAATTCTGCAATACATGAAGCAACTAATTCAAACATCTGTCTATGTTAAAGTTCAGGATGGTGGGGTTTTTTCTGTGTTAAGACTAGAAATGTTATCAAGGGGAAAAGCTGGCTTCAAGGTCTTCTGTAAAGCATAAACATTTTCATAATTTGTTTTGCGTAAATGTGCCATCAGTAAAAACACAGATGAGAGTCCTCCACTGGTATAAATATCCACAGTTTCTTTGATGCCTGTGAACTGCTGAAAAATTATCCCAGGTGAGGAATGAGTAGCTTGTTAGCCAGAACTCTGCTCAATCTGGATGTGAAAGAAGCTGACCCAAAACTGGGATAGTACACGCTGGGATTTTTCATCAAGTGAAATCCACAACTTAGGAAAAACACAAGATGAACGAAACAGTCTGTTAAAAGTCTTTAAATCAAACTGAAAAAAAACCAAAAACCTGTCTTCACAACACAGAACTTTTAAATTAGTCTTCACTGCAGAGGATTGTTCCTATGAGACTGTTTTTCCTGTTATAACTTTCCAAAAGCATGAAGAGACATTTTTATATACCATGAAGTAGGCTTTAAAATAGGTAATACTGTTGTATAAATTATTGGTACGTTTCTGAATTATAGAGGCATTTAATCCCTTTCCATAAAAAAATAAAAAAAAAAAAAGCAAACCCTACAGGCTTAATGAATGAAGACCTAGATGATAAATCTTACTTAAGATAGGCCAGCAATACTCAAAACACATTACTTACTGACTGGCTGAGCCAAAGTATTATTCTCAAGAGAATGTTTTGCCCTTTTAGTAGAGTTAAATAAGTAGTGGAAATAATATTTAGAACAACCTTTTGCACAGCAGAGAAAGAAGATGACTTTTGCTTGGTAACTGTTTAACTAAGCCCAGCTGCTTCCGTCACTTGGGAGCTGGGCTGCGGGAGGGTAGCAGTAGCTTCTCTTTGAAGTAAGGCCAGCAGGCCTCGACAGGGACATCTGTGGTACTCAACAAACCCTGGGAATGCTTTGGGCCAGCTTAAACATTACCCTTATTATAAGGGACCTGAAATAGGAGCTATTTGGGGGTTCCCAAATTAGCTTCCGTATTGATAATTAATCTACGAAGGTCAGGCAGGTGATGTTGCTTGCAACGACCAGCTTTGCTCCATTGGTATCTTCCTGCCACTTTTTGGCATATAGTTAAACTCAAAGTGCTCGGACCATCGTTCTGTTATTTGTACGCAGGGTAGCTCCACCAGTGAAATCCTGGCTGCAGATGAGCTCCTCCCTGGCTGAGTTGTGGCTGTGAAGCTGTCATTGCTGTTTGTTCTGCTGGGAGCAAAACTGCAAATTTTTCAGAGAAGGTGAACACTGTAACAGCCTCTGTGGTGGAATGTTAGGCAGGAAACCAAAGGATGAAAACAGGGTGCAAGAGAAAAGCTGATGACAATGCCCAGGTGGGTATGACAGAGAGAGAACGTAAACTAGCCTGTGGGTGGAGGACAGGTAGTTGATGAAGGACTGTAATACTTTAGTAACTTGCTTCAAGCTGACAAGGTAATATTATTATTGTCTTTATTGAAGAAAAAGATGAGTGAGTTTTGACTATAAGAAAGGGCTTTGGCTCTTGAACTGCAACTGTCCAGTGTATGTGTGGGGTGCGTGTCCCGTGGCTATGCTGTCCTCGCATGGGTCTGGTGGTAGCCTGCATCCCAGCTGTGAATGGAAGCGAAGTACCACCAGCAGGATGTCCCAGTGAAAGTACGCAATTCTTTGAAGGAAGACTCTGTGTGTCCACCTGGAGAAGGGGTGCTGGTGACCCTGAGTGGAGCTGTTTCGTGAAGCACTGAATAGCACTTAAGAAACAGTTTCAGACACGCTTCCCAGGTCTGTGCCTGAACAGTTATTCTTATTTCCTACCTCTAGGCAGCTCCGTATGTGGGTTTGATTGGATTGCCATTCTGAGTCACCTAATTCTCCCTCTATAATGATTGCAGGCATCTAATTCTGTATTCTCAGCTAGGAGCTGGTTGTTAAATGCGAGCTAGAGAAGCGCTTAAGACAGAGACACCTACATCCTGTACTGGATGTGGCCAATGGGAAGAGCAGTCCCAGCCTTCAATCCCTGTGGGGCAGGCCAATAGTTCAGCCATGCAATTCATTTCACAACTGTGTAAAGATCACCCCTGCGGAGCTTATTGTAGACTAAAAGCAGAGATTAACCTTAAACTAGCTTGGCCAAATTTCACCATTTAAGCAGCAGTAGGTTTTCTGTTGTGTTTGGATTTTATATCATTCGCACAGTTCTATGGTTAACTTAGTTATAAAAGTGTTTTGTTTTTTGTTTTAAAAAAAAAGTCAGATAATCATATACTGACTATGATCTGTATGTTTGTATGTTTACTGTAAATTTTGAAAACCTGAAGGATGAAGACATTTCAAATATTGTGACTAATCTGTTTTACTGAGGAATCCTCTGCATTTATGACATTTCTGGGGATTCTACTGAGTACTTTCCAAGGTTTTGCCCCAGTGTAGTATCAGTGAACTCTGGAGCAGCACCATCACATTCTCTGTGGTGGTGAGACCAAAACTTTGCTTTATCTGCATTGCCTCTGATACCGGAATCGTGTTGTCCATTGTTAGTTTCTCCATACAGGGAGAAATGAACCTCCCAGCCTATTTGCATCCACTAGCAATAAAGCCCCATTTTAATGAGAAAATGAATATTTGGACTTTACACTTTAGCCAGCAATGTATCATTTCTGGCAGCTGTGCTTTTTATTCGCTCTGACTGAAACAGCTTCAATGACAGCAGCCAGGATCCTCCCCTTCTGTTCAGCTTTTCCATAGAAGGCAAATGAAATAGATGTCTCTAAAGATAGGCCAGCACTATTTTGAGTCCTTTCCTTTTCATGGGATCATGCCAATAAACAAAAGAAAAAACCTCATTCCTACCTTTATCCTTTATAAGCCAAAGCACTCTTTCAGGAATATCAACTATTTCTTCCTACCTCTTTCTTCAAATTCACATTCTTCCTCTTTTCTTTTTATTTATCCTTCTTAGCTTCTTTTATCAGGCAATTAAAAAAATGTTATCTCTATGTTAGAGTTTTTTTTAAAAACAGAAGAGTGATATTTAACTGTTCTACAAGGTTTTAAAGCTAATGGTCCAACTCACAGGTACTAAAACAACAGTGATTCATATCTTTCTTTGTAAGCAACATCACCCGAAGGGCATTATGCAACTCAGGTTTTGATAGGGTTTTTCTTCTTTTCCTCAGGCATAATGACTCCAGAGAGACTGAACATAACAGTGATCAATTGGGCTGCTTTCTTTTCCATTCCAGATTTACACAACAAAGGGATCCGCTGATTTTATTTGTCATTTATTTACGTTTAAAGCAAGCCTGGTTTGGAAAATATTGGCCTGTCCAGTAGGCACTTCTGCTATTGGTGCCTCAGCATAAATGTGTTGTTTGAGGTTATGAGGCAAGGTCGTCCGTGGTGTTACTGCACTGAAATAAGCAGAAATATTGAAAGCTGTAGCCTTTTCTAGTTAAAGCTAGTGAGAATTTTGTTGCTGGGAGCTGGCTATAATGGGATACAAATCAGAAGTTAACATGTTGTTTGTTGACTTGGAGCCAAATCTAAAACATGCTGTAATCCTGCACCAGTCCAAAACTGCAGTCTTGAAAAGACCCACTTATTTGCATCTGCTTTCATGTTTGGCTGAAGTGCTGAGACATTTTTCCAGGTGGATGCAGCTGGATCTCTCAGCACCCACAACCAACCACAGTATGGCTAGGTCTCTCTAATCAAGCCACAGTGTGAGACCTGGGAAGTCCGTGTCCAGCTCCTCTATCCTGTAGATGAAGTTGGGTGAACTAAAGATCTCTGGGAAGGATTCCTTGCCAAAATGAAGCTGTGGTTCCCCTTGCCTTTAAGACATAGCCAAAGAAGAGGGTGGTGATGTTCATTTTCTATCTGGTTGTAGCATTATTTTATTACCTTTCTAGCAAATGGATGTCCCGGGTTTACACTCTTTTGTCTGAGCAGGAGACTTAAGCCTCTTCTCCAGATGTTTCAGGTGAGTGCCCTAATCAGTGAGCTGGCAAATCAACAAAGAGGGAAATTAGAGCATTATGCTTGAAAGGGGAACACCTGCCCCCAGTACCTTCTCCCAGAACTGTAACATAAATAAGATGGTGTTTGAGGAACATGAATGCTATTCCTCTGCCCCTGTTTGAAAACAGAATGACTGAACCTGGCTCAGTTACTCAAAAGAGATCAAGCGGGTACCTGTTCTTGGGAAGCTCCTCCAGGCTGGATCTCTGAATGGACTGAAGCCTGTGAACCAGGATCATCCTTGCCCCATGGAGGGACATGTTTGAGACTCCCCCCTTGTAACACAGGACACAAGCGTCAGCAGGGATTCCTGCTGGGTAACTCAAGGCATCTTCTTGCTCTGGGACTCACGGGGTCTCCTCTGAGTCCCTTTTTCACAGGGCCACTGAGCACATTGGGAGCCTTTGTGTGATTCTCAGTTCTGCACTGATGCCAGAACAGTAAAAGCTAGGTGTCACATGCCCAACAATGTGATAGTAAGGCAGAAAGGTGCCTACAGCTCCCTCACCTAATAGTGCCGACCACTCACATGTAGCTGCAGAGCCCCCCTCTGCATGACAGCAGCCACATCCTGTCCTGCAAAATCCTAAAAGCCAAAACATGCTGGCTGATTCTAGCCCTTTGTCCTCTCACCCAAAATACACATGGATTTGATAAGATTTGATAAGCCTTTTGTTTTGTTGAAGTTCTGCACATTAGTAGCACGGATCTCATTACCACATATCGGTCACAATATCCTCTTTATAGCTGCAAATATCTTTGGCGTAAGTAGCTTCTAATTACCTTTATTCTCCATGGTGAATATATGAAAGCAGTGACACATGCATTATTAGCATGCAATTGGAGAAGAAGTTTGAAACCAATGTGCTGCTGATCGTTCCCCTCAGTCCTTAGGAGGGGTATTCTAGTTCATAGCAGTCACAAGATGTGTATTATGTATCTAAAAAATTCATGAGTATTTTGCGAATTATTAAAAATAATACCCAACAAACAACACACTGTTCATTAGCTGAGAAATTAAGCTGGATGTTTCAAGAATGGTACAGTCCATTTAAGATGCTGCTGACCCAGATTTGTATTTCTGTACTGAATTGCTACAAGTGAGTAATGCACAGTCTATTTATAGGATCATTATTAAATTGGCATTTGCATGGTTTAAACGCCTTTGCACTAGATTCACAAGGGAGACTCAGGCACTCTTGTCACCCAGTGGGTAGCAAACTTGGGTTAATGTTAACAGGAGTGGTACTCTGGAGTAGTTTTCCGAAAGGAGCAACTGATTTTGAGATGCAGATAAAGCTTGCTGTAAAAGTAAACTCATCTGACCTATTTTGGACTTCTACTTTTGGGGGAGGTGAAGTACAACCCTAAATGCCTCTTTTCCACAACTCATTTTCCGTGGCTGGCTTATTGAGGACTGTAGGTTTTCAATATCTGTAGCTAGCTGATATAAACCCCACCCCAGGGTTTGAATAGGAACTGAGAAGATCATCACTAAGTATTGTGGTAGTGTTGCAGTGCAGTGTCTCCAATATGTTGAAGCTGGCAGTAGGTAGTTGTGCCAGGGCATGTTCCAGTGATTATTTCAATATATTTAGCTTTCTGCTTTCTTTTAAATAATGTAATTGCTACAGCAGTCAGCACTGCAAACATCAAGGCAATCCTTCTGAAAGGGCTCTGAAGCCTACCTCCCTTGGAAAGGATGGGAGCTAGGTGCTTAACTTCTCTGAAAAATTCAACGAGTAAAAGATATTCTTAAAAATCTACTGAGCAGCGTTATTTTCATATGTAAGCTAGGCATCTTGAAAGTTTGGCAACTTTGACTTTGAAGGCAGAATCAAAGAGACAGCTGACATACATAGATTTGTCAAACTAATTTCATGGGGCAGTAGCCATAAGAAATGGAGTTAGGATGCAGTGTACAAGTCCTGGCTTGGTTTTGCTTCTATACTTCCTTCCACTCTACTTTTCTTTGTAAGCTGGAACGTTGTTTGAGGCAGGGACTGTGTTTCATGTCCATGCAGTGTGGAACTTCACATCATGGGGCTCCAATCCTGATTAAAGTCTTGCTGCTGCATCATCACTTACGCAAGTAATGGCCATACATAAAATACCAATATCTAAACAACACATTTGCTATTCTAGCTTTGCCTGTCACTTCAAATCCACTTTTTGTCTTGCTACTCAATGTCACATTTAGGTTTAAGTGCATTTTTCCTGCAGCTATGCAGCGATTTCAATGCAGTAACATATTTGATATGAAACAGCGCAAGAATCAGATTCAGAATATGTCCCTTAGAAGAAAGTACTGTATAGGTCAATATTGTTTTGGAATCTTTTTCAAGGGTATATCAACATCCTTGAGGGAATGAATTAAAATAAATGTCCCCCAACTCTAATGGGACCCTAGCTCTATCAAGAAGAATAGGATCAGCCTTAAGTCTTGTGCTTCATTTGAAATTTGATTGCACTGACTTATACAGTGCAGTGAAAAAAAGATTTTAGTTTTCATTTTTATAGTTTTTGTTGTTATTATTCATGAAAGAGTTACAGTTGTCACTTTCAAAGTAAAAATGCTACTAAACACACTAAGAGTGGACAGAAAGATTGTTAACAGAATGGACATACATACTTAGAGGCCACAACTTTTTTGCCAGCATTAAATCCTTAGACACTTTTATAAGGATGAAAAAAGTTTGTAATAATATTATTACTATCAATTATTATTATTATAGCTACATATTTCATCATAAAATCCATGTCACCAAAATAGGAGAGTTTACAGAAATATATACATTCAAGGACCTGTGTTTTGAGAGGTAGGAAGCTTTGCATTGCAACACCTAAGAAAACAAATGTCAGGATGGATAGAAAAAAACCCTAATCTGCAACAATTCAGCTTCATCTTTGGCAAATGTTTATTCAGAGATATCAGACATTTGTTCCAGCACCATTTTCTCTGCCCGGACAGGCTTTATTTAACATGCCCAGGCATAACCGACTTGGGTAAGGTCCTTCTTCCCTGACCTGTGAAGTCTTCCAAGGCCTGAGATAGGATATCTTTGACCTAATTTAAAGGGATCTGGACGTCTAATGCAGTTTAAATTCAGCAGAAGTCCAAGGGATAAAAATAGGGGAAACGAGATGCAATTCTTCACAGAAAAAATGTAGTGTCTCATATACAAACACGTTCCAATGCATTCTGAAACTTCAGTTACAAGAATTCTGGTGTGAAATGTCTTTGTATTGCTGAGAATCCTACTCTTCTGTCCAACAGCAGTCTCAGAAGATCGTGCAGAAACAAGCCCAGAGTCTTGTCTTTGCTGCTGGTTGCAGTAACATTATTGCATGACAACATGTATTTTAAAAATGCAGAGAAAGGAAACAAGTCAATACTCCAAAGCAATGTCCACGGGCATGGTTACGACAACGCCAAAGATCGGCTCTTCAGCCCACTCGATTTGGAGTTTCTGAAATCCCTTCTCACACTGGATGTTGTTGCAGGCAATGATAGCAAAAGGCCAGAGCAGGGACTGGGTGAGGCTGTGGCCGTTCCAGCAAGGTCTACAGGCTAAAACCCCAGATGCCTGGCAGAGGCCAGATGTGCAACTCACATGAGTGTCCAATTCAGCTTTCACTGCTGGAGGATCGCCAATGCTAGGCTTTCAGTTTGGGGATTTTTTCTCTTGAAAAAAAATCACAATCACAACAAAGATAAAAAGGAGTGTTTGTATGCCTTTGTGTGTGTGTGAGTGCATGCAACTACCGAAACTGTTAGAAAGATTAGATACAGAATAAGTAAATGTTGCCCTTTTTAAAATTTCACACTTAATTTAAAGCTATAAATTTCCATTTAAAACATTTTGTTCACTATGTGAACCATAAACAATTTATATGATAATGGGCCCTCTGAAATCAAAACACTGTTTCTGTGAGTAGACTGGCATGGTGATTGTGTGATCTATGTATATACAAAGTGGTTAACAAAATAAGCACTCTTTCTTATCAAAATATTATGCAGAGTTATCTTCCGCAAAAGACATTCCTATTTTCTTCTTGTTTTGTGTAATGACTTAATATAAAAATGTTGTTTGTTACAGCAAAAAACACCCACAGGTACATATTCTGTGAGTCAAGAATATGTTAAATGCATCGTGTTGTATTTACAAAAAGGAATGATTTTACATAGTTGATACTAAAAAGATGTTTTCTAAAATACTCTGTCACAAATAAAAAAAATGAGTAACATGATAACTGTAGCTGAATAGTTACATTTGTGGCATAAACTTACAAAAGGCAGAAAAGTCACAGATAGGACACTTTTTCACTGCAGAATTTCCTGACTTGTTGGTTTCTCTCATCCTTAATGCCATCTAAATGCTGTTTCAGCCTGTGAATTGAATTTTCTTTTAATTTGAGCAGATCATATATTCATTTGTCGACACTTTATCTTCATCAATCAATGCATTCTGCCAGGCAGCTTCATCTCCTCCTGAAAGATAACCTTGGATTATGTCATGGCTCAATTCCGTATTGCCCCTACAGAGATAATGAATTCGCACATGTAAGAGGATCATTTACCAATGGGGGTGGGATGCTGTTTTGAGCATATCATTTCCATCTGCCACAGGATGATTGCATTTGCAAAAATCAATCTCTTGGAGGAGGATTTCTTAGCTACAGTAAGCATGCTGGAGGCGCAGTGTAGCAGAGTGTGTCGTCTCACAGGAGAGGAAGAAGGGATCACATTGCTGTTGCTGCCCCCAAAAAGTCAAGGCTGCGGGAACAGGTTTGCATTTCTTCACACCGAGGCTGGAGAAAGGAGCGAGGATGGGGTAAACAAGCCTTCGTTCGGGGAACAAGGGATTGCAGCTCAGCAGGGCTGACAGGAGGAACGCATCCGCATGTCGAGGTGCTATGGTGCAAGCACAAGCATAGTTAAGCCACTTCTGAAAAGGCTCAGCCCAACTGTGACAAACTCTGTTAGATGCTGAAGCTGGCACTGCTGTGAGATGACCTCTTTTAAACAGCTTTAGGATTGAGCTTAATGGCTACCAGAAAACAATTGAGACCGTATTTAATTAGCGTGAATAAAATTATGCATTTCATCAGCTGTAAACAATAGTAATCACACATATCACAATGAAAAATTATGCACTTCAAGCAGCTTTACTTGTGTGGAGTGGAGTTTGGCAAGAGAGAGTGCAGATGGATGCCTAAGAAAGTACTCTGGGGGGGCTCCCAGGGTGGACTAGGAAGAGACGCATATCATTTTGATCATTGCAAGCCTTAGATTGCCACAGGCATCAATAAACAAGGTAAAGTACACCAGTTATGATATGCCAGCAAGACCAAATTGTGCCCATGGCAAAAGGAATCACGGCGATAACTGAGCAACTTAGGGACTATGAGTATGTGCATCCCCTACCAAAACTTGCCAGAATTTCATCTCCTCTTGTTCCAGCGTCATCCCCACTTTAGTCATGAGAGGCACAAGACAGTGGTGAGTTTGCAAGAGCAGGACAGCATCTCTTTGAGTAGCGTAGGTGCTCTTGAGTGGAGTTGCCCAGCTTCCAGAGTGGCCATGTACGTGCGGAGCTCAAAAGTCATGGGTCAAGTACAGTCCTGCCATTTCTACCTATTCTCCGTTCTGTGGAAAGAACAAAGACTCATTCAGCATATTTGAAATCCTAAACTGTATTTGCTATAGAACTGGACCTACAGTCTGTTCCCTCGGTGCAACCGGCATCATACTGGAAGTTCCTCTGGCTCCTCCGCTCACATTGACTGAAACGGGAGAATCAGGTGCAACCCTGGTCCTGGTGACATATACATGTTCATGCAACGTGAGGAGGACAAGGCATTTCTGTTTAATGCAAATTACTGATTACAGGCAGACGTTTTATTTGGTGTGTTTTCGTGTTCATTTTCAGAGATACATTTATATTTTTTTTCCCAAGGTACACCCTGGCCATCATATTTTGGTATATTGCATATCACTGGTGTGCATTGTGTCATAGTGTGATCATATCAGCTGTCATAAAGGATAAGCTAATATGACAACTTGTGTCCTAATGCAGCTTGACAAGATTAAATTTGCAAAAAACAAACATGATTCCTGCCAATACCCACTGGTCATAATGACTTCAGGTGTACCTCCCTTAATTAATCATAATGACTTCAGTTTCCCGGTTAGCTGCCAGATGCAGGGCAAAGTATGGTATTGTGTATCTATGTGACATATTTCAGGCTGGCAAACAGACTTACAGAGATATCACCTGTATACCATGCAGTTCTTAACAGGTTATTCTGATTGCTATTCTGATTATTCTGATTATTTTTTCTGGTAAGCAAAAATATGAATTCACTGGAACAGCTTTTTCTTTTTGAAGCATGTGAATCAATCTGAGTTCTTTGAAATTGCATGATTCTAAAGGGTGTTCATAAATCTTGGAGATATAGTTTACTTTTCTGAAGATCTATATTTTATGAAAGACAGCTTAAATTTGCACCTGAGACCATTATATTTTCTATGAAAAGAGAATGGATAACAAATTGAATGGATGGACTCTCGTTAAGCATAAAATTACTCAACAAGAACCATTCTGAATCAATTAATCATAATGTAACAGGGCTCTAATTTTCTGGCATTCTCAAAATCAGAAGTAAGTATTTGCATCATTTTTCATCATAACAAATGTGATTATTTTTTTTACAGCTGATGAAATACATAATTTTAGTCAAAGTAATTAAACACTGGCTTCACTTTTTTTCTGGGAGCCATTAAATTGGTTCCTAAGGTTGTCTAAAGAAGGTGTCTCACAACAGCACCCTTTACTCTCCTCCCTACACACTTGCCATGAACATGTACAAAAAGACTCAGAAAATCCAATTTATATGATGTAGCATGATACTGTGAGATATATCTGTGGTTTAAAACAAGATTTGATTCCAGGTGCTTTGCAGGGAGCTAGCATCATCCCTTCTATTTATCATACTTCATGTGTGACTGTTAAAAATGAGCTTTTTATTTGAACATATTTTGTTAATCAGTGTGCTTTGGATTTGTCCACAAGTTGTTTGATTTAGCGTTTTCAAAACAATCCAAATTCTTGACACCTGGATCTGCCAGCTAATAAGGCAGCAGTTTATTCAAGGACAGGCAGGTAAATTTCCTGTGGAATGTTGGTTGGAGAATTGGAGGGGGCTGCCTTGACACCAACAAAAGCATTTTACTTATGATGATTCACCCAGCAAGGGATGTTAATTATTAGGATAGGTAGAAAGATGGTTCCTGTTTATTGTCGCATGGAAACAAATGTTTCCAAAGGTTATTTTGAAGAGAATTTTCCTCATATTATTTCGGATTCCAATTAAATTAAAATTTTGAAATGTAAAATAGAAAGGGTTAGAGAAATAAAACATTAAAGATAACAATTAATTTCAAATTATATTAAAAAAAGAAACAGACAAACAAACAAAACAGTTCTGATTTTGATCAGCCTAACTTATGGCATTTACTGTAATAAACAAAATATAGTGAACAACACAATCCACCCCCTCACGCCTGGCACACACATTGTGAGGCAGCTTAAGGAAACACCAAATGCAGCTCTGAATTCTCTGACCAAAACATGATCCTAGTGCACTAAGCGTTTAAAGCCCTCAAAGTTTGGAGAATTTGGGTTGTGAGGCGGTTTTAATGCAAACCATGCCTGGCTTCCCAAGTAAGTGGATCTCTCTATGCCAGTACAGTGATTTGTTTCATTAAAGAAGTAAAGCTATCCCTTTTTGGAAGCACCGCACTGTTTTAGAGAAACTTATAAGGACACCATACCACTTATATTATTCAGTGTTTGTGTACTTCGAGGAATGTGACAGAAATATTATTTACTTATTTAAAGCAACCAGGAAAGCCTATTTTTCTCTTCTAGTATGGCTCGTCCAATAATTCGATTTACACATTTAAATCAAACTAATTTTCTATCTCTTGCTAACTTTGGTTGACCTCTTCAATTATGGTGTAAGTTGCTTGTTTTTATTTGTTCACAAATTCTAATATTCCATTTCCCTCGTACTGTTAGTGTGTATGCATAAGGCAAATGTTTGGTGACTTTCAATAGCTCATTTGTTTATCATAACAGGGGACCTCTTACATCACAGCCAATATCAGTGGTTATATGCAATTTACAGAATATGCAGGTCATCCAGGCTGCATATGGGCTGGGTTATGATTATATATATATATGTATACATGAACACTTATTTCTCTTTGCCTCTGCTGTCTGCTTTAACAGAAACCATATCAACTCCTCACTAGCCAAATTATAGTTTTGGACCTAACTAGACACCAGGATATGCTTTGCGCCCCTTGTGATACTGCTCTTTGGAGAAATATTTTAGTACCTTTGGAACTGGCCAAAGCAGCAAGAAGATAAAAATTAATGTCCTTTAAGCTTGAGAAAGTGTGAAAGAAATGCTGACATGTACAGTAGGTTAAAATTAACCCAGGTACTTACAATGCCCTTCCATCAGCACAAAGTTCTTGATTTAGAAGGCCTTGAGGTAGATGGTTAATTACTTGCTGAATCAGGGTCAAAATGCTTATGCAGAAACCTTTACTAATTTGGCAGAGCAAAAGTTCAGGGGAAATACATCGTTAGCTTTGAACTGTGTATGAAACTTTTGACAAAATGAATTGGGTAATTCCTGTATCAGTGGGAGCTACCATATTTTCATGCCTGTGGCCCACAAGTTATCAGTGGACTTCTAAAACATTCACATGCTGCTCCTCCACCTTTAATTCTTCCAAAGCAGGACTGTTTGTGGGAGGATAATATAGGGAGCTTACCTGCAGGGCAGGCAGGTGTGGATTTAAAAGGCATAGAGCGTATTCACCACCTGCTTTGCTGCAGCTCTCAAGCTGCCTCCAGACTGCCAAGTTTGGGGGGAAAGGAGATCTAGGAGATTAAAAAACTTTCTCACTGTCATTGCTGTAGAACCCAAGAGCTGCGTGTCAGGGCTGTCCTGGACAGTCTCAGTCTTCTGGGTGGTTGGCCCCAACTGAATATCCTCCATGGTCAGTCAGGTGCCAGCAGAGCCTCATCCAAAGCCTCATCCTTTCCACTCTGAAAGCAGCAGCTTAACTTCTGCTGGGGCATCACCCAGCCCTTTGCCCACGCACAGGGTTACTGATAGGCTTTTGTTCCAATGGGAGCTCTCAAGGAGCCAGCAGCAATGGTAGTGGAGAAGGAAAGTCTCTCATCCCAGGCAACCTGGTCTCTCCCACTTAGCCAAGAGCTCTACTCCTGCATGGGGAAGCCCATTAGGCTGATGGACCATGGCAGGTTATCCAAGAGCTTGCTAAATTTAAAGGAATGTGAGTTTTCTGAATTAATGGTTATATATATCAGAGTGCAGCACTTCTGTGCAGGTAAGTGACTTGGTAAGTGAGAGAAAGGCTCTAGAAAGATGCCAGAAGTAAAGGCCTGGTACACACACATTCCTCCTACTAGGTCCCATTACCAGTGAAGAGGTCACAGTGCTGTACCACATCATCTTGGTCAAGAAGGAGGAGCAAAGGAAAGCAGGGGAGACTGGATCAAATGCAACTCTGACCCTGCTTCGGTCAATAGGAGTTCGGTTGCAGAGTCC
Organism: Numenius arquata; assembly: GCF_964106895.1. Lineage (NCBI taxonomy): Eukaryota > Metazoa > Chordata > Aves > Charadriiformes > Scolopacidae > Numenius > Numenius arquata. The sequence continues at coordinate 83,831,744 of NC_133577.1, read as the reverse complement.
AAGGAGAGTTTCTTCCCTAGGGAGGCTAGTTCCCTAGCTCAGCTGATAACTCAGGATCCAGCAGGGCCTTATACTGATTAGCAGCAGGTTTAATTTCACCCTGATTAAGAGAGAGCAGATGAAGAAGGATGCTGAGTAATCCTATGGGCACATATCAACTCTTAGGCAAACATTCCTTTTAATCTACTGTGGTGAACAACCCATGCACTCAATTTTGACTCCCTTGACATTTTTTTCTGAAGAGCTCTTCTCCATAAATCTCCCAGACCCTTGTTTTTTATAGTGATATTTTCCCAAGTGCAGACAGAAAACAACCTTGCTGCTGTTATTCATTACAATCTATATTTATTTATATATACCATCCAACCAGTTTTGTTTTCTTTTGTAAATTTCATACAAAAATATCCTGTAAATATGCTCTCAGTAACAACCAACTTGATTTTTAGGAACACAAGTCGTAAATGTTAGTCATTAAAAAAAAAATTGCTGCTTTGCTGGCTTTAAATAACTGTGCATATTTTAATGCATTGAGTCATATACAAGTGTAATTAAATGATATATTATCTTCCTCTTGCTGGGAATATCACTCAGAAAGGAGAAGGATAACATTTGCCTCTTGTGAATAACTGTTCAAAAGATTAATTCATGTCAAATGTTGGCTTTTCTGGGGGTGCCTGCAAGAAGCTGAGCTCTAACACAGGATGGCATCCATGTGTGTTTACACATTTCCCATTCCCTAGTATAGCTATTGCCATGAGAAAATTGCTGAAAATATGTCTGAGCTGACATATATGTGACAGCTGCTTCCAAGGCTTATAAATGTATGTACTAGTTTAAGGAACACTTTATTAGACATAAAGCTATTTTTTGAAAAGTGAAAGAACCCACAACATGCAAAAAGATGTTGAGAGCTGCAATTGATGGAAGCTACCAGCCAGACAGCGTGTTGTTCTCATACAACATAAAGATTAACATAAATATGGAGTCTTAAAAGATTTCTATAAAAGATTTTAGAACATTTTGCTGGAAGTGGGCTCACGGATAGATGCAAGAGTTCCTATATTATATGTGAGTATATCAGAACAAAGGTATAGAGACATATTTTCTAATTAAAGAGAAGTATACATAATGTAAAAAGACACGACCCAAACAAATTGCATGATAGGCTTTTAAAAGAATTTTGTCAAAGTCCCTTTGACTTTTAATGTTTATCTTCATGCTGATTTGTAAAGAGCAGTAGGTAGGGCCAAATTTAACAGTCTTGTATCTTTATTAGGTATAGGTACAGTTCCTGCATGTCTTAATAAAACAGTAGGAGGAGGTCTTCTGACCTAGTCCATGAGAGCTACTGAAAAGCTCCAGAACATTTGGAAAAACATTTCTAATTTCTTCCATTTACACTCATTTCTTCAATTTTCCTTGTCTGTTATAAAAAGAAACATAAGACTAAGGAACATATCCAAATAATAAATACACACCCAATTTGTAACACCGGAAAGAGTAACATTCACTGGGTCCATGCAGAAAATCTCACTCAGGAGGATGTTTGAGTTGTTTGGTAGAGTGGTTTTGTTGTTGTTGGTTTTAATTCCTCTTCAACTTTTCCCTTTAACAATGAGCTTTTTTCTTTATTGCCTTTTTACTGAACTTCCTCCTAGATTTGTCACATAAGAATAGCTTGGCTATATTCAAGATGCCAGATCATCTGAGAGTTACACCTGGAAGGGGAATAATACTCACCTCTTGGCTTCAAGCAGACAGAAAACCACACCTTCATCTAGTTTCTCTCAGATCCTTTTGGGTATAAACCAGTGTGACTCTATAGTGGATGCTATCATTACACTTCTCGCCTGGTGTTTTCCAGGTGGGGAAAGAATGTGAGTAAGGTTCTCAGGGAAGTTCCTTCTCAGCTAGCCAAGGGGAATAGGTACACTAGCAGTATAAAACATTACTGTGTCACCCACGTTGTGCATCTCACCATCAGGACCAAACCAAATACATCTTGGGGCTTGAGGGAGACTTTCAGCTGGGTCGATTGAAGGACTTCTCTAGCACAATTTCCCAAGTGTTTGCAGGTTCAGTAAAGCTCTTTATTAGGGCCCTCCTCCCTGTTTACTTGTCCTAAGCTAGCAAAGGCATATTTGCAAAGACAAGTTGCTGCTGGTTGGAGCACTGACACCAGCAAAGGGTGGAGCTGCTGCTGCGCTTGTGCAAGACTCTGGGCCAAGCCAGCGACAGCAAGGACCAAGGTCACCCACCATTCATCAGGGGCAAGCCTGGGGGGCCAGGCCAGCACCACCAGCCAGGGGCTGCAGCCCACAGCAGGCTCTCATTTCTGTGCTATGGGTCAGTTCAGTCATCATCTCCTCCCGGCTTCTCTCTTTTTAATTTAATACAGAGGGTGACATTTTGGCTTAAGGTCAATAGTTTTTACCATTGATTTCAATGTGGCAAGAATTTCATCCAAACCCTTCATGCCTCACTGAGGACAATAACACAAAGAACACTATTTTGGCGCAGAGAAGGCATCGTGCTTGCCAGCAGCTTTGTTTATTGTGTTTGGGGTCTTCATGATGTAGTTGCCCACCCACTTCTTTATTAAATGTTAGTTTGGCATTTGAAAGTTTTATAAGCTACAATATAATAATAATTAAAAGTTTGGATGCAATTTCCAAAGCTGGTTTTCATTCCTTAGGGAGTATTAGCTCTGGTTTAATTTGTTTTTCATCTTCATTGTGCAACAAAACACAGTTTGTTTTTAAAAGGAGGATCAAACTGATACTGAAATATGTGTACATGTGTTGGCAGGCATTTCTTGAGGAGGACTGCAGCCCATGAACTTGGACTTCAAACAAGAAATGTGCAGAGCTCACATGAACTTGAAGTTGCCCTTTTATTTGTGACATCCATAAACATTTATGATGCTTTGTTTTTAATCCCAGTAAGTCTATGTTGTTACTCTGGGTCTTTTAATAGTGTCTATTTATATTGTGAAATCATGACAACTGTGTTGTCTTCCCGTAAAGCCAAAGGTCAAGGGTTTGCTACAGCAAATACTAACACATGTGAATAACTTCACTCATATGAATAATCAGACTGATTTGAACAGGGAGGTGTTTTTAGGGTCAGGCTCCCAATATTTTGACATACTTCCTGAAATGTTTTGTGGATAGGAGTCATTGACTTTCATATGGTGACAAAATCCTCTGAACGCGCAAAAGCTCCCCTCCAAAAGATATGAATATGTTTGGGTTATCAAGTTTTAACAATTACAGTTTTACTTGTTAGCTTTCTTTTCCTGGATACAAGGATTGTTGGAAGAGCACTTAGAAGAGATCAAATAGAATTAGTGTTGATGATTGCTATAAGTCAGTGTGTATAATATTCCTCTTCCCTCCCCTGTGAGCCTGTGTGTAACCACATTTGGAGATCTCAGTGTATTTTTTTGCCTTCATCTTATGGGAAATAATGATGGAATTAATTACTATTACAACAGTGATGTATTGCATTTTATAATTTACATTGTGTACAGATTGTTGCTATGATGAAATAGGCAAATGGATATAAGAGAACACTCTTTTTAATCACAAAAACTATAAAAATTCCTGCTTCTTACAATAAATATTATTCTATTTTTAAGTCTATACCTAGCTGTAGTGCTTCTATTGTGCATGTGCTGCTGAAGTAAATAAGAGAAACACAAAATTCCAAATATAAAAGGCATATGTAATCTTGAAGGTATTCAGAATAAGCAGCTTGCTTTATAAAGAGAATTTCCTAGTTGTGTGTTGAGATACAACAGGTTTTTACAAATATACTAACTTTTTTTCCTGTTGTTTGCATGGATTCCAGCTGTGTTAGAATGCAATTCTCGCAAAAACTTGTCTCAAAAAAGCATGGCAGGAACAAATTGGCTTTCTGCTTTTTATTGGAATATATTCAAGGGTTTGCCATGTTACATGCTGAACCTTAGTCTTAAAATACATGTTCTATTCCTGTGACTTAACTCCTACTGTTAAATTAGGGAGAAGCTTTACATATATTTATTCTTCCTATAAAGCTGGAAATGTTTTGGAAGAGCTGGAGTGCAGATGAAAATCTATGAACATCAGTATCTTTTAGATTTGTGGACATATATTAGTTATTTTCTTCATATTGCCTTGCTAAAATAACTTGCTTGAAACATCTCCTTAAGATATAATGCCGCAAAACTTGCAAAGGGCCTGCAGTCTAGGTGTCATAATCTTCCTGCCAATTAAAGAAACACATTTTCCATGGAGTCATGTGCATGGTCTGTCCAGTGATACGCAATGTCATTTAAGACATTCCATCATTCCCTGCTTGAGCACTCTTCTCTAATCTGATGAGGTACCCAGGGAAGAAACAATGATAGCCAAGGCATTAAAATGTAATCAAGATATGCAAATTCATATCTAAATGTGATTTGCTTGGAAAGAGAAATTAATCTAGGCATGGTCAAATAAACAGTGTGTAATATGGATAATTAATCACCAAATTAGCAACTGTAGTCCCATGAGAAGATTATGCAAATGCAAAAGGCCCCCATCTACAGTCACAATTAGACTACTTAATACCAAACTCTAAACAAAACACAGCCCCCGGGAGCACCATAAAACAAGCGAATCAAACTTAGTGGGTCATCCTCCAAATTTCACAGACGGATTTTGTAAGTACTTTTGTAAAACTGATTTATTTTCCCACAACATACCAGGCTCATTGAACAACCTGCAACCTTGAAATGTCACTAATGTTGCTTTACACAAGAATAAACTTCCATTCATACAGTCTAAATCAGCAGTTAAAAGAGGTAGGGACTAGGTAAATCCTCAGCCCTGGGGCCCAGACCATGTAACTGGGATGGGTACTGCAAAGGTTAAATCAGTCAAGTCCCTTTATTATTTTTTTTCTGAATATGGTATTTTTCCCATAGTTCTAATAACTCCTGAAAATATTTCTTCTACTGTTTCTGAAAATCTAATCAAGACATTTTCTTTCCACTGGTGAATCCAAGGCAATAAGTCAAAGGATGCCTCACGTGGACTAAGCTGGAGTATGGTACCACCTGGCCCATGACACCACATGGTCTCCCCTGAGGCTGTGCACTGCACTAAAACCATGGCCCAACCAGGAATACATTAGACGTCCTACTAGGAAACCTGACTCATAGGTGAACAGACCTATTCAGCATTTGAAGCATAGCTTCCTTGAGACACATCAGTAGCTCAGACATATTCAGCTTAACACTGATTCAACCCAGAGTGAAATATGTTAACCTTTCTGAATACAAATTTTAGACTTTTTTAATGAAAGGTTGTAATATACCGACTCTTGTCTTCATTTGTGGTGAAAACAATTGTTCAAATATCAAAATTGGTAACGGCTCTGAATTTCCATCTCCTGATGAATTAATTCCACATTGCCAGTTCCATGGGAACAGCCTGTTTTGCGAATGAACTTCTTACAATACAGGCAAGAAATTCTCAATGAATCCTCAACTAAGAAAAGCAGAGCTTCTTTGAGGCTTGTACTGGTCAACATAAGAACTTATAAGTGGAAAATACTTTTGAAAACACAGCATTGGAGCAAGCTAGGGCAAAGTAGACCTGGTCTAAACTGTCACTGGGAGTGAATAGAAGCTGAGTTTGTAAGAAAGAGTTTGCTGTTATTCTGAAATGTTTCTGTTGGTCTTCTAATGCTCCAGACCATAATTGGCTTTTGGTTGCCCTGTGTACGTTTGGAATAAATTGCACTCCTTTTATTTAATTTAAAGTTTAATTCCTTCTTGTGAAGATATTTGTGCACCCTTTTGGTAAGATTTTCAATAACTTCTTTAAACAGCTACATAATTCTTGTGTTTTAAGGCTCTTAAAGCTTCACAGTAACAATCGCTTTCAGTGTAGAATAGCCTACCCTTCTCCGAGGCTGTTAGCTGACACGCTGCCTGCAATAGTTTTGTGTTGTGTTACCAATGCAATGAGGTACGTACCTCTTGCAAACTACAGCGTAAGCTTTATTGCTAATGTAGATTTTGTCTTTGGACCTGAGCAACAGTGAATCAGGAATAACCTTAAAGGGGAAGCAACAGCCACATGATAACATCAAATTGCAGATACTGTTGTGTAAATTTTGGTCTTCACTGATGTTTAGGCCCAACAGAGAGGTTGTTTCTCAGCAGTCCAAGTCATAAAAATCACCTTTCTCTGCTTTAATGATGTCATTTAGCCCACACCAAAGATTTCAACATTGCCTTCAATGTTTTGCATGTGCAGCACCAAAATACACTCAAGGTTCCTTAACATTGTGCAAAACAAAGTCTTCTGGAAAATGATGGGTCTGCAATTTGTCTCCCATATGCTATAGAGAAATTGCAGAAAATCAGAACATAGGGAAAAGGAAGTGTGGAACTGCAGCTGACAAATTTCTTGAGCTTTCCGAACTTTAAATCCAGGATGTGTTTATAGATGACAACCAGGATGTAAAACAAAAGAGACAAGAAAGTAAGCAGTCAGCTTCATGCCTGGAGGTTCATCAGGCTTGGGCTGGACTGTCCCTGGGGGTTAAACACATGGCTGATGGCTATGGGCTTGAGGACTATTAACAAATGTATTTCTTAAAAGGCCGCAAACAACTGTGAATCAGACTAGAAGAGTACGGCAAGGTTTAGAAGCCCCATTTGTGAGAAGCTCCACTGAAATTGCAAAAGCTATTTGCTCAGTAAGGTTATCATCCTTTGTGGGCAAGCTACAATGCCAATCCATTTCCCCTGAAATGGAAAGTTCAGGCACTGCTGGATCTGCAGATTTATGAGGCAATGGAAACCAGTCACAACAAAATTGTAACCCAAAGTGTTTCCTGGCCTGTACCAGCCCCACTGAGTTTCCTCTGATCCGGATAACTCTTCCTATCTTGAGACAAACTAATGGGCTCACAACTACATGCTGTCCATGGCTGACTTTCGAAACGAGTAATTTCAGAGAGGGAGTGCCAGGGAGTCCTAACAGAAGCGCTCCTTCAACCATCCATCTAATATGACAGCCCCCAGTGCAGGTAATCAAGCAATGCCCTTTTCTCACTTAACGTGCCCAGTGTTGCTGCAACTGTCACATGTTAGCAATTACACTCTAACCACATGGATATATTGCTAACTATATGACGGGCCAAGTTCTGCTCTCTGTTACAACCGGTTTAAATCCGGTAGAATCCTTTTTGTAAGTGAGCCTACCCTGCCACTTAGAAAGAAAACCATTAGTATGATGGTTTTACAAACACCAGCAACTGATCAAACTGAATTATTACCTTTTATATAACAGTTTGTTATAGTTCAGTAAAACATAATTCCAAATGAAATAAGAAACCTGCAATAAGGACACAAGGGAACAGGCAAAGTAGATTAACTGATAAGACAATGATATCGACATCATTTTCTTAAATTATTATTAGGAAGATAATGTCATCTAGCACATCTGAGCAGTGTTTTGAGAGAAAATGACTCTCTCTGGGGAAACATTTTAATTAAGATAAAATGGTTAGATTGCTCTGAAATTCTTGAATTGACAGTCTTTGTCACAGTATTATTTTTCTACTAAGAGTGTATACAAGTTTAAAATAAAAATCAAGCAATAACTACTTATGTGAAGAATACACTGCCTTGCCAAAAGTGCACAGGTAGGAGTTAGTTATTTAGTTTATGTTTTATATATCGAAACACCAGTAGGAATGAGAACACACCAAGAGGAACACCTTTCCAAACAGCCTGATTACTGAATCTGATTACTAATGCACATTGAGCATTTTCATCCTTCCAGTGCTCCCATTTTACAATAATCAAGCATCAATGCTGATAGGAAAAGATTGGACCTGATGTCATATCTGGAAACTAATTTAATGGGAAATTGGATAGTGACAAAGTGATGATGATTTATTTTTAATGGCAGATGCCTTATTGGTTATGATTTATTTAAATGACCTTTCCATTCTCATGGTATTTTCTTCTATGGTATTTTCCTCCTTTCCACACCCCATCCCCTACTCCAAAAAGAACAGAAGTAAATACTGCTGGTCAGGTGTCTGATCCTGGAGACCTTCACTCCTTTAGTTAGATCTATTAATTTCCATGGTCCTGCTCATGTATGGGATGAGCACAAGACAGGTCCCTGGATCATTATTATAAATCTCTACTTATCCCTCATAGGGTGCTTATTATCAAGTAACCTGAGGCAACAAAAGGAATTTTGTTCTTTTTGATTCATTTTCTTTCACTTGATTTACTGGGATTTTCAGATTGGTGGTGAAAGAGACATTTTGTTTTGCCTGAAATGCATTGAATAATCTCCCTGGCTCTCACAGGAATTAAGAATGCCACGGTTGAGTCATTATTTAAAGTGCACAGCTTTTGATATTTTTGGATTTCTTCCTCCAAAGAAATCAAGTTAATGATTGGTTGTTTTAACTGAGAGTCTGAGATAACAGCCCAGAGAGTAATACCTGGTCTCCATTAAGCGAGAAGAAGAAAAATAAAAACAACAACAAAACTCTAGCATCTTTGTTTCAGGAGCAGGACTACCAAGCTCACAGGCAAGCAGAGGCAGAAATGGTCAGCTTCTCTTCACTGATGTCCCAACTTTCTCCGAAGGTATGAATCCCAGCCACTTTAATTCAGAGAAGTAGCAGCTTCCAATATCAAACTACATGGGGTTCTTTACAATCCACTTTTCAAAATAAGTCTAGTTTTAATGGTGTCTTTCACTTTTTACCCATCTACTGGTCAAGCCTGTCAGTGGAATTAAAGTGAATTGAAGTATGATTGATTTTCATGGGTTCCTTATGCTGATTTCAGAGAGATCTCTGAGAGAGGGAATTCTTATTATATCAGCCCTTGCATTTTTTTCAAAGCTGTGCTTTATGTTTAGTAACCCAAACAGTTTTTCAGCCTTCCTTGAGCAAGAAAGCATTAAAGTAGTTCCTGGGAAATTCATTTGGGTTCTTGTTTTGATTGCAAAAGTAGTCTACACAAACAATTTGTAAGACTTATGAGGGAATCTCCTGTCTTAGCAGACAGGTCTTTTTGCATAAGCCTGAAATCTTATTTTTGCTTTCTCTTGTTGGTGTTGTTTTTAATCAAACAACTCATTTATCAATTTTTATTGCCATTTTCTTACATGTACATTTAGTTGAACATTTTCAAACCTCACTAAGAATAGAAACCAGTCATCACAGCATTAGAGGGACTCATGTCCCAGCATGTTACCCTAATACAACCTACTTTATGTTCCTGATCCCAGGGATAGAATTCAGATCAACGCCCCAAATCACCGCAGGCTGCAGCAAACATCTCTCCACAGCTTCAGGTCTGGAAGCTCAAGGCTTCCCTGGCTTCACGTAGTCCCCAGCGAGCACAACTGGTCACTTAGCACAGCGGCCAATGCAATGTGAAACGTTGCTTCCTGGTGTGCTGCTACCTATGGACCCTGATGTACCTTAACCTCCTAATCCGGACTGCCAGCTGGATTTAGAGAAAATCTGAGTACTTCAGTATGAGAAAGGTAAGCACAGCCTGGCGCTAGGTGATGAGAAGGATAATGTGTCCTAAATCTTGTCTCCTCTAGTGCACTTAGCTCCTTGCTAAATGCTTCAGCAAAGTGATTCTACCTATTTAAACTGGTCTCACAAATCTGCCCCTGAAAGTAGGATCAGAAATTCTTCCTTTAAAAAAATGAAATAGAGTTGGTGCTTTCTCAAATCAATCCTTGCAGGTTAAATTTAGGCAGTGGGGGCAGGAAGCCAAGATCTCTTTTGTCCATTTCTGCCTCTGTACACCAGATTGCAGAGCTGTGTTCTCTCTTGCACTCACAGTTTCAACAGATATGATCTCCCTTCCCCATATCCTAATGCTTTGAGCAGGAGAAATCGTTAGGATAACAGAGAACCAAACTCAATTTTTTCTCTACCTTGGTAAATATTTGAGCCATTATAGCAAGGAACTAGGTCCATTAAGAATACAACATTTTGTATGGGGCCTGATGGGCTCAGAATGACGTCTCAGAGAAATCGGAGTCAAATTCCTGAAATCACATTAAACAGACTTCATCTTTGGATTTTATCTTAGGTAGGGTATAAGATGCTGGCTGCTCTCCAACTGTTTTTGACCGAGTGTCAAAACTGGCATGTCTTTCATTGAAATGCTTTCTTTTGAAAGTTTAGTTTTCAGGGTTTGGCTTTGCAGACAGCTCTTCAGATCTTGCCAAAGAAAGATGACCCTTTCCAAGAGTCTGAAAAGAAAAAAAAAAAAACAAAAACATAGAAAAATGATTACTCAGATGTATTTCTGTCCTCAAAGCCCTACAGAGAAGGAATTTTTTTAGTTCAAGGTGTCTGAGAACACCGACTTACCTCTTTTCAGAATATTTGTGCCTATATTTATTTGCCAAAACTGAGGGGTTTTTTCCTTTTTTTTTCAGTGGAGCCATTGATGATAGCATCTCTGACTCCCTGAGGTACTGGTTCAACAGGTTTCACTGTTTATCAGCAGTCCTTTTTTTTTCCTGTGAATGCCTGGGGTTGCCTACTTCACAGCTCAGGACTCACCTTTGCCAGCAAAGAAACACCCATGAGCAGCAAAATGGGAGTCCATCTCCCAAGCAGGAGCAGCACTTGCTTAGAGTGGAACTTTGTGGACCTTCTGCAGGGGAAGCAGGCTTGCCTATGCCCTGTCCCCCACAGATGGCATACCCCGAGGTCTCTTGCTGCAAGGCAAGTGGCATAGCACTTGTAAGAGAACGACTCAGCAGGAACAGTTCCTGTCTTTCTTGAATAAACCTAGCCAAGTTATTCAGAGTTCTGCAGAAAAGATCTACTGGTTTCTCCATATGGATTGCTCTGGCCTTTTTTCTTAGCTACTGTTTATTAAATCCTGTTGCACACATGGTAGTTCCAAACAGAACTCTGGTCCTTGCAGTTTTTCCGTTGCAGTAGAAACAAAGAAATGTTTAATATCTCTTTGCTATTTTGAGATCCAAGGTGTTGAAAGCACAATGCCTATGGGAAAAAGATAATTCCAATGTGCCTTTTTTCCAAGGACTTTATGTTAAAGCCTGAAATCAAACATGAACTATCCACTGGTAATTTAATAAGAAATACATTTAAAGCTTGAAAATATTGAAAATAATCTTACCATTCTTTATCACTACAGAAAATGGAGAAACATGATATATTTATGAAATAAAGGAAAATGAAGTGTCTGACAGCACTAGTTCTAGCTGCAAAAAATCCATCAGTATAATATAAAACCAACCATGCCAGACTTGAAAGCCAAATTGTTTTGCAGAGCAAGCTGAACATTAACTATTAACACATTTTTTTCTACCTAGAGCCACTTTTCTTGCAAATGGCAAAACCATTAGTGAGCTGCCAAACTGTATTTTCCACTTAATTTCAGTGCTGAAGAATCTAGACATGACAAAATTTGGATTATCAATGAATATGAAGAAAACAAGAACTCAGGGCTCTCAGGCCATTTTTTCTCCCTGTGAACTCCATAATCTCATCTAATTTGAATAATTATAAGCTTCACAGGGCTAAGAAGGTTCACACAGGTAAATCACTATGTTATCTGCTGCATCTGTGATTAGTTGAAGCCTCAAAGGTGCACAACTGAACACCAACTTTTTGTCCATTCCCCCCTTCTGTAAATCATTGAGTTGTGTAGTTCTATACAAATATGATACTGAGGAAAATAGTTGTGATGGAAAAGAACCAGGGATATCTCCAACTATGAATTAAAATTTCAGACCCAGAAGATTTGGTAACAGATCTATTTGACAATCTCTTCCATCTTCATCCTTATTTTAAAAGGTAGATCATTTTTTGAACATGTCTTTATTTTTTGATAGCTTTTAGGAGTCTTGTCTGCAGTTAATTTGTCTCCCTCTCACAGCGTGGCTGTGTGGATATAATTGCTTATCTTACGAAGTCATCAAGCAGTTCTTTCTGTCCTTTCAGCTGGATATATTAGAAAGCTCAATTCATTATATCAAAATATAACATCTTTCCATTCTTCAAAGATCCTTGAACAGCACATAGAACTCAGCAGCCAAAAGGCAGCATTCAAGATGAGTTTTCGATGGTGGGGAATAACAAAACCAGCCTCAGATTTCCTGGAGCTCAAACTGATTTGATGATTATATTAATCTTTTGCACTGCAGTAGTAGCTAGAAGACATGATCATGTTTTAGGTCTTTTTGTGCTGAACACTGGAAAGATATAAGTAAGGATTGGAACCTAAGGAATTTGCACTATACACAAGAAATGTCTCATGGAGCAGAAGAATGCGTCTGTGAAGCCCTGGGCAAAAAAGCTGATGTTTGCGTGCATGCTTTCTCAAAACAAGTTAGCATCCTATTGAATCAGCTCTGAAACTTCTTGGAAACAGTGGGAGGACTCCCAGTGACTTCAGTAGGCTGTGGCTTTCACTTCTATACGTGCATATGCAAGTTTCACTCAAACAAAGCAAATCCATAAAGGCTACCACTTACCTCAGAGTCCCCTGCTGAATGCATGTTGTTTAGCAGAGTGGGCCCAGCACCAATTTTGTCATACACTAAATCCCCAGAAGGAGACCTCAGTTCCAGCTCCAGCTACACGCTGCACTGAGCAATGGGTCACAGCGTGGGACTGGCTCCTTGGCTCTCTTTAAAGGAATTAAAATGGTTGTGGGAGGGCTTCCCACACCCAAGAATGCTAGCCAGAAAAGGTCAAGTTACAAATACTACCAGATCTGCCAGGGTCCTGTAGTGTTTGTGCAATTGTCTTTTGCCAATTCTTATATACTGTTTTATTACATCCTGCAGAAAAGCCAATTGGGTCTGGGAGGCTGAACTGGGAAAGGCAAAAATCTTATCTACAAATTCTTCTTCTGAAACTTTTCATGTGAAGTTCTTTTTGGGGAGGAAGGTTTGACTGAGTGGGCTGTGGCAAGAAATCCACTTTTTTCTGGGATTTTTATAGCTTCTGGAGGAAGCCAGAAGCACCTACAGAGAGGGTCTGTCCCCCCAGTTTGGGCAGCAGCATAGCACAAAGCAAACAAAACAGATATATTTCAGGCTGGCCAGTTCATCCTCCCTCTTCCCTAGCAGATGTCAACCAAACACCCTTCCAGTTTTGGGATATATTTGAAGATGGCGTAGTTGTTTTCATTTTGGACTTTTTCCAAAAGCCTTACAGATGCTTTCCAGCTATCAAAGGAATAACGATCATAACAAAAGCCGTATATTCACTTCAACAGACGTAGGTCCAAGTACAGGGCAGGATTTTATTTCTAGATCCAGATGTTTACGTTAATTTCATTTCTTTGCATCTAAATCATTTGGGTTCTTCTTAGGTAGCAATGATTTGGTGGGCAGGTGTGTGGGGTGTGAGAAGGAACATGATATCCTTGATCAACCAGTCTGGAGGTGGACTTTCTGTATGTTTTACTTAAAATGAGTCCATCAAGAACACCAAAAGTATTTTCAGCACCTAATGTGCTAGGAAGAGTTAACTGTTCTTAAACAGAAAACTCAGATGTACTAGGCAAGGAGGACAAAATAAAAGGGAAGGGATGACAGTCAATTCTCTCTCTGCCCAACATCTCTCAGGAGAGAGACAGTGTTTTTCCCTCCAATCTGTTTGCTCTCAGGCCAGCAATTTTTCAGTACCTTCCTGCACTGCAATAGCCACTATTTTTCTCCTTCAAATCAAAAGAGAAATCTTATTTTTACTTTCCTGGGAGGCTTAGCAAGGTCCTTTGCCTGCCTGCCTACAAATAATTCCTCCAGCCTTGGCACACTCAGGTGCAGATTCCCCTGCTTTTGGGCAGCGATTTGTGAAGTGGGACAACAGGACAAAGCAAATGGGAGGTCTTCGTCAGCCTGCCATAGGGCACTGCAGCACATGCAGCACATACTGCTGACACACAGCAGTACATGCTGAACAAACCAAAATAAGGGATACCATCAAGACAGATTTATCGAAAGGCTTTTTTACTTTTTTTTTCTTTTTTTTTTTTTTTTGAGTGTGAAAGAAGGAGGTGTCTGGAAATCAAAAGGGCAATGCTTTGTTTATTATTTCTATTATTTCTCCTTATTACTTGTATTATGAAACTTGAATACCAGGAATAGGAAGTATCACTGACTGCTTGATCCATTCTTATCCCCTTCTTTATCTTGCACAATTAGCTGTTGCTGGAGCTATGGAGTGCTGGTTTTGGCAGTCATTTAGTCTCATCAAGTATGGACACTCATATCCATAGCCAGCATAGTAACATCCAACTCTTCTTTTCAATGTACGAGCATTCAAGGAGCAAATGTCCCTTCCCAATACATGTTTCTAGGGTAGTGAAATAAAGCAATAGAGCAATTGCTAATTAATTGCTAATTAAGTCACAGGAAGGACCTCTGGAGGTCATTTGGTCCAGGCCCTCACTCAAAGAAGGGCTTTGTCATTATACTGTATTGCTCAGGGCCTTGTGCTTGCAACTTAAAACTGTTGTACCACTGCTGGATTTTCCACTTCACTTTCTTTCCCCATTAGATTGAAAAGACACATAGATCAAGTCTCTGGAAATTTATTTTGGGGATGTGTTAAGACCACTGGGATCGTCTTGCACTTGTAGAGGATATAAAGGTACTTCCACATTCCCTTCCTCTCACAGTTTGGTCAACAGCTTTCAGACACTCACTGTCCCCTTCACAGTTGTCGACATGTGGGACAGGAGTGGGTATAGACATAGAACAAAGGAAATCAGTTTAAAAATTGCTATCCTTTTGTCTTCAAATTCCTCTTCTGTTCTTGCAGTCTTCCTGATTTGCCGTATGGGCAGCTTTAAGTGGAAATGTAGTCTTTTTAAGCCTTCCTTGAGATAGATTTACCTGGAATTTATTCCATCTTTCTATGGATGGCATTTTCATTTGAGTTTTTTCACCAACACTAACTTTCCTGCCAAACTCCTCTCTGTGTTTATATCAACTGTTCCCATTCAAGATTGGCAAGGATCCGATTCACTGCTTTTTATGTTTTAAGTCAACTGTGTTTTGTCTCTATCTTTCTGTTAGACTGGAGTCAGTAGGAATACACGGAGTGTGTGTCTTAAGACAACCATCAGAAATACATACCCCCAGAGTGACCTTTGTGTTCTGATTTTTCTTTTATTTTCTTCAGTTGCTATAGAATCAAGTCCAGAGATCTCCAAAATCCAACTCAGGTTGTGCAAGCGGTGAGGCAGACTGGACATAAAATTGATGTAGTTTAGCACTTTCCAACTTCAAAGCACTTGACAAATTCTAAAGTCTCTGGTTTTTGGCACATAAAACATCAGGAATGCTGGGAAATAGTTGTACCACTTGAGTGGCAGCAGATGGTGATGTTAAGTTTGCAGCTCATACTGAGCTAGCAGTGAGCCTGGTGCCAGAAACACAGGGAAAGCAATACAGATCCAGCAGAGACAGTTCTGTTACCAGCTCAGCAGATGAGTCATTGTGTGACCGAGAGAGTGACCCATGGGATGATTTCAATTACTCGTGTCCCAGTTCTTCTAAAACAAACAAACAAAAACCTTAGGAATGAGCATAATTTATAGCAATCCATCAAAGCCAATTGAGTTATTTGCATGCTAAGTTTTTAACTATCAGCATGTACATTTTCTAGATCAAAACTATGTGCTTTCATTTTTGGAAGTGGCAGCTAATTGTGATATGGTGGGGTTTTTTTTAGAGCATGAATCTCTAAGGAGACCATGATCTAAACAGTTGAGTCCCATCTCCATCTTTTCCTCATATTTGTGAGGACATTTGTGTTTAGCCTTTGATTGCTTCAACTTTCCACCCATATATGTAATTGCAGGCCTAGACTTGTTAGCTTCCTTTAAGAATACTGAATAAAGCATTAACCTTAGAGTTTAAACCATTAGTTTTAAGGCATGCACAAGATTTTTCACTAAAATCAGTGGGACTTTCCTTGGGACAGTTCAAAGGGAGGGTTTTATCCCATGCAAGGAGTTGCTTGCCAGAGACTTTAATATTGCTAATTTATAGATGCTTCTATTGTTCTACAATGGTTTTACTAGTAGTTAAGTATGTCAAGTGTTCGCCTTTTTTCTAAGAGGAAATTTTGATTTTGGGTTCATAGAAATACTGCGGTGAGCTCCCTGTGTGAAGCAAAGATTAAAGAATTCTCATAATCCAGTATTAAGAAGATGTAGCTTTGAGGATAATTTTGAAATCCACAGAAATGTAACCTCTAGGAAACATATTGTAAGTCTGTAAGTATGGAAACACCCATGGACTCCGTGCTTTTCTATTCTCAAGCAAGACCATGTGACAGGTGTACACCACAAAAAGATACCAATGAAATAAAAACCACACTGAAGGATGTAGATTGGTCTATGGCATCTTCTAGGCCCATCACTTGTTCATGCCTGTAGGCACTTCCAAAGATAGCACAATGGAAGAAGACAGGACAGTTTCAAGGCAGAAATACATTTTTCTAGGGGAGTTTACTCAAGGAGAGGGAGTGGAAAAAGGTGTTAGTAACTTGACCATGTTAGTAGCTCAGAGCATCCAGAATAACAAAAGGTTCTTCAAAACACCTGAGGTTCAAACTGGAAATGAAGGATAAAGCAGTATCTTTTTTTCTGGTATTAATCAGAACTGCTTTGGTTTTAAAGTCCAGAGTCCACCAACACTCATGCATATAGCCTTTCTGTTCACTTCACTGGAGGCTGTAAGCTAGTAATGTAACTGGAGAGAAAGTCTGGCAATAAAAATCCAATTTACTGCCCAAGAATGTATACCATTTGGATTTCTCTTAACATATTAGTCACCCGAGCAGTGAAATGACAATGTAGCCACAAAATAAGTTGATAAGAAGGAGATTTCCAAAAGTGTTGAACAAAAGTGTGCAGGCATTTGAACCCAGCCTGCGTATGCAGAGCACCAGGTTTTGGTCTTGCAGCCCTGCATCTCATCACTCATATTTGTATATGTGCATATGCAAATCAGCCTCTGTATCACCATGAGTCAGGCATACGTACACTTAACAGACACTGTTTCAATTTTACCATAGATATTCCAGCTTTCATGATGTATATGGTAACAAAACGGTCTCCCTTTGTTGCAGGCACTGGAAGGAAAATATAAAATATGTGCAGGTAAACTCCTTGAGTGCTGCATTATGCTTTCCTGAAAAAAGTAAGAGATCTGCAACCGTTATCACTGGTATACATAAAGAAAGGCGTTTCAGAATGACTTTTTTCTGGATAGTATCTTGATTTTTGCACTGTGAAAAATAAGAGTACTGCAGAAATTCCAATTAAACGCACTGTACATCTGCTGAGCAACAATGTGTCCAGAAGCTATTGAATCAGGAAAAAAAATCCCAGAAGAATAAACAAAAAATCTTACCAACTGATTTTTAAATTTTCCCTTGCTTCAAACTATTGCTTGACTAGCACCCCAGACAATATTATAATGACTTCCATCTGAAACTGCTTCAGACTTTTGAATATTAGATGCATTCACTGCAGAAATGGATTAGTGTGTGGAACATACATGAGAGGTTAAAGGTTGTGATAATTTCTCATATGGATACTACTACCATTGTGGGTTGAAACTGAAAGAATCATTTGCACAAATTTCCTTTTATGGTGAAACCTCTGAATTCCAGGAAGTACTGCATGTAATTTCTGTGCCCCTCCTTAGTGAACACGAACCATAGTACCTATTTCCAATGCTATTTTAATATTGTCACAAGTGCTAAAGCAATATAGTTGTGGAAAGCAAACCAACTAACAAATGGAGGCATAGACTACTCAGAGTCAAGATTCAGTTCTCAAGAAATCTAAGTTTTTAAATACGTAAGCACCCAGACAATCAGAAATCTGCTTCTACAGAGATGATGTAAACTGTAACAACATTAGCATGCTCCTCTTGTAG
Organism: Numenius arquata; assembly: GCF_964106895.1. Taxonomy (NCBI): domain Eukaryota; kingdom Metazoa; phylum Chordata; class Aves; order Charadriiformes; family Scolopacidae; genus Numenius; species Numenius arquata. Next base: position 83,813,760 of record NC_133577.1, on the reverse strand, counting down.
CAACTTGTAGCAACTTTCATCTTGTCAGTGACTACAAAGATGAGCAACTTTGCTCTTACTTCTGCAGAAGTTTTGTAAGCATTGACCACTTTAAGCTACATATTGTTTAAAGGACAGTAATATATTGCATAAAAATATTAATAAAACAAAAAATGTCTTCATCTCAATAATGTAAGCTGAATCAACAGTGCTATTTGCAAAGAAAACTGGAATTGACTGAACAGTTGGAATGTCATGATGTTGGTACTGCAAAGCTTTTCTTTAGCAGAACCACATACGTCAGTTAAAGACAGTAAAATAAAAGGAAGATTGTTACCAAAAAGGTCTATCGAAAGTCAGTCAATATGAACTTCATCATTTTAGCAGGTGAGTGGAAGGGAGAGAAGCTCAGGCACAAGCATACTGAACATATTTGAAGGAATGTTCACCTGAAAAAGCAGAAACAGAAAAATACTCTGTCTACTTTCTTGAAAAAAATATACTGGATGTTTTAAATCACCTTGTATGTTCTGCAATCGTATAAAATGAGAACTTAACATATTTTTTCTTTTCTTCTTTTTTTCCTGAAGATCATATTTAAAATGACTGCCTCCTATTCCTCCATCCCTGTGTCCTTTCCGTATTTGTTGTTTACTTTTTCTTCTAATGCCTTTGAATCTCCCCTATGTGAGCTCTCAAAGATAATGCCTAATTGTTAAAATGCTGCTTTGTTGATTTTCTGAAGTGAATTTCATCAGGATGTTTAGTCTGAAAAAGCTAATTATCCTAACCATTATTTCCTTCATAATTCTGGACTGCATGAGGATAACTGTTCTTTTAGAGATCTGGAATAAAATATTTGTATTTAAACCTGCATATGGTTCACAGTTTGACTCTCTGGCGACCACAGATTTATCTTCTACAAGATCCCCAATGCTTATTAGTTTACTTGTTTGTATAAAAGTTTATATAAGTCATCACTGTTTATATAAGTCATCACTGTTTATATAAAGTCATCACTGTTGCTCTGATACAGGACTCTGATTAAAAAATACTACCCTCTATTTTTCTTATTGCCTTCCTTAAATTGATGGTCAAAGCTAAGCCTTATTATAATGGTTTACAGAATTGGTTGATTATGAAGACTGAAAAAAAGTAGCATTAAATACTTCACCCTTCCCTGGATCATGAGCTGTTTGTCCTCCTTCCTCTTTCAGTGGTGGCACTACATTTTCTCTTAGCACTTGCATTTGTGAAATTTTGATTTTCCCTTTTATTTCCTTTGCTCATTGTGTCTCATTTTGCAGCTCCCCCCTCACTCACTTTATTCCCACGTGTTTCTATTTGCAAAGAGAACTGACCAATGGGTCCTGTTTGCCTTCACTGCTTTGGAAGATAGGAAGTTGGCAGTTTTTTAGTGGTTTGTATTTTACAATGATGTAATAGAAGCAAAATAGTTCTCTTATGGTTGGATCTAAATGGGCACTAACTCTACAGTTATCAGAGAGGTAGCTAGACAGGATTAGTTCTGTAATCGTGCCTGTAACTGTCTCTATTTACTCTCCCTCATGGTAATAGTCTATTGCTCCAAATAGGATTTTACAATAACATAGGAAAAGTTTGTGAGCTCTCTTACAGCAAAAATGTATGCTTTGTTGATTACCAGAAATCCTATGCTCCCCAGAGGGACTTTGCTGGTCTCCAGCAAATACAATTCCTTTGTTACTCTGCCTTTGTTTCCATGTTTGATGGTTTAAAACTGGTGCTGTCAGATTGCTTTGGTCTCAGTGTTGTTCCAAAATGTGCAGATGAGCAGACCTTTTATCATTCCTACTTGTCCACTCCCTGTACACGCTGGAGTGAAGTTACCTCAGGTGGTCATGAGAAATATGGAGTGTCCATAATGGGGTATTAAGAGGTTACCTTTGAGAAAAAAACTGGAAGCCTTATTGAAGTTAAATTGGATAATATCATAAAGTCTTCAATCAAGATGTACACATTTTGCATATATATTAAAAAGCAGTATATGCCTTAGACATATATACATATAATACCTCAGTATTTTCAAATGTTTCCTGAAAATCATGTGCTTAGAGTTTGAAAAACAAAAGTGTAAGTTGGATTATGATAGCAATGAAAATATAAAAAAGCTATTCATAAAAGAATGATTGCCCTCTGAAAATAGAGAATATTCTTGATACATGTTATTGCCAAGACTAAAATTCACAACTTGGAATTGAATTCAATATTCAGTCTCAAGTAGAAATTAATTCTCCGGTAAAATATTAATCCTCAGTAAACAGTGTGCTACCAACAGAATAGAAATCTGGGGAAAAGAAACCCAGTAACAACTGGCATAATAGCCTTATGTAGGTCAGGAACTGGGAATGCTGAGATTGTACATTACATTTGGTCTATTCTAATAATCCCTGTGTTCTCAGACATGAAATTCACCTATAACCTTTCCCACAATAATGAATTTGACTTAAAATAGAATAATGTCTGTTTGGGAGAAGGCTTCTAAAGATAGAATTAATAATATTTCAACACATTTATTTATCAGAAATGTTATTTGTGACTTTTGGGGGTGCTAGTTTTTAAAAATATTCATCAATTAAAGAAGTCTCTTCTTCTGCAAACCATCTGCTGTTCTTTTTCAGTCTGCCAATGAAGTCATGGTACAGAAACAGCAATATGACAGGTATTTCTTTGCCAAGAGATGATGCTTAGCTATTATGGCATCACTGAATTCAGTCAGTAAGAAAGATGTTTATTCCTATTACTTGGGTGTTTTCCCACATTTTCCTACTTATTTCTTTAAAAGCAAGCAGAACATCAAACTTTTCCATCAGCACCCACAAATGTTTTGCATTGTATGTGCATAGAATTCCCCTTAAAATTGTGACCACTTAGACGGAACTCTGAAAGGAGAAGTATTATGTGCTAGAATCTGATCTGCAAAGAATTTTTATATCTGCATCACATTCAAATGTGGGTTTACACTATCTGTTAAATTGATCTGCTATTAATGCAAACTGTCAAGCATTAGTGTCACAGGGATACTTTGTAAATAAGAAAGTTAAGACGTGGTGCCAAAATCTCATTTTTTTTATGTGTGTAAATTTGGGGTAGATCCATTGGCTTTAACCCTATTTCAGCAGTAAAACGGTAACAGCATTTGGCTCACAAGCTCCACTCTGTTGGTTGTGCCAGTGGTGTTGGGCCTCAGAAGACAAAAAACAACAATGAAAACTGTTGCCTTTAGAAGTCCAGGTAAGGCAGCCTGCATGGAGGAACTGCCATTCCCAGGTAGCTTTTAACACTCAAAATGTATTTGGTGAGCAGGAGCAGCAGAAGCCAGCTTGCAAAACACAAGGAGAGATGTTTGTTGAGCAGGTCTCATTGCTCCTTTCTGTATACTTTGTAAGGATTATGTCGTCTGAGATTTTTCAAGAGAATCTTTTGTTTATTTTAAAGAGGTTACTGTGAGATCTGTTACATACTCTTTCTCATCTGACAGCACGTAGATTAATTTCAATGATGTATCTGAGACTTGTTTTCTTCAGCTTCATGATCATGCCATACATCATATGAACTTGTGAAGTTGCCATCTTTTCTTGTTCTTAGGTCATTTCTATTGATGGTAAGAAACAGGCAGCAAAGTCGAGATCAGCTGCAAGGAAGAGTTAAAGGATTGAAATATTTATTATGCTTAGTTCCTTAAATTATAAAGCAGTCACTCTTATATCTCAGTGCTTCTTTTTTGCTTGTTTTGTTTTAATTGTGGAGGTTTTTTCCACCTAAGTGCATGCTTTTGTGATTGACTTAGGAAGTATCTTCTTTCCTGAGCAGGCTAGCTGTTTTTTACTGCTGAGTAATTCACATAAAAAGTTAATTAAGCCTTTGACCTGATGTTCCAGTTGCTTCTTGGCACAGGAGGAGTCTAGGCCACTTAGTCTCCTAGGAAACCAACAAGAAAGTCCCTGTTACTGTTCCAAAGAATTTAAATTTCCTTGATTTTGTACTGCAAAATATCGTGCTATGGTAGCCATATTATCTTACGATGCTTATGTCTTTTGCACCAGAGGGAAGAGAAAATTCTCTTTGGCTCTCTCTCTTGGGAGGTTATAGTTAGCGCTCAGAGACAAGATGGGCCTTTATGTTTCTAAGCTTTATTTAACAGCCAAAGAAATGCTATCTGATTTTCTTGGTTGGATGTGTCATGCAAGTTACTATGCTTTTCTTTACAATCTGCCTTTACCCATTGAAACAGATTATAACAGAAATACCAGAACACTGGCATCTTGCTGAGTGAGCCAGTGACATAGTTGAGCCAGTAGACATTATTATGACTCCATATTCAAATCATTCAAACAGTTCACTTTTTTAAACCCTTGTCAAGTAGTATTTTCTGAGACTGAATTATTCTGTGCTGCATTTCTGTGAATCTCTGAGAAAGTTACTGTGAAGTATCTTATGCTTTAGGTGAATGCTGAAGAAACTCAGCAGATTTATAACAGAAGTAGATCACAGTGTATTTTCTGTGAACTTGCTGGCTCAAAACCTCAGCTGTAGCAGACAGTACCATTGAATTCTGTGGATACTTTCAGTTTACACTAGCTGAATTTAGCATTATAGTGTCAAAATAACAGAAGGAAGTTTTTCTGAGTATCAGATCAATGGGATCATTTATACTTTTTGTCTGATGAGAGTAAAATTAGAGAATTTAAAATAGTTTCTATTCTGGATTTCTTTTTAATGCCAGTCAACTGGTTAGAGATCATGGCTCATCACAAAAATAAAACGTGGATTCAAAGTTCTCATGTCTTTAAGATAGTCATCTAGCTCGACTTTTTTGTCAAATCTGTCTTCAACTGGTCATACCATGTAGCTTTAAATAGCTACTATTCATCAGTTGAATTTTGTTGTACAGCTGCATGTCCCTTAATTAGGTTTATATCAACTATATATGCACATAGTCGTAGGGAAAAGCTGTGTACATGGAGAAGTAAAGCAATTGCCACTAAAATGCATTTTAATACCACTGCATTTTAATGAGTTTCCAATTACAGCAACAAATCAGAAGAATTGGCATCAGTGAATACTGCTCATATGGACTTTGATCTCTTCCAGTAGATCACATTTCTTTGATTAAAGGACATAAGAGAAGGCTTTATGCCTGGTTCTGATGAAATAATTAGCCAAAGCTTTATTGACTCAGATGGGCCAGAATTTCATGTGTTAATGTCATAAAGAAAAGAAGCTAGTCCTGTTGAAAATTTATGCATTTGCTTTATAGTTCTAGGAGTATATATTTCCTATTGAATTCTAAACAATTCATGATCAGAAAAGTATTCAGTTAAAGTTTTTGTTGTGAGGAAGAACTATCACTATTTGCTGTGTGTAGCCCTATTTATAATAGTCTAACTCTTCAATTTAACAGATTAGATATGTATAAAGCCATTTTACTTGTACAAAGTCTTTGATCAGACAGATATATAACAAGGAAGACCTTTTCCTACACAGACTAGAAAAAAGGAGCTGTTCAATAATCTCTTCCACAATTAATGACTACAATGAAGTAGACTGCACATCTGAGTGAAGTCTTTGCCTTCGTTTCTTGATATTGCATCAGTGCTTGGAAGAGGGATAATAGGAAGGGAATCTTTATGCTGTAATTTTCATGAGAGGTGATTTATCTTGCATGTAACTGTACTCATGGTCTTAGGCAACTGGCACATGTTTTTATACATAAGTGAACAGGACATAATGAATAGGACAAGTGCTGGCATCTGAATTTATGGTTTGTGTTCTCAGACATTTTCTTTCCTCTGTGAAAGTATCTCCATGTTCCCTCCACTGCTGTAAACTGTGTTGGCTCCTAAAATAACTTTAAAATAAGCGGGATTATTGTAGTTTTCATCTACTGCTATAAATATATCATTCTGGGAACTATATTCATGTGATTTACCATCACCATGAAATCTAGGATATTATGAAATCTCTGCTCACTTTTCCTTGTATGGTTCAAAATACTCTCAGCATATTCTGTTTAATGATGGTAAAATTTGAGGAGAAGAGAGACTTCACAAGTGCATGTATTCTTTAGCCAGTGGTCTACATTACATTTTCCTTGCTAATTGCATGTAAAATCTGCAGATGTTCTGATTTTTAACCCTGTAAGACTTGTAGTGTTATTATGTGTTTCTTCCCCTCCACCCTCAGCACCCAATCGTTGTTTTACATTCTGAATCTTCATATTCCCATATTTAGATCTTGTATTTTACATGGAGATAAGTGGGAGTGGGATGTTTTGTCTTCAGGCTGAGCCCTGCAGCCCAGAGCAGTTACTCAAGATTTGTCTGTCTCTACTGTTGTCTAATCTCAAGTTGAAGCTGGAATGTGAAGTAAGAGTTAAAAGCTTTATCTCCTTCTTCTATCCTCCCAACACACAAACATCTTCAGTGAAGTTATTTAAAAAAACCCAGTTCTTTATCTGTTGTTAAAGCATCATTATCTGTTTATGCCAGCAATAAAAGAAGCGTAGAGAGAAGAGTAAAGGACTATTCCTCAAAATGATCTTAAAGATTTGTAAATGTGTTTCAGGAACTGATCCTTAAAACACATTATTTATGATGAGCATTTATGAAAACCTTCCCAAGCCTCTATTTCTTCAAAAATACAAGTATTGAGTAAGTGTTGATTTCATTTTTGTAAAGAAAGTTATCATTATGGAACCATGTTGAAAAAGAATGCTGCAGCTATCTATTATATTTTGTGAAAAATCTATAGCAATAGTTGGTGATATGTTCTCTCACAAAAGGCTTAGTTTTTTAGACACTTGTAATTTTATTATTAACTTAAATAAACCAGATATTTAGAGGGTTGAGGTTTTTTTTCTTTCATTCCATTTATTTTTCTCTTCCAATTGCAATAACAGCTTCCAACTTCTGGGTTGCCAGGATAATAGAATGTGAATTTTGGCAAGAAATGAAACAATAGTAAACATAGTTTGGATTCAGTATGAGTGATGTTGTTTAATGTCAACAGTGACTAAAACTGCCTTCCAAGTGACTGAGGCTTTGTAGGTCTGTTCTCCTTAAATTAATTTCTGCTTCTTGAAGGCCATTACTTTAAACTGCATGTAATATAACTAGTGACTCCTCCTTCTAGCTCACATCACTATTTCCAGAGCAACCTGATGATGCAAATTGTGGAGAGATTCATATTTCAGGGCTATTTTCTATTAATTTCATTTCATTATGCCTGGCCTACCTCTTTTAAAACAAAGGAATCTTAAAAGTTTTAATGCTACTAAATCTAAAAAAAAGAGACTACTAGTTTAATTTTAGTCTCTGTGAGTAGTCTTGGTTTTGAGCTCCTCATACTGCAGAGCTAGTGGCTGAGTGCATTTCAGCTTCCATATAAGCTGAAGCCAGTGAAATAAGATACCAAACATTTGAAAAGTCAGTTAAATACAGTAAGTGCAGTATATGCAAATACATCACGTATTGCTGTCTGATTTCCCTATTCCCTTGTTTGTATAAAGATTGTGGGAGATAGGAGAAGGAGGGAAAGTCGGAGCTCAGAAACAGTAAAGAAGAAAAGAAATAGTGCAGAGGTCATCTGCTCTTACTGAGATGCAGAAAGTTAAGACTTCATACTCTCTTAGGCAACGCAGTTCCAGAAGTGAAGGGTTGCAAAACTCTCAGATCTGCTTTGAGTCCTCCTCCGTTCTCAGGAGGCTTGTACAGAAACACAACCCCAGTGTTTCACATTTATTTAGTTAAGCCTCCCTTTTTGTCAGAGATGAACTTGAGATGAAATCCTGGCCTGAGTGAAGTCAGTGAAATAATTGCTGGCAACTGCATGGAACAGAGTGACACAGTATGTGCAGCACACTCCCTCTGTTCCTTTTCTCCTTTTATCTTCAGCATTATCAAATGTAAATATTTCCCTCTCGTTAAAGAGTGCACCTTCCTGGTACAAGTTGTATAATAGCACTTGCGCAAAACCAATCTATAATCAAACGTAATACACAGGTTCAAAGGCAGAGGTCTCGAAGAGTATCTATTGCTAGATGTGGAAATATATGGTTACCTTAACGAGGCTTTACTTGAATGACAGGAAAAAACCTTATGTGGTGGTCCATCTAACCTACTGAGCTTCCATGTTTAAATTTGCACAAAAGCAGCTTAAATTTGCTAGGGATTTGGATAAGAAATCTCCCAAAGCCTAAAGCCTCCATGTATTATTGGTATAAAAGAAGGGGGAGAAGACATGCTAATGATGGTTTGAAGGCATATTGAAATATTGGAAGTGTGAGATACCACATTTCCCTAAATCCCACCTCCTGTTGGGATTGGAAATAGAAGTTATCTGTTTCAATATGTGGTACATCTAACTGTCCTGTCTCTCAGGCAGAGTAGCCTGATCTCTGCAGCTGCCGCACTAATAACTGAGCCTTTTCCCTCAGATAAGAATGTATTTGCTTTGAGTGTAATACTACTGCTTAGAGGGGAAATCTATTGCTGAAGTTACTTAGAAGGCAATAAATCTGTGAATCACCTGAATGCTCCCCATCTTCATGACATCTGGGTCAGGGTTTTCCTGAGCTATGTCTACGTGCAGAAAAGTCTGAGTTTTTTGTTTGGTTGGGTTTTTTCTTGTCATGGTCACATTTCACTTTAAATGTGCTGGCAAAGTTCAGATTAAAGTCCTTGTCCACTCCACTGGTTTCATTACGCATGTGCTGGTCCTATGTTTTCATGTAACGTGAAGTCTAACACATATATTCTAGTGAAATTAGGCTATGACTCCTGTATCAGTCAAAACATTAGGAAAGAATTAAAGTTTTCAGTTCCCAGGGGGGATCAGAGAATAACATGTTCAGCCACTCACTGCCTGTCACCATCTGATATGCTAAGGATTAGGGCTCGAAATTCAGGCTTTTCCAGATAAGGCAGGCTACTTGGTGAAACAGTAGCTTCTTTCTTTCGCTGAAAAATGAATTGAATATATTGCCTTAATCTTAGACAGATGAAAGGCTATTCTACTCAACAACCACAAATTCAGCAGAATAAGAACAAAATGTGGTATTTCCCATCCAGTTAACTGAACAGCAGTCAGAGAAGAGAGTTTGAAATCAATAGGTTGCAACTGCTCCACTCCTGTATCATCTTCTGCCTTGTTTTACTTTGTCTTCCTGTTTTGGTTATCTAACCTGAAGGAACGCAATCTTTGTTTTTCTCTTGTTCTCTAAATCTAAAAAAGGAAAAAATGCAATAACCTGTCATCACTCCATGAAATTACCCCTTTTTCTCTCTAACTAAGGTAACACTGAGTGGTGATAATAAATGACCACTGTCCTGCCGAAAGGCAATGCTGGAGACTGAAGTGGTCATAAAGCAGAAATTTTCAATTAAGAAAAAAAGTCAAATAGGGCTGGAAGAGACATTGAAGTTCTCTAATCCACCCAGCTGACATGTGGCAAGATCATCTATATCTAAGGTATTTTCATGACCAGCAACAAAGAATCTATAATTTTGGCAGACTACACTATCTTTAGTGCAATAGGGTTCAGTGGATTTAAGTCACTCACAACCACATCCCTACTAACCCTGTTAGCCCTACTAATATGAGCACTGATCAGCTGAAACGTTCTTCATAGCAAATGGGCCCATTAAGATATTCAAAATATGTCAAATGACCCATGCGTGGCCAAAACAGCCCAATCATTCTTGGAAGGAGCATACCCTGCATTTCCACCGTTCCTGCTCTACAGGCTGAGGGCACAGTTTAATTTCCTCTGCCATGCCTTCTTGCAAACATCTGCCTTTCTGCTGTTCTGCATGTTGAAGTATAACAGCCCTGCCTCAGGTCTTGTTCACTACTGCTGCTCATCTGGAGCTGGCATTATGTTGATTCACTATTTATGTTGTGACTCCTAGTAGATGAAGTTTCTACTACACGGGCCTTGATGCATGGCAGCAAAACTGTGTGGTTTGGCCTGTCTGCAGTTCCACAGTGTTTTATGTGAAGTGTTTTATCTCAAAAGGAACCTCAGCCTTTTTCCTTTCTTTTCACCCATGACATGAAGGTTACCCCTGCATGGAAATTAATGCTTCATTGGCATAAAGATGACTCTATTTCCCTTGGGAATTAAGCTCTTAGGAAAGACAATTATGAAAAAGAGTTGTTAATTTTACTCCCAAAGAATGACCTGCAATATCTAGGAAGCCTGGCAGAAGTCCCTCCAATTGTAAACTCGGATTTTCAAAAATCCAAAATTTCCGAAAGATCATTGTTGTCTTAACTTTGTTCTGTTGAAATCAGCAGTAAAGGTCATACTAAACACAGTGGGGACAGAGTTAAGCAAACCCTGACCACTCCTGGAAATCCCATTTGCCATTGTTATCACCCTGGAACAATAATGGATAGAAACCAACCACAAAACAATGAGTTGGGAAGGAGGACACTTTTGGGACTGGAGGCCAGAACTGAGGGGACTTTTCTCTTCTGCCACAAAAAAAATAAAAAATAAAATAAAATTCTTAACATCTCTTGCAGTAAAATCTTCCCTCTAAACAAAATAGAGAAGTGCATATGCAGGTAGAAGGTCCTCTGAGTTCAGCTGAGATCTGATTAATTACAAACTGATTATGAACTTTAGGATTTTACTCGTTGATCCTGATCAGCATGCTTAGGTACTACACAGAGCTGCACTGTTGAGAAGTTTGAATGCCAAGCAGAAAGGCAAATATTCTTCTCTAATGCAATTAATTTCACATGCCTGCAAGTTTACCTATAGGCATGTACTTTGACTAGTTTTATAATTAAATCCTGGACATATCAATATTCTCCAAAAGAGCTAATATTTTTATGCAGCCTATTGCATCCAATATCTTTGTATTTCCTCACATTATAATCTCTCTAATTTGGATTCCTTTCGAAGGGTCTATGCTGCATTATGTGCAACCTGTTTGTTCCCTGCTGAGGTTTGTTAAGGGCAGCTCTTAGCCTATTTGCCTGGCAATATTTTTGCCCCTGGTCTGACAAAATCTGCTTAAGTATATGGCAAAAGAAGTAAATAGAATCCCCTGATTTCTCTCTTCCTCTGTTTAAATTATATACACCTGTGTCCTGGTTTCAGCTGGGAAAGAGTTTGTTTTCTTTCTAGTGATTGCTATGAAAGGAATGTCAATAAGGCGTATTGTTTTAGTTGTTGCTAAGCGATGTTTACACTTTTCAAGGATTCTTTTCAGCTTCCCATAGAAGCTGAGAAGAAGCATAGACAGAACAACTGAATGGCCAATGGAATGTTCTTACCATAAACATCATGGTTGGTATATAAATGGGGGTTGGCCGGGACAGGGCAGGGGGAATCGCCAGTCACTACTCAGGACAGTGCCAATTCACCAATTTACCGGGTGGTAAGAGTGACTTGTGATTTGTGTCTTGAATATTCTTTTACCATTGTTGTTGTTGTTGTTATTATTATTGCTATTTTCGTTTTCTGATATTGTTCTATTAAACTATCTTTATCTCAACTCATGAGTTTTTGTGTTTTTCTCCCCTTTCTTTTCCCCTCTTTTTCTCGCTCTTCTCCCAGCCCTTCTGGGGAAGGGGGAGAACTGCACGAGTGGCTGCATGGTCCTAGCTGCCGGCTGGGGTTAAACCATGACAACCTGATACACATGATTTATAGCAGAAAGTGAAGAAATTCTCTGATAGAGGATTTTCAAATATTGGCAGTACAGGACTGTTACTATAGGGAAGAAAAAAATCCCTGGGCACTAATAAATCTTATGTGTTGAACTGCTCATATTTTCTTTGTAACCTCCACTAACATTTTTCTGTCACCCAAGGTTTCCCTGGTAGGCTTTTTACTTCTTTCCCTTTAATTTTTTTTGCTTAGTTGTTCTTTAAGCATACTTTTTTCTTAGGGGGAATTAATTTCTTCTATGATCCCATTACAAATCCAAATCAGTTATTTTATGCTAGTTTGCCTTATTTTATGCTAAATTGCATATCTTAATTATGATTGTGCAGTCAGTCATTTTAAATTGAATCGGGTGCTTTGCTCACTGCCAGGGTTACCAGGCTTCACAAACTCTGAGATTTGTGGCAGGAAGCCTGGATCAGTTGGGCAGGCTCAAGTTCAGGTCTTGGCAGGTTATATGCTCACACCAGAACACACTGATTGCCCAAATATGTTGGCTTTTAGCCTAGTTCTTTCCCACACAGAGGAACTCAGGCCCCTGGCAACTCAGACACTCATGAAATAGGAAATGGAAAACAAACAGATTGTCATTTAAATGCAACACCAAGAAAGAACCAAAACCAGCATTATACCCACTTCTGCACAAATGGTAGAAGAAATCTAGGAAAGAGGTTGTATGGCTTCCAGTGAAAGCACTGGTCAGAGAAAACTTGGTGGGGGTAGGCAATCAACAGGACAGTGTATTATGAAAGTTGGAAGGAACTGTGCCAGTGGCAGATTAGTACTATATGCTAAGGAGAGCTTAAAGTCAAATCAAATTAATGCCCTAACTGCTTTGATGGAGTCTGTATGGGTTCATCTGTGTGGAACACCAAATCTGTATGGATTGAAAACAGGCGTCTGAGCAGGGAGAATATAGTGCTGGGTCTATATCATTGATGGCCCAATCAGGACAGCAGCACTGACTATAACGTGCAGAGACAGATCAGGTCAAAGAGGCAGCAAGGGCAGAAAACACAACTTTATTGGATTACTTCAATTACCCCCATCCTAACTGGGCAAATATCACAGGGGAGCATGGAGCACAGTTCAAATGTTTAGGTATTCTCTGTGACTGCTGACTGAGTGAGTGCACGAGAGGAAGTAGCATCCTTGATGCCAAGATACGTCCAGGATCAGGTTCAAAAATCCGGTTTTGGAAGTGCTGCAACAGTGGGCATGAGGTTCATAGGTGACTGTCTCAGTGGGTTTCTCTACAGATCCACCACAACCATGCTCAGCTTCAAAGACAATTGTGTCAAGATGAGGGAGTTTGTTTAGAAGCAACCAAAAGGGACAGCTAAAAGATTAAATCTCACTGGGCAGCAGTAGAAGGACATGTCATTGTTCAAGGGCAAAACAGAGAAGTACTTAAAAGGGAAATCTAGGGCTGCTTCCACGGTGGGAACAGCTAAGAACCTTTCACAGGTGGCTTAGAGGAGAAGGGATGGAGTCAACCAAAGCATGTTTAGCACTGAGAGGGTGGAGGGAGATTGACTGTTCACCATCCCTCCCAATCAAGAACTATGGACGGTCAAATGCATCTAGCAGAAACCAGGTTGAAAACAAACAAAAGGATGTGGCCCTTCAAAGAGCCACTCTGTCAACTTCCTCTCCAAAGGGTTTTGTGGGTCTAAAAACTTCAACACAGTTCAAGGGGGGACTGGTCTTGGAAGAGGGAGATTTTATGGGTTACCAAACATAAAAATCATAGTAGGTTCAGGAGATCTCCTTAGCTGGAAGTAACTGGAGATGGGAAAGCTTTTCAGAAGAAATATCATATAAGCTTGCTCTATTCTTAGTCTTCCCTAGGCATCTGTTTATGGTTACTATTTTTTTTTTCCCCCAGATACAACATTTATTGTGCCAGGGAAAACATTACTTAGTTCAGGGAGGCTCAAGGGTGGACTAGCAAGTCACAGGGAGAGTTTATCCTGCCCTGTTTTCATAAGGGATGGTTATTATTAGAGACAGAATACTGGGCTAGATGAAGAAGAGTTCGCGGGGTCTGCACTGCCCCAAATCAGCACAGCAATCTATTTTTCAAGCCCATAGGAAAACCGTTTGCAAATGAGTTTAACCCTGCATGTACAAGAAAGAAACCAAACTGAGTGACCTGCCTCTGGGGCTGCTAGCTGAGAGCTGGCCACGGCTGCCGGAGGCACTTTGGGGTGCCTGGGAGCCCTGGTCAGCCCTTCACTTTTTGAGACCTGGTTCTTGAGACCTGAATGACACAAATGGGCAAGGCAATAGGAGTGATGAAATCCACACATTTTTACAGAAAAAGAAAAAAAAAGTGTCCTTTTGATGAGTCCACAGTTGTCATGGGAGAGAAAAGCAGGAGAAAATTGCCAACCAGCTGTACATAAGTCAATGGGCAGACTTTCAGAAAGCAGAATTTCTGCAGCTTCAGTGAAGTGTGAATCACACAGTGCCAATCTCTGAATTCAGGGCAATAACATCAAAGACATTGGTAGTCCCTCAAGAATATTTATTCAACTGGAGTAGAAAATATGAGGACTGCTTCATGCTGTGTTTCAAACCAACTCGTATCAGTATTGCTGCTTAAAGCAAAAATTATATGTATATTCCATCAGATTTGCCTTGAATTGACAGATATATCATCATATATTATCTTCCAGGCCTGCCCACCTTTGAAGTGAACTTGATAATGCAGGTGGTCCCAGTCTCGCTCTTTGTCTGTAGTACTTTTGACTAACCATATAAATATAGTCAGCACTAATTTGCATGCAACCTAAGAATCTTAGCATGATTTTTAAAAGGATGAAATCAATAATGTTGTGTAGAAATTAAATTTTTGGTTAGAGATTGAGGCCATCAGCGTCCATGCTATAGTGCTTTATATTCATCTTTAGAATTCTAAAGAAGATTGTAATTTTCTATAAGCTTAATAAGAGGGTCCAAAAGTCCATAGAAAAGCTCTTTCTTTTTTTAAATTGAAACCTGTTGTGCTTTTCTGCAAGGGATTATTTTACTCAGTTTTCAAACAGCAGACCACACACTAATTTGCTTTCTCAAAAACCCATCTCATATTGCATGGCCCAATGAAACAAACACTGAAAATGAGTATCTACTGCCTGTATATTTTACTTAACTGTTTTGTAAGAAAGCAGCCTGCATAAAAGCTTGACCTTTTGAATTATTTCAAAGAGTCAATGGACAAATGGTATCTGATATTTATATACTTCTAAGAGCTTGCTTCTTTAGTAAGTGAATCATCATTAAAAGTTACAGAAGCATTCAGCAATGAGATTCAGCATGTTCTCTTGGTAATTATGTCATGAATATAATTATCAAACTCAGTCAATGCACACATTTACATTCCCCTTTATAAGGCAGCAAACATCAGTGTCTGGCCATACTTCATAATGTAATCTGTAGACTTCTTTTTTTTTTTTTTTCCAATGCTGCTTTAAGTAAAAAGACCAATTATTACAGATAATGCATGACAATAACTGAACCTCTCAAGAAAAATGCTTCTTAATTACTGTACGCCTGAACTGGACAGAAGATAAGGAAAACAAAGCTCTAAATCTGTTTTATGGTACTTCCACCAGATGAAAGGAGAACCCTATAAAGACTATGACCAAAAGCTGTTCTGTAGTCTTTATAATCCTCACCTTCTTGGAAGTGCTGGTAAAACTCACTAGAAACTCAGTTACATTCCAGCCAAAATTGTGTGCCAGCAAATATAAGGTTCAGTTGGTAATGGCCAAAGTTACACTGATTTTGCTTATCTGTGTTTTTAAAGTGTACTGAGTACACAAAAGCAAAGATGTTATCTTTTCCTTCCATTCCAAAGAAAAAACAGATTTAGTTTTCAATATACTTTCATACAGCACATTAGGACTAATCAAAATTCCATGGAAGTAAATGGAAATGATTTCACTAACTTCAAAGAGTTTTCACTAAGTTTATGGTTTGACATCACTAAGGTAAATGCCGAAAAGATTTCCAACCATGAATAATAACATGATGCAACAAAATGGATGTAGAGTGAAAAGACAAATCTGTAAGGTCTAGATTCTCTCCCAGTTACTCACACTAATTAGAACCTTATTGTTGAATAGACATATTCATTTCTTTGAGACTACTCAAGCTGTTTACAACACTCCTCAGTAATAAAGGCATCAGAATCTTCAAATAAAATTAGCCTGGAGAAAAGAACTTCCATTTTTGCTTTTATCGAATTAAGTTTCCATAAACATTTATAAAAACAGCATTTTGTTTGCAGGGATGCCGGCAGGAAGAGAGACTGAGGAATAATCATTTGGCTGGGCTGTCCTGTGACAATTTTACGTAGGCAAATTTTGTGTTACATGAATGAATGTATGAATTACATCTATTTTGATTCAACAGCAGTTCTTTCAAGGACAGAAAGGTGCATTACAGCTAAACTACTAGATTTTTCCCCAGATTTCATCAAATTTCATTCACAAGAGAAATTGAAATACATGTTTGTTAGTGAGGCAAATGCTGTCCTTTAGAGATATGCATTTGTAGTGAACTGAATTTCAAAACTAAGTTTTTTTCTCAAATTCTTAAATTCAACATCTTATTCCAAAACCATCTACGTGCAGTATTCACTATTAAGAAAAAATATGTAAGGAAACACCTTCTGGCTGAAGCAAGTTGTAAAACTCAATCCACCTCAATCTCACTAAAATAACAACACAAAAGAAAAATGCAGCCAAGGATTTTTACTGCTACTTATTTCACACAGCTAGCTTGGAAGCACTTTATGCTAGAACCCCAGAGGACTAGATAGGATTTAAGACACTTAGTGCTGCTTTCAAAATTTGGCTCACAAACACCTCTCTCCCCACTGCCACTTAAGCTCTCTTACAAATGTGTGTTTCTGTGAGGATGTGTACAGAGTCTGGAGGGATTTTTAGGGAACCGTAAACTCTGGGAGAGCTTGTACATTGTCTTGGACCAATGCTGTGCTGTGAAGAGGCACCATGGAATGGGGAGCTCTGCCAAGGCACCCCCCTGCCCTCAGCAGGATTTGGTAGTTCAAGCACACCATGTGTAGGCACAGCCACACTGCTCCTAGCTGGGCACCAGTGTTTGCCAGCCTGGGGACCTCATCATCATGTTGAATTGGGTAGAGTGGACTAGGTGACTTTTTTTGGGTCGTGATGAAGGGCCTGTGCCAGAACACGTAGGTAGACTTCCTTAGGTAACTAGAGAAAAATGAATATGTAAATGAGCAAGGAATAGTAAGAGAAAGAGCTCTTTGTATCCCATGTTGATAGGTGCAAGTGTCAATGGACTTTATGAACAATAGTTGAGTTGATGCAGGATGTCCCAGCCTCTCACTAGCCCTTTTACCCTTAGATTTACCCTTTCCAAAAGACCTTTGTGTTCTGTATGTTGTAAGTTTTCCATTCTTATTCCAATCAGTATTCTATCTATTCAATCCCTTTTGAGCAGCTCTCACAAATAAATGTTGATGGTTGCTGAGGAAAAGTCTCTTAAATGTTCATGGGGCTATGCATTGCTACAGGGTGTGCTACAGAAACCTGCATCTCTGTGGGCAACTCATGCGTGCTTACCCTGTTTCCTTAGAGGAATGAACACTCTTGTCTATGGGCATCTGCATTAGTTTCTTGGAGATGCAACATTTCGTGAAGAGGACACCTGCTGTCATATCTTCCACACCAATCTCACTCTGTGTCTTGCAACCTCAGTCCGGTTGCGCTTCTCAGATTTTCTCTTAATATCTTCCGTGCATTCTTGTTACTGCATGTTTCTGTAAGTTTGTGGTTTAGTAACACAGACCATCATAGAATTGTCTTCTTTTATCTCCAGAGCTTTCATTCTTCTCTGGTTCTTCTGTGTGGCCTCCCAATTGCCATTGTTTCTTCAAAGTTGAAATCAGTCTTTTGCCCAAGACACAGATCTGAAATTACAAACCAAGATCTGAAACTACAGAATACATTTCTCTAATAGGTCACAGAGGTTTCAGAAATGCATTTTAGTTTTTGTCATATGCAGCTGATACCATTCAAAATACTGTCTTTTAAGGGAGTGTTATGTTTTCTTGAATTCATTATCATAAGCACAAAATTTTCCTGGCCAAGAAGACCTTTTTCAGAAAAAAAGCAAAATCAGTTTTGTGATCCTCCACTTTTTCTCATCATCTCCATTTCTTCTCAGTTTTTACTCCTCCTGCTTATACTCCTGCTTATATTTACTTTCTTCACAACACCTAGCTGATATAAGCCATGTTCTTAGGTGGGATTTAAGGGATGTTTAAACTGGAGCCAATACTCAGCGTGACTCTTTACTGTATCAAAAAGGAATTGAACAGAGAAGTAATAAAAACTCTTGTCCCACTTATCAGTGCCAGCACCAACAAACTTTCCCAACAACTGCTTGTTTGAGGCAAACTCTTCGCATCTTGCATAAGGCCTACAAGGCTGGCAAACCTTTTTTTCTGAATTTTCTTGCCTAAGTTTCCTAAACACCTGGTTCTTTCCTAGGCTTGGCAGTGCTGAGCAGCCCAGGAGCTAAGGACTTTTGTGATTTAGAGGCCACAGGCACCTCCACCTCAAGGAGGCAGTTCAGTAGCCATTTCCAGAGTGTGTCTAGTGGAACAGACCCTGTACCAGTACACACGTCTGGGAATATGCTGGGGAAACAAGAAGTGAGGAAAGCTGAGGAAAGCTCACTGAGGAAAGCTACCTTAACTTTCCTCATATTGACCAAATTAGGATTCCTGTTCTGTGTCACACAACATTTGTCTCTTTTTATAGAACAGTGACAATTATATGGCTTTTCCTTTGTCTGGTCCTGGCTAGACTATGGTGATTTGCAACGAAAGTGATGTTTATGTATTCATTTTCACTCTGAGAACAGACTGCTGCTATGTCTAAGAGAAAGGTTTAAAATACTTTTGGTTTGTTATTTGTGCTATTGTTTCTTTTGTTGCCTGTGTTGTCCTTTATCTGTCACACTAGCTCAACACTTTAGTTGTTTATTATTCTTTAGACTTTTTTCCCCCAACAACATATGATTTCATCTCTGATGGCCTATTTTACCACAATGTTTCTCTGTAACAGATGTAGAAAGTGTATTTTCTATAGTCATCTTAAAACTTCTTTAATCATTTCAAAAGCTAAAAGTTTTGGTTTGATTTTGGTTTATATAATTTATATGTCTCCCTGTTTTAGTAGTGTAAATAAATCCAATAAAAAGATAATTTGATGATTCAAGTGTTAAAAATGTATGTAACCAAAATGTTAAAACACCACATCATCTGGTTTAAGGCACCTAACTTTTATGATACAGATCTGAAAAGTCAGACCACTTAGTAGGAAAAAAGTACCAAAATATTTGCTGAAACACAGAATATATATATCATATAATATATTCTAGTATATACTCTGTTTATATATATGTATGTGTATGTATATGCTGAAACATCCTCTCTGTGTATGTCCATATGCATATGTGTGTGTGTATATTCTCATGTTGGGTGAGCATATTTTGGCAAATTTTGAAACTGTTTGAAAAACATAGACTGCAGTTCATGTACATAAATCCACCATCTGAGACGTGTGTTTTATCTGATTTTAGCAAAAAACAGATTCTGAGCTGCACGTTGTTTTTCTTAGAATTCATTTTCTAGTAGTTTTCTTGTCTTCAAAACACAGCCTCCTATTCATGTTGTACACTTTTGAATTTAGTTCAACCCTGGAAAAAATAGTTGAAATAAAGGCATTTTCTGCTTAGTTTGAAATAAGATTTTTTCCAGCCACAGATTTCTAGGGCATACACTCATGTCCACATACTGCCAGGTTTTTTCTTGGGTTGTTTTTTTTGAATAGTAGTATAAAAGCACATGAAAAATACATAACCATAAATATATCAGAAAGAAATATGTCTTTCCATTACAAGCAGTTGGACTTTCCTCATAAGAAACAGTTTGGAAATATTACTCGGCTGAGTTTGAAAGGTATTGATTAAATTACGTATGTCAACACATTCTAAGGAATATATGCAAGTTACCAAATGCTTGTTTTGTTACTAGAAAACCTCATTAGCAGAGGAATAAAATAGCTCATAAGTGAATCTCATTATTTGTCTGTCTCCTTCTGCCATGCCAATAACATTTAAATTTGCAAATAACATATTCTCATGTGAGGCACGCAGCAGGTGTGTGTGTGATGGGACTACTTCTGTTGGATGTTGATTACTCTCTGTGTAATGTGAAAAGCTTCCTATTCCCACAGCTTTATGCAATATATCAATGGTAATGGATTCATAATCATTATCAAGCTTGATAGAGGCTTGACTACCGTGACAGATGTCTTCTCAATTTTCCTGTTGCATATGTTCTTTTCCCTCTGGAACAATGCTTACATAAAATTCCAGTATTAATGTATCTCTTTTATGTTGTTTTGTATCAGTCGTTGACTGCAGTGATCAATCTTTTAATTCAGATGAATAGGTAATTACAACCAAATGGCAAACACATCAGCAGAAATTCAGCAACTGTCAAGCAAACCGTAGTGACCAGAATTATTGGTCTGTGCTACAGATAGCAGAGGGATGTTATTGCATGTTTATGCACCTGAATAGTGTTTCCATTGACAACAATAATACTTATCTGGTACTTTGTCTTAGCAAAAGGCAATAAGTAAATCTATTCTTTTTCATGCTTAGCATGAGATTAACGCAAATGAGTGTGCAGTGGTGCTGACTAACTGCTGCCCCACCTTTACCACGGTAAATTTCTTTAAATATATAAAACAATAAAAGACCTCAATGGTGCTCTAAGTGTTTCAAAGAAAAAGAAAGTAATCTCCATGTTTTCCTTGACAATGTTTTTCTTCCTTGAAACATTTATTTCCGTGTATTTCCTGTGTTGATCATTTGATACTGAATTTCCAGAAGACTGCTGTGATTAAAAACCAGATGTATTCTACTTAAAGGAGGTTCTTTCAGTTCCTGAGCTTGATATTTTTCCCCTTTCTTCACTTCAGGCTACAGAAGCCTCTTCTCTTTGGGAAAAAAAAAAAGTTTTTTTTTTTTTTTGTTTACATCAGTCTATTTTAGACTAACAGAAAAGTAATGGGAGACAGAGGCCAGTAGGTTCAACTTACATAATAAAGGCTATTGTGTTTTTTCAACAAGTTATAAATTACTTCCAAAGAGCTATCTTTTCTATGTGAACTCATGTGGTTTTGTTGTTTTCATAAAATAATACAAACACAGGAAAGTAGGATCCCAAGAGGTTATCATCTACTGCATTCCTCTGCTACAAGACAGGATTAGCTACACATATTCTGACATATAGTGATCTAACTAGTTAAAAACTTCTACTACTGGCATATCCACAGTCCCCTTGGTCATCACTTACAGTATTTCATAATCTTTCCATGTAAGGTTTTCTAATGTCTAATTGTAGCTTTTCTTACTGCAATTTAAACTCATCCTTTCCTATTTTTCGCCAATCCTGCACATGGATAAATGATTATTCTCTTCCTCTTGGCAAAAATGTTTACATACTTAGTCTGGTCTTTTCCCCTATTCCCCTGACAAGCTCCAGTCTTCTCTCCTTTAGGCTACAAAGAACCAATTATTTCAATCTTCCCCCAAAGATCATGTTTATTCTATTATCCAGGAAGTAATAAAAGCATTGAATGAAATTGAATCTGTTTTCTAAGGTTTTCTATAGAATATTTTTTTCTTTTTATGCCCTTGAATATTTCCATAAGTAACTGATCTCCGCTTATGCATACGCAGATATGTTTGCACCTTCCTTATATTAGTTTCTTCAAGCCTAAGTTCCTGGCTTGCTGGGGAGCATGCACTTAAAACAACCGCCTTCAAATATTTGTTTGACTGATTGTTCCAGGATTTTTTCTGGGAATTGAGATCAAGTCAATTTTAAGTCTTTAATTTCTTGACTCATTTTAAAAGTTATACAGTGTATTTGTCCTTACCTAATCTTTCAACACCTCACCATTCACCATCACTTTTCAAAGACAGTAGCTTTGCAACTGCTTCAGAGCTTCAAATATCCTAAAGTGAGGGTGATCTGACCCAACTAATTTGAAAATTCCTAAATTATATGTGGAATCCTTAACGTGCTTTTTCCTTATTTTTCATTTCCCTGTATCTACGTACTTTAGTCACCACTTCACTAAATTTTTAAATGGGAAATTTAGACTGTGCAGTGCAGCAGTCTCTGTTCCTTGTTTCTAGATAGAATCATAGAATCATAGAATGGTTAGAGTTGGAAGGGACCTTAAAGATCATCAAGCTCCAAACCAAGATATGTGCCAAGAGAATTCCCAAACTACGCAGGCAGTTGTCTAGTGAATATAAATAGCTCCAGGGATGGGCAGGTCTGGTAAAGAGGCAGATGTGGTTCACAGGCTAGGGATTACTTGGGTTCCAAGCACCTGAACTCCGGTTCAGGCAAGATTTAAGCAAACTTAATCCCTGTACTTGTTTTCTTCAGAAAGTATTTTTTTTTTCATTTAAAAAAAAACCAAACCAAACCAAAGCAAAACAAAAACCCAAAAACAACCCGAAAGAAATTGAAAATAATTTTACCAGCGATCTGCACATAAGCGTCTCCATTTTAGAAACTGTAGTCATTCCAGGGACTGACTAGGTAAAACTAAAGTGAAAAATTATGACAACTCTGCACTTGGAATGAATACAGTATGTTTACTGCTGATGAGTGTTTTAATAGCATTAATTCAAATATGCTGATATTTTCAGATAACTTCAAAACTGGAGAGGCTATAAACACTCAGGGAGGCCGGGCTTTGAAGTGAACATGGCCTTGAGGATTTTTAGGTAAGTAGGTGAGGTTTGCTATCAACAAATGCTGTCTCACATGCAATGAGGGAAAATAAACGAGGTACAAAAGGAGAAGATAGAAAAATGACAATGAAGCAGTATCCATTTTGTGAAATTAAATTTGTTTTCCATTTTGCAGCTTTTCTAAGGTTGCTTTTTCAGACCATGTGGAGCTGTGACTGGAGAGGGCTCAGCATTTATTGTTTGCCATTGATTTGAGGGAGCACAGACTATCAAAGAACTGGGGGAAAAGTGATTTTCCTCCTGGACTTGGGCTCAGTTTCAAACAGGGAAAAGGAGATTTGGACATGGATTTCAGTTGACAGAGACCCAGCTCATGCTCAGAGAAGCTGTTGCCGAACAGAAGTAGAAGGGGCAGGGTCCAAGGTGTGGCACCTGGGTATGGCAGAGGTCTGCCAGAGGCCCATCCAGCCCTGGGAGGACCTTCTAGTGGGTGCTCATTGAACAGCCACAGTCCACCGGGAGCCACCTCAACCATGCTTCAGGTCTGCTGCCACTTTAACCTCCTCATCCCTGTTCTTTAGTTACCTTCAGCAAAGTTTGACAATGAAGCTGGGAAATACCCACGTGGGAACTTCTCTTTTAGGATCTAAGCTATGAAAGCACTTGATTTACCAAGTATAATATAAAAAGTATGTCTTTAAATTTGAGTCAAGATCAAAGCCTCTTTGTGCTTGCTACTATTCAAAGCACAATGGGTCAAATTCAACCTAGAAGCAGCCCTAAAAGCTGGCCTGGCATACCCTTTTAACAGTAGACTTTTTTCCATATGCTTTTACGTACTGAGTTGGGATTTGTAAAATGCAATCATGCCAACACTAGCAGGTCAGGAAGCAGTAGCCAAGGCCCTCCCAGGTTGGACCTACTGAACATGCACGACAGACCTCATGCGCTGTTGCCTTCCAGACTAGACTCCTGGGCTACCAGAGATGGATCTGTCACTTGAGGAAGTGGCAAATTATTTTCAAAGTTAATTCAATGTTTAAACAACTACACAGAGGCTGCAAGGAGACTTTCCTTCCCTGTAGCAAGAACCTATCACAAGAGGGATTGTGCATCTGCACATCCTTCTTTCCCCTGCCTCCCCAGATAGGCAAAGTGGCTCTTTACAGGAGGAGGTTTGGTGACATCCCCTCCAGCAGTGACAAACAAACCGCTCAAGCACAAACAACGATGCTCTCCACCCCTGGGAATGGCTGAATTCCAGAAAGGAGTTTTGAGTTTGTACCACCCATCTGAATGTGGGCATATGTATACACATGCAGGGATACAGGTTATGACACAGTTTTCATTTAGTTAATGAAATTACAATCCATACAGTTAATTAAAGAAATATACTTAAAAAAAAAGTAATCAAATGAATTTCAATGAATTATTCCTCTCATCCATAAAAAGATCGTGTTCTTCATTAATACAATCAGACTTTAGTTCCTGCTGAACTGTAAGAGGGTGTGTGCTATTCATTTCAGATTTTATTTTATCTCTTCATGTTTCATAATCAGTAATTCATAATTCATTCGGGAATCACTGGCATATTCAAAAGGAGGCTAGTGAGATAGATAGACCAGACTTTAATGTCTGAATTGACAAACTAGTTTGTTTCATGATTTAATCTAAAATAAGAGTGAAAAAAAATGTATCAAGCATAACTCTCAAGCCATCACAGACCTTCCAGTTTTGCCTGCTATCAGGGACAAAAGAAGACCAGTGAACTTTACTACAATGCATCTAAATTAAACTGTAATTAAACTACTGGTTTTAGAATGAGGGAACATCTAAAATGATCTAATGGTTAAGAGACTGTCACACATGTTGGAAATACATAAGTGCAGGCTTCCCTGAAGTCACATCACTATTAATGGAGAACGTAACTCCAGACACTGGGTTGTCCTCTTGGTTGCTTCTTTGCTTCTGATTAGCAACTCCAACAGCTCTCTATACATAGGGCCCCAACTCCAAATGACATTTTGAAAAGTAGAGAAGGAAATAAGATAATATGCCATTAAACAGTTTTAACATGCCCATGAGTGATGCTTTTGTACCTTTCGAAGATTAGAGATTTCAGATTTAAAATGGTAGATTTGTTATCACAAGCCATTTAGGATTTATTTTAAAAAAAATAAAAAAGAAAGGCTTTTGGTGTTATAATCCTCAGTGCTACCGTGCTTGAAATTTAGGTGCTGGCTTTAGGGTGAAATTCATGATGCTGCATCTGGTGCCTAAGGGTGTAGTTCCATATTACAATATCTCTGCTGGCAAAGCTGGTTTGAGGGGTTCCCATCCTGAGGGGTTTGTTCCCACCACCTCCCTCCTGAGTTTTCTTTCCTCTCAGTTGTGTTGATTAAGCTGTTTGTGAAGCTATGCCACAAAATGGTATGAGAGATCAAGCGGTGGCACAGCCCTACAGAGAGCTGCACATGCCCAGCTGCGGGGATGGGCGAACAGGATTAAAGGGAGGTGGGACCTTCTTTTACTAGGATTGTCCCTAACAACAATGGGAGGGGCCACTACACAACAAGTGACAAATACATGTTGGGGGGAGAAATCAATGTATGATTTCAGGGTAAGGAATGTAGGGATTTTTTGTTGTTGTTGCTTTTTTTTCTCAGAGCCTTATTTTGGACAGGTCAGTTCCCTGAGGTGGTTCACAGCACAGCAAGAGTCATAAGGGCTTTGGTGAGCAAAGAGTACACCCTGATGTGGAGGGAGGAATCCCATAAGCAAATATTGCTGCTGGTTGTTTCATATGCGGAAACCACAGGGTAGGCTCACCGTGGGAAGCAGGAGGTGAAGCCAACTGCCTGAGGCAAACCACCAGGAACTAGCAGCATCACCCTGCAGCCCACCATCAGGACATGTGGCAGGGAGAACCCATGACTCATCCTCCACCGGGGTCTTCTCTCTGCAAGTCACCAAGGGCAACAGTAGAGTGGGTAACTCTCCTGAACTCAGTTGTCCAAATCCTGCCTGCATCAAATTTTAATGTGGGGGAGAGGGTTGGATCTAACTATTACCAATCTTTTGAGATATTGCCTTGCTGACACAAGCTGTAAAAGTGGTTTTCTAATACAATAGGTGGGTGTTCATATTATTATGGTGCTTAATCACAGTTTACATGACAGTTTATTGCACTTGGAACTATTATCTCAGATCCATAAATTAAAAGTGCCATATGTTTAGAATGATTAAATTAGCATTTCATTAAGGCAAGGGATAAGGTGTGAGGGTTTTTTTTTCTTATTTATTTATCATTAAAAAAAATAATTGGGTAAAAATGTAAAGTACTACTCAAAAGAAAAACCAAACCCAAACCTACAAACATCCATTACAAACTACCCTTAAATTTTAGAACTTTATTCCTCAAACATCTCACCATGACAAAAATAAAAGGAATCAAACTCTTTCCCCTTATCTATCCATGCAGCCACTCCCTAGAAGAAAACACATCTACCAAAAATTCAAATATAAGAACTTAAAAATGGTTACATCAAAATTTCCAACAAATACAACCTAAGTGAACCTAAAAGCCAATAAAAATCAAATAAAATCTGAGAAAATTTTAATTTACGTTTAGGAACCAGGATGTTGACATCTAACAAATAAAATTGAAAGCTCTCAGTCTGTTACACTAAAGTTTTATCAAATACTATGAAGAATGGTGATTATCTTTCTACTTGCTATTTAAAGAAAGCGATGAATCAGACTCATAGCACCTCTGCATTACTCTGGGAGTATCCAGAAACTTGGCACTTTACCAGTGAGGTAGCTTAGCAAGACACTGATTTTTGGAACACCTTTTGCATATATGACTCTATTTTCTTTTTGAGGCACAGGATATAGTCTTCCCATCAATGAAAATTAGACAATCCTTCACCATGGGGGATGATGAGAGATTTCTCTTTTACTAAGAACATCTGTGGAAACAGCACCACACCATATTTCACCACAGTTTCATTGAAAACTTTCAGTACAGAGGTGATATATTTTGACCTATAGAATGAGCAATGTACATGGTGGCACAGTGGCTGCTTCTTCAGGATCAGTCTCACAGGACAGAGTCTCACAAGCAGCTGGAAATATTGGCCTTTTCAAAATTTACTAATGATCTTGTAAAGATCAGAAACCTGATGATCCGTATGTCCCATGACTCAGCAAGCCAATTCTGCTCAGCAAAATACTTACGTACTAACTTACCTGCATATACATATATATAAAACATAGGATCTTTGCCTTTCCAAGTCGTGATTTTTTTCCTAGATCAACTGAATCAAGACCTAAGAGAGGACAGAGGAGGAGCTAAACCAGAAAGACCTGAATGTCAAATTTTCCAGGATCAAATCTTGTAACCAAAATTCTTTAGATCATTTTGGCACCAATGCATATGGATTATCTCCATATGCACCAAATTTCAGCATGACTGCTCATAGATTGGAGTCCTTGGGCTTCTTTCAAAGAACCTCTGACTTGCATTGCAGTTTAATATTTTCTTACATTAATACATTCAACAACATCTTTAAGCTATTTAAATCCAAATTAGTTTCCTCTTGATCCTTAATTATATCCTTTCAAAACAAATTTCCATCTGTTCTTCTTTAAAGTTTCCAACGTCTTATCTTGGGAAAGAAACAACAAAATGCAGTCTATTTCCTTGGTAATTAAATAAAATAAAATACAACCCCACTTTATAAAATGTATCCTTTTTCTGGGTTCAGAGGAGCTGTATTTCCTCCATTCTTGAGAGCTTTACAAATGGAAAGTCAAAGCATTTGTGATATTTATGAGACTCCAGTTTTGACAACAGATGAACGGGACTTTTTCTCACACTCCTGGCTTTAGACACATAAGCCCTTTTTTTGGCTGGGCCTCAACCCAAAATGAAACAGTGTCTAAATACAGTCAGCAGAATCTGGTAAGATTGATCTTAGCTATTACTATACATGCTTCTAGCTTCCCTTTTGAATATAACTCCACAAAACAGGTCTAGTCTGTAAGAAAAATAGGAATCTGGAAGCTAATAGTTCTTTTCATACTAGGGACACCAAACCACTTCTTTTCTTTTATGACTGCTATAACCCTCCAACAAAGTGGTAAAGTGGTTCTGACAGAATACATAGTTATTTATGTAAGTTAAGTTAAAGGAATGAGGTTTAGGATTTTCAGTGACAAGGGCGAGATAATATTGTCTTCTATGAAAAATATCTTGAAAGATATGTTTGCAAATCTTGTTCTTCAGCATTTTCCATTTAATTATTTAAAATGAATATAAAATCGTACAATCACAGAATGGTTTGGGTTGGAAGGGACCTTTAAAGGTCATCTAATCCAACCCCCCTGCAAGGAGCAGGGACATCTTCAACTAGACCAGGTTGCTCAGAGCCCTGTCCAACCTGACCTTGAATGTTTCCAGGGATGGGGCACCTACCACCTCTCTGGGCAACCTGCTCCAGTGTTTCACCTCACTCATTGTAAAATATTTCTTCCTTATATCTGGTCTGAATCTACCCTCTTTTAGTTTAAAACCATTACCCCTTGTCCTATTGCTGCAGGCCCTACTAAAATGTCTGTCTCCATCTTTCTTATAAGCCCCTTTCATATATTGAAAAGCCACAATAAGGTCTTCCTGGAGCCTTCTCTTCTCCAGGCTGAACATCCCCAACTCTCTGCAGCCTGTCCTTATAGGAGAGGTGTTCCATCCCTATGATGATTTTTGTGACCCTCCTCTGGACCCACTCCAACAGGTCCATTTCTTTCCTGTACTGAGGGTTCCAGAACTGGACACAATATTCCAGGTGGGGTCTCACCAGAGCAGAGTAGAGGGGCAGAATCACCTCCCTTGACCTGCTGGCCATGCTTCTTTTATAATTTCCTACATGACATAGTTCTAAGAAAAACTGTAGGACCTGAAGAGGAAGAAACTAATCCAGAAACGTTTAAGGGCAAATATACATATAGAAATGCTTGGGGCCAACCTACATGCTGCAATATAATTCAGTTCAGTCTCACATTGGATTAAATGAGCTTTGATTGCACATTATAGTGACTTGGCTTT
The DNA here is from genome assembly GCF_964106895.1 of Numenius arquata. Taxonomy (NCBI): domain Eukaryota; kingdom Metazoa; phylum Chordata; class Aves; order Charadriiformes; family Scolopacidae; genus Numenius; species Numenius arquata. Next base: position 83,785,105 of record NC_133577.1, on the reverse strand, counting down.
TAGTACATTATAGTATTGGCTTTTAGTATTGGAGTGACTGTAGTGGGGAAAATACTTGGTATCTCTGCACTCTGTTGTCTGCTACAGACTGACACAGAATTGGTTAACAGAGGGCACAGCTCTATGGTACTGAGCAGCATCAGCTTCCTCACTCATTTCAGTGAGGTCTTAATTCAGCTGCCCACTGATAATGATCAAGGATTAGCATATCCAGCTGTTGTAACCTAGAGGGCATGGCATCGCTCTGTTCAGTTTAGAGTGGGCAAAGTCTCATTTTGCTGCCAAGTAGGGAATGTTTTGGAGAGGTGCCCATCTATTGTTCCCCTTCCAGGAGACCAGCACAGAAAGTCTAGAGCCCGGGGATAGATTCAGGGTCTGCAGTCTACTATGACTGATGTCTCATTTATTATGTCTATAAGAAATCATATTTCCATGGTAATAGGCAAACTAGAAAAAAAATAGTAGTCGTCATATTTCCCAAACTTGTAACACAAAATTTGGAAGGCAACAGAATTCCAGAAAAAGAACTATTGAATCTTACTGAAACTGAAAATAATGATAATTAGTATTTTTCCAACTCTCTACCATACTTGTCAGGTATATTGTTCTATCTGAAGTACAGATTACAGCTTTTAAATAATAGCTTGTCCAATTCCAAAAATTCGTGTAGACTATGTTAAATATTTTGCAGAAACCCAGACAAATCTTATATGGATATACTATGTCCAATCATTAAATTGCATTTTCTGCCAAAAACGCCGATCCATGATGCAAGTAATTTATTTACTGGTCAATTGATTTTTTTTAGTGCCATTCTGAGATACAGGAAATAACTGTAAACTAACCCTCCATACCTCTGTTTGCCTGATGTTCAAATCAAACTTTGATCTAAAACCGCAGCAGACCCAATTCCACTAAAGTTTGCTCTGTTACAAGGCTCTCAGTCAAAGAGTATGGCATCCGGCTCCCAAATTAGGGAGGTATAGGTCAGTACGTTTACAGCTCAGAGTAAAATAGAAAGTATTTTGTAATGGTCTTTGAAAACCTATAGAATGTGATGCATAATTAAAAGCAGAAAGTACACATGGACAGATCTTTAGCTGATGTAAATGAACATTTTTCAGAGGAGTTTTCTGGCTTTTGTTTTATTTTTAAATTGTTCTGTCGAGTGAATCCTTCCTCAAACATCCTCAAATGTTTGAAAAACTATCTCATTGTGTGATGGTCACCTTCATGAAACTCTCTTATGATTTGAAGTTTACAAAAACTTGATGATGAGTACAGCACGGATTATGGCTGTACTGCTACACAATACCAGTATGCTGGTACTGTATAATAAAGCATGTATGGATATTCAATATAAATCATCTGGTAAAAGCAAGGAATAGTGAGGTGATAAAGGTTGCTGACGGCAAAGTTATTCAGAATAATCAAATCTACAGTGAGCTGTGAAGAGCTGCAGAAAGCTTTCACATTACTGGAGAGACAGGGTGATAAAATTGCAAATGAAATTCAATGTTGATAAAAGCCAAGTGCTGAGGAAAAAATAACCCTAACTCTACATTTTCTAGTGGTACTCTACCTCTACTTCACTGATACCAGCTGTCATTTTTTCAGAGATGATCTAATTGATACATATTTAACTAAACTCTGAGCAATTGGTCTGTGCTTGTCTTTAACTTTGAAAGCTGCTGTTTTTCTTTCAGATCTGAATATCTTATGTGCCCAAGAGCTTGTTTTTTATTTTTCAAACTATACCAGTTGTCTAATGAACGATATTAGTTCTGCTTACAGATCTCATCCCACTTAACTGTACATACATAATGAGCTCTTCTCATTGTATCCCTTGAAGACATCCTTGTTTTGTCTAGACCCAATCAAGAGCCACTAATGAACTTCGTACATTGATGGTATGTATATGTTTGCATAAAATATGGCTGTAAATATGCATGTTTATATAAAATATCAAGTCTGATGTACTGGAAAAGTGAACACACAGGTTTATGATGCGGGTTCCCAGCTGAAAAGAACATTTTACCCTCCATAAGTGTTCTGCTGGAAGGAGGAGATATTCTGGAGAAGGAGGGCAGCTAATAGTGCAGCAGACGACAGAGAGAACTCTCTCTTGAATAAGCCACAGCTAACGGGGTTTTCTGCAGGACACAAATTCACAACACGTTGTTCCAGAACATCCCAAGAATAAAAATACACAGTGCAATGTCAGCTGCACAAGCCACTTGAAGGGCTGGTAATAAAAGGGAGGGAGTGTCTATGGAAAAAAAGTCTTGCATGTGCCAAAAAAGCTCTCCAGCCTCCAGCAATGTAGTGGGGAATATAATTAAACCCAAATAGTCCAGGAGAAGCTTATGACAACTTTAAATTTTATTTTACCACATTCAGGAAAGTGATGCTAGCATCATTGTGAATAGTTTTCTGAAAGTGCCAGCTCAGTGCTCGGCAGCAGTCAGAAAGGAAAATAAAATAAACTATTGGGGAAGGAGCAGAGAACAGAACAGAGAGCATTGTTAGGCCACTGTGTAAATATCTGATGTGCCCATAGTTTGAAAACTATGTGCAGTTCTGCTTATCTCATCTTTGATAACACTATTTAAGTACAGGAAAGGTTGTCCAGGATGATCAGGATCATGGAACGGCTACCATTTAAGGCGCAATGAAAACTCATGGCCGAAATGTCTGAGTCCACTGTAGACAAATCCATGGAGGACAGATTAAATATGGAAGTCTGGATGCAGCCTCCAATGTGAAAAATCCTTAAAACACTAATTTAAGCAGGAAGCAGGAGGGATCTTACTACACTCACCTTAGTTCACTCCTGTTCTAAGGAGCGCATGTGAGTGCTGCAAGTGGGCTCCAAGGCCAGGATTGCACTCTGGCATGGTGCAGCTGAGATTTTTCCTGTGCTAAAACAGACTCACAGCAGTACACTCGGGCACAGAGCAGAGTGACAGGCTTGCTCTTATTTACTGCAGGAAATTTTGAATCTAGAGTGCTGGACAGTATTTCTGCATCCATTTCAAGGGTGCTCTAAAAATGAGACGTCTTAGCCAGAGAGTGCTTGGACAAAGATCATGTGCCTTTAGTGCATCACTCTGGTTGGTCAACTCTTCTTTGTGGGTGGGTTTAGGACAAGTTTTATTCCTCCTGGATTTTCTAACTAAAAAAAGACTCTCATGTCCCTTGGACCAAGTTTTGATGCCTTGGTGGGAGATCTAACCACATTACTGAAGGTTGATTACAGTAGCAGGACTCCAGGAATGAAAAGGAGGAGGTGAGCCCTAGAAATAGACCTAGCCCAGCTGCAATAACCACTGTCCTAGGAGTGGCCTAAGAATGAAGAGGCACAAGAAAACTTTGATTATTCCTAGGAAACCAGCAAGCCTTATTAGATAACCAGAAGAAATATCACTTAGCAGATGTCTATTTCAAGTCTTGAATGTTCCTGAGAGGAAGCTATGTTTCTTCTTCACGTTAGCTCTAACAAAGTGCTAGTCTTCACTACAGTCATTATTAATGTATGCTCTTTGTGCTTCCCAAAAGAGTGTGGTGGGGGGGAGAATGGTTTATATATGCATTTCCTCCCGCTTTGTCGACTAAAATAGTCCTATTATGCATCATTGACAGACAGGTCCTGGTATACAGGAATAATAAATTAGCACCTGACCAAAAAAAAAAAAAGAATTTAAGTACACATTGTCTCACAAATATTGACACTGAATTTTACTGTTGGGTAATATAGATGAGCCACATGAAAGAGTAATAATATTCACAAAGGTCTGAGCTCCATGATTTAGACTGTCCCGCTGGAGGTGTTTGAAATGAAACATTTTAAAAAAAAAAAGAAAAAAAGAAAAAAAAAAGAAAAAAAAAAGAAAAAGAAAACACAGCAGTAATTAAATCCTCCAAATGTTGGAGATTTATTGGTTGAAACCATAAAGAGTTCATTCATAAAACTCCTGGCACTCACAAAACAGTCAAACTATAGTCTGTGAAATTATTTTACATTTTACACATTTCTTGTTACATTTTTCCCATGTTGTTTGTGCTTTTGCTCTCTGAGGGGGAAGGGAAGGTGGGCCACTCAAGTTATATGATATAGGTATGCTAGAACCATGAAGGCAGGACTAACTTGCTGCTCACATCACTGCTGCAATCTGACCTATATAAGGTGCAGACTGTGAATCCAAGCAGAGACTTAATTTTGCTTTGTCTGCACACAGTGGTGTGCTCACCAGAACATTGACACTTTAAAGTATTTTACTTTTCCAAGCTTGCTGTTCTTTTTTTTTTTTTTCTCTTCCAAGATAGAATTACAATGAACTGATGCCCTGACTTTTCAAATTAGAAAATGGAGTACTTTAAACAGGACAAAATGCTTAGTCTATGCTAATGTATTTAGAGAGGTCACATTTGCCTGCATAGTCTCTCACACTCACATGCACGTATCCACACATCTTGCAAGAACTCAGGAGGAAAATAAAATATTCTTAATTGTATTGCCAGACAGCAGGAACAATCTCATGTCTTTCAGACAGAGGTAAGCTCCTTGGGCTGACTGAGATTGAGTAGAAGAGAGCTGCCTTTTGTTATGTCTACAGAGACATGCCTTCAAGCAAGCTTGAAGTCTGCCTTGGCATGCAAACAGCCACTTCAGAGCTGTGTCCAAACCTTTGCTCTTTTCCCATTAGCACCAGCCGTCTACTGGGCAACCCCTACTGTTGGCAGGGGCAGCTCTGGAGGAGGGAGGCGTGAGTCAGCACCCCAGCCTGGCACATGTCCTGCTGGTCCACGACCAACAGTGCAACAGCTCCGGAGGGTGAAGTGGCTTCTGTGCCAACCTGCCCTGGACCACCCACTGGGGCTCAAGGGGAGGTGGAAGGGCTCCAGTCCTGGACTTGGACCTGGGCACTGCCCATGTGGCAGGAGATGGCATGTGTTTCACATCAGCTGCTCTGGCCTAACCCTCTGGGAGTTTAACAGCTCAGGAGTGCAAATTTTAGAGACTTTTCCATTTTGACACAGGCCACCCTAAGAAGTCTTGCAGAGCTCCATGTGAACTATCTGGCCATCCTTTCTGGCCATCCTGTCTTCGGCCCATGCATCTTACAAAGTCAATTTCCCCTCAGATTTTGAAATAACTTGAGAATACATCCCAGTCAGAAGCTTCTGCAGTGAAACAACAGCAGAAAACTTTTGATGAGAACCACAGGACCACCGCTCTCAGGACCGAACCTACAGTGCCTGCTCAGAGGCATACCACTAAAGATTCATTTGCATAAAGTAAAGTTATTGCTCAAATTTAGAAAATTTAGGTAAACTGTAATTCTCAGTCTACTGGCTTCAAGCAATTAAGCTTTAGAACTTAAATAAACTATTTCTGATTAAATATAAATCATTATTACAGCTGTGCCAAGTATTAGTTCAAAAATAAGTATACTGGAATATCCTGAAAACTAATGGACAGTTAAGAATCTTGTTGCTACTTAGAAGACAACTTTTTTTGTTTTCCCCTTTGTATTTAATAATGTATATCCCCTTTATTTCCCCCTCCTCCCCCTATGTATATCCCCTTTAAAACAATTTCTATGGTCAAATTACCCCAGGTAATAAATGTACCTGGTTTTAACTTCTAAGGAAGAACTCCTGAAAAATGTGTATTTGACAAAATTTTATTTATTATTGTTTTAATAAAAGAACAGGTATTCATTTCACTTCATCTCTTTTTCTGTTGTTATGGTGAAATTATTCTATAGGACTATGGTTTGACTACAGGTATATTCTCACATAAGACTCAAAATACTACAAGTTTTTTCTATAAAAGCATAAATTTTAATTTTGACTTGCATGGCAGTCTTTTGCATCAATACCTTCTTAGTTGTAGCCAGAAGAACACAACAATCTCCTTCTCTGGATTAAAAAAGAATTGCTGACTTTTATACTTTTTGTGTATTGCAATTTCCCGTCCCCAATGTGCTACAGGACACACTGTGAGTCTTGAAAACTTTGATTCAAATATCTATAAAGGAACAATGTTTAGAAAGAAAACCTCTCCAAAACAAGTTGCTTTTGGGGGGACTAAATCAAATACCCATGGATGTTCATGAGAACAACTATTGTGCAGTTCAATAGGCTTTGAGTCATGGGGCACAGGCTACTGGTACATGAATGAATAAATGGGGAGGTGATGAAATGCATTGAATACATCTTTCTAGAGCAGGCTGAGGTTTGCTTTCAGATGTACCAGCCTGCTGGAATACCACAGAAGAGCCCTCAGGTTCTGCTCACACCCAGCATTTTAAGAGACACAACCCTCAGTTGTTATTAAATATACAGTCCCATGGAAGAAGCTTTTAAATGCAAGAAGCTGATTGAGAGTCAGATTGTGACATTTAGCTACAGGGCTGAAATGGTGACTGCGCCCTTCTCAGGATAGCTCCAGACAGACCATGCCTGAGGTGGTGCAGTCCCTTCTGCATGGTTTCAAGCACTGTAGTTTAGATGAACTGGTAATTTTCCTGGCATCTGTCTTGCTTTTTCCTACTGAGATTTCCAAATAAAGCAGAATTTAATAACCCAGGGAGGTTGTGGAGTCCCCTTCTCCGGAGATCTTCAAGACCCGCCTGGATGCAGTCCTGAGTAATGGGCTCTAGGCAATCCTGCTTTAACAGGGGAGTTGGACTAGATGATCTCTAGAGGTCCCTTCCAACTCCGACAATTCCATGATTCCATAATGCATTTTATGCTTTTTCTTGGGTTTTATTTGGACATCAACACCCAAACTAAGGATTTGAGGAATATGCACATTATTAATTCATTTTGCTGTACACAGAAGACTTTCCCCAGCTGTGTGTTGTAAAGCTTCTATTGCTGTTTTGAATGGGAGGGCAGATGGGAGGAGAGAGATTGTCTTTTCCATTATCAGCTTCCTCCATCTTGAGCTAAAACCACAGGAGCTGATGGGAGAAATCCTTAGAGCTGTCATTAGGAGAATGATGAAAGTTATTAAATCTGATGATTGTCCATTTAAATTAACCACTCCTGGAGACAATACCTGCAAGTGACTGAACCTTGGAGATAAAGAGGGCGATGAGCAACAGGGTATTTGGGGGGAGACTATCATCTTTTGATGAGACTAATTAGGCATCTCCTAAAAAGGAGACAAGCTGTCAGACTGCTCTTTTTAGAGAGCAGGTGGAAAGATATGGTAGAAAATACCAGATTGGATCAAGACATGAAAAAAAAAATAGTCTTCCAGAAAATAACATATGTGCTAGAGAGAAAATGTTTGTTTCCTTACAGTCTTAATCACAAGGAATAAAAGACTGTTGGAGAACCAGAGGTAGAGAAAAAACTAAGTAAGGCTTTAGCGTTTTTCTTCAAAGTTATGTATGGGATCCTTGATAAAGTCTGTGGTCTGCTTCAACTGTAATGTTGGATTCCTGGACCCAGAACACCCATCACGAGAGTGCTGTGGGAAAGCGTGCTCTGAAGTTGAGATTTTTGTGAGGAGGGTCAGATCTGTTTCTGGGAGCCAAAGGCAGGTGACAGTTTATTAAAAGGTCTGAAAGAACCCTGGAAACAAGCAAAGGAAACTAAAGAACATCAAAAACTAAAGAAGAGCCAGAGAAAGGGTCAGAGCTGCAGTCTACTCAAGTCAAAAAAGGGTTTGAACGTGCACAGGCCCCATGTGATGGGGCCCTCAACTCAGTACTGTCCAGATGAGGATTTCTAGCTTTTGGTTCCAAATGAAGTCTTTGCAATTCTGTTCTTGTTTCTGACTTGCTGTTCATGTAGATATAATGATATTTCTTGATCTCTATAATTAGCATAGCAAAGTACATGAATGTTCCCATTGAGTGCAATGAGTCTATTTGCATGCTTAAATGCTTTATTTGACAGGGTTTATGAACCCAATCCAGCAGCACTCAGTGAGGACAATGAAACTCTTTCCCTTGACATGAATGGATAGTGGTTTGAGTCTGGTAAAGGTAACTATTTATACTTGCCCAGCTGTTATGGGAAATAAGCACCGTCCTTTTATGAGAAGGAAGTACAATTATACCATACCAAGAAACCGTGTCCCTCAGGCTTACAACATTCTTCCCAATGAATGAAGCCTTATAATTACCACCCCTACCTGTGAGAGCTTGCTAATATTGCATGGGTAAGACTCAGGGTTTAATATCTCTCTTTCAAAAAAGCAATAACAACAACAAACAAACCCCTGTGAGCAGCCTGTGGCTTAGAAATGATGCTGTGTTCCTGACACTATTACCCTACATGCAAATATTTTTCTCTCCTTTGCTGTGTTTTTTTTTTTCTTGGTTTGCTCAGCTGGTAACGTGAATATGTAGATGATCTAACACAAATGGCTCAGCTATCCCTGTAGGCATGTCTCACCACAGCTTCTTCAGTAAAAGGATCAGAAGGGGATTTAAAAAAAAAGGATTTACTCTTTAAGAGGCGCGTTGCTTCACCTGGGAAGACTGAGTAGAGGACTGAAGAGACTTCTTAGTGCTCAGCCATGCCACCCTTCTGCCCAGTTGCTTTACGCACATGATATTTTCCTTCACTGTCTGAAATAGATGCTGTAGCAAATATGAACTCCTTTCAGAAGAGCTGCTATTGTGAATAAAGTATCATTTGCACAAACATGTAAGATATAGAATAAGGTATTCTATATATTGTATTCTTATTAGAAGCATATAGATGTTATGATTCTGGTCTTCCGTTCTCTTCATGGGTTCAAGAATATTGGGCTAATGGTACCTCAGTGACACGTTTTAATTTTCTGCTTTACCCATACCTCAGCATCATGAGTAAATTTCCCAGATAAGGAGGCACATTTGGAAAGTTTGGCCAAACTCAACTCATTCTGGTGAACTTGCTTGCTTTTACAAGCTAGGACTAGCTATCATTTTATGAACTAATCCAGAAAAAAATCATAAATATGCAAGAGGTCCCGTTGACTTAAACTATAGTTGCCTTGAAATCTCCATTGATTTTCTCACTTACTGACAGAGACCTACCATGCATGTACCTTTTAGTGTCACTGAATTAGACCCTCAAACATACTTTAGCAAAGTCGGTCAGGAAGAGAGCTTTGTTGGTTTCCAAGTGAAAAGATCACAGCACCTGATGGCCCTTGGCTGTAGCAGCATGTACATTTTCAGAATAAATCTTCCCCAAGGTGCAAAGCTAAACTGTATTTTCTTTTCCTATTTTATCTTTGTCAGTGTCATTTCAGTAATAGGGTGAGCGTGGTGGGAAAGTGCAGGATACAAGGCTGGGTGTAGGCATTGGGTTACCAGAAGGACTAGCAGGAGTGAAGCGGAGATCAGCAGATGTTTTGCTGTCCACAATAACCTGACCTGCAAGGGCAGTTACTCCTATGCTACCCACCATAATCCTTTACTCAGGAGCTGCAAAGGGGTGAGGAGGCAGGAGGAACGGCTGCAGCAGCTAGTGCTGCCAGTATACCCAAACCCAAATCCTTCAAGTACAGGGAAAGGAGATGGTGGCTGCTCCAATGACTGTGACCTTTGCCTGTTCTGTCTCTGATTTGTTCCACATTCATCCAAGAAAGTGGATTAACATAACTGTGCTGCATTTGTCATTTAGTTTCTGCAGGACTTGATAAGTAAACCACATGAATTTATCACAAGAGAAAATCAACAAATGTTCTTTTATTTCTTTGTGTAGCAACTACAAAAATTGCTATCAGCAACTCTAGATTGTAATGAGAAAAGAAAAGCACCAAGAGGAATCTAACAATCCTAAATTTTACAAATAATTTGAATAGTGTAGAGGATGAGCTCTAGAATCAAATAATCACCAAAGTAAAATGCAGAATACCTCCTGATTGGGGAGGATTGTCTCTTCTCTGGGGCAGGAATTTTGTGTAAAACTAAGTATGCAGCAATGATTGCCATAGGCACAATTTAGTATTGCATTAAACATTAAACATTATATTCCTAGAAACCCTAGCTGTCACTTTTTGACCTAACAGTGGTGGACCCTGTAATCTTAAAACTTTTAGAATTTCTTTCTCTATTACTGACCTGAAAAGACCATTCGTTCAGGAAAAAGGAATTGAAAAAGCATTACAAATTGTCAAGTCTTTTTTCAGAAAAATGTTTTTCGTACTGTGGGACTTAAGTTAAATGCCCATTGCTTTCCATTGATCTGCACACACTGCAGTTTAAAATTAAAAAAAGAGAGAAAATAGATTGTAGGGATAATTTATCTTCCTCCTAGATAAGTGTTCTGTCATAGATTTATTTTCTTCTGTTGGGTAGATTTTCTCCTCCTTGCAAGGTTACGAACACCAACTCCATTTTCCACTTCAGTATTAGTCTTTTAAAATGTTGGCTAAACCACAGTTTCAACAGCTAATCATATAGTCTCTTGTGAAATACCTTCATAGGTAGTAGAAGTTGATAAAAAATATGTGAAAACTATGCAAAGTAAGAGGCTTCCCTACCAGAGGTTCTTTTCTTCCCATTGCTGGCAAACATATCAGGAAAACATAGATCTCCCAGCAAGGGAGCAAGGATTTAAGAGAGTTTGTCTGCTTTAGGAAAGAAGGTGAGAATTGTTTTTTCTCCTGTTCTCACAAAATTTCCTTGCAAGTTGGTGGCTTACATATATTTTAAACAATTACACTATTAATTTCAAAATTTTATATTATTTATTACTTTTATTACAATACTTAAATATTTAAAAGGATTTTATTCTTCTCCTAAGGAGTTGTTTCCACAGTGGATGTGCCTGTGGTTCACGTAGCTCATGCTTCGGTAGTGACACTTTGTGCTACTTACTTTTCACTTACTGCTTAAGAGTTGGCATCAAGTAAACTGGGAAGACTTCACAGAGTCTCTCCTTTGTAAGGAAACCCATGCTCAGCTCAGGCAAACCCAGTGAAGTGCGCCTGCTCCACCACAGCCCTGAGGGAAAGTCAGGAGCTTAAAGGTTCTGTCCATTTGCTTGATGCCAGATTCTTCCCTCAGCCTTTATGTCTGAAACAGTGGCAAGCCTCTAGGAGTTTCCCCTTATCGAACATGTGAAGAGACAAGCTGAGAGATGTGGGACCTGTTTCTTAGTCTGTGTTAGGAAGTGTGATAGAAATACCACAGTTCAGCATCTCACCCATTTACTTGCAAGTTCTGGTACTGGTTTTGTCTAAACTCTCTTTATTTGATCTTTCTTTCCTTTCAAGAAAGCCTGTTATACAGAAACCATAGGTATTTGCCAGTAAAAACATCATAAAACCCCTTCCAAGTGTGCGTAAAGGAGGTGCTGGCAGCCATGGGAGAGGCAAAGGTGGAGACAGACAAAATATAGGATTAAGACTTTTCATACTGTAATTTATATCTATCATTCCACTGACATCACTGTGTTAGCAGTAGGGCAACACCATTCCCCTTCCCATGGAACCAGCCTGGCTTTGACCAGGCTCCAAGTCCAGCCAGAATATATTTTTAAAGATGACTAAGCAGAACAAAACACATCCTGTGACTCCTCAGGGCCGAATTTGCAGCACTGTGCCCCCATGAGTGGTGCCAGTGCCCCCGCAGTGGGACAGGAGGGGCAGCCCTGCCAAAGGCAGATTGGGATGCAGCATGATGCTGAGGGGCATGCCTGCAGGGAGCCTCCACTCGTGCAGCCTCTTCAGGCATGGACACCCCAAGTCATCTGTCAGTGGCTGGGCCCTGATTCCTCAGTCTCCCCAGCAAACGGGTACTGGCAGACCCATCAGATGGGCAAAAGGCAGAGCAAACTTCCTCATGTCACCTCCTTTCTCACTGCAGGGCTCAGCGTTTCTCACTGCTAACTGAGCCTGGGCACAAATTTAAGATAATCAGATTACCTTTATAATGAAGAAAGAGTAAGCAAGTAAAAAAAAAAAAAAAAAAAAAAAAAAAAAGTGAGTTCTAACCTTTCCCTCAGTCAAAACCCCTGCTTCCAGAGTTTTGCAAGGTACTGATTTTTGGAAGGAAAAAAGGGGTATAATGAAAGGGGTTTTTTCCTAACCCCACCCTGTGAGGCAAGGTGTTACATCCTTGTAACGAAAATAGGTATTTTTAGCTATTGTCTAACCCACTTGAAAGGCTCTGGTGTATTCCCCCAGCGCAAAGGCTTTATTGAAGCTGCAATAAGAAAACTTTGCAGTTTAAGCATTTTCACCCTTGGGACTTAAACTTCCATTTAGGTTTTTATTTGCTACAGTCCCAAAGAGGCTACAATGCCAGTGCCTGAAGAAATGAGGCTTGAGAGGTGATTATAGTTTTATGTGAAACAAGAGCTGTTATGAATCGAAAGACAGATGCTAAAAACTGAGTCAGATAAAGGTACCTACTTTGCACTTGCAAGATAGCACAACGCCTTCTGCTGTGTTGCAATCTTTTAATCTCTGTCAGCACATCTTGTACTACAAAATAAGTGTAGATCATGCATATGGATATATGGGAAATATTTATTTTAAGAAGACTACAAACTGCCATACATACATGTAAAATATAATTAAAAAGTGCACCATAAAAAAACTACTTGAAGATTACAGAAGCTAAGCAGTATTGAAGAGTCATATGCTAAAAATATTTTGCTATCTTGCTCTAGATGACTTTCTGAATCAATTGTACAGACACCAAAAAATACCCTAAACACTAGTAATGTCACTTCTTTTCTTTTCTCTGGACCAGTTCCTGTAGATTTATTCAGATGTAGAATTTACCCATCTACAGTATTTTGATCACAGATATATTCATCTTCAGCATCAGGTTTCAAATTCATGACAAGAGCCAGCCAAGGGTAAGCAAAACAAGGAGAAAATATGGAAAAAGGCATGTGTTGTGTGCAGATAACCACAGGGGACAAGGGTGGAATGACAGCCAGAGGGAAGTCTCTTCCTTTTTGTCTTCGTTGCACGTGCACTTAGTGGAAGGCCTGTCTCTGAGACTGGGGGAAGAGCCCGCAGGCAGGATGCTGTGCTCAGGGGTGTTTCCTGCTCACCACTGTGAACTCAGCCCTCAGTGGCACAGACCCATGCGAGAGCCATGAGCTTCCACAGAGCACTTGATGTCAGCAGGTTTCTGAAGATGCCTCCTCTGGCTCATGACAGCTGTTAGGGGTAGTGAGGCATGAGACGGAAGGAGCTTCATTTGGCTACAAGAACCCCAAGTAAACTTCCTGGGTGCAAAATTAATTTATACGAAGTTATATTTCTGCTACAGTAATCTGATGATCAAGTAAACATGATAATCAAGTAAACAGGAGGGTGGGGACCGTGAGGGGTGTCTTCAGGCATTTCATGTTGCTTCTACAGCTTCATTCTTTAGAATAAACCTGCATTTAGTTGTTCCTGGCACTGCCAGACCCTCACTACAAAATCATCCTTGTCCCAGTCTACAAAAGTATCACCTGTATAGCTGATGAGATGTTAGGACATGCACATTTCACTTATCAATAGTTTCCATTTGCTAGTAACTGTGTATTCTGCACCACTTCGCTTCTCAGACGTCAGCACAAGGGTGCTTACAGATTTGGATGCCTATGAAAAGAATCAGTGAAAAGTACAATGCTTCGCTAAGGTCAGAGAAAAATGTTGATAAGATAGCACCTCTTCCTGCCCACCCCTTCCCACCCAAATATCAAATGGGGATTAATTATGCTCTAAATCTGGGAAATGCCAGAATATATTTATTTGTGAATCCTTAATTTGGAGTGGGATCCTTCTTGCCTAACTTGCAGCATCTTTGTCATCGTTCACACGCCCTTTGTGGTCTCTGGTGAGAAACAGGCATTTCCAAAGCATAGTGTATTTTCTCCTCACAGACTCATTTAAAACGGGTCAGATAAATTGCCTTTTAGAAGTGCCAGTTTCTCTCTAGTGACTGTAAAGGGAGTCTAGACGATTAGCTCAGAGACAGAAGTCTGTGCTGTAAACTTCTAAATTAGGAGTGAGGAATCTCACCCTTGTATCTATAGGACAGTCGCTGCAACGGGCAGACCTTCACTTCCATCACCTGTCTTCTCCCAGAAAAATTCAGTTGTGGCTGTGGATCTCAATTTTCACTCCGCAGTCTTAAATTATTCTGAACTCCCACTTCAGATGAGATACAGCCTTTTCTGAATCTGGCTTTTGCAATCTCTGCGAACTACCATGTTACTGTACAAATAAGCCCAATGGCGGTCTACACTGTTGCACTATGGCCTTTATCTTGGTAAAATACGCACACAGTAAATTGCATTCCTTTGGAGCTGAACTTGGCAAAAAATGTCACTAACATGGATGGGCTTCTCTGAGCTGTGCAGCAGCATTTTATTATGGCTTTGATCAAGAGTTGCAAACGAGTTCTTTATCCTGCGAGATAAAGTGCAGATACTGGGGTGTAAAGGAATTAGCAGCAGGGATGGAGGATGACACTGGATGGTGTGCAGGGCGCACCAGGAGAGTAACATGAAAGCCTCAAGGGACACAGAGTGATGATGCTATTACCTAGAAGAAGTTCAGAACCGGACAACAGATATTACAGGTACCAGGGGAGCACCTCTTCTCTCTGCAGATAGATGCTCTTTGTCATCCTTGGTTGCAGAACTTGTACTCAAGTGGACACAAGTCATTAATTTTACAGTGCCTGTTCATGCCAGCTTTCTCCTACTTGACATCAGCATGTTTTTACACAGATGGATTTGGAAGTCCATCTATTTTAGGTCCTATTCCTTATGGATTCGGAGGAACTGCTCAGGAAGGTAAAGCTAAGAGCCTGCATGCATTTCCAGAACAGACAGTTCCAGACATTTTTTGCCACATTTATTTATCTATCACACGCATGTTTCAGCCTCTGTCACTTGTACTGTATGCTTAGAACAGCAGAACAGTATCACTGTAGACCACCTACATAAGGTCAAGCCACATCCTTTCCTGTTGATAAATGTGATCATGACAAATCAAACACTTTCAAACACTTTCAGAAAGGAGGAATTACTCTGATGAAATAGCATAATAAATAAAAATAAATACATTGAATTAAATAACTGGGTTTTGTCCAGGATGTTTGTGCTTGTGTTCAGCATGCACATGTACAGCTTTTGAGCCTCTCGCTACACCCAAGATGCACACATAAATACTCAGGTGTGTGTGGTTTTTCATGTATCTCCAGGATTTCATGCCTGCCTTATCTGTTAGCTAAGGAAAGGTGTGAGAAACAGTGAGACTGGCAGCATTACTTTGGATAAACTAGATTATAACATGTGCTTCTCTCCTGCAGCAATGTTCATGTCATTCTGGTGGCGGTTATTTTAAACAGTGATATTACTACGGGGGCAGGGGAGTACCCAACTGAAAGTTAGGTTGTAGCCCTGGGTACATATTTCTCAGCGGGAGTGCCGTCAGGAGTACCCAGGTCACTTCTGACACTCTACAGCCGCCTCTATTGTGTCAGCACAGCTGTTCACACAGATGTGCCATGAACATGGGATCAGGGTGAGAAATAGGCTTCACCACATGGCCAGACAAACACTGTGTGGGCACAATGAAGAGGAGAGGGCAGCCAGAGGGGGGAGGAAGGGCTGGAAATAGGAGAGAGGATTTCTTAAAAAGCTCTGTCTGGCCATAGTCTGACCTACCAGAAGAGATTTAGGGCTTAACCCTGCTGTCACTGAATGAAAAAGGCAGCCTTAAAACTTGGTCTAGTGCTAAGTAAACCCAATGAAATTTAGCACATCTGGTGCATTCTGGATCTTATTCTCTGAGCAAATGAACCTTTTCTTTTCAGTAACTTGAGAAATCGTCTTTTTAACAGCAGACAACAATGCAATGTATGAAAGATAGGTATTCATGTCACAGCTGTTCCGTTTCCTAGTGCTATTCCTTTTTCTCTTAGGTTGTCATTGGCTACTTTTGCTGTGAAATTAAGGAGAGGCTTGCAAACAGCTGCTGATACATGCAATATGCTACACACAGCAAGAATGCACATCATGAGCCATCCACACCATTTTGTCATGTTGGTATTTCCCTCAGACTGTGCCCAAACTGCACTTTTTTTAAATCCCATTCCCCTCCTCCCCCAAAAAAAATCCAACCAAAACAAAAAATATTTTTCAAGCAAAATATCCTGAAAATGTCAAGTGTTTGCTCAGGCTCTGATCCAACACAATACTAAAACCCTTTTGAAAGTCAACTGCATCCCAAACAGCCTGTTCCTTTTGGTAATCTAGACCTTGTAATGGAAATTCTAGCAGAGCTGTGACTATTACTAATGCACTTAATACATTAGGAGCTCAATTTTGCACGCCTTGAGCACTTAGTCCCCCTGCTAAAGTGGATCAGAGCTGTGGTGGTGTGGCGTAATAGGGGCAGTTCCATAGTCTCTGTGACCTTTTGTGAGCATCTGAAAGAGATTGCATTTAATGATTTTAAAATGTCAAGGCCCATTTCAGGCAAAAAGAAAGAAATCAAATTGGGTTTCTGGACTGTGTAAGCTTTTGAAATGAATCCACAGACATCCTCAGACATAAGACACTGGGCTGAAATATCATGGAGGATGAATACATTATATTTCAAAATCAAGTCTCAGGGACAGTAATTTTACCATCTAGGCCTGCAGAATAATAATGTTACAACACATGCCTGCCATAATTTGCTTTTTAGTTCATTCTGAATTACCTCAGCACAACCGAGTAATTCATCAGTGCATAAAGCATGCAGAGACTGGAAGTGTGAATTATACATGAAGGATTATTTTGCTCTGATGTTCTGCTGGTTATGTATGTTTGTGCAGTATACACCGGAAAGCTGCACTAACAGCCTGTGATGACTGGGTGTTGGTTTGTGCAATATATGGGGGTCTTGTGTTGTTTGAAAGCATAGTCAACTGTGATATGGCACTAGTAAGAAAACTGCATCAACAGAATAAATAAATTATGGCTTTAAAATATGAATTATGCCATAAATAAATGATCTCTGCTTCCTCATATTCTGCTTCTGTAGAAAGCTAGTTACCTGAATGCGTTATTCACTATCCATAGACAGCCTGACCAAACAAGGTTGTGTTGTGTCCACTGACAAAGACAGATCCACCAAGGAGTGCAAACTTGTCATGTAACCAGTAATAAAATATGTGTTGATGACATAATTTGTCTGGTTAGTTCTGGCATGTCTTAGGTTTGAATGAAGCTCTCCTGGGATTTAAAATGAAGATGCAGAATTAGACTTTTGAAGAAAGAATCCAAGTGAATCATCATAATTAAAAACGATAATGAGAAGTCATTTCTGATGCATTATATAATAATCACGTAATAACATGTTAAGATGAAGCTAAAGCTGCAGGCATATATTGGTTGATATGAGTGCCTATTAACTTTTCAAGAATACTAACAATAAAAGCAATTGAAAATACAGGAAATGTAGAATTAACATGTTACTTCTTTAACAAGTCAGCTTGACCATCTTAATTGTGGAGCTGGTTGAAGAATAGAACTATTGTATAAAACATCTTTAAAAGTTCACAATTATCTTTATTTTATAAACTCTTTAGGAAATTGTATTTTTCTATTCTTTTAAAACTGTATGAAGATAATACTTGATTTAGCACATTTGTTGTCTTTTGTTGTGTCTTTCACTTTTCCTTTTCACTTCCACCCTTGAAAGCAAGATGATTCACACAGAAGGAAAAGACAGCAAATATATTTTTCTATATTTGGTTGATAACTGCATTTAGAAATGCAAGAAGGCAATTTCAGATTAAAAACATCCTTTTCACAAAAGCCACAACACACTTTATGTAAGTCTGACCTTTCTGTTATATCTTGTAAGAAAAAATTCTGTTAGCTTTTCCTGTCGTATTTTAAGTCACTATCTTAACATAAGAATTACTAATGTCAATTTTGAGGGTAAAACATCCGTGTAAATTTTAAGGAGTGGAAAACATTTCAATTTTAGCAGTAAACAAGTTGAGGCTTTAACCATTCAGCTGCTATTTTCATTCATCTATTCAGTTTAAGAGCAAGCAATCTATTCTTTATTGAAAAAAATATTGATAGCTATATCTAATCTGCTGTGTAGTTTGCTGCCAAAATTTTAGTCCCAGATATTTATTGGGAAAAAAAATAGACTCCTAATTTTTGTGGTACTGGGATCACTTCCAAAAGTAAAATTAATTCATGAGGGTATACATGAGATATTTTTGAAAAAAGAAGAATAAAAACCAGCAACACTCCCCAGATTCCCACCCCAACATCTGCAAGGTGTAGGAAAAAATATCCATGGGATGTGTACCAGCCCATGATGACAACTACCAGAAATAACTCATTGCTTATGTGCTACCCTCAGGAACACGTGACCCTGTGTTTTTGAAACACAGCCATTTCCTGAAAGCTCTAGTCACTCAGAGCTCCTCAGTCACTCACTGCAGGAATCATTGCTGGATGGTCATCTTGCCCATGGAGGTCACTCCAGACCAAGACAAATATCTCAGAACTATAGTGGTAAAGGCAGATGGTCCTATACTGTTGCCACTTTCAACAGGCAGGAAAGGGATTGCAATGAGAAAAGGGGACACAGAGATCATGCCCAACAAATACCCACATCAGCAATTTCTGGCTGTGGTGGTGGCTTCCTGAATGGGCACCAAAGATAGAGACTATTTCACTGTTTTTACCATCACCGCCAAAATAACTGCCAAGTAGTTTAACGAATGCCAGACTCTTGCCTATTTTTAGTTATTAGACAAAGTCAGTCCCATTGTTTATCATAGCCTTTTCTGGTAGGGTAAGCTATAGGCTCTGGGGCTGGATTTGTTTCCCCTGCTTTCAGCTCTCTGGAAGTCATGAGGTTAGTGTGAGCTAACTGCCAAGCTTCCACCACAGTCAATGAACAGACATGGGCATATCCAGAGACTGATTCCTCCTGCTTATTTTAATCATCTGTGATCGGCTGGAGCTACCTTTCTTAGCTTAGACCTAATGTCTAGTGTTTGCATTCCTATGGATAGGCTGGCTAAATTCTTAAAATCCAGGCTGGATTTTAAAAACAAACAAACAAAACCCAGCATAAAAGCAAACAAAACACCCCAGCTGACTGTGAGTCCTTGCAAAAATCGGTGTATCTTCTTTATTCCCTGGGCTATTATGTTTTGTGAAAATTTCTAGGAATCATTCTGTGGTGTAAAAGTTAATAAGTACTTTTAAAAATAGGTAATTTATTTAGCAGAATAGGTATAGCAGAAATAATAGGTACAGCAGAAATAATTCTTTGAGTCCTACACTGCTCAGATGGGCTTTGAGAAGATGTTGGTTATTCTCCAACAGGTCCTCTAGCAAGGACTGACGTTAGACATGATTGTTCCAATGCAGAGAAGTCAAGCAGCCTGCTCTTTCCCCCTGCAGCTGAGGACAGAGCCATCGTTTGGCTGCAAACACAGAGGAGGTGCTGCTTCCAATGCCGAAAAGGAGGCGTGACGTTATGTTGGCAAAATGAAATTCTGCTCTAATTCCCCTATGTTCTACTTAGGCCTGTGAGAGGAGCCTGTGGTTGCTCTTCCTAAAGGGATGATGTGAGCTGCTGTATGCTGTCTTCCTTTCTGATCTCTCATAATATTTCTATCAGCCGCCACTGGAGTGCACAAGTCCCCAGCATTCATGACCCTCAGCACACCAGCCCCTCCATCATTTAAATTCAGAGGTGGTAACAGTCTTGCAAAAAATCAATAGGTTTTAATAGGTATTTCCTGAGGTTTATTAAGTATCAAACAGAACTGAGACATCCACTTATTGTTTATATCTGCTGTGAATATTGCTTGCTTCTTTTTTTTTTTTTTATTAAACTAAAGCAGATGTGAGTTAGTCACTGGCAGATTTGTCATTAAAACCGTGTTTGCTGCCTCTTTTGTGGATTGCATAGGAAGGCTGCAATGAACACTTCACGTTGTGTCACCCATCAGTTGCTGCCGTTGTTACTAATGAAATACTAATGCTCTGATAATGCAATTGTAAGTCTAATTTACCTCTTAGGTTTCAACATTATTCACTGAATAAAATAGCATTCTGAGAAACCAGTTCCACTGAGCCATGACAATTTACTCCAGCTGAAGATCTGCCCCCCCCCCCCCCACTCTTGAGGTAGACTCGGACTAGAAAAAGGAGCTGTCTGGCTAATACAAGCATACTCTGTAGCCTTTGTCAAAACAGTTTTTATTCTTATCTGATGCAAACCTCAGGCATTATTACAGGGTTTCATGGAACAGATGTTCTTGAATTTGCATAATGACAGACAGACTGCCTTTTCTTTATGAAAGGTCACTAAAAACCAATGCTACTGTTCAGTCAGTCCTGCCTTCGTTAAGCAATTTCAGGACAAAACTGCTTTGTCTTCACTTACTGTTTTCATGACCACTGCTTTACATACTTTAACCAGACGAAATTGAGGCCAAATCATTGGCTTATGTCACACCACATGGCTGTCTAGCTTCCCCTAATTCCTAAACATTGGGTATTCTTGTATGATTGTTCAAATAACAGGATCAAATCCTCAGTTGCTGTGAGACACAGTAACTCCAGTGACGCTGGTGAAGCTCCCTTGGTTGAGAATCAGCTCTTCAAGAGAACCTCCCAAAACTGAGTGCTTGGCCTCAGTTTAAATTCACTTCTTAATTTATTGGGTGGGAGATTTTACACCAATAAAATTAAATTGACATGAATTTTCTAAGCAGAATCACTGTTTCTCATAAAGTTGATTTCTGTTTAACAGCAGGTACACCCATGTATAAGCAAGCTGTTATTTTCTTTGTGATTTGTATGGGCACATCAAATAGCTGATGGGAATGTTTTAAATCTTCTACATCTAATGTCTCAATGACAGACAAATTCCATCATGGACATCCCCAAAGAGAAGTGCATGTTTGCCCTCAAGGCAAAACCTGAACTTTGCATTCTAGTCAGCATGCATCTGGAGCATTATTGAGAAAGCTGACAGACAGCAGGAGTCCTCATAGAAGGGCTCTGGGAGGGACAAAACCAAGATAAATGAGCCGCATTGCACTATGCAGTACTGTCAGGTCATGCTGAGATGCCTGAGACAGTGGAGGGAAAACCTTTGCCTAAGTAGAATATGGAAATAAACACAATTTCAGGCTATGAAATCCCTCAAATGGCCAAATAATGGAAGGTGAATCACAAATTTATATATTTTTTTTCTAGGTAGCATAGTGTCAATTTTCAGTGAGATATACTGTTTTCTACTACGTTTTCTTTTTCCTTGAATTGCACGCTTGCTTTTGCTGTTATACTGCCCAGAACTAGACAATGATGTGAAAAATTATCACTTGCCTGTATTTCAGATTAATTTAATACAACTAAAAGAACTATTGGCTGGATTCCATACATGCAACTGCACATGAACACAGAACAAAGCACATGTTATCAGAATTAGGCAGATACTGCCTAGCCTCTTCAGAGAAGAGGAGAGGGAAAGAACAGATTTGGTCCTCAAGTTGCTGGACGGTAATTTGGAAGTAACTCTGTTATAAGCACAAGAATGGGACGCTGGGGTCAGCAGCTGGGCAAAACCAAAGGAGGGGTGAGGAAGAATGGAGGAGGAGGACAGGAGATGTAAAGAAGGAGATTTTCAGCTTAACACATCACAGACAATGTCCTTGTCTCTACTGGAAACATGGCAGGAATGACAGCTTCTTCCATCCATGTTCTCTGGACAAGTTGCCTTTGTTGGCTTGGCAAAGGAGCAGGCTGTAGCAGCAGCTAGTCAACCCATAGAAAATAATAATATAGATTACTTACTTACACTTGGGCTTTGACAAAGAAGGGTGAAGGCACATCTATTTGCAAGAATAGTCCCAAAGTTTCTTAATTCATGCAATATGTATTTTGCTTAAAAATATATGAATGCACATTAAGCCAACTAACTTTGTACTCACTTAGCAGAATGTTAATATGGGGTGCTATATAAAACTGTTCTACAGTTTTACAGTCATTTAAGGATAATTTACATGGTTCATAAATGTTTGACTGCTTATTCCTTAAAGCAAGTACAGGTTGCACTTGTTCTTCAAGTACAAGTTGAATTTGTTTGCTCCACTAATAAAATAGATTCCAATAATAGATCATCGGTTTGCATGATAACATAGGAGGTGGAAAACCTCAGGATTTTCTGGTTTCTGATTTAAAAGGCTGATATAGTAGATGGGAAACTGAAATTAACTTCAAAGTTCTAGACTAAATTATCATTGCCTGTTAGATGATGAGCTGGTTTCCCTCCAGTATCAGTTTCCTGAGTTTTCTTTTCTATTTAAAGGCTTTTACAAAGTACAAGATAGAAAGCCTGTGACTACGAGTCCTCCTCACAGATAAAATATTTTATTACACCATGTTTGCAAGTAGTATCTTACCTAGAAGGTCAGCCAATACAGTTGGAAAAAAGAGGTGTTTCACCATTTGGCTTGTCTGTTTTTATTTCTTTAAAACTGTATCAGTTGACCTAGAAGCAAATATTATCTGTGTTTATAAACTTTGTCTTGCTTATATTCTGAAATCCTCATGGTTACTGTAATAAAACAGACATCTCATTTCAGAAATAAAATTATGGGAATGAAGTCTTTTTATTGATTAACTCTGGTGAACAAAACAAGATATTCTTCTGGTTTAGTGAACTCGTTCACATTTATCACTAATGAATTAATTGTTCTCAAAACATAAGCACAATCCCATAATAAGGTAACATATTTCCAGCATGTGGAAAAGTGCCATTTTCTGTTGTGTGAAAGAAAGCTGACAGGAGCTATAGTACACCTAAGTAAAATATTCATCTTTACTATGATTATAATTTTCTTTTGTTACTGGTTTTAAAAGTACCAAATATACATGAGGTATGTCAGCATTTGACAACAGAGGAGGCAACTCCCCTCTACTATGCCATAAGAAAACTGTGCTCATATTATCCTGCTGAAATTTTTCCTAACCAAAGAAAATCAATTTATTTTTTCCCACAAGTCAGCATGCATTCTGCTTTTCCTGTAATATTTGTCTCTGTCTTCTTTTGGTGGCTAAAATTTGACTCTATGGTAGTTTTTAGGCTGGAGTTACTCACTTATGAGTGCCAGAAAAATTCCTAAGAATTTAAAAACTGCATTGTCTACTGTAACAAAAAAAACCTATCTATTCATCGTCTCTCAAAAGCTGACTAGCTGCACTGGGATAGGTATGGTCTGTGAACGTAGCTGAGGCAAGGCCTTTTGCCAGTAGCTGTGGAGGCTGGGTAAGATAGATAAAGAAAAAGATTTGGCATAACCTAAATTCATCGCTGAGCTCTTGCTGAGATTTGGAGGAGAGGAAGCTCTGCAACAGGCTTGCCTGCTTACTCATTTTGATAACAATGACAGCAGATATTCAGCCAAGGGTCAAAGATGTCACGTCTTAATACTAAAAACACAGGGGTATAAAAATCATTTCATATCACGGTGAAGGGAGAGGGAAGGAGGGAGAGATTCCACTGGAAATGCCATCTCCCCTTGATTAAGATGAGATGTTTTGCTGGAACTGTTAAACGGAGCAAGACTGGGGGCCGGGCGGTATCTGTGACTGGGCAGAAATAGTGAAATAGCATTAAGATTCCAGTGAGAGAATTCAAGCAATATCCTGGTATAACCAAAAGCACTTGATGAAGAAACTCACGAACATGATCGTAGGACTGGAATGTTTCACTTCAGAGTGTTTTAAATGAAAAATCAAAAGAATGTGCATCTCCCATTTCCAAGCTCATGGCAGTGTTTTTTCAGGCACTTGAAAAAATATGCAAAAAATATTTGGGGCTTTAGGCACATTCCCCAAACTTGTAACATAAAAAGTTAAAACATCATTTATAGCATGCATGTAAACTTAATATGATGCATATAGCAAGAAGCGTTTGTCATATAATTTGATACTTGTATAAAAAGTCATTTTGAGATTTGGTTGATAGTTGAAACATTATGAAAATTAAAAACTGGTGTACTCTAAGTATTTCAAATTCAGACATAAGTGTGTCTGGCAACTTTTCTGTTTATTTCAGTAAAGAAAAAATGTTCTTGAATAAACAACAGTGTCAGACTAACTTCCCATGCAAAATTAGGCTTAACTGAGCCTGAAGATACAGAGCAAAACCAGACTATGAAAGCCCTACTACCCAGTGTGGGAAGGTTCAGTCTATAAAGCTAAGGCTTTCTGTTAATTCTGTACCCAGTCTACAAGTTGTTTAAAATCTAAAACTGGCACCACAAATAAAACTGTAAGCATGTTCTTCCTCTGCAAAAGCAGAGCCTTCCTGAGGCTACTGAGGTCATTTAAACATAAAGAGATGTCCAAACAGAAGGGTTTTTTCTCCTTTGAAGAATCCTAGATTGTGAAAAATAAAACCAAAGTCAAAAGAGTCTGTCTTTCTTGCCTACCTTCTTCAAACTTCACCTGTACACAGGCGTATTTCTAATACATGTCCATAAACCCTCATTTGAAAGCTACTCATTAGCTTGAGGGATACTTAAATATATTGGTTGGGGAGCTCTTCTGACCTTAAGGATCTCTATGTCCAGTCTATGCTCAATGGCAAAACGGCACATAAAGAATACAGAATCACAACTGACAATGCTGAGAAAGGCCATCATGTCACGTTTTGTTCCCTTTCTGCTTCTCTGTAACTGTTTCAGCTGCTCTCCTTGGGGGCTGAGATTTTCTGTTTGCTTACCACCTGAAGGTTAATATTTGTTGACTTGTCCTAAAGTTTGAATACAGCCCTAGTCATTGAAACGGCTTTGAAGAAAAATATCTCCTGTCTCTCTCTGTATCTTAAAACAATTTTCTTAAAAGCAAAACAAACCAAACCAAATAACCTGCAACCAAAAATAAAAAAATAAAAAAATAAAAAAATAAAAAAAAAAAGAAAAAGAAAAAGGGGGGCTCATCCATATCTTGCTGGCATACAATTCAAAATAGAGAAGTGAAAAATGTTAACACTTAGAGCTAAGCAAGCTAAAGAGTGCACATCTTCCGCTGAACCCTGGGGCAGAAATGTACATGTAGAGGCAGATACTGTGTCACTTGCTAACATAGCTTTGAATTATTAATCACACCACCTATCCAGGTGCATCTTGAGCCTGTAGTTAGTATGGCAGGGAAACACCAAGATCTCTCCCCTAACCTTTTGCAAAACTGAAACCAGTAGAGAGGAAACAGTTTCCATTAATAGCAAGCACCCACCATGGCTGTGTAACAAATGATTGCTCTGTGCATGAAATGAAAAGGATGTCTGATGTGCAGGATTGTTTTTCACTGTTGTTAAGCATTCTTTTGGTTAGATATGCTCTCCTGACCGCCCCAGTGCATAATGAATTCTCCAGTTCCTTATGTGTATGTATACCGAAGTCTAGAACTTCTTGCTCTTATGGTTGTTTCAGCACACCGGCAGAATCCAGGTAAATGTCATATGTTTTTAACAGCTTGTAGCTGGCTCACTGTGCAGGTCTGAACACACATCCCCCTTCATGGACTAATCTGATCATGTGCTAAGAGCTTGCAATCAGTAATCTGCAGAAGGAGGTCTAATGTTATGCTGACTGGTAGAGCTAGGGTGAAATCATCATATCTCTGTGATAACAACATGCATTTTTAATGGATAACATGATACCATGATTCCCTTTATTGCTATCTGAATATAAAGAAAGAATGAATATATAGTTAAAGTGTCACAAATAAACCCTTTTGGGTTTTGTTGTGTTCCTTTGCACATACAGCTTGTTCCCTTGTGAGTAGAGTGTGCTGCTCTGGCTGTTTCAGCCTTAGGTCTAACTTTGGTAGTGACACTCTGACTTTTCCTCTGTCTTTTCCATTAGGTTTCTCATTCTCCACCCTACCTGGTTATACAGGCTTTTAGGCAACTATTTTGTTTCATGTCATGTCATCGTGTTATCGTTTAGAGATGAATAGAGAGATTTCCTTTTATCATACTTCATAAAGTGACAGATGATGTTCCATAAATAAAATTACTGTCTTCTTTTAAAACAAGAAAATTAATAGCAAGACAACTATAGAAAAAGTTGCAAAAATGCATCAGATGATAAGCAGTTTTAAATATAACTCGTTGTTATTGATCAATTGGAGTCTGGCAGATTAAATAGCAAAACTCAAATGTCTGTTCATGTCATAGTCAGTGTTAACTATTGTCATTTATCAAAACAAAACCAAAAACCATCATAAATAACAAACAGGATAGTGATTATTCTATAGCTGTATCAAGAGGTTTGCAACATAACTAATTTAAATGCTGGTAAGGCAAGCATTTTAAAGAATATATTTGTTTCATAAAAATATACAGAATCATTGCAGCCATTTTGTTAAGTAAAAAATGTAAAATGTTCTGCAAGATACTGCTGAATTATTGCTACTCTGAAAAAAACCCAACATGCAAACAAGCAGCGCACTGTTCCTTGGCAGAGTATTCTACTCCATATATGCGAGAATTGAACATGTATGGCTGTACAGACAGATGCACGCACTGGGTTTGCAGACATGACTGTGAATTGAGTAATTCTTCTGGAGCGACAGCAACAAAGCAGATCATTTATCTGCTAATCACAGAGCCAGAAGGTCTGCAACTATGCTCTTCAGTTATACCAAGTTTTTGTTCTTTGTTACCAAGTTCTTCAAAATAAAATGGTTGCAGAAATAGCCAGCAGCTAAAAGATCAAACACTGAGCAGGAACAGGAAAAAATAAAAAGCAGAAATAAAAAGAGATTGTGCTCAATCTATATCTAATAATATGCTCAAATATGCACAAGTGCAAGTAGTCCATACTTTAATGTATGGAACAAGCTGCTATAGGTATTGTTTTCATTATGGTGTATCCTCTGAGACCTTTCTCACTGTGTATGGCTAATGGCCATGAGTCCCCCTGGATTCAGACTTACAATTGTACAGAAAGGAGCAATATAACATCTTAAACACAAAGGGTCACGACTTTCCAGTGACTAGTCATGTAAGACAAGTGCCACAAAAGACCCAAGAACATAAGTCTAGGATCAAAATTGAAGTTCTCAAAGCGTTCATTAAGTTGCTTCCAGTGCTCACAGTGCTTAAATACCCTTATCTCTGAAGCCTGCACCACTAATATGCTTTGTAAGTATCTATACTTCTGTTACTTGGGGTTCTGTACATATTCATGCAAGTCCCGACAAAACTCAGATGTTAAATCATCTGAGTCAGTAGACATACTCTTTCCTCCTCTTAATCCTCAAATAATGGCTTAGGCTATTCATATCCCTAAATCAGAATCCCAAGAGAGGATGTAGATGTCTTTCAAAAAATGCAAAATAAATTTAAGATTTTTCCCTGTCCTCAGAATTTCTTGCTCACACAGACAGCCTTCTTGGTATTGGTTCCTCACTGAGGCATGGGCTTTTCTATGGAGGAGCTGGATTCTGCTTGAGGACTGAGTGGCTTGAGGCCACAAGGCCACTCTTAGGCAACAATGGGGCAGGATAAATGCCCAATTCCATGAGAGAAGCAGGGCTTAAGAAAAATGAAACAGATCTTAAATCCATGGGGAGAAAAAAAAAAAATCAACATGAGTTAGTGGGGAGCAAAAAAAAAAAAAAAACAAAAAAGGAAATACAAATAAGCACTAAGTCAGTGCCAGGGTTCAGGCAAAAGTCCAGAGGGCTTTTGGGTTTAGATCTCATTCAGGCGGTGCAGTTACATTTCTTGGTGGCCAGTATTCAAACAACACAGTTGGCTGAGGAAAGGGGTTACTACAGGAAACAAAAAACAGCCAAGAGGAAGCCCCGACTCCATGGAATTACAATATGGCTTTGGTTCTACCCTCTAAAACTACTCGATCCCTAACATCACTTCTGAAAAGAGCATAAGGATCAATGCTGGATACCTAATCACTAGGAAATCATTACATTGTACTTTTACGGGACTGGCAGATAGCCTTCGTACCTTTGTAATCTGTATCTTCAAAATTATTACAGGTAGATGCTCAGTTCATGAAAGCTGAAGTGAGATTGGTTTTAGGATTTTATATCTTCCCAAAAATCTGGCTATCAAAAAATAATGAGCTCTTTTGCCATTGGAAACAGACTTTACACTCTGAGATAGATCCTGCTGGTATTAGCATTGCTCTACTGACTTGCTGGAGCTTTGCCAATTTAATGAAAAAGGAAATGTGGTCTGTTAGTTTAGAAAAAGAAGCAGTATCTCCTGATAATACCTAAATATGCATGATTCGGTAAACAGTTGAGTCAATTTAACAGAAAACAATGTGTAATTGTAGAATTTAAAAATTACATGAAAAATTTTACATGAAGATGTTGGACTACTGTTTAAATAAAAAAAAATATTTAATTTATTACTGTAACATATGCAAGCATGAACATCAAAGTTTAGCAGAAGATACAGAGCATGAAAGAGAAAAAAAATACCTGTCCCTGTATATGTGAATTCACAGAATAAATTTGCAGATGATCATTTTCATACCTTGTGCAGTTTGTTTCTCACTTTAAAAAAATGTGCTGCAGTATACGGAGAATAAATAGGTCATAATGGTGCCTAGAGACCAATTTTGACAGTCACTGCAACCTTCAGAGATAGAAGCACACAAATATAACTTTTGCAAATAGAAGTTTATGGTTCTGCTGACCTACCTGAGGAATATACTTCTTGTGAGCTTTCTCACTTGTGAGTGCCTGTGCTTTTATGGTAGCTAAGCTGAAAATGAAAAGCTTACTATATTCCCTGTATGATCACATATACTTTTAGGAAATACCCATTACCTCTGCTGATGTTGGGGAAATATCCTCACTTTTAACTGGTTGCTGTTGTCTTGTAAACTCTGTTTCTCTGGGACTCTAAAGCCATACTGAATTGCATTTTAATGAGACATTTCACTTCTAATTTGGATCCTGTTGTAGGCAAGAGAAAGAATAAATCGTAATACACGTATTCAAATTTATGTATTTAACTGTGAATTAGAATGTGCTCAGGATCCTTTAGAAAATAATTAACAGATTTAAAACATTTTGGAGAGAGAGAGATTGTCACCTAATGAGCTCCCAGTATGCCATGAGTGATGAAATACAGCTGTCCTGTAAGATGAGGTTAAATACCACAGGGCAGATGAGATACAAAAGGCAGTAACCCACCTAGTAGAATGATAGAAGGAGGAACAGAGGTAGAACTGCTACATCAGATTCTTTACCTTTATAACATGTCACTGAAGTTAAGCTCCTCTTTCTGCTTGCTGCCGTGTGCATTTCAGAAATCAACATTCAAAGACCATACAAAAATGTGAATTTTAACATATGAATCATGAATATTTAATTCTTCTTTTTTATGTTTTTTCAAGAACATTTGACAATTATTTCATAAGACAGATTTTTCCCTAAGTGAAAATGAAAGCCTGCAACAGCTGAACTCAGATATCTGATAGGGTGACTGCTGACAGAAATGTTCGGAAATGCTCAGACTGCTATGCAGAAATGTTAGACGTGTCATTTTTCAGTTGTGATTCTGGATTCACTAAAAAGGCAATTTGCAACATGTAGATACCAAGGCTTATATAGTGGCATACTTTACACATGTGTGCAGGTATGTAAGTGGAGTAAGACATACTCCAAGTCTCTCAGAAATCTCCCTACAACATGTATTTTGATACAGTGAGGTGCGGAAGATCTTTGCCCAGACAGGGGTTGAATAAGGATGGGTGAAAAGCCTGCAGTGCCTTGCCACGACTTGCTGCTTCTCCGATCCACATGGTCCAGCATAGCTGAGGTTAGCGTGACATCATTTTTAGTGGAAAACACCTTTACAGAGGGAAGGTGCTGCCCGTACAGAAGGCACTGCAGCAGAGCCCCCTGCTTTGAACTGAACAGTCTTTAGGCACCTACAAGGCCACTTTTGTAATTTACCAGCTCTCTAAAATGCGTTCCTTGGGGTAATTCTATTAAAGACTGAGTGCAGTGCCAACTTTTAGGGATATGTGGGAAATGAGAGCTGAAAATCCATATCTTTGGGTTAGAAAGCTCTGGTGAGACATTGAGAGACATTGAAGGACATAGGAGTTGAATAAACATCCTCAATTTTGGTGCAATGTTATAAAATACATCTGGAATTACAGGAGAGATTTTTGGTCTAGGCTTTCTGCAGCTTCAGAATAGCTCTAAGGGCCCATAAAACTATATTAAAGCTGATTCAGATGAAGCTCTTTTATAACAAACTCAGCTTTGAGTTAGCATGAGTAGAAATAGACCTGTCCATCAGTTCTTTCTGAACTGTGCCATAAGAGGGATGACCAGGGAGTTGAGATGACCAGCCTAAAGACCAAGGTGCGCAGGAAGAAAATGTACATTGAGCTTTATAAAAGCAATTTTAGACAGTCAAACAGGAATAATTAAAACCTTTGCAGAGGCAGAGGCTGTCTCACAGTCTTGCTGAACTCAAGAGACAATTAAAAAGCTGTCCCTACCACACAGAGATACCAGCAGCCACAGCCAGGGCTAGCATCTGCTGAGGAGCTGGGTCATCAGAGATCCTTTGGTGCTCTTAAAAAGGCATGTTGTTTATAAAGCTCAGAAGTTCATTAGAGTCTCATTCTGGGGCCTTGAGGTATTTCTTCATAAAATACCCTTAGCAAGTTAGAATAAGTCAATATTGTCAATAGTCATCACCTCCCCACTCCACTTGATGTATAAACAAGGGAGGAAACAGCCATTGCAGTCATCCAGATTGATCTTCTGCCTAACACATGCTGTAGGACTGCCCTGAAGTCTTAACATCTTTATGAGCTTTTCAGCATAAAAATGTAAAACTACATCAGGCCTCCATTTGGCCTAATATATTGTTATTTATTTCTGTTAATGTCATATCTGGAAATCATGACTGAGATAAGGTGGCACACAGTGTACAACAAGGGCCTGAGT
Source organism: Numenius arquata (assembly GCF_964106895.1). Lineage (NCBI taxonomy): Eukaryota > Metazoa > Chordata > Aves > Charadriiformes > Scolopacidae > Numenius > Numenius arquata. Next base: position 83,754,130 of record NC_133577.1, on the reverse strand, counting down.
CATCTCACCTAACTTTATCTATCTATAATTTAATATCTGATTTGAAGTGCTGTCAACGGGAAGAGGTAGTGAGTGAGAAGAATGTCCAGAGAACAATTCATGTTATTCCAGTCTTAGACAAAAAAGATGAATCATCCTCTGACAGTCTCTCTCTCTCTCTCTCTTAAATGTACAGAGAGTCTGGATAACTAACTGAAATGAGATTTCTCGCTTTTAGAAAGCTAACGTACGGTGAAGTGAGTCTCGCCTAATTGCCTAAAAAACTTACAGTCTAAATGAGGTAGACCACAGATAGGAAGGAAAATAATTATCAGAAATGAGAAGTGATTTGAGTAACACAATCATTTTTCCCAGGTGATTCTTCCCAGCAGACTATCCTCTTTTGGCTCATTCTGCCCCTTCACCAGGTTTTATCAAAGAATGCCATGCAGTAAGACCCAAGAAACACAGGAAAAAGATTCCTTCTGTTTGTCACCTGCACAGTTAGGTAAAGACAAATAGTCCTTTTCCACAAACATTTTTACACAGTTTTCAAATATAATTTGTTCCTTTCCAGGTAAAAGAGGTGGAACTGAATGAAATATAGTAACTTGCTCAGTTTACTGCAATGTTGTTAAATCTTTAATATTACTATGTTGGATTTTCAAAGTAATTTCCAAAATTATTTCCAAAAGGTAGTTCTAGTTACACTGGAGATGATGGAAAAAGACTTAATTAATCCTGCTGGTTCGCTGCTTTCTCACAGAATAATTAAAGTACAGATTTTCACTTCAGATGACAAATCCATTGTCTCAAGGCCTCATCTGATACTTTCTGTAGTAAAAAAAAAGTAAAATTAAAAAACCCTCAAATTTATTTCACTGACCTTTAGATGAGACTCTGGGATTGTTCAAAAAATTCATGGTGTTTCTTATTTGAACTTAATCAAAAAACTTAGAGGACCAGACTTCCTAAACTGTTGCCTGGCTCCTTAAAACATAATCAGTCACTGAAATGTAACCTAATTTTTAAAAAATAATGAGATTGCACGGAACATATTCTCCCTGTGATGTCAAATAATATCTTTGTCAGACAATACAATTCTTTGTAGAATGCTATAGAAATCTAATACTGTTGCTGAATGTGTCATCAAACTACTTCTTCAGGACCGATAAATAGAAGATTGAAGAAGAAATGCTGAGAAGTATTCATATGGACATCAAAAATCCAAAATAACTTTATTCATCCACAAAGGTATCTTATCAGTCAGAACGGGTGCTCCAGCAAATATGTGTGCTGAAGACATAACTCCATTAATAAAAACAAACAATTCTCGATGCTACTACAAACAAAGGCACAGAAACATTATTGAATGATAATATTGTGTAAATCAGTGATGTGTCCTTGTCTGGAATACTATGTTCAGCAAAAGAAGTTGTAGCAGAAATAGATGGACTTGTGTCAAATATGAATAAGCAACATTACTGAAAACATAGAGTTTGGGTGCATGAGAACAGAACATGTGAGATAAAGATACACAAAAAACCTTAACACACAACTACTTACTGAAAATACAAAGTCACTTTCTGGCTTGGATCAAACAGGAATTTGTTCCAGTTGTACTCATATTTCCACAACATTTGTTTTCTGTAAATTGTCTAGCCATCTAATTCTTGTAAGACTTCTTGTAGGAAAAATAAAATTAGTAAATATACAAACAGAAAAAATTAAAAAATTATGCAAATGGGATTCAACATTAAGGTGGCTAGTTTTTATAAGCAACATAGCTTCAACAGGACATTTTGAAATTGCCTGCATAGTTCATAGTTTACAGGTAGGGATGTCCAACTCTCTCTGTTTTTAGAGATCTGGCCCTGAGTGAAAACTTACTTATTCATTCCTAGTACAATGCTGAATGCACGTGAGAGGTGTCTGAGCGCATGTAGCTGGCAAACTCATTAAGGAGTATGAAATCAGATCATTTCAGTGCTGTTTGCTCTGATGGTGTCTCAGATCTGAGCATACAAAACAGTGCAATGATGTGTCTGAACTTACGTTGGTTTGCTAATATTGGCTAAATAAGTATCTGGACATGGAAATATCAGCATTCATTGCCTTCATCAGACTACAACCCAGGAGTAGTTTGGAGGATGTCGGCAGCAGGGAGGAATTCATTACAGTCCTCTACAATGTCCCTTCCCTCAGCAACCTGTGACTCACAGCTCTTGTTTTTATTTTCTCCTTCACAGCAGCCAATTTAGAGATAGGCAACCTCTGACCCAAATAAAAGCAACTCTTTCTAGCTGTTTGATGGCATTTAGCTACAGTCTTGTGCTGCTTCCCTCAGGCAAGAAGTCTCTCAGCTCTGTAGTAAACACTGGCCGTTGTCCCCTGAGCTCTACGGATCTTGCATACCTGCCCTGGAGCTACCAGCAGGATCCCAGGCTTCCTCCTGCAGCTTCTGATGAAGAAGGGCAGTGACACGGATGTCGGGGCAGCAAAACGCCTGCAGAGTACAAAGCAGCCCAGTTGGGTGGGAGAAGCCAGAAACCTCCTCAGACTGCATGAGGCTGGTGCTGGACGTCTCTCTTCCATTGCAGGTCTTGCCTTTCCAATGCTGGGTGGCAGCCACCCACTGAGAGCTGAGCTGCTGGAGCACAGCCTGAGACAGCACCTTGCCATGACGGGCTGTGATGTGAATCCCAACAACTGATCGATGGGGCAATGCAAGATTAAGAGAAGCATTTGCTGAAATACAGGTGTTTCTTATACATACATATACACATGTGTATCTGTGTATACTTACACGTGCATAGCTATGCATAGACATGTATGTATACAAGCTAAAAAGTGGGGTTCGTACAGAATAGTTCTGTTTGTCACCTACTCTCACAAATCACCAAGAAGAAGTTAGGAGAATTTAGAAATTGCCACAACATGCTGGGTTTGGTGGGCTGGTTTGGGGTTTTTTTGCAGGGGGTGGTTTCACTTAGGTCTTTTTGGTGCGATATAAAGTCTTCTAAACTTGTATTTTATTTTAAAAATAGAGATGAAACTTGAATGTTTTAGATCAAACAAAATGTTAACTTATGAAAAAAGGCAGGGCAGCTCTCCCTTATTACAGTGCCTGGAACACTCTGGTGCATCTCGTGAAGTCTGGGGAAAAGCTGGAAGGAAAGCAATTCTCTCACAAGGATACACAGGCTCTAATGTTCGCAATATGCTGATTAGCCAGCTGGGAACTGGGCTTCTCCCTCAGGTAAAGAGAGCTAACAGCCGGAGCTGGGCAAAGTACAGATTTGGATGCTCCTGTTGAATCCTGAGCCCTGGGGAATGAAGTGGACCTCTGTAACATGTGAGGCCCAAAGAACGGATAACTTTTAAGCTGATGGTGCTTTTAACGAGCACCACTGGCCCTGTAGTGCTCACATCACTGTTTCAACAATATCTGAGGGCCAGACAACTTTTAATCTCATAGTTGGAGCACTGCCTGTTGTTTGTCTGCTGTCAGGTTTATTTGCTGTCAGGTTTCCAAACTGCTGTTCTTCCAGAGCTCTGAAGACACATGATGGTCACTAGTGATGGAAGTGAAGCTTTAAAATGCCTGATATTAAACCAATTCATTCACTAGCCCATTTTTGTAATATTGTTTTTGAAAACAGTTAGTATTTATGTTTTACATCTGACTATAAGCTCTAAGGTATTTACCCAACCAGTAGCCCATTTTGGTCACTAATGATTTCACTGTAGAGACAGAGAAATCAGCTCTCAAAAAAAAAAAAAAAAAAAGCTCATGGAAGACTGTACATATAGGTATAATATCCGTAATAAAAGACAGAATAGGACACAGTATGTTGAAGCATTGTATTTAAAAATCCAACTACAAAAGCAGAAACATATTTTTCGTGAAGAACCAGGGTAAATTTCTTGTCTAATATTTTTCTTAATAGTATTTCAATACTATTAATTATATTCTATATTATTCATTTTTCTATGTGTCTGTCTTAAACTCAGCTGGGAACCCCTAAGAGTTATTTATCAGAGTCTAGAACAGTAATTAAGTTGAATTGTTTAACATATTTTTGGTGACTGGAGCTCTGACCTGACTCCAGGAATGAGTCACTCTGAGCAGTACAGAAAGAAGACTGTGCTTGATATAAATATACAATATTGTCTCATTATCTTCCTTCCTCATTAATGCCAGCAGTTCATTCATATTTCAGGTATTAGTGTTTCATTTCTGTAGACTCTAAAAGTGGTGATTAGCCCTCTTTGACTCCCTTGTGCTATGTTCTGCCATGCAGAAAATTACAAAGTATGTAAATATTTAAATGTACAGAAGATTTTCATTTGCTAGCACTGTGTACTCAGTGTACGCTGATCATATTGTAAAAGAAGGGCAGCATTACATACTATCAACCACACAGTACATTGGTTTTTTTTAATTTTTACTTTGTTTTTGTTTTTGTATCTCTGTTTAATATAAAGCAAACTCATAAAGACTGAATGAATGCGGCAAGCTTCATAACAATAGTATCCATGGCAGTTTCCTAATTTGTATAATTCTCCTTCCACAGTGGAACATGCAGATCCCTTCCTTTCTCCTCCCGTCCCACCTAAATGAAATTTTTAGTACTTCTACTTAATTAAAGTTAATTTCTGAGGACTGACTGCTTGGCTCATCTTCAAAGCTGTTAATAGATTTAGATCAAAATCTTCTTAGCATAATGGGGGGCATTGTTGAAAAATGAAGTTTTAAAAAACAAAAATTCTCAATCACTTCTCTAATTTTTTAATTAATTTAAAAGAGAAAAACTGTTCTTTTAGCTAAAGTGTATATATTTTTTCTTTGCTTTTCCTCTTCTCTCCTCCTTTTTAAAAGCAAAATGGGAGAAGGTGGAGAAGTGGGGGGAAATAGACTCAGGAGTAAACAACAGCTATAAAGTTAAGCAAAAACATTTCAAAACATGTTCAAGAAAGTTCTCTATGTAATACTGATGAAAAAAATAAAAGGAATGTCTGTGTTCATTATTTGTGCAAATGAATAAGTGCATTTTCTGAAAAACTTAAAAGAATTTTAACCTGTTATTGGGAAACATTTCTTATTTCTTCGTGGTTTTAGGATGCTGTGACTGGAAGAGGGACATCAATGGACCATCAATTACTAGCTTCCTCTCCAACACAAAACTAGGTGGAAACTTGTTTAAGTTCTGTTTTGAAACAAATTGAGAAAGGATCTTGATAGCCCTGGAGTGTTGCATCTTGTCCTTTATCAAGAACAGAACATCTGCATTTTCTATTCAAAATGACTTTGTTCCATTTTCTTTTTTTTTTTCCAATGTCCTGCGACAGCAACCTCTGTTCTTCATCAGACCTGACTTTTCCACATCCCAGGCTGGCCAGCTCTGTTTTAAAGACTGATTCTGTTGGACTGCAAAATGATAAACACCTATATTTATTTGATTTTCATCTGCTAATGTCCTTTTATTTTTAAAAAGAACATGCTTCTCCTTGTATTGTTATCTCATAATTCAGTAACTGCCTGCCTTTGGCCAGTCACAAGGGCTTTCTGTTGGTGACTTTATTTTGGCGAGGTTTAGAGATGGATGTGCGTAAGAAAGGACTTCTATCTCTTCATCTGTTTGCCCCACTTTTTTTTTGTAAAATAAAGGCCATCTGGATTTTATTTTGCACTGAAGAATGTACAGCATGTACAGAATTTGTTTTCCATGTGAGAGACAGCATTCAGTTACGACTGCTTGGATTGTAAGCCTGCAAATGTTTGTGGCAAAATACCTGGCTTCAAGTTCTGCTTTCTAAAAAGAAATGTGAGCTAAGCCTGATCTTGGGGGCGAAGGAAAGGAGGGTGGGGAGGAATGCCATGTTGGGGAGCCTGAGTGTTTCGCATAACCCGCACTCAACCATTAATGTGCTGCCTTGAACTTTGTGTGGCCCATGTTAATAATACATAGACTCCTATAATCATGTGACAGTTCTGTTGAGAACAGATCAAAACCTCAAATAAGACCTATAATGGCTTTAAGCCAGGGGAAGAAAAACACAGCTAAAAACCAACTTGAGGAAAGTATAAATTTAGCCTGTGGTGTACTATGTACTCGACGCATGTTGTCAGAGAGGGGTGTGGTTTGTTATTATGAACTTCTCTGCTTTGCAATAACAACTCTCCCAGCAATCCCTGCCATAGCAATCACCATCATCATCATCATTCAGAAAGAACATCTGGGCTCTGTGGGGAATATTGTGGAAATAGTATAGATATGATACATCTTTGCATCTGAATTGTTATGTGCATATACTGAAGAAAACTTGTTCAAAAGGTTGATGGTGGCTTACATGGAAGATGCTGCCCCTTCCAGGAGCATGGCATGGCCCAAGTGAGTAAGAAGGGAAGCATGGTCATGTTCTGCACCCTTCATCCCCAGAATCCCTCAGCCTGGCAGACTTTGAAGTACAAAGAGCCAAGTCCCATAAGGGCTTCATTGAGCTAGTCTCTGCATTTCCTAACTTCCTCGTGGAGAAGAGACCTTGTTAATCTACTGAGGTGCAAGAGTAGCTCATTATTCCCCCTTGGAGGTGAGGCAAACTGCCATAGTCCTAAAACTGAATCTAAAAGCAATTCAAGAAATTATCCAGTATTCTGTGAAGTAAGGGATGAAGCTGTGCTGGAGGACCCAAGCAGTAGGACCAGGTTCGGTCTGAAAGATTGCTGTATACCTAAGTCAGGCCCAGGCGTTTGTATCCAAACTTACCTCTAAAATAAAGGACTGCTTGCAAGTTTAGGTACTGGAAGGAGGGAGGGATGGTTTGATGTGTTTCCTTTCTCTCGTGACCTACTTCAATGCTATCTAAGCTAACTGAGAATTAAAATAAATAAATAAATAAATAGGGGAAAAGGCAAATAAGAGATGCAGTTCAAAAAGAAACATTTCAGAGGTGGAACAAAAATTTCAAAGCTACATGCATGCTGGACATACTTGAACAGTCCTGAGGAAAAGCTCCCAAAGCAGCATCAGTAAGAACGTGGTAAGCTGAACTCTCCTACACTCACTCCAGCTCCTGCTCTGCACGTCTACAAGCTGGGTTGTTTCACCTCGTTGCAGCCATTTAAAATCCAATTGTTGGATCTAAACTGAGCGTTTAGGTTTCCCTCTATAATCAAGAGTGAAAAAGGGAACTCTAGAGGGGGATTCTGAGATTGATGTCTGGACAAGACAGGGTCTGTTGCTGTCTGGACATTATCCATAACTGAAAACTTGGCAACTGGGAAGCCTAGTTTTTGAAATGCTAAGGAGGTTCCTGTCCCAGAGATATGCACAGGATGCTGGACCCACAAAAGAGTTCAGAAAGTTCAGCTGCTGTTGATTAAAATATTTCTTTTGCTTTTTTCAAGTGCATATCAGCCAACAGCTTTAAAAGCTCTTCATTTTCTTTCAGCTACCACTTAATGGTATGCTGCTGACATGCATGTTTCACACACTGTTCACACAACTTGTTTTTCAAAACGCATCATTTGTAAAGCATTGGTTAGCCTTCCCTCAGTCCCAGACAGAATGGAAACATTTCTTTATTATAACATATTCCCATTTCTCCCAGAGATGATTGAATATATGAATAATCCATTATGTAATGTTATAAATCATTTAATATCTATTTTATCTCTCACACATATAATCACAATTATTATCAGGCTACATGTTTTAAAGATACATTTGATCTGTCCTTTGTGGTGGGTTTCACAAGATCGTTGCCAAAAAATACTGAGGCAGTTTGTGGGAAGCTACAAAAAGTTCAGTCTGCACAGTCTGCTTCCATAGGTCTAAGATTATATTTTGGTTTTAAACTCAAAGAGTGCTCACTGAAATGTCATCAATCAAGATAACAAATGAATTTTTAAATGCCATATGTCCTGTAAGTGGAATTTTAATGAGATACTATAATGTATTTTAAAGCTCAGGTTATACACAAATATCTTAATGTCAAATATCTCAGTGTCATGCAAAATATTTAACCAAATCAAACATCTATATGAGGGTTTATGGGTTGTTTTAATGCGAAATATCTTTTTTGGTGGAAGATAAAGCTAAACAGATTTATCCTCCTGAATGGGGTTTTCTGTTGTAGAAGCCACCTTTTTTAATACTAAACTCACCTCTTTTAATAGTAAACATTAACCTGACAAGGACTAAGCTAGTGAGGTTTTCTGCTTTTTTTTTTGTGAGTTACATGCATTATGTTGTATTTAATAGGTTCATCACCCCATCACTTTTGTCTTAACCGGTATTAATAGCTTCTCCTTTAGGCAATAAGATTTTAGAGGTGGTTTTCTGTGTGTCTTAGAGCAAATTGGCCCTTCATCTTATAGAGGCATCTTCATTTTCTTCTAGTCTGCATGTCTAGTTACAATACTAGCAATTCATTACTTATTTCAAAACTGGTGTTATTTATTCATTTGGAATATTCAAAACCTGTCAAGGGTTGAACTACCAGCCTCTCTCAGACCTCCCTTTCCTCACTTCATCAAGGCTGATGGCCAGGTCTGCTAGTTGTGCTAGTGCTGTGAGGTACTCTGGTGAGTTGTGCACCAAGCAGAGCTTGCGCAGCAGCCCATGTCCTACTTACAGTCACAGAGGGGGTTTAATGGCGATCCTACATGTCCTTCAATTACCAAGGAGGAGTCAACTGATGCCATCTTTCCCCCATTCATTGTAAGCTCCAATAGACAACTGTGGAATCTATACAGCATCTCTCTACAGCTACCTGAGAGGAGGTTGTAGAGAGGTGGGTGTCAGTCTCTTCTCCCAACAGGCAATAAGACAAGAGGAAATGGCCTCAAGTTACTCCAGGGGAAGTTTAGAATGCCTATTAGGAAAAATTTCTTCAGCAAAAGGATTATCGAACATTGGAACAGGCTGCCCAGGGAAGTGGTGGAATCGCCATCCTGGGAGGTCTTTAAAAGACAGGTAGACGCGGTGCTTAGGGACATGGTTTAGTGATGGGTTTTGTCAGTGTTAGGTTGATGGTTGGGCTCGACGACCTGAAAGGTCCCGTCTACCCTAGATGATTCTATGATTCTATGGTTTTTGAATGCAGGAGCTTATCTTACAAAGAACCTGTAGATATCCTATCAATCATTGTATTTCAAGTTCACTGAATTTCACTGAATTTTTTTTAGAGTTGGAAGGGACCATATAGATAATCTAGTCCAACTCCCCTGCTGAAGCAGGATTGCTTAGAGAATGCTACTCAGGACTGCATCCAGGCGGGTCTTGAAAATCTCCAAAGAAGGGGACTCCACAACCTCCCTGGGCAGCCTGTTCCAGGGCTCTGTCACCCTCACCGTGAAGAAATTCTTTCTCATATTCGAGTGGAACCTCCTATGTTCCAACTTGTGCCCGTTGCCCCTCGTCCTGTCACTGGGAACCACTGAAAAGAGTCTGGCTCTCTCCTCCTTCAACCCACCCTTGAGATACTTATAGGCGTTAATAAGGTCTCCCCTCAGCCTTCTCTTCTCCAGACTAAAGAGTCCCAGCTCTCTTAGCCTTTCCTCATAAGGGAGATGCTCCAATCCCTTCATCATCTTTGTTGCCCTTCGCTGGACTCTTTCCAGTAGTTCCCTATCCCTCTTGAATTGGGGAGCCCAGAACCGGATGCAATACTCCAGTTGTGGCCTCACCAGTGCAGAGTAGAGGGGGAGAATGACTTCCCTCGACCTACTAGCCACACTCTTCCCTATGCAGCCCAGGATTCCATTGGCCTTCCTGGCCACAAGAGCACATTGCTTGCTCATTGTCATTTTGCTGTCTACCAGGACTCCCAGATCTTTCTCTTTGGAGCTTGGCTCCAGCAGGTCCACGCCTAACCTGTATTGGTGCCTGACATTCTTCTTGCCCAGGTGTAGCACCTTACACTTTTCCCTGTTGAACCTCATGAGGTTCTTCCTTGCCCAGCTCTCCAGCCTGTCCAGGTCTCTCTGGATGGCAGCACGGCCCTCCGGGGTGTCAGCCACCCCACCCAACTTGGTATCATCAGCAAACTTGCTGAGGATACACTCTGTCCCCTCGTCCAGGTCACTGATGAAGTTGTGTTCCTCTTGAGAAAAGAAGAAAGTAACTATAAGAAATGTTCCAACACATGAGGGAGTTTTCCTCACCAGCAAGTAAAGTGGTTTTTTCCTCCTTGTGCAGTACTTGCTAGGTTGGTAGTTCTTGCCCAAATTTCCTCACATGTTCTTAAAGTACTCAAATACTGCTTTGAGTAAAGCTAGGCAGAAATTTACATGTATGTACATATAAAAATAGTATACTACTTAGAATCTGAAAATGCAGCAGTTTCAGTGAAGCTTTGTTGGGAAAACTAGCTCTCAGATTCATGCTGGAATTTAAAGTGGGGAATGAAGGGAGAAGACAAACAAGCTGAAATAATATTTACTGAAATAAAAGATAACTTGGTGCCAGGGCATTCTTTCTGGGTGTGAAAAATTCCAGTTTATATCTGTGGCCTGAACCACAGAAAATTTGCCTTCCTTCTTGATTAGGGAATTAGTTTCTTGGTGTGATTTGCTTTAGTTTGGTTTAGGGAGGGTAAGCATTATTGTTGGTTTTCTTCACTGAAAACCTGCAGCTAGTCAAGATTTTGTCCTAAAGGAGAATAGGAAAAACAAAAAGAAAAAGAAAAAAAAAAAAAAAAAGAAAGAAAAGCCTCATACTGGAAATTTTCATGGGATAGGAAAATGATTTCCTGCTTAGCCCAACTTGTAAGAGCTGGCAAGAGCTTCACAGCTGCTCTGGAGTGTCTCCCTGGTGCTGGGAGTTAAACACATCAGAGGGAAACGAACACAGCATGAGTAACACGATGAATATTCATGTCCTGGATGTGGGTCTTGGAGTCAGCAGAAGTGAGCTCCTGCCAGATGTGGGGGTTCAGCCCAGACGAAGGAGACTTTCAAAGAATCCTGTGGAAAATCTGTTGTGCTCGTACTGGCTGAAACAGCTCATGTCTCTTCTAGCCGATGACTCAATAAAACGATTTTTGCTTTAAATTTAAGGAGAACACAACTGAGTCTAGTGTGTGTGGGCAAGCTTGTAGAAATGAATGAAAACAGAGAGCCCAAGTAAATATTTTTCTTCACCCTTTGATCAGCTATGAGGTGCTTCAGACATCTATGCTGCATTTTTTTTCTGGTACTGACACAGCTAGTGCTGCTGGTAACCACTAAGTTCAATAAAAGCTTTTTACTCACTTTCTTTACTATGTCCTTGTTATTTACATTACCCTGTGAGTCCTTTCAGGCTAATAAGACAGAATATTAGTGAGTGTGAAAACAGCCCCGTTGGCTGGCCTCGAGCAGCTGCCACATCCCAATGTGTACACAAAGACAGCCCCAAGCAGGGCTCAGGGCAGTCGAAACTGCAGAGCCACCTCAGCCTTGCCTGGTGGAGCTCTGCCTTTCCCCTCTCCTAACCATTTCCTGCCCCCTCCACCCCCTTCTAAGTGTGTGGGCCTAGAAAGTACTGGCAGACCCTCAGTTCATTGTACGTCTGGGCTACATATTATGTACATTACAGTAGTTGTGAACAGCTCCAGTTGGGACTAAGGTCTTTTTTCTTTCTTTCTTCTTTTTTTTTTTTTTTTCTGTAAACACTGAACAAATAAGAATGGAAAGTTTGGGGTCTAAAGAGATCACAATCATGAGCCATAAGAGCGACTATAACAAAAAGAGCCTGGGAAAAAGGGGGGCAGATAAAAATGAGAGAGAGAGCAAATCATAGAATCATAGAATCATCTAGGTTGGAAGGGACCTTCAAGATCATCTAGTCCAATCATCAACCTAACTCTGACAAAAAAAAAAAAAAAAACATCACTAAACCATGTCCCCCAGCACCATGTCAACCCGTCTTTTGAACACTCCAGGGATGGTGCCTCAACCACTTCCCTGGGCAGCCCATTCCAGTGCTTGATAACCCTTTCCGTGTAAAAATTCTTCCTAATATCCAACCTGAACCTCCCCTGGTGCAACTTGAGGCTGTTTCCTCTTGTCCTGTCGCCTGTGACTTGGGAGAAGAGACCGAACCCTGCCTCTCTACAACCTCCTTTCATGTAGTTGTAGAGGGCAATAAGGTCTCCCCTCAGCCTCCTTTTCTCCAGGCTGAACAACCCCAGCTCCCTTAGCCTCTCCTCATAAGACTTGTTCTCCAGACCCCTCACCAGCTTCGTTGCCCTTCTCTGGACCTGCTCCAGCACCTCAATGTCTTTTTTGTGGAAAGGGGCCCAAAACTGGACACAGTACTTGAGGTGGGGCCTCACCAGTGCCGAGTACAGGGGGACAATCACCTCTTGAGTCCTACTCACCACACTGTTCCTGATACAGGCCAAGATACTCTTGGCCTTCTTGGCCACCTGGGCACACTGCTGGCTCATGTTCAGCCAACAGTCGACCAGCACCCCCAGGTCCTTTTCTGCTGGGCAGCTCTCCAGCCACTCTGCCCCAAGCCTGTAGCGCTGCATGGGGTTGTTGTGACCCAAGTGCAGGACCCGGCACTTGGCCTTATTGAACCTCATTCCGTTGGTCTCAACCCATCGATCCAGCCTGTCCAGTTCCCTCTGCAAAGCCTTTCTACCTTCCAGCAGGTTGACACTCCCACCCAACTTGGTGTTGTCTGCGAACTTACTGAGGGTACACTCAATCCCCTCGTCCAGATCGTTGATAAAGATGTTGAAGAGAACTGGCCCCAGTACCGAGCCCTGTGGGACACCACTCGTGGCCGGCCGCCAACTGGATTTAACTCCATTTACCACCACTCTCTGGGCCCAGCCCTCCAGCCAGTTTTTAACCCAGTGGAGAGTACTCCCATCCAAGCCACGGGCAGCCAGTTTCTCCAGGAGGATACTGTGGGAGACTGTATCAAAGGCCTTGCTAAAGTCCAGGTGAACAACATCCACAGCCTTTCCCTCATCAGCAATGAACAAGTACAAGATTGGCTTTGATCTCAGACCTACTCCCAGTCAGTTTTTTTAACAGATTTGTTAAATTTTAGCATGCTAAGCTACTATTTTCTTATGCACTGGAATCAACATCAATGCTAGACTCATCTGATGTGTGTCAACAGGAACTGTAAGCAGAATGAAGAACCATGCTTCACCAGAAGTGCAGCCCATCACATTACTCTTCTTATTCTGGCACAATTGGCAGAGAAACAACATTTGAGTAACTTGCTCTGTAATCTGTCAGACAAAGCGATTTGCTATATTAACTATCCCATGCTGTTCATCCTCATGGAGATAATGACAAAAGCCAAAACAGATCAAAAATGTCTCAGGAAAAAGAGGCAAAAGAATTTGGCTTTATGATCTGCCCTCATAATCCTTTCAGTCATGGATAAAGGATAAAAAAAGTAAAAAATGTGTTCTGAAATTTAACACATGGTGAAAAGCCGGTATCACGATGAAGACCTTGATTTTCTCGATATGGTATTCTACCTCCTACTGGTAACAATGCAGTCCACCTTTGAAAAACATAAAATGTATCATAAAATGTATCATTGTACATAGGCTTTGCTAACTTTATTGGGGTTGTTTTAGGATAAACTGAATGAGACTTGTAAGAAGACCCCATTGGTCACTTATGACGAGAGGATCAGAAGAGGAACAAAGGAAAGTGTACTGATTCAGTTGGCTGAAAACTTACAGAATCATAGACTTGTGTTTGTATAGACTGATGCAAGAGTAAACAGAAAGAAATTATACTCTCACAACATGATAAAAAATGTGATTTTCCTGGCATAATAAAGACTTAATGGGATAATTCCTATGCTGAAAAATTACTAGAAGGAATACAAGTTGTTCATTAGGGATATGTGGGGAAAGTGAGGGAGGGTGATTTGAAATCACAGGCTAACCTGATGAAATAGCATTAACAATGGAAAGGGGAACAAGCATGAGGACTGCAGTGAAGGAAGAGGCAGATCACCATGAATAGGTGATCAAGAGAATGAAGCCTTATGTAAGCTTTCCAAAAGGACAGGGTCTACTTGGGGGATTTTAATGACACCCCCCGTCTTTTAATCAGGAAAAGAAAACAGCATGATACGGAGAGGTGATAATTCTGGGTGTGCTGGAAGCAGTGAGAGGGAAGAATTCAAATAAAGAAAGACTAGATGAGAATAAAAAGATGGTAGGCAACTTAAGTGAAAATCACCATGAAATTGTACAAGTTCGTGATCTTTACAAAGGAAGGGAAAGAAACAGCAAAAATGCCAGTGAAATTCAAGAGGCAGGCTTCATATATTCAGAGACTGAAAGATAAACCCCAAAAGAGACAAGAGACAATTAAAAAAATAAAAACCAAAGAGGTAAGGAGAGCCAGCAATTTCCTGAACAATGGTACGGACTCAGGCACGAGCTATCTCAATGTGGAGAGAGAATGAAAGGCATAGACGGAGCCCTGCCGGCTAAAATCAGAGGTTCTTCAATGATCTCAAACCTAAGAGTGGCACAGTAAGAAAGTGGAAACTAGGCAGAGTAATAAGGATGACTATGAAAGAAGAGCACAGGCATGTGGGGACAAGCGAAGAAAGGGCACTGTACAGAACGAAGAAAGAGAGGTGAGTCATAGTCATTCGGTAATAAGATCAGTAGTAAGAAGAAGAAAAGGTGACAGATGAATTAAGAAAGCTGAAATGTTTAATTCATGTTTTGTTCCCTTCTTCAATAAGAAGGTCAATGGCAATCATGCAGATACATGTTTAACGTCAGTAACAAGGGAATGAGATCTCAGGTTAGAATAGGGAAAGAAAAGGGAAGGGAATAGACCAGGCTGGAGTATTTACATAAGTTGGACTGCTTTAGATCAACAAATTCTGATTAAATTTGTCCTAGGGGACTTAGACAACTGGCTGCAACAGTCCTCAGGGATATTATTTGTTATCTTATGTAATCTGAGGAGAGCAGGTGTGGGTCCAGAATACTGAAAAAAGCAAACTTTGAACCAGTTGTAGCTGCAAAATGAAAATAAATATGACACTAGTGACCCAAATCAAACATTGGAACTATTTCCCTAATATTTTGGCAGATTCACTATCACTTAAAATCTAATTTAAGCTTAGATGCCTTTTTTAGAAGAGCTGCTTCAACTCAAACAGAAATTATAGGGAAATCTGTGAAACTGAGTATGTTGAATAGAGAATTATTTACCTGGGAAACTATCAAACATTTGGGGCATTGCAAAAGAGGGGAAAACAAAATCAGGGCAGTAAGTCAATGCAATGAGCTAATCATCCTATCTCCATGGAAACGACAGTGTTGAAGTAGTAGTCATAAAGTACAAGGTGCATTCTAAGATATTTATCATCATTTAATGCAAAGAAAACTGTACTGAAGGGTGATTCATCTGAAATGGCAATGCAGTGATTGGGTTATGTGGGCACAAAAATACTTAATACCTAGCAGCATCTCACCCTATTAGAGCACCTCTTGAGCTTGCAAAGTCAGTGACTGCACTTTTCTCCAGACAAAATATAGTAGCGGTGTCAGTGTCAGCAGTCCTGGACTATCTTTCCAAGGAAGGTAGTAGATCATCAGTAAATAATACTTAGATTTTCGAAGATTAAGGTGCTTTCTTCATGTCTTCCTGGTATTTCTGAGATTCCATGACAAAAATGAAAAAGTCCTTAGAGTTATCTCTATTCCTGTTTCCTTGAAAAATTCCTTTTCTTCTCTCTTTCAATTTTCTGAATAAATTCTACTTAAAGATTAAGATCGTGTTACTTTAAGATTTGCTAGTGAAAAGCACTCATGTTTTGATGTCCTCTCTTTTCAGGAATAGCTAGCTATCTACTTGTAGCCAGTAGAAAATCAGAACACTGAAATCCTGGGAAATTACTTCTATACCCCTGAAAACAAAGAAAAGTGATTTGGGGGTTCAGATGTAATATACATCTTTTAGTCCACTAAAACCAGAAGATTTTACTCTATGTAACAATTCTGTTGTTCTGTTGAAAAGGAAAAGCATGTAGGTTTTGTAAATTCCCTAGAGCTCATCTTGGGAGCTAGCTGGGTGGAAGAAATTACTGTATAGAATTGAGTTCTTTTATCATCCACTTTATGATTAGAATGACACTAGCACAAAAAAGCACAAACTTCAAGTAGAACTATACTATAAAATATTGGGTTTGAATATAAAAACGGTCTTTTAAAATAGATTTTTTTTTTTTTTAAGGTAAGCATCTCACACAATTTTTGGCCAACCACAAGAATGAAAAACCCTATTTATGGAGAGAATCTAGAGAAGGGGGGGGGAAGGAAGATGATGTAAAGTCTATTACAAGAAAAGGATTCTGTTTTCAAATGTGATTATCTCTGGCTGTACTACAATATTATCATATTTGAAAGGAAAAAAAGCAGTCAGAATTGAGATCTACATTCTGCTGAAACCATTAGAGTTGCTCATAAACACATTATCAAATAACTCTCCAAATGGATATTATTTTCATTGGTGAAAGCTGTTTTACCCAAGTGCATTGGCCATATAACTACATTGTTGTTAAAACACATTATCTAGTTTATAGAGAGCTTTGCATGGTGAATGCGTATGTGCTTATCAGCAAACCATTTGCTTGTTTTCTTCAGCAGGCAACTACCTGTAACAGATGTGACTAATATTCAGATCCTCTTTCATTTCAAGTGGTTTAGGAGCCTGTCAAACATTTGCTTGCCAGTTTAAGCTTATTGATCCACCATAGTGTTAAGTCTCTGAAGTTTTTGGGAGGTTTTGATTTAATTTCTCCCCCTTACTTCAGAAAATGCAAGCCACAAGAATGCATAGCAGCTGACAGAGTTGCTCATGTGCACACCTCAACACACTAAAGCATGTCAAACATGTTGTTGATTTGGGGTTTTTATTGGTTTCCAGTGGAACCATTTTAACCAGTAAGATTGGCTGACTACACCGTGTGTAGCTGAAGGCATTTCCTAAGCAGCAGAAGCCTGTTGTCCGCTTACGCAGTACAATTGAGAGGACAGGTGTTGTAACAAAAAGGATTGATCAAACCTAGGCTTGGCACGGTCCCTATTGAAAACTGTTAATCTTTATATAGTTCACACCCATGATCTCCCATGCCAAGGTCTTCCTGATAGTGACATCTATCTTCTTCTGAGGCCTTTGTTCCCATTTTCAGTCGTAGAAAGTGTCTCATCTTCTTCATACCTTTCCACATTTTTTTTCTCTTCTGTTAGCTGCAGCAACATGGCATATTTGCACCTGGAGATTATCAGGGTCAGGTAGATGTTACCTCATTACATAATGGTCTGGACATCATGAGAAAATGTCAATTTGTAGTTGCACGTAGTGGCTGAGTTCCTGTTAGCCATACTGGATCTGCTTAGGTCTTTTCAGTTTGCATACAGCTCATCTGAACTCATTCTTCTTGATCAGACTTTTCAGTAAGGGTGGAAGTAGAACCTGCATACATGGTAGACCAGCTTTTAGCATTTCTCTCCTGTCCTGTTTATCTAACCAAAACGAATGCAAAAGATCCCCTCATTTTATGGACCAAGACTTTACCTTAAAATAAAATTTTAAAAATATATATAATTTATGTAAATTTATCTGAAAATAGAATTGTGAAAAGCACTAAAGTCTATTTTTTAGTATCCATGTAATTTGGGAAGAATAATGTTAAAATAGTGCAGAAATATGCTAAGTTTTATGTAATCCTAGAACACCTATTTGCAGTTCAAAAGACAAGGTTTGTAATACCTATCAAATAAACCCCAATGCCACTACCCAAGGGCTGCTTATAAAGTTCCCTTTCACCCTCCCAGAATGTGCTAGAAAAATTACTGGGAAATGTGGATAGTGGGGCAACATTGCTTTTGAAGAAAGCTTAAGCTACTGAAATATGTGTTGCTTCCTAGCTAGCGAAGTATTTGAGGTTTTATTTGAGGATCACTCTAAATGATCCAAATGTCTCTCTTCTAAGACCGAGTCTTTGAAAAAAATAGTACTTCTCAGAGGGAGCACATATTGTCTCCCCAGTGTTTCTGAAAAGGCTGCATTAATACAGAGGAGTCAATGAGGGTAGCTTTATGGTAGCTACAGCTGATCAGGAAATCATGTCTTCCCTTGACAAACATTTCCATTCAATTGAATTCCTTCTTTTTTATTACATTTGGGGTTCTGAATGTTGTCAAAAAGATCTGAAACTATATTCAGAAAGTAGCTGGATTTTAAGATAAATAATATTTTGATTTCAAGTTTTGAATATTGATAGCAAAATAATATTGATTTCCAGAAGTCCATTTTCCTATTTCTTTTGACCATTTTGTATAACATTTCTGTTTTGTCAGAAAACCATTTTCTTAAAATAAAGGAAAGACAAACTCTATCCAATGAATGAAGAACACATTCTTCTCTGGTTTATTGCTTTAACATTACCACATCTCCTAAAAAGCAGTATCTGCATCTTTTTGGATGTTCTGGCTTCTCTCTGCTGTAGAAGTCATTGAAGCTGGTGATCTCCAAAAAAGGGACTGGTTTCTGAGAGCCGGTACTGCCTGCTCAATAGAGCAGCATCCAACACACACTACAGGTGAATACAACTGAGAATGTCCCAGAAGTGATTTGAAGCTGCCCTGTGCTTTCCTCCCATACTGACTTCCAAGTTCTCTTGTTTATTGCTTTCCCCTGCTTGCACCCAGCAAGACAAAAGAACTAACCTGTTTCTCTTTGGACCAGAGAAGTAGATGCAGGGGTCAGGGACAACAGCCTACTACCCTGGTTGCACACCTCTGCTTCATCCTATGTGCCCTCTGGCAGTTCTTAGATGCTGCTCAGTCGGGAGCTGGAAATGGTTTTATAAAAGCCTGGAAAGTTTCTTTTTTTTCAGAAACTGGTCAATTTTATCCTTTTTCAAGCAAACTTTTCCAATCATAGCTTCCCACAAGCCAGAATTCTGTTTATACTCAAGGCATGGTTTAAGTATGCTGTCCAAATCCAACAAACCTATCAGTGTACATTTTACATTTCCTTTCCTTTCAGCTGCCACCTTTTGTTTCATAAAATACTACTCCGTAGCAGAGTTCAGATAAAATATTTTATCTGGCTTAGGTAATTTTCCAAGGTATTTTTCTTTAGTATTAAAACGCTCTTGTTCTCATAAAGGCAAATAAAAAAATCTGCATGTTTGTGGGTCTCGTACTTCTTGTATGAACTTCCTTTCACTCAGCTGATGTTTGTATGGCATTATCTAATGTAAGCCAAAGGGGAAAACTCCATTATAGGAGAATGCCAACAACTGTAGAATGAGATAGCAGCTTCCTTCCAGCAGTTTGCTTTGATTTGCGAAAGAAAGCCTTAATGTATACATGCTGATCTTGGAGACATCAGAAATATCTTCCTCGCATTCAAGGGACCACTCCAAATTCATAGGAAATAAGCATAAAGAAAAAGCACAGAGTTGCAAAACACAAATGAAAGTTAGATTTGTAGCTGAAGCATCTGTTGATCATCCTTCCCCCAACCATGATCATCATTAACAAATTGAGACATTTTCATATACCTTAAAAAAAAAATATCTGGAAATTAAACATTCTCAGAAGAGCTCTCATTTTCAGCCTTTTTTCAGAATAAGACAATCTATTTACAATGCCTTTACCACAGAAGACTCTATAATGGCAAAGATTTGCAAGAGATGCAGGTATTTGTGACATTCCAGAGTTTTGCATTCTGGAATGCCTTTAGCCAAATGGAAGAGCCTAAGGCCATTCATAATATTTAAAAAGAAGGGGAAAAAAATAGAATGGATTTAATTCTTTGTCTTACCTGACAAGACAACCTGCATCTCAAAACAGTTGACATGTTTTTCATCACTGGTCACCTGCTCCTGAGCCTCAGTTCCACAACTCCATGTAATAGGTTGTGAACATTTGCTGGAGATATCATTGCTGGTTTCTGGAATCACTGAACAGTGCTATTTATTATTCATATCCTAAGTGCCTTCATATGGTTTTTTGGAGGATTCTTCAATGGATGGAGGTAGGGAAAGTGCTAACAAAGATGACATTTCTGAGTAGCAGGGGAAAGGGATTTGTGTACAGCAGCACAAGTTCTGTGGGAATGCTCTCATTAAAGGATGATGATGGAGATAAGACACGCATATGACTAAGTGGGCTCTATTAGAAGAAGGCCACCTCCAGAAATTGGCAGTCTTGGGTTTAAAGGCCAGCCTGCAAGATCTCCAGTCCTCTTGTGTGTCACTATACCATTTCCCTAAAGAAGGTCCTTTGACATCTGTCCTTGATGATGTTCTGTTTCTTGAATAGACTGAGGCAAATGTTGTGGGCATGCCAGTCAATCACCCATTCAGATGCATCATTGCACATGCAGTTTCCAAGGGGCTGGTAGGCAGCTTGGTTTGTATAGGCACAGAAAGGGAGTTAGTTTCCCAATACAGTAGGTGAGTACTATTCACCTCAGGATTCTGTATCAGCCTTTGGAGCTCCCTTTCTCCCTGGACAGATCTCTGATGGCAATATAGGATAGCAAGACGTCTAATTTAGGCTGTCACAATCAACTTGGTGGGGCCACACACTTATTTCTCAAGTATCACAATAATGAAATGAGACATCTAAAGCAGCAGAGGATAATCTGGCCTAAAACCTACTGGGCAGTAACACAGTATTCACATCCTCTTTATAACCTTTCACTCACTGAGTTGCTTAATTTTCTGGGAAGAGAGACACTCCAGTGCCCTCCCATGAATTCACACATTTTATATTTGTAGAGTTACTCAACCCCTCAAGCTTCTGTATCCCAATAGCAAGGAAGTTCTCCTTGGAGGGAAAATATTCACCTTCAAATGCTGTTTTTCTGACCCTGTACTGAATCAAATGCAGAATCAGTCTTTCACCTATTCATAGATATATCTGGGTAATACGTCACTGTTCAGAATCTGTTTAGGCTCAAGCCACTGTTCTTAGATTACACCAGACAGTACATAAAGACAGTTACTACGTAATGTAATTTGTCTGGCATACCCACACAAGATACAGCATTATGTACAGCTGCTGATGGCTGAAGACAAAATTATTGACAAATAATCACAATCCAGATAAGAGTCAGAGGTGATGATCTATTTTGTAAAGGAAAATGGAGATCAGCCTTGTTTACATATAATCAAACAAAGACCCAGACTAACCACTGGGTAATATAATTTTAGCTCATCACTTTCAGAAGAACCCAAACACACCATTTTATGTGATTATGTCCAAATTTAAAATATAAATAAAGACAGATATATTTTCCAGTTTCTTCTCTTTTAACCAACTAAATTAATAAGTTCTTCAGTGTAATGCATATGGTACATTTCTGCTGTCTTACACCCATTACAAACTTGGTTTTAAACCAAGTTGCTTTATTTACTTTCCTGAAATAGCTTTGCAGTTCATTTATGAACCTGCTTAAATATATGACAGTTCATAAAGTCAATGAAAGCATGGTAGTAAAATGGAGCCAAAGTTGTCAATACAATGAACATGCTTAAGAACAATTACATGGATTTGGTTTTGTTATTTTGTTTTCTAACAAATATGCTTTGGGTTCTTTTAGTTTGTCTTGTGGTTGTTGAGCCTTAATAAGAGTCATATTTTGATGTTTTCTTCATTGTGTCTGTGCAAAAATAATACTCTAAAAGGGAAAGGCAAGAAGAAAAAATTTGTAAGAGCAGTGGGAAGAATGAAGAGGCAAGGTGAAAAGGTAGATGTTGATAGATGTTTCCAACCAACCAACGGTCCCAGCTCTTCTCAAAGTAAGCCCCTTTCAGGCCAAAGACCTTGATGACAGAAGGCAACCCAGGACCATAGTTCATGACCATAGTGGAGCATGAAGTATAAAAATTATAATTACTTTCAGTTCCTTGAGGAAAGAAGAGAGACTGAATTTTAAGCGAGGAGGAATATTGGAAGAGATTGACAGTGGGAACTGTTGCAGACCTCTCTTGCTCAGCATTATTGCCAACCCAGTTGCTCTTGACATACACCTCTCTCACCAGGAGACAAATGCTCCCAACTATCAGAATGAGGATCTATGAAAGGTCCTTGAGACAAGACAAAATTAGCAAGACCCAAGCTGCTTTGTGCTTTCCTGCTCAAAGAGCTGTTTAAAAACTAAAGTTCCTGCATGTTCTCTTCTGTCCCCCTACTTCTTATTTCAGCATCAACTTCCAAGGTGAAGAGGTCATTTACTCCCCGCTTTTTCTTTCCTTTCATTGACCTCCTGATCCCTTGAAGATGGTCCCTTTGCACACCAATGCAGTTTGAAAATTATAGAAATTAAATTTCAATCTCTCACACAGTGGCAGGTGCATCCTTTTCTACTGCGCTGGTGAAAGAAGAATAGCAGCTGCCCTACCAGAACAATAAAACTACTTTCCAGCTCTCTGTGACTAGCTGTCATTGAACAGCCATGCATAAATATAATCCGTGGAGATCCCAAGGGTGGCATTTCTCATTTCTTATCAGCTCTGTTGCACACACCAGAATTCAATAAGACACCTAGAAGGATGATAAAAGCTGCTATCAATCTAAGTAGAAATAGTATGAGCAATAGTAAAACATCAATAGATTTATGGAAAATCAGTGGCTATTACTATTTTGATCCTGGTTTAATTATTCATTTCTAAAATCTTTTCTTCTTCTCCTTAAGCTAAGGGCAGCTAAGATAGCAGATCTGTATTTTCATATTAACCTGACAGATTAATGTCCTTTTGTATGCCTGAAACAAGCTGAAAATATCTTCTAATTAATTTGAAAAAAAAAAAAAATCAAATATAGCCTTTCAAAGTAACCTCTTGAGCCCTTTTAAACACTCACACCTCTATGCACATACACATACATATCTGTCCCTTCTCATCCCAAGTGTTTGCAAAGTGGTAGTCTATATAAACTTGCTAAAATTATTTTGAGACTTATTAACACTGGAATAGCCTGGTGATCTGCCTGGTTCCATATCCTTTCTCAGGCAATGCTCTATGGCAGATGTTCCAGAGGAAAACATTAAATTCCCTATAGTGTACTTGAGAATTGTGTAATACTACTGCTCGAGGGGAAATTTAAAACTTTCCCCAGCTGGTAATCAGCTCATATATTGAAGTATGAGGACAGATGATTGTTATCCTACCCAGTGCAACTGCAAATGATATTTTTATTCCTGAGCCTTCCTTTCTGAATCCTACTGATTACTTTCTTTTTGTAATACCCTGTGACTGTGAGTTCCCAGGGCTAACTTCATGTTGCATTTGGTTTTGTTCTCGTTCTAATTGAGCATGTTTCGGTTTCATCCAATTTTCTCATGCGTGTCTTTTTTTTGTCATAGGTAGTGCAAAGAGGAGATTCAAGCTGTCCTCGACTGTCTCTGTAATATGAATCATTTTATATGCTGCTATGGCATCCATTTTTACCTCTTCACTCCTCAAAAGAAAAAGTTTGTGTATTGAACAAATAATTCTTTTCAAAAGTCACGCTGTTCAATCTTTCACCAAAACCACCAATAACCCAGACAGGTCTAACCCATCACTTTGCAACCCAAAGGAAAGCACTATATGAGAACACAGTAATAAGAGTAACTAATGACAATAGTTTGCCCTTTGTAACTACACCCAACCATAGCCTTGCAGAAGTTTCTCTTGAGTACATTAGCAGTGCTGATCAACACTTTTGTATCTCAGATAATCCCATTCAGAGTAGCAGTAGTAGCTGCATAAACTGGTCATTGAAATATTTTCAGAATTGATCCTATAGATGCAAGCATTACTGCAAAGTACACAGAGAAACATGCGGTCAGTGAAGCACATCCCTCTCACTGAAACCAGTTGGGAGCTGGAAGATCAGCCTCTCTGCTTCACTGTGGTGCTCATGGAATTATAGTAGAGGTTTTCCTTCCACATCTGTGTGAGACTGTGCGACTGTAGTATCTTAAACATAGAATGGATATTGGGAGCACTTCCAATGAGCCTTTCCATACCATAAATATATAATTGCTGGTCTCAGATTTCCACATGTTGAAATCTGTTGACTGGAAGAGGTATCATTTGAATAGATGATTCTATGGAACAAATGTGTCCTTTGTGGACAAGCTCTAGTGATACTTGTCTAGTAAACAGAAAGCTTTTTAAAGATTGGTTATCCAAATTATTTCTTTTTGTTTAGGAGGAAAAAAGAACCCAAGCTATACTTCTGTTTTTTTCTTATATGTTTGATGGGAAACCAGAAAGCACAAATTCTCCCTTTCAAAAGGAGAGGAAAAAAAATAAGGTCAGCTCTGTAGATCTTCTTGATGTATTGGGCAAGGAAGTACGCATGAAGCTTTAAAGGTAGGAGGCATAATGAAACACCATAGGGAATAGAAGTCAGTGGGGTGCACGGATGCTTCCTTTCAGAATGATACTAAGGGGGTTAATGTCTGGCCTGGTGATAAAATCCTGGCATCTGTTACAGAAAACACAATGAGCATTGTTGTCATTAAGAGAATGGCTCTGTTTTTCCTGGCATGAGTTACTGTTTGGAAGCTGTTTTAAAATAGAAAAGAAAAAAAAATCTCACTCTGAAAACTTAAAAATAAAGGGCTATGCCAGAATTGTGTTCTCCACTGTATTTCTAGGAAGTGTTGTTGGTTCATTGTTCTGACAACATTATTTACATACCTTAAATACAATTCCTACTGAAATGCACAGCAAACCGTACAGACTTTGACATAGACACCAACTACTGCATTGAATGTGTATAAGCTCAGAAATACTGACTAAAAGAAGTCTTCCTAAAGGCTGGCTGCAGGTGCAAGGCAGTACTCCTGCTGGACTTTCTCCTTTGCCAGTGGAGAGCCTGCCATCCCCAGTGCAAGATCCAGAGCGCCCAAATTAAAAGCATGTTCAGACTGTCTCTATATGAGTTTCTTTTTTTTCCCATTGGAGATCAGCCCCTAGCTAAAGTTCATCTTCGTGGAATGCCCTTCTAAAACATGCTAAGTATTCACATATGAAATGGGATTCTACTCTGCCCTCATCACTAACCAGCTCCCATTTTTTATGCTTTTCTGCAAAGATGTAAATCACAGAATCACAGAATATTTTTGGTTGGATGGGACCTTTGAGATCATCGAGTCCAACCAACCAAAAAAAAAAAAAATTAAACAAAAATAAAATAAATAAATAAATAAATAAAAAGAACAAACCAAAAAAACCCAAAATATCCCAGAACACCAAACACAAAAACCAAACCAAAACAAACACCCACAACCACACAACACACCCACCCACAAACAGACGCAAACCAACAATCTCAGGCACTAGAGCATGCCCTGAAGTGCCATGTCTACACGTTCCTTAAATATCTCCAGGGATGGCGACTCCACCACCTCCCCGGGCAGGCTGTTCCAGTGCCTGACCACTCTCTCAGTAAAGTAATTCTTCCTAATATCTAATCTAAACCTCCCCTGCCACAACTTTACACCATTTCCTCTGGTCCTGTCATTATTCCCTTGGGAGAAGAGGCCAACACCCACCTCTCTACAACCTCCTTTCAGGTAGTTGTAGAGGGCAATGAGGTCCCTTCTCAGCCTCCTCTTCTCCAAAGTAAACATGCCCAGTTCCCTCAGCCTCTCCTCATACGACTTGTTCTCTAGACCCCTCACCAGCTTGGTGGCTCTCCTCTGGACATGCTCCAGCAGCTCAATGTCCTTCCTGTAGTGTGGGGCCCAGAACTGAACACAGTACTCAAGGTGAGGCCTCAACAAGGCCGAGTGCAGAGGCACGATCACTTCCCTACTCCTGCTGGCCACGCTATTCCTGATACGGGCCAGGATGCCATTGGCCTTCTTGGCCACCTGGGCACACTGCTGGCTCATGTTAAGCCAGCTGTCCACCAACACCCCCAGGTCCTTTTCTGCTGGGCAGCTTTCCAGCCACTCTTCCCCAAGCCTGTAGCGTTGCATGGGGTTGTTGTGACCGAAATGCAAGACCCAGCACTTGGCCTTATTAAACCTCATCCCATTGGCCTTGGCCCATTGATCCAACCTGTCCAGGTCCCTCTGTAGAGCCTGCCGACCCTCAAGCAGATCAAGACTCCCACCTAGTTTGGTGTCATCTGCAAACTTACTGAGGGTGCACTCAATCCCCTTATCCAGATCATCAATAAAAGTATTAAACAAGACTGGCCCCAAAGCTGAACCCTGAGGGACAGCACTGCTGACCGGCTGCCAACTGGATTTCACCCCCTTAATTACAACTCTCTGGGCATGGCCATCCAGCCAGTTTTTTACCCAGTGAAGAGTAGACTTGTCTATGCCATGATTCTCCAGCTTCTCCAGGAAAACACTGTGGGGGACGGTGTCAAAGGCCTTACCAAAGTCCAGGTAGACAACGTCTACAGCCTTCCCCGCATCAAGAAGGCGGGTCACATGGTCATAGAAAGAGATCAAGTTGGTTAAGCAGGACCTCCCTTTCATAAACCCATGCTGGCTGGCCCTGATCCCTTGGCTGCCCTGCACTTGCCGTGAGAGCTCACTCAAGATGATCCTCTCCATGATCTTTCCCGGCACCGAGGTCAGGCTGACAGGCCTATAGTTTCCCGGATCCTCCTTCCGGCCCTTCTTGTAGATGGGCGTCACATTGGCCACCCTCCAGTCATCTGGTACCTCTCCTGTTGACCAGAATTGTTGATAGATAATGGAGAGAGGCTTGGTGAGCTCTCCCACCAGCTCTCTCAGTACCCTTGGGTGAATCCTATCCCATGGACTTATGCGTGTCCAGGTGCATAAGCAAATCACTACCTACTTCCTCCTGGATTACCGTGGGGTTGTTCTGCTCTCCATCCTTATCTTCCAGCCCAGGAGGCTGAACACCCTGGGGGTAGCTGGTCCGACTATTGAAGACAGAGGCAAAGAAGGCATTAAGTATCTCAGCCTTCTCCTCGTCCTTGGTCACAATGTTTCCCCCAGCATCCAGTAGGGGATGGAGATTCTCCCTGACCCTCTTTTTGTTGACGTATTTATAAAAACTTTTTCTGTTGTCCCTTATATTAATGGCCAGGTTGAGTTCCAGCTGGGCTTTTGCCTTCCTAACTTTTTCTCTGTATAACCTAACAAGATCTCTGTACTCTTCCTGAGATGCTTGTCCCTTCTTCCAAAGGTGGTAAACTCTCCTTTTTTCCCTAAGAGCCATCAAAAGCTCTTTGTTCATCCAGGCCGGCCATTTTCCCCACCCTTTAATTTTGCACCTCATGGGGACAGCCTGCTCCTGGGCCTTTAGGATTTCCTTCTTGAAGAGCGTCCAGCCTTCCTGGACCCCTTTGCCCCACAAGATTATCTCCCAAGGGACCCTCCCAACCAGGGTTCTGAACAGGCTAAAGTCCACCTTCCGGAAGTCCAAGGTGGAGGTTTTGCTAACCCCCTTCCTTACCTCACTAAGGATTGAAAACTTGACCATTTCATGACCGCTAAGCCCAAGACGGCCTCCGACCTCCACATCTCCCACTGGTCCTTCTTTGTTTGTGACAAGTAGGTCTAGCGAGGCACCTCCCCTGGTAGGCTCTCGTACCAGTTGTGTCAGGAAGTTATCTTCCATACACTCAAGAAACCTCCTAGTCTGCCTGCTCTCTGCTGTGTTATATTTCCAGCATATATCCGGTAGGTTGAAGTCCCCAACCAGAACAAGGGCTGGCGATTGCGAGACTTCAGCCAGCCTCTTATAGAATACTTCATCAACCTGCTCATCCTGGTTGGGTGGTCTATAGCAGACTCCCAGCACAAAATCACCCTTGTTAGCCTTCCCCTTCATCCTTACCCATAAACACTCAACTTCATCATCCCTGGAATCTAGCTCTATACAGTCAAAACACTCCCGAATGTACAGAGCCACACCCCCGCCTCTCCTTCCTCGCCTATTCCTTCTGAAGAGCTCATAGCCACTCATCACAGCATTCCAGTCGTGACCGTGACTTGTGGACATGTTTCAAGCCATTCCCCTCCACCTGAGCACAGTCAGTACCATGGAGCAGTGGCTTGCTGCTGGCAGCAGGTTGCCAAAGTTACTACAGCATGGGGGAGTTCTCCAGGAAGGTGATCCTGAAGAGCCACAGTCAAAACATTTACTGCATCCTTTGTGTAGATGGCAAGGAACTGTCAGCCAGCTCAGTGTGAGTGATCAGCAAAGCAACTTTGATAGGGTCAAGGTGTCAGAGAACTGTAACTTGCCCAAGGCTAGTGAAACTTTTTTTTTTTTCAAAAGTATATTCTAATAAAACGAGTCATCACAGAATTGATAGCAAAAATCAGGGAATGTTTGGAGCACCACAATAGTTCCATTTTTCTCTGAAGGAGGTAACTGATGTTACCTAACTGCAGCCTTGCTCAGCCTAGCCATCTATGACAGGATATTGAGCAATAAACGGAACATCGTTGCATAATGAGCATGTAAGCCTTCATTGTAGCTGCATTCTGACTCCTTGCACAGACTCAAACAGCAATAGCTGTTCGTGTTCAGCAATAGCTTTTTAGTGGCCAAGTTAGATAAAGAGATTAGCTCTATTTTTTTGCCTGGGAAAACCATGAGATGGAAAGAGAGAATGGAGACAGGCCATTTTCTGCTAAAGAAAGTGAACACAGAGACACCCAAAAGTCAACTCTATTTGCATATACTTCTAAATAAAACATTAATATTTTTTCTTTGTATAAATTTCAGTACTAGTTCCCAGAGATAAATCACACTTGCTGAAAGACTAAGTGGGTATGGGAGCAGAGGCTCCAACACTGCCCAACACTTTCTCAGAGATGACTCTTGCAAGACTCTGATTTTGTTTCTGTGACCCTCCTGCCAACACAAAGAAAGATTACTGATACCTGTGGATAATTACACATGGGTTTCTCTTCATGTGGATGTTTATGCTCCACCAGAGAATACATATTAAATTGCCTCCTTCTCTGGCAGCATCTAGTCCATGCATTGGGTCTGCCAGGCCAAGAATGTTCTTCTTGTCTATGGGAATGTGCATTAACAGATAGCCATCAAATGCTCTCCTGGGTTGTAAGCAACCTCTCAAGCCAGGAAGATGTTACTAAAGAAAAAATACAGCTTGAAGCCATATTTACATCCCTTTAATGGCTCCTACATACTGTGAAGCCCCTCCTTTGAACACAGCCTCCCTGATGGGATAGCATTAAAGTTTGCCTCCAGTGAGATAACCTGGAGGAAATTGTTTAGAAGTGTTTGTCTGTTTGTTTGATGCTGTTCTCCTTCTTTCTCTCTGATTTTTTTTCATGTGCTTTGTTTACTCTTGAGGAAGAATTTGTGTGACTGTGAAGATGATTGAAGCACCATTTTCTCAATCTTTCCCCAATCACTTCTTTGCACTGTGTGCCATCCTTTCTTCCTGTGACTCTTCCCTTTGTGACAAAAAGCACTGCTAATTGCATAGATTATCTTCAAATCCAGGATCAAAGGTTTAGCATTTCGATTTTCTGCTCTTCAGGCATTTTATTTTCTTTCTCTCATTATGGGAAATTTGCAAGACCTCTCACTACAGAATTGAATTGGTTTTCATCTGGAAGTTGAGCAAAAAGGCTAACTGGGGAAGGGGAATATTCTTAGTTTACCTTATCTGGTGTTTTGGGAGGTTGATAAATTGCATTGTATCATTGAAAATGCAGAGTGATGGTTTTCAAGAGTGTTTACAGAATACCTAGTGCTGGAAGCTGCACTGCTGAGAAAGGATAGGCTGCCACTGTGTCACTTTTACCATTCATGACAGTGATAAAACTGAACCAACTCTAGGCACGTAGTCTGCTTATACACCATTTGCTAGGTTAAATGAAAAGATATGTTGTGTTCCTTGCCTATCAAAAATTTGTACATGCATTTAGAGTGGACAGCTGGCATTTTGAAAAGCTGTTCTGGGCTTTTCAGAAGAAAATAATTTATACTTCAACTGTCATGAGAGACCTCCATTTCAAACATCGACAAAGGACAGTGACTTGTTCCTGAGGGCAACAAGAACTTGGAGTTCCCTGTGCACTTCTGAATCAAGTTCAGCCCCATTTTCACAGCTGTTATCAGATTTAAAAAAAAAAAAAAAAAAAAGCCAGGGGGTGGGGGGGAAGGGCAGGGGCAGAGATTTTTGTATTTTAAACCTTTACTTACCTTTTGCCTTTGAAAATAAATTTCGCCTTTGATTCAATTTTGGCAGTCAAATTTTGCAAAATTGCTTGCATGCAGTTTGAACAACTGTTTAACACTATACCTTGACATGCTGGGTTAAAGCAATCCCAGGTTTAATACTTCTGGAATAAACAGAGTTACACTGAGAGTCAACCTATGAAGTGAAAACTGTGTACATGAAAGTAGATATTACTAATGTTGTGCTTAAAACTTTCAGCCAAAGTAAAGAATTTAAACTTAATGACATGGGAGTGGCAAAGATGAAGCTAGATAAAAGCACAGCTTTCCACAGCACTGTGTTGGAGTTCTTTTTCTTATGTACAACCACTGTAGAGCTTTCCTTTCCCTTAGCTGTAGCCAATCAAAAAAGTGCAAAAATGGCAGATGACTAAAGCATCCTTAACAACAAGCAACATACCGTTTCCTCAGTGTCTGCATTAGCTAATTAAAATAGAAGCTGAAAGAATCAGAAGCAGATCCATTTCGTGGTTTGCTTTTATGTAAGTTGGATTTATTTGTGTTCAAGCTTACAGATAAACAGTTCATGATTCAAGAAACTGCCTGTATGTACAGTCTACTTATTTGTTTCTTGAAAGCTTCTCAAGATAAAAAAAAAATAAATTACCCTTCCTATAGCTACATTTTATCATCAAAGACAATGGGAGTGCAGAATTACGGTTTACTCACCCACACACTGAAGAAAATTGTATGTCATTCCAGCATCCTGATTGGCTGATGATTGCAAGGGATGGATATCTTTTCTTTCTCCTTTCGTTTGTTTCCTGCTTTTAGGAAACTTTAATGCCCTCTTTCCTTGGTTTTCCCACTTGTCCATCTACAACCTCTAATGGGAATTTTTACCAAAGGTGCTTGGTCATGCTCCCAGACTGTGGGAATGAGTTTTTGCTATTATTTTTGTTGTCACACAGATTTAAAAATATAAACATCTTTTTTTTATTATATTGGCTTTTTGAGGCAGTGAGAAAAAAAGGCTTCGAACAAACACACAACATTAAACTAATAAAATATCAAGTGAATTTCCTCTGTATTTCAAGCTAATTATTTTTTCCACTTTGGTCACACACAGCTAAGAAGCATTTAAAGTGATGCAAATTAGAAGAGGGTTAATACACAAACTATAGCCTCATCTGCCACTCTTCAAGCAGAGAATCGCTCTTCCCCTTCAACCACCGCTTTCAAGTTCTATAGCTTAGTGTAACCATTTCAATTGTGTTTTTTCTGCAAGGCATGAAGATAAACCATGCATGAATCAACACATGAATGAATCAGCCTCTGGTCTAGCTTACTGATACACTCATCATTTATATCCTTGCATAATTTACAGAAATTTAAACTGTAGCTGGGCTTTGCATTTAGCTCAATGTGGCTTGTTTACACAGTCCAATAGGGTTTCATGTTCCAGAAAAGCTGATTCTGTAGGGATTGCTCAAGCAGGATGAAAATATCTAAGGCTTTGTGCTAAAATAGATGCAACTAAGTACCTAGGTGTCCCGGCACTTTAAGCCAAAGCTTGGTAAGATCACCAGCCTCTTGGCTTTGTCACATGTCGTCTCAATTCAAAGGGAATTTTGGCTCCCTAGGCAAAATGTGTTTGGACCCAAATTCAGTAAGCTGAAATATCAGCCACTGACTATTGGAAAAAGTCAAATTCATCTCAGTGAAATGTATTTGCTTGAAAATTAGGCATGTATTCTAAGTTACTTGTCCAGGTTCCTGCAATGCACTGAGGTACCTCCCCCAGTCAGCTGTTCCACAGCCCCTGGGGCTGTCCCTCAAATAGCCAGGGTTCAGCTTCTGGGACCACCACTTCCTAACAGGCTGACTCTTGGATCTTAACTTCAATTGTCTTCTGCTGCTTACCTTAAAGAGAACAAGGTTTTAGGACACAAAAAGCAAGTCAAAGCAACTATTCCCAACATTTTTTGAAAACTCCCCTCATTATCCGCATGTTCCCTTCTGCTTTCTGTATCCTGTCTTGTCTTATATCACAGGAATGAGGACTAATGGGACCACAATGCCTGCCAGGTTCCCTCAGAGATCTTGTCCTTTGGGAATAATGTTCCTCCTCCATTCTTTCCCCATCCTCATAAACACACCCCGCAGTTCCCCCAGGCACACAGTTGAAAGAGAGGGCCCTTACAGACTATCTGCCTCCCCGGTCTCTCACTTATTTTGGATTTCATTGGCCTTTGGTAGAGCAACTCTGTTTCTGTCATCTCTCTTGGTTGCATTCTCCCAGGGAATATGTCTTTTATATTCTGAATTTTAAGATTCCAGGGAAGAATTTGTGTCCCTCAAAAGTCCAGTATCTGTTTGAAGTGCTCAGATTTAGCAGTTACAATTACAAAACAGTAGAAGCCTATATGTGAGGAAAGATTTTTTTTTTGGATTGGAAGGATATTTTCACTTTGATTGTAACTGTCAAAGGGGATTTCACAGCTATCCACATTACATCTCACCCCTGCAGCTGACATCAGAGCAACCTTTGCTGCTTGAGTAAAAGGAGACTCAGGGAGATACATTATTCAATTTTGTACAGAGAAGGAACAAAAAATGTATTGTCAGAACCAGTCTAGAGCTCCACATTGAATAACATCTGTATTTAAAGAGAAACATGGGGTCGTGGTCTATAATGAATTATTGTTATTTCCTAAAAGCACAGATGAAGTGTTTGGTTCTGTGAAAGTCAGAAATCTCAAAACAGCCATGCCCCATTAACATGGCACATCAAACACCACAGGCTGATTTTTAGTTCAGCTGGAGGCTGAGGATTTACACCACTGACAACAGCCACGCATCTGGTCACATACAGTCAGGAAATGAATAACTCTGCTTGAACCGAGAAGAGCGAGGGTGCAATAAAAACATATCCTGCAAAGGGATCTGCGAGGGGAAATGGGAGGAGAGCTCAGCTCACATGAGAAGAACAAAGCCTGTCTCACGCTGGACCCCATTCTTGTGCACAACACAACACAGGAAAGGGCCTGAGCCTCAAAACACTACCAGGGTGATATATCCGGGCCAGTAACAGCCTGCACAACAGTCTGTACCCAGTGTGCCAAGAGGGCACCAAGAGGTCCTCCTTGTGCCAAGCACCCTGGCCGCTGAGCAGAGCCCAGTCCTGGGCTGCAGGAGGCTGATGAATATGTTTGGCTTGTCAGTCACCCAAATGCCTATTCTAACTAAGAGGTTGAGACTTCTTGCTCTATGTCTGCTTGTAAAGTAAGAAACTACGTGTTTTATTTAGCTTGGCTAGGTACAGTTTTGGTATTAATTTCTGTAACCACAGATGAATTTTGGAAGCAGTTAAACAAGCACACCCAGAAGGGCTGGGAGACAGTACAAGAGCATGCTCTCTCTTGATATTTCTGATATTCCCAAAGTGGAACAAACACAGAAAACGAAGCTGTGAGTCTTTTTTAACACATTATAATGCAGTGAGAAGAAGCACAAATTCTGTTTTGTTTTGCTTGGTCTTTGTCATTGTCCTCAATGACTTCAGTCTTGGCCACCTCAAGCAGAAGAAAACTCGACTGACCTGCCTGAAAAGTGTGCTTCCAGAAGGCAAGCTGGACCAGTTGGTCCCCAAGTGGGTTAAACAGAAAACATACATACTCTTGCTTAAAAATTAAACAGCTTTGCATGGTGGCACTTTGGTGACTTGGGCTGTTCCAGTGACAGAGTACATCTAATGATACCATGAGCGTGCCCCTCCTGTTTGCAGAGAGATATTTGTGTTGTACAGATATATGCCCTGTTGATATCTTTGGCCACCTGCTGTCTTGCTTTATCTGATTAATATTTTATTGATTTTTCATGTAATAGGCATATCCATTCACACAGTAATTAAAATCAGAAGTATTTTATTGTGTGGATATCTGCACTGAGTTGTGACACCTGGCCTAAATGGTGTATGTGAGCATCTTTTATTCATAGATTTTGTGACCTAGAACTAGAATTCTTTTAAAGTAATTACCCATGACAGACGAGTAGTAAATCAGATGACAAACAAACACAGTAACACATAAAATGGATTATTTCTTCCCTCACATTGCTGATAAATGGCAAGAAACTTCAGTGTGTTTGGCAGAGTGCTCCACTTCCTCTTCTGTACGCGTGTGAAATGAAAGGTACATTTTGTATTAATGTAGGTATACCACATCTAAAACCAAACACATTGTGATCTTGCCTTTAACTAGGAGTGAATGAGAGCAAAGCTAAACTTGCATCTTCAGAGGAACGTAGACAGATCGCTGAAGGCATGCAGGCAGAAGAGGTGCTTGGGCCACTTGGGCTAATGGTGCTATTTGTAGAGCTCTGAAGTCAATGACCACCTAATAGGCCTTGACGGGCTTCAGATCTTTGGTTCCTGTCACAAAAGTAAGAATCTGATCAAATTTATCTCAGAATTTTGGTTTGCACTTAAATTTTAGTAAAGCAAACAGTGTAATCTATACTTTCTTGTAGGTTATTGCAATTTCTTTTTATTGACAGAGGAGGTGGGATTGTTCCTCAGATGCAGGTGAGATGTATACTTGTATACTTTTTTTTGAAAAATCAGATGTCAGAGTAGAATTAGGTGCTTGAAGACTCCTGACAGTAAAAGACAAAGGGAGGTAAGACACACACTTCACACTGCAGCAAAAACAGAGTGTGCATATTGAAAGGTTTTTATTATAAGTGTACAAGAAGAAATCATTGAAATAACTTTCACGAGGCTCAGCCTTGCAAATAAATTAATGGCTCACTCTATTCCAGCTTTGTTTAGGACCCTGGAAAACTATGTGGAATGCACGCTTGCTTTTTATATTTGGATTTAGCATCTGTTGCATGTGACCACACCTGTTGAGTGATCCTACCTGCTGATCCTACCTACCTTCCCGAGGGAAGTGTATCTCTGGCTGGCTGACAGATTGGGAAGGAAACTGCCAACCACCACAAGGACAGGGTGTTTCTCAGCTTGGAGCTTTGCCTGCAAGTGATGGGAAGAGCATACCTGACTTATGAAACACAACACCAAAGAGAGTAGTGGCTCCAGGACAGAGACCTTACCTCACCCCATTGCTCGGGATCACACTGCAACAGGGAGCCTCTGCCAGCCATGGAGCTGCTGGCTCCACAACAGCCCCTGTCTTCCCTGGGGGTAAGCAGGGACCACCCAGCCACACTTGGGCAGCACACAGGCAGCACTCCTGGACAAGTCTGAGCCTGTCTTCCACAGCCCAAATGGTGGTGTGAGTCTCATTTGGTGCCCACAGCCATAGGTCGGGGATGCAGGAAGGAGGAGCCTCCCAAACCACCTCCCTGCTGTGGGCAATGGTGCCCACAGCGCTCCCCAGTCTCTGTGCAGAGTGTAGCAGATGATCTAGCCTCAATGACCTTTCACCAATGCAGATATGGAGCAGCCACATGGCCAGGGCACTGGAAAAGAGGTTTAAAATCTGCTCCCAACTGTTTCCCAGAGGGTGTTTATTTCCTCCCAGCTGACAGGCACAACTGACTGTACAAACACTCCTTGCCCTTTTGAGGACAAAGTCAAACAAGCAAACCTTCAGCAGCAATTTAAGTTTGTGTGACTTTGCTCCCAGACACACTAAGAGTGATTATATGGCAGGTAACCGCCTTTTAGCCGGGAGATGGTAACAAAGAGCTGAGAGTTCAAAGACTAGCTGGAGTCACCTACTCAGTTTTGATAATAACTGGGGTACAAATGATACAGCCTGTGAAGCAGAATTGCCATTAAACTTAACAACAGATGGATAATTGTTCCCAAATCCCTTCAATATTGAAAAGTGGACCTCAATGATTTTAGCCCTGTACAAAGTAACCAGGCTTG
The DNA here is from genome assembly GCF_964106895.1 of Numenius arquata. NCBI lineage: Eukaryota > Metazoa > Chordata > Aves > Charadriiformes > Scolopacidae > Numenius > Numenius arquata. The sequence goes on along the minus strand of NC_133577.1, from coordinate 83,718,076 downwards.
CGCTCTTCCGGGCAGGGAGCCTCAGGTGTGGATTCAGACAGAAGAGCGGAAAAACAGGGACCTCCCTGAGCAACAGCTCTACAGGGTATCAGCATCACCCATCTGGTACCCACCCCCTCGCAGCAGGTCCTCTGCCTGCGTGAATGCTGGGTCCCAGGCGGAGAATCACAAGGAAAGAAGGGGTGGGCTAGCCGTGAAAAAGGGATCAGAAAACCTCGAAGTGGGAAAGAAACAGAAGAAGGGAGAAAGGAAGATGAGTGGGATGTGGAAGATACAGTTGTCCAGAAGAAGAAGTAATGGTGCTTGTCAGAGTGTGGATGTCTCCCTCCTGCCAGCCCGTTCCCCCTAGGAGGGAGGCAGGAGTGCTGCAGGGAGGAGTGGGGTGACTCAGAGCGCCGCCCCCTGAGCCAGGACTGAAGGATCATGATGGACAACTGACTGTATGGTGTGAGGTGTTGGCACCTGGATGAGACATAAAGCCAAGGCCCTGTTTACTATGTCTATTCATCAAAGCTCTTATCAATTTACTTCAGAAGAGCAGGACGTGACACCTAGTTTCCTGCCCAGATTTTAACCAGGTCATTAATTTATTTTTCCCTTTCAATGTAAACACTGTTTTGCTTTGTGATGGCATTCAGTGGTGGCTGCTGAGTGCCCTTAAATGCTACGCTGTTGGCCTCCCTGACAGAAGTCAAGGTTGAGAAAAATCATTTTAGCAAAACCAACTATTTTTTTAATAATATTTTGATTGAAAATGTTTATCTACCCTTATAGATCTACCACTTATGTCTCAGCCTCAATTCTGAAGCAAGACTTCCTGTAATCTTTCCAGTGAAGCTTCGCTACACACAAATCAAATGAAGAGAAGCTTTTATTGACATGAAATACAACTGAGAGAGCATTTCCCAGGCTACATGTCCTAATCAAATGGATTTTCCTTTCAAATTTCCAGCATGATTTAGATTTTTCATGTGTGTTACTGCAAAAATTGTTGTCATGCAAGACCAACTGCATTATGGTTTCAAAATTGTCAGCGTGTTGAAAGGAATATGGAATACCAACACCACAGATAATTCAACTGCAGATCATTCTCCCTTGTGGGAGGAATTGGGTTTTAGCCACCAGGACCTATAGAGCAATTGTCCATCTCTCTGGGATAAAATGCAGGACAGAGCATATATGTATTTGGGGGACTTCAAATGACCAGTTCCTCTTTATAGCAGTTGTTTGCAGTCTGGTGTTCCTAGGCAAATACGTGTTATTCTATATTTATTAACTATCACTTTAAAAGCCAGATCTTTAGCTGGAGTACATCTGTCCGACCTTAACATATTGCACATTTTCTAACACTTTCATATTTATAAATAAGGTATTTTAGACAGAGAAGAACACTCTTCAATGCTTTGCTTGGAAAGCAGAACATTCTTTTCCTTTGACATGAGTGCATGAGAGGAACAGGGACTGAGGGTAGACAGTGACCAATGGGAACCACAGTGTTTTATTACCTTGCACCGACGTGTAACTACTCCAAGAATTTTAGACTTTAAAACTTAAAAGTACTATTTAGCACTGACAAAAGCTCCAGGTGTTACCTGACAAAAAGGGATTGGTTCAGAGCTGCACAAACAAGACATATCAAATGCCCTTAGGTTTCCTCCCTTGAAATTAAACACCTCTCGTAGAATACTGAGGTTGACAAATTAACAAAATATCTAATTGAACCAGAAGGCCATAGTCCTCTGTCTGAGCTCACGGACAGCCATATCACCCAGCACTCCCGATGCAGGAATGAGTCAGACAGTCACCTTATATGAGTCAGTGATGGGTGACATTGCTTGTGACTTTAGATAATTTTCACAAACATACCAGTTAGGACCTGTGGGGCCAATTATTTTTCCCCTTTAGCTGAGTACCAATTGCAGAGCAGGACTTGATGGGCCTGATGGACCAGTCTCTGTGCTGATGAAACGCCACCGACACTGCTAGTTGTGCACGGAGCTAAATAGAGGGGCTGCTGGAGGACTCCGATTTGAGTCAGAAAGGCATTCAGTGGAAACCTAAGCAACAAGCAAGGGCTGACTGTGCTCCAAGCAAAAGGAAAGAAAGAAAAATTAATGCAACTGCAATTGTTTTGGTTTTTAAATAGATATCATCAAATGCAAATTTAGTGATTCCTTTTTTCCCCATAGTACTCAGCTTTTGAATAAGCCACAGTGCTCCCTCCACTCACAGTGCTGTCAGATGACTTTTCACGGACCATACTGGTCAGCTGGGTCCACTTCCAACCCCTATGCGTGTTATTTTACCTGACATTTTGGGTGCCCTATAAACTCAGTTAGATTGCATGAGGAAAGGAGCATCACAGTATTTCTGGGCTTTGCACCAGGCCAGTGATTTGTTAGTATTTCAGCCATGCCAGTGTGTGCTGAAATGTTCTGTCCCTTCTTTGAAAGAAACCTCATCATAAACTCAATCAATCTGAAAAATGAACCATGCCATAATGTTTCATAATCAGCTACAAAGTCCCTTTGGTTACAAACCAAACACTGAGCTTCTTTGCAGGGGAACATAAGTGGTATGAGCAAACAGAGTCACCTCCGCGGCTCCTGTTCCCACTTGCTCTCCAGCTTTGGTGAGGGCAGGGATACAAATTCCTTCACGTTCCCATTTGCTGGGTGATAACAGCACTAATGACTGCAGTGTTGACAAGGGAAGGCCGTTTATCAGTCTCCTGCCTGACCTCATTCGGAGCTCAGCTAGAGATGACGCACTGGGTGTCACCGGGGGCTGTTGCCTGCCCTCAGGGGCTACCAGCTCAGGACCTCTGCAGACCCTCTGATGCCTCCAGAGAGGCAGCGCTCTTTCCATTTGCCAGGCACATCAATCTAAGTTGAATGTGGATCACTCGAGCATGACGTATAGTGCTAAAAACACCAAAGCTGTGCTTCCAGTGTCATTGCAGCCCTCTTCAATCCCACCTGGTCTTTGCTTCTCTGGGGCAGAAAGTCCACCCTCTTTGGGTACTTGCAATAAAGTGAGTCCCCTGCGCTGCTGCTGCTGCTGTTTACATGGTCTTACCTCTTGCAGCACAAAGGGACCCACACCAAATGTGGCCCTCAGGGATGTATGTAGTATAAATTAAATTAAAAGAAAAAGCGCAGATGGAGCTACTAGTACTATCAAGGTACATGGCGTTACCTGATTCTCCTCATCATAAAACCCCATTTTTCATCTGTTTATAATTTTGTCTGACTCTGGGAGAGGGCAAGAGGAAGTTTTCCGTGCCAGGTGCCTCCCCACAGCTGAATCTTTTATTTAATTATTTTATGGAGTTTCAGCAAAGTGGTTTAGCCATTTCCAAGAATGAAACCGGGAGCAGGGGAAGGAGAGAGAAATGTTGTCAAGGCAACAATAATCCCATTATTTTCTAACTTCTGAGTGCCTGAGTAGGCAACCTTTATCTTCTTTTCATGCCATTTTTGTACATAATAATAATGTTGGAGACAATTATTCTCATCAGTTTTAAGAAAAAAGCATCCCAGGGTAGTGAAGGGGCAGTAAGATATGCTTTCGCAAACAAAACAAACTAGCACCTTCATATTGTTGGCTGCTGGATCTCCCATTGTTGTTTTGAAAACAGGCTTTCAGGGTCTAACTACTCTGTTGGCAACATCTCTTTAAATTGCCCTCCATCCGGACAAGATCAAGAAACTCATTTCCCCAGCTTGAAGTGCAATTGACAGCATCCACGCGTTCTGGTATTGAAATTGTTGAGCATATGTTAGTGTTCAGCAATAATTTTCCTCCAGATTTTATGGCTCATTGTCATTTTTCACACAACAAAATGTTTTAATGTGGAGAAAGGCTCTGCTTTATGTTTTGGGGAATGTCCCTGGGGAGAGGATTTTAATTTCTGCATGATGGGGGAGACTTTTAAATCATATTGCATCAGTTACCATTTGTCAGAGAAGATGTGTTCTTACTATAAACTGAGCCTACAGCACATTTGTAAAAGAAAAAGCCCAATAATTGGCCTTTTAGGAGTCCTGCTGGATTTGCATGCTTTCCTTTCCCTACTCTAGAGCAAATGAAGTCAGACAAAAAATTTCAGGTTTCCTTGGGCTTTTTTTTCCCACTGGAAAAATACAGATCTGTCAATACGGGCATTACATACAAAAATGTACATCAGAGAGTGTTTTAGGAAAAACAAGCAGAGTGGAATGTGGCAGTCATACTTGAATAGATCATTTTGTGTTTCCATTCAGAAAACATTTTATTTCCAGTTTTTTGGGTTTGGTTGTTTTTTGGTTTTGGTTTTTGTTGTTGTGGGGTTTTTTACATTTGTCTATTGCTTTTCTTTGAGTGACTTCTGGTATTTTAATACCATTGCTCCGTATTTTTATATTTTCATACTGCAAAATATGTAGGCAACAATTCCTAGCAAATAAACAACTGAACTACAGCAAATGAAATTTAAATTCTATTCAGGGTTTTGCTGCTGCACTTCTGGCCTGTATGACAAACCATTTTATTTCTGATTCTCCATTCCCCAGCCCATGAAATGGGAATGATGCATGATCTCACTGATTAAGTACATTGATATCTATGATAAAAGGCTCTGTGGAAAAGCTGTGTTTCATTATTTGTATGTTTTGTATAAAATATATAGTATAAGAAAGCCTGTGCGTAAGAAATCTAATGTGCATGAGAAGAGATCAAACATGTTATAGAAGATGTCAATATTATTGATTTTGTTCTTATTCCAATTGAAAGGTCTCCCAAGCAGGACTTTTTCCACAGAAAGAAGTCTTCCTTGGCTTCTGCTCATGTTTTGCACCACCTAGCAGAGCCTGTGTCTTTGGTTTGCCCTGGGTACTACCCTGCTGTGCTACCTTCCACATCATCAGAGTTTGTCACCTCTCTGCTATAGGAAGCTGAGCTCACATTTCTTTTTCAAGTATGTTCTGACAACCCATGGAGCTTTGTACCTAGGTAATACGTGCGTAGGTACTGAAACCAATCCAGCACTGTACACCAATTAAGTAAATGCACTTTGAGAACAGACGTGACATTTAAAAAATCCCAGCAAAACCTATTTCAGCAAAACATCAAGCAAAACATTAGCAGAGCTATGAAGAATTTCTGAGAACATCAGAGATGATTTTACTACTGCAACAACAGCAACAAAAATAAACCCATGGCAGGAACAGGAAAACACACTTGTTAAATAACAGCCAAATCAGCCAGTGTGAAAATCTGATGAGAAGTTATTGGCTGCAAAGGAGTACGTGTGCATACACCACATCACAGAGATACAGGATGTTATTAGTACAACGCGAACCTTCACTCAGCTGTCATTAAACCACAGGCTGTGCTCGCTATTGGGTTGTTTAACTAATTCTGAGATACATTTCATGGAATCAGCTGTTCTGCTGCATAACTTACACCAACTGTTCTCCACCTGACAGGGTGAACTAAGCCACTTCTCGTCATGTGGCAGTACTGAAGAAACAAAGCCACACGTGCTTTCTCCTCCTCCCCAGCCCCCTCAAAAGCAAAGTATTGCGGTAGTGCAGAGACAACTTGGACCCCCACACCTGAAAATGCTTAAAAGTGTGCTGAATTTTACTCCTGAACTTCCCAGTTTGACCTAGTGGAAGGTTTAATCCTGACTGTGATTAAATAAATGGCAGGATTCTCACTGGGAGGAAGCTAAGTTCTTATGCTTTTGCAGGAATAGGAATATGGTTCTGTGCCCACAGAAGTACATGTGTTTTTTCTCACTAATTATGCATTAATAAAACCTTCTGTTCCAAGTAGTAACAATAATTAAGTACATCACATTCTCAAGAGGCAGATATAGTGGTGCAGGTAAGGGTCAACACAGCTCATGCAGTTCTAACATGGTGAGTACAGAATTTCCTCATTGCTGGTCTTGGAAGACAAACATGGATGCTGTTTATCTGTCATTTTAATTACTACTATAGCACTGGCATGGTGCAGAAATCCACAGCTGTGAAACAGCAGCTGGCAGCTGTATTTCCTGCACTAGTCCTATCTTCAAAGAAATAAAACACCTGATACTTTTCTAGCTCTTCCAGAAATATGAGTGCGTTGCAAAGAGTAACAAAAGTCTTGTTATGGCCACACACACATATATATATGCACATATACAGTGACACCTCTGTAATTACCGAAAAAACTGAGGGTCAGACACAAGAAAAACTGAAGTTTTTCAAAATTAGACAGTACCCAAAACTAGAAATGAGCCATAGATGTCCTCACTCACAGCTTTCCTTTGAACGTTAGGACACAGCTCAAACAAGAAAAAACAGCAAGCGTAGCAGCATCAAGTAAGCATTAATGGGCTCAAAGAGATGGGATCTCCATGAATTCTCTGCAGTTTCTGGTCTGACAGGCATTTGGAACATGATGAAATGCACTGCTGTTGCTCTCTTCTCACCTACGCAATGTATCTGACCTTTTCATATTGATTCTTTTGCAACACAGATAGTATGAGAGCTTTAACCAGGCAAGACAAATAAAAGCCAACATGTATGATTGCAGTTACATTATCTGTCTGGGATGCTTTTGCTCAGGGATTGCCACAGCTTCATTTGCTGAATAGTGAATGAATGGCACTTCTGCAGATTTAACCTTTGCTTTATATTACTTCTCATTTCTCTGAGTCACAAGGAGTTTATTCTCTGTTCTTGAGCTCACCTGCAAAAAGCACAATTTCCTTTCTCTGCCACAAAACATGCACACACAGGGTAGAGACAGAAGAAAGGCTGATTTGAAGAGATCAAGTAGTTAAAAGCAACAGTGCCTCTGCCTTGTTTACATTCCTGCTGAGCAGGTACAGGCAGGGCACAGACCCAGATGTGTCTACCAGGGCACTGCAGCGCACACACAAAAACTCCCCCAGAAACTGAAGCTCTCCAAAGGAAACTCAAGGGTCTTTTCACAGTATCGAAGGTGGGGATTAACACTTGCAATTGTGTGCAGTTTTTAATTTCCTTGGGGCAACATTTCTCATGCCATAAAGGCATAATTCTGTGGTTTATTTTGCTTCTAGTTACTCAGCATACCTCTCATAAAAAGAGTGATAGAATATTATCTGACTTGCTCTTGCTGTTTTACAGATCGTATTTTGCCAGCAATGCCTTGTCCAGTCTGAGGTCACTTTCAAAGCACTAGTCAAAAAGGACTGTTTTCCACATTTTTTAAACCTGAAGTCCTTTCATGTTATTTTTCTAAATGTCTGGCTTGGCCCAAATTTTCACATGTAATTCCTGAATCTGAGTATCTACCCTTTTACATAGCTGACAACAAAACAATTTTTTTTCAGAGAATGAATGTAAGGATTTTTGGAAAGTCAGACCTCTAAGGATTGCTCACATTGGATTCAGTCAGAACTGTGATATCCCAAATAATTAGGCATTTTTGAAAATATGAGCAAATTTTGTACACTTTCTAGGGAGGCGTTGCAATGCTGAATGCTTAAATAGTGACTTTTTCCCACCAGTGGGGCGTCACACACAGTAAGTTTCAGAGGAGCAGTGCTCTTGTCTCTCCTTTTTCATAGAGCTAGGGCAAATCTACATAAATTTTCACACTCATTTGTGGAGTGATTTTAAATCCATTAAAGAAAAGTGTTGCTCAAAATTGAGATGTTGTTAGAAATAATTTATTATCTCTGAATCCTCACTGCTTTCCCCCACCAAAAATATTTATTTCAGCAAGCAAGACATTGCCTCATATCATGAGGACTGTATATTTGCCCCCAGACAAACCTCCTCCGGACCTTTCCATAGATACAACTGAGAAAAATGGGTCCAAACCCTTTAAGTTTTATATGTAGACACAATGACTTGAGTAAGATGAGGCTCATCTTCTCTCTAGGAAGGCCAGAGATTGACCTGGCAATTGTGGCGTTGAGCAGGATTTTGCCCTGCACCCATGCAAACAGCACCAGGATCCAAAGGGGGAGAAAAAAGCAGGGCTTTCTGAGCTAGCAAGATGGCTTCCACTTGAAGCCCGTGCCCGTACAGCTCCTCATCTCTTCCCTGGCCACGTCCACTTGATCGCTCCACTCATGTGGCGTGCACTTTGCTGCAGATGCTAACAGGAGGATGTGCTTGGGAGGGCATTGCTGAGGGTCAGCAGTCTCCCTGTCGCCAGCTGCAGCAGGGATGGGCCATCTCTGATTCACGGGCAGAGTGTGTGAAAAATACGGACTTTGCTGCTGGGGAAGGGAAGAGGCAGGGAGGGTCAGATCCAGCCAGCAGAGAGGAGAGGAAAGGAAAACAAACAAAGTGAGAGGGAGGGAGGGAGGGACGGTATCTTGGGAAACTGCAAACATCTTATCTAACAGGTTCCCAGGGTCATAACACCACCAGTTTGGCCCATTGCCCCAGCCATTTCTTCCAGCTGCTCCCGGTGTCATATGGCCCCAAATGCCTGCCGCCTTCCACTGTACTGCCACTTGTCCACTTTTCCATTGTAATTAATAAAGCCCCAACTGCCTTCGTGTAGTTCTTGTGAACGGCTGCTTAGTGCTGATACATTGATTCTCTTGGAAAAGTTTGCAACATTTGAACCTAATTGGCCTTGGCAAAAAGGGACAGACACACAGTTGCTGAACTGTCAGCAGCTCGCCCTGCAGTAACTGGTTCAAACTTCTAGGGTTTAACTGGGAAGGAAGAAGCTGGGGGAAAAACCTTCTGGAGCTGTAACAGTTTCCAGTGAAACAGGAAGTTCTTGCACAAAGCCTGCTGTGCTGCTCCAAGCTGCACTCTTTTGCTGTTTAACTGCTTGAAATTTTACATAGTCGTTAGGGAACTTTTTTTTTTTTTTTTCCAAATAATAATTAGAGTAACCTTAGTGTCTTCATCATTACTTTGGCTGTTTAGACATACACATCTAAACTGAGCTACTGTAGCAATCTCCACTGAAGCATAAAGTTACAGGCAAGTGAGGAAGTGATGCCTGGATGAGCTGAAGTAACTTCCTAAGGTTATGCGTAAAATCTGTGGCTTGATGCAGGATATCAACTCAGATCTTGCAAGTCATTGTCCAGTGCCTGCTCCCACACAGATAGTGGTCATGAACTCTTCTGCCAAATGACAACACAAAAGAGGAAAGGGCACTTCTCAGAAACAGCGAAACGCAAGCTCAGAAAGGCAAACAATATTTTAGCTCTGCAAAATCCATCCATGGATGATGTGGAATGAGGGCCTGTGCATGGCCAGGATGAAATTCACCCTTGTGAGAACGGCTATCTCCAAGCCAGAGCAGCCCAGCAAGCTCTCACTGTGAACAAAGTCTCACAGTAACTGCGGGCAGTGACAAAACATCTTTGGCAGCTTTAGCTGTGCTGGAGCCAGCTGCGCCTGCTCCCTTTGCAAAGCAAGGGAGGAAGACAGGGATGATGTCTGTCAGAAGACAGCCACCCCCCACCCTCCTGGCAGCAGAGAGAGCACCAAACTGTCTCTCCACAGCACTCCCCATGTCTCCATCCTATGTCCATTCTGCCTCTAACTCTGCTTTCTGGCAGGAATTATTTTTTTTAATTATTATTATTTTTTGGCCAACGTTGCCAAGAAGCTTGAGTTGGCTCTGCAAAGCCCCACTGAAATCCCAAAGAAAGGCGTAAGTCTGAGATTTATGTTAGCTTTGGCTCAGGGATAAATCTCACCTGCAGCGTCCAGATGGCCAGTTTCTGTATTCATTGGATTTACTGCAGTTTAAGATAGCATGTCCAAAGACATGTCCAAAGGTAGAAGTTGGCCAAACAGTAGAGTTCAGTTCATGTACAAGCAGAGACTGTATCACACTCTTAGCTGCTTCTGGGTGACACAAACATCCACATGAAAAGCATCCTGCACCTGGAAAGCAAAGGGCTGCAGCAGCTGCCCCACTTCAACTCAGAGATCTTTTCTTTGAGGTCACTGTGTTGCATTGCTCCAAGAATCACAAATTTATCTCCTCAGCGTGCCAGTTCTTGGCAGACCTACCTAGCAAATATGCAACACATAGAATGACACTTTGACAGCTGTTGTGCCACAGACATACCTTAGAGTCCCATTACTGCTATCCTCAGCTGTGGCAAAAGTTGTCACAGGAAGCCTGAGGAACAGTATCAGTAATGTTAGTGGGCACTAGGGTCTGCCTAGGACATCCATCCAGTAGGGCTCCACCTCCCGAATGCTGTTTATAGAGTAACTATTTCTACTAGTTTGTCAACATCTAATAAATTACTCAAAAAGCAGAATAATCTAATGGCTTGGTTAGCAGCAACCAAATCCACGAAAAAAAAAACCAAAACGAAAAACAAATCAAACCACAAAAATACCCAATCAAGAAGAACACTAGAACACTGTAGTGGTTTGTAACTCTAATGTCAATTTGCAGGTCACCTGCTATTTTCCACTAGAGGTGTGAATACTATAAGAAATTTCATATATGAAGGTCCAGCCTTTATTAATATAATTTTTATTTTTGAGACACCTTTGGTTCAGAACAGTGAACTGTTCTCTTTAGAACTTAATTTCTCAAATATTTCTTTACCACATAGACATAAACCATAGACTACGACTTCTGCATCAGTGAACCATAGACTATGTAAGGATATTTGTATGGAGTAACAGCATGCGGATTCATAGCTCTGGGTTTCTGCTGAGAGAGACACAGCTGAATAGTACTTGGCACCAGGCTGAAAATAGGAAGCTGCAAAATCCAAGATCTTTGGCAAAAGTCTGAAAAAGCGTAGCAAATATTAAGAATCCAGGTCAGTTGCACTGGTAGCTCACTGTGTTGCCTTCAGCTGGTCTCTGTCAGCAAACCCACAAACATCTCACCTGAAATGAGCTTTAGTGGTCCCCACACACGTGTGAACACACACATAGTATCCAGTAAGACAACCATAAAATTTACCTAGCAAACTGCACAACTGGCGGGAGATACCTGGCTGCTGCTTGAAAGATTAATGGCAAACCACCAAGATCCTTCATGCCTAGCTTCACACAGCTTTGTTTATTATTTATTATTTATGGGGCAGCTGAGAGAAAATTCTAGGATGATCGACCTCTATTTAGTAAGTGGCACAGTGTGCATGAGGGGAAAAAATGGAAAAGGCCATGTGCACCTCCTGTATGAAAAAAGCCTATAAGCAAACAATTCACACCCTGGTAGCTCCCATGCTGCCTATAGGATTCACACAACAGGATAGTATGAATTTATTTGTCCAGAAACAATTAATTATTGTCTCTTCAATTCTGAAAAGTGTGAAGTGTAATGATAACTGTCTGGAAATGCTATCACAAGACATATTTGAGCAATGAAGATTTTAACAGGTACCCATGTGCTGTGCTGCTTCGCTCTTCAGGTTGCACTCTGCATTTTATGCCAAGGACAAGGCAGCAACCTTTCACCAAGCTGCTTTGAGATTCAGGGAGATGAGGCAGGATGGCTTTTACAAGAGATGGCAAATGAAAGTTAAGGACTTGCAGAGAGTGTTATTAACCTACCAAAATTGGGACAGATCCATGAAATGTGAGAAGATAGCAGGAAAGTAAACACTCCATAAGGACTTGTCTACTCACACAGGTTACACTTTTATCTGGGTTTTATGGAGACATACGGTATTGTGACATCTCTCTCCTTACATTTGGATGGTTTATGTATCACTCCTTATCGTTTCAAAACAATGGTGAGAAAATGGGGGAAAATCTGTTGTTAGTAAAAATTTCTCAGCGTTTCCAGGAATATTTGCCTTTCCTGGAGGGAAAAGTTCCAGCTACTATTTCAGTAACCCATGCTGTCACGCTGTCAGCTTGTTCGGTCTCTCCTTTAAAAAAGGGTTGTACAACTAATACTAAAATCCTCTTCAGCACAGAGGGCAGCCATACAGCATAAAACCATAACAAGTGCCTAATGAGTCAGACCACTGGTCCATGTTGCACAGTATTCTTTTTCAATGCTGAAAAAAGAGATGCTATTTGGGAAGTGTACGTGAGTGAGGACACATTCTTCTTTCCTTTGTCCTTGTTTGGGGTGCTAGAGGTCAGCCCCTTGCTTATTGCTTCGAGTGTTCACACGTATCTTATCCCTTTCCGAATATGTTGATAACATCTGCAGCAAGTTCCAGAAGTTTGCTGCCCAATGAAAAAAGAAATCTTTCCTTTTACTAACTTTAAACTGATTGTCTACTAATTTAATCAAGTAGCACAAACCCACAGTTCCACACTCAGTGTATCCACCCACTTCATATTATCACAAATCTCAATCTTCTGTTTTCCAAGCTAAACAGTCCCAGATTTTTTAGTCTCTTCTCTATAGGGCAGCAGGTCCATCCCCTTGGTCATTGTAGTTGCCCTTTTCTGTACCTTCTCCACCTTCACTAAATCCTTCTTGAGATGCAGAGACCAGGATTGCACATGCTACTCCAGATGGGGGCACATCAGGTCTCAAACAGCAGAAAATCATGCCCCTGGTCCTGTTCTCAGTATCCCTCCTGATGATGCCCAACATCTTGCAGGCTTATTTGGCCATGCTGCACACTGAGTTGATTTTGGCAACAGCAACTCTAAGACCTCTTTCTTGAGCTGTAATGGCCAGTTTCAAGTTCAGCATCATGTAAGCATGATTTAGATTATTGGATTACTAATGCAAATACAGAACTCAAGCATATTTTGATACTATACCTAAAATTAAAATGCAAACCAGCCCTATTTACAGTCCTTGGAACATGGATTTATTTAATTCCTTGACAAATTTTGTAACCAAAAATCTGATAACTCTTTTCAAGGGAAAAAATTTACAAAGTGTTTTAGAAAATTAATTTTGTAAGCATTTACTTGGGCATCTGAAGTATAGCAGGTTACTATCAAAAGACGTCTGCTCACTTTTCCAGACTAAAATTTAAAGCAGACATCCTTCTAAGCCTGGCAAGCTCTTAGTCTTATTTTTGTATTGATATCTATATAATTATTATAAATTCATTATAAATTTAACATTATTAATTCATTAAGAATTGATTGCATTAGGCATTGCACTTCTGATAACTCATCAGAACTGTCACCACGCACAACATAGAAAGCAGTTATATTCAGTGAAATCAAATATTGGATCTTATAGCTCAGTTTCACAGATAAATGTTAAGGATAAGACCAAAACCAAAGCAGATCATAGGATGAAATTTCCCTATATGATGAAGGTTGTTGTCAAACTATATACAATGGGTTCCACTTTTAAACTATGGCATTGGTGGGAATTCCACCTATTGTAAACTGGAGCTATTTAGTGCTTTTGCAGATATTTTTACCAGTTACTCTTGCATACGTGTATGGAAGTCACCTGCCTCAGATGACTGCTTTTGGTCTAAGTGAACTTGGCGGTTTTGCTAAATCTGCTCATTGTTTCCTACCAGGATGTTTTGGAAGTGGACTAGACAGCAGCCCCGCCGATTGCTACAAAAACAGCATTTACCAGACAGAGGAACTGATGCTTATGGATTTGTGCCAAAAACAATTGACCTGGTTATCCTGACTGGGTAAATATCAGAATATTGGTTTAAAGAGTCTGAGAGACGTGTATTCATGTCTTGATTCTAAAATCCTGTTCATTGACACTTTTGCCAAAGGAAATGGAAAATAAATACACAGAATAGTCACTGTAAAACAACCACTGGATGTTTGTTATACACTGTGTAAACTGCTGGAATATTCTTGGTCCTTGCCTCTTTATATGAATTCAGTCCACTGCAATCTGTATGAGCCGAAGTCACCTGTTTGAAATTGCTGCACAGGCTGGAGAGAAGATTATTCAGTTTAAAGCAGCACTGTTAGGTTTGATAGCCCCCAAAGGAAACATCTAATTATTTTAATTTCATATTTCCTTAGTCTTGAATAATTTCCTACATCCCTCCGCAGGTAAAAACCAACTTGCCTCCTACCTCCCCTCCTGAGAGCCTGAGCAAGCCCAAGATATATAAGTGAGGGTTTGCAGGGAAATCCTCCTGCCTCTGCATCTTCTGTGCTGGGACCTTGGACCCTTGTCGTTTCAATACTCAATACTCCATGTCTGGCAAAGATGTCTTACTAGCTCTCGTCTGAGAGGATTGTGTCTTCTCACAGGGGGACAGCAGGCGGAATATTGCTTCAGCCTGCTGAAGGAATATTCTTCACCTCAAGGACAACTTGTTTCTGTCGGGAAAGTCTGCTGCAGAAAAGGTTGGATCTGAGGGCAGCAAGGAGATCATTCTGATTCCCCATCCCTCTTAACATGGATGGGAGGATTTCAGCAGGGGTCTCCAGCAGTGTTATCCAAGACATCAGAGTCTGTGGGGGCACCTTTAAGGATGTGAGAGGAAAGTGCAGCTCTTTTAAGTTAGGATGTGATGTTGCTGGGAATCAAGAAGGTCATTTTCTATAACTGGAAACAAATTTCAAAAGCAGGCTGATTCTTGTTTGATGTTTTCAGACATGCCAGCTTAAAGCTAATCAGGCAAAGTAATTTTTTCTAGTCCTCTGAGTTTTGAGCTAATGTGTTTTGCTGGCTAAAGGACTTGATATTAGCCCTACTGTAAACAGCCATGAAATCTGAGGTGTCTTTTGTCTCCTTGTGATTCATGAAGAGACCTGTAGCATTTTAAGCCCAGCAATCAGTATAGAAAATTGACTTGATCAAGATAAAAAAGATGTTTTATTTATCAAAAATGAACTGGCTATCAAAGAGCTGAATAAAGTTGAAGAGTTAAAGAAAATTAGTGCTAAAAGAAGGGAAAAGAACAAAGTATCACTGCCATTCTCTCTCATGTAAGTAGAGGAGAAAATATGAATCCTTCCTGATTTCTGTATCATCACCTGATGAGGGGCAGTCAGCCTCAGAGTTGTGCTGGACTGCAGCACTCCTCACTGCTGCTTTCATAACAGCATCACCTGCACCCATTCTGCTGTGAAGCAAATCTGAGCACAAGTGCTCTAAAATGACAGTAGGCACGATTCCTTCCCACTTGGTACCTGGGATAAACAGTTCCCCGAGTGTTAGCAGGAGAACTTTCATGAGTGAAGGGAAAAAGATTTGGTTCAGTGTTCATATACTTCAAATGAACATTCTTCCCACATATATAGGCATAGAAACATAAACCTCCTCCCTCTTTCCCAGGAAATTAGCAACTGTATTCATTGCTTTCCACATTCTCAGTTTTCAGGAAGAGCTGTAATCCAACTACAGCTATAGCCCTCGACTTTTAATTTCCAGACTGGTGCAGGCGTTAAGACCCTCACAGCATTCCTGCTAACACATCATCACTGCTCGTGAGAGCAGAATCAAACCTACCGTATCAGCCTGGCACCGCTCTCTATAACTGCACACTTGGCAGAAGGGAGAAAGGGAGGAGGGGAGATCAGGGAGCTCTGCTGAGGTTGTAGCTGTATGAATAAAGAACCCTGAAATTTTCATCTCTCCTAGACTTTGATGGAAAAACTATGTGTTTCTTCTTAGCTCAAGAATGTCTTTGACTGGAATTTAAGATTTAGAAAACAGAAAATAAGATCAGGTTTTAAGAAAACAGTTAAATATCATGTATATTTTAAATATCAGGAAGGTGCATCTGCTCTTCCCCTCCCCACCCAGCCCCAAGTTAACATCTCCGAATAATTTCTAAGGATTGCATCATGCCAGGGTAGTTGGTTGTTACTGCTCCAGTTGATGTTTTACCAGCAGGCTGCTGACAGTCAGCTTGTGTTTCTACCCTGCACAACAATGAAAGCAGTTTGGGGGAATAAACCATGGGGAAGGACACTGATAGGAAAACAGCTGTTTAAACATTAAGATAAGTATCTGAATAGCTCCTGACTGGGAGCTAATTTTTAACAATCTTTGTGGATGTGGGCAGACACCAACGAAACATTGGAACCATCCATTTATAATTCCAGTTTGCAGGCAGAAAGGTTGGCCATGTAACATCTTTATCTTCTGATAGGAAAAAGCCTTTCAGTTAAAGAACAACAGGTCTAAGAAGTGCTGAGCCACTTCTGAGTAAGGGTCAAGCCAGCTCCATCCAAGGAAATTTTGGAAGGGTCTGCGAAAGTGCTGCCACGTGTGCTGGTGCAGCGCAGGGGCAAATATTTCTCCTCAGGGTCAGGTAAGGAGCACTTCCATAGAGGGAATAGCAAATGCTCATTATGGAGCCAGAAAGAGAGAAACAGACTGATGGTTTAAGCAGACACTCCCTTCCCAGCAATAGCATTTGCAGGAAGATTGTGGACTTTTTATATGAAGGTGTGCAGCAGATGAATCTGTGTAGTTAAACAGTAACTATCTTCTTTTGTGCAAACCATCCCTCCCCTCCTTCTCTTCCCTTCTACCACCGCCACCACCAGCCTCACCACGTGATTTTAGAGCAAACAGCGGCCCCTCAGCAACCACAGCTGTCACTGGGGAGAGAAAGAGCATTCATCCTCGCAGAGCACAACTGCCCCACTACCAGCAACGCTGCACACCCCCACAGATGGGGCGATACACAGCACACAGGCCTGTGCCCCAGCAGCAGCACAGCCAAGTCACAGGCAGCGAAGACACCTCTTTTTTTACTAAGCAGTCTGATCATAAATATGAGCAGTAATCAAGAACATGTGACATGATCTCTCCTCTCAAAAAAAAAATAGTCTTCAGATGGATTTCAGCTCAGGTGGCAAACTCTTGGTAACAGAAGCTGTTTTCCACTGGAATTATTATTTATTATTATTATTTGATTGAACAAATGGGATACTGCTTGCCTAGATCTGTTTTTACCGAAGAGCAAAGAGCATTTTTCCCCTCTGGTAGTTTTCAGTTGTGACAGTAAGCTGTAGTGGGGGTGGTGGGCATATGAGAGCACGAAGCAGCCCTCTGGCCAGGGTCTGAAGTGGGACAGGTGGCACTGGTGTGCCATACTGTCCTTGATGTCATTTGAAGCAGTTTTGGTATCTGAAGCAAGCTCAGTGACAGCTGTTGCTGCCTCCATGGAGGTGAGGAGTGGGTAACTAGCTGGGATCACCAAGGGTGTCCTGTTGCCTGGTCGGCTGAAGAAGCACCAGCCTCTGGGCTTCTCCTACAGGTGACACATGTCCCACCCTGCCCTGCTCCCACCTGCAGAAACCCAGAGCTGATACCTCCCCAAAAGCAGCAGTTCATGTCAGACGCAGCTCTGCCTTGCTCCCTCTCTCCCCTTCCTCCCTCACTTTATCACTTCTTCTGACCCTCAGTCATCCCAGCTCCAGCTTAAATGTTACCCTGGAAACTTCTTTCTGTAGAAGGTGGTTTCCTGCTGCAGGAAGTCACAGTTCCCCTTCGACTTCACCAAAGTAAATCACCTCTTGTCCTTCACCTGCATTTTCATCAAAACAGATGAGTTATAATCTGTGGGTATTTTGTTTAACAAAATGATAGATAAAAATACTTCCCTTTCATCAGGCTGTTTTATTTCCCATGCCATGTGAATGGCAGAAAGAAGAAAGCCCAGAAACTCATCAAAAGAAGAGCAGAGTTTGCCTCTTCTCTTCACCATCTTTGGTGCTCTGCAGTGAGATGCCAGCTGTTACACCACTGCTGCAGTGCAAGTCCTCTCAGTACGAGGAAATGCAATGAGGGACTGAAACAACTTACTCTATTCCAAGCATACGATCCCTTTTTTTTTTGTTTTGTTTTGTTCTAATTTCATATAGCCTCACATCTCACAAGTTTAAGCTTGAGCTTCACATTCAGATAATCCCTGAGAACCTTGACATGAAATTTGACATTAAATGAATAAATTTGTACACTTTCTCCTCATCTGGTTCCTCTGTGGCTCTGGTTTTATGCAAATGACTTGCAAGCTTTTTGGTAAATCTAGATTTTTTTATTTCTGGTTTGCTTGACTGGTTTTCAGTTTGATGAGGGGTGCTGCACATGCCATGAGCTGGGATGTCCTCCCTGCTGTGCCCAGGGCAACTCTGCAGCCCCAGGAATGGCACCCAAGGGCAGGTCGTAAGAGCCCGCTGGCTGATGGTGGGAGAGAGCAATTTTTAGAAGTTTAACAGAATAAAACAGTTTAACAGTTTAACAGTCTGAAGCACTAGATTTCCCCTCCAAAACTGAAAGCAGTCATAAGAACTAGAAAAAGCTGTACTACCATGTTGTGTCCACATTAGCCTTATTACATACAAAAATAAAAATCTTATTAAGACCAATCAAGTGCCAAAAAATGACCAAGTCAAACTATCATACAGCAGAGGTCTTCTTAGCCTAAAGTTGCCCCAAAATCTTTCAGAGAACCCCAAACAAAGAAAGCCCTTTTAGGGGCACCATAGTTCACTGCTCAACCATAATTTCCCCTTCCAGAAGCACTAAAGTGAGCAGGTAAGTAATGCCTCTGGTACCCCTTTGGATATGATTCTCAACTGTTTCCCATCTGTAGCCCAATTCAGTCTCTGCCAGGAGTATCTGACTGTATTTTGTATGTGTCAGTGTAAGGGAATGTGACATCTGGGGTCGGGAAAGAGGACGGGGAAAGTATTGCACAGCGCCGCAACACTGTGGCTATACAGTTGAAACACGTGCCAGCTTTGGTGGTTTCATTGAGCTGTTTACAAAAAAAAAAAAAAGGAAGATGAAGAGATAAAAATATGAATGTTATTGATGCCTGTAGCATGGGCATTGTGTAAGAAAGGGATTTTATGAAGAGACTGTAAAACACTGTGTTCTGAAGAGTACTAAGCAATGTATATTCTGTGTATAACATCATACAAGAGTTCTCTAAGGGCAGCAAAGACGCTGAGCAAGCAAGAGCAAGGGGACTCCTCCACACCCATGCATATAAACAGCTGCTAGCAAAAGTGAAGGGATGTTTCCTTGGGAAAACAAATTAAAAAGAGCACCCAAACTGAAAGCATCGCTCCGTACCATGAAAACGTTTTTCATTCTCACAACTGTGGAAGCAAAGGGGCTGGGAGTGGAAGTTTACAGCCAAGGACATTGAGAGGCCTCACAGCACCCTGTGAAGGAACCAGGATGAATCTCCCTGGAAGGCTCTGTGAGATTACTCTAATGTTTGGTTCAGACAGAATAGTTATCTGCTCTTCTGGTGGTACAAAGTGTGACAGCATAACATGGAAAATACAAGGATTAATTTAGCTCCATCTTCAAAACTGAGCTAAAATAATCCATTCAGAAAGACACCTGCATAGCAATGTGGGTATTTCACCAGTCCAAAGGAAAAGAAAATTACTAGTCACAGAGAGAAGGAATTAAAGGTAAAGGGAGTGAATACAGGGAAGTCTTGGGGTGCCAAAATGTAGACTGAGTCTAATTTAGGGCTTGGACTTCCTTCATCACCGTGAACATTCTTTAACCCTAGAAAATGTGAAATAACATGAATTATCTTAACCCACATTCACTGAAGGTTAGGCAACAGTATGTACACTTGCCTCAGCTGTGGCTTAGAACAGGCGCATGTACATTTAGTGCAGCAGTGATGAACACTAAATTAAGATATAGTAACTGGATTGAGAGTCATTTGCTTTAGAGTGGGAAGAAATTGGTAAGATTGAAAAGTTCAGCAAAATAAGGCTAGTGAGTATGCATGGAGGAAAGGGAGCTGTTGGAGGACTCGGAGGAACCCCCACAAGTGAGAAAACACAGTGTCCTCTAAGTAGGAAAAGACAGAGAAAATGGATGCTGAGGAAAGTATGGGAAGGAGGTCTTGTCAAATATTTCAGTCCTGGCCAAAGTCATCTAGCCATGATAAGAGCGAGAAGGAAGATTTGAGGAAGAAGCTAAGGCAGACCAACAGGGCATGGAGATTGTAGGCACAAGACGTAGCAAGACAGAGTGGTGGGGGTGCTAGACAAAGAAAGCAAGGCACTGTCGGATTCCTGCACTGTCTCCAGACTGTTTTCAGTGTGTTTGTTAGGAAGAGCTCATGTCTTTTAGACTGGATGCATTTGGCTGGGTGCAGGCATGAATGTTTGGCTTCCAAAAAGAGATACACTGAATTTTAGAATAGATATCTAGGTTAGACAGTATAAGGTGTGTACTGGTTTTATGGGGACACTAAGGAGATAGCTAAAGCCATTGGTCCCATTTTTAGATGGTTAAATTTTGATTTGGAGAATCCATCTTTAGGAAAACTTATATCAGTCCCATTACATCACTGTATATACCTACAACCCTGTAAACACACACTTGGAGCAGCTCACACGAGGTTTTCAGCTCAGAGACATGGAGTATTTCAGCTCATACGCTTATTTGGAGTGCCCTTCTCCCCAGCTGTCCACAGCTCTGAAAAGCTCAAATGAACCATTGTCATGAATCTGGCACAAAGCAGGTGACACTTTTAGCAGGTTAGCTTACATGGGTTCACGAGACTAGGAAGAACCTTCTCCAAGCTTACTACTGTTTCTGTACTCCCTAAATCGTATGGGCTCCCGGGTCCTGCACTGCCAGCACTACCTTTGCTGCACCTTAAACCGATTGCCCTTCCTGCAGCAGGAGCAGCCAAGCCCGGTGGGCGAGCACAGGAGGAAGACAGGCAAGAAGAGCGCCCACTGCACAGGCAGTAATCAGTGTCCAGCGTTCGGCGCATGAAATGACATTATTCCCTGGATGTGTGACACAATCACATCAGCATGTATCCCTCTGCAATAATCTCATCCAGTTCTTACATGTCTTAATGTTGTCAACACTGAATGCCAACACTGGTTGCTGTGATAAACATCCAAGGACTTGCGATAGGGCAGTGGTATTCACCCACCAGAAGTGGGAAGGAGGCTTTCTAGCTTTTAAACTGTAGTTATTGCTTCACCCTTGTTTACCCTATTCTTTCTTGTCAGTTGAATAGGAATTTAAAAGCAGAACCAAATTTTTTTTTATATATAAACATTTGTGGTAAGCACTGAGCCACAGCAGTGTCGCAACCAAAACACAGTTGCTCAACGGCACCTGTTAGTGCAATTACTTTGACATAAAATGTGTTCTTTACTGTTGTCTACAGGGAAAACCAGCAGCAGCCTGTTACCCTGCAGCTCCAGCTGGCAACAAAATTTGTTACCTTGATCTTGCGTAATACTGCAGATGAAAATAACAGAATTCCAGTGATCAAACTTGTTTTTCACTTATTACCAAGTGCGAGCCATACCCTGCAACCAGGTAACCTTGAGAAACAAGACTAAACCAAGCTGCTTATTTACAGATAAACATTTTCATGGGACCTGAATTTATATGCATCAAGGAAAGCATACCTGAGGGCATACTTTTCCTTTGTTTTTCTCCATGGCTGAGTTAGGGCTAGAGAGAAAGCAGAGTCTTAACAACAGTCATCTATTTCTTTGTATGTTCTTACAAAGCCTTCCACAGTCCTAAGCAGGGGGAGACTCCAAAGTAGTGGCTAAAGGCAAAAAGCCAATTATATCATTAGGATCCGATCGGAAGTTCTGGCAAGTTTATCCTAAAATAAATGTCATTGTAGAGTGCACAGCGCAGACGTTACCCATAGATTTAGGGTTAAGGGGTTTTATGGTTGTTAAAGACTGTTCCTAAGAGGTATGTGAAAGATAACTGAAGTGAGCAGGAGCAAGCCATGGTTAGTTCACTGCAATGGGGCATGTACTTCTGGTGGGAAAGGTGTACAAGTTCATAGACTTAAAAAAGGCAAAACGGCATTTGCCAGTGTGGAAGGTCAAAGAGACACATCTTCTTAGCAGGTCTACAGGGAGCCTGATCCATAGGTCCCTGGGGAACTACATGAAATTGGGACATTTTCTGACAGTAGGCTCTTGGAGCATAATTTTATACGTCAATGTGCAAGAGGCGACACAGGGAAATAGTGTGGTAGGGATGGGCTCTCCCCGGCCTTCTGGAGGGCTCGGGATTGGCAAAGCTATCTATCTTCTATGCAAAACTGTAGCACAAGTATGATAATTTGGCTCTGAAGGTGTCTACACGGTTTTGACACCATTAGAGCAATGCATAGTGCCTTACAGACGGTCTGTACAGTTACGCTAAAGCCAACTTTGTTGGGAAAAAAAAAGCAGAAAAAAGTTGGTAACCAAGCAGATGGAAGCATAGAAAATTTCATGTATCTGTGAAATGAAAGAGCAAGAGAGAGATGTTAAAGTTATCATGGACAGTTTTCATTATCAAGATATGACTTCAGGCTAATGGACCAAATACTGAGAGTCGATACTCAGAATAAGCATGGGTTGAGGGCTCTTCTCAATGAATATGTTCAATGGCCCACAATATAAGGTCTTATTGTATGAATTCTGGTGAAGTGAGGACTGCAGAGAAAAGGTTTATCCCACCATTTAATGGAAGTGCTAGGAGCTGGTAAAATGTAGGTTGTACCCCACAGAGCCAAGGAAAACAGCATGACAGAGGTGCCCTGTAACAGATGTAAAGGAGACTAACAAAGAAATGGAATTTGAGAAACCTGAAAGTGGATCCACAAATCTATGTTTAGCATCTATTCACAGCAGTGAGTAGCAGACTGCGAAAGGTCTCTAAGCTTGTTGTTCATTTTTCTATTTTTATATATTCTTTTTACCTTTAAAATTGGAAAAGAAAGAATCTCAAAAAAAAATGAGCAAAAAGCACACAAAAGGACACCTGAGGGAAAAAGGTTGTTCTTTATAACTTGCAAAGCTAACATTGTATAACAACAGAAGGAATAAATGTCAAAAAAAAAAACATTGTGTACAGTGCTAGCAAAAGGGCATTACTCATAGCCTGATATAAACAACTAACAACTCCCATCTGGCAACAAAAGTCTTTGCGAAGGGAAATACACTAAAACTCCTGCCATTGATAACTGAGGTCTGTTATGGGAAATGCCTGCAGGATCCAACCGTGATTGCAGCAGAGGGAAGGGAAATGACATGCTCGTGTCCAAAACAGCTTGGAGTCCAACAGTATTTGAGGCATTTCAAAATAGCACACATTCAGAAATGAAAAGCAAGTAAAAGTGGGCAGTGGGTACAGAACAATTCGGGCAGCTGAGCTCTGAGATGGCTCCTTGCCCCTGACTTTTTCGTGACCGATCATCCAAGTTACCATCAGTCCTAACATCCCATTCAGAGAAGGAAGAGCAGAGCCAGGCGGCAGGTGGTTCAAACTGAAAAATAAAAGGTAAAAATCTTTGGGAAAATAAAACCAGAAACTAAATATGAAGAATATTTGATAATTCCAGAGAAGAAATTCTCATGCATTTAGAGCTTGAGCCAGAGCCTACCAAAGGCAAAAAGAGTCTTGCTGTGAGATGCAGTGGGTTTTGGCTCATGTCCATAGGCTAAACACTTTCTCTGGCAAATCTACAGAGTGATTCAGTCCCAAACTGCTCAGCACAGCCAAATTCAAAAGTCCTATTCATATTCTAAAAAAGGCAACTGGACATCATTCCATGGTTCCAGTTGCACAATTGTCTTCAAACAGGTGGCAGAAACAACATCCATCGCTGGCCAGAAAACCAAAGAGAAAGTCAGAAGCCTGTGGTAGAGCAAGATTTTGCATCTAACACTCATACGGTGGAACCAATTTAATATTTTCCATTGAGATTACTCACTTTAAAAGCACTGGTCAGGCTTTTTTTTTTTTTTTTTTTTTTTGTGATTTCACTGCAGAAATAATATATTCATCTCCTCTTACAGGAAATCATATTAGCATGTGGAACTGATACAGCAAACAGTAGCAGGCATGGTAAGATACTTGAGGGGCTTTCCATTATTGCAGGAAGAAAGATACCTAGAAATTAAATTAGCTTTTTTGGATTAAGGTATTAGTATTAGTACTTTGGATAAAGGAGACTGGAGAAGGGTACATCTCACAGAACAGGAATTTCTGGTGGGAGGCGAGCAGCTATTTTTACAGATCACTAAGGAAGGATGCAAATCAATAAAGAAACATTATTGGGCCATCTTTTGTAAATAGAGCTTTTTCAAAAGATCATAGTTTCCAGCCTTTATAAGACTAATATCCTAAATAGAGGGTAGTGGTCAATAACTCGATGTCCAGATGGAGATTGGTGACAAGTGGCATCCCTCAGGGATCCATAATGGGACCAAAATTGTTCAATCTTCATCAATGACATAATAGGATCGAGTGCATCCTTAGCAAGTTTGCAGATGACACCAAGCTGAGTGGTGCGGTTGACATGCCTGAGGGACAGGATGCCGTCCAGAGCGACCTGGACAACCTCAAGAAGTGTGCCCATGTGAACCTCATGAAATTCAATAAAGGCAAGTGCAAGGTCCTGCATCTGGGTTGGGGCAACCTCTGTTATCAATACAGGCTGGGGGATGAAGGGATTGAGAGCAGCTCTGCAGAGAAGGACTCGAGGATACTGGTGGATGAAAAGCTGGACATGAGCTAGCAATGTGTGCTCACAGTCCAGAAGGCAAATTGCAACCTGGGCTGCATCAAAAGAAGGGTGACCAGCAGGTCAAGGGGGTGATTCTGCCCTTTTACTCCATTCTTGTGAGACCCCACTTGGAATATTGCATCCAGCTCTGGAACCCTGTACAGGAAAGAAATGGACCTGTTGGAGTGAGTCCAGAGGAGGGTCACAAAAATAATCAAAGGGCTAGAGCACCTCTCATATGAGGACAGGCTGAGAGAGTTGGGGTTGTTTAGTCTGGAGAAGAGAAGGCTCCTGGGAGATCTTATTGTGGCCTTTCAGTACTTAAAGGGGGCTTATAAGAAAGATGGGGACAAAGTTTTTAGCATGGCCTGTTGCAATAGGACAAGGGGTAATGGCTTTAAACTAAAAGAGTGTAGATTTAGACTAGATATAAGGAAGGAACATTTTTCAATTAAGGTGGTGAAACACTGGCACAGATTGCTCAGAGAGGTGGTAGGTGCCCCATCCCTGGAAACATTCAAGGTCAGGTTGGACAGGGCTCTGAGCAACCTGATCTAGTTGAAGATGTCCCTGCTCCTTGCAGGGGGGTTGGACTAGATGACCTTTCAAGGTCCCTTTAAAGGTTTGGTTTCCAATCCAAACTATTCTAAATCCCAAATTACACCAAAATGAGCATCCACACTGTGGGGAAGAATGCAGTGAGAATGGAAGGAAGCAGCCAGTCAGTCACCCAAACCTCTGCCAAGGTTTTCCGCTCTGAGCAAGAGAAGGTTGAATTATGATATGCAAGGGTTAAAATGAAATTATTTCATGATTTGCAATACCCAAGCAGAAGACGCTTCAGTGATTGTTTGGTTTTATAGCTGGACCAAGTATTTGTGATGAATATGTTTCTGTCTCCTTGCAAGTCCCAGGGAATTTAACGGAAAAAAATAATTCAGGCTTTACCTATCTGATAGGGGGAGAGACTAAAAAGTAATAGGAAAACATTTCAATAGTGAATATTGACATTTCCATTTTGACATTTCAAAAATTGAAAGGCTTGTTTGGAAGGCTTGTGAAATTATTATTTCAATATTTTTCTAAACGTAATTTTTACTTTTCCTTTAAAAATAGCATTTTTTCCTTTAAAACTATCCAGCTGACAAGGAAAATATGTTGAAGTTCCCACAAATAAAATAAAAGGTTTTGAATTTAGCTTACAATCCAAATAGTTTCTCTTCTGCTTGACTCAGTCTCTTCTCTCTTCACACTCTACTCTAGCTTTTCAGATTTGGGCCTGTGAACAAAAACATCTATTATTTACGCATGTTGTTTGAACAATGACATAGGGTGAATCTGCAATGTAGTGATGCTCCAAGAGAACAGGCAATATCTCGGCGAGGGAAGAAGGGCTCCTTATGAGAACACCACTGCTGAATTCCCTGTTGCTTTGTTGTTGTAAACGGTTCATGCAAGGTCAATGCTTGAAGCACACCTTCACTCTCTTAAGGCAATATTCCTTACCCATTTGCAACTGCTGAAAATAGCTACAGGACAATCCACCATTGGGCCCTATGGGTCCACACCATAAGTAAATGTTGGATGGTGTGGCAGCACAACATTGTTCTAGAAACCCCTTGATGAGAAAAGGCAAAGAATAAAACGAACTTTCCAAAGAATTAAAAGCCCAAGTTTTCATCATCAGTGGAGAAATCTTGTCCATGCTTTAAACCATCAAAAAGTTCCCAGAGACTTCAGTGGGAACAGGAATTTAAGAAAGCATGCACCAGCCTCCCTACGGACAATTTATTTCCTTTTGCCTTGAGCTCAATGTAGGGAGGTTTCTTGCCTTTTTTTTTTTTTTTTCTTTAAGTCCTGGGCAAGGACACAAGGAGAAAATCTCCATTTTGTGGTAATAGGTGCCTGTAGATACTTGTTGAGGAAGAAACGAGTGCATTCCTGTTGGCATTTCTGAACTTCTGCAATTTCACTGTTCACATACTTGTAGCACTAAAACATCTAAGTGTTCCCATTTACACGTTTTGTCATCTTTCACCAAGAAAAACATCTTGAAGAATTTACCTTATGTTTGATGAAAAAATAAAAAATTCATTACGTGATAAACGTTCATATTTAATAG
Source organism: Numenius arquata (assembly GCF_964106895.1). Classification (NCBI taxonomy): domain Eukaryota; kingdom Metazoa; phylum Chordata; class Aves; order Charadriiformes; family Scolopacidae; genus Numenius; species Numenius arquata. The sequence continues at coordinate 83,691,578 of NC_133577.1, read as the reverse complement.
AATTTACTACAACCCCTTCTAAAGGAGAAGGAAAAAGAAGAATTAAAAAAAAAAAAAGGCAGGGAAAGGAGCATGTCACACAGCTATGTTCCAAATATTCCCCACTTGAGCTCTGCTTCAGCTTGGTAGAAGTGCAAACAATGGGGTAGATCTGAGAACTGCTTCATTTTCCCATCCCCCTTCCCTCCTCTCTGGTTGAGAGGAGAACACATTAGCAGAAAAAATTCCCCTGGTGAACTGTAACCTGTGTTTAATAGTCTTGGGGCCAAATTATGCAAGTGAATCAACATACTTTGATCTCTTACTATCACTTTTCTATCTTTTCATCTCACATAAATCATTCAGTTTCCCTCTCTGAATTTCTCCCATCCCCCTGTAAACATACCTATTTGCTGTCTGCTGTAATGTTCTGACCTTGTCTTCAAGATCCCACCAACCTGACAAAAGGTGCATCAACCTTGCCAATGAAGAAGGACAAGGGCAGGTTGTGCAGGTTTGCTTTCCCAGGCAATTCTAGACATACAAGAAATTTATAACTGAGAAGTTTAAACATGTTGTAAGAATATAAATATGCTGTATATAATACGTAGTAATATGTCCTGACAGGAACACTTGCAAAAACTTTGGCAAACAATCAAACGGTATTAAAAAGCTGTCTTTCCTCACTCCACATTGTAATGTTTTCAATTTCTTATTGTTAAATTAAATGAATAAATGAAATAACAAGAGTTGAAAGGAAAAGGTGTACTGCAGTGCCTCCCCAATCACAAGCTAGATCTGTAGATAATTAATTCTGACCGGCCATATGGTCTATTGTGCCTCATCTCTACTGTTTTCTATTCACATGTAGTTAAAGTGCATTAAAACTACACTAACATTGCAGAGTCAGCATTCAAAAGGTTGAAAATGCCAGAAGGAAAACTGCTTGGGCAACAACAATCCAGCCTGCTTAGCCGAATGCAGTCAGATGTGTTCTTAATTTTATAACCACACATTTCTTCACCACCCTCTCCCACACTGCTTCAGTGTGCCCAGTGGACTCAACACGCAGCTTTTTCAAATTCTATTTCGTACTTTCTTTCTGAAGGTGAGGGTTGATTAAACTGAAGAATGGGCACATAATATGGCAGTGAATTTCACAGATGTTTGCTGCCGGTGAAGAAAATGGCATTTCATTCCAGGCTGTGTACACAGGAGAAGACCTACCTGCCCTGACAAAACTGTCCTGCTCCTGTCTGTCTCTTGCCTATGCCTTCTCCTTATTTTCTCCCAGTACCAGCCTTCCCACTTCAGCCTTCTTATCCAAGGCCCAAACATCCCCCCTTACCCTATTCGCAGTTGCAATCTTCCCAACATTTTTCATGCAAATACCCTTCATTCCCAATCCAGTTTTCCCTATTAATTTCCTAGGTTTCCCCAAAGCCTCTCTTTTGCTCTCACTTTCCCAGACCCTCATGTTTCTACTCTCTTTCCACCACTAAGCTCATCCTTCGTGATCCTTATCTTGGTAAGTAACCCTTAACCACCACCAGGATTGAAACTTAGCTCTTGATCACTCCTCGTACAAAGCAAGTTAAGTCTTCTTCCAGACCACCTGAGCAGCCACGAGTGGTCTCCTTGCCTTCTACAAAGGTTCCTGGCACCCAGGTACCACTCTTGAACTGGGAAAACCAGCACCAGAGAAAGTCCTGTTTCGAGCAAGGCACCCTGGAGCTAACATATGTTTGCAAATGACAGATTTCTTTTTCTTCTTTTTTTTTCCTTTATCTTCTTTTTCTTCTATTCCTCCTTTATCTCCTCTATCTTATTCTCTTCCTTTATCTTCTTCTGTTATTTTTTCCTTTTTCTTTTGCTTTGTCTTTTTTTCCCATTTTCTGACAATTAAGCTGCCAAGCTGTAACAAGTCTCATCAGAACACATACAAAGATTGAGATTTTTTTTAAATGTTCAGATTGGCCAACACTGGTCAATTTGTCCAAAGGAGAAGGCGGCAAAAAGAAATTTCCTTAAAGATAAAAAATCTTGTCAAGTTCAGTTTCAAAATGTCATTTCAGAGCTGTAGAGGTGCAAGTGTTCCCCAATGAATTTGTTGAGGGGCTGAGGGTTTCTCCCTTTTTATTAAGAAAAACATCTTTTCTCTTAAAAGTGGCTTTCTGAAGAGACTTAACTATTTTGCTTTTAAAGTTTTTCCCAGAAACATTCCATCCAAGGCAGATAGCCATTTTGGAAATTTTCATACGGACATATTTTCTCAGAAAGATCCTTGTGGGCCCACAAAACCTGAACTATTCCACCCATATGGTCATCTTGCTTCCACCCTGCCTCCTAATAAAATGCTTTGGTTTCTCAATCAAAGCAGATTTTTATAAAATTTCAGTTTTTTCTCCCAAATGACTATTTTGTGTGTTTTGTCACAAGTGAGTAAGATTTTTTTTTCTCTTGAAAACTCAGTTACTGGAAAATGGAAATTTGGCTGACTGTAAAGCGCTTGAGATAACTCAAATAAAATCGTGTGTATCCATCGCACTCCTGATACTCAGGAGTATCAGTGAGATCTGAGAGAGATGCAGTCCAGGAACCCCTCCAAGCAACTCTACACACAATGGTTTGGAAACACTCCCTGATTTTTTGTCATAGTTTAGTTTGGCTGACGTACACTTCAGGAAAAATAGTGCACATCTTGTTCCTGCAAAGATTGACGTAGATGCTTAATTTTACCATTTGAAAAGTCAGTAAGATTAAATATGTGCACAAATCTTTAAAGAGGTAACGCCTAAACAACCTTCTGGTGGAAGTGCAGGGCAATATCATGGATCGTGGATGACATCTTTTTCTCTCTAGATACTGTAAAGGTTAAGTGCAATCTGCAGCACCTTACAGATTAATTATCAACTACGCACTACGTTTTTTTCATTTCTTTCCTCCTTTCTTCCTTCTTCTAGCTGACAGATGGTAGTTTTACTTTGGTCTCACTTTGAGAGTACCTACATTGTACTGGTAATAAGTCCTCTCAAACAATTCTGCTTGGAGTTTCTAGCAGCACAGAGGGTCTTCCAATCGATCCCATTTCTTCTGGCAACAAGTGCAGAGATTTCCAGCAACCTACTTTGAGAGGATCAGAGCAATGCAAATACCCTTGAAGATTTCTCCTGGAGAGGAGAGGTCTGCTCTGGAGCACTTACAGCTTAAAGACAATTACCACATATTTCCAGGAGAAACTCTGACCCGGTGGCATAAAGATACACTACCACACCAGTGAGAAAAGGCATTCAGAATAATTAAAAAAAAAAATCCACAAAATGTTCTGGGTTTTGTGGTGGTTTGTTTTTTTTTTTTTTACTGGACTTTAGAAACTATGCTTTTCTGACTTTTTTCTTTGGAAATGAACCACCTACATGCATTGTTTTTGAAGCAGACTGTCAAATGCTTTGTGGCCTCTAGCAGATAAGACACTGTAATATAGTGGCTCATAGATTTGCTGGTGTAAGTAGGCTAAATTTCCACAGAGGTTGCACTGAGAGAAACCCTTTGAAGTCAGTCCTACAGCAGATGTTGAATCTTACTCCTGAGAGAAAGAAAATGTCAAATGCCATGGACCTCTGACAGACTCTGGCTGGGAGATAAAACTCAAAATGAATGTAGAGAATAGGGCCTGATCCACTGAAGCAAATCTGTGCATATCTTAGGAATCTAACTTTATTTAAGGTATTTGTATGAAAACAAAACAAAATGCTAAATTAGAATTAGCATCAAAAGTGCACAAAGGATCAAACAACTCACTATGCTTATAATCCAATTATTAATATAGCAGCTTCAGCAGTTCAAAGAAACACTGATGTAGTGGAACCTGCAGTGGAATGAAATGGAGCTTGGAATGAGCTCAGGCTGCAGCGCAGAAAGTGAAGAAGGTTTCACTAAAAGGACCTCAAGAGACCATCACCAACTCAGCCTGAAAAGAGAGTGGGACCCATCCTGTATGTCGCTTCAGGAATCCCAGATGTCAAAAGAATCACTTAACACATTATAAAAGCTAAAGATGGATGGTTGAGAGAACTGATAAAAATGCAAATTTAAATGGTCAAAAAATTCAGAAAGTATGAGCAATGGAAACGAACCCAGAAAACCATTCAGCCAGGAAGTTAGAAAGCATGAGTCAGGAGAATGAGGAATGCTAATGTGCCTTTGAAAAATGTGAGGCAAATACTTATACAGAACTGGACAGAAATGAGGTTAAAAGAGCCAGTGTAGAGCTGAGGGAATAACCTAAGTGCTCAGCCTAAAAAGAAGGAGCAAAGTCAATCCACTGCTGGTAGCTGAAATGTGAAGTGGTGAGAGGAACTGCAGCCTGGTTTAGCATATCAGGAGTGGGATCGCTCAGGAGATGAACACATCTCAACCACCACAGACATACACTGTCTGTTATAAAACATGTCATAATTTGAAAAATAAAATCCAATAACCAGGGTCCCACTAGGTGGTACATAACCCTTCAGCACAGCACACAAAGAAATAGCAATGGTTAACAAGAAAACCAGTTTGTCTGTCTTATCAGCTGCAGCACACATTATGTAGACACACAGATTTGGGCATGGACAAATCCAGTATTGGTTAGCACATTGCACTGTTATCATTCTTTGCCAAGAACTACATTTTCAAAATAACCCACTAATTGTGCATCAGTTAATTTGGGATCCCAAATATTAGACACTTAACCATTTACCGTCAGCCATGTTCTGCACTCAACTGTCTCCCCAATGAAGCTCCTGTTCTGAACATCCTGTCCAATCCTCGAAAAACTGAAATGCTTGCAGAGACCATTGGCTTTAACAGTTATTGTGGCCATTCAGCTTCTTGCTCAGCCAAGGTCTTGGAGCCTCAATTTTGAGAAATTGAATTTATGGCATATTCCACTTCTTCTCCCTCCTTCCAACTTTGCCCTGAGCCCAAGAGAAAAACAAAACACATTTTTAAAAGCATTAGTAGAAAGAAAATCCCACATTAGAGATTATTATAAGTAAATTGTAGGAGAGCTGTCTCCCCATTAAGGCTAAGGCATTGTTCAAGCAATCGGCAGTAAATGTAAACAGGCAGAATGCTCAATAACTGACAAATAGTAAAACTTTGTAAATCACCCAAATCAAGACAGAAGCCACTTTATTAGCAGACCTAAAAAGGACCCAAATATATTTTGTGGTACATAAAGAATCAGAGAGCTAAGAACCACAATGCCTTGGAAAACTGTATGTTTAGAAAACACCAGATGCATGCATTTATCGCGCTGAGTTCCCGGTGTTGCAGGGCTAAGGTCTAAATTTGGATTTGAATTTCACACTCTAACTCTTGCAAAAATAAATTTCAACAAATTGTGGGAAAGGTCAGGCTATTTTCATATGTTCTGATACTTAAGCTCATTGTATCCTTGTAGCAGATACATCTGGGGACACACACACACACAAAAACACCTGTGTGAGGTGACAGCCAAAGAGTTGAAATATTTTTTTTCTGAACTGCGGAGGAAAGGGTTCTATTGTAATCCACTTGAGGTCTGGGGAGAGCAGTACCTGAGTGGTTAATATTTTGCCTGCCCCAATGCGAAGAACTAATAAAAGTAAAAGCTGTGCAGCTGCCCCTTCTAATCTGAGAACAAATCACAAAGCCAGGCACAAACAAAAGGCAGGTGAGTTCTCAACTGAACGATTAGGAGAAGAACAAACAGGGAAAAAAAAGAGGTAAAGCAATCCACCCAGCCTCTTCGACAAAATTTAATCAGAAAAGCAGTTTAGAAAGGGGCCGCAAATCTACTGAAAACAAAGTTTCAAATAACAAACACCAATAAAAGTACAATATAAATAATAGCCTCAAGGCCAAAGTCTAGAGATTAGCAGTGCAATCAAAAAGAGCCAGAAACAAACAATCGTAAGTCTGCAAAGCAGTCTGTCAAGCTAACAGCTCTCAAAACCAGATTTAGAAAACAAGCTCTGTGGAAGGCACGGTCGAAGGCTGACTGATAGAGCCAATATATCCAGGCCAATACCGGGCTGGGATTTCTTCCTGAATGTCAACCTAGTGAAACAAAAAAGACTTTTCCTAAAAAGCAACTACATACTGCCAGGCTAAGGGATCATAAGGAATAGATCAGAAGTTTGCTGCCATAATCTTAGTATTAAATAAAGCTATTCCCACTTGGCACTGAAAATTTTGGTGACGTTGACTTATGTTTACTCTTAGGAAATATATTAGAGCTGTACTGCAGGATACTGTACACATTAGCCTAAGCGGCAGCAATCAATACACCTTTGGCATACAGTCAATGAAAATACACACTGCATTCAGCAGCCTTGCCCTGAAAATGGATCTCGGTGCTTATTTGAGACAAAGTATGAAAAATGTCCCTTTTCAAATCTTCTGCCCCCTCCTGAATTGATGAGATTCAGACGCTATTCCATCTCTCAGGCAATAGTGGACTTCTATTCTGGGCATAAAAGTGTCAGTACAGGACCATTTGGTCATACATGACCCTGCCCTTGCCTGCAAGATCATAACACCCAGGAAAGTAATATTTCAGAATAAGCCAGCCCTTGAATCTAGACAGTTGGCAAGTTGAATTTTATAATTGTGCATGAACATTCCAGAATTTTACTATCAAAAAATAATCATTTCTATCAAATAATAAAAGACTGAGCTGATTTCTAGTTCCCCACAATATTTATTCTGGTAAGCGCAATGTTCACCACTTACACTTTCTATGATGAGACCTCGTTCCAAATCTCACATTGCACCTTCTTGCTGAGGCAGGGCTGTTGCCACATTTGGCAGTGGTGAGCCCCAAACCTGCAAAGTTTGTGCATATTCCAAACTTTCTGGTGACAAACCGTGACACTGAGGTTAGCAGATCTAAGGAGGTGCATGAAGATAAGTGCAGGTCTAATCAATGGGCCCAGACCCCATTATAATATTATTAACACAGGATCATTTAACGAAGAGACCAGAAACTTTTCTTTGTGTTTGAGGAGTAAAACCCCTACTGTTTGAAAGTTCCTGAACATATAGGGTTTTCATATATGTCTGTGTCCGCTGTCTATTTTGGATCTCTCTCATTTACCATTTACCCTGCCCCAGATTTAGTCCTGGAGCAGCTAAGACAAAAGTCTGGATGTGTTTATTTTTTTATTTCCCATGGAGCTGAGCCACAAGATAGTCCTCACCGAAAGGAAACTAACCCTGATTGCATGACTGACGGGATTGTAGTAAAAAAAAATATAGCTCATTTTAAAGTTTACCCAAGAGCAGTGTCTCTTCAAGTGGCGTGACCCCGTGGCTTCATTTAACGTTTCTAGGACAGAGTCTGCAAGGTTAATGTGTTAAGACAGTAAAAACTTTCCCTTTGCCTCGGGCACATCACTTCTATTCAGCAAGGCAAATAATACCCCACCTACAGCAGCCTGCCCAGAAGCCCAAAGGCTGCACAGCAACAAGCCTCCGTTTCTTCCCCAACGCCTTGTCTCCTTGAGACTGACATTGCCTGGCTGCTGAATAGCCTGGTGGGAAGAGTTCAATGCAGGGTTTGCACTTTCCCAGCCATTAGCCAGCTGCCACCGCATTTCATTATCTTAGGGGGTGCTTTTATACATCAAAGGCACTTCCAAATAGTGTGATGAAGTGGAAGTAACCGAGCTCGGGCCACGTCGCAAGTCGCAGTATTATTTATTGTCATTATTTTTTTTTGCACCCATCTCGTGCCATCTGGCCCGCTGACTGTAAAGGCTGGTGATGGAAAAAAGACTCAACACACCCCTCTCGGTTTCTTGGAGTGAATCCTGCTGAACAACCAGGCCTTGGAGCAACTGCCTGTTGTTATTGGGACTCTCTATTGTTTTGCACAAGGAGCCCTCTAAAAAAAGCAAGGGGAAAAAAACAAAGGTAGCGCACAGGATCTCATGTGAAAACAAAGTAAGCTGAGCATGAAAAGTGGCACTGAGATGGCTTTTTCTTTGCTTGTTTTCTGACATAGCCAAGAAATAAAGAGTTGAAAAAGGTTTTCTTTCAGTCTTCTAAAGAAGCTGCCTGTGAACAAGCCAAGGTAGTGGGTTTTGCATAAGACCGCCTCAGATCACTGTTCAGCTGTTTTAAGTTACTTCAATTTTTGTCTTATTATGGCTTTCTTTTAAGGACAAAAGCCCATATGGCTGGTGATTTATTGTACTTCTCCAGAGTTTGAAACCTGTTTTCCATTACAAAATTAATTGATACATTCATAAAATCTTGAGAATTACATTAAAAGGTGAAAAAAAAGCAAAACCTCTCTATGTGTTCACAGGTTGCTAATGAGTGGCCTAAACAGGAGTTGTCAGTGGATGTATGATTAAGTTGCACTCTCATATGGTGGCTCAGTTTACAGACCAGGGAATAAACTACAACACATTTCTACCTCTGTTGTGCCTGCCTGCCACCAAAACGTCCTGTTGCCAGAAAAATAAACTCAACAAGAAATGCTCATGCTTCCATACTGGCATTTTATGGCATAGATATTTTGGCTAATGGTTTATTTTACTTTCATTTAGCCATTAACTTGAGGCTTTAAAAATATAGTAGTTTGACTGTGAATGAGACAGGACAATTGACTGTGCAATGTCAAGGTAGTATGGCCTGAAAAATGCCCCAGACATGCAGGTCATCACTTGCAGAACATTGGTTCTCTTTTTTTTACAAAATCACAACATTGTTCTGCATTTTTGATTGCTTGCTATGAAAATAAAAATTTGGTATGGTGAATTCTGGTGTGTATGGGCCTGATTCTGTAAACCAAGCCATGTAGGTAAAGCTTTTGCTCATACAGATTCCAAAGATGAGCGTGCATGAAAAAGGGTTTGCAGCATCAGGGTCAAATTGGCAGCCCTTTAGTAGGCTTGATTAACTTAATTTGAGATTGGCATGAATAGGGGCTGAGACAGTACAAGGCTTCTAATTTTGCTTTGAAATCTTTTTCTGTTCTGTTCTGTGCTCACTGCAGCTAACCTGTAGCTGCGAAATGTCTCCCTGTAAGCTAGCAATTAGATTGCTATCCGAGATTGACTTAGAAATAGTAGTTAGAGAATTCAAGCTACTGGCAGCCAACATCAAAAACAAAAATCCCTGACCTTGACTGTTCTTAATACAAAAGCCCTTTTCCTGCTGTTTTTGAATGAACGAACGAACAAGAGCCAGCAAATGATATAGCAGACACTTTCTTCTGAAAAGATAAAGCAAATTTGTTTTATTTCTGTATACAATCTGCTGCCTAAGCACAAAGGCAGGAAGCAATATTGGGAAATTCTTAAAAATATGATTTATGCTGGATAGAGTCTCTTCCTTCTCCTTTATATCACTTGGAACAAATAGTGAGCCAAGAATTTCCTGAACTTTTGTAATTTGCTTGGAAAATGTGTTCTCCCTTCCTTGCTATTGCATTGTGAAGAAAGCATTTATTTCTAGTAGTAGGTTTTAAATTTCACTTAAAATAAACCTGCATCTTATGCACTCTGCTCTGTCTCTGCTCCTGCCATCCTGCCTTGCTTTGTAATGAGATTGAACAGGTGCCACGACACAGCTCCATTTTCATGCTTCACACAGATATCTTCCCCATTTTAGAGCACGGCAGGCATCCCTTCTTGGGTAACCAACCCCGTGCCACACAAATGGAGGGAACGGCCACAAATAAAGAAGTTCTTCGCTCGTTTTTAGAAATATGAGCAAGCCAGATGTATTCAGTAAGTCTCCACCAGACAGATTTGTGAAGTATCCCAAAAGAGCTGCCCGCAGGAGATCTCAGGCTCATGGGACAGGTATTTTTATGCAGATGAACTAAGGGAATTGCTCAGAAGCAATACGGCCAATTCAAGTAGGTTTCCCATCTGCGTAAGGCAATAGAATAGGACTTCTTTTGTCATTTCGATTAGCCTTTATTGCCCATTCAGGACCAAATGTCTAAAACAGGGACCTTCGATAGGCTGGCTGGGCAGCACTTTGCCCCTGTGGCCCCACAAGCTGTTGTTTGGGCTATGGCACCTGGACAAAATCTCCCTCAGGGAGGGCAAGGCAGCGTGCCATGTCTTCTGCAGAGAGGTGGGCAGCCAGCATGACCCCTCTCTACAGGGGTTTGGAGGAAAACACAGCTGAGCAGGACGAAGCCGAAGGGCGTAGGGCACCGAGCAGCTCAGGGAGCGGAGGGAAGGGCTCCAGGAGAGGCGCACGCTCGGTCTTGGCAGTACCTTTGTCTGGTTGGAGAGGCTAATTTCACCCTCTGATAAACTGGGTTAGGGACAAATTCACTGAGTTAGCCTTCAGGCTCGGTTCCTCACCTGAGGAAAGCAGGACTGGCTTTCATTGTACCACCGGAGCCGAGCAGCAGCTGAGGACGCGGCCCCCAGCGCTTTCTGCCCTCCTGTGGGCTCTGCCCTGGCAGCAATGCTCTCAGACCCTCGCTGCGGGCAGGTGCACGCTGAGGGCCAGATTGCAGCTTGCCCAAACGCAGCTACCCCAGAGAGTGCAGTCCTTTCCAGCCTCTCACCTCCCCCTTGCCATCCCGCACGGCTGTCATATGGATGCTTTTCTTTGCCAGCTGGTTTGGAGCAACTCAGACTGCTCCTGTGGCACAGCGCTGGCATGATAGGAAGGAGAAAGGAGACGGGATCTGGTGTTTCCTTGCTGCTATTGGGAAAACAGCGAGGAATTAGAAAGAGAAAATGCAAACAGCACTGCATTCAGAATTACATGTAGCTCTTCCCTTCCAGGAGAAAGGGGTAAGAGGGAAACACAGTACGGCTCTTAGGATTGCCTGTCAAATAGCACTGGGTGAGAGCTGGTCAACCAGGTCCTAAATCTGATGGTCAGAGGGAAAAGAGAGTTCAAATGATGCATCCCATTCACCAAAACCAGATAAAAGTGGGCTCCCATGTGAAGTTATGTTTCCTCTGCACTAGAATATCTTTAAATATCATGACAGCAAAGACTAGAGATAATAATAGTTTTCACTTTGTTTCAGATGTGGTAAACTAAAAGCAGCTTTCTTTAGCTTTGCATTTCACTAAAGGTCACTGAATTATGAATTTCTCTTCTGAACTGCTCAACTATTTCCACGCAGTGTCACTGTCTGGACAACCTTCCTAACACATCAACAGCTAACAAGCAATGACAATAAGTTATGAGGCACAATTCAAGGAAACAAAAAAACAAAAATGGAAGGATGTGAATTCTATGGAGCGCACAAAGAAAAATGGGTGGGATGCTCATTTCCTCAAATTGTGTGTCAACTTCATAAGTTAGCTACAAATTATCCCCCATGAAAGGATGAGGGTATCATCTTACATCCCACCTTTGTGTTCTTTTTCCAGCGCTCCATTGTGGAACCAGGTCTCTGCTGCTTCTGTTTGAAGAACTGTAATTTTTTTACATGGTTTTGAAACATAAAGTACAGTTGTTGAAATGATTCAGCACTGGTCTTGCAGCTCAGAAAATCAACAGATGACTTCAAAATATCTAAAAAAAAAAGAAATCACAATGCAGACTTACACTAACATGCTCAAATGACAGTGCACAGACTATCATCTTTAGCAAGACAACAAATTAAGGATGAATTACAACGTCTTGAAAACTAAACAGATTTTTCATACAAAATCTTGCAGTGTCTTTCAGTCAGGATGTCTGCATTTCTGAATGAGATATTTTTAATATATAATTTTAAAAGTTCTGGGTTTAGCTTCCTGTTACTTCATTGTCTCTTTTTTTCCCCTGAAAAAATTCACTTTCCTCTTTCATTTTTTTGTAGCTTTACTTAAAAAATACATTTTTTAAACCCAGATGTTTAATTTCTACACTATCTTCTGTTTTCAATTAGCTACATGCAACAGCTAAGAATGCTGTTGCACTAATATACTGTATGCAGTACACAGTATACCAAATGCATTTTTGTATTTAATGCTTAGCAGTTCTCAGTCATTAGGCTAATAGAATTTTTTTTTTAAATTATTTTATTTTGGAAAAAAAGGGAAATCCTGAATCCATTTTAAGAAAGTAATTTCTCCTCTGGTATCAAGAGGTTTGAAACATTGGTAAAATGCAGGTTTTCCAGGACACAATGCGGAGTGACTCCATGTAAAAATACTGATTTACAGACCAAATTTGTATATCTTTCGCTTCACAAATATGGACTTGCAAGACAAAACAAATGTGTTTTATCTATAAGATGGCATTTTCAAAGAAAATATTTATGTGTTTAGGAGACACTAAATTTATGTTACTGTAGGATAGATTAATTAAATACCACCTCACCATTACAGCAAAGAACATATTTGTTTATTTTATTATACAAAATAGATATTTTCTTTAGACCAGGAAGAGTTGCAAATAGATATAATAAGCATGGTTTTGTATTGAAAGACAAAATAGCAAACATACAGTATAGTATTGCAAGACAAAGCAAAATAAATTAAATTTTTTCCATTGTTAAAATTTCATAAAATAGATGCAAATCCAGAGTTAATCAAATCTAGAAACAAATGAAACTGAAAGAGGATGCTCTGTACCAAGGAAAATTTAGTTTGACAATGTTAAATAGATAGCTAGGATCTTCTGGGAATACATACCTTGGTTTCATCTGATTGACCTCACATCATTGCTATGGCACATAACTACACCTGACAGGCCATTGATTTGGCAGTATGTAAAGTGGATCCTTAAGGAAATAGCTTGGCAGAGAGCAGCTTCCCATGTTTTTCACATTCCCACAGCAAACATTCAAGTCCCTATCGTAGTATTCATCACATACAGAGAGGAAAGAAAAAATGACGCTTTTACAAAAGGCTTTATACATAGAAAAGATGGCTAGCAACAGCCTCACATGTCAATTAACAGGGATCTGATAAAAAAAAAATAACACAATAATATTAATTTCCAATTTCAGAATGAAAAAAAGCAAATTTTTTTTATCTTTTCAGCCCAGAACTCCACTAATCTTTACTTTTCATGCTTAGTCCTTGATAATTTTGCCAGAAGTATGCAGCACACACACGTGCACAATAACAAAACCAAATTAGAATACTATTTATTCTGCTGCCACAAAAGCAATTTTACTCTACGTTGTGCCACCAAATGTACCACAATGTTTTCATCACCAAGTTAAAGAGAGTACGCCTAATGGCTTATACAGTCCTGCTGCACAAGAACCCTATTCAAACATTTGCTCAAGTCATGCATGGTTTTAGTCACATGCATAATAGCCTACAGACAAAAGGCACAAGAGACAAGGAGGGCTTTATGTATCAAACTGAAAGTAGTATTTCCCTGTGCTAATACTATGTAAACAACAGAGAGCTGCAGGATATCATATTAACATGACTGTTTGTGAAAGAGAAAGAATGATTAATTGATACCTAAAAACTACAGTACCTGTGTCTGGAGAGAACAAACACATAAACAGAAATGATAATGAGGGACAAAACATCGATTTAGATGCTAACATAAAAAATAAACAAAATGAATTATTTTTATTTGCTTACAATAAACTGAATTATATTACTTTAACACAGATTAATCAAAAAGCTTTTTGTCAGGATATGAAAGAGACACCTTCTTGGTTGTTTTTATTGGACATGCTCACAATTTCAGGAAGAGACATAAATAGGTAAAACATCACTATATATTGAAAGAAGGGTGTTGAGTGAATAGCATAATTCAGTGCCCATTGCTTGCATAAAGCCTTATGCATTAACATGGGGCAACGACTCTGGAGTCAACATCACCCATAAGGTGTCCCCCCAAGAGAAAAGAGTTAGGGAGAGGGAGATTGCTAGGCAAAGTCATCAGTTGATGTAAACTGACAGGACACAGACCCCCCTATTCACAGCAGCTGAAGCTGCTCTTCACAGTAGCAAACAAGGATGACTGCAAAACTATGAGTGAAGACAGAGTAATCTGATTGTATTCACACACTGGATATGGAACTCTGCTACAAATCTACAGGGCAGGTTGCAGCCAACAGTCTCAGATCAGGTGCACGCTCATTAACAGAGGATTAGTTTTGGAATAAACTATGTAATTTCCCAAGCAAAAAGCAGAGAACCTATAGCTGATGCACCCCTATAGATAAAGTTCTTGCTTTCAGTACAAAGACAATATAATGTAACTCTTCTACATGGTTCAATTATTAAAGAGTGCCAATAAAATTAAATGTTTAGAAAAGCCCGATCTTTGAATCTTGCTGATATAAAAAGTTGTCTTAGAAGATGCATGAAACATATACATAAAATACACTATAGTATTTCTATCTATAGATTCTGAAGCCTGGTATGAATGAGATCAGTACCAGCATTCTCATTTTCAAAGGGGACAGCATCAGGAAAAGGGAAGTGAACGAGACCCAGTCCCTCAGCAATCCAAAAATGAACCAAATGCTTTGTAGACCAAAACTTTCTGAGTCCAAGTATCATCTATAAGAATCCGTCGCCTCCATCAACACTACACTGGGACCCCACCTGACAAAGACCTCTCTATGGCAAATAGCTGCATAATTCTACAAAGCAGTGCAAAATGGAAGTTTATTCCACACTAGAAAAATGTTAATTTATAGAAACGGAAACTTTCATGGGAATGGCTTACTTTTGATAAAATGTTCAAAAATAAATGATTTCTCAGGTCCAGAATAACATTTTGATTCAAAATGAATGAGAGGTCCCTAAAATAGCTTCATAGTTTGCATCCCCATGTACAGTGTGCATATTTCCTAATTAATATTTTATACTCAGGCAGTTTTCACACAGCCCTAGAAGACAGACTGGTGGCATGAGGTTAATGGAAGAAGAGCTTCAGAGTGAGCTTTCTGCCTCCCATTGAACACTTCATCACCAGGCTATTAACTGTTTTGGTGGTTTTATATCTGCTGTGTGTGGCCCACAGCTTCAGTGTCAGGAGGACTAATTTTTGAGGTGATATTTTTCAAATATTCTTCCAAGTGTAAATGCCAGATGATCTTGATTTATTCATTGCATGGGAATAAGAGGTCAACAAAATCCTCCCCCGCAACAGAAAAACCCAGATAACCAATGAAACACACAAAAAAGCCCTGAGCCCTTGTTGTGTAGTAGACTACAGGATGATGCACCCTTAGGAGGAAGCAGAGCTGCTGATATGGCAGTTAGATACCAGCACTGCCCTTTGCAGAGTGTTTTGCAGGATAGCTATCTGGCTGCTGCACACACAGATACACCCTCTTCTAAGGCTACATAACTTTTTCTACACAGTGTATTTTTTGCTTCTCATATCTTTTACATATTGCTACAAAACCTAAGCCTTGTTAGGAGATTATCTCTATTTACCACTACATGTAGTGTGCTTCATTTATTGTCAACATATTTTTTAGACTATTCATCTGTGTGCGCTAGCATTTCTAAAATTAAACAAAAAAACTTAACATATGTGAAGTGGCAGTACCTACAGATTAACTATATCCTCAGGAATTTAAAATATTAGAAAAGAATCACCAATATTACCTTTAAGATATTCTCCACAACCTGCATTGTCACAGCTCAGTCAGTGGGGTTGTCTGCCATGGGTTTAAGCTCACATCAGAGCCACTCAGAAAGCCTAGCAGTCCCCCAGAGCCTGCCCTGCCCATCTTTCTATTTGCCTTTTTCCTATTTCCAGTTGGGAGCAGTTGATTGAGGGTGCCCTGGCCACCTGATATAAGGATGTGATGCAACGGAGGAAAACTTTGCCAGGTTTCTAGATTTCTGCTCTTTCCTCCTTTGCCTCTTTGAGCAAGAGTTATACTGTGTGTGGACCTGAGTCCTGACTTACTTATCAGGACTGACCCTCAGATGAGCCTCATACCACCATTTGCAGGACATAAGCCTATATATAGTATTGGAACAAGGCAAGTGGAAGCGTGTTAAAGCTTGAAACTAAGGTTTTGCCCTTGGCTTAACATTTGTGACAACATACTCAGATGCAAGATGAAAGGCAGCTCCTTTATTTACCATTGTACAAGGCATGCAAGTGTATTAAGATTGCTCTTTCAGTACTGACAGAAAGATATCACTTATTAATAAGTGAAATTTCTCATTAGCTTTTAACACTAAGCTTGGCAGAATGAAAATACAGTCTCTCTGAAAGTCAGAAATGAAACTATCATAAGCTGTACTGAAATGATCTTTAGGATATAAGAACTATGAAGTACATGAAAAAGTAGTTTTTCATTTTCTTTGGGGATTTAGAGAAAATCATGAGCACACAGGTGAAATTATGATCGAGGATTTGTTGTTGAGATTTTTTTTTTCCCTTTGTTTGCAAAAGATAAAATAAACCACTTTAAAACATCTTTCAGAGATACCAAAAAAAGCTTTGCAAATTTGGGTTAAATTGAGTGAATGAATTTGACAGGCTGAAATGAGGAATAAAATCAGAAACCTTTGCTTTCCACATTTGCTAGTCAAACCATGTAGGTTTCTGATTCTAGATATTTTCATTCAGAAAGCTGCTAAAGCTCTTTACAAGCAGCAAGAATTTTAGTGGATTTTGCTCTTGGGCAATTTGAACACTTTTTTCCATTGTGTGGTTTCACCCCTAAATATATAATTTCTGTAACATTGATTCTTTAGATTATTTATTATGACATAACACTTGTGTAACCCTGAGAAACCAGCAAATTTGTGTTTACTGTGAACCTAATGCTGGAGAAGAATGTACAAAGCTGGTTGCTTTCTCTGGCATTCACACCTCTTGGCGGTTCCTCACCGCTATCCGAAAACAGTGCTAAACTATCAAGCTGTCCATAGCAGGAGCTTTCTACTAAGCTTAGGTTCTGTGATGATGCAAATCTGGTGTAACATTTGTGGCGTTTCTCCCCAGGGCTGCTCCCAAGGCACATTTCTGCAGGAAGAGCCACAAAAAGGCACGGGATTGCAGCTTCTAAGAGGACAAAGTTGCTTCTTTCACCACTGAGATGGCACTGCACAAGCTTTCAGGTCACTGAAGTCCCTCTAGTCAAGCACAACAAACTCTTTCAGTATTGGAGTTTAGGCCCATTTTTAAATGGCTACTTCCATCGTTAGAGCTGCAGGACAAAGACATGCACCAACATGGGCAAAGATGACTATTTTGTACCAAGAAGCACGGACAGCAAAGGGTGTTCAGGGTCTTTATTTCAGCCCCCTTCCCCCCACCAGGTTGCAGGAACTATATCACATAGCCTCTTTTACAAAAACTGAGGGGAATCTCTATGGCTCTTTTATTTAAGAAAAAGAATAAAAAGTAATATACCTGGCAAAGAAAATAAGGTGATTTCTGAGTCACCAAAAGGCCCAATCGAAATGTCGGCATTAAACCCAACAGCAGCTGTAAGCTTCCAAAATTAACTGCTTCCCAATCATGACAATAAAATGCAGGGAAAACCGTCATATGCTTATTAATGCAACATCTGCAGGACTGCACACAGGGATGACTTCACTCCCATGGATCTGACTGGCTCACAAAAATGCCCAGGTTACAAGAACTTGGATTTGTTCACTAGCGATTGACAAAGTGTCCAGGTAGGAGACAAAAGCTTCTTGTTCATTTAGGCTTCTTGTCTGAATTTGTGTTTAAGCAAAAAGAAATCAAATATGAGTTCTGTAACTGCTGAAATAAATACAAACCACAGTTAAGACAGCTGGATAACCTGTGTTCTTCTCCTGTCCCCTACAGCAGACCATACTACTGTGGTTTGGTCAACATATGCAAAATGCTACTGCTTTTCAATCACATTTATTGAGCTTATATGTTCCTTACTTGGGAGACGCTCTCCTCCTAGAAGCTAGAGCCCAATCTCAGTTTTCATTTTAGTCACTAATGTATTTATGAAAATAAAAGACAAGATCAATCAAGCTTCTGTCTTTCAATGCTGTGATCCATTCTGAAATAATGTACTTAACACAGAGAAGGACAAAAGCCACAAGGAATCTGATGCGGGTAACTAATTTGCCACTATGACGTGGCAACTGATGCTCTGCACTTGTGAGATTCATTTGGGTCTCTAATATGTATTTAAACATGCACTGAAACAACTGTCCCTTGTAGACATTCAGTCACTTTTCCTATATAAATTCTGAGCATGTTTTTGTTCCCCTTTTGTATTTCCCTCACTGAACTGCGAGCTCAAAATGATTACATAACCTAAGCCAAATTCAGGCATCAAAGCAACGAAAATGTTCTTTTTGAAAGGTAACAATTTGAAAAATGAGTATCAAATAAGCAGGAAAAGCACCTTTGCCTTTCAGATTTCTTTGAGCACCTCTCCCCTTCCTCCAGGCTTTCTATACCAGCTCAGGTGACCATACAGAAGACTTCATTTTCACAGTACTATCTGTATACTACCCTATGACTGCCCAGAGCCGAAGTTTTCTTACATTCCTTCACTTCCATAGTAACAGAAGGGTTGACTGCACTCAGAAAAGTGGAGTACCACCGAGTATTTTAAAAGGTGTAGTTTATAGGCATGTATAGTTTAATCATGCAACTTTTTTAAAGAACCAGAGCTGAAAACAACTTAGTGATCCTTGAAAACAAAGGAAGTGTCTCTAAATGTATATTTGTCATTGATGTTAATGGAAAGAGGGTTCTTCCTCTCTAAGAAAAGGCTAATCCCTAAATACTCTTATAAAATATTTAAGATGGGTTTGGTTTTGTTTCAGGGTTTTTTGGGGTTGTGGTGGGGTTTTTTTTGTTTGTTTGTTTGTTTTTTGTTGGGACAGCTGCATAAGACACAGCTTGGGAAGAAGGTACAAAAAATCTGCACACCTTTAATGAACCTCAGACCCATATACAAAGAATGACTACCAAGACAGCATGGTATGGCCAGTTACTTCTCAGAGAATGCAGGGGAAAGGGAGAAAACGACCAAAATATAGAAGCTTACATTTTTGTAAACTCAGAGCTTAAGGACAACAAAAAAGGGCTCATGAGCTAAGATTTTATTAACCGTTTCAACCTCTCTTATATCACAGGCCTCCACATTTCCTCCAGTTTTTCTAGTAACAAACATACTAATTCATATTTAACTTAAATATATCTTCCAGAAAGTCACATGATCTTGATTTGCAGACATAAGGAAATGGGGCCCCTGGTTCCTTTAGTGGGCTGTTCAAAGGATCAAACCCTCTTTGTGATCTACTTCCAAAAAAATGCCTGGATTCAGGTATTTCCCAAACTTCTCATTCGCTCCTTCTCCTTAAGGCTGTAGGATTCTTGGTCACCCAGTATTTGATGTTGGGAAGGTTCTTTCAGGCTGTTAAATGGCTTCTCAGTCCTGTCCTTTTGATATGCTAAACCAGGACAGAGAGCTAAGGTCCAACTGCCAGGAACTCTTTCAGCCACGATGTCATTCTGGTGGCACTGCTCTGCCCTCTCCCCAGTTTCTGAAGTCCTTACACCAACATTGACACCAACATGATAAGCAGTTTCCTAGCATCCGTAATGCCACATTTCAAAGTAAAATCACACCTTTCCTTCCCCTAATTGTTATACACCCAAGGGTCTCCCTTTCTGCCCTAACATTGTGGTGTTAGCTGCTACTCTTCCTGATCTGCTGAGCTGCAAATTCATTGCAGCCACTGGACAGTTTCCCATTGCATAGACAGAGGACCTGTATTTCTTACTCCTAAGTGAATGAATGACTTTGAATATGTTTCAATAAGGTCAAATATAACATCAAATATATCATCAATGGACTGCTTATCAAGCAATATACTCGGTATCAGCACTTTATTGTCTTTGGTTTATGCTCCTCCAAACTGTGGCATATAGGTATTTTAGGAGCAGAGGTTTTATACGAATTTTCAAAACACTAATGAAAATCCTTAATAGTGCTTTTACAGTGCTAGTCCCTGCAGAACTTGACTGGAAATATTTCCATTCAGTGATGAGTCTCCATTGACGAACTTTCTGAGAACAGCCAGTTCTACTTCATTTATTGTGTTCTATGATACATTACGCAGTTCTTAACAAAGCTATTATGACTGGAAAAAATATCCAAACAAATGAAAGCTCTGTATGTTAGAGCACCAAGGGACAAATCCTCTTCTCTCCAAAATCAAGCAGAGCCTGGGAATGTTCTTTGTTGAGAGCAAGAGCGGACTCAATCTAAAAGAGGTAAACCACAACTCACTCCCATATTGCCATATGCACAGAGGAAATTCACTTCCAGCAATCAATAGCATCTTTCCCTCTAATCCAAAATAGCAATAATCTGTTCTATAATCTGAATGACATTAGTCAACTGAGAAAGTTTTTAGTGGGTTTAACTAAAACGACCCATTAGCATTCACAAGTACACACAGCGAGGCAAGACTGAATAGCAACTAACTTTGAAAAAAAAACCCAAAGCAAATTAAAATAACCCACGATTCTTCATTTCTAAGTGTATTAATTTACAAGTGAGATAAATTCACTCCATGACCATATTAATGGATCATCATGCAAAAAGTATGATATTGTGGGGCTTTGTGCAGTCACTGAATATCCAAACATTCAGCTGAAAGGTGATGTTTAAACATCGTTGTGCAATAAAATGCACAGCGCAAGATAAAAACAAACAGACTTCCTTGTACCATTTAAACAAAATACAAGTGAAAAACTTACAAGAAACAATGGAAGTCGATGGGCTTGTGTGCTGCTCTGAAGATGAGCTCAGTGCCTGGTCCTTTTCACCATCACTTAGAAGTGTTAGTTGGACAGATAAACAGCAGTAGGAGGCAGCCTTATTTACAACACATTAAATGAAAGATAAGGTGGAGTTCAGTGCACCACCTAAAACAGGGACACCTCTAAGAGTCTATCTATTGCTCTCTGCTCCTTTAGTGACCCTGGCTACCCTTTTCTGTCATGAGTAAGCATCTTCCGTGCCATGAGACAGTCCTGTTTCACAAGATGCCGATTCAATATGACTGTCCTCCTGGTTTCATGGAGCAAAAAGGAAACAAGCACTTTAGGAGAGCGTTAGTAGCCTCTTAAAGAAAGAGAACACGTGGGCAGCCCCTGTTGCTTCCAAAACTTATATCACCATTTCATAGCGAAGATGTTAATAGTTGCCCTGGCTCCCCAGCTGCCCTCCTGGATTTTAAAGCCCCAAAGCTTTAAAAGCCAAAAAGCCCCAAAGCTAAAGCCCCAGCAGCGTACCCTTCTTGTGCAAAAATAGATGTCTGAGAAGACATAGCAATATTGCATATTGCTATGAGCAACATAGCATATTGCTATCCATAGCAATGATCTGGAACTATGTAAGAAAAATCAGTTTTAATCTTATTCTGGCTTCTTGTGGTTAGCTGTTGACACATTCACCAGTGGGTTACAAAAAGTAAACAAGAATGTAATCTCTATCTACTAGATAAAAGTAATGTCACTGTTAGTCCCTTAAGATCTCCCAAGAACCTAGCAATAGTACTGGAAAAAATATTTAAATGGCGCATGCACCTTTGCAAGACTGCAGATTATCTGGGCAGCATCTATCACCCTGTGAGGTTTGACTCAGAAAGAGTCATGTTAAACTGGCAGAGATTCCCTTCATCTGGCACTTCCCAGGATGCAGGGAGAGTACATCCCTTGTGCTTTGGTAGCTTTTCTATTCCTCTGGGCCTTCAGTGTCACCTGAAAAAAGCAGAGACGCTGTCCTACCTGTGATTCCTCAAACCGTTTATTGCCAGCCTGATACTCCTGTTTAAACCCTGCACGACTGAGCTGGGGGTGTAATTCATCCAGCAGAGCTACACCCCTAACAGCTACCGCCCCAGAGCAGGAGTCCATCAGGGTTCTCACACAATGTGGGGCGGCTGCCTGGCAGCTGGAACAAAACCAAACTATTCCAGTGTGTTTTACATGTAAACTCAGCGTAGCTAATACAGAAAAACCCACATGAGTGTGTTTAGGTCCTGTTACAGCACTCTTTTCTCAAGGAAGCTGTACTTAAAACGTCCAGTTTTATGTTTAGCAAGCTTAACTTGATTAGCAAGTACATTGACGTCAATCCAAAGGAAACCAATGATTTCAAATGAGCCATTTTACTTTGACACTAAACAGCAGAATTTGGCCTCTTGTGTTTAGGAACTCACTTTTGAAAACTAAGAGAAGCATGAGATGAGGACTGAAGTAAATACTTATTTCTTTTTTACATCAAGAGAATAATACATATAAATTAGCACATAGTACAAAATTCCCTGGGGAGAAGTGTGTATGCCCATGGGCACAGAGCACAGGAAGCTGCCACGGAGCAAGCCAAACCCTGCAACTTCTCAGAAATAAATTTCTATCGTTCCAACTACTCAAGTACACATTCCCGACATTCAGGAAACATATTGCTAATTATTTCCTCTAAGGTACTGCAATTCCAGTGAATTTCAAAATAAATGTGTCAGCAGAGTAAGCTATTCTTCATTTGTGGCATTAGGAGTTAATAAAATAGCATCTAAACAATCAAGCAGGTATCTAATCAATGTACTGCAAGTTACAGCACATTAATCAATCACATGTAGGACCGTTCAGAAGGAGAAGGTGAAACTCATCTAACTAGATGGAGTCAGTGGTATCTGAGCAAGCTCTCACTCTCTTTATAGGAAGAAGAGAACCTAGTCCTTATTCTAGAATGTGTCCCTTCTAGCCTAGGACACGGAAACCACTTTGAGGATTTTCCCACGAAGGGTCTGTTTCTCTTCATCGACCATCAGGCGAGCCTAGGGATGAGGTCTCAGACTCAGGCATGGAGATGGCTGGAGAGAGTTAATATTGGCAGAGAGAAGCAATAGGCCACACAGAGGCATTCTCATCTGGATGCAGGGCACTCGTAAAGGAGGTGACAAGCCTCTCTTAAAGCATCCACCTGTGCATCAGTCTCTCCAACTCCCGATAAAAATCAACCAAATTAATTTCAACTCAAAGTGATGACACCCATGTCACATTTAATTCAGAAAAGGACATTCGTTCATGGCTTGAGCATTTTGTAATGAGATTTAACGTGCCCTAACTTCAGACTTTCATTTGCCTTTCCACCTTCCGTTTTCTTAAGTTCCTACCTCTCATTGTCATTTCTCCAAAGGGCAGAACTTCAGACAAAAAGCCTAAATATAAGATTTCTCCCCATGTTTCCAGGGAGAAGGACACAGTGCTTTCTTGCCTTTCGTTGTGTCCACCACTTTTTGCACCAATATTATGTAATAATTGTTTAACCATACCAAGGTATTTACGGAACCTTGTCACACATTTCATGCCACTCCAAGCTCTTCTTTCATAGCAATAATTTAGCTTCTTGCATATTTGCATGAATGTACCTCTAGGTACATGCAGCGTGTAAGTAACTGAACTGTTAAACATTTTTAAGTAACCTGACCGTTCTCGAGAAAGTAAGGCAGTGTGCAGACCCACCACAGGAACAACCAACCAACCACAACTACCGCTCCCTGAAAAATTTCCACTGAAAAGGGTTCTTTCTTTAGAAATAATTAGCCCAAAATGCCTTTTTGCAGGGTATATTACACAACCACCACCAAGAGCATAACTGCCTTCTACATCACTGCAGCTCTCCTGGCTGCTGACCTTATGTTATGAGCAGCCCGGGCTGGATCCACACTCCTACAGCTACATCTGGAAAGCAGGCTGCAGAGAAAATAATCACTTGAGAACCCAATTCCAGCAAATCAGCACTGCCCTTTATCTTGGACTTGAGCAATATATAGTAACAGTGGATGCAGTCGAACACATACCAAACTCAAGGACTATGACGATGAAGGATGGGATTATCCACCGAGTTCTGAATGTGCAAAGTCAGTTTCCCAAAGTACCGCTGCTCTGCTACCTAACGAGCGTGCACCATCAACACTGCAGAGCAGCGCTCCACATTCCTGTAGGTGTCTTAAAAGCAGCTGTACAATGCTTGTAAGGTTTCTAGCGAACACGCTTAGTTCACAAGCAAAATTTGCCAGGCTTACAAGCACAGAAGCCTGGGGCAACGAGATTCAGAATAAATGGAAAGTTTCAAATATACACAAGAAAGAGGTAAACTTGGGGTTTTTTTCCCTGTAAATTCCGTCGTTTGTCCTCAAGGACAGCACATAAATGTGTACATTACAGCCCATGTGATCAGACACTCTCTCAAGAACTATAAACAATGGGACTATGAGTCATTATTAGGCTGGAATTACATTCAGTTCTTTCCCACTGACTCACCATATGGATTATTTGTCTGGTTTTGTGCCCTCTCTACTCCCTTCCCTCCCCCACGGGTCATACATGACCCCTTCCTGAAATGGCAATGGCAGCACGTGTGTGTTTGCTTCGCACACCCCGGCTCTTGCAGCCAGGTGACAACGGCAGGCTGCTGGGCTCCTGTGCACAGGCGTTGAGCTCCCCACATCTCCAACACCCCCCGCCATCTGCCAGAGGTTGCCAGCAGACGTGACAGCAGCATCGGGGCTCCCACGCTGTCTCAGGTATTGTGGTCTGACGTGACACAAATATACCAACTTAAATGACTTCAGCTAATTTTTTGAGCAAGAATCAGAACAGCCGTTTCTGCTGCCCCACCTACCAGGATGGTAATTTCTGGCAAAGTGGAGGAAGGAGTGGGTTTGGATAGTTGCACATCTTAACCTGCTGCAGCTAGGTCAGACCCAGCAATACATCAGTCAAAGCTTTCACCTTTCATTTAAAAGAAAAAGGTAAAGCTAGTTCCTAGCCTTCACAGTCGTATTAAAAAATGCGTTGAAGTTATGACTTCCAAATCTTCAAAGGCAGATTGTAAATAAAAGTGCTGACATTTATTGCTTTTAAGTAAATCACATACTGGAGTGTGACTCATGAACATTGGAACTGGCAAGCACCGAGGCAATCATGTTGAGAATGAGATCATGATGCGGTAGGTGTGCAGCATTCTCTTTTCAGCCTATTCACTATCTCTGTTATACAGTAATAAAGAGGAAAGTTTCTTTTCAGCCAATAATAAAGATTTTAATGTGCCTTCCAGTGCCTATGGAAATAATAAAAAACACATTTCTGCCTCGCTGAGAAAGCTTTTGCCACATACTTGATCTCATAAAATACTGAAGGGCATATGACGTATTCCCATTAATAAGTCAAAAGGCTTTATGGTACTCATAATGGTAAAATTAGCAATGTGCAAAGGCTGGGTCTTAGATTTTAAAAGTGCAGATCACATTGGAACTCAGATCTTCCTTTTATTGATTGTAAACTGCTTGCAAAGGGATGCTCCTGTAGATAGGAGGGTGCACCAAGAAGGGGCAAGAAAAAGAAATCAACATATTTGTACTGCAGAATTAGTCATGGGGGTTACCTCAGTTTGATAATTCAGGAGACATTTTGTACACCTGCGGCTTGGCTTGGAATTGACTTCAGTAACTCTATGAATAGTGATTTCAGATTTGAATGACATGCACATATTTTTCAACTGAATAATTGTGGAAACTATCACTTTCAGTACTCAGAGTCAGCGTTCTGCTGTTCATGATGCAGGACTTGTCAATTCTGCAAGCAACAAGCGTCGAAGATAGTCACAGGCACATTTGGATAAACAATCAAGCAGATATATTTGTTCAGCTGTCCTTCTTAAAAGTACTTACATATTTGCAACATGGTTCTTCTCAGTTACATTAGAAAAGCCTCACCCCTGTTAAATATATCCAAACAACAAAGTATGATAAATATCATCAAAATATAGTCTGGTACCTTCCTCACACAGAAACAGATCCTTTGCAAACACGACACTAAATTTATCATTTGCTTTAATGTCATCATGATTCAGACTGATACTGACATTTCCACTGCCTTATTTTTTCCCCACCGATCTGAAGGCTACAAACAGAACGACCTTACGCTGACTGCAAGCTGGGGAGTTAGACAATAGGCTGTAAATAACAAAGGAAGCAAGCAGTTAAGGATTAAAAAAAAGAGAATATTATAATACAAGCTAAATTTAGAGATGGAATTGCAAAGGTTGGTTATTATCACCAGTGTAACTTTCTAGCATTAGCTGTACCACCTGGGCAGCTTGATGTTATTGTGCAGTTATGATATAGAACCTTTCACACTTGTAAACAAATTGCTAATTTACACACTATCAAACCTACCTACACGGTAGGTTCTGGTGCACCCTACTAGGGAGGGGTGCTAGGCTCAACCAAAATGGACCTTTTGCTGATTGTTCAGACAACTGCTTACCAGAAACCAAAGAAATCTCCCTCTTGCATTACAAAGTATTATCATGAATATACAATTAAGATTCTAAAAGCATCTTAGCCTTATTTCATTTCAGCCTGGTATTAAATTGATTAAAATGTTGCAAACATTCCTCTAGTCAACTACAATTTGCTTTAAAACTCTACAGGAAATCTTGAAAATCTGCTCAACTGACTAGCAAATTGAGTTGAGCTGCAAATTCACATGAAAATGAAATTTTCACAGCTGAAAATGAAAAGAGAAAAAAATTGAATATATGTACCTGTTAATACCAATGTGTTAAGGTATAAAAAGTGAATGAGGATAATTTTTCCCTGTCTGTGTGAATTCACAATCTTCAGAAAACCTGCAGTGACCCGTGAATTAAATCACAGCAAGCAGGGACTTCAGGATGACCCACTAAAAAAGACACTAATAATTAAGTGTGTGTGTATATATATTTATAGGAAAAATTTACATATGTACCCCTGTGTATATGTGCATATAAATAAAACTTGGTTTAAACTTCCATGCGTAGAAGGAATGCTGTCTTCAATATTCTTCTTAAAGTACAAGAAACTCGTTAATTAACCTGTGGCCAGCAGAACTCCAAAGACAGCAATTCTGTACTTGTTCTTAGGTTAAAAAGGCAATAATAATTGAATTTTATAGAACACAGAACAGCAAGAGCACACTGCTGGGATTTCTTAATTGCGGCCAATGTCAGCAGATGATAGCATTGGTACTAGAAATGTGTCTTTTAAGACCGTCTTGGAGTTAGAGGCTGTACCCAAGTGTCCTGGTTTGAGGTAAAACAGAAACAATTTTCAGTAATTTTACTTTTCAGTTAAGTCTAACTAACTAACTCTCTGAAATTATGGCGTATTTTTCAGACAGTGTCTTATCTCCATGTTATAGCCCTTTAGGTAGGCGTTGCTGTCTGGAACCCAACCACGAAAGCTGGGCAGCATCCCCAGCCGTGCCCCTGGGCATTTCAGAGACTGCAGCTCCTTGCATATATGCAAGGCTGCTCCAAGAACGCTGAAGTTCTCCTCCCTTGTGTCCTTACAGTGCTAACAGATGCATTTGTTTATCATTTTATTCAGTTATATAATCAGCACATAAAACAATCAAGCTGGATTTTACAATGCCCCAGAGAAACTGCAAAGCTAGAGGCCATTTCCTGACATCCATGAGGTAAATGCATCAAATAAAGCCACATCTCTCAAGAAAACTTTAAAAGGTTGTTGCAAGCCATGAGATGCTGAGCCGCTGATCACAGGAACAGCAAGGTAAAAACACTTCTCTCTGCAAAAACATACTCGACATTCCCTCAGCCTGGGATTTTTCTCATCCAGTATGGTCACAGTCCTGTTTCCCTTCCTCGTGTGTTGTCATGGGTCATTTTCAGTGGAGAAAAAAATCAAAACTTGAAGATGCGGCATTTTACTTGCTTTCCTTAGTTGCGAGTGATTTCTCCTTGCCAGCTTTGCAGTCGCAGAATTGCAATACTACAAGGGCAAATCCCTGCTGTCACGCATGCAGCCTTACTGCCCGTCTGGATTTCTTTCCCAGCAGCTGGGAGGAAATGTTCTCCTTGTTTAGACAAAAATATCAAATGGTTAGGAAATAAGGCATTAGGAAAAGCTGTATACAAGGTTCGGGCTTGAGCAACACAAGGGCACAGAAGACGTGGCCACTAAGAAAATTCCACCGGACATTAAGTTACAATAATCTAGATCTGTTCAATTACGGTAAGTCAGCCATTTTACTGTTGACCTACTTTGTATCAGCAATAATTTGTCACAGTGCATTCTCCAACTGCTACTGAAAGAAAGGTTGAAACCATACATTAAGAGCATAGTGTCAAAGCAACTGATGTTAATTATACCCTGCAATTCCTATGTTGATGAAATTGTCACTGCTAACGATTAATACAGCATTTACTGTCTAAGCCCAGCTTGCTCTACCAACCCTTGAAAGCCACTGAATTAACATCCTGCTTCACAATGTTCACTTTATGCCACATTGGAATGTAAATCTGAAACATGTAAAAATAACCTCTGCTATTACACCAAGAATGTGTAAATATACATTCCTTTTTAGGAGAGCTATTTATCTCTAGTCTATACATGTTTCACTCTAAACTAAAAACAGCTTTAACGTTCTTCAGTCAAGTGGCAGCTTTTGCCAATATAAACTATTTTCCCTAAAAATGATGGCATCAAGTAGGGGAAACTTTGGAAAATGTAGAGTGCTACTTGATTTATGGAAATTCAGAAATAAGCTTTACATAGATACACAAAAAAGAAAAGCAGCAATGTTCTTCATTTTACTCATTACTGACCTGCACAATAACAAGAGGTCATATTCTCCCAGCATAAGTAAGCAAGGTTAATTAGAAGGACACCTTATGCGGATTTAGTGTTCATGTTCAGTGACATCTGCTTAATTTGGTGACAGAAATGTTTACAAGCATCAGCACGAACCAACCACTCCAGGAGCATTAACTGGATTCTTTATGGTTTGCACATCAGTAAACTGTTTTGTAAGGTCCTACTGCTGCAGTACAGTTCCCCCTGCTTCTAAATCATCTCTCAAGCTACTCTTTTACCCATTTAACTGGAAGGCAGTTGAGAGCATACAGCCTTAACAATATTTAGCCTTCAGAATTGTCATCGCTAGCTATGACATGACGCAGCACAACTTGATCTTCTGATCCAAGATGACTCTTTTTAGACTTTTTTATCCTATGAACTGATTCAATACGAAAGACAACAAAAGTAGAAGCTGGTGATGGCATTGAAGAGTGCCTCACATAGGTTATTTCCAAAATTCTCATGTAGACTGATAGAACAAACCAATAATAAGAAAACCCTGTGGCACAACAAGGCCTGTCATACAGATCTACCAGAAAATCTTTGCAGTCAGCAGAAAATTAAAAATTTATATATAAATAAAAAAATTAAAATCAGCATTATTAGTAATTAAATGAAAGCTTTTACATCTCTATTCAGACCTAAGAATGACTCTAGATGTACAGGAAGAAAAAGATCACAGCCTGAATGACTGCTTAAGCCAGATGTACATCTCCAGAATAAGCAGGGAAAAAACACAGAACTGCAAGGAGAACAGAAGAACAGAGATTCCTACAGGATACCTATAATAGAACTCTCTATAGGAGGATTGTTACCTAACATGAAATACAAAAGTAAACTTGAGTACATAGGATCTGATACCACACATAGCACTGTTGGGGAACACGCTGTGAGAAAAAGAAACATTTGCTCACCTGGCATAAAATAGAAGGCAATTGTACACTTTTTAAAAGACATTCACTGAATGGTCAACAAGTCTTAGCAGACCAGTCAGTCTAAGAAGAGGTGGAACATAAAAGCTGCATACAGCTGAGCCTGCCGTCAGAACACCAACAGAACAACAGGATTATTCAGTGCTTCACAAGGGAAGTCCACCTAATTTAACTAACATACACTGGGCAAGCAGGTCTTGAATGTGCTCTCTCATCTCTATTGTTTGCGTTAAAATAAAAGCCTTGCTGGTTTCATAATGGCACCTTAAATGAAATTCAAAAGTGACAAGCATTTAGCTTAGCGCACTGTTTGTTCTACCTGCACCAAAACACAGGATTGGCAACAGCCTCCTCTTACAGACACACTCTGTGTCTCTCCGGGGTCCTTCCTACGCCCCGCTGCCACACTACACCAAGCACTTGCAAAATCAGACAAGGGCACATTATCTGTGGGGTATGTATTAAATTCCAACTGGAAGAAATCCCAACAACTCTGAGGATGCAGGTTGTACCAATTACTAGTTACAGCTGCAGTTAAAAATTACACCAGGAATGAAAGCACCCCACCGTAAAAGGACTAAAATGTTAACCATCTAAAGGAGCAGGCTCATTCTTGATTCAGTGTCACATGCCAGCCTCACAGACGGAGTACTTGCTGCCTCGCAAAGCTATGCTTAACTTACCAAAAAGAAAGCACTGACAGCTGATGCTTTCATAACGTGCATAGCTCATGTCAAGGACCAGCTACCCTTTCTGATGCTGTTCTTACTGTGCAGCAGGAAAGACCATAGGCAGCACCACCACACACAGCTCAGGAAGCCAAGCTCAATGTTTTTCTTTCTATGTGGATATAATTATGCTGTCTGCAGCCATGTAACGCAACAGAAATGTCTTTGAGTACTCTTGAATAAATCTCTTGCTTACAGACTCAATGACTTAAAAGCATCTTAGAAGTAGTAGAATTTTTAAGATATCAAGATGTGAACCTAAACTTTGACTTTACGCATGAGTAACACCTGTACTTTAAAGCAAGCTCATTCTGAAGCTTTGGTAATAGATCTATTATTGCCAGATCCAGACACACTCACCAAGCTCTTCAAAGTTCACTGTTTCAGGAGCACTTACGCTTCCACCAGTCTGTGCCAGAAAGTCACAGCACTGGAGAAGCCCTAGCAACGCTTTGAAGTGCTGAATGTTGACATACATATGCAGATCATGGTAAAAATAGTATTTGTAAAGCTGAACTTTCAAAAAAAAAAACAAAACAGTGGAAAAGAAATTGCTATAAAAAGCTAAACAGTTCAGTCTTACTTTTTGCTTATATATAATCAGTTATATTATAGATCAGAAGACAAAGATTTTAACTGAAGGAAAAACACATTATTATTGCCACATTGTAAAGGCTCACAGCAGAGCAGCAGCTGCCACGATGCATGGTGAGTCTGAAGCTCCATTCTATCCATAGCTAGCAAGTTTAGCTGGCAAGTAGACTGTTTTCCTCCAGAGAAACAGCAGCAGTTCTCATAACTTAAGTGACCAAGTTGGGTAGGCCTTTTATTAAACACTCACAGAACAAAGTACACTGGAGATAAGGAACAGAAAGTTCTTGAGTTTTACTCCAGCACTTTTAACAAGTGCAAATAAAGTGGTAAGGAATTCCTCTCAAGTGTAACTAACCACTGTGCTGTATACAAATGACATTAGTGTGGTGCTTAAGGGAATCACATCTCCACAGCATTCATTAACTTTGAATACACATTTAAGTACAGGCTTCTCACTTCGCCTCAACCAACCTTTTAAGTTTGGGAAAAAAGATCTACATACCTTTTGTTGAATCCCATCTTAATGATTTCTAAAGTGAAAGTCTTGCATCTGAAGAAAGCAAAAGGCGAGCAACCTTTTCTGTAGAGTGGTTAACCTGCTCCTAAGGCTATGGGACACTTGTCCCAGACACTCTTATTGAGCAGGGCATCCATCAGGGAAGAATTGAGAACTTGTGAGCAAGTAGGTCAAAATGGACATTTAGGTTTGCTATATCCTTCATCAGGAAGCCAAGTAAACTTTAATCCTCTGGATTTATTCAAGTCATCTTTGGTGGATGTTATTTCTGTACCTTTTCCTCATATCCTGGAATTATTGGCCCTGGAGTTATTTCCGCATTGACTGATTTTTAAAAGGTTTAAAGTGACATGTACATCACTGTGTTTCCTAAATTTCCCAAGCATTTACATACGAGGTCTTCATTAATCCATGTCTGCACCAAATGTTCCCTAGCATCAGGGTGCCACTGATGTTCTTAAGCCTTTATAGTACCTACTTCATTTCCACTGTGAGACAAAAATAGTTTAACTGGTCCTATGTAATCACGACAAGAGATTAATTAAAATGCCAAGATAGGAAACAATTTATTATAGAGAGAAGAAAAATTTCTCATCCAAAATATAGAAATCTGTACAACTTTGCCACAATCAATATACATGAACTGTACAAATTTACACCAGTTCATAATTTACCAAATAAAAGATGACTAACAAAGTTCACAAAATAGATGGTGGTTTGTGGAAAAGACTTTTACCCAATTAAGAACAAGGAAATTACAAACCAGACCTCCACTTTCTAAAAATAAGAAGTTTACTCAGTCTTAGAAAACTACAAGCTAGCAAATGTACAGATAGCTGGCTGGTGCTAACACCACAGTTCAGACAGTGTCTTTATATGGTCTTTTTAAAGCCTGTTGCCATGGCAGATTCTGATCACTTGCTACTTTTGAGGCCAATGTAAAGATCTGACCATTTCCCCAGGTCATACTTACTAATTTATCTTATGTACATTTATACATATTTGTAAGTGCTAGGTAAAAGTCTGAAAAATAAAATTTCCAGTACTATGGTGTTCATAACAGTAAGTCTTGTTACTGAGCTGCCAAAAATGCTAACAATTAATAAATGTAATAGTGCAAATTTACTCTGCAAGACCTACTGCAGAGAATCACTTTATAAATACAGATTGGGGTTGAAAATTGGTGTAGAAATTAAGTAAGATGTCTTGGAGAAACTGACCCTTCCTAGATCTTCTTCACTTCCTAGCAAGTTGCAATCGTTTTGACTCACAGGCTATTAAATCACTGAAAGGTACTGTCCAAACTATGGCACTGTCACTTTAAAGTATACCACTCTAACGTGTGCCAGATCTTCACAGCTGTGACATGGTTTAAATTCCATAATCCATCCCCAGAGGTGCCCACCCAAAGTAAAAACCAAATTTATCCATCCATCTTAAGGTGATCCATCCACAGACTATATCTTAACCTGATACAGTCATCATATTGTAGCTTTTGGAAGGGCTAGTTCTGCCCAAGAGAAGTTCCTCCTTACAGCTTATTCTGCTGTCTACCATTTGCATGTTGGTGTTATTTTGGCTACCTCCTGCTGGTGCAGCTTCATACAGCACACAGATTGAGCCATCCTCTCCAATACGATAGGACACTTCATACGGGTCAACCCATAGAGTGAGTTCGCTTGGAAGAAGCTGGAACAGTTCCTGACTGCTCAATCCAATCCGCTGTGCTGCCTGTCCAATGAGAGGATCCATTTTATGGTTGATCCGGATACATCGGTAACCTGATCCCTTGCATGGCTTTTCTGGGAACCAGTGGTGTTTATAATGTTCTATAAAATAAAAAATAATAAAAAAAAAGATTATCCTCCTTAATTCTGTATTCAAAAAGATGCAACAGTGATCATTGTTCTCTTCCAAATTCTCTTGCACACCTCAAGATGTTGAAAAGCTGATTTTAGCATCAAGTGACCTGAAAAATCATTATAGCCTTTATTTTTGCCGACGATTTACATAAGTGCAGTGTCCCTTGGGAAGTACTCATGTATAAAGTTACTTCTCCGTGCTACCGTATACAGAGAACAATGTTTGCCATCTGAAAGGAGTGAAACGCAACTTCCTGGCATTCACAGAAACAAATATGAAAATACAAAAGTGATTACATACACAGCAGAAAAACTCAAGGGCTTCAAAATTCCAAGAACCAATAAGGAAAAAAGCTCCTTCCCAGCATCCTCTTGAGATCACACCCATGCTTAGCTCCTCACATTCTAAGAACACCCAAAAATAACTAGGGAAGGAGCTGGGCAGCGTTTACCGACTGACTCAAGCTCTTTCGCCACTGCTCTTCCCAGCCTGTTTTCCAGGGCGAGATACCAATGACTTCACTTACCTTAGGAGTTCTATCCCACCCAAAACCCTATCAGTCTGAGGCTACTTGTGGCCACTACCAAAGCACACGGGGTGGGACACGGGCTCGGGATTACAAAACCCACAGGGCAGCGAAGAAATCCCTCGGTATTTGATCCTAACCGGGGCTGGGGGGTGGCTATGAGATGTTTCCAGAAGAAAGGGGAACGGAGACTCATCGTCCACCGCTGAGTTTTACCGAAAAAAAAAAAAAAAAAAGGAAAAGAACAACTTCGGAGCGTTTTTCCTTCGGGAAACCGGGCGTTTTGAGCCCCTGGAGCAGAGCCTAAGTCTGGGCTGCTCCAAAAGCTTTTGTTTGCGGAGCCAAGGGGGGGGGGGGGGGGGGCGGAGGGGGAGCTGCCTGCGCGATACCCGAGCCCCTTTTGTTTACAGCCCGCTCCTGCCGCCCCCACCCGCCGCAGCCGGCTCGGCACGGGTGGGGGGGTCCCCAGAAGGGACGATCCACGCCCGCGGAGCCCCGCTCGCCCCCCCCGCACCGGCTCCAGCCCTTCGGAGAGGCCGCTCTCCGCCCTCCCCCCTCCGGCGCTGTCGCCGCCGGGCAGCCCCGCCGGCCCGGGCAGAAGACCCCCGGGGCGGAGGGGACAGCGCGGCTCCCCGGCCGGAGCTGGGGCGGGGGAGCGGCTCCGGCCGCACCCGCGCCGCCCTCACCTGCCAGCAGCTCCTGCAGGCTCTGGCTGAAGGTCTGCAGCTGCCGCTCGTTCATCAGCCCCTTGGTCCGCAGGAACTTGGAGATGAAGCCCACGGCCGCGGCGATCTCGCGTATCATGCTGGCCCGGGTGTACAGGGCGGGATGCATGGAGGCGGCGGCGGGCGGCAGCCAGCTCTCCGGGGCGGCCGGCGCTGGGACGGGGCGCGGGGCTGAGCGGCGGCGGAGACGGGACGGGGCGCGGGGCGGCTCTAACTGGGAGAGGAGCGGGCGGCGGAGCCCAGATCACATCCCGGGGGCGGCAGCCTCCGCCTCCTCTTCCTGCGGCAGGTGGGGGGCGGCGGCAGCAGCGGCGGCGGCGGCAGCAGCGGCGGCCGCGGCAGCGCACCCCGCATCTCCTGCTGCCAGGGGCGAAGAGAGCTGCCCGCCGGCCGCCGCTTCTTAAAGCCGCCGAGGGGCGGATGTGGCGTCAGGGCGCCGGGGGGGCGCGCCGCCGCCAATCGCGCGATCGCACCATTGTGACGGCGCGCGGCGGAGGCGGGGCGGGCGGACGGTGACGGGGAGGGGGGAGTGGCGGTGGTGGGGTGGGTGACGTAATCGACTGTAAACAAATAGAGTAGGGGCGCGCGCGGGGTTCGGCGCGAGGGGTTGCGTTGCGCGCGTGGCCGCGGAGCTGCGGGGAGCGCGCTCTGTGCGGCGCGTCCTCGCGCAGGTCCCGCCCGAGGGAGAGCGGCGCTCGCCATCCGCGCACCGGCGTGAGCTGAGGCGGGGGGGCGGGGAGGGGTGCGGAGGCCGGGCTGCCCTGCGCGGGGCGCGTAACCGGGCGAGGCCGCCGTGCGGGCAGCGGCGGCGCGCTGCGGTTGGGGAGCGGAGCGGCGGCCGTGCGCTGTATCTGGGGAGAGCAGGGCCACGTCAGCGCGGGGGCGGAAAAGAAGGGGGGAGGGGGAGGCCGCCCGTCCGCCGGGCCCGGGGCGGGGGGGGGGGGAAACGAGATGGCGCGGGCGGCAGAAGTTCTTTCGCTCCCGTTTCGTTGCGCGGCGTCGGCTCAGCCCCCGGTCTGTCTGTGTGCGGGGGGCGTGCTCGAACATGTCTCCCTACGTAACGCCAGCCGCGGCAGGGGTGCTCGAGGACCAGTGTTTGTTTATCCTCGGTAGCCACCGGAGGTGACGTGGCTTTCCCCCTCTTGCCTTCTCTGGGAGCCCCGGTGGGACCACCCCTGTGCCCAGCACCCCGGGGGGACCGGGCATGGCTTTGTCCTCACGTTTGTTTCCCTTCGTCTTAAGGCCACGTTCACCGGGGGGTCTCCAGGCAGGGTCCTCCACGCAGAGCGAAAGCCCTGGCTCAGTGCTGCCACCAACCCCCTGGGCACAAGGCAAGCGAAGGACAAGCAAGGGGAAGTGTCTTCTCACAGGCCACCGGCCAAACCTCAGCCCTGCTTCATAGAATCATAGAATGGTTCAGGTTAGAAGGGACCTTAAAGATCATCTAGTTCCAGCCCCCGCTAGACCAGGTTGCACAGAGCCCCATCCATCCTGGCCTTAAACACTTCCAGGGATGGGGCATCCACAACTTCTCTGAGCAGCCTGTTCCAGTGTCTCGCAACACCCCAGAGGTGCACCTCCGTCCTCCACGCACCTCATGCACACAGCTCAACGGCATGGTCTCCCTTGGGACTGTGCAGTTACCCCAGCTTTTCTATCACAAGCTGTGAAAGGGCAAGAATCCTGGGTGGACGGCAGGACTGATGACCAAGAAGAGTGTAAAGCCACAAGATCTCTCAATGCCATCTGTGTCCCTTTTTGCAAAACCGAAGGGGAGATGAAAGAAGCTGCAGAAATCCTTTTTTTTTTTTCCTTTTTTTTTTTTTTGTTAGAAACATAGTGTGTAGCTTCTTTGATAGAAAACTCGTTCTTCCCCTAGGGTATATGCCCTGCCCCTATGCAAAGCTGCAAACGAAATACAGCCTGATACTTGCATGTACAGTTCTGCCAGTAAAAGATCAGAAATCAGGCCATTAAAGGCACAATAAGAAGACACAATTAAATCCTAAGATTTCTTTTTCAGTAAAAATAATTCAGTAATGAAATACATAAAAATACACGTGTGAAATAATTTGAATAAAAGATGAAGGTACACCATTCTTCCTTGTCTGGTGTTAAGAGTTGTACTTGAATAGAGCTTTTGGTCTTTTCTTTGTGCTCAGGATCTTTTCCATCTTAGGCTCTCATCCCCAAGGGGTTCTGACTCTCTATACACAAGGGAGATCTGCAAAACAAGTTCAAAAGATGATCCTGAGAGCTTAAACTCACAGCTGTACTGCACACTACAAATGTTGGTGTGGGGTTTAGAACACGGTCTAATCTATTTCCCCCACTAACCGCTGGATATTACATTAGTGATCATGAGCGGTCCCTCTGTCCTGGGAGAAGGGAGGAACTGCCAACCTGGCCCCTCCTCTTGCTGCTCCGTAGGTGCCCACCAGCCCTTCTCAGTGCTTCCACAGCATAGGTGTGGTATATCCAGAGGTGCCATTTCTGCCCTGTTCGTAGGTTGGAATTTGCTGTTCTCTTTCAAACCTTGAAGCGGCAGATGCTTCTCTCCCCCTTCACAACAAGGTCCATCATCCTACTGGAAAATATCACTTATGCAAAATCGACATTCTCAGAACATCGCAGTTACACCGAAATAACAACTGGAAATTCTTCAGCAAAAAAGGGCATAATGTTTGCCACCTCTGCTTGGACCTGAACTTTATCTGGGCCAGTTTCTCTTCTCTACTACTTAGTTCCATCCAGATTCAAATGCTCAGCAGCAGTTTTAGGACCTCCGAAGTAGATTAGTGGTCTTACGCAGCGGCACTCCAAAGTGTGAGGTTTAAAAAGCTCTCCTCAGCTTGCTATAATAGTAACTGTTATGGACAGCAAGGCTGTTCAGCTCAGGTTTGAGTCATCCCCCTTGGATTGTACTTTTAAGAACATAATGTGGCAGCATGCACTTCCTCAAGTTACTTATTTGTTTATTTATTTATTTTAAAACTTGCTAGACCATCGAAGGGTTTCCCTCAAATCTCCTGCAAAGTCAATAAATTCAGAGAGCTTTAGCAATCAAGAAGTTTTGGTAGTTCCTATTGATTCATAACAGTTACAGCATGTGTAGAGAGGGTATTGTCTATGGAAAGGGTAAATGGCTGTGCATAAAGATTCGGTCTACCAGCGAGGAATGAACTACCTCGGTGTTGTCACTGTGCAGCCAGCAAGCAGTTCAAGAGTAACTTCGAGGCTCAGCAAGATGCCTGCCAGCAGGAGCTCATCCTTAGCTGTGGGAGGGAACAAGGTGAGAGGAGCTGCTAATGCAGAGAACCGTCTTGTTTTCCCAGACTAGGCAAGTCGGCTTCCATGTCAGTGCTATGGTGGGATAGCAAAGGAGCTGGTGCCGCTTCCTGCCTGTGAAATGCTCCCACAGATCCTCATCTTTCAAGTATGCAGGCTCCTAGTGATGATGAAGGCTTGGGCATACAACTCATGGGATCAGGGAAAGTCCTTGACAGGACTGCAGTGGAGAACATCAGAGAAATTGGCTATAGTTCAGCCTGTTGCTGGTTTGTACCTTAGCTTCCTGCCAGCCTGTTTCACTGGTCTGCTATTTTGCTCTGAACTTCTTTGGCACCTGTACATTTTGGGATCTATGAAGTTGTTCTTGCTGTCTCTGGCTAGGTCCCAGCTGTCTTCTCCTGCCTCTGCAGCTCCAGGCACAGAGGAGGCAGTTTGCCTGGTCAAGAGTGGAAGATACTCACTGATACCTTAACGGCAGAGTGCTGGAGAAGATAAATGTAAACATTTAACAACTGCTTTATTCAGCCCATCTGATACTTAAAATGAAGCAGAGGCCCTAGGGAGAGAAAATAAAGAAAAAGAGTATGTGATCGTGTAATTAAAGACTGCATCATAATGAATATGCACAGAAGAGTTGAATTAAGGTTGTACTGGCAACCCAGCTTCTGATATTTCCTAACTTTTAAGCAATACAATGCAACCTTTACAACATTTCTTTCATGTTGTTTTGGCAGGAACTGTTTCTCGCCATTGGTTTGGAGAGAGCCTAACACTTTGTGAGTTCTGTCATAATGGAAATAAGCAATAGAAATACGACGACTTTTATCTGTGCCACACACACACACACACACCCCCTGCAACTATTGCAACATGCTCTTTTTCCCAGCTTTTTCTGAAGGAAGCTACTGAGTGTTCTTTATGGTAAGTGGGAAGATTCAAGAGTTCAAAGAAGAATAATTAGAATTTGTTGATTTTTTAAACTTTTTTTCTGGTCTTGGAGTCTGAATTAGTATATATTTGTTTATGAAAATAAATACACTACATGTACAGCATGGATTTTTTTGTTTTCCTGTTTGGGAAATTATTCCTGACAGAATAAGGAAATGCAGGAAAGTGTGAAAGTGTTGTAAGCTTTTTATGCGGTATCATCTTGTTAAAGCCTTTCAGTGTAGAAAGGCGTTAGGTCTGTTCTTTTCCTATTTCACTGTCTGTTCTAGCTATGGTTTTGCACTGTTTGGCATTGACCTAATAAAAAAGTAACAGTTGAGAAACTGGTATTTGTTTCCGAAAAGCTGTGTATGTGCCTTAGATGGGCATAAGCTTTCTCACACCTGTTAGCTGAAGAGCAGTGTTTGCGATACATAAAATACAGCAACTATCCATTCTACATATGGTTTATTTTTACTGTAGGTTGATGTTATTAAAATACCACATTATTTTTGTTTTTTAGCAAGCATTTGAAGGCGCATAGCAAGGATTTGCTTCTTTATTTTTTGTTTCTGCAGAGGAAAGCTTACCGTGGGATGCATAAAACATTTATTAAAGTTTTAGCTCTCTTCAGCTTTTGCTCTGAATGTGTAGTTAGAGCTGTAGCGACATTAAGTTGCTATTCCAGGAGGCAGATGTGGCCCAGAGAGTCCATAGCTGGCCCTGCATCTCCACACTGCTCCCCACAGGACCCCATGGCCTGCTGATGAGTTCCCACCTTGTTCTGTGACATTTTCAAGTGGGCATCCCTCAAGCTACGGTGGTGATCCTGGCAGCCTTCTCGGAAATACTTTGTCCAGGCGACCTGGATTAAGATGGAGACAGAAGAGGTTCGCCCCCCTCGCTGCAGGGTGGGTGGGTGCCCTTTGGTGCCTGTCAAGGGATATCTTGGGCTTAAGGTTTTTTTTCCCTGAAGCCTTGGGAGCAGGCTGTCATTCACGTTGTGTTGCCACAGGACATGTTTGGACTTGAGCTGGGGCTCAGACCTGGCCTCAGAAATGTCTTACTGATCCAGCCCACTGGTAAAGCGGCGCTCTGCGGTGAGGCAGGGGTGAGGGCTCTGCAGGTCTCTGCAGCCTTTCTCTCAACCCGGCATTACGACATGGAAAGTAACCGCAGTGTTGTACCGATGGGTGTTTTATCCTGAAAAAGTGTGGGGGTGAAGAAGTCAGCCGCATATTCTTCCAAAATGGAGAAGTCTTGCTTTTGAAAGTGTAAGATAGACTGGTATGAGTCAGAGAAAGGGCAAAAGTCTGGTTTGTTACCACATTGGGAACCCCCCTCTCCCTTCAGCATGCCCATGCATGCACATACACGTACACACACGCACACACTCTGCATTTGGAGACTGGTCTGTCAGGCAATGAGTTCCTCAGACCATTTGTCACGGAAGTAGAGTCCTGTTTAAGCAAGTGGGACAAGTCCTATAAGCCAGAGTCCCATTCTGCACTCCAGCAATAGTCTAACAAACATGTCTGCCGCTGCAGGGAGGGGATGAGAAAGACTCGGGGTGGGGGCAAGAGGAAGCTGTCAGCATTGGTTGTAACTACACCATGGTCTGCAAAAGGAGTTTCAGGAAAACCAGCTCATGACATCCTAAAATGACAACCTTTGCTGCACTTACTCCACACAGAAAAAGGCTTGCTCTGTGGGGGATAAATTGGATTTCAAAGGGACCGCTCGCAGAGAAGCGATTTCTTGTGGCGTGAGCCTCAGATGGCAGAAACCGGAATGTGGCCAGGACAGTTTCAGCAGAAGGCTTTTCCTATGCTTTGATTTCAGCAAACAACATGTGACAGCATGCACATGTAGCAGATATAAAGCAAATTCAGAAAATAGTATTCTGGTTTTGTTATAAAGATGATTTTTTTTTCAAGTGGGATAGTAGCAGGTGTGGCAGCACATGGGGCGCTTGTTTTTAGCAAAGCAATCATAGTTTGGATCCAGTAACAACAAAAATTTAAGAAGACAATAGAAGCAGATTATTTGCAAGCTTGTCAATAGAGAATCGCTCACAACACAGTTATACATAACCATTATTACGCATCCATTTTCTCGTTTGTATGCAGTTATGAATAAAACAGGAGAGACTAATATAGATGAGATAAACAATCAGACATTGCAATCCTGCATGGGAAAGTTATTAATAATACTAAAGGGAAAGGAGCTTTTAAGTGAAAAGAATGATTTAACCATTTGTTCTCATGCTCTGCAATCAAATGATGTCATTTCAAATTGCAGATTTTTACCTCTCCTGTAGTTTTGCAGAGTGCAGCTGGGATGGGAGGGGTGATAAAGAGGTTTATAGTTCTTTACTTCCCAGAGTTTTCTGCCCTACAGTAAAGCTTTAGGAAGCCCTGAAATCATATCAGA
Organism: Numenius arquata; assembly: GCF_964106895.1. Taxonomy (NCBI): domain Eukaryota; kingdom Metazoa; phylum Chordata; class Aves; order Charadriiformes; family Scolopacidae; genus Numenius; species Numenius arquata. The sequence goes on along the minus strand of NC_133577.1, from coordinate 83,650,444 downwards.
ACTCCCTTGTCCATAGTGGCTGTATATGGGCTCTTGCTCCGACTGGTGACTGCCAGTACAGCCTCTGTCAGTCAGCGCAGGGCTGTTGGTCCACCCGTGGTCAGGCAGAAAGAGAACCAACAGAGGTAACCTGCTGGAATAATAATATTTCGACACCCACTTTGGCATTTCAGGGATCCTTCATGATGCTGGAGCAGCTTAAGGAAGCAGGGGGAGGCCTAATGTAGTTCCAAGTTTAATACCGCATTAAGTGGTGTTCTTGAAAGGTTGATTTCTAGTTTTGAAGGTGATGGTTCATAGAATCATAGAATGGTTTAGTTTGGAAGGGGCATTAAAGGTCATCTAGTTCCGACACCCACCCCCCCCCCACTACGGGCAGGGACACCTCCCACTAGACCAGGTTGCTCAAAGCCCCATCAAACCTGGCCTTGATGGTTCCCAAACCGATGGTTCGCAAAGAAGGGTCATCACCCTCAGCAGGGGGCACAGCAATGACAGGTATTGTCTTCAGATCAACCAAGAGTTTGGTTCTTCTGGTGTTTATCCCAGTAGTTGAGGAGGTATGAAATCTCAGCATATTTTTTACAAAGATATTTCCAGAGCAGAGCTGCATGCAGTGGAGAGTCCACCAGCCTAACAATGCTAGCCAAAACCCAGGAATTTTAATGATACTTTTATAACAGTATTTCCTGTTAGAATTAAAACCATGACTGTCTGCAGAGTTTAGGTGCAAATTTCATTAAAATAATTAAAGATTTTAAGAAACCAATACGTTGGTCCTGCAAGTATTCTTTTTTCCTGAGTATTTGCACCTTATGCACTTTAATTTATGATATAGTTAAAAAAATCTAGACAGATTTTTAAAAGACCTTTAAAATATCTGAGAAAAACTGCTTTCATTTACTTTCCAGTTATGTCATAAAAAAAATTCTTAAACAGCTTTATTTAGGTTTGTGATTTGGAAACTAGATAGACTTTGAAATGGGTGGCTGCTTTCGACCAGTTATTAAGGACTAGCTGCAACCTTCAGCAAGTCTGCCTGTCTCAAAAATACCTCAAAGTAGCAGAACATTAAGATATTAATGGTAACACTAGAGATTCTGGGCTAGGCCTGCACAGGCGACAAAGGAGATGATATTGCCCACTCTTAACTTAACAAGACAGAAGAAACAGTAAAACAGTGACTGTAGTCCATAGACAGAGGTACACACCCGCCTCACAAACTCTTAACATCCCTCTGCCAAGGCTGGACATTATTTTTTTGTTTGTAAATCAGGTGCTCCTGCACGTTTCATTCAATGCAGGGTCTGGCTTTGGAGGACAAATGATTTCAGATTACCTGCTTTTTTATTCTTTCATTGTGGTCTGTCGTATCTAAATCCTGCATATTAATGCAATGAATACACTGCTGTAAAAACAGGCACTTATCATATTTTTTTTCATTTTTCCTAGCCAACACTTACCACAACTTACTCTCTTTTCCAGTGTCATTTGTAGTCATGGCACTGCTCCTGTTACAGCTTTTTCTTCTCCTTGCAATGGTATTAACTCAGGCATTTTAATCAGTCTCAGACAGAAATTTAGCCTGTGAATTCTCAGGACAAAATTAATATAATTAGTTCTCTGGGACAGATTTGGCAGGCTGAGGGTACATCACATTGAGAGCCTGTGTATTACCTTCCTTTGAGTACTGATAGATTTTCTGGATATAATAAGGTGAAAAAAAAATTTAAAAACTCATGCAGTTCCTATTGGTTCTGTAGCTGTATATATGTTTCTGTTCAACTACATTTATGTGTGAACACATCAGGCTTGCTTGTGTGAAAACGTACACATTCGTCCCTCTAACGGGATTGCATTGCGTGTTGCATGCCTAAAATTAATCTGTTTGGCCGGTCCCCATGCAACTCGAACTCTTTCCCCAGAAGCGGTGAACAAACCTGAACACTCAGTAACTTTCCTAAATTCACTCATGTGAGTAATCTCCCTGACTTTGATGAGATTATCCATATAATTGCAAATGAACAGGATTGTGATTTTAGGGCACATAACCCAAGACTTTGCATCTCAGAGCTCCCAGTTTTTTCTCCTTTCTGAAAGATGTGCTATAAACTGAGGAATCTGTTTTGTCCTATATTGCCTATAAATTGTTAATTCCTACCAAAGAAAAAGAAAAAAGGGGAAAAAAAAGTTCCTGTTTTTTAATGGTGCTATTTTTACGGAACACAAGAGCTATCTGACTGTTAAAACAAGTATCTTATATGAACATGCTTGATAACACTGGAAAAAGTGGGGAGAGGGGCTTAAATAGAAGGAGAGACAGTATTCTACTTTTATGTCACCAAAAAAGAATGGATTTTTTTTCTCCATTGTTTTTAAAGAACATCAGAAAAGACTAACTAAAACAGAAACAAAAATCTTGACAGCAGAAACATGCACCTCCACAAAATGAGGCCATTATTTCTGATTTAGATTAACCAGATGTCTCAAACAGGCCTGCAATGAAAAACAAGAAAAGCGCAGCTTTTTAATTAAAAAAAAAAAAAAAGAGAGATGCATAGGATTTATGAATCTAAAAAAGCACAGCCTTGTGATCTAAGTCTTTTCGTCTTCTGCTTCCAACACCACCTTCAAACAGTGACCATTTTTCCCCCTCGTGTTTGTCTCTGATGCTTTTCCAGAGACAGACAAACAAAAAGCTGCTTGATACCCCTCTTACAATAGAAAGGAGATGTGCCTGGCTGTGTGGGAGGAGCTGCTCAATTCTTCCATGTAGCGCTGGGTACACATGCTTCAAGCAGCATTAAGTGTTCCTGGGAGCAGGGAACAGAGTGTTCCAGCAGGATCTAACATACAGGCAAAGATAGAAAGCCATTTTCTTCACAACTACGCAATGCATTAATACAAGATCCCAAGCTTGCAGAGGATGAACTTACTGTTTCAGAACTTTTTCTTTCCTTTCCTTTCCTTTTTCTCATCTTAATTCACTTTTAAATTATTTAAGAGGACTCTGATTTTTTTCAAACATGATTTTTTTTTAAATTCACTGCTTCATGAAAGCCTGCTTAAAAAAAATGACATAAGAGATATAGCAGTCGCATAAAGCATCCCTTAAAGATCTGCACAAAATGTCTTTGCAGCAACATTTCCTTCACCTTGGGTTTTTGTGCCCCACAACTCAGCTAGCAGTCAGTGGACAGGGGCAAGTAGAAACTCATATGATATAACAGGCAAGAAGGGAGAGCTAAAGCCATGTACATCTACACAACAGAACAAGAATATGGTGCTGTGCTCCACCATAAGCCCGTGGAACCCCACCAGCTGTCTCAACCCTACTCTGATGCCACGTCATTGCAGCCGGCTCAGGCCCCAAAACTGCGCTACTTCATACCAAGAAACCAACATGTTCAAGGCCAAGGCAGGGAACGTCTGCAGCGCATTCCTTTCCTCCACGTAGACATGCCTTCATTGTTTCCACTCAGTTTTGTTACCCTGGAGCTGTAGGGTATTTCCTGCAGAGTCATCTCCTCCCACCGGCTCAGAGCTTCAGTCTCATCTACCAGGCAGCATGGTTTCAGTAGAGCCATGCCAGAGCTGACGCTGGCAGCACCCAAACAATTCTGTTTCACATTGGAAAAAAAAAAAAAAAAAAAAGCAACCACCACCACCACCAAAAAACTTAGCTAATTTCCCCGCCCCCCAATATTTCAGATCTGTTCAAAGCTATCTGCAAGTGTGGGTGCATACCTCCTGGATTTTCTGTATTGATGTCATAGTGTAAAAAAATTACTAGGGATGCCCAGGAGTGATCATAAGAGTTTCTTCAGTTGCTACAGTCCTAAAGGAAATGATCTGGGCATCAGTTATGCAATTTCCTACTTCGTATCAAAGAAGAATTCACTAGTTTATATACAGATGGCTTAGTAATAGCTGGTATTTCCTGAAGGCTGGTCATCTTTTTCTTTCTTAAAGTAGTGGAATCTACAGTAAGAAATAGTGATTGAAACCTGGATTTTTCATGTACATGTTTTACGTTGCTAGACTACTGCAGTGATTTCAACACAAAACAGATAGTCTCAGAATGATGAACCAAACCATATTTTCCTGCTTTGTTGATTTAATCTCCATATTTCAGCCAGTGGCCAAAATTACAAGAAGAATGAACTTCAGTTGCTGATATTTGACGAGAAAGAGTAGTTTCAACCCTCAGACTAACGCAACAGCAGTGAGAGCTCAGTACCTCGAAGATGTGAAGAAGCCCGCTTTCTTGGGGTGCAGATGGAAATTTCGCCCTTTGACACCTCACAGTGCATTTGATAACTGTGGATCTCATTTCGTTTTTAATCTAATCATCTCAAATCACTTTGACCCTACGTTTGTAAATGCAAAAACTTACTGTACCTTCCCCACTCCAGCTATAAAGTAGTTACATTGACCACAGAAATGCTTATGTCATCAGTGCAGTTTTAGAACAAAGGCAATAGTAGTTTTACTATTCCTGATAAAGGTAAACACCCTCCTCTGTGAAGACAGAGACATAAAAAATTACCTGTAGTAAATAAAGGTATGGGTGGTCACATAAAAATGGAATAGTATTGCTCATTAACTCCAAGGATTGGAGACCAACCAGAAGTTTAATGGAGGGTGGAGGTGAATTTTACATGTACTCATTTCTGAAGCAAATGAAACAAAGGCAGTGGAATATTTTTGCTTTATAACTGCCATGAGTTGTCTCCAAGTATTTTTATAGTTATCATTACTAACTTCTTCATTGATCATATATCAATCGCACACACTCATTGGAAAGAAAGTGACCAACCTGTTTATCCATACCTTTCTGTTCTGGAAGCATAAGGTCAGCACATTATTATGCACTAATGTCAGCTGTTTGCTGGTATGTACACTTCCCAAATTCAACAGGCTTTTTTTCTGATGCCAGAAGAGTTTTTCTGTGGACTTTTGTAGAAAGAGGGTAAGATTTTGCAACATTTTTCACTATGCTGAATTATTTAGAAGCCTTTTCTTTAAAATTTACCAAGCCAATTTTCTTTTCCTTCACCTGGATTTTGACCTATTGACTGACATTCATGCTTGCTGCTTTTCTCAGTTTTCACTGTCTGTCCTCGTTTCAGCTGGGATAGAGTTAATTTTCTTCGTAGTAACTGCTGTGTTTTGGATTGAGAATGAGAATAATGTTGATAACATATTGTTTTAGTTGTTGCTAAGTAGAATCATAGAACAGAATTGTGGAATTGTCTAGGTTGGAAGGGACCTTTAAGATCATCGAGTCCAACTACCAACCTAACACTGCCAAAACAACCATTTAACCCTAAGCACCACATCTTTTAAATACCCCCAGGGATGTTGATGCTACCTCCAGGGATGGCTTTATATAATGCTTAAGTACTTTTTCAGCTTCCCGTAGAAGCTGAGAGGGAACATAGACAAGACAAACTGGCCAAAGGAATATTCCCTACCACAGGCATCATGTCCAGTATATAAATGGGGGTTGGCCAAGAGGCAGGAATCTGCAATCGCTGCTCAGGACAGGCTGGGCAATCAATCATCAGGTGGTGAGCAATTGTATTGCATCACAATTTTGTATATTCTTTTACCATTACTATCATTATTATTATTTTCTCTTCTGTTGCTGTTCTATTAAACTATCTTTATCTCAACCCATGAGATCTTTTCCCTCCTTTTTCTCCCACTTCTCTCGGTCTTACTGGAGGTGGGGGGAGTGAGTGAACAGCTGTGTGGTCCTAGTTGCTGGCTGGGGTTAAACCACGACACTGACAAAGCATTAAAATGTCAGGAAATAGATGAGTTCTTTCTTGCCAATAGCAGAGTATGAAATCAGGCATTGTGGAGAGGCAGAGTCCAGAGGATGCTTGTTAGGAACTGTATCTTCTCTGTAGCTCTTTAGCATGTAGCTCTAGGATGTCCTAGGACTGGAGAACTTTGGTTACGCCGTGCAGGGTGACAAATGGGTTTAAAAGCTATCAAAATTGTTGCAATACTGAAGGGTCACTTCAAAGGGAGCTAGGTATATACATTATTGTAAATGTAAACACTCTTCAACTTGCCAGGACAGAGAGTAAAGACACTGTATAACTGCAAGTAGTAAAGCATTTCAAATGTATTTAGGCATAGCATTTTTACATTCCTGAGCTCACAGAAGATGGGTAATTGTTTTTACCTCCACTTAGCAAAGCAAGAAAGAAAAGAAAACAAAGGGAAAAAAAAAAAAGGAAAGGAAAAGGAAAAGAACGGAAAAAGGGAAAAGGGAAAAGGGAGAGAGGAGAGGAGAGGAGAGGAGAGGAGAGGAGAGGAGAGGAGAGGAGAGGAGAGGAGAGGAGAGGAGAGGAGAGGAGAGGAGAGGAGAGGAGAGGAGAGGAGAGGAGAGGAGAGGAGAGGAGAGGAGAGGAGAGGAGAGGAGAGGAGAGGAGAGGAGAGGAGAGGAGAGGAGAGGAGAGGAGAGGAGAGGAGAGGAGAGGAGAGGGAAAAGGAAAGAGAAAGAGAAGAAAAGAGAAGAAAAGAAAAAAGAAGAAAAGAGAAGAAAAGAGAAGAAAAGAAAAGAGAAGAAAAGAAGAAAAGAGAAGAAAAGAGAAAAGAAGAAAGAAAAGAGAAGAGAAGAGAAGAGAAGAGAAGAGAAGAGAAGAGAAGAGAAGAGAAGAGAAGAGAAGAGAGAAAAGAGAAGAAAAGAAAAGAGAAGAGAAGAAAAGAGAAGAAAAGAGAAGAGAAGAAAAGAGAAGAAAAGAGAAGAAAAGAGAAGAGAAGAAAAGAGAAGAGAAGAAAAGAGAAGAAAAGAGAAGAAAAGAAAAGAGAAGAAAAGAAAAGAGAAGAAAAGAAAAGAAAAGAAAAGAAAAGAAAAGAAAAGAAAAGAAAAGAAAAGAAAAGAAAAGAAAAGAAAAAAGAAAAGAAAGAAAAGAAAAGAAAAGAAAAGAAAAGAAAAGAAAAGAAAAGAAAAGAAAAGAAAAGAAAAGAAAAGAAAAGAAAAGAAAAGAAAAGAAAAGAAAAGAAAAAAAGAAAAAAGAAAGAAAAGAAAAGAAAAGAAAAGAAAAGAAAAGAAAAGAAAAGAAAAGAAAAGAAAAGAAAAGAAAAGAAAAAAGAAAAAAGAAAGAAAAGAAAAGAAAAGAAAAGAAAAGAAAAGAAAAGAAAAGAAAAGAAAAGAAAAGAAAAGAAAAGAAAAGAAAAGAAAAAAAGAAAAGAAAAGAAGAAAAGAAAAGAAATAAATTACCTCCTCTCAAATTTGTGCAGGCTCTCCTGTAGCCCCTCTACTCAGCCCTGGCTCTAACTCCCCCCACAGCTCGTGGCCCCGTCCATGAGGCTGTGAAGTCGTCGTGCCCATGTGCCCCAAGAGAAGCAAATTTACAGAGTAAAACTCTTGGTACTGAGAATCACAATATAAAGCTACAGACTGCCCACCTGTAGTCTGGTCCCGTGGGCTGTACGTGCATTAGTGGATGGAGCACTAGTTGTGTGGTCCTTCAGAAGGATGGTGTACATCAGGCTGTTTATGTGTTGTAAGCATGTCGCTGCAGTGGTAGGATTGAGCTCCAAGTGTGGGGCCCGCTGTGGAGAGCCCCAGGACCGACAGGACAGATGGACATCGATCACCTCAGAATATTTTCGCTGCCTGCTTGTGACAGCTACACCAGGCAGAGCACTGGTGCAACAGAGGATCTGGGCTGTTAGTAGCAGTCAGGTCCACCTTGCAACTGATAATGTGACTGTCTAAATATATCACTGATTAGGGCTACCCTGCATAGATTAAAGTCACAGCTCTGTATCTCCCATCTGAGGCACAACAGTTGGCCTGATGACAGCACAAACGTGAACTCTGTGACCTGTTTTTCCAAACTGTTTTTTAGAGCATGCTTTAAATATACTGGGTCACTGACTGTAATAGTGGATCACAACAAATGCAGTCCCTTCTCCAAGGATAGCTTCCTTAAACTCCATAAATTGCACTAGGGTGGAGCAGGCTTCATGATTAGGAGGTCATCTCTTTAATGTTTCAGAAGCCTCTAAATGTGCCAACCTGTATTTTCAAAAAAAAAACAAAAGAAAAAAAAAAACAACAAAAAAAAAAACACCACTAAAATTTGTGTATAAAGCATCAACAAAAGCTTTAAGCTAAAGAAAAAGCTCAAATTCAAGCATTTCATTTTATCACAACTATAGCAATGATGCATAAGATACCCCGTTTTGTTATAATTCCATCTCTTCTTATAAAGGGACCTCTGTTATCTGTCTTACACATTTCAGGGGGCAGAAACTGATCCTGTGATCCTTAACAAGCCATTCTAATTGCTTGTCTGTCCAGAGCAGAATTTAAGGCATTGCTGCCTTGACAAACAGGAGTCCCTTTGCTCTCCCTCAGAAATCCCCAATATAATTATAGAAGATTCTAATCTTCCTGTATTTTTCCCTAGGCAATGACCTGCTTTGCTTGTATGGCAAAATCAACCCCAATTTTATCATCCAGAGGATAACAAAGTTGCCTTATCTTTATCAAAAAAATACAACTGGGAATTGCAAAAAGGAAAAAAAAAGACCTTATTCCTTTAATTGTTCACCATTTTAGCATGAAGAAGTTACACACAGGGGAGCCTTGAAACTTCTTTCATGTTCATACCCTTTAATTCAATTAAGGCCCTAAGCTAAAGCGAAGAGCTAGCGAGAGTCAGATACTATTGCTACTGATAATGTAACTGCCAAAAAAATTAATGGCATATAAACAATTCAAGTAGCTGTTTTGTTATGAGATTCCCCTTCTGAAGCACGTTAGTTTCCCTAGTAGATAACAAAATTATGAATTAATTTCTGACTCACTTTCTTCAGTCTTTGATTTAAAATAGGCCACTGGATTTAGGCATTTGAGGTGCAAAGAAATATTAGAAATATTTATATTTTCTAAATGGCCTTCTGTGATCTGAAGAGATCAATGGCATACATTTTACTTGCATTGCCTGTGTTTGGAGCCTAGGGGGAAAACAAAAGCACAAATAATGGATTGATTTAGATAGAATTCGAGATTATACTCTAAAGATTTCAGACACATTTTAAGGATGTGTGAGAGGTCATGTAAAGACACAACCACATGTGGGGGTTTTGTATGGTAAAAGTGTTGGCTGCCAAATGTGTGACTTCAAAGAAAATGGAATTTAGACTTAAAATCATTAATGTAGTCAAAGGGAAGGATCACCAGCCTGATCCTGAGCCCTCAAGAGCAAATAACAAAAAACAGGCAATAGGAAAGCAGAAAAATACTTTACTGAATTAAAAAATAAACGTGCAGTCATCATGAATACTTTTACACTGACACATTTTTATGTAGTACCAAATAAATATCCCAGAAATACTTATTCTGACCCAGAGAAGAAAAAAAAGAAAATACGTAAAATGAAAAAATACTGAGAAAAATTTCTAAAAAACCCTATCCCCTGAAACCCATGAAAACACCTAAATCTGCTGAAAATACATGAAGAAGTGGATTTCATGATCAAGCAAAGATACTAAAATAATTAACAGTGCATATTTGAGGATCTTCATTTTTATCAGGCATGTTGTTTAATCAGATCATGACAAAAAAAAAAAAAAGAAGCATGGACAATATTGGCTGTGCGCATTTGGGACGACTGGACTTTAAAAAGCATCTAATTCTCACCTCCTAACAGGAGAAGTCAGGCAGCAACTGCCGCTCAAGTACGTACATAAAATCCTCTCTCAGAACAGGGGTTTTAAAAAGAGATAGGTTTATCTGCTCTCACATGCAGCTCTTGAACACTCCATGGGGTCAAACTGGTCAGAAAGTTCCCAGTGAGGAGCTCTGAATGGACTTAAAGGCAATGAGACATTGGCAAGCTGGTTTTCTTGTCATCTTCTCCCAGAAACTCTTGAGTCACAGAGTATCTCAAAATAAGGGTGAGGTGGGAGGGAGGAACCTCCTCCCTACGTAATACATGCAAATGCCCAACATCCAGTTTTGGTAAGATCTTCTTAGGAAACCAGTGTGGGTCCTGTAGCTTATATGAGTTTCTTCTGCAGGAACTTTGTATGAGAAATAATTCACCTGTAGTGAAAGAGCTGGCTCTTGGACTTCACTGATCCTCCTTAGGATGTCCACACTGCCTGACCTCATTAATCTTGTTTTTCATGATCACTGTACTGTGCAGTTATTCCATTAACATATTGTAGTGCTGCCCGAGGCTGCTTTAATGTATGCTCTATTCTATTTTTGCCTAATTTATTTAGGCATTTGTAGTGCATTGACCACTGTAGGGTCTCTCTTTCTATGGGCAAATGAGGGGAGCATATGGCATGGAACTGTGAGCTATTGACTGTGCTCCTGGGAAGCCCTGTAAAAGGGCACCGATACTTTGGCACAGCAGTTCTACACACCAGCTCAATTTAAAAAAAAATAATCAAAAATTGCAACAATTTTCTACATAGGGAGCACTTTATATGCATTTATGCCTATGCATACTGCGTGCTGAAGGAGGGCAAGGGACAAAGTGCCTACAGCCTGTAATAGGTGTTTAAACCCCCTGACAAATTCGGGATCCAACTAAAAGAGTAGGTGTTGCAGAGCTCAGAAGCAAACCACGTTATATGGTAATGCAGGGAGCAACACAGTTCACTCACTGTACATTCTATTTTCTGTCATTTTTAGAGGGAACAATAGAACTGAACAGATTCAGCAAACAAAGTGAAAAACTATGACAAGGCATTAATAGAAATAGGGCTTCTTTCCATGAGATCATCTCTTCTGCATTTTACATATATACATACATTTCCTTGCTTGGAAATAAAGGTTGTAATTCTTTTACCCTTTATGCTCACTAAATGTATACATGGCCTCTTTCTTTAGGAACACAAAAAAGCACAAGATGCCAACTTGTAGAACATAAAAAGCCTGAGAGTGCTTTTTTTTAATTACACTTAGGTTTAATATATGTTGGTGCAAGTTGTGAATCAAATAGAAATTATTTCGTTTTGCAAGAATACATAAGCATCATCTACTATTGAAAAACATTTTTAATATTAAATTGCCTCACATCCAATCGTTATTAGCATCTTAGTTTTATTATTAACTGTATTTAGTTGAACGAAAGTGGAGAGAAAGCCTGATACATTAATGTCTCATTCTTTCATCAATGTTTAAATTGTATCCCACGTTTAATGGATAGTCATCAGACGGTACCTGTAGTACATTGTTTCCCCTGTGTTAAGAAAAATATTATGGATTTTTGATGACATTATTCAGAAATGCCTGTTGACGTTGGGTGCCAAATTTGAGACCCTTTATCTTTAAGAGATGTACCCACGGTTACTGTGAATACAGTTCACACACTAAAGATCTAGCAGGATAGTAACAGTGAGAAAGAGAAACTAATTCACTCCAAATCTAGGAAAATTAAAAATCAGTCAGTCTGCCTTTTGTTTAAGCATTAAAACATCCACTCATCTCCAAAGTAAACTGGGACAGCACTGCTCAAAATAATGAAAAGCCAGCCAGAGCTCGAACTAAGTAGCCGTAACCTCTCTGTCACTGACGTTACATGTGCAGTTGCTGTAGACACGGAGAGGACACACTTTTAGATGAGGGAGCAGCTGTCAGCTCACAGCCCTGCCTTGACCATTTGTCCCTCAATAACGGCAAGGAACAAGGCAATTGGGAGAACAGGGCTGAGTGCTGCTAGAAGGGTAAGAATATCCTCAAAAGCTTGTTCAAATTGTTTTATGGCAACCAAGTAGCCTTTGAAATCATTTGAATTACAAACAGTGAAAGTTTATTGTTAAACCAGTTATTGTTTCTGAGCCACAGGGGGCATCTGAACAGGGAGGGAAGAGCTGGAGCCGGATGGAGGAGGGAGTTTGGTACCAGTGTGTTGCCTGCGTGGCATCTCAGGCAGCGCAAAGAGCAGATATTTGCTGGGGGAAGGTGAGCCCTGACCTACTCAGGACCTATATAGTTACCGGCACTGATCAGCCAGGCCGGAAGGGGAAGGGGACACCATGGAAATACAAGAGGAGGGAAGTAGAAATCTTTTCCTTCCTGCCCAGGTCCATTTTCATCTACAGTATCACACCTAACTTTATCCTCCTATGTGATTCGGACTTCAGTTCTAGGTGGAGCTTCTGAGGGTGAGGAAATACTGAGAAAGTGTTGGAAGTCAGAAAATGGTGTTTACACCTTGTATGTCCCAAAGGAACTGAGTTCATCTTCTCATAGCTGTAAAACTTAGGAGAAGAGTCCACAAGTAGATAGGTGCACACTACAGTGTTCTGTGGCCCCTACACCACAGGGTCATATGGAGATAGTTTTGCTGGGGAACTGATCCTTCCCACTGATTCAGGTCAAGAGAGAAGCCATCCTCCTGGGGAGAAGTTCCAGATTCCAGAAATAATGCAAAACCTAAGCTCTTGCCATTATACTGTATAGAGAAAAGAAGTTTAAAAACTGCTGCACAGGACTGACCAGATCTGCAGAGGAAATCAGCAAGTCCATCATTGTATCTGCAGTTCCAGCCTGAGACAGATTCTGGGTCATCAGAGAACCCAAATACAGCCATTTGTCCCAGTGATAGGAACTTAACCGTACCAGTGTGTTCTTGGAACAGGTAAATGTATTTACTTAGAAACTGATGTCCAGACGTGTCATAAGTACCAGCTGATCCAAGCAAAAAACTGCTACTCCCAAGTCTAAATAACTGCCTCATGACTCTGCTGAGGGGACACTCCAGGGATACACCATGAATAAAATTACATCTTATTTCAGCAAGACCTCCTGCCACCAAACAGCTGAAAGCACGTTAATCAGGGCAACAAGCGACAGCTTCAGCCCCAGGTAGGATGTATTCTATAAAGAAACCAACTCTGTGATGAAACACAGGAAAACCTGTATAACTGCATACGTTGCACAAAGTAAATTAACAATTTATAACTCATTCACATAATGCAGTTGCTCGCAGTAGGAAGCAGACAACAATACCATAGTCACTGAAGCTTTAGGAAGACACTATTTTCACTCTGCTTACAAAAAAGAGTTGCTATCAGGGACCTAAAGGAAATTGTAGGTGTTATCTAGCCTAAACGTTGTGGATTTGACTACCAGTTTTGTATCGTATTGAGGTTGTGCATGCTTGCATGCACGTCTAAATGTCGAACTCCTTACATGCATTGCAACTCAACTGGGTCATCTTAACGAGATCTTCAGAAGTGTGTCTTTAGGTGCTCTCCCAGCCAAACCAGCTTTAATCACAGTCTTTCTTCAGCCTCATCCTCAGTAACAAAAATACACCTGTACTTTCCTCTTAGCCCCAGTGTTGTCAGAGCTCCGACTTGATGGTGTGAGATAAAATGCATATGCACAAGTTCACATGCAAAACAATACCGGCTCTTACTTCATGAATGTCAGAGTGTTTGTCTTGGGAAATTTGTTTGAGTTGCTTCTTTCCTGTCTGAGCTTTGTGGAGGTGTCTCACCGTGCGGCTCGGGGTGAGTGCGTGATACCGCATGCAACAAATATATGCCCAAATCCCTGAAATATTTGCAAACACCACCATGCCCATGCCTGAAATATAAGAACTTAGAACACATTCTCTCTCTATTTACATGGACTTTTTTTTCCTTCTCTTTCACCTGAAGTTCAGTGCTACCAAAGTAAAAGAGCTGTTTGAACGATGGAACTTAATTCAGAAACAAAGAATTAGAATAGTTCCGTGACATGTTATCATTTCGCAGGGTATTTAAGTTACTGAATACAGGAATTTAGACATTCATACAGTATTTGCCGAAATGAATTTCCTATTATTTTCTCTCTTACATTCAGTACATAAAGAAAAGAATTTCTGACCTATATAAATGGCATACAAAAACACTCTCCCCTGCCTTTTCCAAAGTTTAATCCAACAATCAAAAATGACAACAGCATAGATAAGCACAAATGTCAGCCAGCTGCACACTAGCACAGACATGTTTCATGGAGGAAGTGGTAACAGCTCGCACTTTTTTACAGAAAGAAGGTTGGTGGAGTCATGTTTGCTTTCCAGTATATATGTTCTTAAAAAATTTTATTGCTCCATAAAAAACAAAACAAAACAACTGCCAGTAACATGAAGACAAGCTTCAAGTGACCCTTCAGTTTTCTAGATCATGGTTTGTTATGTTGAAATAACACATGAACGCACAGACACACATGCTCTTGTCCACAGAGATAAATTTTCTAAATACTAGCAGATCTTCCTGGTGCGCAAGTGCTCGTTACAAAATGAGTTCTCTAAGGCAGAATTAATATTTTGAGTCAAATGTAGTGATTTTTCTTAAACTTGACTGAAACTTCCCCCTCTGAACCCAAGCACAAGGAATGCATGGAAAGTGAAAAAATGAAAAAAAAAAAAGGACTGCTCTTTGGGGAGGGGGTGGCTGGCTTCCAAGGGCACAGAGAAAGTACATGTCAGAGCAGCTGCAAATGCTTGAACTGGGATTCAAGCACACAACCGCAGCCCTCATGGTGATTAAGGAATAAGTTAACTCTCTGTAGAGAGATCTATTATTTATAACATGCAGTGCTCAGCACTGTATAACCAAGGAGGGAAGCACCAACTCGGCTTCTTTTCTCCAGCCTTTACATTTATCAGCAGCTCTCAGATTGTTCCCAGCACACACTGCACTTGAAGCTCAGACACCTGGTTATACCAGCTTTCTTAATCATGCATTTTAAATGTATTCCTCCTCTGATTTTTACTTTCAAACCAGTTTAGCTATCACCTGATTGCAGTTTACACACAACCCTAATCAACATATTACAGCTTGGGAACTGCTGTGCCATGTCATTCCATTAAAAGGAAGCAAGCTGTTCCTGTGATGCATCCGATTGCCTGTTCACAAGACAAAGTTAAACCCTTAAAAAAAAAAAAGCAGCAAGAAAAAAAAAAAAAGCAAGTATTAAACACTTTTTTGAACAGTGCAGCCGTATGAGGTTAAGCCTTTCCCACCCCCTGCATAATGCTGCTGACATGATGCCTCTGGAAACCTGTCCAGGTGTGCTTCCCACTGCCTGGAATCACGGGGTTGGTGGAGACAGGATCTTGAAACCGCTGACATTGGCTTTCAATACACTCCTTATTTCCAAGTAAATATTCTGCAAGCGTGTGATTTTTTGGCACTACCTTAACTATTGTGGCATTGCCCCGAAGGACAGACTAACCTAGTTTAAAATAAGTGTATTTAATAGTGCAGAGCTCTATAGCCTGTCTAGTAGGACTTTAACCATGGCTTTGTAAATGATTTCAAAACCAAGTTACAAACCAGAGTGAATTTTTTGGTTGACTATTTTTTTAATAATAATTTGAAGGTTGTTTCACAGGTTTTGTTTCTGCAAAGTGTACAGGTTTACCTAACTGTAAGCGTGTTTGTGAAGGCACCAAATTTAATTGTTGCTTTTGAATCAGAACACAAGTTACTGTTTTAAGATTTTTATATTGAGCTTACTCAAAGTATATGCAGCCAAGAGGAAGACAGAGCAACAACTGACCCTCCCTCCCTCCTACCCACACACAGAAATCCATATACTGTGGCCAGATGTAGTAAATGCTGTTTCAGGGGGAGTTAATTTCAACTCCTTTAGTTTACGTTCAGCACATTTGTTATGTTTTGTGTCAATGGCCATACACTGCTGGACAGGAGGTTCAAATGTTTAATTGAAAATACTCAGTTGTGTTGTTAGTAAAGTACTTGGTTGTTAGTTTATGTACTAATAATGAAACATGCTTTAAGTACATTCATTACTCTGACAGTGTTTTAACACAGTAAGAAAAATTATCTTCAGAAAGAAAATAGTCCTGAAATTAATTAACATGGACAAAAATTACCTGAATAGAGTTGTAAGACTGTTCAAAGGGTTTAATAATGAAACCAAAACCATGCCCAGCTTGTAATTTCTTTCATGACCAACATTTGGACTGGGCATACTGTAAGGTCCATATGCTTCTTTCAAAAATTCCGCGCTGGATTTTAGCTATTCTTCTTGTGAACCATTTCATAACAAAATGATGGGAAAATTGTGGGTTTACAGTCTAAGAAAAATATAGTGATTTTGAAAAATCTTGAGACCAAGACTCCAACAATTGACACCCAGGGTCAGACTCCAAGTACAGAGTATTAAGACCCAGCATACTGCTTCTTGCTAGACCCAGATTTTTCTTCCTTCCTGTTTCTGGTGAAGGACAGATAGAAAGTGATTTGGCAGCTAAGTTAGAGCCATTAAATACTGTGTTTGTTACAGTAATCTTTTTTCCAACCATTTTGTTCTGGTGGTAATGTTGCTTCAATTCCTCCATTAACCCTGCATTTTCATTTCACGTCTGGTGAGGGGACGATGAGGTAACCCTGAATAACACACAAATACAAGTTTGTATTTGCACACCACTGTCTTTTTTTGTCCATAAATATTCTTTAAAGCAGGAAAGGATTTTTCTTTGTTTGCATGTTAATCTACAAAAACATAAGAATGGAATAATATTGCTATTATTCAAATTACAGGAAGAGTTCAGAAAAATGTATGAAATGGTCTGTTGTCTTGTGTATGCAAGATACAAACTAAATTTTGTTCTTAACTGACTGGCATTCTATGTCTTCTTTGAAGGGGACTTCTAAGGACTACTTAGAAAACTACTCAAAGCCACTACAAATGCAGAATGGACTAGGCCAGTAAGTCAAGGGAAAATACAGTTTTTCTCCTTGCAGACTCACCTTTCATGTAACTATATTGGCCTAAGTACAACTGTGACAATTTAAAGTGTTTCTCTTGCTAAGTGAGCATGAAGCCTTTGCCTATACCTACAAAAACAACCAAGTGGCAATTGCACTATCAGTGCTCTGGTGTTTGAGAGACTCTCAAATGCTTGTTGATGGTTATGGAGACAAAAAATAAGATGAGAATTTGTTTTCCCAGTATATTTGGATTTTTAAGGGAGAACTGGTCCTCAGGACACAGGCATCTAGACCAGGGAAACAGCACTAAGTAGCCTACCATCTGACAAAGCAGATAGCATAGGTGTAGCCAGGTCAGTCAGACAAAGCTTCACAAAACCCTAATTTTGCCCCATCAGCAAGATATTGTTTATGTCAGGAGACAGACAGTAGAAAGGCGGTACACAGATGGAAAGTGGGTCAATCAAAGGTGAAGAGGCACAAGAGGAAGTGTTTAGCTGCTGTTGCTTCTTGAAGATAAGATTATCTGAAGTCTTGCATTTTTAGTTGTTTATAGATGCATCTAACTATTTGGTTCAAATATTTACTTGACCCCATCAAATAATCAAGCAAGTGAGATTTATTATTGTTGTTTCCAAAGCTGATTATAGAGGATAGATACTCCTTGTTAATCTTTCCCAATTCCTTGATTATACATTTAGAATATACGCTCCATCTCTTCTCAGAGCACAGATGCTAAAACCACAGGACATCAGTTTAATCCTCAGGTACTGTCACAGCTATGGATCCAACTGGTTTTATTCCAGGTAAAGTGCAGCCAACTGCAATATGCCTACTTGCAAAACCATAATTGGGGTAACCGTCATCTAAGCAAATAATGTTTTAGCTGACCCATGCATAAAATAAATCCCTCTCCTTTAGATATTAAGTTTAGAGTCTCTTATCGCTTTATGTGATGGGAGTCAGGGGCAGTTCAGGAGTTAGTCCAGTTTTGGTGGCAGGGCACAAACTGTGGAGCTTATCTGACTTGAATGGCGCCAGACTTTGACCCTGGCTAGCAGGGAAACACAGCTATTGCCAGAGTTGCAGATGACTCTATCACTTTAGCTGTGAACCCTGTAGAGGAAAAAAAAAATAAATAAAAAGCTCCTGAATTAGATAGAAAGTTTGAGCCCCCGAGCTGCCATAAGACTCCAGCCAGCTTTATCTAGTGATAGAGAGCAACTTGTAAGATAGCAAATGAGGAATGCAAGTGCACTTAATGCATTTGCTTCAGTTTGGAAAGGAAACCTAAAGTACATACTTTGCCAGTTCAAGCCTTTAAAGGAGATATTTATGGCTTATGGCTGCAAATGGGTAGCACATTTAACAGTATTTCTTAAAATAACAAGGGAGAAGAAGTAAAATTGATTGTTCATTCATTAACAGGGCCCTGGAAATAAAAGTATTTGCCAAACAAATAATTAAAAAATATAAGCTAAACTATTTTCGGAACACGAACTATTTCTTGTTTAAAGCTAGCTGATCAAAGACATGACAAGCTGTATTAGAGCATCCCAGCTACAACACTGCAAAATTCACAAGGAAGAGTAAATCTTTACTGCGCTGGGCACCGGAGGATGCACATCAGCCAGCAGCACATGTGAGCCCTCATTATTTACTTTCTGCTCCCACAGGTGTTCACAGAGTACTGTCCCCGCATCAGGGCTGAAAGCACCCCAAACATTTCTGTGAGCGCGAATTTCTGCATAAACACAAGTGGCACACGCGTGCACAGCAGGCAGGTGCACGCCTGTCTGTGCACACAGCCTCGTTTGGCACTGGTTTGGTTTATCATCACAAACCGGCTCCCGATAGCGCAGGGCGTGAGGTGTGGATCCAGTACCTCGGGTACCCAAACAAGGGCTCCTTTCTGTGCAGACTTTCAGGCAGCAGAGCTGCCCGGCTGCCGCTTCAAGGGCAGCAGCCCTGTGCAAACACCCGGTTACGAACAGCACATACCCTGGGCATTAGTCACGGCACGTCGCGGGCTAACATGTGTCCACGCAAACAGCAGAAAAGTCAACAAATGCATAAAAACCCCGTCAGTTGGTCTCAAGTGAAAGTATCCAAACAGGAAGATGCATTTGCCATGGGAGAGGAAGGACTGCAGAGCAGCTGCCAAGCTTCATCCAGCCTCCCTGGCTACCCGCCATTGCCAAATCCTCCCTGATGAGCAGACCTATGGAAAGGGCTGTTCCCAAAGCCACCCATGCCCTCCAGCTCCAACCTAGCCCTCTGTCCACTTGGGTAGAGTTATGGGTCACACACAGGGCCTTTCCTCAAGAAATTCCCTGCAGGGCCGTATCAGAGAAGAAGGGGACGTTTCCACTCAGTTTTCCCCATATAGTTCATTGTACAGAGGCAGCATCAAACGCTTGCTCCATGCAGTCACCACATGCACCCCAGACACTTTTTTTCTTGGTTTCCTCTCAGTCCCATCGGCATTGCTCTATATCCTTTCCAATGTGAGGCACTTAGCCTTTCATGGACAATTCCACAGCAAAAAAGAAAGTTGGATTTCTCATAGGGTTGCTAAAGGCCCAGCTTTACTTTTTCCTCTTCAGTAAATCAACCATCCCTGAAGACCCTGGAGAGTAAAGGGCATACCCGAAAGATATGTTGCAACCTTTTATTGGTGAAAGGAGTTTGCTAGCTAAGATTTCTCCTGAGAAATGGAAAAAAAAGGTATGAGCCAAGAACATAAATTAGTTTACAAAAGACAATTTATTAAATCAGCAAGCCGTTGGAACCTTTTCACTAGCCTCTGTGACTCATGTCTAAATAGGCTGATAAAGTGATTCATCCTGCAGGAGAGTCATGTTTAAATACGCTGCTGCTATCACACTTCCAGCCCCACAGCAGCCAGTCCAATGGCTTTTCTCATCCCAAGAGGCACCACCTGTCCAGACAAGGAGCAATACAAGTTTCTTCACACTTGCAGGCTTGACAGTAAGCAGGCTGACACCACAAGGTGCATGGATAAAAACAAATCAAAAGAATGCCCTTTACAGCTGCTCTAGGTGACGGCAGGGGGAGGAGGAGGAAAAAGGGAGAGCTAACTGGGCTTGCTCCTGTGTTTGCATTAGGGTGAGCCTTTTGTCTTTACACTTCACAGCTCACTGCGAGACCATTCCACTTAAATGTAGAAGGGCATCATCCAACAGATTTTAGTCAGTCATGAAGTCATTTAATCATTAGTACCAATACCACAGCTAGGAGATCTATAGCCAAAGGGACAATGTTTTAGACATATGCCTGATTTTCAAAAGACAGAGAGAGACTGCCTACTTTATCTCTTCTGATTAAAAAAAAAAAAAAAAGGAAAAAAAGATAAAAAAATCTTTATCTGCAGAAACAAAGTTAAAAAGACTTAAAATTGTACTAGCACTGATTTTATACAGTTTTAAAATATTCCTATATTTTATTCAGGTTCAGCAGAGAGACGCATTTCATATAACTTTTCTGGGTGCATTACTTCAGAGGAGGCGCAGGGAAGAATGATTGCATGCTCAACAGTACCGAAATCGTGTTGTTTCAGCAGAACATTAATTAATTTTTTGACCCTTCAGTCTTTCTGACCCAGTTCTGAGAAGCTTATTGCTGTTGTCAGGTCAGAACTTGTTTCAAAGAGCCAAGCGTTAACTTTCCACTTACTGATTATGCTGGCAGGAGTCCGTCTGCTTA
The DNA here is from genome assembly GCF_964106895.1 of Numenius arquata. NCBI lineage: Eukaryota > Metazoa > Chordata > Aves > Charadriiformes > Scolopacidae > Numenius > Numenius arquata. The sequence goes on along the minus strand of NC_133577.1, from coordinate 83,629,996 downwards.
CATAGGATATGTCTTTGTCCTTGACCTGCATTATTTCTATAGTTTTTTAGTGCAGAAACAAGGAATTAGCCTTCCAACACAATTTATAGATGACATTGATCAGTGGGATAAACATCCACAGCTGATTAGTTCTGCCTTCTTTAGGAGTTAATGAGAAAATAAAACTTTACCTTTAATGAGATGGACAACATAAAAAATGTTTCCTGGGAAATAGATAAGATGCCCTATTGCAAAAACGATACATAAGAGTAAAGTGCCCAAAACCCCATAGAAATTACAAGGCTCAATAAATTGGATGGATAATCAGAGGCCCCTGGAATTCTCCTGGACAGTGGAGTAATCTTGTTCTCCCTTCCGTAACAGACCTACACCCAAGCCTATTTTGTTAGAGAATGCTAAAACAGCGTTGAAGACAGTTAAAAAAACCACTCAGTCTTGTGGTGTGTTGTGGTAATTTATAATCTTTAGCCTGCGTGGAATACTATACAGGAAAACCACATTTGTTTGTAGAGCTTACCTCTTAAATAGGAGCACCAATTTTAAATACCTGAAGCTTACCTCAAATGGCAAGAGACATAGTGATGTAGGCACAGGTAAAGGCATATGCCAAGTACCTATATTTTTAGAGAGCACAAATAAAGTTATATTACACACAGCACAACACCAACACCATCCCCAACCCCTACTTCCACCCACCCCACCCTCCCCCACCAAAACTAAGAAGTTTGGTGCCAGTTAAGCCATTGCTTTCCAGAGTGAGCTCTCTGCATTTTCAGAAACATCAAGATCTCTTGAGAAGTGCCTCAATTCGGAGCCCAGAATCTGAGGCATTTCTCAAGTTACAGATGTTATTCAAACACAGACCATGTGTAACTCCATGTATTGTATATTGCTTTTTTCCTTCTCAGGCCAACATTGCTGTAGATGTGTTGTCATGAACTAAAATAGTTACAATGTGATATGTGAATTGGGAAAGTAAATTCTTTCATACAAAACGATTTCCTATTAGGGATGTGTCTGTATTTGTACTTTCTTCAAACCTAGAAGGGGAGAAACTGCTTTTCTGTAATTACTTCTGAGGGGAACTGAAAAATTAAGATGCTGCACAGCATTTGCATAGAAGCGTGGTATTTCAGGGAGCACAGACCAGGGGAGAAGAGACAATGGATTTATCTGAGGTTCAGCTGTACATCCCTCTGTAACATAACAGTCTTACTAAAGGACGTAATGAGCTCCTTAGATGTAGGAGTGAGACCATGCACAGATGCAAAGAAAAAGCTGTTATTTTCTTCCAAAATTGCAATCTGTCCTGTCACTACTTTGCTTTCAGCTTTCCTCAGTCCCTTCTTCCTTGTACACACATGTTTTCATTGTTAGGCTTAAGTGTATATTCTGCTTAACCTGAGTTCACTAAGAAAGTCGTGCCAAGTCAGCCCTTTCAGCTTTCATGTCTTTGGCCAAAAAGATCAGGAGATCCGTTTGCTTGTATTTCCCCCCCTGCAGGGATTTTACTTACAAAGGAGACTGAAAGATCTCATTTCCAAGGGACATCCCCGCAAAGACAGTTGCTGCCTGACACAGCTGTTACAGGACACCAAGGAAATCATGCCATGAAAATAATACTGCCACCTCTGGGTATACAACATATATATCATTCATGGAGTGTTACAAGGATGATGGAATGGCATGTGGGGGTGATTTTAAAGTCCACCTAGACTGTAAAAACGTGCCCTTTCCAGAATGTAGGGCACATCTGCATCTCTGTGCCTTGTGGCAGGCTAGGATGGGAAAGGGAGCACTGAAAACAGTAAAAGAGAAAAATAACAGCCCTCTTTAAAAAAAAAAACAAAATTACACCCCATATGGTAGTGGATTGTTACACTGCCATCATTGGAGCCCCTCTCTGCTCTGTTTGTTCTGAAGTCATCTACAGAGAGCAGGCAAAGGACTGGATTAGCTAAGTGTGGCATGCTCCATGCTGTCTTGGGAGCATTACTAATCTCGTAATAACACCAATGCAAGGCATCCCTCAGTGGTAAGAGAGTGCGGAGCTAAAACAGACAAAGGGAAGAGGGATCACCAGCACAAGACTGAGACAGCAAAACAAGAAATGAGGGAGAAAGGAGGGAAATATTAGAAGATGAGGAGGCAGAGAGGATGCAAAAATAGGCACAAGAAAACAAACACAATTTTACACCAGAGTAAAAGGCTCATGACATGCCAAAGGGCCCCCAGTTCTTTTTGGCACCTTTTTGATGACAGTAGGACTAACTACTGTGTCACATCAGTGCTGGGCTGCAAACAGTCATCTCACACCGACTTTTAATCACTGACACCTCAAATTCAGAATAGCACAGCAAGAGAGCACCAAGAGGTCTGCATATCATACAGTGGCCATACAAGGACTTAATCACCTTCCTCCGGTGGATTTACGGAGCAGCTGCTCTATAAGGCCCCAGTGCTTAAGTATGAATAATGTGTTTTTAAGAATACTGCTCAGTATTGAGGAAGATTACCATGCATGTTCTTAGCCATATACACCAGGAGATGAAAGAGCTGTTCTGCTTGACCTTTAATGTGGAGGAGAGAGGATTTCAGAAAGAAAAGTGTGATTATTTGTATATCCCATTTTATAGCCCGCACGTCGCTTTTCCAGCTCATGCAAGGAGAGAAGAGTCCTCAGACTTTATTGTAGCACATTTCATACCTAAGTGAATGTGATGTTGGCGTCCCAGGTGCAAATACATGTCTAAAATAGAAATTGCCAAAGACTGGTTTCTCTTCCTTTTTTTCCTCCTAAGTGACACATTTAACAAAAATATTAGGCAATACATTTATGTACACTTTTCCCCTGTTCTGGTTATCATCGCTTAGGATCCTGTAGAAGTAGGCATTTCTTTTGGCAATTTAGGAAAGGAGGATAAGTTTTAAAACCAACCTGGAGAGAAAAAAAACTTTTCCTCATATATTTGCTGGGGGTTTACATTTACCCTGAAAGATGTCTGCACCCACTTAGGGCAGGGTGAAGCCAGCTTCAGGGCTTGGAGACAGGTCCTTTAGGTGGCAAGAAATAAGAAAGATTCACCTAAAGGTAAATGAGTTCTGAATCACTGTTTTGTTGGAGAAATTGCAGGAAAGATATACATTGAGGATTTTTCTCTCTTTGTTTTACTGTGGTTTATACCATGCTAACAAGTACTGTTGTACAAAAACAAACCAGGAACTTTCTAGTGTACTGTGTAGCAAAAATCCTCCCGTGGCCTCCAGAAAACCAGACAAACAGACTAAGGTAAGTCCAAAAAGTAGCATTCATCAAAAATATATCTTGTCGTTCTTTGAGATTTGGAAGGATTAGTACCAACCCAAACTCAAAACCTAGCAATACTGTTCCCAAATACTCTAGCAGCTTTATTAGAGATGTTAATATTTGATAAAACAGGGCACTCGGAAACAAGGTCAATTGGCCATTTAGAACAGTGTGTAAACTGTTGGGAACACCATATCTTGAATTTCAATAAACCAAGGATTTTCAAAGCCCTGTTTGAGACATCTTAATTGAGCCTGTTTTTTGGAAAATGTAGGTCCCTGAAAATAAGTCATTTTGAATTATTTGTAATGCAGCACTCGTTTTGAGAGTTAAAGTCTCACTTTCTGTAATCACTGTGTCTAAACTCTGTAATATTGTAGAGACCTTCATATTTGAGTTGCAAAATAAGCACTGAATCAAGCCTTACAGTCTCTTAGTCACAAGTTGCCTCCAATTTCCAGAAGAAATTGAAGGTAATGAATCTATTTGCAGGAGGATAAGTTGCAGGAGAAGGTTTTAAATTAGAAGGGTCAGTAACATCTTAATGATTTTTATGCTACATTAAGCTAGAAAATTATTTCTATGCTTGCCATGCTTAACTTACAGGGAAAGCTTCAATGCATATCTAACATCATGGCTAACTGGGGAGGTCCCAATGGACTGGAGGGTGGCAAATGTAACACCCATCTACAAGAAAGGCAAAAAGGAGGATCCAGGAAACTATAGACCTGTCAGTCTAACCTTGATACCAGGGAAGGTCATGGAGCAGGTCATCTTGAGTGCCATCAAAACCCACGTAACGGGCAACCAGGGGATCAGGCCTAGTCAGCATGGGTTTATAGAAGGCAGGTCCTGCCAGACAAACCTGATCTCCTTCTATGACAAGATAACCAGATTATTGGACGAGGGAAAGGCTGTTGATATTGTATACCTGGACTTTCGAAAAGCATTTGATACTGTCCCCCATACAATTCTCATGGAAAAACTGGCTTCACACGGCCTGGATGAGCATACGATCCGCTGGGTCAAGCAATGGCTGACTGGAAGGTCCCAAAGAGTGGTGCTCAATGGATTTAAATCCAGCTGGCGGCCGGTCACAAGTGGTGTGCCTCAGGGCTCAGTGTTAGGACCATTTCTGTTTAATGTCTTTATTGATGATCTCGACAAGGACATAGGGTGTATCATCAGCAAGTTCGCAGATGACACCAAGTTAAGCAGGAGTGTTGATTCCCAGGAGGATAGGGAAGCTCTACAGAGAGACCTAGATAGATTGGAGCATTGGGCCAAAATCAATGGCATGAGTTTCAACAAGGGCAAGTGCCAGGTTCTGCACTTGGGCCACAACAACCCCGTGCATTGCTACAGGCTTGGGGAAGTGTGTCTGGAAAGCTGCCTGGAAGAAAGAGACCTGGGGGTTCTAATTGACAAGCGGCTGAATATGAGCCGGCAGTGTGCCCAGGTGGCCAAGAAAGCCAACAGCATCCTGGCTTGTATTAGAAATAGCGTGACCAGCAGAAGTAGGGAGGTGATCGTGCCCCTGTACTCAGCACTGGTGAGGCCACACCTCGAGTATTGTGTCCAGTTTTGGGCACCTCAATACAAGAGAGATATCGAGGTGCTGGAGCGAGTGCAGAGGAGGGCAACGAAGCTGCCTGGAGGGCAGCTGCCTTCTGCCTTCTGCCTGAAGGGCCTGGAGAATAAATCTTATGAAGAGCGGTTGAAGGAGCTGGGACTGTTTAGTATGAGGAAGAGGAGGCTGAGGGGAGACCTCATCACTCCCTACAACTGCTTGAAAGGACACTGTAGAGAGGTTGGTGCTGGTCTCTTCGCACAGGTAACTAATGACAGAACGAGAGGGAATGGCTTCAAGCTCCAACAGGGTAGGTTTAGACTGAACATTAGGAAAGAATTTTTCACAGAAAGAGTGGTCGGGCATTGGAATAGGCTGCCCAGGGAGGTGGTTGAGTCACCATCCCTGGATGTGTTTAAGAGCCGTTTAGATGTGGTGTTGGGGGATATGATATAGGGGAGAACTTTGTAGTGTAGGGTAGATGGTTGGACTCGATGATCCCAAGGGTCTCTTCCAACCTGGATGATTCTATGATTCTATGATTCTATAACAATAGTTTTAAAAAAGCTTTAAAAATATGGGTAAAATGGAAGAGTTCATGATCAGCCATTATTAATGATTTTCCTAAACAATAATTTCACTTCAAAACTGGTATTTTCCAAACTCATCTCCAGCACAAGTTAAACACAACAGGAACAAAAACTTTTGAAATTGCAAAAAGTTAATATAGCTACATTTTCTACCTATGAGTGTTGCTAAGGAGAGCCAAGATTTGGTCTCCATTTGCGTATGAAGAGAATACGAAGTTATATCCTCAAACAGGCATGCCTCTATGTTATGAATAAATACTGGCAATTGAATAGGTTCATACTCACAACTAAGACTTTCTGGTTTAAGCATACCTGAAACACAACACAACACTACCTTAAACGCTTAGAACTGGAACTGTTTGCCCTAGAGAGGAGACAGAAGAAAGATGAGATGCCAGACAGTGATCATATATTTTAAACCTCAAAAGACATTTAGCACCTTAGACTTCACTTTAGCCAGAATCCCAGATCTACCACCTCTGCTTTAAATGAAGATGCCTTGGTCTTTCTAACATCTCCCCTTTTAGGGTCATCCAAATGAGTTTGTCCATGCTCTTCACTGGAAAGGAAGAGTGATATTTTAATAACTTAGTCATCTACATGATCTGTCAATTCCATGTAAAAACTTCTCTGAAGAATTTTCCCTATCAAGTATTAGTCAGAGCTGAACAAAGCATTTTGCAAACCGATATGGTCCAAGGTAAAAACTTGTTCTACTGTCAACTATCTGGATGAAGTGAGGACCATAATATTTGCTCTCTGTGTTTACTTGCTTGCAAAACAAACAAACAAAAAAAGACAGGACAACACGTGGGCTGGTTTATGTCAGTGCAGCTTTGTATAGAAGGGTCATGGCAAACATCACCTCCAGCCTGTTGAAAACATTGTCACTCTGGATTATGGATTGCATCTATGACTGGTGGTATCTTGCCATAACTTCACTGATTTCAACAGAGCTATGATGATCTATGCCATGGGGAACCTAATTTGTTGGACTGTCATAGCCAAAATCATGTTTCCTGTCCATTATCCATGCATGTACACAAACAAAATAAATAATATTAAACAAAAAAAAAAAAAAAGAAGAAAAGAAAAAGAACACATGAAACTTCACATGATCTAATTTGGATTCAATTTAGAAACACTTTTCTCCTCTTCGAGGTACATATGGAGGATATTTTCCCTGTCTCCAAGCCTTCTCCAAATACACAGGAGCTGCCTGATCTTACACTCAAGCTTGCATAGGTGACAGTCTTACTGTGATTGATTACCCTGATTACTTGAAACAAAACTTATAGCAGGATTTGTTCATACAATGACACAAATCCAGATTCTTTTTTAGCTTCCTGCCCTTTAAGTGTTCTCATTTCCTTCATTAGAAAACCTTTATCTGAGATCACATCTTTCACTTTACGTCTAACGTTTTTAAACTAGAGATGATTTTCCCTTCTATTATGTTAGTTATCCTTTCTCCTCTATTATTACTCAGAACGTATATAAATAAAGATCACACTTCCAAAATAATATACAACAAAGAAAAATAACAGACTTTGCACTTAGTCATTGAATTGTTTGCCTTCTTCAAACTGTCAACAACTTATTGATGGAAATATTATGTGATACATTTCTTCCTTGTTGTCATCCCAGGGAATAATTTCACTGCTCTCTTTCACCTGACGATACAAAGCTTCCTTGTTTGTTTAGAGGGGCTGGTTGGCTAGTTTGGGTTTGGATACTGTGCCACTGAAATACACTTGTAAGTAGATGATGTGATCAGTTCTATGAAGTGGAGAAGCATGAAGTTCAGTGATTTAAGATATTCCACTTGAGGTCAACCAGGGCTTGCAGAGTGTCACGGATGATTTCAGCATGCACCCCTGACTTGGGCCTTGACACAGATGCATCCCTGCATTTTCAGTAGTTAAGCCAAGCGTTCAAGCTCAGAAATACATCCTTCTGCAAATATGTGTGCGCAACTCCATCTATTTTCCTCACATTCAGATCTGAATGTGAAGATCTGAATTTTCAAATGCTTTATATGACTCTTTTCAAGAGCCATCCACTTGGACTAAGTAATTAGCACTGAGCTCTTTGATGATGACTAGATCTTCACAGATTTTCATATAATGCCATTTCTCTGCAGTTGGCTAGCATCAATAATATTCAGGATAAATCATTTGCCTATAAATATTTTAATGCCTCCTTATAACCAGCTCCTGTCAATCAGTTGTTATGAGCACATTACAAACCTTTGCTTTGGACTGGAGAAGTCTATGTCTGCCCCTTAAAGTTCTTCATGAATACCAATCCAGAAATTTCCATTAGATATAACCAGACAACTATTTCCCTGAAATCTGTATGAGAGAGACACACTGGAGATTTGTTTTATGAAAGAAGATATGCACAAACCTCCTTAATAACAAATAGATTTTTCTGTTATTTTCTTCTGAACAAAAAAAGGAGATTTCCCATAATAAGGAGAAAATGTATTATAATTTTCCCAAGTACTACTTAGTCTCTTGTTGATTTTTTCAATAGGAATGAGGAGAAGAGCAGCATACAGCAGCACACACCTAACAAAGACTGATGTAGTGCTAGGATGTCTCTCCAGCTGCTGCTTTATTGAATCCTCTCTTTACGAGGCCTATTATCCATGCATCATACTTCTTGTTTCCTTTTCTTCATCAGCATCTTCCCTACCCCAGGTGGCCACTACTGGCCCTGAATTGAAATTTTCATGTGCAATACACTCTGTAACCTCTCCTTTAAACTGCACAACCTCCATTCAGTTTACAATATACTAAGAAATACTGCTCTTCCTTTCAATTATTGTGCCTTCAGCATTCTATCTGGTCATTATTTTTCTCCTTTTTTCTCTCTGTTACCTCTTTAAAAACCAAAAAATAGTGTCTTTGATCATTGCAGGCCTAATAATAATCAATAATCATAATCATCAATCAATCATCAATAATAATAATCAATAATCAAAAGCAGTTTCTGTAAGCTGCAAAGATAAATTTTAGAAAATCAGAGCATCTAAATGTAAAAGTCTTGAATTAGATAGTTTTAGACATATTTAGATAGACGCTTCTAAGCATGTGTCTTCAAATGGTATAAATACAGATCTCAAAAGAGCCTTCAGGCCTCCTGTTTTTAACACTAGTTCAGAACCCGGTAAGATACAAGATATATCCTTAAAATGTTAAGCATGTCAGTAGCCAAGCCCTTTAGATTGAAAACCAGAAAATGTAATGCACATTCTCAATAAAGAATGTGATCTGGCAGCTGGGCAACATTTGGCTTCAGATGAAAATTGGTTTTTCTACAGATTTTTCTGGACCTAATACCATTCCCTAATTCATTATTACAATGAAATAGGAACATTTTTGCCTTTGAAGATATCTCTTAATTTAAATATCTGTTACATTTTGAAAGGATATAGGTTACAGTTACTAATTTTCTAGGTACTTAAGGAAGAACATGCTGATTAGCTAATGGGTTTCCCTCAGAATTGCCAAAATAAAATAGTAACATCTAAACTAAGACCAATGCTTTCAAATCAGAAAGGGACAACATGAAAAGTCCAAGTGCAAAAACAAGAATATGTGCACATACATTGCTTCAGTATCACAGCTGCTTTGTCAACACCATCATTTATTCAATTAAGAAATTTTGTCAGAATCTAGGATTCCCAGTTATGGATGAGATCTTGTTGGGCTAGGTTTTATATGTGCAGAAAAAAAGGTAATTTTTTTTTTATTTAGATGTTGTAAACCCCATACTTACACATAAATCCATGTATGAAATATAATACAAGGAATGCTATATATGAAGACAGATTTTGTCAAACTACTGCTTTCCAAGATATATGTTAGATTAATATGTTCGACTGACATTTTAGCATGCTGAAGATCATAAGACGTGTTTTATGGTGCATTAAAATCTCATAATAACAAATTCAGAGAGCTAGCATAATATATTATTCAGAGTTAAATACTGCCTTGAATGATAAGGGCTAACATGCCATCAGGCTATAATAAACTACAGCTTTGAAATATCAATTTTCATTTATCAGTAAGGTCATTTGCATAGCTAAAGCAAGAACATAATGATGTATTTTTTTGCTATCTAGGAGAAAAAAAATTGCACTTCTTTTCCAACATCCACAAAATATGAAAACATTCTGAGAAAGCCATTATTAAGTCATTTAACTCTTCACACAAAATAAATTGTCATGGATTTAGTTATAAAACTGAAAGTAGATACATTCTCGTTTCTTATATTGAATGTAAGTAAACTTATTTAAACTCTAGGGGAAATATTGTATTCAGGCACAAATGTATTACTCTAACTAGGGTTTTGACAAATTGCATCTATTTATCTGATATTTCTGTAAGTGACACAGAAAAGCCATGCAGCCTTGCAGCACTCCTCTACAACTTCACCCCAAAGAGGAATTCATCAGCGTGAGTTACTTAAAGCTCCACATTACCCTTAATCCACATACGAAATACTGTATTTTAAGGCCTTTAAGCTGATAAAAGGGTATGTTTATGCAGTTAATGGGGTGGAAAAGAGGGCAGCTGATATAAGAGATGGTGAAAGGGGCAGTAGATTAAAAAGTACCTTTATCTTTGAATCTCACTCTAACCTCCCCCATCCTCTTGTTCATGGAGAGCCACAAGACTCACCTCGGTTGTGTCCACCACTGGAGAGCTTCAGGCTACCTTTGACTGATTTGACGGCTGAAATTTCAGTGTGCAGTAGCCCTTCTTTCAAAAAATACATGGCCAGGCAAGGCAACAGGCCACCAGGAATGTGCCCAGGCTGCCATGTGCATGTGTGCCATGGGCATCCCAGAGCTCTGGTCACCCCATTTCCCATGCTGCCGATGCCTTTTTATTTGGCAATGAGCTTTTGGCATGTAGCAGCTTATGCACATGCAATTCCTCTCTACCTTCGGCACAGACACACGGTGAGGACACCGAAGCCTCTGGACATGAGCACAGCCCAGAAATGGCACCTAGAATTGCGCACAGGTGCTCAAGCCATCGCTATGGAAATGCAGTGGGCTGAGGAGAAGTCTGGTACAAGGAGGTTTAGCTTTGCTGTCCACAGCATGCTCAGAGAGACACAGACCACTAGTCCAGGAACATACATCATTATTTTGCCTAGAAATTCCTCTCCACCTGGCTGTTATGTGCTTATGCGGTCATAGGGGACAGTCATTACAGAGGTGCTCCTGAAAACTCTGTTATAGAAGCTATGGAGAAACACCTCCTGGGTGCAACAGGTCTGCACTCTTGGAGAAAGAGGAGTGATGAGGCTTCCTGTCCACGGCAGCACTTGACCCAGATCAAACCAATGAACCTGAGCCACTCCAGCCTGGATGAGAACTAGTGCAAGCACTCCTTTATCCACTGTCCTCTGTGCCATCTTCTGCATTAGGACTAAACTGTTATTTACACTATAATCTTTAATCATAACAGCAGGCAGATCAGGTCTAAAGCAGTGATTTAAATGGGTACCAGGGCTTACTGCTTTTGAGTCTGCTGTAAAAACTCATCCATTTTGTGAACTGTACACCTGAAAAAGGACATTGTGCTATCCTGTTTGGCTCGTCATACAAGAAATTGAATGTGTGTCACAGTCAGTGTTTATTTTTTAATGTAATTTAAAAGAGCTCTCAACTCACAGGAAGCACTCTACTGTGTGTGCACAAAGTTCAGTCATCCAGATAAATAGGCCACTCCAGTCACAGTGGCAGCCCAGAACACAGCAGATCCTCTATCCTGATTTTCAATCACATGCTAGCTATACGACAGCAAAAATAGGCATATTTTTCACCTAGTATAATTTAATTCTAGAGTCAGGGTAATCTCTCACAAGCTACTGTTCTTTAACCATGACAACCATTGTTACCACCAAAGCTTCCCCTGCACCAAAGTTTCCTTGGAATTCCTCCTCTTTCGATCCTGAATAGGAGCAGTCCGCAGCTTTCCCTTTCCCTTTCCCTTTCCCTTTCCCTTTCCCTTTCCCTTTCCCTTTCCCTCTCCTCTTCTCTCCTCTCCTCTCTTCTTCTTTTCGCTGTGGTATAAAAAAGAGAGGAAGGGCAGATTTAATATTTCAAATAAAAGATAATGCTAGGCTTTTCTTATGTATGTTATCTCAAAGTGTAATTGCATGTGCCAGTCACTGCTCACATGCCTCTTTGGACGTGACAGAGGCCTGCAATGGTAGAGCAAGTTTAAATTAGTATCTAAAGGATATTTTCTTTCTGTACCTTTAAACCTTTAACCTTTCCTATTTTCCCCTTCCCTCATGCCCCTCATACACACTAACATTGCTGGTTTGTTTTTTTTTTCTTTTGGTCACAGGCCCTATTAGCAATGTAGCAGAATGACAGAGTGATGGGCCTGTATAGAATAAAAGGTTGTTGTCAGGCTGGTGTCAGGTCAGATTGGACTTTGAGGAAAGAATCAAACGGTCTCCTTTCAAAATGATTGATGCCTTCGCCAGCTTTAGCCTAATAATTTTGTGCATTCTTATCATCACCTTTGGGTCCACTGCAGTGAAATTTCCAGCACTGCTCTTGTCATCCCTACTGAAGTGGATTGTCAAGATTTTCACTTGGCTTAGGCTAGTGCAGGGGACCAAGATTAAAACCTCTATAATCAGTTCCTGCAAATTCCCTTCAGTGTTGCCAACATACGGGTGAAATATCTGGGAGTGGGCAAAGGCAGCATCCCTACTCTGAATTTAGCTCTGGCTAAAAAAATAATATCATTGCTTTTAAAATACAAGGATAAGAGTCAACATTTAGTTAAGTGAATGGCCAGGTTTTCGACAGTGCCAAGAATTACTAGATGTGTAGTACACTGAGGGAGAAAAGGAAGAAAAATAGACACTGGGGTGCAGAATTAGGAGACAAATTTTTGCCAGCATGGTCAGGTTGGAGCTCCACCCCAGCTCTGGGGCAGCCCTTGATATGAGCACCAGAAAAGTGACAGCACACTGTAGGTTTTGATTCCACCACATTTGTTTTCAGACTCATTTGTCAACAACAAAAGAACAAAGTTCAAGCGAAATGCTAGGGTGTCATTTCTTACCAATAATGAACAAGACTAAAGACACCTCCTGCAGATTAATGACTGGTTGGAACCAGTTAATCACCTCAAGCCATTAACCCTAACTGTTATTAAGCTCTAGGATCTAAACCAAGTCCTCAATCATTGTGGCTGCTATTCACCCCTCCTATTTACAGACCCATCCCCCAATCTCTCCCCTGACTCCTACTCAAAAAAATCAGCTAAGAATTGGATGTGGGGATTTGTATTATGTGTGTATAGAGATATAGGAGCCAGCTACACAGATAACAGTGGTCCATTTCTCATCTATATCAGAACAATACTCATTTCATGTCACATACATGTCAGCACAAGGTATTTGTGGACATTGGAAACCTGACATGTTAGTTAAGAAGGGCTCACCAATCATTCCACAGGGTAATTTTGTTTATAACATAGCAGGAAACCAGAGGAAAAGAGCAGTGAAAATGGAGCTGTGTGGAAGGAGGGCAGAAAAGGTGCTGGGGGTGGGGGGAGGGGTGTGTGAAAACCACCTGCATGAGATAAATCCAACCATTCAGTGTTCTGAAGAGGAACCTATTTGTAAAGTTCATTCTTGATGTATTCTGAGAGGCTTTTGTTTCAGTTTATTTTATAACCCTATTGTACAGTAGGCAGCCCGTTGTTTGCTCTAATTATCTGTTTCCATGACCTTCACCTTTATTGATTCAGCTTCTTCCTAAGTTTAATGCAGTCCCTGAGATTAAAGCCATTTTTCTCTAGGATGAGTTGGTTAACAGCAGATTTGCTCTAAGAAGTAGAAATCATTTTGATTAGTAAAAAAAGATTTTTAGCACAGAAAGTACGTCTAAGTAAATAAAACTTTGTTACAGAGATAAGCAATGGAAGGGGGATTCTAACTCATAAAGTAAGTCAGCATTTTTAAAGAGTGAAAAAGTGAGTGAATAAATAAAAGCAGAATTGCTTATAGTATATTTATGAGTGCTATCAAATTCCACAGACTTGAAGAATAAGGTACACAGGATTTTATTCTCCCCTCCCAGATGTTATTTTAATCAGGCTTATAGTTTCAATAGGAAGAGAATCATACAATGTGAAGTAATTTTCCCCAACAGATATAGTAATATAACTCACTATTTTGCAAGTGTAGCAGTCAAGATTATAAATCAAAGACAGAATATACTGCAAGAATATAATAAGCCCGATCCCATTTTCCTTTAACGATTTATAGTTCTGATTTGATTATATAGCTTATTTGCTTGGCTTTATTACTGTATTAAAATCCCTCCTCCCTGGTGATGCTTCATTCTCTAATGTCTACCATCAACCTTCAGTCACACATTTTGATAAGGAAAGCACCCAGTTACTTCTTCCACATAGTATATTAAACACTGCAGACTGCCTTTCCATAGTCACACAGACATGCGTTTGATTCTGCAGCCTCTTTACCTCACTAGAAACCGTAATGAATTACCAGAGATAAACAGACTGAACCAAACCCACTGCAGTAAATGGAAAATCATCTGTTGACCTCGCAGGGCTTTGAACCATTCCTCCCCTGACAGCAGACATTCATTTCCTGTTCCCAGACTCTGCCAGGGTAATAATAAATGTATTACCCAGCTTGGCTGTAGCACTTGGTAGCAAAATGAACCAGAGAGAACATGCAATACAAATTAATATATCTAATTTTTTCTGTACCCTACATAGAATTCAGAAGGAAAAAAAAAAAAAATGTACAATTATCCTCATCTGAAAAAAGAATAAAAAAAAGAAACTGCAGATAAATCTTCAATAACAATTTTTCTCAAATACTTTCTTGCCATTATTTTTCCATTACCCCAATAGAATTTCTGTTTAAAAAAAATAACAAGAAGATACTCTCGTGAATTAATTATACGTTTATCTTATAAATATTTGAACCACATATTGCTTTCTGTTAAAATGGTACCATTTTACTGGAACAGAAACTGAAGATCAGCTACAGAACCACCACTTCCTGTTGACGATAACAAAAACCTGAGCTCTGCACGCTCACAAATTAGCATCTGTTGTCTGGAGTTTCCCCTATAGCGCTTCAGCTGTGTTTTCCTTACCTATTGTTTTGTTTTCATCCCTGGGAGTTTTCTAAAACTCCTCTGAAACTGAACAATTGGGAATAAAAAAATTATTGAATGTTACTATGGTAACAAAAAAAAAGGAAAACACTGTAAGCAGACCAATGACTCAGGGCACAGCTTCTCAACGGACGCACTGGTGCTTTGTCCATGAACAGAGCAATCTGGGGGCCTATTTAAAAGTGTTGAACTCAGGGAAAATATTAATACAAATATTATACAATATTATAAAAATATTATACAAATTATATTGTATTATATATATATAAATTCTTTTATTCAGATTAGAGTATTTTTCTCTACTGAGCAGCTGCATTGTATTATATGTGGCATTAATTAGCACATACATCTTTGTATATGTCCTCCACAGAAATTAACATCAAGGTCAGATAACATTATGATCAAACCATTATGTGCTCAAAAATTAAAGCCAAAACTAAAAAACAGCAACAGAAAGCAATTACAATTTTACATAGGCTTTTTCACCCCCTCACTCACAAAAGACTTTTTAATTACTGACTCAAATGCTATTTCTGGTACTCAACAGCAGAAGGGACCTTCTGGGTTAAGACGACCAATCCTCAGCTATTTCAGGCAACCAAGCTGCATAAACCCAGTCATGAAAATACCAGACTCCTTAAAACAGCTCTGACTTCTGCAATTACAACTGCTGTCAATAAGCTGTCCCAGAGCTTTACTCCTGTGATGTCTCAAAACCATCCTCCTATTTTTATTCAAGTTTATTTGTTCCCAGTTCGTATCTTTTTTTTTTTTCCAGAGCAAATATTGTCCTTTAGCTTAAAAAACTCCTCTCCCTCTTTGGTATCTAAAATACCCTGACATATTCACATAGAACAATACTCAGCCTTTGTTCCATGAATCTAAACAGTTTGGTTTGCTCATCTCTATTTCTAAGATGTACTCCTTTCATGTGTAGTCCTGTAGTCCTGTAGACTAAAAGCCTGTAGTCCTCTTCAGTTGTTCCCATGTAATTTCGTTTTCAGTGAGCAGCAATAAACTCCAGACGTGATTTTACCTGGACCTTGTTTGATGGTATTAATGCTTCTTTGCCATCATTGGGAATCGCTGCCCTGATACATCGTGGAAAATGTCATCATGCTATCATTCTCTTAGCCTGTGTACCAATTCTTGTGTTCTTGAAAACACTATGCTAAACTATACTGAAAAAGAATATTACAGTATTTCATCTTTTCATGGAAATTAGGACTAAAAGAGATTTCTAAATTATGTAATATTTGTCTCTTTCTTTTACAAGGCAGTATATTTTATCAAAATATCTCTACCAAGTCCAATGACTTTTGTGAAACCCGATGTTTATCAGTCATCAAAAGTCCTTATTTAACCTAAAGTAAGAAAGACAAAAGAGAAGGCATTTCTTTATTTAGCATGATGGTCCCATTGTTGAGCCCTTCAAAATAAAAAGCAAATCTAAGAAGCAAATCAAAGAAAACTGTTTGATTTTAATTTTTAGATGCTTGGTTCACTATATATTCCCAATCTGATACTCAGGTCCATAAGTGATGGATAGTTATTCACAAGCTCTCCAGTCCACAGAAAAATACATGATAACAGGACAGAGGCAGAAGACAAAAAGAGAGTGTTTTGTTGGTAAGCATTTAACAGCAGGGATGGTGGGTTGAACTGTCTCCATCATCTTACTTGCAAAGAAAGCAAGCAAGTAAAGCCTTGGGAATAATGGTCTATAAACAGCTTGCTTTAAAAGTAATTGACAACTTCAATTGCTATGATATTTCAGTCTCAGGGGAAAGAAGCTGAAATGCTTGCAACATAACGTTGAAAGCCCCTTTTCCTTGTTGACTGCAGGAGAGAGTAAAAAGTATTTTCTCCTAGTGCTGCACATAAATATATGTAAGTATAAAGCAGGAGCAGAACAAAATAAACCAGTAGATTTTAGAAAACAAGAGTAGATTTGACAGAGTTTTCATCACAAGAGCAAATTCTTTAGATCAAGTGTACCTTTACATCCCTGCAAACATAAACACTTTGACTAATATAGAGTTGATACGAAGATAGGCTATGAATGTGGTCAGCATTTTTGCTGATAAATTTCTCTTTTGCTGCTGCAGTTTCAGAGTTGTGCAAAAGCTACGGGATAAAGTATGGTCATTGACCATCCTTCAGCTTAAAAACGCAGATCAGTAGCTCAATGTCACCTTGAAATAACACAGGGCTATATGGGATAATGGATCCGTGTATTTGCAGTTTAGAGTTCATGTGAGTGTGAAACTAATGGCATTAGCAATAGCCAGGCAAAGCATCAGCAAGCAAGTTGTAAGCTTTCCTCGCCTCAGTCAGGGTCTATTTCACCCCTATTACCGCAGGGCAGGGCAGAGACTGCCAGATGTGACAGGAGTTCCTGATGCTCAACAAAGGTCTAAAGATGAGACCAAACTCATTGTCTGTTGTTGTCTCAGCTAGGATTTGGGTACAGATATCTAGAGAGGAAACCTAAATGAATAATGGCAAGGCATTTCTTGGCTATAGGAAGAAAAAGGCAAGAAAAGAGCTCAGAAAATACAAACGGCTACTGCGCCTTTCTAACCCACCACTATGATATAATTAAACAAGTATAATAATAATTTAAAAATATCAGGGTCCTAGCTATGAAACAAGCCATTACAAATGAATGAAAAATGCAAATAGCAGTTCAAAGGTGCAGAATTAGATGGGTCCAATACCAGACCAAGTGACAGGCTGAGATAAAGAGATGTCAGCAGAGCTGAACACATTTACCCCAGCAGAAGAGTTAACATATCAATACCACAGTAAGGCACAGCTCACGACTGATGGGCATAAAAGCCAAGGAGCCCCTCAGCTGTGAAAGCCATTGCGACAACCAGTGAAGAACCAATGGCAACATTATGAAGAATGAAGTATATGCAGAGCAGCTCGCAGCGGTTCCCCTGGGCCAGGCTAGGCTCCTGCCAGCAGATTGCTCTGAGCCACAGAAGAGCAGAGATGATGATACTCTGTACAGACACTCATCATGCTGACTAAACAATAAGGCCCTAAAGATGTATCTTAAAAGGTGCCCCAGTGACTTTGCCACCTGTTTCTGAATTTTAGAGCTTTTAGAGCACCTAACTCTATTAGGCTCCTACTCCAGCCAGCAATTAAGAAGAAAAAAGAGGCCTATTGCAATGCTTGGTGATGACTTCAGTGTGTTATTAAGAAGGGCTGACTTTCTAAGGATGAACTATATTGCTTTTTCAAAAATTCGAGTTCTTCAATTTGCCACCCAAAACCCACCTACAGCTACAAATGATTTCTGGTTATTTGGGTAATTACTGTTTTGAATATGCAAGGTTATAAAATTCTTCCACATCTACCTAGGGAGACAATTAAAAGAAAGCTAACTTGATTATTTTTTTTCCTATTGTCATCTGTTAACAAGCCTTGAACCATTTCATGTCACATACAGAATAGTCCTGGGGTTGCATCAATATTACGCTGAAAATGAATGCAGTCTTGATTACATTTGCTATATACTTGTTTGTATTACAATATTTATCACAAAAATAGGATTTTAATGTCAACTCAGACCTGCTTAATCTGTGCCTAGCTTATCCATATGTCTGGCTAGCTGAGAGACTTAAGTGGTAACTAATCTAAACAACATATGTACCACTGATTTACTCATCTAATTTTATGTTAATTCAAGTGAAAAATGACCTTAGCAACTATGTCAGATGAAGCAGGTCTGATTAGTATTCTGTGAACACTAGAAATAAGCTGTCTTAATTTAAACACTGATCTAATTTGATAGTTCTTCTTATTGTTTTATACTTACAGACTCCATCCAGGGTAGAGGGAAAGGAGCATATGGATAATCAATACACAAAAAGCTGAAAAAGCCTGGTTTTATACATTTATTTATATATATATCCTCCTACTGGGGGATGCAAAAAGCACAAATTAAATTATATTAAGTCATACAATTCTGCAACTTCATCATTTGTTTATAGTAATGCAGAAGGCTTTGCTGAACATGAAAAAACAAACCCTAAGTCAGTCATAGGAGTGCACTGAGCAAGGAAATGCTCTTGATCAGAGGAATGGCACACACTGAGACCATTTCCTGCTATAGCGTGTGCTGCTAAACACTAATCTATTCCCATGGAGATGAAAACTGAGGATGAAGGGCAAAGCCAATCCTGCCTAGATTTTGACCTCTGGCTCTAGGGAGATTAGTCATTTTAAACAGGAAAAGCACCCAAACAATACTACTATTCAGTATCTTTTTTCTGTGTTTATGTGTAAAACCATTTTTCCCCCCTGAATAAAATGCTTATTCGCCACTTTACCCCTGAAATTTTCACTCTTTCCCCACTCCTATTCTTTGTACATACTTCAGTTTCCTGATACATAGTCTCATCCAGCCTTGGTATAAATCAGGTTTCTGAGGGTGATATGTCTGGTCTCCATGGGGAAGCATTCTTGTCTTTCAAAATTCAAAGAGCATCTTTTTGTATAAGTGCAGTATTTGAAGTATGTGCTTAAAATTGTATTAAATCTGTTTACACCCACAGCATGAGACAGTTACCTACACTACCAACCTTATTGTTTAGGATCAAGGTGGGAACAGAAGGGAGGACTCAAGTGTTTGTTGCATCTTTCAGGTTATACAGATCTCTATCTGATTTTTGTGATGCATGGACAGACAAGCCCACTCTACTACTTTACATAGTCCTCTCCCTCCCCATCCAGTCTGCCTTGACAAAAAAAAAAAAAAATTACTCCAGAAACTGAGCTAGGAAGGAATATCGGCCTGTCGCCTTAACAAGTCAATGGACCAACTTACATTTGATATGATGAACGTCAATTTACCTGGATGCAGAAACATATGCTGGAGTGCTAGCCTCAAGTGCCACCCAAAACCCATCATTGCCAAGGTCCTTCATCAGCAAAGGCAGAACCAACCAGGTGCTTCCTCTGCCCCTTCTGTCTTGTTACCAAGTCTGGAGACAAGGGTCAGCTGGACATGCCAGTGCCCTGAAAAATGCCATACAGAGAAGATGCTCCACTTGGGGCTTGCTGGGGCCTTCGCCCAAACCGCAGTGACATTATTCATCATTCTGAAGGATCATGGGAAAACAGTTGGCCACAGCCGTACCCCCCAAATTCTTGTAGTCTGCCGAAGGTGCAAGCTGCTGCTAAGGACCAAGGCAGAGAATAAATGCAAAGCTCTTCCAGGCAAAACCACAACAGATTAGGGTGAGCTATGGAAAACTGTTTTCTAATGGAAATCCGACATATTTTTAACCCTCCATTCTTGCAAATGCCTCCTTCATTTTGCCTTAAGCTTTCTAGAAAAAATAGGATCAGACCTGTGAAATTCAGATAGATTTTGTTGGTTAGCTGGAAGTGAAGGATGAGCCAAAATCAGGCATGAAATTGAAAACTGTTCTCTTGGTGATAAGAAAATAAGCTGTCAGAGCCCTTGGACAGAATACATCAACCTAGCAGCCTTTCCAACTCTAATTTCATTGATTAAAGTGATCATCGGCAATTTTCTTAATTATGCATAGTATTTCTGGGTTTCTCTAGTCCTTGCTTTGTCCCCATCAAATTCTTGCAGATCAATTTCATCTTTCCTTCGCTTATTGCGAGATTTTAATAGAAGAGATTAAAGAGATAATTAATTTCATTGCATGTCTATAGAGCACCAGCCTCCAAATTTGCCTTCAGACCACATGAAACTAACTGTAAAATTTTTAATAGTATCTCCAGCTTCACCTCCACCAATTATTTCATTCAATAACACAGCATTTGAAAAGATACATTAATATAAGCCACAATATTGGCAAATGCAGAGGATGAGTGAACTCATCCTGCTACATTTTTCTGACCTCGGTAGCTCAAAAGGATTTGACATGTGTACAGACCATAAATGTCCTTTTTACAGTCACCGTTCAGGGAAGACAAGGGCTGAACAGCCACAACAATGAAGACCAGGGAAGACACCGTGGTGCAGAGATCTCCAAGCCAGCACTGACCTGAGCTCCTAGGTTCATGCACCATGGCCACTGATACTCAAAGCTTCCTAAAAACTACAAGCCTCAAGCCAACGCTGCACTGTCTCAGCTGCAGGGGTCCCCCCAGGCCTCTGCTTCTGCTGTACCGTCTTCTCAAAAATTGCAAGGACAGGTAGAATAGAGGGCAGGAAAGGAAGGGCAACTGAACTCAGCTAAATACTGGGACCAAGCATTAAGAAGCAGCATTTCCTAGAGAACAGATAAAATAAATAGCAATCTTTTTAGTAAATAAATAAATAATATTAATTAACGATAGTGTGGGGAAGTTTGCTATCCCCAACTTATAAATATACATGGGCTTAACAGACTTTTGCACCAAGGCCATCCTTTGTTAACCATTGTATTAGTCCAAATAAAGTAATGGGACTTCTGATCTGCCTGCTCAATGAAACTTAATTTTAGATATGTTTTAGAACTTAGTGCATTTTAGTCCCCAAAATCACCACAGATAGTATATAGCATGGATCCCAGGAGCCATGTTTTGTTTACCTAGAACAGCTGGTCTGCTATATAGGGATATTTTCTCTAAGGTAGATACTAGTGATTAGCCACACTGTTTTTAAAATTAAACAAGGTATAAATTAAGTCACTGTGTGGTCATCTCCCCATGAGATAAAATCCATTAACAGCTCTCCACCCACAGTTTAGCAAACTGTGAAACAGCACCTAAAATCCATGCACGTATCCTGGTACAAAGATCATTCTGCTATCTATATTTCTCCATTCTACCCACAGATTTACCTCTACCTTCAGGTGGAACTTCACCTTATTACGTCTTACTTTTCTTAGAACAGTGGTAAGTGTCAACGTTAAGATATGAGGTTTTCCCACACACAAATCAAATCAACAGTGAAATCTCTACGGAATTTAAGGGTCACTGCAATTTTGCCATCTTTGAGGCTAAAAATTGGCTTGGAAAATATAAATTTAGGAATAAATCTGAGATTATGGCTCACACATAGGATGTAAGAGATTTCAATGCATGCTAAAATGTGGTCAGCATTTGGATTCGCATGATCTCCAAGGCCAGACCGTTCCATAGCAAACCCTTCTTCCTCAACCCCCGTCTTTTCCCAAACAAATAAGTCTTTATATCTGGGATTTCTAACCTCCCCAGCTGTCACAGAAGTTTGGTCTTTTTATGTAGCTGAGACTTGATCCATTAATTACTTTGCAAGTTAGGACAAGAGCAGTAAAATGGCATCAACAGCTGACCTGAGTAGCTGGAAGACTCCTCTAAAGACCTGTTATGTTCACACTGGGACAAGCCATCAGATACGTGGCATCAGCCTTCTGCCTGATATTTTTCACTTAGCTTTGGTGATTCCTTCAGGGAAGGTTATACTCATGGATGGATACAATGATGCCTTAAATGGGTGTTTCCTAGACTTCTGTTCACTCTTACCTCACTATTTAGAAAACAACATTAGCTGTTCACCCCAATTTCATCAGCAAATAAGCACTACTCCCTCATCTTCCCAAGACTTTTGTCACATGTTGAAAAACAGGTATAGGCTTTCAATGGGGAGACTGAGACAATATTCAACCAACTTTTTATTTCAGTTAACTGACCAGCATCACTTCAGTTTTGCCCAGCTATTTTTCATCCAAAACCTGCATAATCGTGTTCATCCTGCCATTTTCCTGATGTGAAGACATTGGTTTTAGCAAAATGCCTTCCCCATTCTCTTGGCAGCCAAGCCTATAGCACGCCATCGTTTCCTCCACTCCTGGACCCCAATCAAAGACCATTATTTTGTCCTATGACCTCCTCATTTATCTTATGACCTCCTCATTTATCCTATGAGCTCGTCATTTTTGATCTGAACTTTTGTTTGATATTTTGAGTGATATTATTAAAATATTAAACACCACATTGAAGGGTGTGACTTCCCTTTTCATGGTATTGCTCCCCTCTGAATACTGCTAGTGTACCTGCAGTGGAAAAGAATTACTTGTCCTTGGGCCACCTTAAGATACAATGGTAGTAAGCAAATAAGTGGCATGAAATTTAATACAAAGATTTGAAAGTGTTTCTGGGGAAATGTTTTGCTTTCAAAATGTGCCAGATTGCACCAGCTGTCAGGAATTTCAAAATAATTTTCTAAGGACCTCCTAGCCCCTCTAGTTCTTCACAGACCATTTGACATAGTAAAACTTGTGACTGTATTGTTCCACCAACACATTAGTTTTAATTTTCAGGAACAAAGCATAAGTCTTCCCAGAAAAATCTACATTTTGAAAGTCTATTTGCAGAGTGGCATCACCCTGTACAGCAGATGTGAAAATGAGAAAGATTTTGCTTAACGAAGATTCCTCTCCCTTCTCTTCTTGCAAGTGTAAGGCCAGTAGGGTTCAGAACATACTAAGGACCTTAAACTGCAGAAATGTCTGCCTGTGCCGATGAGTAAAGGTCTTAAACACTTCAAGACTTGGATCTCAGAAGACGACCTTTGGGGGAATCCCTTATTGACTTAGTATGCCAGTATTTTCTGCTTGATTTACAGTTCTTTGTATTTCTTTTTATTATTTTTTTCCCCTTCTCTGTTGCCAGTAATGAAGAGAAATATAGCTGGTAATAAGAAGAATGGATGCTGGTTCTATAATAAAGACAAAACTAGAAATGCTGCAAGAATGGCAGCAATAGCAAGGGTTTTTTTAATGTAATTGCCATGCTATAATTGCCTATTCACCTTTTGTTTAACCTGGTCTTAAAAAGTACTGGAAAATTCCATCTGTTCCATCATAAAGCAGAAATTGGATATGAGAAAATAAATGAAAATGAAAAAGTAGCTTGCCACTCTTGAGTTAACCTCTCATAGAAATAAATAGGTGCATTCTCAGGTTCAACAAAGAGAAAGATAACAAGCAAGGGAAAACCATTCTTTTTCATTGTGCTTCTTGGCATCAAAGCCTAAGTTTCTTGTCAAAAAAGAATAAAGATAGAGACTACCTAAGGAGAAAAATGGCAATCTCCCAGCATACTCAATATACTTCTAAAATAAGACCCTCCCTACAAGCCACTCTGCACTGGCACATCACTTCACTCACAAATCGCCTGGGAGATGTCAATCATGCAGAAGTCTGACATGATGAAGGCAAAGTGTATCATTTGCCTTGTCCTGGCCCACTGAATCCCAGACAAGGTGAATCCATGGGAAAGGATATTTTTCTCCACTTTTCAGAGGAAAGAAAACAACACAGTAACATTATTTTCACTGCTCTACTCTATAAGACAACCCTGAAATCCATGATCTCTTACGTTCAATTGCTTGCTTGGATCTGAGACACATCAGTTGTCTGTATTTAAACCTTTTTGTGGTTATTTGCCACTGAATCAAATGCATTAAACAATGTGGCTGATTAACTCCACTTTCAGATGGCAGTGTCTTTTGGAAAGCATCAGCTCTAGAGTCATAAATATGGTGTAAGAGCACAGCTTAACATTGCTCACCTCAGTAACTGTGGAAGTTAAAACCTGTGTTTTAGTCTCATCTCAATTATTTACTTATTGAGTGGCCTTGGCAACTGATTATCTCTTTTTCTTAGGGTGTCCATCCTTGAAGCAAATAACAAACAGCCAAACTTCAAAGTAAACAAGAAAAAAAAATAAGCCAAATATTAAATGCTACCATGTTGTACTGAGGTGTTGCTAAGCCGCCTTCTCAATATGTTGTGACATACACAAAACAGCACTTGTCTTCGCTGTCTACCACGTACTTGCTTAGTAATATTGTGTCTTTATTACCATTTACAATTGTAACCTGTAGGAAGGACATGGACCTGTTGGAACAGGTCCAGCGGAGGGCCACGAAGATGATCAGAGGGATGGAGCACCTCCCCTATGAAGACAGGCTGAGAGAGCTGGGGTTGTTCAGCCTGGAGAAGAGAAGGCTCCGGGGAGACCTCATAGCAGCCTTCCAATATCTGAAGGGAGCCTACAGGAGAGCCGGAGAGGGACTCTTTGTCAGGAGATGTAGTGACAGGACAAGGGGTAATGATTTTAAATTGGAAGAGGGGAGATTTAGATTAGATATTAGGAGGAAATTCTTTCCTGTGAGGGTGGTGAAGCACTGGAACCGGTTGCCCAGGGAAGCTGTGGATGCCCCATCCCTGGAAGTGTTCAAGGCCAGGCTGGATGGGGCTTTGAGCAACCTGGTCTAGTGGAAGTGTCCCTGCCCATGGCAGGGGGGTTGGAACTAGATGATCTTTAAGGTCCTTTCCAACTCTAACCATTCTATGAAATACTACTGAGAACAAACTAATTGCTCGTTAGTATTAACAGAAAAAGGCAGTTTACTCTTCAAGGTTTTATTTATTCTATTTTGGTATTTACTGAGACTTAGATGTATATCTGCATTCAAGCTTAGCACTCCAATTTCTACACAAAAACAACTGTGCGTTAGAAGAGGGAAGCAAGGACACTGCATCAGCTTGTTTGCTTAAAAAGGAAAAATTTCCAGGGACTTCAACTGGGAAAAGAACTATAAATGACAGCCATAAGAGACAGCTAGAGCAATAACTCCCTGCATCCCTCATTTCGGCAGCACTGGAGCAACCTGTGTGAGCATGTGCTGTAAGATGAAGATTATCAGGAGAAAACCAGAAACTGAATGCACTCAGCACTGAAAGAAATTCAGAGACCACTCGTGAAATGGCTACTTCAGAGCGGCACGTGCTGCTCTCTGCTGAATTTAATGGAGCCGCCCTACAAAAAAGACAGTCTGGGAAATCTGCCAAGTGAGGCTTGAAGAAGACTAAACTATTATTATGAAAGAAGCTAAGAAAAGGGCTATCATAAAGGGAATCAAATTTAACTTATAGTGAGTTTACAGCTCGCATGTTTCAAGTAGATATTGCAAATTATCCTATATAGGGAATAATCGAACACAGTAGGGTTTTTTCTCAGCTTTTCAGGCTCAAGGGTTTATACATTAGGAATGCATAATGTTGGATAATTCAGAACTTTTATTTCTTTCATCAGTTATTTTTCTTTTGAGGCTCTGCTCCTCAGGCACATGTAGCCTAATGTGGGCTTTTCCCGCAAGGATGGATCACACGTGAACTGGTCAAATCTACTACGGAAGAGACAATTCTCCACAAAGGAACCAGAGCACCAAGACAAGGAGATCTTTCAAAATGTATCAGCCTCTTCCCATGAACACATGAAAGCATAGTTTAAACAGGTGATGAACCAGAATTTAAATGTTTAAAAAAACTATATACACAGCCTCATTGATAGGGAATATTGGAGAAACGTAGATGTTTACAATAAGGTATATGCTTAAGAGATGCCTAGGAGTGGATTCAAGAGTAAGTGAAATTACTCTGTCTTTTCTAAACCAAGGAAAAAACAAGATTAGATATCTGCCAAACCTGGACTGTATCAGAAGCAAAGATATTTACATCTGATCAATAAACACTTCAGACTTCACTGAAGGAGCACTTGTCTACCTTTGGCTGCAGTCTATTGTCCTTCATCAATTGTTTTGCATGTATTTTTGGATTTGGTTGAAGAAATTTCTGATTTCCTGTAATTTGGGAAAAAGCCCGTCTTGCAAAGGATCATAAGCTTGATGGGAAGGACAGGATGCATTATTTATTTTCCTTCTTCCTCTCTGTCACTGTGATCTCAGGTCATATACATAAGCATCTGAGAAGATAATTCACAGGCTTCCCTGTACCCAAGCCTTCCAGTGATTGGGCTGACAGCTGTGCTCTCTCCTAACAGCCAGGATAAATGCTGTCACTTTTACCTCCATATCATCTCACAAAGGCCTCTCTACTTTTGTCACACCATTCTCCATGTTTTCATAACCTCCCTCCTACTTCATTAGCAATTTCATACCTCCTGACTTGCCTTCCTTGTCGGTGCAGCCAAGATGCTGCCTTGACCCTGCTTGGCTTCTTTTTCCAGTTTGCCCAGGTGGCTCACGCAAATCCACAATCTTTTCCTTGGAAAGCAGCACAGTAGCTCCACTCCTGTTGCATCACGTGCAAATCTCTTGCTTTTAAATTTCCGCAGAATTTATGTTACCTCCTGCCATTCCTGTGTTGAGACCCTTAACTTGCTCATTTCTTACATACACCCTTCAGCCCTTTCTCCCACAAATTCTGGTGTGACCAAGGTGTACTTGTAATGAGACCCCAGTTCTGTGACCAAGGAAGCTTCCGCTGTCCAAAAAAGAAGAAAACCATTTCTTTCAAGTCTTCCCTTATTCCTTCACCTCCATTCCTGTGCTATTTTTTGTTTATCTCATTAGATATTTAGTAGATAAATTCATTAAAGAACAGAAAGCATGCAAAATAAAAATCAGATCACTTTGTGGAAAAATCAGCCTAGTACTTCTGTAAAATATCTCAAAAAATTCTTTATAAGTTTCACCAGGCATTGTTCTAGATATATGATAACCTCTCCAGCACAAGGGTTGGTTCTTTTAGCGGATTATTATATACCACAAAATCCTCAGCCTCTGTATAAACACAAAGCATTATAAAACATAAATTATAGGTATTAGAGGAAGGAGAAGATGCAGCCTAAGTAATGGTGTGAGATTCAGGGGGTTTCAAATCAACTCAGGTTTTACCTGGATGTAGAACTCTCTATGTGCCTGGATCAATTATTTCATGTTTCCATGGCACTCTGCAGAAGAACAACATTGAGTTTCCCTGGGGTCACTGTTCTGCCATCTCTACCATTAGCACTGTAAACTCCTCAGGGCAGAGTCCTCCTCGCTACAGATATAAATGATGCCTGCAGTAAAGAAACCCTAAACTCATCTGGGCTCCTAGGTTTTAACATATTATAAACACTTCATTAAGAGTTTATTATTAATACAGCAATTACTGGTAATGCTGAAAAATGCTTTTCTTTTTTTTTTTCTCTCTCTCACAAAGACACAGGCACACACACACTGTTCACACAGGCTTTCTTTGGCTGCCATCGCCACCACACACTGACCTTTGAAATATGGAAATAAAAGTGCTCAGAAATAAAGCTGGCAGCAACAGCAGCCCGACTGTCGTCATTTAGAAACTGAAACAAGTGGAGCCATAGTTTGCAAGCTGTCTTCATAATTACTTGAAGCAGTTGTCACTCTGGCTCTAGTTTGTTCATTACACCCCAAACAAACAGCTGATATTTGTTAAAGCACATAAGCCGCTTTGTTGAGGCAGGGTTCTTTATTGTGAGGAACCCTGCAGCTGCGAGTCACATGCAGTTCATAGCATTTCCTGATTTCCTTTGCTTTATTTGGTTCCCTGCATTCCCTTTACAGCAATGTCTTTTTTACCAGAGAGAGGGAGTAAGAAAAAAAAGAAATACAATAAGGTAAACATTAGCTAACATAAAGCCTGATAGGCTTAAGGTTTATGACCCAAATCTGGTTCCCATTAAACAAATACTTTTGCTGTGGTAAAGAATGCTTCGCAATAAGAAAGTCATGGATGGAATTTGAGGCTGCCGGACTTCCTTGAAACGGCTACCACTTACAGTTCAGTGCCTTCACTCTGCAGTACCCTGAAGGGGAAGCAAATGGATGGCATCAGTCTGAGCCAAGTCAGGAAGCTTCTGGGAAGGTCCTTTCTTTGTTGCCTTACATCCTGAAAATTGATGCTCTGGCAAGTGCTCCGCAATGTTCCACTTAAAAATGGTCAACTGGCTGATGGTTATGGTCTTCTCTGATGAACCACTGGGTGGTTGAATAGGAACAGATCCCCTTACAGTCTACAGCTGGCAGGTTTCTATGACTGCTGGTGGAGATGAAGGAAAGAATGGAGAAGGTGTGCAGAAAGCAGAGCTCGTTTCATCTGGTTGTACAAGGTGAAAAAATCCTGTCCAATGAGACATTTTTCAAGCCTGCTCTGGAAACATGAGTTTGAAAGAATAGAGACAATAAATGAGCTTAGTAGGCCAAAGAAGTTGACAGTCTCGTACAAGACTAAACTGTTAAATAAGCTCTAGATGTGTGAACGCAGATTTTAGCCTGATCAGCTTCACAGCAACAATCACTGAAAGAAATAATGTAAATTCTTTTAAAGATTCAGAAGAAAAAAAAGAAAAAAACAACCAACAATGAAAGCATTTTAAATGTAGCATATTTCATTTTGATAGCATCCCTTATTCCCTTTCCCATTACTTGCAGGGAATTTTTATACGTGAAAAACCCTGTTTGGCAATCTTCCAGATGACATGAAAGATGTTATTGGTTGTCCTTGTTGGAGAGGAAGAACCAACTGAGGTGTTGTTACTGCAAATCCTTAAAATGTGCGTAAGGCAAACAGTCAAGGTGAGAAAAGACCAGTAAAGGGAGAAATGTGATTTACTTCTATCCTGAGTTGTAGCTACAAGCTCATTGTTGTGGAAACATAAGCCCATCACATTGTCTTTTCTGACATCTGCGCATCCAGCAAACTTGTACCAGTACTGAGCTATTTGAGATAATGCTTTATCTACACAGCCACTGACAAAAGACACACTCCTGGACTGCTAATCAGTCTTCCCATTAAACATGAGTCAATGAGAAAAAAAAGAAGGAAAGTGAGATGCAGTGCAGATACATACCGGGTGGTCTCACAGGTGTGGATGGTAAGGCCACCTATTATTTAAGAACTACAGGAAATCCAGGGAAGGTGGTAAAGACTCATGGGTTCTTCTCTCAGGAAAGGGGTCAAAAAAGGGAAGCTCAACGGAGTGAAAATGGGTAGGAGGTGAAACCCATTACGTGAAGTTCACTCTTTTCCATTCAGTCACTTTCAGTCTTCTGCTGAAAATTATAAAAATGCAGTATGTAGAACAAGTTACTTTTTCATTATTCATAACTTGGCCTTTAATTTCTCATTCTCTTTCCTACACAGTGGCACCTATAGCTTGTTCTTGATAGAGCTAATCTTTTCTTTCTGCTCTTGTGTCTGAATTGTATACTTTGCATATAAGAGGCCAAGTTAGACCTCTGCTATTTCACTAAGCAAAGGAGACACCAAGGGTCCAGAGCAAATGGGAATGGACAATCCATAATCTCCACACAGAGTATTTGCCATGCCAATCTCAGTTGAGGAATGTCTATAACACATCCTTACAGGAGGAGCTAGGAGAACTTCCCAGGTCACAGCTCTCAACTCTGATGTGTATTCTGGTCACTTTTTACTCCATACTGAGATGAGTGTCAAGATGTGAAATCCCATCCTTCCATGCCTGCGCTTTCCGAAGAAGAAAAGGGAAGCATGAGGCAAGAAGGGGAGCTGCAAGGTTTATAACCAATTCCTGGTGTAAGCCATCAGGGACAGGACTGCAGGGACTGTCCTTGTGTGTGCTGGACATAGTCATTGTGACCTTGTCTCTCTGACAGCACGAAGCCAGTGCCACCATGGGTTATCTGCCAGTACAGTCAGAGACAAATTGCTTTTTTCCTGATGGCAGTTTGCTGTGATTCTGCCTCAGCTGACAGAGTTTTTTCCATTTCTGTGTAAGTTAAACCATGCCCAGCATTAACCACACTGTACGGATGCAGAACTAGCAATAACATCACGGGGCAAACTTGCAAAACTCTTTCATTTGTTTGCACGTTCCCTCCCAAATAGAAGTGAATTTCTCTCCTTTCAGTAGGCGTTTCCTTTGTTTCACGTACTAAACAGAAATATCTGCCGATACTGAGACAAGCACCATCAAGCCTGTTGCTACTGCTAGGTGGACTGGGGTTAGTCAAAACTAGAAGTGGAATGCATCTTAATAATAAAAAAAACCCAGGCAATCAGTATGTATTGAACTCTTAGTATGTGGTTTGTCATACCAAAAAAATACATTCTAGGAGGACAAGTTTGAAAAGCAAGTATCGAAAAAGAGATTTTTTGTTTCCTTCCTTTTCTGAATTTCCTTCTGTTTCCTCAATGTATTCTATTATTTAAATATTTTACCAGATAGGCAGAGTTCTTCCCCAATTTAAGCCCTGGTGAATGAGCATTAGGAAAAGTGACAAGACTATCATTCAAAGAAGAGGGTCACGCTAGCAGCTTGTAACTTCATTTTCATGACAAAGATTGCATCTGACATTTAATACCCAACATTTTTCAAGAAATATATTGAAGCGCTCCACAATTTTGAGCTTTTCTTGGGTCTTTATTTCTGATTGGTCCATCTATTCCACTCTTTCCTAGGCATTATAGCCCTATCAATCAAGGAAATAGAGATTAGAGTCCACTGTGAAACAATACACATTTAAAGGAGGCACCATTAAGGTTTTTAGGCCCCGCATCTTCTGCAGCTTAGAATTGTTGCAAATGGATTACTAGAAACTATTTCCCTTTTTTGATTCTTTTCCAGCCTCTTGTAACAAATTAAGAAAATAACAAAGTCTTCAGGATTCGCAAAGATACTGTGGCCACAGCACCTAACAACATCCCTAGGCAACGGTTTTGCATGAGGAACGGATTTGGCACGACTAACCGAGGATACTCATTGAGAGGCAGAGATTTTTGCTCATTTCCAGATCAACCTTTGTGCTACAGCAGCTTTGTTTCTCTCTCTGTTGTTGTCACTCTCTTTCTACCCCCTCTGAGTACATTCTGAGGGGAGGACAGGTGAAATTTAAATAACACTTTAAAAATGTCCACCTGTAAAAAAACATTAATCAGTAACACCTAGTTCTTCAGTGGCACTTTTCAACTGCAGATCTCAAAGCACTTCCCAGAAGTGGGAAGGGGTATTTTCAGGAATGCCCTGTTTGATCCAGAGTTCACTGTGGAACCAGGAGTGGAATCCAGTGTCCCCCATGTTAAAAGCTTCTCCCTAGGAACCAAATTCATTACTGAAAATGCATGGGTAAAGACACACTTTTGGGCTTGTAGGAAGGTAACAGAAAAAAATGGGGAACTCCATAGAGCACCATCTGCATCTCCTTTATTCGCTGTTGCTGTATTTTCCCACAAAAGAAACAGTGATTTGTATACTGCAATTCACAGCAATGGCAAATAGATCAAGGAGTTTATGGCCACTAGTGACTGACATCAGCTCTGAATTATGTCCTGCAGTGACCAAACTCTTAGCCACATTACTGAAGACATAGTGAAGTACCGTTGAAGTTGCCACATAGTTAATGCTGCAGCAGACAGTGCACTGTTCAAGCAGCTCAGCAACCAAAATGGATCACACTCATACAAAGGAGGAGAGGAGAGGAGAGGAGAGGAGAGGAGAGGAGAGGAGAGGAGAGGAGAGGAGAGGAGAGGAGAGGAGAGGAGAGGAGAGGAGAGGAGAGGAGAGGAGAGGAGAGGAGAGGAGAGGAGAGGAGAGGAGAGGAGAGGAGAGGAGAGGAGAGGAGAGGAGAGGAGAGGAGAGGAGAGGAGAGGAGAGGAGAGGAGATACAAAATAGAAAAATAAGAACTTCAGGAAAGTATTTTCAAAAATGCACAGACAGCTACAGAGAGAGCCTGACTGAAAAACTTGAATCTGAAATGGAAAAAAACCCAAAACCCCATGCTTGTCACTGCTGCTGACCCAGCATCAGTAGCATGTACATGCCATGGATACAATTTTGAAGTGAGGGCTTCATTTGCTCTGCAGTGTAATCATCTATTACATGTTGGATTCGAACATCTTGTGACGTTTAAGGAAGCAGAGTAAGAACTGGATGCAGTTCTGATGAGGGGAGGACCCAGTGAGCAAAGTGGGAGATACTTCTCCTCAGCGCTCCCCATGTCAGTAAGTCTTTGCTAATCTGGTAACACAATAGTCTTAGCTTCTTCCAGAAAATGCCAATACTGCTTATTGTATTTGTTTTCCTTTTGAGCTAGGGTAAAGGTCATTAAGAGTTATTAAAAATTTTATTAGAAATCTAGTTCTTCAAAACTGAACTGTTTATGGAAACTTCTTGGTTTAGATGAAAATTTCAGCAGGAAAAAAAGTCTTAGAGTTCAATTTTTTGAGAGTTCAAGAGTTTCAAGAGTTCAACAGCCACAATATTCTGTGTAGAGCAATCAGTTGTGATCCTGGAGATGTTAGCTCAAGGGTATTAGCCCTGCTCCAAAAACAGAGTCTTCAAGTTATGGAGTACAGGTCAATCCTTGGTGATGTGTTCTCTTCCCCTTATCCTTCTCCACCAAAAAAAAAAAACCCAACCAAACAAACCCCAAGAAATCAAACCCTGAAGTAATTGTACAAAAGACTTGATTTCATCCCTGTGAAGAATGGAAGGAAAAACCAAACATGCAAAAAATGTTATGGGGTGAGAATTCCAAACCCCATTTTGTGGAGGAGGAAATCAAGGCAGGTGAGAAAAGCAGCCTTTCCCAGAGCTGCAGAGCAAACTCCTGACAGATGGAGGGTTAAAAACCTAGGAGCTTTTACTAATACTCACAGCACAGGGCTCATTTTTCTGGGGAACATATTTACCGTCAGTCAGCCCGGTGTTTGTACCAGAGCTTTCCTCACAGAATACTTATACAGATAAACCTCCCATTTCCTCTAGAACTCCCTCTGACCCCTCTGTCTGTGATGGGAGTGCCTCTGGGAACGGGGTGTCAGAGGGACACTGGGCTCCCAACCCTGAGCAATGAGGACAGGTAGCAGACACAGTACTGGTGTACCCTCTTCAAGCTGTACACATTGGCAGGAACAAACGGGGTGGCACTCGGGCTGGCATGTGACGAGACCTCAAAGCATGCTCTGGTTGTGTAGGTGTTGTGATGAGGGTTGTGTAGGTTGCTGAAGTCCCCTCCACCTCGTCCCACGGTGTTTTCTGCTGCTGTTCTCCCTCCTGACACTTCACAGGGCTTTTATTAATCAATTGCTTTGCATTTCATTGTTCCAGAAACACAAAATCCTGGATATTTATCCTACTATCTATCAGCTGGAGAACTGCTCATATGCTTGGACTGGCTCCTGCTCATGTCCCCAGTTTGTAACTGGAGCCAACAGTCTCCAATGTTAATGTCAGATTGTTGATTTTCTCTGTCTCTCTGACTAGCACATTCTTTCTCCCTCTGGCATCTGTAGTTTTTCCTCCCCTTTCAGCTTAGACTTGTGGTACTGGTGCCTTAAACCTGAAGGGATCTTGTCCTGACTGAAAGGCACCCCTTTGAAATCCATATGATCCAAGAAGAACTGAGACATTTCAAAAAGTGTATTCATTGAGAAACACTCTGATCTGGAGTGAATTTTGAAGCTGCAAAAATGTGCTTGAAAGTCTCATCTTATGGACTAACTTTGTTTTAAGTTGGTGGTGTCAGGAAAACCTCTGTAGGTTCTAGACTTTGTTAAAAGCTATAGGTTATTCACATTAACTTTGACCTAAATACATTGGCAAATGTGGGCAGTTTGGAGAGCGCGTGCTTTGTTTCTAGATTCTTTTGCTTCAGCATTAGAAAGAAAGTGATACTTAATCTGTATTTGATGAGAATTTTGAATGTTATTTGGGAAGGCTCTTTGATTAAGATGAGATTCTGATACATTCTACGCTGCTGAACGGCACCTCATTCTTCATTCATTTCAGTGCTACCATGTGGCTATTGCTGCTGTCCGGTTTTCATGGCCATTAAGGGAACCTTTTTATGCACGTTCTATGCACAGAACAAATGTTCTCATTGTTTACTCCCTCCTCAAGGTGAGGAAAAACATCTTCTGAAGGTCCAAAAAACATCACAGCCTTCAACTCCCAAACCTTGCTGTCTTCTCTCTCTTGCTGCTTTACCTCCAAGGGCTATCTTTTTATTATTATATTTCTTACTGTTCCCCAGGGTAATATCTTAGTCCCTTCCATGTAAAATCAGAAGAGATGTTAAAACTTCTCTTGACCTTTAGAAAGGTTTTGCTTTATTCGTTTTCAATTAAAATTCTGCCCAAGTGATGCTTTAACTTTGTTTTCTGAGGAATATTTGTTTGTTCATTGTTGCTTTTATATTTTCTGTGTTTCTCTGGTTGTTTGCTGTAGGTGGTTTTCAGAGCTTTTTTTTTCCAGAGTGGGTAAACAAAGTAATCAAGTAATCAATGTTGTGAGTGACATTCTTGTGAAAAGTTTTTTCTCAGAGGAAGGTTTTTGTGGCCTTCACTAGAGATGGAACTTAGTCTAACAGTGAGATGCAAATTAGTCACAAACCTTGGTTAGAAATTCAGGTAATGTCTGTGGGAATTTATTCTTAACTGGTCTTTGTTACCAGCTCTCATCTGTTTCAAGCTCTGCTTTTTGAACCACAGCTATACCAAGCACGGATATGCCAGCATTCACCCTGCAGCTAAGTTCAAGTCCATGATTCAGCCTTTTTAGACCTCATGCTCCCTGCATCTTGGGTCCTATAGCTCCTGGAGAAGTGTCTTGGGCAAGTGAAAGACTTGGCATTGGGGAGCAGCAGCATGCCTACCCAACCTTGGAGCAGGGACAGTGGGAGCTTTCCCAGAAAACCACCCAGGAACAGATGATGAACCTCCTCTGATGACTCCAACAGCCACTACTAACCCAAAATGTCCCAAGCGATGAGGCTGCCTGAGCTTTCAGGTGGTGGTCTCTGTAGAGCACAGACCCTTGTAGCCTACATACATATTTTTTTTCCCCGTAGTTTGGGATTTGTTTTTTTGGTTTTGTTTTTATCTTTTTTTTTTTTTTAAACCACAACATAATTTATGTGAAACACTCTGGGACTTGATAACACTCAGCCTTCAGGCTCATGCTTGAGAATGCACCTAAGCATAAATTATTGCATAATAATTCAAGCCCCGTCTGGTCTTATTGCTTAATAAAATTAACATTGTGATTTGAACCAAAATGTCTTGAAGTGAAATTGCACTTTTTCAAGAGTTCAATTGAAAGGAAAAAAAAACACCCAACAAAAAAACAAACAGTTTTTTATGAGTGAGGTAAAATATAACTCTCTTTCATCTCAAGACTTTCTTTTTTCTTTTTACAAGCCAGCAACTTAGTTGCTTTTTGTTCTGTAAGTAATGTGAGAGGCCTTTTTATACATACTTTGAGTCGTTTCACCATTCAGAAGCAAAGCAAAACCAGAAAGTTGCATGTGTTCTTGGATTTTATTTTTAATGAAAAATACCTTTTCTCCAGTTTTTTGTAATGTCAGCATTAAAAGCAATAATACTGTGCTCTGAAGAAAATACCTAGGAGACAGGAACTTCTCTGTTACTGTCTTCTTAAAAAGTTCCCAAAATAGAGTGATGCGGGAGTCCCGCAGTGCTTTCTTGGTGACAAACCAATAGGTTTCTGGTCCTCTTACTTTAAAGTGTGTACAAATACACAGCAGTACATAAGGAAACCCTAAGCATAAGATTGTAGTGACAAGGAAGCAGGAGGAAGACTGACCGAAGATGCAGCACCGTGCAATATCAGTTAGACTGACAGGAAGTCTTGAGAATTAAAGGTGGTAAAGCACTTGTGGCAGGAAGCTTATTTGCTCTTTTATGTCAGTTGGAATGTGGAAAAGCTGGCCTTTTACTGGAGAAGTCAGCCCGTCACAGGGTCCAAGTATACAGCCTTCTGCAGCTCAAGAAATTGTATTGGCTACACAGAGACACACCACAGATCATGTAAACACTTTTCCATATGTATAACTTGCAACTGAAATTACAGAACTTAATTTCTGTATAACTTACGGTTAGTTTTAGGTTTTTGCCTATGCTATGGAAAAGATGCAATTTATTCCTAGGCTAAAACTCCAAAGGGATGTTCATAGTTTTGGGTGGTTTTATTTCTTGAATGGAATGATCCTGTCTCTCCCCCAGATAAACAATGATTACACTGCTTATTCCAATTCTTGTCAAGACAGGAAGATTGTTTAAAACAGTCTATGTGGTGGTTAATACACTAAGCCCATGAGTGGTGCCATGGAGATTATTTTGCAAATGCACAAAATCTCCTTACAAGAAAAAGTCTGAGTCTGAAAGCAGATATTTATTAAGGTAGCCCTAAGGAACCAGAATGTAGTAACTGCTGGGAAACACAGAACAAAAAAAGAAATAGAGGTCTAGAAGTGCAACTGAATGAAAGAAAAAAGCAAGAGTAGCCTTTTTGTCAACCTCCTATTCGTGCTGGAATGAAAAAAGTGAATTTGAATCCAAATCAAAGACAGAGAAACTGCTGGGTCTGCTCTCTACATGCCTTTGAACTGGCCTAAGCATGCCTCAGTCTAGGCAGGGAAACGTGCATGCACTAGTTTGAGGATTTCACAATTATGAAAACTAAGGAGCTTTTTGTTTGTGTATTTTGTTTAGTTAAATGTAGCACTATACACGTCTTGTCAAAAAGGGGTTTGAGCAAGTCATTATGTACTTTTAAAAGGCAAGTAAACAGACAGAGAGATACTGACTGGTTTATCTCCCCAGCCAACATACTAGGAAAGCAAACTTACTTTCTTCTAGGTACTACTTTTAAATTGGGTTCTTTCCAGTGTAAACTGTACAAGAAGACCTTCATGTGGGCTTGCAAGTACTCCCTTAGGTGGTCCCAGTAGAAGGTCTTGGTAACCATTTATGTGAGATGCCATGCTACAGAAGTCATCATACATTCTCCTTTCTGCGTTATCAGTGTCCAGAGGGAGAGAGGAGCAACAGGGCAGTCAATGCAGCTATCCCAGACTCCTAATACAAAGCGGAAATAAAAGACACAATTTCCACAATGGGGAAGAGTCCGACATGAATAGCTTGGAAAAAATCAAAAACCTTGGACAGAATGAAGAAAAGAATTAGGTCACTGACTCTAAGCCAGGAAAAAATACACACAAGAGGAAATTAGAACAGCAGAAGTATTTCATATTAGCTCATCCAAAGATTTAACGTGCATGGGCAGCAGTATGTTCTGTCTTCTGGAAAACTATTATGGGCAGGAAAGATTGTTAGGAATTTCTATGCCATCTCCACAATGCAACCAGTCCTACCCAACAAATTACATATGTGGCAGTATACATATGATATAAGATATCCTTTAAGCTTGAAAGCCAAATGCTGAACTCACCCTAATGAGAAACAGCACAAAGCCTGCTTGTTAACCCTTTTATACTGCACATTACACACACATTGCCAGAATATCATCAAGGTTGCAAAAAGCACCCAACATTGTTATTCTCCTCACTACATAGGTGGATATTTAATTACACGTTAACATTTTTTCACATTAAAATCACTGCCTCAGAGGCTGAAAGGAAGCTACTGTTGTTTCCAAGGCTTCATTTTTTGCAGAAGGTGGATGCAGTACAGGACATGATAAGTAACAGCTTGTAGAAGCCATTCCCTAGTGCATGAAGGGTAATAAATGATTGGAAACAATCTGCACAGAATTATGAAAGGACAATTGTGTTCGTCCAACCTGATTGCCGCCTGCTGTGAAAGACTGTGGATAAGGGGAGAACAGGACAGATCATTTACCTCGATTTCAGTAAGGCTTTTCACATACTCTTCTACAGTGTCCTCATAGCTGTGGGTGTGTGAACTAGACGGATGGACACAAGGTTGGTGGGAACAGTTAGGGCTGCGTTCCTCAAGTCAGTACTGGGGTAATATGTCTAACATCTTTATCAGCAACTTGAGCGATGTGAGGAAAGGCACCTTCAGCAATTTCATGGATGACACCAAACTGGTGGAAGCAGCTGACACACTGGAGGGCAGGGCCGTCATTCAAAGGGACCCAAAGTCTGGAGAAATGAGCCAGACAAAAAGTCATGAAGCTGAATAAAGGCAAATACAAAGTCCTGCACCTGGGATGGAATAACCTCATGCAACAACAGAGGCTGGAAACTGTCTGGTTGGATACCAGCCCTGCAGAAAATATTCTGGAGGGTGATGGTGGACCAGTTGAACATGAATGAGCTGATTTTTTTTGCAGCAATGAAGGTTAACCATACATAGCAAAAAAATAACCAGCAAATCAAATACAGTGTTTATTTCCCTTTACTTATCACTCACAAGCTCTTATCTGGAATATTCGGTACAATTTGGGACACTTCTGTACAAGGCAACGTGGAGAGAGTCCTTTGGAGGACCAATGATAGGATAATAGGTTAAAGCATAGAAAAGGAGAAGCTAAAGGAACTGGATTTATTTAGCTGGAGGAAAGAGGCCTAAAGGGGGGACTGTCCTCCACTGCCTAAAGGGGATAATAGAGAGCAGTTCTCAGAGGTGCACAGTAAAAGGACAAAATGCAGTGATCATACATTTCAGAAAGGGACATTTCAATAAAAGTAGTGAAGGACTGGAAGAGGGGATCTGAGAAGTCATGGGATCTCCTCTCTTTGAGATGCAAAGAACTCACCTGTACAATGCCCTGAGCAACCTAACCTAACTTAGGAAACTGGCCCTGCCCTGAGTGGGGAGATGGACTAGGTGATTCCCTTCTCACCTA
Organism: Numenius arquata; assembly: GCF_964106895.1. Classification (NCBI taxonomy): domain Eukaryota; kingdom Metazoa; phylum Chordata; class Aves; order Charadriiformes; family Scolopacidae; genus Numenius; species Numenius arquata. The sequence continues at coordinate 83,590,921 of NC_133577.1, read as the reverse complement.
AATTTTTCCTGTGGTTCTCTGATTCAAAATACCATGCTCCTAAAGAGCCTAAAGCCCATCATACATGAACTCAGCCTCTCTCCCACTCTGATGTGGGACCCAACAGAAAAACTCTGCCCACAGCTAATATCTGGTGATCATGGGAATGCCCATGTTTTTGGGAAAAGTGACACCTATGAAGTGGTTGTAGCACTTCAAAGGCACCTTGAATTCACAACTCTTATCTTGCAGGAAATATTCTAACCCCTGAGCAACTCACCAAGATTCAAAAGAGAGTTGCTCTGTAATTCATTTACTGAAGCCTCTGTTTGAACAAGCCAATGTACAGGAAAAAAGTAACAATTGTATGGCCAAGAGAACAAGCAAGTAGGGACTGAATCTATAGTCAATTGATTAAGGCATTGAAGTAAGTGAAAAAGAACTGGTGACAACTAGAAAAGGGGAAAAGGTCTCTGGTCCCCAGCATATTCACGTGTTTTACACATGAGAATCATCAACTAAATGATCCAGGGAAAACAGAAAAAACCCTAGATCTTCTCTTGTAGTTGAGAACATTTTTGCATCTGCTCCCTAGTCAATAATAAGGGAAAGAAATAATAAGAGAAAGAAAGCAAGAACTTACACTGAAGAGACTGGAGAATTGAGTTCTGTCCCTTTTTCAGCCATAGACTTTCAATGTGATACAAGGCCAATCCTTCAAACCAACATTTCACAGGCAGTGGGCCACAACAGGGGTCCTTTGCTTGACACCTTGAGACCTAATACAGAGAACACTGGTCCACTTCCAAGTGCACCTGGAGCCAGTGTGAGCTGCGTTGTGAATATACAAGCTGCAGCTATTTAATGTTCCCTGGACCACTCACTGCTCCCAGGACCAACTGCATGGAGTGTGAAGTGAATAATGACAGGACCAGAGGAAATGGTGTAAAGTTGTGGCAGGGGAGGTTTAGATTAGATATTAGGAAGAATTACTTTACTGAGAGAGTGGTCAGGCACTGGAACAGCCTGCCCAGGGAGGTGGTGGAGTCGCCATCCCTGGAGGTATTTAAGGAACGTGTAGACATGGCACTTCAGGGCATGCTCTAGTGCCCGAGATTGTGGGTGGGTGCGGTGTATGGTTGTGGGTGTTTGTTTTGGTTTGGTTTTGGTGTTTGGTGTTGGGGGTTTTTTTGGGTTGGGTTTTTTGGGGGGTTTTGGGGTTTTTTTTTTTGTTGGTTGGACTCGATGATCTCAAAGGTCCCTTCCAACCAAGAAGATTCTGTGATTCTGTGATTCTGAGTGCCTCTGTCCATATTGTTCAGCTCAGCTTCCAAAACAGGATGGACTTCTCCACAGTGTCTACTGGGACTAGTTCCTGGCCTGGCTTGACTCCAGTGCTCAGAAATTGTCAAAGAGGATTTGGCAAGAGCCAAAACCATGTCAGGAACTGTTCTAACAACTCAGAACAGGGTTTGAGTGATCACCAGAGCATAAGGCTTACAGCTACATATGGAACAATGAGAAAAAGTAAGATATTGAATAAATGGTTGTGACGCAAATGCTGTCCTCCTCATTTAGTAAACACAGCTTTCATGTGCTACCCTTCCAAATTAGCCCTTCAAATCTTCCCTCTTTCCTTTCTTTTCTGAGCTGTTGAGTAGGTGAGATCAGATCTCAGTACACTACAGATCAAAATCAGTAAGATCTTCCACTAATCCTCCTGCCTGCCTTCTTTATCTGTTGTGGCATTTTAAACTTCTGTTCCAAACTCTTTGTGTAAGGGCACACTTCATCTCATATTTTATAGCATGAAATCCAGTCAGGACCCAACCCAGGCTAGATCTGCTCTGTAATAAATAATAAAGATTGTAAAGTATGATAACAATGTTTTTAAATAACTGTGTTTGTTTTTAAGACAGATGTGTTTCTTTAGACTATTCAGTTCTTTCATTTACACTTGGCTTTGTCTCTCAGTTCAGAAAGTCTGAATTAAGTGTTTTTAATGCTGATTTAGACTATCGAGTAGGAAAAATCTTGTAGTTCCCTAGTTCAGGGGATCTAGGTCTGAACAGTGATTGAGGTATCTCTAAGACGTCTTTAATTTGTACTGTTTTAGAAACAATTCCTTGAGGCAAAAGGAGAGGTCCAGAAACACCAGCTTCTGAGTGTCAGGCTAACAACCTCAAGCCTTTATACTGCCTCCAGTTTTTCCCAGAACATATTCCTCTTGGAGCTGGTACAGGCCCTGGCACAATGGACTACTTTATGACTGTGTTACATCTCCTTTGTGCTAACCTGCAATGAGTAAGCTGATAGGTCAAACATATATTGAATAAACGGGTGTAATTTCTCTGTGAAAGCCATATTTTGACTGTAACTGTAGACCCATCAAAACTCAGACACTGAGCATCCTTGCTCCTGCTCCGTAATTTCACATCCCAACTAGGAGGCCTGAGAGACCAAGCACACAGATCCCCAATGCCTGGTGTACCACAATGGAAGCACATTCTTCAGAAAGAAGAATGCTGAAAGAAGAATCTTGCATGTGGATGGCATAATGGAAAATCCTTTTGTCATGAAAAAATGTCAACTCTTTACTAAAAGGAATTTTCAAAAAATGTTTTAGGAAAATGGAAGTAAATCTCTACACAATCTTAATCATCCAGGCTGCCAGCTGCTGAGGAGCCAAAAGCGTTGTAAGCCAAGTAGCTGGGGAGTCATCAATTCAGAGAGATAAGGAATGTGTTAGCCTCAGAAGCTGGGCATACCAGGGAGCTCTTGAGCAGGAGAAGCCAGGCAGCTCTGCAGGCCTAGCTGGCAGAAAGCATTGGCTTCTTTATCATCAACACTTTTTTTCAGTAGAAAATACCTTTCAGCTTATTTTCAACAGAATCTAATTCTCAGAAACCCCAACAGCAACACTACTAAATCACCCTAACTCTGCCAGATGTGAATAGCAGTCGGAGGGTGGTGCTCAACTTCATAAAGGAAGGGGGAGCAGCAGGCTAGTAGAACTCCTGCGTCTCTAAGAAAGCAAGGTACCTCCTCTAGGTCCCAAATGCTCTTTACTACTTTTACTGTAGTGGAGAAATCCCTTTTCAGTAGCAGATAATTTTTTCATAGAGACTAAAAGGACCATGACAGAGCAATGTACGACCTGCACTGTTCTGTTTGGCAGCCCAGGCCAGAGTGGTCCCCTCCAGAAGTGAAGCCAGAACCTCCTACAAGGTCAGAGGTGGGCTCTGATCTGTGGGGTGGGCTCACTGCAGAAGTTTAGGACATTCACAACTCAGGGTAGAGCTGAATGAGCTGATGCAGAACAAGTGAGTAATTGTAACTTTATTCAGATTATATCCTGGTGCTGAGCTTGTGAGTTTCTGTGTCCTCACTTTACATGTTGACTCAGAGCTGTTACAAGGTCAAAGCACTCTTTAGGCCTATGGACAGTGAATGCCTGACAAGAGCGACTGCAGGAGGATATTTTTTTCTCAGCCCGGACAGAGGCCAAACCAGTTTTGTTAGAATCCTAGACCTACTGAGTTCAAACTTTGTTGTTATCATAAATTGCCAAGAAGACAGATTACTCGTGGCATTGCTTCAGTGGGATAGGACACGGATTTATCATGTATGACCACAACACGAGCAAGTCCTTTAAGGCTTGACCTCACATTCCTTCCTTCTATTTGACCCTTCATCCTACTTTCTTCTTTCTCCCTGGCCCATAATTCTCCCTAGACATCTTCTTCTACCCCAAGAATGGATCTTTATCTCCACCTCACAGTGTTTCTGTTCTTTCTATGGTTTCAATCTCTCTGAATTCACATTATCCCCCATTTTAGACCAAGGGAAGGCCTGAAGCTCAAAAATCAATAGGGAAGTGCAAGAAAAGTAGCACAATCCAGACCTAGCCACAGGCAGCTCCTTTTATCTTCCTGAGATGAAATGTCATTTCTGTAACAAGTGCCTTTTCATTTGGAATCCATCTTTTCAATGATGAAATAACACTTCTGAAAGCACCACATCAGAAAAGATGGTTCTTTGGGGATACAGTGATAATAAGCATAGCAAGTGACAGAGGATAATCTCAGCAAGCATTTAGTAAGGTAGGAAGCACAATACCTATTCAACCTTTGATTAGGTAGAAAACTTCAAACTGGGATTAAGCCAAATCTCTAGCATCCATGACATCTCTAAAAAAGACAACCAGCTGCTGGGGCATATAAAGCACTGCCATCAGAAACTGAGAGACTACAAAAGGCTCTGGATGGTTTTGCTTCTAAAAGACTTATTCTCAACAAAATATTAGTATGCAATTAATTTTAATTATTTTCCTCAGAGTTAGTAGCTTCCCATTTCCAAATCCAAAGCCAAAAGACCTCTATTCTTTGAACCACTAAGATCTCAATCTTGGTCTTTCATTTTTCTGAAGGATCCCACAACAGTACTGCCATCCACAGACTTCAGTTTTTTGAATTCAAGTGGTTTTGTCCCAAAGTGCATATAATCCCACGATTGTCATTAACATGATGAGTCATAATAAGGACTTAAAATTTTAGAACCCCAAATTCCACTTTTTTCCCCTTTCTTAAATAAATAGGTGGAACACAGCTAAAAATAAAAGGAATAAAAAAAGTTTTACTGTAAATGAGCAGTTCTGCCTCAGCTACCATCAAGCATTATATTCCATTGCCAGAGTCACGTAGCACACCTTGGTGACTTATGTTTTCTTTTAATTCGTGCAATTCCGGGAAAATAAAATGCCTCATTATTTCTGCAATACAGTAGCATTTCTGTAAGGTGCCCCAAAGTATCTAATCATCACAATACTTTCATTTTATTTCACTAAAATGGACAGGCACAGAAGATATTTAGCTTTTGGCTTTTAAGGGAACAGTTGGCATTCGCAATTTAAAGTATTTCTATTATTTCAGCTAAGATGATTAATAGAAAACAACTGTTGTCTGGCAGATTGCATTTAAAAATGTACCATCGAATACATCCCCAATTACTATAAAACAAGCAATGTGCAAGGAATATATCATTAAATATATTTCAGGCAGGGAAACAGCTGCTAAAATTCAAGACAGGTAATTGTGTAAAGTTCAAATAATACTGGCAGAAAATCCACCCATTTTGCTAAATCCATCACTTTGAAAATAGAAATGCTTTTCTTTTACAGTAGAATATATCTAAACGTAAAACAAAAAATGCACTTAGCCTTTCTTGGTGTGCTGTGGAAAAAAAAGATATGCTTCAAGATTGAGTTTGGAAACCAACAGGAAAGCTGTTTAAATACTGGTTTAACCATCAGAAGAAAAATTTAAAGACACAAATATGAATATGATTGTATCCATTGTTCTTGGATTTAGAGTTTCATTTACCATGAACACAATTTATGCTGAAACAGAATGCAAGCATAATTCAAGCCTTTATTTAAAACCTAGTCTGGAGTTGTCAGCTGCCCCGACATGGGAAAGTGGGGGGGTCCTGTGAATGGGGAACCGAGGGAGCCAGGAGATTTACAAAGCAGAGGTGCTCAGTGTTGCCTTACGTCCTCTGATTGTGTTGTGTGTCTTAATTTTATCATTAGCACCTCCCTCGCCCCCGCAACCTCCTACTCTCAGTACATAAAAGCCCGTGGGAATTTAAAGAAGGGGTGCAGCCTGCTGCTGCCTGCGGGGCTGGGGAAAGCTGGCTCTGGGCAATCACTGCACCGTCTGTATTTCAGCTGCACCGAGGGACAGCCAGCACCCTGGTGGCATATTGTGGGGCTGTGCTGTACATTATTATGTAAGAGAGGCCTTCAGCTTCAAATGCTCAGCAATTGGCATGAATTTACATAAGACACTGAAGGGAATTAGCTGCAGAAAATTAATACCAGGCGAGCCCATTGTAAACACAACATGCCCAAACCCCTTGCCTGCAAAACAATAAAGCTGAAAGTAGACATTCATGACGTTAAACAACATGCTTGCATGCATGGTCTCTGCGCTCAGCACGTGCAAGCTGTCCCCAGCCATCGCGCACTCGCATGCAGACATACACACACACGCAGAGTCACGCAGGGCAAATGCACACGTAAAAGCATTGTGCTCACATACATGAGAATGCACACCAACAACTGTGCGTTCCAGATATAGAACAATCTCACATATGAGTCTGAAGATGAAGCACGAGTCTGGATCACCAAAAAGCAAATAAAAATGCAAAGAAATTACGCTTAGGATTTCACAATTAATCATCTGATATTCCAGCCCCATAAGCTCATTCTTCTTTTTTTTATGTGTAGTTAGAGACATTTCTAGATACCCCAGATCACATTTTCCCCATAGATAGCATAATTTATTAATCTTCTACTCAATCTATATTTCAGCTTATAGTGATACTTCTTTACCAAGAAAAGTAATATATGCCACTTCTAGCATTAGTAGGGTAGTCTGTACAAAATCTAGTTGTCCATACATTACACAGAACTAAGTGAAAAGTTTCTATTGTTATACTGCAATTAAGGTGAAAAATAATGCACTAGTAGAGGTATAAAAGGTGTAACTAGCATCACTAACTATGGATACTGATTGATAAGCTATGGTAAGAAAAGTTGTGTTTCACATATGTTTATAAGGAATTTAAGAATTGGAATTTCAAACTAGAAAATGGGAATTCTTGATTTGGATTACTTGTGACTATTTTATAGCCCCAGATGTAGTGTCAGAACATTAGAACTGCCAGAGAAATAATCACCATATTCAAAATTAGTTGAATTTTCTCAGTGTGTTCCTGCTTATAATTTCTGAGCACATCTTCCTAGCTACTCAGCATCCAAACATATCGGAAAAATATCACAGGAGCACAAAGGGCAGATGCTATGATTTATTAACAAAGTATTGAATGTGTGCATGTAGGATCCAAGTTTGAAGATGCATCACTCTAATTTCTGTGTGTAGAATTCATGTATGCCTCTTAATGTTAAAGCCCAGTACCTGCCATTAACCAGACAGATTGTGTGTTAAATACACGCTTAGATCAAATTGTGCAGACAAATTCAGGTTTTTTTAATTCACCATATTAAAAGACATGTGTAAGTACAAGTACAATAATACTGTAGAATTTCAAAACAGTAATTTAATTTCAGTGTTTTTATCATTTTGGCAGAGTATGGAAGGAGTGGGTGAGATAGCATTTGATGACAGAATTATTACTTAGGTCTACAGTTAAGCTACGTAAATAATTCATCTCCACACCAGATATGTCTTTCTGTAAATCTACTGCATGTCTTCCCTCTGTGACAAACGTGTTACACATCATTATTTCAATGTTAATTGCAGTGGAGACCAGATAGAGTAGCTCAGAGTGCCTACTGTGCAAGTGAAAATTGTTTGCCCTATTCAAAATCAGTAGTGCTTGACGTGGTAAAGGCTAAATACCATGAAGAACAGTGAATGGCTTTCAGTCTTTAGTGCTGATAAACAAGTTTATTGTTTCTATTGTTTATTTTTAGAATTAAAGCTAACCCATTCCTGTTAAACCTAGATATACGTCAATCAGTTGCTATATGTAAAGGAAGAAACTATGTCAGTTAGACCCACAGGAGAAAAAGACCAAAGAGTATTTAATCCATTTGGCCCTGAAAAAAAGTTGTTCATTGGACGGGAAAATTATTGAGCAAGCGTAAGGAGCATATCTGGGTATTGCTTATGATTTTTCCTCTTAGGCAAAGACAAAGAAGAGATTTTGAAATTATTTATTACACTAGAGGTTTATTTGGGATTGCTGAAAGCAAAGTGCTAAGTAAGTGCTGGAGAGACAGGCCTTCTTTCATCTAGGCACACACGAGACCTGGAGAGCAGCACTTTGTGCTTGCTGTCAGCTCTATAAGGACAATAAACAAGATCTGCAGGCAGAAATTAAAAAGCCACGGTCTTTGGTTTGCCACAACCCAAGACTGGAGACCCAAATGTAACATGGCACCCACAGCAAATTAGAGTGATAGTGAGATGCCTCAGGAAGGAAGGAAAGACATTATTGTATTGTTTAAGAACTAAGCAAGAAAAAAAATTATTCTTATGATCTTGGTCTGTGTGTGGTAGTCCAGTTACAAAACTAAGTGGGCACCAAATTTGTTCAGCCCTGTAGGTAACTTTGGAAAGACACAGAAACATTTGAGAGGTATGAAGCTAAAAGAATTCACCACTTGAAGATCAGGACTGTTGTTTAGCAGTCCTTTGTAATTTTTAATCAACCCTTGGATACTCCTATACTGGTGTCCCTGCCCCAGGTTCCCCATTTCTTGAAGGAGTCCTGGAGCTTTTCCCTGCCCTTGCCCCCTCTGCCCCTGATCACTGCTCCAGAACACGCAGATGAATACACAACAGAGACATGTTCCTTTTCCAAATACTATTCAATGAAATGTATTTCTTTCTGATCATCCTAATAGACTAGTAGTAGTAGTACTAGTAGTAGTAGTCTTTCTTCCCCCCTCAAAACTTCACATCTTTTTTTCTGTGTGACACCCTACACAAGCATCGTCACACGATCAAAGGCTTTTGTCCACAGCCCATCATTGCTGGGTAGGCTCGTTTGTGTGCTGGTTTGTTATCCAGGTTGCCATCTCTTTGTACACATGGGCTGCCATGTGAGTTGGTGATCATCCACCCCTTTGAATTTCTTTCCTCTCTTAATGTGAAAAGCAGAGAAGGCAAATGATACTCAGAGCTGAAATGGAGGATGCAACTTGCAGCAGCTGCACACAATAGAGATCCTAATAGCAAATAGAAATCATAGAAATAACCATCATCTCATCATTGCTACAGTACAACAATAGGGAGCAATTCAGTTTGGGATACATTAACAGAATGTGAATAGCACTGTTACAGCCATGTGATCCGCATGGTGCCTGCCTCGGCTATGTTATGAAAATACTGTCATGCTTGTGAAGCCCCTGTGAGGTATTAGCTAATTTTCTCAGTGCAAAGGAAGAACTAACTGATCTCCAGAGGTATTTCCTAGGGTTATCTTCCCCACAAAAATACATTAGAGGAGGCAGGTTATTTTTCAGTTCATGCATCAGGCACCACAAAGCCGAAGACAAAACCAACCAGCCTAACTGGTGCCAGAACACAAAATCTGGATTTCAGGGAATTTGAAACTTGAAGTTCTAAAACCCTGGGAAATTCTGAATTCTGGGAAAGTCCTTTTTCAGTTCTACAATGTGGGGATTTCACAGCAGCGGCAAGAAATTGCCAGTCCTGTTTTTTACATGTACAGTTCCCTCTGAGCTTGGATGGCCGCTTTTGCACTGAGCTTTCATCCATCAGTTTCATATTAAAGCTGGGGGATTTTCCTGAATTACCGCCAGTATTCTATGTGTATTCATAGGTGACTCCCATAAAGTCACTGCTTACTTTTAAATTACATACTGTGTTCAAGATTGTAATCGGAGCCTCATACTCCTGCCATTCCTGTCTTACAGGTCATTAGGAAGGTCTCTCACTCACCCCCATACACTAGCTTCTGTGTTATGAGTCTTATGTTTCCTTACCACTTACATACTTCATTTCACATTCTACAGGGACCCTTTAATACACAGTTTGTATTCCATAACATTACAGGACATTTCTTTTCAACTTTTATTTTCCAGCTGGAGAGCATTTTCAATGGGATTGTTTGTAATTTTGTTTTCAGTTTACACATATCAAGACATCATGACACATCTGCACTTCATACCTCTCAGCAAGTGTTTTAATGGAAATAAACTTGATATGCTACAAGCGAAAGTCCTAGGGAAATGAGACAACAAAGGACAGCTGTGTCCTGGATGAAAAACTTCTCGGGAGGCAATACTTTTTGCAGCCTGCCATCTCCCTTAACAGCCTCTGGGCACTCTCCTCCACTGGACCCCTAGACTTTGTCTCTCCAATGCCTCAACCCTAGCCCTAGGTGTGGACTGGGCCTTACCAAAGGACCTCCATCTCTGGCCAAGCTGAACAACTGGTCAGTGGAAAATTCTTTTCATTGCCCAAAGCTTCCCTCTGCAGCCCCTTTACAAGCCCACCCCAACTGGACCCCTTGGCTTTGCATCTCTGCTAACCTTAACTGTAAACCTATCCCAAAGAGCAATCATACTTTGCAGGGTAGAATACCTTTGGCTTCCCAAACCTTCTCTTGGCAGCCCCTTTGCAGGACTTCTTAACTGGTTTCATAGGCTTTGTCATTCTTGTAACCCTAAAAGCAGTCAGAGCTTTAAACTCAGACAACTGTTGCCCTGGCCGAAATGAAGAATTCTCAGGGGAGATTCATTTCTGTTGCCCAAACCTTCTCTCAGTAGCCCCTTGGCAGCCCCTGTCCAACTGGATCCCTAGGGTCTATCTTCCTCCCAACCATCATACCCCAGTCCTAAACCTAGACATTCACTAAGCCTTAGACCAAGATTCCAAGCCACAAAAAAACCATGAATTGTTTTGGCAGCCTAATTGCTACTGTACTTCTGCAGCAGATCTAGGTATTTTCTCTCTCCTAACTTCAGTCCCAACTATAACCCAGGCAAGAGCTAAACTGCAAATTCTTCCATGACATGGTCTTTGCCTGGGCTACCCTTGGGCTTTATTTTCTACTAAACAGGACACACCTATGGTAGGCTTGAGATTAGGAGAGAGATAAGGCCCAGGGCTTCAGTTGTACTGGCATTGCAGAGAGGCTACCAAGGAAAGGCTTGGAGAACAAACGAAAGTCTCTTCTGAGAAATTTTCTGCCAGGATGTCACCTGGAGTCTCAGACCAATGCTCAGCCCATGCCTAGGTTTAGGGTAAGAAGACGGACAAAGCCTAGGGATCCAGCTGCAGTACAGCTGCAAAGGGGCTGCCTAGGGAAAATGTGGGCAACAAAAGAATTCTCTCATTAATTTTTTTTGTTTGTTCTGGCCACAGCCAGCTTGGTCTGGGGTTAGGTCTGTGGCTACTTCTAGGGAAGAGAGTTAGGAAAGAAACAAAACCTTGTGATACAGTTGTGACAGGGTTCTAAAGAGGCTGCCAAGAGAAAGTTTAGGCAACAAAAAGAATTTTCCCCTTTTCATTTTGTCAATGGGAAGGGTGGTCTGCAGTAAAGGCTTCAGCCACTTTTAAGGTCGCAGCTAATGCAAGATGTGAGACAAAGCCTAAGGGTCTAGTTGGACCAGGGGCCTGCAGAGAGGCAGCCTACAGAAGGTTTGGGTAAAGAAAGGGCCAAGGCTGGAGACTGCGCTGTCTCTGGCCATGCTGCTGCTGCTGCTCTGCACCCATGCCCGGCCCCAGGTTCCTTGCTGTGGGGAACAGGTTCCATAGGGGAAAAAAGGGAGAAGAGGGGAATGAGGAGAAGGAGGAATAAGAAAGCAAGCCTGCCTAAGTTTTAACCTGGTATAGGGCTGTGCTGGGACCACAGGGCTAGGAACTGTTCTCACATTCAGCAACACAGAATGAGGCAAAATGTTGTAACAACTTTGATGGTGAAGCTCCCACGTTAATAGACTGGCTGCCTCCTGAACCACACTCTGCTTTTCCCCACAGCTCTCACCACCTGATGACAACAGCCTTGACCCCTTCATTCGAAGTAGTTCACACAGACCAATGAGTATTTGTATTCTTCTTACAGAGTATCTCAGCAGCCAGCAGTAAGGGGCTACAACATGTGACCAATGAATCCACAATAAATAATCCATCGGACAACAGTTAAAAAACTCTGGTTTATGGCATTTTGAAAGCAACCTTATCTAATAAAAAAAATATTAAAGGTGACTTAAATAACTTGGTGTTCTCTGGAACATCTGGGCTTATAGTCATTTATCACATAAACTATGAATATGGCCAAATGAACTAAAAGTCCTTCTATTTTCCTTTGCCTTTATATATAGCTTTTTCCACTGGAAGAATACACTGCAGGCCCTTAATCACTTCTACAATATCACAGAGTGTCAGTTTTATTTAGCAAAGCAATACATATTTCAGCAACAAGGCTATGTGAACACATTTACGTTTTATTTTTCTGTTTAACTAGGTGGGGTTTTTTTAATCCCAAGGGGTTCTTGATGGATGAAGATTTTTTATTTGGAGGCTAATAGTGATTTTTTTGGGTAGTGACCAGCTAGCTCTGCTGGAATGCATTTTTAAACTTATCTCTCTTTATGGAAGTTATTTTTTGTTTGTTAACAGCTGTTTGTGCATTGTAGTGATTATCCTGTGCACTCAACTCTTGGACAAAGACCACACTGCTATTTAACTAAAAACGTATCATAACACATACATGCAAGGAGTTGATTACAGCTTCAGGGGAAGCGATTGTTTTGACATTTCCTAGCTTCTCACTTCCTCTGTTTGCAATCTTGAATAACATCTCTGTTAGCAGAGGGTTTTTTAATACAATTTCCTAAATTTGTTCAATTTGAAGGTAGAACAAATTATACTGCATGCAGTGATCTCTTCTTCCCAATGTATATTGCCATCAGAGATGCAATTCTGCTTTTCAGCCCTGCAAGCAGAGACCTCCACCACTTCATCTATAGGACTAAGTATGTCACTGGGTATCTTGTATCCTGTGCCCTTCCTTTCCTTTTGTGCACACCCTTGAGAGATGACAGGCTGAGTTTCCTTCACATCTTTGACTGTGGCAACCAGCACTTTAAACTGGATCTCTGGATGGATATATTACAACCTCTGATGAAACCTTTTTTTTCTTTCCGGCTGACTGATGTGGCAGGGCCAGCTGTGTTTGCCACACAGAAGAAATGTTCCTTTTGCGGTCCCAGACCAGCAGCAGCTTAGCACATGGAGAAAATCTGGGAAGTACAGCAACTACTCTGCTGCACCAAAAGCTCCCCAGACTCTCAAGTCCTGCTCCCAGATCTCCAAGTGCACCAGTGACCTGCTGGGACCTACACAGTCCCCCACCCTGCTCACAAGACAGTCGGGACTGCCCCACTCTCTCCAGAAGGGAACTGAGATCCCACCATCTACCCAAATGCACACTTCCACCAGTAATCTGGGAATCTATTGCATCTCCCCACACCATGGACCCCTCACCCTTTTCAGAAAACCCTGCCTATAGGTGTGGCCACAGGCTGCTAATTTAAACAACTCAGCTTCTTACAGAGAAACTCATGAGTAATTCTGCCGCAGGCACATGGCAAGCAGGAACAAAAAAGCTGTGCAAGCTTGGTACTCATGTTCAGTTTGCTATTCCTCATGCCCCTTGGGGTAGCCTAGCCGTCAACCCACCACTTAAGACCCATGTTTTAATCACCTCTACTATATGAAGCCGCTGCCTCCCAAGCTCGCTCTCTCCCTCACTTTTCTGCAGACTTTCTAAAGTGAATGATTTAACTGATAAATGTTTGGTTTTGATCCTTAGCCTTAGCAAGTGGCCTATGCAACTCTGCTCAGCACCTAGAATTAAAATTTCCCCAGTCAATTGCTTGGACATTGTTTAACTTTTTGACGTTATACCCAAAGATGCCTTATCTCTTTGCCATTGTTTCACTTCCTCCTTGACAGTACTTGCAGTTCCTTTTGATTTGAGTCCATCTTGGCAGGCAGAATTACATCCCAAAAGTGAAATGAGGCATGCAGTCCAACTCACTTAACCAAACTGTTTAAAGTCTTAAGCAAAGAGAGCAAGATGCCTTTGGAGGCCTGCTGAAGGGTACCCAGTCCCTCTTATTCAGGCACATCTAAAGGGCGGCGTAGCTCACCAAATCATTTAGAAAGTGGTAGGAAAGTGGCAAGCACCTCTCTCTAGCTGCCTAGGCCACTTCTGAAGCAGGGCAGTGAAAGGTACAGAGAAGGAAGTGACACCCCTTACCAGACAGGACAGTGTAAGGGCAGTCACTCAGGAAGCAGGAGGCCTCTGCCCTAGCTTCTGCTCTGCTTGCACATCATCTCCTGTGCCTGATGGCAGTGCTTTAGTGATTGGTTGTTGCATGGACACCATGTAAAGGCCATTTCTTAACACTGCTGTGTAAAGAGATTTTCATCTCTTCTTTACAAGCCAAGCCACAATGAAGCTAGACATGTAGGAGTCCTGCATCCAGCTGGAAAACACACAAAAGTGATCTTAGTTTTATGCTTGTAACTAGGACACTCTTCAGGCTGATATGGATGACATTGCACCTTGACAGAAAAGCAGATAAATTCTTTAACCTCAGATTTCCTTTCTAAATGTTAAAACTGTAGGTAAGGCCATTATACAAAAAGCTGGACGGTGTGGTTTGTTATACTGCTGACCACACCTCATCTCCTTCAGGCTTCCTCCAGGATCTTAGGAAGACTTTGTGTACCCATCTGTCCTTACGCCTGGATCACAGCAGAGCATACACAGGAAGACTGACTTCCATCTTTGCAATGTGCACTTCACAGCACACAGGGACAGGCACAATGAAATGCCAAGGGTAAGAGGCAGGCACCTGACGAATTTAGGTGCCCAGAGGGGTAGGCAGTCCATTGAAGCAGGCAGGCTGGATTACTGTCTAGACCTCAGCTGAGCTGCAGGTCACCACGAATACAAGATTCAGGCGACAGCATCATACCTATGTAATTCATAAAATATTGCAGATATCTCCTTTTTGTCCTATGCTTTTGGCAACAAAGGAAAGCTATTGTCTCAAAGTATGGGAACCGACTGCTCTAACCAACACTGAATCTTTTCAGCTGGGTTTCTGAGGGGCAGAAAAAAGATTTTTGTAAGCCAATCTGTTTTTAGTTATCTTCCTGAGGCTGTCAGCCTATGGTTTCCAGGCAGCGGCTGCTGCTGTTGCTTTTCCTTCAGTGGTATTTTTTTAACCCAGCTATTTAAAATGTTTATGTGCACTTATTTTGTGCAGGCTTTTAACATTTCTCTGAAGAACGCAAGTATGAGGCAAGAAATGGTGATTTCTAGCAGCTTATATCTCTGCTACACTTCTCTGGAATTGCATGGGAGCAAGAAAAGACACATCTTTAGCCCAAGGCCCTCTCCCTTTTGCACTTCAAAGCTTGTCATAAACAATAAAAACATTAAGATTTTTTTTTTAATGAAAAGGTGAGTGAATGTTTCATAATTGAGAGTATAAGGCAATATGTGTGCATATATTACCACATACACACACAGGTTATCAGTATCCCTTGTAAAGCTTCAGATTTCTAAACTTTCTCAAGTAAGTGAATTCAGCAAAAGTTTAGCAGGAAAGCAACAAGTTATTAGTTGGTCAGTTAACTTTTAAGAGCTAAATAGACTTCAAGAAAAGTGAGAGATCACTACAGTAGTGTAAGCAGAACTAAAAACAAATCATTAGGTCACAAACACAAAAATGCTGAGAGTCAATAGCCTGAAGTAGGCAGTGGGATGCAGAACACCAACCACTGGACACGAAACACACTAATAGTTGCAGGGAAGCTGTCCAATAAAATAGACCAGCGTCTCAGCAGGAGATTCAATCTGACACCATTCCAGGGATATCAGCATATGACTTCAAACACTGCATTAAGAGATAGAAAGCTTAATAGCTGCTTTCTGGTTTAGTACAATGCCTAGTGATAATATTCCTGAATTTAGAACTCATAAAATATCTGTCGCCTCCAGCAGCAATATCTCAGTACTTTACTGAGATCAAATCCTTTAGTGAAGTGTGTCAAATAGGTCAGAAGCAGATGACAGTACATGAGAAGGGGCACTGCCTCCATAAAAGCACTTATAAGAAAAAGAATATGTAAGGCCAGCAGAGATATATGTGAATACTGATATTCATGACTTTCAAAGACATTTTCAAGCCTTCTAACTCTCTAGTCATAGATTCTATATAATACTTTCAGAAATTAAAGTGAAAACCAGACTGCCAAACATAGATAAAGAAAGCTCAATACACTTGCCAAGGATATAGGAAAAAATGGGTTGTCACTGGTTTGGATCTACTACCTTGGCTTGGTGAAACGGTCAGGCAGGAAAGAGGGCCTCACTGGCCAGTTCCTCAAGACTGGCTCTTTTGACTAGGGCAATTTCCTACTAGAGAAAGCCAGCTGATTTCATTTTCAGATCTTTTTTTTTCATTCAGGTGATGGTCCTATGCAGTAACAAACAAGCTGTTGAAGTAATAATACTCCTTTATCTTGGACACCAACCCTTTATCTAAAAAAAAGTTGAGACTATTAACCTTTGGAGCCTGGGTGCAAGCTAGGAAGCACTTTTCTGATTCATTATGCTTTACTGCCCATCTTTGTATAAAAATTACTTAGGAGTTGAATATTTACGGCAGTAATAGCCTTTGAAGTTCAGTCCTTAAAGGCATTAAGTTATGAAAAATGGTTACCTTGAAAAAATGAGAACAATGGACCTTACTTATTCATTCTGTATATTCTGTGTAATAACTCAGGGCTAAACCTCACCCAGCTGTGTTTGGCTGAGGTCAAATGCAATAAAAGATTGATAATAAATACTGAATTGCTATAGGAGGATCCTAGCTGACGGCCTTCTTGCATGAATAAACTGAAATCAAGGCTATACCTTGCACTAAGCTTGTAGAATTTGGAAGTAGAAGATTGAGAGATCTGTGGAGATTAATCTGTTATAATTCAAAAATCTTCTGTATTTTTAAAGAAGACTCTACAAAACAAGGTCAGAAAGGACATTCCTCATTGTTCGTTAATCTACTATTTCCTTGTATATGGTACTGGCAGGGTGGAGTACAATTATTTTCTGCAAATCAACTGAGAAAGCTATTAAAATACAATAAAATTCAAATGTGTATTCTTATCGGATCCTTCTCTAAGAGCTAAATATTTGCATTATAACTGCATTGTGTCAGATAATTGAATTCTAAGGACAAATTCTACTCCTCAGTATTCACTATGGATCTTGACTCCAAGTAGTCTGCTCTTCTGCCATGCTCATACTGTATTCAATACTGAAACTCTGGGATATGCTACCAGATTTTTGTTGCTCCATAAGCGACACATGAAATGATGCCAGCTTACCACTAGATTAGATGTGGGTTTAGGGCTATGCTAGCTTTATAGTTTTGTTTTGCCAGAATAGATCACAGCAGCAAAACGTGGGACTAGCTTTAGGCCAAAGCAAAACAGGAGGTTGCTTAGGGCAACAACCTTCCTACTTTTGCTTCTCCAGCTAGGAGCCAGTAGGAGCTGGAACATCCAGTTTCTGACTCCCATCTGCACCCTCCAACTTGCTGCTCTTGACGGACAGGCAGAAGCAGTAACCACTTACGCTTGACGACTGGTTTCCTTTTCCTCCCTGCACACATCCCAAACTCGGACTCCTGGAAAACTTGTGGACCCTTTCTAGACATTTTCACATCTGTTACTTTCCTGTAAATTCCCTGTCACCCCACTTTCCTAGATCCCTTGGAACTCTGCAGATTTTCCCAGCCCTTGCCCCACTAACTCCCCTGTAAGCCTGAGCTGGTCACCCCCAATATAACAAGAAGGAGAGCGCAAAACTTTTTCTTCACTGCTGAGAAGCTTTAAGATAGCCTTGGCAAGACTGGCCCAGGTGATATGGTCCATAAATGCAATCTGGACATTTTCTATCCCAACAATCACATGAATTCTGTAAAAAAGAGTACACAGACACTTCTGAATGAGACTATTTAAACTTATACCTCCTTTTTTTTTTTTTTTCCAGCTGAATCTATTTAATTGTCATGCTATTAATTACAGAGCTGCCTCAACATATATTTCCCAAGTTGCCACACTGTGAGTGATGGTGGCATAGAAAAAGCAGTTAGTGGGTTATGACCATAGTCATTATGAGATGTATGGGCCACAGCAGGTGACTTCAGTGAGGCGTGGAGGGAGATGTGATTTAGATTAAAGAATGCATTGAAAATAATGATACGGGTTCATGAAACTTCCAAGAAGACAATCTAATCCTTTCCTGTATTATTTTTATGAAAAGGTTAGAAATGAAGAGGTTTTAAAGGTTACCCAGTCCCTTTGTCTAAATTTTTTTCCTACAGTTTATTGTTTAGTAACTTGTCTTGTTTCATTGCACACATCTTAAGCAATGAAGTTACTACCACTTCCCCTAGAGAAATATTCCATAACTTGCAATTTCTCACTTGTCAGGAAATTTTCTCACACCAGCATGCATGTTTCCTGTACTAATTTTTTCCAGTTGTGCTAGCAGTATCCTCATCTACTACTTTTAGCAAGAACAGCAATGAGAATTGTTGTTCCTATTATTATACTGTTCCAGCAGCTATGGGAGGCCCCCATGTAGCAGGTGCTATATAACAAAGTTTCCTCCTCCAAAGTGGTAAAAGTCTAAGCATTTCTTTCAGAAGTAAATTAACATTTTGGCAATCTCATGAGAATTTCTTTCACATGAAACTTTTCCTCTGTTTTTCAGTGACGCATAAATGCAGCTAACGTTTATATTTTGAAGCGCAAAAGTAGTGTATCTTTGCTTTTTAAGCTATTGGTGGATTTGGGCTTCAATATTCCAGAAAACTGTTGGAGTGAGCTTTCCTGGGTATGCTCTGTTTTATCTGCAAAGCAAAAGCAACCAGTGTCAGTTTATTCCCTTTTATGCAATCCCAGGGCTTTTCCTTCAGCGTAAAATGAAGGTTTCACTTTTTGGGTCAAGAATGAAGACCAGCTTCCCTGTCTGAGTAGTCCTTGAGCAATCTGGTGAGTCTAGCGCTTAATGTGAAGTGTGGAAACTCAACTAAGAAAATCAGAGTTTACCAAGCCACAATGTAGCTGTAAGTGGTAAGGCTGATGATTGCAGCTGAACTTTGGTGAATATAGCATCAGCCATGAAAGGAAAGATATTGTAAATGGTCAAAACTGAGCAACATAATTCCACTGGGATTTCTATTATCTTAGCAATCACCTTCAGTTATGAATTTTAAAAGATGAAAATTCTGAATTCTCCTTAAAATAAATGTTATAGAAAACTTGTCAAATGGAATTGGAACATTCTGGTTTGCTAAAGTCAAAAACTTTTGTTCTGATTTAGTATCTTTTCTTTTTTTTTTTCCTTCCTGTAATGTTGTGATTTATAATGCTGTGTTTTATTTTAATTTCAAAACAAAAATCTAAACTACTCCGTATTTTTAATCTATCTTATTTAAGTATGGACATGTCTCAGTTCAAAGTTTTGCTTTCAGTGCAATATCATTTCCCTACAGAGGGATACTTTACTGGAAAATTTTCAACTAGCTCTTTTTAATGCATAAGCCATTCTCCTTCTTTATATACTTAACATTTCAAGATTAACAGGAATAGAGCATGTTTTTTGTTTTCCTGAAGTAAAAATTTTGCTTAAATTCTCTGTTGCTCAAGTGTGTGATTCAGTGCCTAGAACTACACATAACCTAGATGATTTGTTTGCATAATTTGAACAGTTTGCCAATAACTTGGGTGTGAACTATTAAAGAAATCTATTCACTCCCCATAAGTGCTAGAGTCATTAATCCTGACGGGTGTGTACTGTGCATTCTTTTCAAATATATGGGATGAAAAATCATGAATCCTTGAGTAATATTTTACAGGTAGCTTGTTTTGACTACACTTTCCATTGTGTAATTTAATCCAAAAACTTTGTACCATGCGATGTGATTCAGAATTTAGCAAATAACTCTTAAACAAAATGTTTAAGGGTGTTTCTTTATCTGCTATTGTTAGTTGTTCAAAGCGTAAGTGAACAGCGTGGGACAGAATCCAGAAGCTAACCACAGAAACGTAGTGGCCAGTTGCTGTCTATGCAGATTGTCAACCTGTCTTGACTAAGAATATTTACTGTATTTTTTGCATTAAACCTTTATAAGGTCAGAGCTTTAGAAATTTGTATATCAAGATTATAGTGAAAGTCTAATATATTACTTTTTTTCTCAGATACAGTATTTTGAAAGAGGACTGTGGAATTACAGCAAAGAGTAACTACTTATCTAACCTGCATCCCTCTAGATGAATAGCAGAGACTGCGAAGTAGAACCATTAAGGCTGAAAAAAGGGAAATCATTGCCAGAATCATGTGATATTATCCTAAGATTAAACACTGCCAGTCATGGGAAAAAATCTAGTCAGTTCAGTCCGACTTTGATCACTGTACCTCTACAGAGGGCCTGCCCCAGCCCTGCATGCAGAGTACAAGCCTGACTAGACTCCTTCAAAGAGATTCTTATGTAGGATGGGGCTTCCACTGCTGGGTTGCAATCACCTTCTGAATTACCTTACCCTAAGTGCATTCATTTGAAATACTATGATTAGAAGAAAAGTTGCTCCAGGAATACCGGGTTTCCTGCATTTCCCTAAGGAAAGATTTTTAAGATGAAACTGTGAAACAGTAAAAGGATATCAAGTAGTAAAAGATTATGGAAATCTACACTGTCAAAAATAAACCAGTTTCAAAATACCTTATTAGTTCTTTTACTCAAAGATATGAGTCCTCTTCTAGATCTCTTTGTCTGGGTAGCACATGCTTTGTAAAGTTTCAGCTGGACTAGATTATTGTGAATGGAAATGGAGGGCAAATTCTCATCTCTGATTCAGCAGAATGCTCATGTATGTTTAACCCCAAACACCTTATTCTCTCTAATTCAAATCTAAAAGCATGAAAGATCAACTAACCCCTTCATGACTGACTGTTGCTAATAATACTGCAAAACAGGCATCTTTCATGTCACGTTAAGTAGCATTTATCCCTGAGATACACCAATGACTTTAAGTGAAAAGCTTGGGTTGTTTGATGCCCTGCTACCTCATGAAACTAAAATGTGAGACTGTGGTACATGGCAACACTGAGCATCCACCTGGAATGGCATTGCAATGTCAAAGAGCTATCAGGATGTTTACAGCCAAAAATGATAATGAAAAGAGAGAATGTTTAAATTTACAAGTAATGTGGAAAGCACAAATCAGTAATTTTAATGTAAGAAAAAAACAGGGAAGATACAGTGAAATCCAGAGAAAAACAAAGCCACAAACAAGAAGGTCAGAGGAAATAATTAAATTGCATGTGTGACCTTTTTTCCAGCATGTGTTGGAAACAGTAAACTGTGGGTACTGGAGAAAATGTTAAGCCAGGTATTAACTGAACAAACCAGACAGAAATTTGGAAAACTCATGGGAGCTGAAATGTATCAATGACTCGAAAAGGAAATTGTCAACACATCTAAAAAATCAATAAGAGAGATCAGAGGTCTCACAAAGAGACATGAAAGAGATAATATTCAGGGTAGGAAGAGGTGACGTGCTACAAAGATGACCCAAGAGGAGGACAGTAATAGAAAACCCAAAGAAGTCACAGGTTATCCCAAAATCACCAAGGCTCTAATGCGCTGTCCTGAGTTCCAGTCCTCCCTAGACATATGACATGGAGCCAGACAAGGTTGTTGACATACACCACACACAAAGCTGAGGGAAACTTCATCCCAGTGCACAAGTCTGTCTTTGAGGCTAAATTTCTTCTTAGCTCTCTCTCCAGAAAAAGACAAGAGCGTTCCAGTTTCAGTCTTTCCTTCACTGTGTGGATGTCCAGAACAATATCAGTAGTGGTGGTTGCACCCAAGGAGCTCTCAGTTGGCTGTACTATGCTAATTTTAAACAGTCCATTATTCATTCTGTGATCACATGACAAGTAAGTGAAATCTTGTTTACAACAATTTTATTACAGCGTGAATTTTGGATTTGTGGCTTCGTACGGTGAAATTCATCCATCTGTATTAGGATCCCTAAACTGCAGATGCCTGTCTCAATAGCTGGTAACACAGACTCCTTTTTGACCAGGGAGAGAAATAAGCAATTCTAAGAAATCATTCATTTCATCTACTTTAGACATCTCTAGAAGAGACAAAACATACCCTACATGTGTTAACGATGCTCAGTTAACTACAAACAGAGCCGCAGGTGACTACCTCAGATGGAGCTTGCTGTCCCACAGGTGTCTCTCGCTTTGAACGGAAGTAGCTTAGATCTCAGAACAGCACGAGCACTATGTGATTTAAGTGGATTTTCTAACAAACGCCACTTCATTACAAGAAAATTAAATGTGAGGTAACCTGAGGGGCAACCAAATTTCATCCCAAGTACCAAAAAATTGGAAGGGGAGTACGACTTCACTGAATTCATTGACTAACTGAGAGCTGGAAAGGCTGTTTGTAAGTCTATGTGTTAAGGATTGTTTATCAAGTTGATATCAAGTATAAAGATGTTGTTCTTCAGATATGATCACTGTTTTTCACAAAGAAACAGAGATCAGAAATTATTTGAATGGAAAAAAGGAGGCAAAAATGCTAGGACAGAAATCCTGGCCCAAGCAGTGCAGCGCTGACAGGTGAGGGTATGCAGCTCAAGCCAGGTGGGTGACGAGGGGCCTCCCTTAGCCAGAATCTGTCCAGGGTCCATCTTAAGTATCATAACATTTCCAATGCAATTTTCAGCTTTCATTGACCTGTGTGTCCTCACAGGTCAGACTAGGAGATTTGCAGGACTGAACCTGACCCTGTCCAAAGTAAAGTAACTATCAGATAGCTCCTCCAGTTGCCTCTTCGGCAGCTACTACTGTATTTACCAAAATTAATAAAACAAATAGTCTGGGTGTCTAACAAATGGTACATCATAGTTTGGTACAATGGTACATCAAAATGGAAGTTTCAGAGCCCTGCAGAAGGTGGTGGTACTTAACAACAAGACAATTTCTAACCCAAACACCATGAATTGTGTGATGAAGTTCATCAAGAGCAAAAGAGGTTTAGAGGCATGCTTCAAAGACATTTAGGAAGCAGTACAATATTTTGTATGATCACATATTGTGACAACCAAGGTCCGTGTTTTAATCCTCTCCCTCTCTTTCCACTCTTCTGTTAAAAGGAAAAAGAAAAAAGAGGGAGAGAAGAAGAGAGAGAGGGGGAAAAAAAAAACTTAATGCCAGAAAATCTTTTTGAAGTATTTGTTCTCTTGATTAAGAGTTTTCAGTTTGGCAAGACCTAAATCAAGACACATCAAAGAGGGTTCAAAATAAAGAGCAGCTGAATGAAAATGTATGAGATGACAGAAGGAATAAACAATAATAACTGTGCATATGTTTAAGTCATCTGAAAGTGATTGCAGCAATGTGTAAAATATCCGGAAATAGACATTAAAATGGCATCTTAATTCCCTAAGGGAAAAAAATCTGCTTAAATCTTAAATAAATCCTGTTTAAACCAAATTGCATCCATTCTCCCCTTGGCATTATGACTTCAGGAGTTTTCCCATCCTCTCTGTTTTGTTATGTATAATGTGGAAGCCACTACTATTCTTGCTCAGATTTTCTGCCATGGTAGTGCGTTTCTAAAGGTAAATATACTGGCAAAATAACCAAAACAAGAACCTCTCCACCAACTTGTATGGAGGGGATGAAGAAGCAAGGTCTTATATATGTCTTCTGTTTGTTGGCATTTATTTCCCCCCAGTTGAAAGGATATTTTTTTTTCATTAGAAGGTTGTGTAGAGAGTGTGATTAAAGGTATGGGGGAAATGATTCACACTTCACAGCATGATGGCTTGAGGGTTGAAGAAAAGGTCAATAGAAACAGATGAAAAGGGAAATACAGGACAAAACTCAGGAAGATAACAGACCACAGAAGGCAACACTAGATTAATAACACAATGACAGGAATTTTGGTTTCCATTTTTCAAATTGTCCCGATTCTGTTACCTATGGAAATAATCTAAAACAATCTAACAACAAGGCATCTCTAACAACATTACCACAGATTTTGACAGAAGTTCAAATTTCAGCTTTAAAATAGCCCTGTATCTTATATTCCATTTATTTTCTTTCAGTTGAAAACCTTGACAAGTAATCTGAAAGAGTACAACTCTTCACAAAAATATTCCCAATGGACGTTATTAAAAGTGAGCTAGCTCTCTGCAGTACTGTGACTTTGCACTGCCTGTATTTCCATTGTGACATTGTAAACATTTTTGAACAGCACCACCATAGCCGTATTTTAACAAGGTGACAGAATAATGGCTTTTTCTCTGTTGAATTTTTTCAAGCATTCAAACTTTCGGAACCCTTGCAGTAAATGGTTTATAGCTAACAAGCGGAGATTAATTTTTGGCTGCGGTATTATCTGACAGGCTATCATTATCAGTCACTAATGTCTTTCATGAAATGGATAAAAGGTCCAGGATATCACTCATGTGGCTCTTTTAAAATGCCCTGAGGTTTTCTGTTTTGTTTTCGTTTGGTTTTGTTTTATCTCCATCTGAGTGTGACAAAATGTGGCAGACAGGAGGGCACTGCAGAATACTTCTGAATCATTTCACATATGTTGAACACAAGGTGTTTAAAGATAAGGCTGTGGAAATCAATGCATATATAGATGCTTTTGCCTTACCCTATGCCAGATAGTGTAGCACATTCACTAGTGCTGCAGCTCTACACAGGCAGCCAAGTGCAGATTATTTGATCTTGTATTAAACATTGCTGTAGTTTATAAGCAAGGACACTGGATGTATTTGAAAACATGGGATGAGGATTTTCATCTGAGGGCCAGTTTTGCTTTCTGCACTCAAACAAGCAAAAGGGAGTTATAAGTAAGTATGGAATATAGCACTGTCTGTATTGGTATATGATGCTTGACAACATACTACGTGCCTCCGAGCTAAAATATACCCTCCTTATCTCCTCATCTAGTCTCAAAACAATAGGAAGCTCATGAGGCAACGGATGGGGTTCTATAGGCTGTCTGAAATTAGATCTTATCTCATGTTCTCTCTTCTCTTGCTCTCATGTACTCGTAACCTAACAATTTTTATAAAATGAAGGTGCGATAAGGTATCCATTGCCTCCAGCTATAAACCATCTCTTTTTGCTTACTCTATATTGTTAGATGACCTCGAACCACCTCCAAGGCAAAAGAATTGGTGGCCTGAGACTGGCTGAAAAAGTGAAGGGTCCTATTAAGTAGCCAGCTAATCCCTTTTCTCATCTTTCTGCATACCCACTAGAGACATACCTAATGATCAGTTGTAGGCTAATGGGTTCTGCTTTTATTTGTTTTCTAATGCTAGTAGATTAGACTGCCCACTATAATATGAAAGTGCTCCTGATGCATAGCCCTGTTGATGGCCAAGCATGTGTACCCCAGTAGACCAGGAATGCAGCCAATGAAGAATCATCTTCCCAAAGCTGGCAAATAACCTAATGGCCAAAGCAACTGCAACTCAGTTAAAGCAGTACTGGTTCCTATCTGTGAGCGTACTCATCCATGATCAATAACTGGAACACCTTGGCACTAATTTTCTGCTTAGTCTGCCATTCATCTGCAAGTTCTGCAAAGTCCTGCTTCTACTTGCCGTGTTCCATGCATGCTCTTAACCTACCTAAGCTTTGCAAAGCTCCTTTTCCAGCTTCTCCTCCATTCAGCCTTCCCTTTCTCCCTGCTCTGCAATGCAGCCAGACCCTCCCAGGAGTGTCCCAACACCTCTGGGATTAGTGGTTTTTCAGAGAATTTCTGCTTCCTCCATCCCCTGCCAATAGTGAGGATGTGTCTGTCTCGGCCTGGTCTGCCAGGTCAAAGCTTATCCAGGAGAAGACAGTTGAAAAAAGCAGTTTCTTGTTTAAATAAGTTATCACAGTACTTAAGAAAACAGGCTCATTACTCTCATTTCCAAAGCTCATCATAGAGTTCCTACTGCAATGAAACTGCAACAGCCTAAGGTTTGCCAATTATCTGTTTGCCCTAAAAACATTTCACACATGGTTGTGCTCTCTTCACCTCAGCTCCATCCTCCCTTGTCCTTCTCACTGCTTTCTCCCCACCCAGTGCAGCCTCTTGTCCCCAGAGCCCTCGGGATTTCCTTCTCGCTAGTCTATCACCTTTCCTAACCAAACCTCAGACTCTCTGACACAGAAAAAAACCTGAATCTAAAAAACCTCTGCAATCCCATTGCAACACAGGGATCTCATCCTCCATTCATGGCCATTCTGGTGTTATTATGCCCCTTCTTGATCTGTCTGCCAACTCACGTGGGGACATGGCTGCAGAGGAACGTACCTCTGGGAGAGGACTGTCAAGTGCCTGGCTAAGCCACTGCAACTACAGCAGCACAATCAACCTACTGTAGCTGTGCTGGGAGTTTCACCAGTTTCAACAAGCTCTTAGCTGGTAAGATCTTCAGGGCATAGACTGTCTACTCTGTACAGCAGCTAGCACAGAGGAGCCCTCAGGCATTGTAGGACAAAAAGTAATTGGTATGGGTAATTCCTTTAGATATATCAGTATAGGGAACTAAAAACACCTTTCTAGGTTTCTGAAAGTCTAAAGAGAGACAATTATTTAACAAAAAGAACTTCGCCTCTGGCTCAACCTGTAAATACAACAACTTCCATATTATTTTGTTAAAGAGAAAAATCTGTTCTTGCAAGATATGTGTGTATGTTTATGAGTAGTTTCCTTTTATGACTAGTCACATTTATAAAGCTAAAAATGGGTGAATGTCTCTTCAGCATCAGTATCCATAACTTGTGATACATATACACTTAAAGACTGTATTAATATTCTCAGCACTGCAGCCAAACGTTAAGTCCAACATGTTTATGTTAAATATTTGTTTTCATTGGCTAAGTTTTAATGAATGGATTCAAATACTGGGCGAGAAATAAGTATATTTTTTTTGAAACTGGAAAAGTATTTTGGAAACGTTCTCATACCATTATAGTAGTCCCAAAATGTATCTGGTAGGATGCCAAGGTATGAACAGTGTTACTGAATATAAAGTAATCATGAAGAAGGTTAGGCTTGTAGAGCTGAGAATGCTTGTGGAAGAAAAAAATGAACTTTTCAAGTTTGTATTCAACCAGAAAGCAATTTTTTCCCCAAAAATTGTGATTCTGAGTGTCAAGAGACCAACATTATGTGTAAAGAAGAACCCATCAAGTACAGCGCATGCAGCTGTGCATACTAATGCTGGATGAATGACCGTACATATAGCTAGTAAGTCTCACTGGACTCATCACGATGTTCTTATTTGTAATAGTAAATCAAATTCTTTGTCCAAAAAGAGTCACCACTTACCGCTAAATGGAGTCATATGATTGTTCCTTAGCCACATGGTATTGACTTCTGTTCACTAAATGGCTGACCTACATTTGGGAGACACGCCTGAGAAAATCACTGCACTTCAAATTCCACAAAGAAAATCAACGACAAAGCATTTTAAGAAGAGAGTGTGAGAGAGCAAGCTTATTCATGAAGAAATGTAAGACACTTGAGATAATTTTTGCCAAGTTCTACATCAAAAGAAAAATGCCTTGTATTTGATTAAATGGTTGTAGACGTCAAATTTTTAAGCTGTTGGCTTCTCCTTCTCCCTGTTTACAAAAATAGAGGGGGAGATTTGTCAGTTCTTCAATATTTTACATTCAATTTTCTCTTCTTAAATAATCATCTCACTAGCCACCTTTCTCTTGGACTTTACAGTCTCCTTTCCTCCCCTTTCTAACAAATGACTGTGAGATAAGTACTTCTCTTTCCTAGGACTTGCTCCATGACATTACTTTTACATACCTCAAGAACTGTCTTCACATCATCAGCTTTGTACAAAGAAGTTGCTGGAGTGCAGTGATGATCTTGGACCTGAAATATATTTAAAACGTCTCCAGGTAAACAGCAATTTTGTCATTGAAACACATTTTCCTTTGTGCAATATGGTTTCTCTACCAAAAGTATTTTGACCAAAAGCAGGTCAAAATACTGTGCAGCCATACATTATTGCAGACATACTTCACCTGACTGTTATACTCTTTATAATCTACAAATTAATATTTTCATACCCCTTTTCCAGTTCCCTGAATCAGTCAGTCCCCCAGAAGTGCAGGTCCTCCACACATGGCTTTAGTTC
Source organism: Numenius arquata (assembly GCF_964106895.1). Classification (NCBI taxonomy): domain Eukaryota; kingdom Metazoa; phylum Chordata; class Aves; order Charadriiformes; family Scolopacidae; genus Numenius; species Numenius arquata. Next base: position 83,563,091 of record NC_133577.1, on the reverse strand, counting down.
CTTGTCCAGAATCTCTTCCTGATGACTTAGCAGATGTACTTTTCTGAAGAACACATCATAACAAGAATAGAAAACATTTTAAGTAGGATGCACAGCTTCAAAACAGACCAAAAATCACCATTTTTCTACACAATTAACCACTGAGAGCAAAATAATCTATAATCTCTCACTTTGAAGAACTACCTGCTGTAACAAATCTGATTAATTAGATTAATATCAGAAATGTTATTTTGCTTTAAAATATTTATGAATATATGCAGACGATAGATGTGCTCATTTTATGTGCTGTGAAACAAAGCGGGGTTTGAGAAGTTGCAAATGCAAAACTGAAGTCTATCACCTGGAATACCAGTTAAAGTGCAATTCAAAGCATGCAGTTGTTACACAACAGAAAACCAGAAGCCAGGAATGTCAAGAATGGAAACTTGTCCGTTAAATATGCCAACTAGGTAAATATGTCTTTGGAAGTGCAATAAATTGAAAGTGGAATGTCTATGTTTAATAAACATAGCATTGAGTTAGTGTTCAAAAATTTAATTCTTAAATTATTGTTGTAGAATGCATAAAAAAATAGCAATCATTGTGCTAACCCATGTATGGGAAACAATTCCGGTACTCTGAGGCCAGTATTTTTCTCCCTAACTACAAAAGATTTCTGAAGTTGAGGAAAAAAAACTCAAAAAACCCACCCTGCCTGTAGGTAGGTCTACAGAAGGAAGAAAACAGGGACTGGTTGGTAATTCATAAATAAGGGTGCTAAATTTGAAAACTCTCGAGGTGTTTATCAATGACTGACATACAGACAGACGCGTAGAGAATACCAGACTGAGGCATCAGGCCAATGAGACACATTTTGCTAACTTCTTGCAGAATACTGTAAACCACAAGTTTATTCTGCTGTTCCCAGATTAAATACTTAGACTGCCATGTTGTATGTTTACTGAAATAACTGAAACAATTAGTAAGATACATACCAGAGCAGCTTAGAAATTCAGTAGAGCTATAGCAGCTGGGAACATGCAGTCCTCTTTTAAAAACCTATCATTTGATATTTGCCATTGTACACAATGGCTTCCCCTTGCCATCTATTATTGTGGCACTCCCTCTTATTGACTCCCACTGTTTCTGATTCATACAGCACTTCATTTCCTGGAAGATACCCCTCTTTTTGCTTTTTGAACATCTTTTTCAGTCTGACTACACTCTGCACCTGCTCCCCATCTCTAGCATCATATAAGTGTTCCCTTGAAAGGTTCTGTTTACTTCAGTAACCCATTCCTTCTTCCACTGAGATGCTTCTACTCTTCTTGAAATATCCCCCAAAGCAGTGCACTGCAAAATGAAACGTTCCCAATGAGATTTCAAAGCCATTGTAAATATATCCAAATATAATGCCATTTTTTTTCATTTTAAAGTCTGTATTCAAACCAAGAAAAGTAAATACACTTTAAAAAGTTAAAAAAACCTCTGCCTCTTAGTCGTTTGTAAGAACAGTTTGTTTCTGAGTGGGTAACTGTGAATCTGCATGCGGTTCCACCTCTATTCGCTAATCCCAAGCTGTGTCAACCACTTAAAATGGGAAAATTTGCTTGAACTGAAATTCAAATTGCTCATCTTCATACATATTTGTAGATTTATTCCCATGAATTACAGGTAGAATGAGAAGAAACTTTAACAAAGATAAATAAAGCTGCTTCTGCCTTGTTTCCAATACTCCTAGAGAGTACCGCTGGTAGGATTTTGAATGCCATTTATGCTGAGCTCTCAAGCCTTTCCCCAATATTTCCATTCTCACTTCCACATTTTGAAGGACTCTGTAATCTTGTCCTATCCTTTTCAAAAGCTTTCTTCTGCTAGGGGATTTCCTTGTTTGCACGGCGAATTTCACTGACATCCTGTAAAAAATATCTCTGGGTATTTTTTAACAGCAAATGAATTTTAGGGAACTAAAAGAAGAGTGTTTCAGCTTGACATCTTGTGGATCAATTATACTGAACTGTGTAAGTTTATACGAAGTTACAAGTGATTCATCTTCTTGCATATGCTAATTTGCATTATCTTTAAGACAAATTTTAAAATCACTCCATTACACATACACAGTAAATACTTGCTGTATACTTTATACTTGGATATAGTAGCAAGTGAAGCTGTAGTAGTCCTGGTAGTCAGGCCTTCACACTCCATTGAATTCTGTGGAAGTTTGGCAGTTTGTCTTGTTGCTCCCACCCCTCTCCAAGTGGCACATGTATGTATATACATGTACATACATGTATTATATGTATACATGGAAACACTGAAAACTGTATTGTGCAATTTATTCAGAACAGCTTCACACAGATTACAGGCCAGCAGCATGCTGCTCTTGACATAATATCAGAAACAGAATTTTTCTTGCTGTTTCATTTTCTTGAAACTCTATAGGCAGAAAATCCAGCAAAGAATGTGATAATGGAAAATAAATGTTAGATTGGTTTCCACTGAAAGAGAGTTCCTATCATAAATAGCTCTGTTAACCACCTTAAGCACTACTGAAATTTTTAAATAACTTATAATGGAGACCATAGACTGTAAAAAGACTATACGCATCTAAGCAACTGACTTCTTAACTGCATATAACACTAATGAAAGCCAATCAGGCATTCACCCATTTTCTGATAATTAGCAGCTGTTATCTGACAGACGCCATTTCCTACTCATGCTTTTGCTCAGGGTTAGTACAAGAAAAGTTTGCTGAAGGCAGGACTATTTTTGGCCCAGCAGCACTTGTGTTGCTATGTGCTCTCAGATTACTGGGCAGATAGGCACACAATGAAGTCAAACAGCTGATCTGCAAAACTGAGAACACTGTGCGGTTTCCTCCACGGCTGCTTGTTTGTGTATAAATATGCACATGTGCACAAACTACGGGTAATGAAAGGTTATTTTCCTCTCGATACGCCTGTCAAAGAAAAAGGCCACATCCTGCATCCTGTTAAAACCCTCTGTTAAAAGGCAGTCAGAACCCCTTAGCAAGCTCTGTGAAATCACTCCGTAAAGTTGTGCCTGTGACAGTTTGTACCTTCTGTTTCACTGGGTAATTTAAAGTTGATCTTAGTTAAGATAGAAGGAGCATGTGCCAGTGCTGCTGCAAACATTGCTTCTTTCAGTCGGTTGATAATGGCAATGTCGAGAGCCTTTGATCACAGCAAAGCTTGTGATGGCTGCAAATACGCTATCACTTTCAGTTCAGGTCAGATGGAGGATTCTTCCAAAGTCATGGGTAAAATCTAGCTGCTACCTTCTGGATAAGGCTGAACTCAACACCTTTCACCTCTCCTCTCTTTCCTTTCAGCCATCATACTGGGTGCCTGGTGAAATGCAAGCCAAGCTGTCTCTGCAGGTTAGAAGAAGCACTAAAACTTGAGACCACGTATTTTATTAATGAGTGTAGCACCCCCTTAGGCAATGAAACTCACCAATAAGCATGATGGGGTCTTTAGAGGAGTCTGTGATACATGGGTGCGTTGGCACATATCACTGATATGTAGTTCTGCGGCTTTTACCACAGTAGGCAGTGTAAGAATCTCCATAAACAGTACACACAGAAATCACAAAGATACCCTGTATTATATGTTGATATAGGTTATTCTTCTTGACCACATGCCTGCCTTGTGATTAATTTGCTGCCTTAGTTATACACCACAAACATGAATAAAAGTTCTACATCCTCTCTCAGTTACAGCCACAGTTACAGAAATTAAATGTTTCTCTCTGTGTTTTCACTTAACAGAAGGATTCTATGGGAGCAGGTGCCTCTGCTCTCCATACTGCACTCCCCAAAGCCGCTTCTGCAGAGAGGGCAGGAAAACCATGTGAATCGCTGTGTGTTGGGAACACAGCCTGCAGTGCTCTCACACAAGTGGGGCTGATGGAGACAATCGACTCCTGTTTGCCCTTTCCTATTCTGCTGGGATATTTGAGGCAGCACAAGGCACTGATAAGATTGTTTTGCATTCTACTAGAGGTAGCTTTTTATAGTGTGTGGGTGAAGGCAAGTTGTGTGAAGATGTGTCAGGAGGGCATCTGGAGTACAAAAGACTCCAAACCCAGCCAAATTCCGTCCCACTGCATGCGAGGGGATGACCCACTAGCGTTCACCTTTCTCCTGTAGCCACTTTCCCAGCAGGAGCCTGCTGGGCACTAGCAAACAGCCACACTGAGGAACAGTTATGATGTCGAGTATCTGGCACCCCACCTACCATGTTCTGCCCTCATGAGACAATAGAGATGTTACCGTCCAGGCACAGGGATGGGGAAGGGTGGAAACCTGCTCTTCTTCTCTCATGATGACAAAGATTCTTCAGTCTGGTACATTATGCCTTTTCCAAAACACTGTTAGAGGATTGAATACACCTATGATTCCACTTTCTCCGTAACTCCTTTGGGATGCATAGTTTGCCCATATATGCATTTCTCTTCTGGATTAGACCATCCCATTTTGTAATTTTTCTAATTCGCTTTGAGCTTTGTGATGGATTTTTACCACTTTTTTTTTTTTTTTTCCCCAAAGATCTTACTTCAGAATGGACATTCAATGACAAACTTTTGTCCTGCCACAACACCGTGTTTCAATTTTTCTTCCTTCAGATTAATGAGGTCAAATAAAATCAGGGAAAGAACACAAGTTTCAGGTTCCTTCTTCCAATGAATCTAAACCAAGCAATGACTTGTTACAATTCAGTGAAGCCCTTCAGGTTATAGCTGGAGTCCCTCTAGCACGAGAGTCCCCTGAAGAGATCCTTTACTGAAGAAGATGAGTGGGTGCTGAAGAGAGAAGGTGGTCCTAGTCTTCATGTCAGAGGCATGTAGCTTGGTTTTTGGTAGTGTTGGGGTATTAGTTATTAGATATTAGTTCCCTGAATGGGACATATCTCATATATCAGTTAAAATTGGAAATGATTTTATTGAGGTGGGAAAGGGAAAATCCCAGCTTTGAAAATCTTCATTATTCAAACATATCTTTTGGGCATATTAAAAAAAAAAGCCTTAGTTCAGACTTGAAACAGGAGGGGAAATCCCTGAGAAGACAGAAAAGGAGAACCTGACATTTACTTAGGACTCTACAACTGAGCTAATTCTCAGGAAAATGCTATTCAAGTTGGAGAGCCATAGGGTTCAGCACCGGTTCCAGAAAATTACCGAGAGCAGTTGCATGCCCTATATTTGTCTGCAAGTCCCTAACTTCAGGCTTCTTTTGGAAATTTGCTAATAAACCCTTGCAACTTCCTTTTTTTCTTTCCCCTCCCCCCCCGCCCCCAGAGGTTTTAAATCCTCTTCAGTGCTGTTCATAGAAGTCAACAACTGAAGACAGCAATTCCACCCTACAAAAAACACTTTTCCTTTCTGCAGTGTTAAACAAGCCCAGTGGGAGAAAGCAATTATCAGGGACTTGCTACTGCAGTAAGCAAATGTCTGTCAGTAGAAAAAAATTAAAATATTATAGAGTGGAAAACAGATCACCAAAAGCAGATGAGCCTAAGGGAGAAAAATACCACTTTGATCTAATACACTCTTAAATGTCAGCCATTTCCAAGTGTGAAGAAAGAGTTTGGTCTCTGACCATCTTTTTATTATGTTTCAGTTAAAGATATGGGAATACAAGTCTACTCAGGTATGTGCTAAATAAAGACAACGCTTAGGCTAAAAAACCAAAAAATCCCAAAGAGAAGAGATATATACATTCTATTTTGATGATTGCATTTCATATACATTTTTTCATTGGTTGGTTTTGGGAAACTAGTGATGGGCTAGAAAATTTCCCTGATAACATGAATCTCACAGTTGTTGGAAACATATGAAGAATTTTAATATAATGTAAGAAAATCTGGATGACTTTGAGGAATGAAGTATGGAAACAGAAAGAAATTTAGCAGTAGAAGCTGTGGCTTTGGTATACAGAGCAATCGCCAGCTACCCAAATACCAGCACTGTCCTCTGGCCATAATGAGGCAAACGAAGCTGTAGGAAGCATCAGGCAAAACGATGGCAGTTAGAACAGCAGCGGGGAAAAGCAACCCACCTGGGTTTGAGAAGAGTTGTATCGCTCTATGAAAAAGATTACATGATACGGTTGCCTGCAATAGCAGGGACTTGTGTTCCAGGAGGCCTGGACCTGTTTGTGGAAATCAAAGCAAAAACAAGATCAAGAAGACAAGTGCTACTTAAGTTACTGAAAATACACCTTGCAGCAATATGTGAATTATTATGTTTGCAATAGCCTGAAAACTATTATTTGTTCAGCTTTTTCATGAAATCAGGAAGCAAGGACTCAGAAAGCCTTCTTTTTTATCTGTACACAGCAGCTTTTCTTCATTTTCTGTAATCATTGAGAAGCTTTACCAGCGATGAATTAGAAGGTTTAGAAACAGGGGGAAAAAAAGATATTCCCTTGCTTTGTTGATAACTGGATAAAGCAAAAAAAAAAAGGATACTTGTGAGATAGGCTGGTAAAAGGATCACCGACAGGCCTGAAACTATCTAGAAGCAGTGGGCACTGGCAAGGCAAACGTAACTCGTTTATCACAAAGCTGTGCACTTCCAAGCACGATCTGGTGATAAGTCAATGTTATCGCAGTAGGTCTGCGTGGCATCTGCTGCAGAGGGGTGTACCAGTCCTCAGAGTAAGTGCTGCCTGGCAATATACAGTCAAGTCCTGTGACATATCCTCAAAAGGGATATAGCAATTACTTTAATGGAAAGGCAACAGTCTGCATACATGATTGAACTTTCATGCTATCTGTACAAAGGGCCTGGGGAGTGTGAAATGACTCATGGGTAGCTTCTTTTTTAGAAGACTGCTGAATAAGTTATTAGACAGGCAAGTACCCTCGGGCCAGTATATCGGGCTCAGGGAATAGGTAAACACAGAAAGAAAGAATGAAGAAATAAAGTGCATGTGAGAGAGCGGTTGCTTGTACAATACTATCCCGCTCCCAGGCAAATACACTTTCTAGTGCCTTAAATTTCTTCCTGTAGTAAGAGACTGAGGGCTGTACTGAACTTTAAAGGCCTTCATTAGTTGCTAAGTTATGCTGAGACCAACCACAGTGCAGCCATTCAATAAAGATATTTCATTATTTTGTTACTAGACTGCTTAGCATCTCAGTACCAGAAAGAAACAAAAAGCCCCAAAGACCAAGCACAAATTAGAGCTGTTAATCTTTAAAGACAGCTGATCTCTCTGAATATTCTGGGACTGATACTACTAGAGATTGGTACTTAGAAGAGTCACTCTTGTATAAATGAGAACTGTTTGATTGTTTTCTTTAAATGAGCATTTTTTTTCATAACCATATCAAGCTCAGCCACATGGAATTAGCTGGCATTTGTTAATTCTCAAGGATTTGCCTCTCCTAGCATAGATATTCCTGCCCAAGGTTACTGACATAGCCAGCTATCCAGCCATTCAAAAGTACAAAAGAGTTTGTGTAGGGAAAGGGGAGATGTTGGTGCACTGAAGTGCCTGTGGGCAGCTGGGAGGTTACATCCATCTAAAAGGACTGTGATTGCAGCATAAAGAGATCTTTTCTTCAGCAGTTTTATTCAAGCTGCAAAACAGAATGGGATAGTCAATGATTTATTTTAAATTAAATAGTATGACTCATGCTTGCGCCATATCAGAACTGGTTTGATTTAAATGTGGTCTCTCTCCCTGTCCATGTATGCCTACTCCAGGAAAAGCAGCAACAGCATAAGGGATATTATTATTTCTCTGTTCCACCATTTCCTGTCAGTCTCCATCAACATGAAAACAAAATTGTCATGCAGCATAAATAAGGTAATATGAAAATACGGTCAGTGAAAGGGGACTAAGTGGTGCTTTCAATATGAAGGAAGATTCTGCTTTGATCATATTTGCAGTTGTCAGTTAATAGCTACCTGACAGAGAAAACCACACAGATTTCTTTATCCCTCCCTCCAAAGCTCTTCCCTCCAATATTTGTTTTACTGAAGTCTCATCAAGTTATAAACACCAACTCAGAGCTGTTTTTAATTATTGCCTAAGAACATGACTGCAGTGGATCAGCAAAAGTTGGAATCATTTTAAAATTTTTGTTTTCAAGCTTATTTGTGGCATGAGAGGGAGACAGGGTATGAAATTGCCATCTGATTGAATTTCACCATAAGAAAGTTTGCAAGGCTGTACAAATAATAAACGCCTCACTCAATGCCCTATGCACAGTATGAGTCCCATCACGGTAACATGGGATATAGCCATGCAACTATTTCCCTGGGTAGATTCAAGCTAAATGCATTTAACTACCAACCTCATAATCAGAGCTGTCAGGTCCACAGCTGAGTGCTCTGGTCTTCACGTCACTTTTTGGGGTGAAACAAGAATCAGGTTACCCTAAAAGGAAAGTAAAAGAGACTGGAAAACAATATGAAATGATGGAATAGAATGTACCTCAGTGATAAAAATCTATTCATAGTAATTATATTCAGTAGTAACTTCTATTGTCCCTCAAGGGTCTGTACTGGGAACAGGTTGCCCAGAGAAGCTGCAGATGCCCCATTGGAAGTGGTCAAGGTCAGGTTGGATGGGGTTTTGAGCAACCTGGTCTAGTGAAAAATGTCCCTGCCAATAGAAGGAGGGGGTGGGGACTCACAACGGACTAGATGATCTTTAGAGGCCCCTTCCAACCCAAAACATTCTGTGATTCTACGATTCTATTAGTAGAAATCATTTTAGGATCTTGGTCCCTGGGGTGACACCTGACAGACAGGCTGCTATATCTGAATAAGTATCCCACACCAAATAACACACTAGAAATTCATTTGTTTACTAGTGAAATTCAGTTCAGCTGTTTACCTAGCCATGCCTGAACAAGACTTCTACTCATTATATTTCATTTAATACATTTATTCATTTTCATATGGCTATATTAGAAATGCAGCTAGTGTCAGCATGAGCTGAAGAGGTTTGATTTAAAAAGGAAACAAATAGAACCCTTACTCAGTATCTCAGTCTAATCCATATTTCTACTGAAACTTCTTTCTTTCTTCATACATCATAATTTATTCTTTTAGCCCCTTCCACTTTTTATCAATAATAGCACCAGAAATGCTATCGCTGCAGACTTTCTGCTGAGATCATATTAGAAAGCAATGGGAGTGTCACGGAGGAATATGTTCTCATATTTTCAGTATCACCTTTCTCCTTTTAATTTCCTCTCTCTTTGTATGGGAGGAAGGGGAGAGTCCAGAATCCAGTGTCGAAAAGACTTACTAGATTATCTTCCTGTCATTCTCTGCTAATACAAGATGCTTCTCTGCATGGCATCAGCTAGTGTTTTGCCAAGTCATCAAAGTCCCAAACAGACAAACATTCTTCCCAGGAAGACTCATATCTCGCTCTAGCAAAGGCTTGTTTCATGTTTAGCCAAAATAGACTTTTTAAAGGCCTTCTGTATAGATCTATCAAAAAGTAACACCCAAACGTCTTTCCTTCCTTGGAATTTAACAGCCTTCAGTTATACACAGATTTTTGTAAGAAAGCAGTTTGTTCTGTAAGCATTGTCAGCAATTGTTACATCATATAGTTAATCCAGAAATCCAGTAAAATTCAGCCCCAAAATTTCATAATCTTTGAAGATAACTACAAAAGCCCTAAAGAACAGAAATATACAGGCAACCTTAGCTATCGGTTTTGTTATAAACTTCAACTAGAGTAGTTATCAGTTTCACAGGAGTGAAGGGTTGTGAGAGCTTGCATCTCTGCAGACCTTTGAAGATAAAAGAATTGAAAGTTGCTTTATATATATATGTGTGTGTGTGTGTTGGCTAAGTAGATGAACAGTGGACAAGAGCCTCTAGGGCTGAGAAGCCACTATCTGAACTTACAATGCAATAGCTGTTCATTACACAAGACAGGATTTCAGCAATATCCACTGGGAATTCTTTTTTTGTAGGTGTTCTAATTTGAGTGTGTATATGACATGTATAAAGGCACACACACGCACATGTATAAACATGTACTGAGATTTCCTACTGCTTATTTTCCAAAACTATCTTTCCAAATAAAAGCAATACTAAAATGGAGCTAATGTTGGGAGCCTCTGTAATTTACTAATTACTGAACAATATTCCAAGAATTCTTTAATTACATTCAAACATTTATTTTTTTTAAATTGATAAATTCAAATTTTAGTTCAACACAAAACATGACAAGACATTAATATGCAATTACACCATAAACAGCATATGTTTTTTAAACACATTCTTTCTCATATAACTAGAGGGGAGATTAAAATATTTTAACATCAGTAGAGTTAAATTTAGTACTACTAATTCCATATTCCTCCATCATTACTATAATGTTAATAATAATCTAGACCTTGAAGTGTTGTTGGCCTGCTTGGTTTTTAGCAACTTTCTAGTAATCCTGATAAATATTTTGTACAGAAAACCTGTCCAGGTCTTTCTTTCAAAGTTATGTTAATTCCTGTTACGATCATATTTAGAAGGTAAGTCAGTTCCTCTTTGGAAAGGTCAGTGTTTCAGAAGTTAACATTTAGCAAGGCTACTTCTCTTCAGCTGTACGTGCCCAACAAATTCCTTAATACATTTCTCATTTTATTTTCAAATCAAAACAAATAAATTTAACGTGGTGATTCCTGTAAAAGGAATGCATTTCTAATATTTTGCAATTTAGTGTATGAGAGAAGAGTAAAAGCTCCTGGTTTGCATCACTCCTATACGTCTGATAGAAAATTCCCATCCATGACTCATACACGGTACAACATAAGCAATCAGCCCACATGATCACTGGGAATATTGACTTGCAGGAACCAAGCAAGTATGGGGCTTTCCAGATCACTACTGCATTGTAAGCAAGTTTTTAGAGAGATGAAGTATTATTTCTGTCAATTCACTTGCGTCAAATCATAGACAGCACAGAGACTGCAGACAGAAACATGCTAAGGAATAGGGGTTTCTGGTGACTGACACAAAGCAGTGCAATGTGCAGACAGAGTCTATGTGAACAGGGAAAGTGTAAATATGTTAGAAAAAAAGGATAGGATAGACTGCAGCCAGTGAGTGTAGGACTGTTCAATCCCCTTGCCACAAACCACTGATGTATCAGAAACTATTACAGACAGTTGTGCCTTCTTACAAATTCCCCTTGGAACTGGCCATTTCAGGTAGGTAAGATACCTCTGAAGTCCATAGGGCTGGCTGAAAATTTTATGGTGAAATGTATTTTCACGAGAAAATGCCAGTCCACCAAAATCAAAGGGTGTTATGCAAGGCTATTGGCTTTGCAGCCCTCTGGCAAGAGTAGGCAGGGTTGTGTCATGATGACACTAGACAGGCCATTGAACGCCTATAAGCCTCTTGATTGGACTGTCTCAGGGATCTTAGAACTTTTGGACATTGTCATGTGCAGCTTTCCAGACTTCTGTACCACTTCCAATGGCAACAAAGCCCTGGGATCTCAATCCTTCCCGAAGGCTTGGCTTCCCCTGCTGGTGCAGGGAGCCTGGCAACCTTGAAAACCGTGACTCACGCCAAGGCTCGGAGGTCTGCTTCTCATGTTCATTGATCTTGGCTTCTACATGATGCCAGGACTCCTAACCTCCTGGCTGTGCTATTGACTTTGCTTTTACAGCCAAGCCAAGAGTTGCAATGTTTAGCTTTCCACTCTCACTTTCACTATGAGCTTGCTAAGCCAGCTGATTTGATACATTTTGAGTTTTCCACATATAGGCATCTTTGTTTTTCATTTCAAAGTGGAGCATTCATGGTCAGCAGGTCTGCACTGTGGACGTGATGCCAATTTATCTTTATCTTTAGATGTATCTCTGTAAAGCCACAAGCAGTGATATAGCTTCTGAGGGCAAAATCAGCTGTTCTGCTCATCTAATAAAACCACTTTCCTCTCTTAGGCTCTACTAGTAAAAAGATGCTTCTGATAGAAAACATTACATCTATATGGTTTTCTCTTTGTAATGATATTTTAGAGATGGGGATTTTTTTTAGGTTGTAATACTTCTGTGCCAGCTAATCTCAGTATGCCAGCTAATCTCAATAGACATATGCCTTCTGCGCACCAGCAAGACGTAAGGGTTACCCCTATATTTTATTTCGGTTTTGTGGAAAGAAAAGCCCTCAGTATAAGACAAGTGACACTTAACAGAACAAATATATTGTTGGTTTTAGGCTTCACCAGCAAGAAGCTCAGATGACACTGCTGAGTGATATTACATCTTTTCTTTCTCCTTGATACAAAGCAAACTTGCATCTTCAGCGAAGACTGGGTCAGGGCAGCAGGGGAACAGCTGTCCCCCAATTGTGTGACTGGGAGCATGTGCTGCAGCAAACAAACACCAAATTTGTATTCCCTAATCCCACTAAATTCACCTGCGAATACAGCACATTTTCCCTCCTCCCTGCTGGAACTAAGGGAGAAGACTGGAAGAGAAATATATAATCATCCATTTTTTAAGATTAAACCAGACAAAATTTGTTGTTTCTCAATTTAAAAGCAAACCAGAAAGAGTTCTGAAAATTTCAGGACCTTCTTATCTCCAGTAGTCTCATCTAGCACAAGCCTCACAACTCTTCTGCAAGGTAACTGTGATAGCTTATCATTACCACTCTACTGCAGATCACCAAACAAAACAGTTAGCTTCATATTCCCTTTCTGAGTGATTCTCTTTAAATGCTTAAAATGGCCTGGTCAGACATCCGAAGAGTAGTAACAGAATCCAAAATAACTCAAAAAAAGTCAAATAGAAAATAGTTAAGCTTGGTTGCAGGTGCTAGTTCTGCACCAGTTCCTCTAGTTATTGTGCCTGTTCACTTTAAAATCCCATCCCCTATTTTTTTTTATTTGTGTCCTCCCTTTGACTTCAGTGAAGATCAACACAAAGAAAGCAGAAACCTTCACAGGAGCAGACAGATTTTGTGTTGTGTTGTTCTTCACACAAAGGCACTCAGATGCACTCAGATCACGCTGCTTTAAAACAGTAGCTCCCAAGTTTCATGCAGAGCAGGGTAAAATATTTTATGCAAATTATATATTACACTAAACATTGTATTTTTCCTAATGCTGTGCATGCAGATCATAAGCTGAAACATGACATTGAAATTTGTGCCTGCCTTCCATGTTGTTTCAGACAACACTTTCATTGGTTGGGGTTTCTTGTAAAGGGATTTCAGTGTCCTGTTGAGGCTAAAGAGAAAAGATACAATGAGAAGTTCACAGGAATTGTGTTACCTCATGTGATTTGTCTCCCACTACTTAAGTTCTTCATTTTCTCATTCATAGGGTTTCCTTAGAGTTCATTTTATCAGACATGTTTTCATCCAGGGATGATGCAATATCAAATTTCTGATAGCTGTGAAAAACAAAAACAGCACTGATATTTCACAAGTAATACAGTCTACTATTCCTAGATAATAACGGAATAATGACCATTAAATACATTTGCAAGAGCACATTTTGTAGAATACTTTGCAGGTCCCTAAGGTTTCCCTGTTTTCCTCATACCCATTGAAATGGCTGAAATTTCACACGCGATCTGCCTCTTTGAAAGTGGGATTCCAAATGAAAAAAGCATTTTGTTTCCGTGTCAAAAACTCTCAGGGTCAGGTAGCAGTTCCCTGGATCTGAGTGCACACATACAGGTCTCAAGAGAGCTGTACTCCACCAAGCTGTGCTTGGTTCCACCTTGCTCCTCTGCAAGAGGTGGGGGGTTTAGAGCCTCTGAAGGGACAATGGGGTTACAGTTCTCCAAGTTGTCCGGTTGTCTTACTAAGGCACACTAAGATTTTTGCAGAACTAATGTGGGGGTTGGTGTCTTGCCAAAAGTGTTAAACTTCGAGGTTGCCTTTACGGTATTCCTCTTAATGCAATATTTTCTTCATTTTTTGGATGTACTGCCTCTTTGTTTAACACCTTAGTGCTAGAGAACTAACAGCAGGGAGTCTGTGCCCTTTACATTTCCAAGACAGACAGCAGAGAGCCGTAGGAAGCCTAAGCTTTCCTTCTTTTCTCCTAGTGCCCAGAGTACTTTTTTGTATGTATGGCATGTCAGATACAGCACTCATCCTGTAGCCGCTCCAAGCACAGATGGCATTTGGGGGCCAACTGAGATACAGAAATGTATACTTTTTGCAGTAGGTCTTCCTGAAAAGCATCAAGAGACAGATTGAAAAAAAAAAAAAAAAGGCAGCAGAGGGCTAGTTTATACTAACACAGAGGATCATTTCCCTGCATCTCTCCTTTCCCACTTGCTGCCTTTTGGCCAAAGCATCCCTGCTGGCATGGTGCTTACACACCCACAGCAAGGTTATTTTGATAACTGAGTAGCTGATACGTTTTAAGTGACATACTGCGTTTATCTGAATGAACACATTTTCCTCTGACGGATGTTCTCTAGGTAGCATTCCTTGATCTCTGACAGTTTGCTTCTTACACTTTCTTGGTGCTAGCATTGCAGAGAAAGATCATGTATGCACAAATACTGTGTCCAACCCAAGTTCAGTTCTTCCTAGGACTGCAGCTTGCCTGGTCAGGATTGGATGCTTGTCCCCAGCGAATTCAATCAGAGCTTTGCCCAGACATTGGCTGCAACAATAGTACCAGGGAAAGGACCACCAGTGGTCTATCATACATATCAAATAAGGTTATAAGAATATTTTGAGACAAATAAGAAGGTTCAGACCAGATTAGCTTCATGGACAGACTCTCCAACATGCAGACTAAGTTAGCATTACTGGTGGCAAGCAGCAGACAGGCCACACAGAGGGGGACAGAACCAAGGCAGGTCAACACAGAAATGCATATCCCCAATATCACCCTCATTTCCACTAGTAAGAGGCTGACTGACTCTTACAGCATGAAATGTAATATACTCTTTTTTTTTCCTGATAATTATAATCATTCTGGAAATTCTTGCTGCTAATGTATTTCTTCTTAATTCTTGCTAAAATCCGCTGTGACACCCTCTGCCAGCCAGTATTTACTGACATATTTTGGAAAGGACATATCCTTTCAATTTACCATCTTATAATCTCACTGAAGGTCTCTCTGGTTTTGTGGTGCTGGGCTGGGACACAAAAGGCTTCAGTCCTGCTTCCCCACATGCCCGTCTGGAAGTTGGTGTGGTCCAGCTTGCAGCTAAGAGCCCTGGAACATGGTCAACGGGACATTTCCATCCAGTCTACTTCCTTCATCCCAGGGAGCAAGCAACAACTTGCACACACAGTTGCATGCTTCCTCCTGTCCCTGCAACACCCCAGCACAAACCACCAAATTCTTCCTACTACCAGCCTGTTAGAAAGGGTAAAGGGCAATGGTTGCTGCTGAGTGCGAAGGGAGAGGAAAAGATCAAGGAAACACTGGTCTAACCTAAAGGCAGGATTTAATCCGTGCTAGACAGTATGAAGTATGGAAAGTTTCAACAGAGCAACAAGACAGAAGGCACAGTAATTAGTTCATCTGAACTCATGTAAAATTCCCCATCTTCTCAGAAGGAGTTTGTTTGAGACAGCCCTGACCTAACAAAAACCATGGGTGTTTGTGAGACACACTCTTTATGCAGTAAAAATTTCAAGGCTCCACATGCTGTCCAAGCATGATCAGAATAGATCAATATTGCAAATACCGTCTCCCAAATTGCCATCATTGTTTACATCTGACTCCGATAGACCCTCAGAAATACAGCAAGTTGTAATAACCATCTTTTTGATGTCAATGATTTCCCAGTCTGATGTGAGATATTATGTTGACACATGTATCTGTCTTCCTGTTATGTACTAGGCAGAGTATTTTGTAAGAAAGGAAGCTGCAGCAGTGAGAGGAGTCAATAATTCTCTTGGCCTAGAAGACTATCAATTTTAAATTTCTGTCATATAACCAATTGCTTGGCACTTATGTTGGCGTTCAATAAGTCATTTTAGCTAACTTAGAAGATCCTTTAGATTTTAAAGATGCTATGAAATTCCTGCTGAATACACATAGCCATTTTATAATTATCAAGCAAAATTGTTATAGATGGTTATCCACAAAATACTATGCTCTTTCAAAACCAGTAATTTACTGACTGCTCTGCTACTAAATTCCTTAATTTGTCCCACCAGAGTAGCTCATTTTGGATTAGTTTTTGATGTGCTTAGCATTACCTTGGCATTATTTTCCCTCATTTCGTATTTAGGGAACTAAAAATACATTGTCTGCAATTTTCTTAAATGCAAAGAATCTCTCATAATAAAATGCCCTTGCATTGAATCTAACATAAGAAAAAGTTTTTTATCCAAGCAACATAATGGTGTGCTTTGAGTTTTAACTATATTACAATTGCTAAATTATGGTCCCAAATAAGACGCATGTGATCTTGGGTGCCTTTCTCCTTTGGTTCCTTTGAAGGCCAGCCTACAACTTTGAATTCACTGGAACTTCTTCTATACTTACTCGTAAGTACATAGTTACATGCTTGACAGGAGTGAGGATTTTGTTACTAGTATCTCTTACCATTAGGGCAAGAAAAGAATGGCGAATGGCTAATACTCTCTGCTGAACTTCACTCTAACAGAGGACATGGCTGAATACGTTGTGTGATTAGCTACAAGAAAGACCACCCATAATCAGAGCTATTGACTGGATCCCAGCAGCAGATGCCAGAATGTATATGCAGTTCCTTCGCAAGGCAAGGGTAAGCTTCAGAAAATTATAGCTATATGTAATGAGGCATCTAAAATCGGTTTTTATTGTGAGGTAGCTCTGTGCACACTGAAGACAAAGACAGACAAAAAAAAAAAAAAGCTGTTTAGCGATACGAGTCAAAGGCAAAGTTTTTCCACGGCAAGCAGGCAGATGTAGAAAACATTGCTTGAAATCTTCCAACTCCATTCCTCCCACAGCACGAGCTTTAAGCCAAGTAAGCGCAGGCAGAGGAAGGGTTACTGCTTTCCCAGCTGTTCACACAAAAGGACACTTTGCACCTGTTCCCCATGAATGAAAGTTTGCTTTGTGTGAAAGCAGTTCATCACCCCAGCGCTGGCTTTGGGCGGTGGAGCAGGCAGAGCCCAGGCGCGTTCTGGCTGGAACCAGCCCGCTGCTGAGGAAGAGGGAGGCTGACGGGCAAGGTCCCTTGCAATCAGGCTTCATTAGCTTTAACGTGTAAACATGCCCCCACCTGAAGGCTGATGTCACAGCAAATGCAAACAGCAGGGATGGTCAGCTAAGCGTAAGCAAGAGAATGTGTATTTTTCGCTTTAATCCCAGCTCTATTTAGTTTACCACATTTGCTTAAGGCTGGCATACTTTTCATAGCTACCAGCAAGCTACTATTCAGAAAAACCCGCACTACACCACCCCACTATAATCATAAAACAATGTACTCCATGCTTCCTTTGATGTTCTCTTAGATCAACATCTCCTAAATTGTGATCTGTCTCAGACACTGCCATTAGGTTTGTGCCAATCCCTCAGCTGGGGCAAATGAATGTAGATGTGTGGGATCTCAGGGGGGCCCCAGAAGTCGAGGCCAACAGAGAGCATCTGGGCTGTCTTGGAAAAGTCAGTTCTCGGGTTTCACAGTCACCCTGACCAAAGGCATGGACTATGGTCAGAGCTGAGAAAACATGAGGAGCTAGGCAAGTATTTCTGTACTGAAAAAAAAAAGAATTAAAAACAAAATCCCATAACTAAAATAGCAGCTTCTCCATTTCTCATGCCAACTGGTGACCCAGCAGTTTAAGCACTTCTCCTCCTCGGCACAGGGGTCACAAACAGGGCACACGGGCTATCCATCTGGGCCGGCACGGCAGCAGCAGGATAGACCCAGATTTCCTCTACGTCTTCACCCCTCTGACCCTCAGAATATATCACCCCTCACCCCCACTTTAATCCTGGGATCTTTACTTTGGAGCTTATAATAAATCAATAGACAGTAAAAGAAAATCCCTGTGGGAGCAGCAATTGTGGCCCTGTTATAAAAGCTTAAATTCCCCACCTGCCACTTGACCAGCAAAAAGCTTAGATTCCCCACTCCAGTCCAGATTATGTAAAACTATTCAAATCCTGAGTGACAGTATTTATGAAGACAGCTGTTGGGCTCTCCAACTGGGGGAGGCAGAGGCAAATGCTGTGGAGTCCAGCAAGAGCTGTCCTGCTATTCACCCTCCCAGAGATCCTTACAATGCTTTTTTTCTTCTTTTTTCCTTTTCTTTTTTTTTTGCTTCCATCCAGGTGGAGGGAAATGAATAATTAGTCAGAAAAATGAAAATTTCCCAAACCAAAAGTTCTCAGAAAAGCTCTTTAAAACAGAGACTGGTTCAGAGGCTGTTCTCCTCACGCTCACATCTCCCTCCCCCTTTCTCTCCCCACCATTTTTGGGTTGCGCTATTCATCACAGAAAGTGGCAGAAGGTGGTGGGGTGAGATGCCTTGTGAACTGGTCATTTGACAACACCATTCAGCTTGACCCATTTCTGGGAAGAAGATTACACTAGAAAGATGCTATCATGTTTTCAGTCAATCAAATGTTAAACCACTCCCCTTCACCTCACTGAAGCTCTGCCATTGCCAAGTATTGCCATTCTTGCTGGTATTTCAAACTACTGTTTACCAGCAGGGGGTTGAAATTCAGTAAAACAAAGTGGTTTCCCGTGGCAGTGGTTACCGTGCATTGGGGAAGGCTAGAGCAAGAATCCCAGCCACTCACCATGTGAGCGGACCTGTTGAAAGCCCTGCTGACTTTCCTGTGTTCATTGGGTTCTGAATGCCCGTGCCATAATTACAGGAGTAATTGGAGAAGCCTGTCTGTTTACACGTCTTATTTTCAAAGACTAGGCTTCCACAGAAACCAATATGGAATATTTTTTTTTTCTGGGAGGTGGATCAGGCCAATGAAGTTTTACTGAATGTGCAATGTTCATGTGACCTACATCACATCTGAGATTGGCTCTATCAATATGATGTATCAGCATGTGATGAAACCTCCAAGATGCATAACAGAAACATACAGGCAACGCGCCTATTGCACTATGACCATAATCTTTTCAACCTTGTCTGTAGTTCTGATCAGGAGCTTATTTATTATCTTTGTTGCATTTGTACAGTTACATTTTTCATGTACAGACCCTGGCCTTTAATTTGTTTGGTTTGGCAACACAGAGATATCATAAAACTCTACCAAGAGTAAAACTCGAAATTCCCTTTCACAGAGGCTGTCCTGTGGCAGTCCGGTCAAACTAGACCTTCTCCTCCTAGAACCTTCCAGGCTGACAGACAGTGCAGGGCATGGCTGTAGTCCTTGCACTCCCACTGCTCCTAAACCAGCATCGGGTTTGTCTCATATAACATCAGTCATCAAAAAGGTAGGTGCCTAACTCCCTCCCAACCTAGCTTTCTGAGAGAGGTTAGATGAATTGTCCACTGGGGCTGCCCTATCTATGTAGACTACAGAAGGGCAGCTGAGCACAAACAACTCATATATGGCTAGGAGAAGGTAAAGCCAGTCATTTGGGGGTCATTACACCCCCAAAGTTCATGCCACGATTTCAATCTGCCACAGAACTGAAGAAGTGGAGAATTAGTTTCCTTTAGTGTCCTTTATTCTCTTAGCATCCAAAATACAAGCCAGTGCATTCACAGTTGCAAATCTCCCTACCAGAAGGTTACACTTCTGAATGAAACTTTCACATGAGGGGGCAAAAAAATAAAAGAAATGGCAAACATGAATTGTGATGTAAAGAGAATCATTGTGCAAATTCTTTCATTTAATGAAATAAAGTCATATGATTAATTTTAAACACCAGAATTCCTGTCACTATTACCATTTATTTAATAATGAATACTTCTTTCTGACTGGTTATTGTCTATGAAATCTGAGGCAGTGGATGGGCAAGCAGAACACGTATACCCCCTAAAATGAACTGAACATTCCTGATCCAGAGAGACTGTCTGCTTCCTTTGCAGGAGTGAGGAGCATTCGATGCAACTAGAAATGAGAATGGAAGGCACACAATCCTTCAGAGAAAAAGTTCTTACATATGCTGCTACATTGCATTTATAGCTAATTATTTTACCACGTGAACAGCACATAGATGCAGGTTTCAATTACAAATACTTATGCACATGGCAAAAAAATAGCAGTTAGAAAATGTTTATTCTTCCCTGCTTTGCCTTGCCAAAACATAAACATTCATTTCTTTGTTTGACTTTTTTTTTCCTGAGAAACATCACTGTAACGTATTAAAAAGCTTCACAGCAGAAAGGGAGCGGGACTCTGCACCACTATTTGGCACCAAAGAATATATTCTAACAAGCCCGGGACAAGGAGAGAGAAAAGCTAAGGTCTAACTGGAGAAAAGAATCTTTGGAAGGGTAATTTCCTTACTGAAGTTCAAAGTACCCGGGTTTTTCTCTGCCTTGGAGTGACTCGGCAGCAGTTTCCCAGTGGTGCTGCCAATAGGCATGTTCTGGATAAACACTGCAGTTGTTCTTCCCACACACATTCGGGACACAGAGCCACCCCCACCTCCACTGACGTCAAGAGACTGTCCCAGGCACCTGGCACATCCTGGGATTGTGATCAAACTGCTTGTTAACCCAGCAGATATGTTAAATGGAGTGAACTTGGCAGTTTAAGGTCAGTCCCCAGAGATAACATTATCGGAAGAGCCATTTGTCTCCAGTGGGAGCAAACACAGGCATCTATCAGGTTCCTTCTTTCCACAGCTCCTGCCAGAACCTGATAGGAAAAAAAAATACCAGAACTTCAGGAATCAGGGTCCTTGCTACCCTTATTTATTGACAGTGGTTTATTTGATTTTGTGATATATCTGGCTATCTGGTGTGTAGCACTAGCAAGGTAGCAACAACTTTAACCAGAAGAGCCTCAGGAAAAACCCAAATCATATATGTAAAGTTTCCCTTTCATGCTGCAACGGCATTCAGATCTGGCTGTGCCAGCACGGCAATGCAGGCACCGTTACCCAGAACATGGAGCTACACAGTTTTCGTCTTTATCAATTCCTCCATTCTTTCCTTTTGAACTATTCCAGACTTCAAAACACACTGAGTTCAGAGAGAGTTCAAACTCCCTGCTTACACCAGGAGGGCTGAAATCTTCGGTCTCCGTTTCACGGGGATTGTTGCAGGTTCACAGGGCGGGTAAAAGGCGACACCTAATATTTGTGCCAGCCTGGCACTCGCTCTGTGTGGCTCAGCCTCCGAGCTCTGCTCCTCGTGGAGCTGGGATGGAAATCCATTCGCAGCTAGAAAGGCTTGGCACATCAAAGGGATGCTGTCAAAGTGGTAGGCCTAAAACGTTATCTGTCCTCTCTTGTCCACGTTTGTTTGCAAAATCCACATTATCTTTTCAATATAGAAGTGTTTTATTTCCAGGCACAGCTTGTAGTGAATACTTTTCTAGGTCAGTATCAATGTCAGAATCAGTAACAGCCCTACTCCAGTGAGTACACAAGGGAAAAATAAAACAAAGTACCCACACACAAAAAAAAAAGGGGGAGAGGGTGAAGACATCTTCAGAAAGGAACAACTTTGTTTGGACTTGCAGAATGTTATCAGAAATGATCATGAGGAAAAAAAGATTTTTGAAAGTTAGGGAAATGATATGCCACGCATCTTTTCAAATGTAGGCTTCAGATCTCATATTTGAAAGAAGGCATAATATATTGTTTTAGCTTATTGACTTACTTGTGGTCTATGAAAAACAATGGATCATATAACACACATCATCCATTACACTACAATGCATACTAAGGGGGGAGGAAAAGAAGGAAATACTTCATTCCTACAAATAGAAATGTGTGTGATAAATGGAATATGAGAGAATTATCACTGAACAGTGTGTTCCCAATACTAAAAAGTGCAACAATTTTTTAATCTTTTGAGTCCTACTGAGACATTTGCTTCAAAAAGAAACTGGCGGTAGCAAAAATAACAGAGTACTGCTGCTGAATTAACACACCATTTCATTTGCCGCTTTAAAATATGTTATACTAGTTCATGTCACCCCTTTGATTTTAACAGGTTACATGGCTGATCCTTATCACGCCAGTGTCAGTACAAGCGTGTCACTTTCTGTTTGCTCAGAGAGCTGGTTCCAGCACGGGGCACACAAGCCTCAGCAGAAGGCCTCTTCGTGGGAGGGCTGGGGTGATTTTCACCCTACGGAGGGCACAGCAAGTTGCTTCTGGACTTGCAGGTGCTCCCAGGCTGGCTGTGGGAAGGTTTGCACTTTTCCAGGTACAGACAGTGTTACAGGTAAGCAGCAGCAGTTTGCCTGGACCTTTTGTTTGCTCTCGTTGGCCCTGGCCAGTGCAACGCAGCCACTTGCTCCTCGTCATGGTACGAATACCAAACGAAATCTGTCTTGACATTCCCCCACCCCACGCCTTCCCTCTGAATCAAATGGGTCTTGCAAGTACATTTGGGTGGCAGGTTTGCAAAACTGTAGGCTGCCTAAGGCAGAGCCAGTGTCATCTGATGTGCCAGCACAGGACCTAGCAGAATGAGGCCCTAAACCTAATTTGCAGCCTCTAGGCACTACAGTAATATCACTAATTTAATACAAATGACAATGAGAGGAAGGGACATGCTATTCACAATACTGACTTCTTCCCATCCACAGATGCTTTGGCAGGACTTCAGATCTGCATTTGGAGAGCATGTAGGCTTTGCTGAAATGGCCATTCTTTGTACAAATATGCCCCCAAGCAGCAATAAAAAGAAACAGATGCAGATTAACAATAACAAATCACATACCCAGTGCGCTATACATGTAACCTAATGCATGTGAATAGTCCTACTGGCCTTATATCTGTTACAGAAGCACAGCCTTGTTGAAGGCATTGTCCTCTCTCAAAGCATCAGCTCTGTCCAAAAGCAAGGAGTTTGAAGGCAAAGGCAACAGTACCCACACAGAAACTGGGGGACACAGAGGAGAGCGAAGTGGAGTAGAGCCATCTTCCCTTTGCCAAACAAGTTCTCAAGATTTGAGGCATCTTTTGAAAACTTGCTGTCTCAGCTCCCTCTGCTCCCCATGGGGAGATAGAGGGGATGGACTGATTCATCCATCCCAGGACCTAAGGAGCCTGTTATGAATCAAGGCAGCTGTAGCAGAGCAGAAGCCTGGATGACCTGCTTACACTGTTCTCTCAATTTTTAGATGACTAACAATGGGTGAAATAAATCTGACTTTGATGGCTGACTGAGTTATCTTGCTTACTGCAGCATCAAAAGTGAAGAGAGAGATGAGTAAGTACATCTCTTGCTGTCTGGGGCAGCCAGAGCTCAGTCACAGTGGAAAAGGTAGTTGTGACCTGTAGGCAAGAAGACCACTTATAGTAGGTACCTAACTTTGGTATAACGTCTCCTTCCCTCCACTAACCACATAGAGAGGGAGAGCCTGGCAGCCCCAGGTAGGACAAGGCTCAAAGCACTCCCTGTTTTCCTGATCTTAGTCACTATATAGATGTGACAACAAAATCATTAATCCAGATGAGATGACCCAGAATCTCCAACAGTTCTCATAAGAGTTATGGATTACGATGACACTACACATTTTGGAGAAGGTGCAGAGAGGACCAGGCAAAGGGACTGACAAAATAGAGTCCATAAATCTATTTTAGCCCCAAATGGACCAAATTTGATTGCAAAATTCTGTAAATAAAGCCTTTCTTAAAAAAACCCAAAAAAACAGCAGGCAAAAGAAGACTGTGGTAGGTGGAGTGTATGTTGCTTCTCCGTATACCTATGGCTTTCGGTGGGAAGTCCAAGAACGTTGCTGCTTCTTCCTGTTTTTGAGCTGCCCTCTTGTGTCTTGTGATCAGGTGTTTTTGACTTGTATGAATTCACACCACCGTTTGGCTGCATCCTCTTGGCATGTACAGAGACTGAGAGTCAATGACCTTCCACACTACCTCCACTGCTCCTCTCAAAGGATCTATTATGTAGCTCACTGGAAGAGCACAAGCCTGGTTCTGTTTGAGTCAGCATGACTCTTACAGTATAAACACTGAAAAAAAAAACCCTCTCCACATAGCTAGCCTCATTTTGCATTAGTCAGGAAAGGTCAAGGCAAAATTGGAGTCAGGATAAAATTGGTCAGTGTTTGGAAGCAGTCCCACTTGAGCTTGACTTCCTGTTTCTGAAAAAAACCAAAACCCACACTGCCTCCCATTATCTGAATATGAAGTTTAGTGAATGTTGCTATACACGCCACACAAACACGTTTTACATACAGTAATTCCTTGAGTGCCTTAAGAAATTATCAGCATGAGTTAGGAGGCTCTACAGCTACCAAGAACCAGGAGAAAAGTGAAGGCTGGTGTTTGTATTCTTTCCATCTCTATTTATATTATAGAGTTGGTTTATTCAGAGAATGGCCTCTAAAATTAGTGGCAATCCCTTCTAGAAATACACCCAGGCCAACAGAAGAAACCAAACTGGCAGCTTCCCACTTTGTATCCAGACTCACTGTTGTAGATTCTAGGGTAATCAAAAACAGCCTTAATTTCAAACTGGGAAAAGGCAGACAAAGCTGGCTTGATATTTTGTTATTTTTTGCTAATCGGGCTAGAAAAATGAAAGTATGGTTGTACCTACTTTATCAGAAATAAAATAATTAAAATATCAGTTTGTAGGAAGAGTAATTAGATGCATTATTGATTAAATAGCAGAAGAAAAAGACAGTTTGTTAGCTGTCTGTTTTTAATGTAATATCTGTCAAAGTTAGAAATTCGATCTCACCATCTCCTTCAGCCTCATCCTTCCATCTGGCAGCAAATCCTCATGAAAGAAGCAAAAAAAACCCCATGAGACAGACAATGAAATAACCTCCAAGCTTTATGGATTTGAGGGTCCAGGAGGCACAAGGAAGTACTTCACATTACTGTTCCAGCATTGTAGATGTCCAATAGATACCCAGTAGTATCCCAGAGAAGATATCTTCTTCAGTAGCATTGACTGGCAATGATTTTCTTGCTCTGTGTTACTCCAACCTCATTCCCTAGCTGTCTGCATCACCATCTTGAATATGAAAAGTATAGTGTTTTCTGAGAGATTAGACAGAGGAGGATTTAGGGTTTGGGGGTTTTGTTTTGGGTTTTTTTTTTCCTTTCCACAGCAACTCACTGTCCTTTCCTTCCTCCTGGACTATTTCTGGAGTGGAAAAAATAATCTCTGCTCACCATACATAGATATGACCTTCTCGATTTTCTTGTGAATATAAATTCTTTAGTACACATTAAAATGGAGATTTCTGCAACACAAACCTGCTTTTCTCTGGCTGAAGGGTTATCATGGGTCACATCTTTCCAGTGATGGTGAAAGTGTGAAATCTTTCAGAAATGCAACGCATTATAGGTTCCATGAGTCAAACACGGACCTCTTTATCAATGTTTCTTAAGAAGTGCTGTGTTCCTCTTCATAGGGATACAGATGATGCAGGCAGCAAGAAGACTTAAAACTAAGCCATTTTATTCCAGAAAATACCTTTGACACTCCCTGGTTCAGAGGCATGTAACACTGATCTTGCATTTCCTCAGCTCCCCACCATCATCCTTTGATTTCCTAACTCCAGATACCCAAGTGATCACTCCAGCTCTAGTTCCCCCAAACAACACTGAATGTACGTCAATGCAACTGGTGTCTTCTCCCACTTTCTACCATACACTTTTTACTCCTTCTTGCCAGCCTCCTAAAGCTGTTCATCATGTTTTCTCACCTGCATTTACTCTGGCACAGTTCAGTCACTGTGCAGAGCCTTACAGCAGGGGCAGACAGTTTGTGTGGTAACACATTCCTGCACATGAGTATGTCACTGCCTGTGAATGAGCTGTTACTCTAGAGCAACTGGGAAGATGTAACTTGGTGGGGAGAGCGCTAAAAAGTCCAGAAGCAAAGGTCCCTGTCCCAGGAGGAAAAATTTTGCCTGTCCAGACTGATCCCATCCCAGATCTCCCAGAACATAACCTCCATTTTCAAAAAGGGAAAAAAGGAAGACCTGGGGAACTACAGGCCAGTCAGTCTCACCTCTGTGCCCATCAAGATCATGGAGCAGATCCTCCTGGAATAGCTGCTAAAGCACATGGAAAATTAGGAGGTGATTGGTGATAGCCAACATGGCTTCACAAAGGGCAAGTCATGCCTGACAAATTTGGTGGCCTTCTATGAATGCACTACAGCATTGGTAGACAAGGGCAGAGCAACAGATGTCATCTACCCGGACTTACGCAAAGCATTTGATACTGTCCCACATGACATCCTGGTCTCTAAACCGGAGAGACACGGATTTGATGGATGGACCACGCGGTGGATAAGGAACTGACTGGATGACCGCACTCAAAGAGTTGCAGTCAACGGCTCAGTGGAAGCCAGTGATGAGTGGCATTCCTCAGGGGTTGGTACTGGGACCAGTGCTGTTCAACATCTTTGTCAGAGACATGGACAGTGGGATAGAGTGCACCCTCAGCAAGTTTGTTGACGACACCAAGCTGTGCGGCGTGGTCGACACGCTGGAGGGAAGGGATGCCATCCAGAGGGACCTGGACAGGCTTGAGAAGTGGGCCTGTGTGAACCTCATGAAGTTCCACCAAGCCAAGTGCAAGGTCCTGCACCTGGGTCATGGCAATCCCAGGCACAAATACAGGTTGGGCGGAGAATTGCTAGAGAGCAGCCCTGAGGAGAAGGACTTGGGGGTGTTGGTGGATGAGAAGCTCAACAAGAGCCAGCAATGTGCACTGGCAGCCCAGAGAGCCAACTGCATCCTGGGCTGCATCAAAAGAAGTGTGGCCAGCAGGTTGAGGGAGGTGATTCTGCCCCTCTACTCTGCTCTCGTGAGATCCCACCTGGAGTACTGCATCCAGCTCTGGAGTCCTCAGCACGAGAAGGATATGGACCTGTTGGAACGAGTCCAGAGGAGGGCCACAAAGATGATCAGAGGGATTGAGCATCTCTCCTATGAAGACAGGCTGAGAGAGCTGGGGTTGTTCAGCCTGGAGAAGAGGAGGCTCTGGGGAGACCTTATAGCGGCCTTCCAATACCTAAAGAGGGCCTACAGGAGAGATGGGGAGGGACTCTTTATCAGGGAGTGTAGTGACAGGACAAGGGGTAACGGTTTTAAACTGAAAGAGGGGAGATTTAGATTGGATATCAGGAAGAAATTCTTTACTGTGAGGGTGGTGAGGCACTGGAACAGGTTTCCCAGGGAAGTTGTGGATGCCCCATTCCTGGAGGTGTTCAAGGCCAGGCTGGATGGCGCTTTGAGCAGCCTGGTCTAGTGGAAGGTGTCCCTGCCCATGGCAGGGGGATTGGAACTCGATGATCATTAAGGCCCCTTCCAACCCGAACCATCCTATGAGGCTATGATTCATTCTATGATTCTATGATCTTTCATCAGCTACTGAGCTGTTCTGCCCCTCCATGACTGGGCATGGCCCCCTCGCGGCCTGGCTTGGCCCCAAGAATCATAGAAACATAGAATTGTAGAATCATAGAACCATAGAATGGTTTGGGTTGGAAGAGGCCTTTAAAGATCATCTAGTCCAACCCACCTGCAAGGAGCAGGGACATCTTCAACTAGATCAGGTTGCTCAGAGCCCAGTCCAACCTGACCTTGAATGTTTCCAGGGATGGGGCATCTAACACCTCTCTGGGCAACCCGTGCCAGTGTTTCACCACCCTCATTGTATAAAATTTCTTCCTTATATCTAGTCTGAATCTACGCTCTTTTAGTTTAAAGCCATTACCCCTTGTCCTATTGCTACCGGCCCTGCTAAAAAGTCTGTCCCCATCAACAAGAGGGAAATGACAGTGAGCATGACAATGGTGATGAGGAACAGAGGGGGAAATACATCTGAAAAGTCTCCTTGCTGCCTTGCTCAACCTTAATCTCCAGTGTACTGAGTCATACATTAAATGAAAGAATAAGCTTGGGGGCTTCCTGGTAGAACCACTGCCTCAGCTCCTGTATCACACTCACTAACAACATCATAGAATCATAGAATTGTCCAGGTTGGAAGAGACCCTTGGGATCATCGAGTCCAACCATCTACCCTACACTACAAAGTTCTCCCCTACACCATATCCCCCAACACCACATCTAAACGGCTCTTAAACACATCCAGGGATGGTGACTCAACCACCTCCCTGGGCAGCCTATTCCAATGCCCGACCACTCTTTCTGTGAAAAATTCTTTCCTAATGTTCAGTCTAAACCTACCCTGTTGGAGCTTGAAGCCATTCCCTCTCGTTCTGTCATTAGTTACCTGTGCGAAGAGACCAGCACCAACCTCTCTACAGTGTCCTTTCAAGCAGTTGTAGAGAGTGATGAGGTCTCCCCTCAGCCTCCTCTTCCTCATACTAAACAGTCCCAGTCCCATCATGCACAGACTGATTGCACTCAGTAAAGGAGAAAGAGACCATGCAAGGGAAGAGCAGCAAGCAGAGTGAGGCCAGAAGTCTTACAACTGGTTTATTTGCTCTAGGCACTGTATATACAATGACAAAGATTATGTTGCTCCTATGCTGAAGTAACAGGGATGTGAATGACAGCGGCTAGAAAGGCAATAGTGATGATCTGCACCTCCTCAGTACTGGCAGTACTTCCCACCTCTGTGTCAAGACCTCAGGGAAAGGAGCCCTGATTTGTGTGTCGACTGCCCTGGGGTGTGAGAACAAGGAAGCAAAGGATGTTCATCGTAGCCTTTTAATATCGATCTGGAATTAGTTTGCCAACCATTAATTATAAGCCAGTCAGATCACACAAACAAAGTAATACATAGGCAGATGCCTCTCATTGCCCGCCTGCCGGAAGATCCATCTCATTGTTGGCAGATGTGACACAACACTAGGGAATGACATGGCCAAGACAAGCCACAGGGACACACCTCGTCCAGGTCAACATGCACACCACCTTAGGGAAGTCCGAGAAGTTGCCCCAAAGCTTGCAACGAACACTTCAGAACAGCACTTTTGCTTGAACACATACGTCTTTAGTTTAATAGACTGAACTAAATAAATAGACTCCTCAGTGAATCCATCAGAAGGTGTAGAAATATATGCCTTCAGACAAGGGCACATTTGCCTTCAGACAAACTTTGTCTGAAGTTTCAGACACAAGTGTTATTTCTTCTAAGTCCAGGCGAAACAGGAACGTTATGTGCATGATCACCGTGAAATAGCAAGGAGAACCAGGAAGGACATAGCCAAGAGCAGAAAGGGAAAGGGAAATGACATATAATGATACAATGATTCAAAATCTGTGCAAAGGCTAACAACCAGAGCTTGATTTGAATCATAAAACAAAGATAAGACTTTGAAGTGGTGAATGTGATCTGAAAAGGTAGTGGATTGTTAAGACGTGGTAGTATGATGCAGATAAAGCGAATGTCAAAAGACAGCTTGGCACCATGGAACATAGCTCATTTCTCTGTTTTCTTGGTCTGCTTCCTCACAAATAAGCTCCAGAAACTTATGCTAAGGCAAATAACTCCAGCTCCAGGAGAATAGTTTCTTGACGTCTGCACAAGAGTTCATTACTCGATAGGTGAGAGAAATGGGGAAAAAAACAACCACAAAACACTCTCAGCAGTAGAATGCTACTTATAAGAAGAGCTATAGCATTTTTAGAAATTAGGAATAAGTAGGACAAAACAAATCTTTCTGCATATTTTGTAAGGGATTTCTGAAATGCATCTTAGAGCACTCTAACAAAAACTCCTATATACATGCCAACACGATGGCTTTTAACAATGAAAAGAAAAGCTAATTCAACTAATTTCTTACAGAGCAAAAAAGAAAACTTGCTAACAATTTACTAACGGGAATTTTACATATACTGCTTCTTTTAAAATAAGTTGCTGAGCTATTTAAACGATTGACTTCACAACCTTTAAGGAGTTTAGTGCACAAACTCAGAAAATTGTCCTACTAATTTAACATCTGACTTCAGAACACAACCTAAAATCACTTTGCTTCTTTTTTTTATTCTGTCTTTTTCTAAAGCAACACATACATACAAGCAGTTCTGTGTGTAGCTATTTAACAACCATATTTAAAATCTTTTATCATGTTGTTCACCTTAGCATATTATCATTGCTTTGGAAGTATGCACAGTTTGACAACAGAAGATACCATTTGTAAAGTATTCCTAATACACCCTTTTATATATATATACATAAAAATATAAATAATTTCATTGACCAGGAGAATTTTTTTTAAAATGTGCGTTCTCAGTACAGAGGAAGAAACATCACGAAGAGGACGTAGCAGACAGAATTTGTCTCAGGAAATCTACATTTACTCCTCCACTATTTTCCTATATGTAACAGTAGAGTCTAGTGGACAAATAAGACTGTCAAGTAATACCTCCTTTTAAAGGCTACTGTAAAGCATAAATCTGTGTGCTTAAAAACACATATGATCTTATAGTGCATTTAAAAAAAGATTTAAGACATTCTCTGTCTTGTCCCTTAAATTTTTGGTGCAGAACTACATACACAAAATTTTGCTTTCAAACACCCCTGAGAAATGCTGTACAAAGAAACTTTACAAGCTTAAATAGAATAAACTAAAGCCAAGGTATTGTACCTAAGTTTGTTTTAAGGAGGGTAGATAAACTGTATCATTGGCATTCAGTTAGGTTCAAGGATGGCAAACCTCTTGTTTATGATACAAAGTACTAGGCTGATTTGTCCAGCACAAATAAAAGCTGCAAGTTCAGCAAGGTTCTTCTTCAGCAAAGAGGAAGGAACATGGTAAATGAAGAAAGCACCCAGCCATACATAAGGGAGTCTGTGCTCAACCCCCCTGTCATTCTCTTGTCCACAGGCAGTATTTGCAGTTTCAGCCATGTTCAATAGTAAACTCCACCTATCAATGACACCAGGCAGCTGAGAACCCAGCTTAACTAACGAGTCTGGTCTCCATCAAAATGGATTATTTCAAATGTAATGAGATAGGGCTCAGGAAGTACAGTCTGACATTTAGACCCCAATATTTAAATCTGCAGATGTCTGCTAATCCTCTAAGCAATGGAAAACCATAACAGTCAAGGCAGGTGCTCATTTCTGTTGCTCACACATGTCCTAGGGCATCCAATACATCCACACAGGCTGCACATGTGGCACAGAGCCTTTAGGAGATCCATCTCTTTCTGAAGCCCCAGCAGGTTATCCCAGGGCACTTCCAATGTACCAGATGCTTGTGTGTGTCTGTAGACAACAGAGGCAGTAAAGCTAAAGAGCAATGCAGGTCATGAGACAGGGGAACACAGTTTAGTTGTGTGAAACCCATGTCTTTCTAGGTCAGCTGGGTGGGATTCCCTACTACATCTCCAAAAGCTACAAAACCATGGTTAGGCATCCAAACTGAGCCTTAGGTCTATTTTAATCTGTGAAGAATCACTTCTGGGTTTGCACTGAGCCAATTTCTATTGACCATAAAGCAAGTCTATACACCTGCCATGCAGGCAGACACGTTTCTGTAGACAGCAAATTTAGTTTTGATCCTGAGTTGAACCCCATCCTGGCAAGGAACAGACACAGCAATCAAACTTTTCCATTGCCAGTAACTCACTATTGTTAATACCTGCAAAAACAGAGAAAATTAGTAGATCATCCAGAGATTTAATTTAAGTGAGAAAGCGAGTGTTCGTGTAAGGTATGAAGCTGGAACCAATGCATCTCAAGTTTTTGGATTAGATATAAGTCTGGGTCAGAGTTACGTAGTTGAAGAGTAGAACATTTCCCCATCCATACCCAGGCAAAACATTTATATGCCATTCTCTCCTCTGTTGGAGAGGATTTGAACATATTCTTTTTCACTGCTGTGATACTGTCCTAAGAATCAGCCATCATATGTGCTATTCTTCCTCTTTCCTCCCAGAGTCACTGCTCTTTGCGTGGATGCATTAAATGTTTACTGATCCTAAGAGTAAGAGAAGGATTACATTTAACAGTGCTTGAGGCACTCAGTTAGCAAATGAAAGACCTCTGCTCCAGTTCCTGTGCTGTATCAAGTGCAAAACCGCTTTGAACTTAACCCAGTAGACAGAGAGCAGAAACTTTTGTTTTGGTTTGATTTATTAGAAAAAAATGGATATCAGATTTATAGACAACACAAATCAGTTTGACTGAAACTGCAGACAGCACATTATGAATGTGACCTATTCATCCTCACTTTGACCTGCTGTTTTTTCAAATGCATTTGGCTTAGCTCAGTTACCATGAAAAAGCAGTGGAAGCAAAATTAGGAGAAAATGCAAATAAAATTTTCTGCTGGCTGCTGACAGCTGTGTAGTCAACCGGGAGTACTATATGTTAGTGAGATCTCCCATATAAAGGCTCAATTCACACATAGAGTGAAGTATAAAACACATTTTTGAAAGTTCCTTTTAAGGCAGCAAGAAGGTACTCTCATCGGTCTGGGATAAAAGATTTCTAAGGAAAAAAAAAAAACACACAGAAAACAGTAGAGGCATTCATTTCCAGGATACCCAGATTTATTTAAGATTGATCTGGCAACTATGTATCTTTTAAAGATAAGATCCTACTCAAATTATTGGGAAGTTTGTCTGCTCAATATATCTATACAATACCTAGAAAATGTAGTGAGCTCTTTTTCTATACATCTACAGTACCGCAAAACCATGGTAAGTAATTTGTAAAGCAAATGAAGAGAGACCTGGCTATGGGTGCAAGACCAGTATTTTAATTTAAGACATCACACACTAAATGATATGTTGCCCACAAACAAGAGTTATTCTCACACAAGTGAGAGCCTTCCACTAGAAAACTGTCCTTACAATTTCTATATTCAGCAGATGCCAAGAGTAGTACATTCGTCCTTCAGAAGGAACAACTGAAAACTACTGAGAAGCTATTGAAAAGCTTCAGAAGGAACTATTGGAAAGCACACAAAAGGGATGCTTTCAGTGTCACCAAAACCTGACTTAGTTCTTGTCTCTTTGTTTCTATTGGTTGAACAATGAATATTCAGCATAGACATGCAATGTGTAAGGAAAGAGATTCAAAATGCAGATCAAGCGGTGGGTGGAAATCCCAGGAACAGATCTCAAATTAATAGCTCCTGAAGTTATAGTAATATTGACAGAGATGCACCTCTACTATATTTGTAATAAACATTACCATCATTTGCTTTGTCAGCTACCTAAAGGAAATGAAAAAGCAAACACTGTGCAACTTGCAGACTACTTGATGGCAGATAGGAATTTTATATTTTTGCTTTGTTGATGGGTGGATCTTTAGAAAAAGTATGACTGGTCACAGTTTCCAAAAATGAACAAGAAACATTTGCTAAAATGCTATATGCTACAAAACTCCTGGGGTCTGTCTCTGAGTCCCATTAGGAGTAATTTTCCTGGGCACTATTGGATTGTTCTTGCACCTTATTAGTTCCTGATGAACATTTAAGTATAGATGAATGATGCACTGAAGATGATAATTGTCATTGCTTAACATTCTTGCAAATGAGATCACTCATTACTCTGGCTTGTGGATGAAGGCTTGCAGCACAGTTTGTAAGGGCTTTGTTCCCAGTTTTACCCCATTAAAATACAAGTGATTTCTCTAATTGGAATCCTCTTTCTTTAATTGAACTTAATTGTGACAGCAGTTGCTAGAGATGTAGAGAGTTGTGCAAAGTTTAGGATACCGATTAAGCTTTAGGCTTTTTAGCAGAGTCCAGATGAAGTTGTTTTTACTGCAGAAAAGGAAGAAAAATAAAGAAATCCACACTTTGAAATAAGAACAAAACATTCAACATTTCAAGGTCAAGTGCATATGTGGGAAGCCAGTGAAGGTTCTGCTTTTCATGCCCGTTGGCCCCTTTTATGAAATTACTGCTTTGCATTTGCCCTCTCCTTTTGATGTCTTCCCCTCAATGTTTTGGCTGAAAGCAGGAAGTAGAGCAGTGGGTGAAAGCTCACACACACAGGGAAAAAAAAAGTTTAAGCTTTTTCCATGGTCAGAGGGGGTTGGGGTTTGCACAGAGGACAGAGAAATGTTTAATTTAAAATGTGGTGAATCCAAAACTGGTTGTGCCCACCCTTAGCCGTAACCAAAACAGAGCAGGCACATTAACTTCAGTTCCACAGGAAACACAGACCAAGCACAAAATGGAAAAGGGCAACACAGGATGGTGAGGGCTTCAAGTGATGCGGAGAGAAAATTCCACAGGAAAGTATTAGTGTGAACATAAGCCAGCTGTGTTATTTAATGATGGGAGGCAGGTCCTCTGTGTGCTCAACTTTTTATATGTTTTCTTGTAACAGCCAAGCATTCCATTTGGGCAACATTCACAGTTTGCAGAGCCACTCGTAAGGCTGCAGATTTTCAGTGAAAAGCCATTAAAGCAATGCGGTTCTCACGTTGCAATAAGCAGGGCTGTTCTTTGTTTCTTGTTTGCTTGTACTGTATGTTTCTATTGCAGTTTCGTATTCTTTTAATTTTGATAAATTCTGAGTAACTACAAAACTCAAGAAATATGGCTGGAACCGAGATTCAACTTGTTTTGATACCTCAAATCCCTTTGATCCTCAACAGGCCTGCAGAAACTCCTACAAGAGTCATCTTCTGAGTAAAAATACTGCCCAGCGGCCCACAGATACTGTCCAGACTCCATCTCCCTCTCTCTTTCATTTACAAGACTTAGCGTGTACAAAGACCAGAAACGGGACACATCCCCCAGCTAGAATCGCCTTCTCTGAAGAGAAATCGCTGTCTCTGATGGCATTGCCTTCAGTTTCCCTACCACCTTCCCTCTGCTGCCCGATAAAGGTTCAGCTGTAGGCTGATAAACACATGAGAACATGGAGAAATTTCATAATTTGGGGGTGTCAGACCGTCAGCTGTGGTGAACTAGCGCACACACTTGCTTCAGTCACGATCTGTATGCTCCCGACAGCCGTGATTCTGGGGTGCTAAGACTCCCTTTGTGGTGCTTAGGCAGACAGAAAAGGTATGACCTGTCCTAGTTTAAACTCATCTCTGAACACAGCACTGTATATTTCCACACCAGGTGGATACTATGGTAATCGTAGCCAGAGTAGAAAAAGAAAAAAACAAACCACTCTGCGGCTGCAACCCTGCTTTCTGTTACAACCTCTTGTTTTCCTTGTTTTCAGGTGCTTGTATCTACGAAAAACAGCTGCCCCCGGGGTTGAGTTTTTCCAGACAAAGTCACTGTTGAAAAAGTAAGAAGTTATTTTCAAAACTAGGTGCAAAAGCATTGCAGAATTATTATCTGAGAGGTGAGAGGAGTTGTAAATACCCCTTTCTCACAATAAAAAATTATCTGGTCTCCCTTTGACTAATTCTATAGCTGAGCTGGCTAATGTTTGGCACTCAGTATGTTAAACTTATACATACTTAAACCCCTAACGTGTACCTCAGGAAAGCTAAGGTACACTTTGAAAAGGAATATTTATGGACTGTATACTGGCAACAGTAAGAACATAGATATCAAGAGAAGAGCTTGATAAAGCAGCAGGCATGGTACTCTGATAAGTATACTCCTAGTGTAGCTACCCAGCCCAAACTGGGACACAAACTAATGACAACCAGTGAGCATTTGGCAGCACCTGACAACACCAAAATCCAGGCCAGTGCATGTGTTGGATTGGGACTGTATATTAAGCTGCAATGTTGGTGAAAGCCTATAGAATGCTTTTTGTTTCTTATGTATGTGCTACTACATGTGCCATGATCCGCATATGAGTTCTCAGGCACAATCGGACATGCTGTAAGCCTCATGCAGCTGGTTTAAGGTCAGTCTGTGAACTGCAGAGTTAAGGGAGAGGCACCCCGAGGCTGGGGCACCCAGCAATGGGAACCCCCAGCAAAATAGCAGGCAGGTACTTCTAAGGGTGGAGACATGCTCAAGCACCACAGCAAGGTTTGCATTGGTTGTTTTAAGGTACACCCACAAGTATACAATATTTCTCTGATTATTTTCAAATGAAATGTCAATATACCTTTGACAACACAGTGGTGGGTGTAAAGAAAGCAACCAAAAATAAATATGGCCCCCAAAGAGCTCTCAGTAGCTGGGAGGCACATGGAAGGCAGCTCATTCCACTCCTAAGTTTGAGGGGAATAGTTCAACCACCATTCAGGAACAATTTTGTGTGTGTGCATGTGGCATTATAACCTGACACATGAAACCTGCATTTTTCTCTTTAATACCATGCAATCAACATTCCACTCTAAAAGTTACAGGATGTTGCATGTGCATGCCAGTAAAGGAGCATAACTATTCATGCATGTAGGCTGGAGTGCATGCATGATGGAAACACTAAAGAATTGCTGAGGATCTCACAAGTTCAGAGAACTTTAACTGACCTAATTAGGTACAATAGCACCCCCCTTTCCCTGCTCCCTTTTTCTTTCTTTCCCAAGAAGACATCACCTCAGGGAAAGTTCTCTGATTAATAAGTTCTCCCAACTTCAGAGATACAGAGATTGTATTTCCAGCTGAAAGCCTGAGTTACTAGGGAGGCTGGAACTGAAACTTGTTTCAGCCTGTAAATCACAGGACTGTGAGCCATGGGCCAAGCTCTGTTTTGATTTGGTACAGCGTAAAGAGATTCCTATCAGAGTGCCCCATATAAACATCCAAAAAAGATCACATTTCTAACCCCACAGCAAGAAGCAGATGTAATTTTCCATGATTCATTTATGGGTTAAAAAAGTTAATAGAAGTGTTACAAAATGTTCAGTTCAGTTCAAAAATAACCACTAGCTATACATTAAGCAATCCTCCAAATACATGATAACTTCTGGGAATGTCAACCAAAGAGTGTACAGACTGGTTGGTAAATTGCCTCTGTGTCAAAAATAACGAGTCTGTTTGTTGAGCAAGGTCATTACAGTAGCTCAAAACTTGTGGTCGGCAGCAGCATTCTGGATGTTGCTGAGTCTGCAATTTTGTGGCAATACAAATATCAACAGACTGGCCAAGTAGCGCAGAGTCAGTTTTTGTAACCGAGCGCTGCAGGATAAGTTCAAGATTCTGATTTATTAGAAACTTCATCAACAGTTGAGTTAGGATTTCCCCATTATAGCCTTTTGAAGTGCAAATGTGAACAAAATTAGACCACATTGCAAAAGCAGTATGTTTTATCCAAAGCTTTGCATACGATGTTGATTTAAAAATGCACAAGTCTGAACACATTCTTTGGAATGCTTGTTTGTTTTTTCCAGCTGGAGATACACTCACATCCAAGTACATCAAAAGATAAAGTAGCTTCGCTGAAGTTTCTCCAGGGAAAAGATCTAGTAATTCTAACTATTGAGAGAAACTGGTAATTAACACGAGATGAGGTGTATTTGGCAGCAGCAAAGTACATTTCTGGCCCACTGTCATATCTCTGTATCTCACAGTCGTTGCTGAACTTTATTATTACAACAATCTTATGAAGAATGGCCTTATTTTTCTAGCACAGTGTGTATTTTGTATGTGTAGGAACTGATAAAAAGATCTCAAAAATTAGTTTCGGGGGCGGTGAAGGAGATCGTCATCT
Source organism: Numenius arquata (assembly GCF_964106895.1). Lineage (NCBI taxonomy): Eukaryota > Metazoa > Chordata > Aves > Charadriiformes > Scolopacidae > Numenius > Numenius arquata. Next base: position 83,525,530 of record NC_133577.1, on the reverse strand, counting down.
TCTCGTGGTTAACTCCATGTGCAAAATAGCATAGAAACTGCTCAATTACTTACTGTGAACTATTCACCCAGCTGTAGCTAAAGAGAAGTGAAAATATCCTAAGTCTTACGTCTAGCCAGGAATTGTGACAGGAGCATTTTCTCACATCTCCACCCTTTGCTTCCTTGATCCTCTGGAAAAATCCAGAAGACTTTAACAAGATATAGAATTAAACAGTGTTTTCTCTATAATGTAGTTATAATTGTCTATAAAATGACTTTAAATGAAACAATATACTTTAGGTAAATGTCATTTCTATTGTAATCTTTCAAAGTTTCTGTAGAATCCTATAAGCTTCCATTCTATTTTGATTTTTCCACAGAAGCATGCTCAGCCCCAGACACCAAACACCCTTATTTCCGTAAAATGTATGTTCCTGACATTCATTACTGCAACATCACTGTCTCGCCCAAGCAGCAGTCAAGTGACTAATGTCTTTCCTTTCAGTTCCTCACTCCACTGGCAGCCTGTTCAAGATTTCTCAACCACCTCAGCTTATTTTATTAGGTTCTCAAATGAGCAGGTACCCTGATAAACGATTTGTGCAAGCGAAAATCTAAGTGCAGCATGCCTTCCCGCGTGCTCTTAAGTATGAGTTTTTGAAGGCTTGAAGGGTGACAGGGAAGGGATGAAGGGCAGGCGAGAGACAGGAGGGAGTCTCTGTGTGCTGGTGACAGAGCTAGTGGAGATGTCAGCCCTGCTCATGGGACCTACCCTCACAGCAGCAATGTACCATTGTCTACTCAGCTTGGATCATTTAGCTTACTAAGTAAAACTGCCAGAAAAGATTTGTTGGTGTTCTTCTGCCAGCGTATAGAGGATAGCTCTGTCCTCACTAAACCACAAATAGTACCACCCAAGGACGATGCCGAGGAAACATGATATATAGCAAGAAAAACTAGAATGCTTCAAGGATTTTGATCTGGGGCTGAGACAAGTTCCAGGAGTATGAATTACCACTTAGTTAAGAAGGGAGCACAAAACAAAAAGAGAGAAATGGCTGAAACAAAAATGTCTTTCTAGCATTGCTATTAGTTTACGGGTTCAAGGGTTGGGGGTTTTTTGTCCTTTTTAAAAGCTAAACATGAAAGTTCTTCTTCAAACAGTCAGCCATCTGGCCCTTGCTGGATTTTAATGCAGCTCCTGAAATCTGATCTGAATTCATATAGGCAATAGTGTCCTTTGAAGTTAGCAAGCACATAAACACAAAAGCTTTATCAGTAGGGCCATTCATACAGCTGTAAGTGATCGTAGAGTAAATTCATCCAGCCACAGCCTCTCCCAGCACAAAAACCATTCCCAACAAAGCATCTAATTTGGAGGATGGGATCCCGCTCCCTGAGCACACACAGCCTCCAGTTACTCATGATGTGTCGGGCACTAAATAACAACAAGAGTGGGGTTGACCCCATGGCCTCCAGGACAAGCTGCAGGGCTGTTACATGGGCCTCCACGGCCTGAGTCATTCACTGATTGTAGGGCAACAACAGTGCTCTGCAGCTTTTAAAAGATCTAAAAACAAGGTTCTTGTTGTGTCGTTCAATAGCTATGCAGTGCCAGAGAGCCTGGCAGGGTCTGCTTCACAGGATGGCGCAGATCAAACTGATCTGTGGTCTGTAATTTTAGCCTTCTGCCCAGTGCAACGTAGCAACAGCCTCTTCCAGCTGGCTCTTCTGAGAGATCTCCTACCCACAGCTTCCTTCCTACAGCCCAAATTAACAACAGTTTCTATCAAAGTTAACGTGGTTCAGGACGTCTACATGTTAATATAGAGTAATATGGAGCACTATAGAGCAATCTAGAATGTCAAGAAGTGTCCAATTAATCTCTGGGGTGTCCTACACCACCAGGAAAACCTGCAGGTTTCCCCTAAGTCAGCAGGACATCCCTCAGCGAAGCTGGCCTCATCTCCCAGCTCCTATTTGGCCTGTCAGGATTGTCGCCTGCCAGAGACATTCTCAGATGAAGCAATTAGCTCAACATCCTTATTTCCAACCTCATCTCCATTTTCCAGCTACACCTCCACCTCTGGAGGTGTCCACCTCTGGAGGTGTCACCATGTAAAGAACAGAGTCACAACTTCATTAAACCAAAGAGCCGATTAGATACCTGCTGTCTGAGAACAGTATTTCCTATCATGGCACAATGTACATGAAATTGTGGCAGCTCCAGGATCACATCATGCTGGCTTTGCATACAGCTTTGTTTGTTTTTCTGTATAATTGAAATTCCCCAGCAATTGCAATATAAGTTTCTAACATGGCAGGCATTCTTAGCTTTAGCTTTCTCCTGAGAAAATATCAGCAGGTGATAACTCATAATTCATTATCACTGTTCTGCAGTTTCGTTGTTCCCATCTCAAATCACAGTCTGATTCAGCAATCTTCTTCTATGAGACACTTTATTATTTTGATAATATTTTCCAACTGCTTGATAGGAAATAATAGGAACTAGTGGTTACTCATCTAAAGCTGTATTTCCTTCTAAATCACCTAAACTCAGTCCCATGTCAGACATGAGCTTTTCTCTGACTAGCTACCTAACATTGGTTATGCATGGCAATACATCCTCTTAATAGTATCTCAGGAAACTGGGAACAGTTTAGGACAACTCCAACATTCGTTTTATCTCTAGGTAACAAACAAATTGGTAATTATTTTTTTTTCAATAGATCAATAGTTCCTTTGCCAACAAAAAGACCCCTTTTCTTTATTTGGACTATATTTCTGTCATAGACAACATATAAATAGTTTCCAGACTCTCACTGTAATTTTGAAACCAATATAAAATGTATCCAGACTTGCACATGGCTTTTTCCTATTATTAAATGACTTTCATATGACACGTTAACATATTTTTCTGTCGCACATTGGGAATTACAAGATGCACGAAAAAGAAAGTCATGTCTAGGATCAATATGCAAGTCATCAAAAGATATGGATAGTTTTTCTCAGGAAGAAGTTTGTCCCAATGGCATCTCATATAATCACTTGTCTCAGACTTGAAGGGGAATATATAAACTTGGCATGGTCAAAATATAACTCGGGAGTTTCCCTAGGGCACTTCAATATTTATCTACTGAAACCAAGTCTCTCTCAAGTTTGTATTCAGTTCATAGACGAAAAAAACCTAACCTCTGTATTCACGGACGAGGCTTACCAGACCATTTTGACAAAGACAAAAGAGGCTGGTAGATATTTTTAACTAAAGTAGACCTCTTACCAAAACAAGTAAACAAAAAGCGACATTTTCACATCTGTGGATTTAGGCCCCAAGCAAAAAAAATTGCCTTTTTTTTTTTGTTGGGGGTTTGGTGGGGTGGTGATTTTTGGCAATAGCTCTTTGAGAGCAATGTACCATTATTCTCCTTGTAGTTGTCCAGGGACAAGTTCTTCTTTTTATTATCATTCCCTATTGTTACCTTTCTGTAAAGTCTTGAACGCACTCTTTCAGCTTCTTAAAACCTGCTCACTGAAGCACTATGCCTCGCATTGATTAGATATCTTTGTACAATAGTGCTTTCAGGTCACTGATTTGGGCAACTGCATTAGGCATAAATGTTCCCATATTCTGCTCCAAAGAACTGCTGTGCCCCTGCCTGTCTGCTGGGGCAAGTATGAGGTACTAGCTTCAGCTTCACAGTGATCTGCTTGTACTCTGTGGTATGCTAATTTTTCTTCTAGGTACTTTATTTCTGCTACAGAGAATGTACATTTTTGTTCATCTAGGTTTAGTCCAGCCAATCTGGTTCCTTCCTGAGCTGCTCAGAGCCTCTGGTCATGCCTTTCTCCTATTTTTTTACTGATCAAAATCTCTCTTTAGACCATCAAGATTAGTTGCATTTTCTAGTGAAACAACTCACATGCTTAAGCCAACCCAAACAGGAGCTTGAGGAACCTGTGCCTCCCCAAAGGGCTGCTGAATGTGCAAACCCTCTGCTCTGTTTTCCTCATGGTATCTGCCAGCACCGTCCTGGTGCATCAAGCATATGAAAATATTTTACATCAGCCATTTTTGAAAAAAACTTTTCCTTTTTAGGTAGAGGTAAAATGTCCTCTTTCTTATGTAACTGTTTAAGTATTTCATCCTATAAATAAGCAGTTGTTTCCATCTTCCCTTCCCCCAGTTATCTTTTCATTGAAGATACATCTAGAAATTTCAGACACTGGTGGAGTACACACCACACAGATAAATGTTTCTCCTTCTACTCTCTATTCCATCACAAATACTTAACTGTATAAAGAACTCCTTTAAGGACTAGAGCTTATAGAGCATCTTGACCCTGCTCTTATGTCCCAGGTGTTTTTCATTAGCTGATACTCTTACAATACTGGAGTCTCCATACACTACTTTGCAAATTTGCTTCCTTGCAAAAGCCAACCCTCACATATACTCCTCATGAGATCTTGACGTTTTTATTGATCATCATTAAATAAAGTCTGTTCTGTTTCGAAGGAGTAATGTATAGTTATCTTCTCCTCCCCCCAGGGACTGGTTTGAGTGAGAGAAAGATGCGAAGTCCAGACTGAGGGATTCACAGATGCTTCTGAGCTGTTGGCTACAGCCAAGTATCGACTCTGTTTTAGGTGAAGTCCAAATGTGTACCCAGCTGTCTCCTTCCTCCCACATTGCCAGCACTCTGGTTTCACAGAAAGGCAACCCGGATACATGTGCCGACCCAGTGCATCTGTGTGGTATTGCCTTAAAGGAGACAAACACTCTTGAATTAGGACTGTGAGAGCACTGAGGTTGTACGACTCTCTCCCAAAGGACATGTCTTCACCCAGCAATGCGACTCCACAGCCACCCTCATATGGGCCAGAGCTGCCTTGAGGTGCACTGAGTGAGGCAGAAGGGAGAGCTGTTTGCCAGTCCCCCAGCTCCCACCCTAGTGGCAGCAGCCTTTTGTCCACCTTTTCCACAAAAATCCTGGGACATAAGATACTTCTGCTCAGGACATGAGTTCTAGCTCTTTTTTCACGTTCACTGACATTACAAGGAGCCAGAGCCCAAGCTGTGTTTGTACCAAGTGAGCCAGAGACTTCTATGTGGGGGTGCAAGACAGTTTATGGTATTTCTGGATTTTTACAGAAGGCTCAGCTGTTATAGAAATGCAGCCAATATTTCTCAGATGTTGGCCCTCCGGGCCATGGAATATATCCTGACCTGTGTTTGTAGGGAGTTCAGCATGAGAAGGGTCTTCTGTGCAAGCCAAGGCTTCAGGACAATACCATAACAAACACAGAAACTGATGGCGATCACAGCGCGTTAAGGCATTTTCCTCACTGCTGCAAGAAACAGTGATGGTAAAAATCAATTGTTACAAGATTAGAAACAGGAGAGTTGGCCGTTGAGCTGGCTGAGCTGTCATCGTGCAAGGGGTGGGGAGGAAGGAGCAGTTCCTTTTCCAGTTAGGCAGAGGACTTTGCATTCAGTGTGCTTTCCTGGTCATTTATAAAAGCTTTGTGTAAACGGAACCAACAGATTTTCTGATAACCTCTACCAAAAATTATTTCTTCCTTTTCTGAATTTGTTGCAAGGAGGTATGTGCTTCCCTGAGCAATCAGTGTTACCAAGAAATAAAAGCTGTTTATTGGGTATGTACAACTTCCAAAGAAGAAATACCCATCAAGCTCAGCCGCAGTCCTGGCCACTGGTGTATGACTAATTCTTCTCTTCTGCCTTGACAGCCCTTTATATTTGTGTGAATTTCCACAGGCAGAGCATGAATAATGTTAGACAGTAAAGCCAGGTACAGAGTTCTCTCCTCAGAGATAATTCAGAGTGGGTCTTGCTGTTGCAAGTGCATTTTTGCAGATTACTGTGTTTCAGTCTCCAGGGAAGGGCACGGCCCGAGTTCAGTCACTCCAGTAGCTTCCCGGAGAACGCTGTAAACAAAACACTTGCTGGACACAGCCCATGATGATGGCAGAACAAGCAGAAATGAAAGCAGACAACTACCACTATTTCATCTGCTTTGTCTTTCCCTCTGATGAGTGTTTGTGTGGTGTGTGCGTCCATGCACGTCTGTGGGGAGGGGCATTTAGAGGCCCCTGTGAGCAGGGGGACACAACCAGATACTTTTGCACAGGCTGCTGGGATGTCCATGTCAGAAGCAGCTCCCCAGAACAGGAGGGCAGGAGAAGTCAGCAAGCTCCTGACTGCGGCACTCCCTATGGAAACCCTATGGAGGTTTCCCGTATGCACAGGATGCTCATTTCCTGTTCCATAAACTCTGGATTTTGTTTCCTGTTATTCCAGTAGTGTCCAGGACCAGGAAAACCTCATGGAAGGCAAGCCCAGGTGTAAACATTCGCCAGCAATTAGTTCAGAGGTAGATTAACATCAAATACAAACACCTCGATTCCTTACCGTATATTATTACAGACTAAACACCATCAGTTCTTATTGGCATCTGACCAAATGCGGACTCAATAGACCAGCCTGAAACTGCCTACCAAGGAGATCATCTCAGTATTGCACTTGGGAGATGCTTGGGAACACAGGAACAGTGGTCCTTGCTCTGGCACCAGATCCACTCGCACAGACCACCCAGGCCACACAGGGCTTGAGGGCAGCAATGTAACACAGCAGAACGTAGCAATTGTTTCTTCTTGAGCAGAGATCAACAGTAGACCCATGCCAAAACCAATGATCTGGTTAGATCGTTGAGTCATGCTCGTCCTGTAAGTACTCTTTTCTCTTGAAAGGGGATACTGATAGGATAACACCTAATTGCAGAGTCCTGTCATCATATTTTCCTGAAAAACCGAATGGAAGATATTTTTCACAACTCCTTTCACCAGGATTCAGAGGTGAGGGCTAAGGAAGAGCAAAGTCAGTCGTGCCGTAAACCAATGCAAATCTATTAGGTGGTAGAGGAGACTGTGAGGAAAATTTGGCAAGAGCAACCAGATCTTCCAAACTGAATAGTCAAAACAGAAACATATACACTGGTATTAAAATGAAAATGCCTCCGAATATGTTATAGCTGCTACAGATATAAGGACATAAGACTTTGATTGATATATTGAGGGATTGGTTAGTAGATACCTTGTAAACAACCTGCAATACTGCCTTAAAATTCTGAGTCAAGTCTGCACGCCCATGAAGTTGTTTACAGATTTTAAATGGCCTTCTGAAAAATCAGTGCTGATGAATGCTGTGATTCTTGTGACTGAAACAAAAACAAGGCATTTCAAAGATTTTTAGAATGCCCTAATATTGCCAGTATGTCATGTAACTTCATTTTTGAGATAATATTGATCTTTCGGTCTACACTTATGGAGCTAGAAATGGAATTTATATATGATGGAAACACTTTGCTGTTGACTTCCCCTCTGACTAGAAATCTAGTCAACATGTATTTCAGGAAAATCCTGAATAAATGACAAAGAGAGTCTGCTGTGGTTGATACCTATTGCTACTACTAATCAAGAACGTGTATTCTTCTAGATAAATAGTACAAATGGTATAGAAGCAAATGTGGCAATGAAGAGGTAGCTGTAAAAAGCCACGTCTGACTGCAAAAGCAGAGTAACTCCGAGCACTCTGTGTTCCTGTAACAAAATAACACCTTCCAGATTTTGGTCAGCTTTGGGTCCCAGTACTCGGGTATAACATGTTCATTTTGATCCTCTGACTGCACATTTTCCCCAGTGGCTGTGTTAGGCTACAATAGCTTTCTCTTCCTGTTTATAAGGATATGTTTTCAGACTCCATTGTGAATTTATCAGTAGGAGTTGCTCATTTTCAATACTGCTTAAAGTGAATGGCTTTCCCTTCTCATGTCCTTTCAACACAGTTGTACTTTTTTCCAAATGAAGCACAGTTATGACCCAACTTATAGCCCTAGGTAGTTTCTGTGGTATTACGGTGCTCTTCCAAGAACACACGGGCTCATAAGTTTATATGATATGTGTTTCCTAACATTAGCATGTAGCTGTGTTATTAAAATAACATCGCTTCTGCACTTGTTTTTTGTGCTCTCGTGTTTACGTTGGAGATGGTTCAAGTCTCTTCAGCAAGGAGGTGTTCTGCAGTGTTTCTTTCCAATCCTTCACTAAGCATACAGAACTGTGAATGGTGTATTTCCAGTTGTGTAGCCTGTTGCTGGGTTTTGTAAAGTAGCTGCATTGTTACAAGAAAGCTTCTGTCTGTGATTTCAGTCTAACGATGCCTGTGATGTATCTGAGTTGTGGATGCCTCGTGTTTGAGTGTGTTTAGCAGGTCATCACTTTTTTTGATGTCTGGTAAGTTGGACATGTACAATAAGCAGACACAGGTGCTTACATTAGCTACTCTAAGGCATTTAGAATGGGTCAACACCTTTGATTCAGCCTGGTGCCTGGTTCCTTGCACGTGCTGCTCTTTCTCACTCTCTCGATCCCAAGTAAACTGTATTACAACAGTCGTAGCTGCTCCACCTTACATAGAGCTATTTAGTGAACACGCACTTCTAGAATGAGAGAGACACGGTTTGGGTTTGTTGTGGGTTTTTTACAATTTTTTTCATGATTGATCTTTTATTTAATAATGGTGGAGGCCAGAGAGCCCTGATCACCTCTAAACAACTGAAATGCCTTTTGAATACATTGTAGCCCACAGGACCAACAACTTAAAAACATGTTCCCTCAAATGGCTATGTAATTCCTCATTAAACCTTATCTTTTCCCATTCCTCTACCAAAATAAAAGGAAATTAAAAAATAATCAGGTATTTACACACTGCATTAGCTGAAAGAAACCACAGTATGTTGGATGCCTTCAGAGACCTAGTCTGAAAGAAGCCTAACAGTTTAATTGATGCTTTCTATTAAGCATATAGAAAGTTTAATTGTTGCCTTGACAAATGCTTATACTAACTAATAACTAAACTATAATTTACCTGTTTGGTTATTATCTTGAATTTGCTGGATTATAGCTTGATTTTGTCAGACAGTCTAAACGTAATGTTCTCTAACCCAAGGACCTATGTTAAGATGAAAAGATGCAGAGTAGGGATCATTACAACTTCTCTTCACATTCTTCATCTTCAGTTGATCACATGCTGCCAGAAAGATGAGCCTTGTTTTTATTTCAGAAAACCAGCAAACTAATTGCCAGATTATGGATACAAATCTTTATGAAATATAGTCTCAGCTTGGAAGGTTCTCTTTTCATGGTTGATTTACAGTGCATTGTTAATGCCTAATTAGTTCATTGTGCCTTTTGCCAGGGTATGAATAATTCATGATCCTTCTTTAACAAAACCAAGAACAGGTTGATTCATGATCCTGATCCACAGCCAAAATTATGAAAAGTACATGAATATTGGAACAGTTCAGGATTTGGAAAGAAGGGAGGAAGACCAGGCTTCACATTCTATCGAGTTTATCCACATCATCATCCAGAGGTTATGTGGTACTACGCTGAGTAAGAGGTGGAAAGAATATACAACTTATTACTTGCAAAACACTGCTGAAACCTGACCATTTAGTTATTCCATCAGCCTCATGACCTAGCCACAGTCTATCTTCATAGTAATATTGCTCAGGCATTGACTGTGGACTCATTTTAGTTGGTGACTCAGAAAGGTGACCATGATACAAGGAGACAATGTCTAGAAGATAAATTTATTGCTCACGTTGCACCCTCTACTGTCTAACTCCTATAACAGCTCCAGGCAAAGTCATCTGACTCCTTGTTGGTTTGTGTTACAGTGGACAGAGAAGTAACCCAAGGAAAAAATGTCGAAGTAAAGGAAAAGACCACGTAGGTAACAAGCAAATCTGCACGAGAAGATCAGAAATGAGGGACGACGTTTTCATCAGATGGCTAATTGATGAATTGTTAAGGCCAAATCTTTAATCCTGACTGCATTACAACTCTGAGTTCAATGAGAGATCCTCTTTAACGAAGTCAGCAGGACATTGCCTGTAGAATGTGGGCCACAGGATTAGGAAGCCCATCTGCCTTCCTAAACCGTTAGTTGTATTTGAGGTTCAGATGCTAAAAGTCCATCAAAGTGTCAAAGCAGTTCTGTGGAGTACAAGGGCCATAGCTGTCCTTAACTAGACATGGCATCTCACTGACCAACACAGACAAAACATATCAATCTGTCAGGTTAGGAAAATGGGTATAAACACTAGAATGGGCTGGAGAGTGGCCAGTTTGTTACCGTACGTTATGCCCCAGCCAGGAGCACCCTGTGATAGAGTATATCATTGCCCCACACTGTCCTGTTGATCATCCTGTCAACATGTTGATTAGCCGCTGTCAGGCTTTCCTATGTACCACCACTGTGTGTTACTGAATACAGCCCCCATCCTAAAAAAGGTCATCCTGCTTCTAAATTCCTACCCAAAATGAGTTACAGAGATCCCACTTACCCAGAGCTATCTTACCTGGTAGACCCCAAAAAGGAATCTAGAGAATGATACTAAAATCTGAACCCTGATCTCAAGCATTTGAAGATATTCTATACAATACAGAGAGAATAGAGAGGTCTGCCCACCCTCACTGAGATGTGTAAGACAGGTGGGATGCCCCATCCTTGCTGGTATCCATCATTTGTTACTGACTATAGAGGCAACCTAGATAATGAATTTAGACTAGATGCTTAACTTCTAGGCAGTTCATCTGGGGAAGAATTAATCCTACCCATAAGGCCTAACCCTTCAAGTCTTACAATCCAAAGGGATGTGCTAGAACAAGTGTGTCATAAGGAGAAAGGCACCAGAAAAAGAATGGAAGAAAGACCAGATCTGTGTACAATTATGTTACTTAAAGATGTAGCTGATCGATAGGAAATAAAAACAGATAAAATATGAGAAAGATTAAGTCCATGGTGATAATGGTAATTACTCAGTATCATGAAAGAGCATTTCAACCTTTACTTCAATTAAATGAGAAAAAAAAAAAAGAACATTACCAAAGGTTATTCTGATCCCACTTGAGTTAGTACAAATATGGCAATACATGCCAGTAGAGAAAAGCAGACATTTACTGGAGTAGGAGAACGTGGCTTTCAATTTCAATCTCTGGACAGCATTGCAGAGGACTCAGCACTCCCAGCACTTCCAGGGCAGCACTTAGGAGGTTATCAAAAGACAATGGGTGGCAGCTTACATAATCCTGTTTGTGACTGTGCCCTCAGAATCAGCTTTCAACAAGAAAGGGCTTAAAACAGGAGCTGATTCAGACTTTCTTTTATTGCAGCCAGACATAGTAAATAAAAACAAAAGTTTGGCCCTCTCAGAAATCAAGCAAACGGGCAGATCTGTCACAGTTAGTTCAGGAGCGTATCTCAGGAGAGCTGTTAGTTTTGCATCATGCTCTGCTGTTGCTCAGGAATACTGTGGTCATAGGAACCAGCAAAGGAACAATTTCCTTCAGCTGCACTCTGAAGGACGAGACACGAAATTCCATTAAATACCAGGTTGTCATTAAAGCTTGAGACACCATTGCCCATTACACTGTAAGGAGCAGTTTATCCCACTTTCATTTTTAAACCCTCAATATGATCTCAATATGATTTGCTTTTCTTTTAAGCATTTACTGGGGGGGTGGAGGGGGGGCAGGTCGTGGAAGTATTATAACAGGTAAGCAAGGAGTCATAGTTTAGGATGGTTGTCAGCTGAGATTTTTTAAAATGAAGACTCGTCTCTCAAGAGACTTAGCAAGAGCAAGAGGCTTTAAAAAGCAGTCTGCACAAAGCACCAGACAGCATGGAGCAGGAGATGGCTCTGCTGTGCTTGGACTTGACAAGCAACCTTTTCCCTCTTTGACTTCTGTTATTTTAGGACAGTAATCTGCTACTCTCAGACCGCTGTCCTTGGCAGAGACTGAAGCACAGCCAACACATGGATATCCTTGCTTATAACTGAAACACAGGGTAGGAATGAAAACTCAGAGCCTAGATTAGGTGGAGCTCACTGCAAAAAATATCCTCTCCTCTATTATCCTCTCTGCTTCACAGCATTTGGCATCAACCTCAGACTTTCTTGATTGTTTGCAAGTGCTGAATGTGTTAAAGATAAGGCAGAGCTCACAGTCAGTTAGCAGTATCTGAAGTGTTTCTCTTTGCCATTGGAAAAAGGTTAAACTTTGACTTAGTAACAGCTATGTAGAGTTCTTTTCTTGGTAAGAGCTTCTAAAGGTGGCTACAAATGGCTCTTCTTCAGCATGGTTAATGCCAGTCAAAGTGTAGTGCAAATAGACATTTGACAGGAAAGCCATGGATTGCAAATGTCGTGTGCGTGTAATCTGTTCACTTAGGTGCCACAAAGTCTAATGCAAACTGTCATTAAAAATACCCCAGCAATCTGAAAGGGAATGCAGTTTACATGTATGGATAGGATGCCTTCTATGTAGGTAGTTCATGGCTTCCCCAGGAAAACATTCACCCCGCATGTATAGTATGTTTTACAAGGTGCTTCAAGTTAGGCATGGAATAAAATTTGGCAGCTGTCCCAACAGGAATAGAAAAGGCATGAATTGCAATGGCAGCTTCTCTCCAAGCTTGTGCAGATTATATTGTCCTGGAGCACCATTAATACCCACTATGGGATCAGAAGGGATTTGTACATAGTCTGAATCTGTGAGGAAACGGGGATCTTTGGGGCTGGTCTCAGGAACACACCTGACACCTGAGACACAGTGGCCCCAGGTGCCACAGGTAAATCCAGAGAAGGCCACAGCAAAATTCAGAGTTTTAACCCTGGCCATCTCACTGCACAAAAAGGACACATATCTACACTGGCTGACTGGGGATATACACCCTGCGTTAGGAAGGGCTCTATATCAGGGAATCAAGCTGCTTTTTTTGTGTAGTAAAAATTCAACAAGTTAAATAAGTACCATCACCACAAAGCATAAAAATAAATTATTCCCCTCAAACTGCATCGCTTAGTAAATCAGCAGAGCAGAGCCCAGAAACACAAAACGAGTGTTGTTTCAGTAGAGTGAAGTGACAGGGCCAACAGCAGATGCATTTCTTGGCACCGAGTGCTGCAAATTTTGTAAGCAGCAGGGACAAACCTGTTTCACCAAAGATTAAGTCTACACAAAAGCATTGCATTCAGCATTGGGAAAGAGGCTCATCTATTGTCCTGGCAAGCAACACCAAAGATACAGTACCCTGGAGACAAAATGTGCGGCTAGTTGGAAACACACTTGCCAACCTGAGAAGAAAGAGAGGCAGCACAATGGTAACTAGTGAAGAAACAGCTGGGCATGGTGGCACCAGGCTGTGTCTTTCAACCCATGTTATCAACACTTGTTCATATAACCATCGTGTTGTGAAGAAGCGCTTGTCGGTTTCCATTTGGTCACAGAGAGATGAATAGGGCCCAGTGTCAAAGGAGGCAGGTTAGGAGCTTTGATTTGTTTTCTTCTAATACTCAACAATATTGGAAAGGGTGTAGTTAAATGGTAAGGCTGGCCATGTGCAAATTTATATCACAGTAGTGACTTATTGCTGACATTTGAGAAATGCCAAGAAAACCCACGGAGATTTTGGAAAAATACAGGCCATCATCAACACAACTTGTAAAAAAAAACACTTCTAACACTTTACACTCATGTCAAATTCAAGGGCAGGAAAGTGGGGCTGTTGACCAGTTCCAATGCACAGCATCCATAATATGGGGAGTGGTGAATCCCATCCAGTTCAAAATTTCACCCTATGGAAAAGCTGGTGCCTAGCATCAATTCCTTTACCCATTTTAATCTCCTTTTCAGTATTTATGGCAGAAGCTCACTTCTGCAGCTGTATTGAGAAAAACAAATCAGCTATAAAATGTTCCATTGTATGAGCTATGTGCAACTTTCAAGCTAATGGAAAAAAGTGAATATTTTTGTGAAAAAGTTGGATGCCTCTGCTTCAAGTTGTCTGAGAAAGAAATGCTCATAATCTTTCTCTCCTCTGTTTGGATTCCCCTCAAAAAGAATCTAAGAAAGTCCTTTTAATGGCAGTGGATGAAAAGCCATTACATGGCCAATGGCTTTTTAAAAAACTTTAATTTTTTGGTTTAAAATATGCTCCTAAGGCACATACTATTTTAATGATCACAGAAAATTGTAACCTTTTAAATATGCTTCCTCGGACTTTTTTCCTAGGAGGAAATCAGGAGCTGTAAATGATCCAAGGATAATAACTCATTACAGCAGAGGCTGGCTGCTGGGGAAGTGAGTAGTTGGACTGTCAAGAGTTTGCTTGTTTTCCAGAAGACCCTGTGTTGAAATGAAGTTATATCCACAGACCATATCAGCACTGTGGGATCAATGTTCTTAAATAGCAAGCGAGGTGGAGTTTCTGACCCACTCTGATTTTGACTCATCATTTCAGATGTAGTGTACTGAAGAGCCACCCAAGCTTTCATCCCCTAGAACAGTACCTTCTACATTCTGTACCCCAGGGAGGCTGCTTCGCTGTGCTGCTGCCTAATTCTTGAGCCACACTGCAGAGCAAATATAATCAGAGTAAACCAGGATTTGTGCCAGCAGCTTGTGAGCATGCAAGGAGTTGGCCTACTCATACAAAGAGCTGACACAGACAGACTTCAGTGCAAGAGCCTCTTCTCCACCCCAGAGGTCAACAGAGACTATGAAGGCAGAGAAAGCCGTCTTCCACGTAGAACACTGGTTGCTTTTTGTTAGGACTCAGTAGTTTTAGGGTTTCTTTACTACTCTGAATCAAAATAGCTGATTTCAGGGCATACTGCAAAGTTCCGTCCTTTTCCTATACTCCCAAAAATTTTAAAATGATGCAAAATTACTACAGAAATGATGTGACTTTAGCATTTAGTTTGCCTGTCTTGAACTCCCCTGGAGAATACTGCCACATGTTCTGTTTTCTTATTTCCTTATTTCTTATTTTCTTACTTTTCTTATTTCCAAAACTAGAAGTAAATGACTCTAGTTCACAAGGCTGAAGTAGCTCCATTCAAATTTACATCTCAAAAAAACAAAGCAAGTCCACCTCCAAAAAAAATTCCTGGTCATCCTGAAGATGTATCTATACATAAATTTCAGATAATTCCCCCCAAAATGCCCTAAGAAGACTAGCTCTTCCTTTCATTTAAGCTTTTAACTATGATACAATGAGTATTTTTCCAGTGTCTACATACAGACTTCAGGTGGTTTTGTCTGGTCTAAGAAGGAATTTTTTTCAGTGCCTTTTCAGGGAATTAGCAGCAACTAGTTCTGTTAAACTGAAGGTCAGATAATGTTTTCAATATGGTCATTTTCCAATGGCTTCAAGCTGACCCTTATATATAGAGATAAACACCTTTAAAACTGCTTCCTTGTACAGTAGGCCTGTGGGGTCACTGCTAGAAAGAGAGAATAAAGTTTTTTCTAACATACCATAAAGACAAAAAAGAAAATACAACTGAGATAAGCTCTTAATGATGAGCTATTTAATGAAAACTTTGAGTAAAAGAAAAGTCTCTTATAACATTTCTTCTCAATATAATGAAAGCTACTCAATAGTTTTGAAAAAAAGATGCTACACATATACTTTTTTTTTTAACATCAAAACTATCTGTGACAGGTAAAGAAGGGTACCCTATAGTCCATGTATCACAACAAACTGTGTAAGTCTCCTAACTGTCCCAGATGACTAAAAGAAGTTTGAAGGGTACAAAAGCCACAACCCTTTCCATTTCACTTACTTGCAAATCAGAATCCAGTCTAGACCCTGATTTCTGAGTGCCAGTTCCCAACTCAGGCCTTCAGCTGGGACCCATCCCTGGTTGATATTGTGAGAAAGGTGCTGGGAGTTGTGCCGACAGCCAGGTATGTGCAGGACTACTGTGAGCTGCTGGTCTCTACATGAGTGAAAGGCTCATGCATCTGGTCCCACCTGAGAGAGCAGACCCTGGATCTCATGCCTGCTCACTTTATTTCTTCTATAAAGTGCAGACAGAGCTGAGCTGTTTTCCACATGACCAACAACTATGCTGAAATCTCTGTGGTTGAGAGAATTTTTGTACATCTGATAAGCAAGATGCACCTCAACTCATGATGACTTGCCTGTGGTTCGTGAGATGTCAGTACCAAGGCTTCAGCACTCTGGAGCCTAATGGCACACTGTAGCCAGGCACAGCCCCAGATCTACTAAAGTTTTTTTGGAAGGTTTAATTAGTCTAAATAGCTAAACAATAGATGGACACTTCACACAGTTGCCATACAGGTCACCCAGTACCGCATCCATAGCTTCGTGTTACCTATGTGTTATCAATATGTATTTGCCACTGATGGTCTAAAAGTGTTTGTTACAGAAACCCAGCTTGTGGAAAATGCAATACAAATGCTCACTCATTTAGGGCATCTCCACTGTGCTAAATCCAGCAGGGTCAAGTAAAGAGCTGTACTTTCTTTGGCATCTCTGTGTCTGCATCACAGACCAGACAGCAGGCCAAGTACAAGTGAAGGAGCCAGTGCATTCCCAAATGCATTGAAGTGCAAGCCCCATCACAGAGAAACTCTCAAAGTTCTGGGTTATCTATAGATTTTAAAAGTATGAAAGCACCTCAAGAGATTTATCCCAGCTGGCATGGAAAATTGCAAGGATTATTGTCTTGCTAGTTTATAGTATCTTATCCTTTTATGTTAGGCTTAATTTCTAAGGAGTAAGACTTAAGAGTGGGCATCAGACACATAAGAATAACTTCTCCCACTCACAGACATTTTTAATTAGTTTCAGGGATACAATACAGTACCCACGTCCACTCCCTCCCAGGGTGTCATAGGTTGCACCTTTACCTTTCACCTCAGTGACAGATAGTAATCAAACAGACTTCAGAGCAGATATTTCAGTAAAGAGAGTGGATTTTTAGCTGGCAATAAAGATTTCAGCTTGGGTACTGCAATGTATTGAGACAGAAATCTTTCAGCCTAACTCACCAGCCAAAATCTTCCTGTATTAAAGACTCTGTAAGATGATCTTGCTGTAGGTGAAATATGCCTGTGTATCAGGAAACACACAGAGACTGAAGAGGGAATAGGAAGAGAGATTTTCTTTTAATATTCCTTTACAAAAGTTGGTTTCATTCTTTTCTCTCTAATGTGTTTGCCTTGAACACCTGAACACTTTTTTAAGTGACATATTCATTTCAGATGGGTAATAGGTACATTTAATTGGAAATTTTTCTCACAATCATTACTGGAAAGTTTTTATTTCCTCTTGAAGTATTGCTTATTTCTTTCATTTTCTAGGATCATTTCACACTGACAAGCAGCAGAAAAAGCCATCAGGAAAAGGTAGAAATACCTTGCTAACATCTTAAGGCAAATTATATGAATTGCAAGATTTTACATAGTGTTAGACATATGTCAGCCACACTTCATGAAACAGTATAGGAAGTTTCATCAAATAAAAAGATTGTCATACATCTACTTAATATTTTGTCTGTCTTGTTGAGGTTAGAAAATATGCATAAATACAAACACTTACTGTTAATCAGCCCTTTTTCCCTCACTGATCCACATCCAATATTAACAATGCTGTGCATTTTTCAGCCAAAGTGCCCAAAGCATTTCATAAAAGCTTTAAAAACCATAATCCTTATTTTAAAGACAGTGCCACAGAGGCAATGCAATGTTTGCAAAATTACTCCATGAGTCTGTTGCAGAGTCAAGAGCAGAATCCACACCTCTTTGACGCCATCTCCCTGTCCCAGTCATTTTTTTCACCATGAAAGAGGAAGATGATGATGATGTACAAAGCTTCACCAGATAAATCAAAGATCACCTCACCCACACTCTGTGCATAACAGGTCTTCTCCAACAAACCCCAAGAATGGCAAAACAAGGGTGAGTTAACTTTCTTAAAGGGGAAAAAATGCCTCTGAGCATCATGGTGCTGAGGTTTGTGTACAGTTGCATATGCAAAGGCTGATCTTGGAGGTGGCCGCCCAAGGCTAATTAGAATTGGAGGCATTTATAATTATAGCATTCTCTAATTATAGAAAGGATAGCACTTCCACTTATGCACAAACGCATGGCTAATTGTTCAGTGATGATGGGAAGGAAAAGAAAGAAAAGTACTATGACTATTTAATGAGGTTTCTGAAAACAGATTGCATTATTTAAAGTGTATTTAAGTGCAACTACGTCTTGTTACTCTTCCCTGTGTTTTTCATGCTAGGGAAGCATGTGGCCTTGGGTTGAGCGCTGGCCATGCTGGAGGCTGGGTGGTGGCCTAAGCTCTTTGCCCAGATGGAGGCAGGTGATATGAAGCTGTGGATTGATATCTTTGTGAAAGGCTCAATGCTTACGGTAGGCATCATGTCGTCTAAAGCAGACAGGAATGAAGAAGAGGAATGCCTGCTCATGTGGGTGTGAGTCCCAGCAGAATTTTGTTTCTCTTGACAGAGAAATTGCTCTCCATGGAGGAGATGACCAGCAACAACCTCCCAGTGCCTCAGGGACATGGGATAGCCAACCTGGAAGAGCTACTGTGCCTTCCAGCAAATGCAGGAGCACTGCAGTTTGGGAACCTTGGTCTTGTCAGTGGGGATACTCCGTTCATCAGAGATACCCCACCTCAGACACTGTGTTGGTGCTCTGGCACCAGCCAGCATGTCAGCAGGACTGTTACTTGTTTCATAACCAGATGTTAACTAAGGGCTCTGCTGCCTACCTGGACACAGAGGCTGGCATCAAAGCCATCGATGGCCGTAAGTCTGGTGCCATTCAGAGCAGTTGAGCACTAGTCCCCAAGTATTTTTATCTAGAAAATTAATTGATTGTGCCAGTACCCACTCCAAAAAGCACACTTTGAAACCAACAGCAGCCCTGACTGGGACAGAGACTGGGAGTGGGGACAGAGACATCAAGATCCGAGACTGACAGACAGGGAGAGGTGGAAAGGAGCCAGCTGCCAAGAGCTTAAGCAGCACGGCTCCCAAGGGGCAATCGTATCAGAAAGGAGCTGAGCTCTGCCGAACCAGTTCTAGCTGCGGAGCTGGGACCCAGTTGCGCTGTTAACAGCTAGCTCTGCTAAAGCAGACCTCAGCAGCCTCAGCACAGCCCTCTCCATCACTCCTTTGGACTTCAGAAATGCAAAATGTGCTGAAAGCTTCTTTCCCTGAGACTTTTCCTCTGGCAGCATATCAGTGAACTGGCATCTCATCTAGACATTAACACCCCGAGTGGGCAGTGATGAAGAAAGAGAGAGCCAAGATGTTGCTGTTAAGGAACAATTTTTCCATGTAATACATGTAGACCAGGAAGTTTCCATGACAGTGAATATTATCAGAACTGATACTTGATCATCCTTCACTGGAAAATTCTTTCTAGCTGTATCTGAATGGTCTTATGTTAACAGAGATATGAGACACCAGGCCCAACCTTCATTTGTTAACGAGTGCACTGGCAAGCAGAGGAACGGCTAGCAACACCTTACAATGGAAAATACAGAAATGTAACACAAATTGGTTTACATTTTTCCAGACTGGGTTAATGGAAAAAGTTATCGCTTGACTGTTTACATTTGTCAAGATAAATTTACACAGGTTTTATTTAGGCTATAAGATCCAGCTGGGACATATTTGCTCATTTCAGAAACAGTCGTTCCATTTGTAAGACAAAAGAAAGGGCTAAGGTTTGAACTGACCCCCCTTCTCCACAAGGAAAGCAATAAAAAAAAAATATCTCATAACCATGTTAAGCTCCTGTGTAGAAAAGATTCATATGTTAATATTAGGCTTAGCGCTCTTGAGGGGTTTTTCAAAGTAGCCTTGAACATATGGTTCTATATGCTTTATTTAAAAGAATTTTCTTTAAAAAATCCTGCCAGATACTAATTCCTTTTGGCATCTGAAATACAGCTCATGAGGACTGCTTGGCTGCTTGTGGAAAAAAACACTTGTTTGGAGGCAAATCTGAGGCCTGACTCTTTTGAAAGAAGGGCATTAAGATACCTTGCACAGGATATGCTACAAGGCATTTTTAAAAGAAGCAGCTGGTTCTTTCAAACCTGAGCAGGAAACAGACAGAATTTCCTTTTTTAATAGATTTTAAACTAACCCTATTGTTTAGGGAAGGACTGTGAGCTACCAAATGCCTGAGAATTATTATTATGTCTTGTCTGTGCTACACCATCTGCCTTTGCGAACATAACTGCAATATTAGAAGTTTTCCTGTACGGCATTTCATGTTTTATGTATGCTGTGATAACTCTCATAGTATTAACTTAAATATTTCAATATTGTCCCCAGGCTTAAAGAAACATTCTCCCCTCTTCCCCCCACTTCCCATCAACAGACAATATTATTTTCACTGGAATTCAATAATCCTAGCAGGGGGTAGTGGCTTCCTATAGTCCACTTGTAGGGCTTTTTCCTGATAGTGTATATAGATATAGCTTTACATTTCAGACAGACCAATGGACATTACTAAATTTCCTCCAGTGCCTTTCTGGCTGACAGATGGCAGGACAGACATTCTCTCTCATCAGGCGTCTCTTGTGTGTCTCATGGGATGAGGGAAAAATGGGCAGAAATAAAAGATTTGTCATGGAAATGCAAATAATAGCTGTAAATCAACAGAAAGAGCAGAGATATGAAGTCACATAAAACTCTTAGAGAGTGACAGTTAGATTATCTAGGCAAACTCCAGGAAATCTTCTAGTTACTGGATTTTACTGAATAAAGAATATAGGCACCGGAATTTTAAATGTATCCATAGTTAACTTAAAATCAGAAGTGATCATGAAATATGGTACAGCCTGCCTCTACCAAACCCGACACTACGCATCTAGAACAACAGAAACATACTGTAAGTTAAGAGGGAAAAAATCACTTTCTTTCCCCATTCAGACAGGGATAAGACAGAAGCTCAGCAGTTTTAAATTTTAGTTGAATTAATGGAGACTTAAATGGTGCTTAGCTATGGCTCAAGAAAAATTACAAACTATTCACAGGTATCTGTAACTTGCGTAACTGCTTGACAAAACCTAGAGCAAGTCTGAGGTTGAATTCCATATATATACAAACACCTAAGAGCCACCAGAAGGTGCCTCAGGACAAGCTAGCCTATCTACACTATCTAGAGCTATACATTAACTAACTCTATGACACAGATTCTATTTTTTCAGTTTTTATTACTTGGCATAATCATTTCTAATGAATGAAGTTGGCTGGTTTGATGAAGGTAGAATGTAAATGATCGACTTCAGTAATTGTTATAGTACTTACCCCAGTACTGAAATCAACAGAAAAATTATTTGGAACAAATGATAATAAAATTACATCTTTTTAGAGCTTTGCAGTTCAATATTTTAATACCATTTGTATTCCTGTTAATATTAGCCTAGCATTTCAGAGGCAACTATGGGTGGTTATTTTTTCTTCATTTCTCAAGGCAGTAATCCAATTCCACAGGAGATGTAATTACCTACACCAAAGGGATGTAGATTATTACACATGAGAAATCATTGTGAAGGGATGGCTAGTCCAGCAGGACTTTTTTTTTAATTGAGAAGTCATAAAGGTCATAGGCACTGCAATCTGATGGAGTGCAGCTTTCTTTTGTAGGTTTGCCTTCACATTCGCCTTTTGAACATGAAATAGAATATTTTTTCCATGGAGAGGAAAGGCAGCTATTCTGCACACTCTTCCATTAATGAGGAGCTGCTCTGTATGAACAATTAAACCAAAAATAAATAAAGCCTATTTCTATCTGGGAGCACAATCAAGTCAAACACCAAACACATAGTCAAAACAATGGTCTTTGAAGGCTGGCATAACTCCAGAAAAAATTACAAAGCAAAGGATGTTCAGGTTTGAAATGTGTTGAACAAAGTAGAAAATAAAAAACTCTTGAATTCACATAACAGATTTGTTTGTTTTGATCTGAACTTTTTCAACCTTAACTCACAAGTAAAGGTTTGGTGGAAATAGAGTGATGGCACAAGGGAGTTACAAAGAAGCAACTGAGAGGTGTCACTGACATCGTTCAGAAAAATCTCTCCAGTTATCAGGAATGAACGGAGTTGAAAAAATAAATATGATCTTCTGAAATCATTCAAGCTTCCATGTTTACCATTCACAATAAAGCTTAGAGACCATATGATGTATACAGAGGAACTGATTTCTCTGTTACTGTACAATAATCAAAATAAAACCTGGAGACTAAGAAAGGAAGCGGAAAAGAGGAAAAAAGCCTATGTTTTTAACAAAAGAAGTATTTAGAAACCATTAAGCATTCTTTTAAATCCAAGAATCCCAAAGTTCAGGAAGACTGGGTTCCTGTATATCTAAAAAGCAATTTCAGAATTTGTCGCACTCTGCTTATTAAATTCCTCTCCCAGTAGATCTTCCAAGAGTTCCTGTGAATTACAGATGCAAAACAGCTCCCCTGAACAGATAAATGATCAGACATGGCTGGTTTTTCATGCCGTTTGGTTCTTTCTCCACTAGGATGGAAACAGAAACGAAGTTTAGCAAGGACGCAGCTAAGGCTGTGGACACTATACAGCTTAACACGTCAAGTTCAAGTTTACTAATGTTCCCCCAATATACAGGTTGAGTTTTCTTTTTAAGTTAGATAAGGATAATGACAGGTCTATGTAAGAAGAAGAGTTTGACCTCTGGGATGATCAAGAAAATTCCTAGCCTGAAGAACTTAGCAAGTGACAACGTCTTTCAGGTCACCAGCATTTCAATAGCTAGTATTATAGCTGTTGAGATATCATACGTGATATAGTGTTACAGCTAATGTGCAGCCATTGGCTGACACATGACTGATCTGCAAAGTTGTAACAGTTTTTATTCACATTATCAGCACCACTAAATTTTACTTGAATTCTGATAAGTTTGAGAAATACTGTCACTCTGGAATATTATCATCTGCTAAGGGAGGATGTACACTGCAATATATTGCAAGAAATAAGGTCTTGGTTGTCAATTTTAGTAGTTGCCCTAGCAGACACTGGAAAGGCCATGACTGAAATTTATTACAAACAATTAATTACATATTCAAATTCCTGGGTTATTTGAAAACATTTTTTACCTCTTTTTGTGTGTGACTGAAACCCTAAAAAATGATACTTGTATCAGGGGATATAGGTCACAAACCCAGATACTAGGATGAGAAATTAAAAAGCTGTAATAATTTTGCAGATAGACCTGTATATTAGATTTAGATTTCTGGACATCCATTTATTCACAGTCTTATGTAAGCTTCCCCTAACCAACTTGTCTTTTCTCCAGTTTACCAATATCACCATATTTTTCCCAGGGCCAGCTTCCTTGTGAACTTCTTAAGCAGCATGACATGAACACATAAATAGGAATCAAGTGGACTCTGAATATTTAATGGATACAAATTTACATCAAGAGAACTACCCTGCAGAGATGACACTGTGCTTGGCCACTGCCCACCTCTCACTGCATGGTATACTACACATTTGCCCACAAGCTCAGTTGTTTCTTCTGAAGTTTCATGAGTTTGCTGAGGATTTGCAGTAAATCTTATATCAGCTAAAGATTACTTTTAAGGAAAAAAATCACAAGAAAAGCTTTTCTAGTAAGAGCCTCAGGATTTCTCAGGAACTTCTATAAATTCTATAAAATTCTATAAAAAGTCAGACGTCTTTGTAGTGCAATAGTTTAATAGTCTGTTATGACATTATTTTGTTAATTAAAAATAAACCCATTGCTATCAATCACCATAAATGTGTTGTAATCTACCTGCTGATAAAATGGCTTACATTGTCTGCTTCCATCCTTCAGTGTGGTGGCCGGGTGCCTTTGCAATGCGGTTAACAGAAGTACTCTATACTACTTTCTATTGTAGCTCCACACAACAGGGCTCTGAGACTGAGCAAGCATAGGATGTGGGAAATGTGCCTGTGAAGAGGCGTTTCAACTGCGTTGTGAAAGGAGATCAAGAATGGAAGTACTGGTTTGAGACATGTCAGGTTTTGTGGGAATCTGTATTCCCCCAGCCTCAAATCATGCGTTGTTTTATAGAGCTGCAAAGGTAGATCATTCTGGCCTGGTGGTGTGAGCAAGCGGAAAAGCTAACACCTCAGCTAGAGAACATGTTAAACAGCACTGGGTGAGAGACAACAGTGAGCTTAAATTTACATTGAGGAGCAAAAGATGCATACTACAGATTGCCTTGATTTTTCATTTCCTTGGGGCCAAGTGCAAAACTCAAGGCAAACTTCTAGATTGGGTCCCCAGGAGCCATACTTTGTCCTCGAACTCAGTGGTGATACTAGGAGCAAGGAGACACATCTCTTTGCTTAGTGCAGATCTATATCCTTGCCACTCCTGTCCTGCAGCAAATGCCGAAAGGAAGATGATGTTCTTTCTTGATTGTAGAGAAGAGAGCCTAGGGTCTGCATAAAACAATATTCCTGATTGATCCAAGGTTATATTTAGACTTTAAGCATCTGGGAGTACTACATGTCCATGTAAACAGAAGATGCTCTGCCCATGTGCAGTGCTTCAGGCCCTCTCCTCTGCATGTGGTATTGAATCTCTGGTAAAAACACAAGCACACAGTTGTGAGACACATCTACAGAAGATCTGACACTTCTGGCATCCAGCTCCTGAGGCTTTCTTTATGCGAGGGACTTGGGGAATGGGTCTATGGATCCTCTCCTCTGGCAGCATTTGGACATTCTATCACTGCTCCCAGCACAGCTCTCTTATGCTACCAGAGACCCCTCCACTGCTCAAAATGCACTATGAAAATAAGGGCAGCAGTCCTGGGAAAACACTCTGCCTGACTGCTTAGGCTGCTGAGTTGGCTGGCTATTTACAGCTCCCACCACAAACCGGCACCCTTGTAGGGCTTTAATTTTAGATCCTAATTTTTAAATTGTACAGCTTGCAGTTCTTTGGGCAAAACACACCTGAAAAGCCTACTTGCCTCGGGCAACTCCTTGTCTATACCACAGTTTGCCAGATTAGTTAGCCTGCTCAGAGCACACCAAATTCATGCTGCTCCTGGGTGCTTCTAACCCAGGGAAACCTGGGCATGGGGCAATGATTTCAGCAGGAGAGAGCCTGCGTCTGCTCAGTTTACATCATTCAGGAAGGTAAGAAAGACAAGCAGAGGTCTCTCCATCAGCCAGCAGTCACCTGCACTGGAAAACTACCAACTGCCTCAAGTATCCAAGACTTACAGTGTTGACCTGGGGTCATTATATTTGTCTTAGCTTCTGTGTAATCTTCCACTCTCTGCTTCTTTAGACTGTAAACTACTCTGAGCAGGGCATTTCTCCTACTGAAAATATAATAAAGTATAAGATGAGGACTTCAGTTTCAGCCAAAGGGTCTCACGTTTAAAGTTATAAGGGCTATATGAATTACAGGCTGCACGAGCACACACGGATACAAGTGTGTGCACAGGCAGATATTTACACATGCATAGACACGGATTCGTACATATGCATATAAAACATTTTTTTGACGTATGTACACAATAAGAAATTTTACTTAGAGATCTAAATCTAGACTTATCACACCTAACTCCCTTTATGAGCAAAGGGGAGAAATAAGAAATGCTCCAGCACTAAACCCCATCCAGCAGCATTACAGCATGGACTATTTCTTGCTAATACCATATTTCAAAAACTGAAGCAGTCTGGAGAGAGGAAAGGTAGACTGCAATGAGTCATATTCAATTTGTAACAAAAACTGAAACAGCCCCAAGACTTTTCAGCATGATGTTGCACCTTTACTGAATCTGCTCGATTTCAAAATTAATGAGTTAATCACAGCAGACCATCACTAACACTGTGTAGAGCTATTGGTACAGTATTCCCATAAGAGGTAATAATTTCCCACATGCTGGAGATATTAATGTAAAAATACTTTCTACATAAAAAAGAGCTGTGTGCATTTGACTTCAATGAGTAAAAACAGTCAGAAAGCCAGTTTTTGTCTTAGTTTCTTTATCAGTGTGTATATATCATTAATGGAGACTTGCTTAGCTGCATTACCAACAAAGGATGTTTCTAAGAAGGCTTGAACTGGAGGTTTCCACTGGGAGGGGTTCAGGGCTTAGAGAAGTGCCCTCAGATGCAAAGAAGGTGATCTGCAAATGTGCATGGGGGAGAGGATAGGAGGGAGGAAAGAGAGAAAAATAACTTTGGGGATCAGGGAAATGATTTGTTTAGCTAATATTTCTGCCAAATGGGACTCCTGTTCCACTTGCTAACACTCCCTTTAGTGAAAAGGACCCTGGCACATTTTCTTAAAATCTAAAGCAAGCAAGGTTCATGCCAGAAAGATTTGTATGTACAGGAAAGATAAATTTCTTTCCCTAATACAAGTCACAATGTGGAGATTCCTTTTCTGGTATTACAATGCTTTGTTTGGTTATTAATTCCCTCCAAGCTGATATAAACTGGTTTGAATAATGTAAGATGCTCTTATTCTGGACTAGTGGCCCTGAGGAAGCTAAGTACCCTGGTTTACCACATTGGTGGTCCTCAGCTCTGTTCTCTGCTTCTCTGCTTGAGGTAAATGCACAATACGAAAAGCAAAAAGCAGGGCCTGGTTTATACTCATTCATAGTACAGCACAGGAGTTTTCATGGCCAAATGTTAAAATGTCAGCTCATGAAAGAGAAGAGGGGGCCAAGGCTGGAAAAGGGATGGCCACATCCTAAAACACTGTACTGGCTGCTTCGTGAGCACAGGCAAAAGCCTTAGCAACATGCCCATGCCAGCGCCATATGAGCATGTCTATCATATAGATAGACATGCACCTTATCATATGTCCTGGAATCGTTGCTGGGCTGGTAGGCTCTTGGACATCTTCCCTTCCTTGTACATAGAATGGTTTGGGTTGGAAGAGACCTTAAAGAGCATCTAGTTCCAAACCCCTTGCCACGGGCAGGGACACCTTCCACTAGACCAGGTTCATAGAATCATAGAATCATAGAATGGCTAGAGTTGGAAAGGACCTTAAAGATCATCTAGTTCCAACCCCCCTGCCGTGGGCAGGGACACCTCTCACTAGAGCAGGTTGCTCAAAGCCCCATCCAGCCTGGCCTTGAACACTTCCAGGGATGGGGCATCCACAACTTCCCTGGGCAACCCGTTCCAGTGCCTCACCACCCTCACTGTAAAGAATTTCTTCCTTATATCTAATCTAAATCTCTTCTCTTCCAATTTAAAACCATTGCCCCTTGTCCTGTCACCACTCTTCCTGACAAAGAGTCCCTCTTCAGCTCTTCTGTAGGCTCCCTTCAGGTATTGATAGGCTGTTATAAGGTCTCCCCGGAGCCTTCTCTTCTCCAGGCTGAACAACCCCAGCTCTCTCAGTCTGTCTTCATAGGAGAGGTGCTCCATCCCTCTGATCATCCTCGTGGCCCTCCGCTGGACCCATTCCAACAGGTCCATGTCCTTTCTGTGTTGAGGACTCCAAAGCTGGACACAGTATTCCAGGAGGGGTCTCACGAGCGCAGAGTAGAGGGGCAGAATCACCTCGCGAGACCTGCTGGCCACACTTCTCCTGATGCAGCCCAGGACACGGTTGGCTCTCTGGGCTGCCAGTGCACACTGCCTGCTCATGTTGAGCTTCTCATCCATAAGCACTCCCAAGTCCTTCTCCTCGGGGCTGCTCTCCAGCCATTTTCCACCCAACTTGTATTTGTGCCTGGGGTTGCCACGTCCCAGGTGCAGGACCCTGCACTTGACTTGGTTGAACTTCATGCAATTTGCACGAGCCCACCTCTCCAGCCTGTCTAGGTCCCTCTGGATGGCATCCCTTCCCTCCAGCATGTCAACTGCGCCACCGAGCTTGGTGTCATCAGCAAACTTGCTGAGGGTGCACTCTATCCCACTGTCCATGTCACCGACAAAGATGTTAAACAGTACTGGTCCCAGTACCGACCCCTGCGGAACACCACTCGTTACTGGCCGCCACCTGGACATTGAGCCATTGATTGTAACCCTTTGGATGCGGCCATCCAGCCAGTTCCCTATCCACCGAGTGGTCCATCCATCGAATCCATGAGTTTCCAATTTTGAGACCAGGATGTCGTGCGGGACAGTGTCAAATGCTTTGCATAAGTCCAGGTAAATGACGTCAGTCGCTCTGCCCTTGTCTACCAAGTCTGTGGCAGTATTGTAAAAGGCCACCAAATTTGTCAGGCACGAATTTGTCAGGTTGCTCAAAGCCCCATCCAACCTGGCCTTGAATACTTCCAACTTCACTGGGCAACCTGCTCCAGTGTCTCATGACCCTCAGAGTAAAGAATTTCTTCCTAACCAAGCCTGATATCCCTCAGGGAATTGTCCCCTATGACCACCTAGGAAAGAGATCTGCCAGTACCTGTAAAAGGAGGAATAGCCTTAAATCAGAGGAAAATCTGCATGTACTGGCAGGTTAGCTTCATGGTGCAGCTCTCCTAACTCCTCCCTCAAAGCAGAGACTACAGCACAAAGGTCCAAGAAACAGCAAGGAGTGGTGATTGGGATAATCAGAAGAAATCATCTCAGAGTGAGATGATCTGTGTAGAAATGTCTGCAAATATGTTGCAAACTGCAGAGCGCCTTTTGGGTCCTTGGGGCTGTTAGTGAAGTAAAGTGACCTTGCTATATACCACAATGATCCAAAGTAGATAGACCCACCAGACACAGCAGCTTTGAAACTCACTACAATCTGAACCCCAGACTGTTAATTCCACTTGGAAAGCCTTACAATCTAAGACTAAGGATTAGGGTGAAAAAGGGTGGTTTAGCAGCTTCCATCTATCTGGACAGAATGAAGAAGCAATGACCACCTGGAGCCCAGACCCCGAAGGGCAGGTTGCAGTCAGCATTGCTGGGAGCAGGCTAGAGAGTACTGTGGAGGGCTGAGGTGGGACGAGATACACAGCCTATTCACTGCTGAGAACAACTGGGGCGATGTTACAGACCCACTGGGGTCTGTGGGCACGACAAAGTCTTAAATCAGAAGGTTATTAGGAGGGCATAAATTAAACAAATACTTATACATACTCACAAATCAGACCAAAGGTGAAGGGAGCTAAGTAAGTGAAAGGCAGAGAGAGTCACTGACATCCAGGAACCGAGCTCTGAGGAGATTGTTCAGCCCTGGGGATCATGTCTCATCATCAACCAAAATGTCAAGTATTTTAGTCAGAAAAACATGCTCATGCCAAGTTACCTAATATTTCCTTTGGGAAAACAATTCTAAATGAGTTTTGAATTATCTCATGACAACCAGAACTTTTTTTGGAAAACTAACAGAGAAATTTAGCACTCTAATCCCTTCTAGATTCTCTTACCATGCATCCCTACTTTAAATGAAATTTAGCATTGATACAGCTGATTACTGCTTTACAAGTATCTCATTACAGCCTTGGCAGATGGGCCTGCAACAGCTAATACAGAGTTCAGTTCATTCCTTGTCTTTTCCTTTCCTCTTCTCCCTCCACTCCCCCCACCCCCCCCAAAGCAGTAAACAGGATTTTCCAAGCTGGTTTATAAAATATACCCTGCAAACACTGAGATATTTTCTATCCAGCTGTTCCATGTCAGTGAAGATTTGTTTCTTAGCATTGGGCAATGCTATTATAAAATAACACCTAACCCAATGATTAATGTTGAAGAGACTGCTGTCAAGAATGTGGGTGTTTCCTGAATCAATAAAACTTTCCACAGAGCCTGGTAAATCTTAGTTAACAGTTTTCCAGTACAAGTGAGAAAACAAAGTAACTTCCCATTTGCTTTTATCGTAAATGAAGCTGGAGGTAGCAGTGGGTGGGTGGGCAGGCTGTTTTCTGAGAGCTGAATTCCCACTCAAATTCAGGGCTCGCTTTCTGGTTCACACGCTGAGAAGGTAAGGAAGGCAGCAAGGAAAATTGAAGTCCTCCCTCCTTCCCCCTCCTTCTTCCCCGTGAGCCAGCTGCTTCAGGACAGGTAAGCATTAGGGCAGAGTGAAAGAGCCTTAGGGGTGTTCATTGTAGCTGAGGCTGCGAAAAAGGTCCTGGCACTTTGCTAGGCTGCTGCACAGGGCTCCTCTTGGATGCTCTTGTGTTGGTTGGTGAGCCTGGGCTGAGCCCCAGAGCAGGAGGGTAGGGATTATTTGGCAGCCCTGAGGTCCAGCCAGCCCCTACAAAGGACTGATGTATCTAGAGAGACTTCAACAGCTGCCCTCACACACAGAGAAACCTGTCTGAGAAGGCATCATGGTGGTTTGACTCTCCCACACACATGCGGTTTTCCCGTGTTTCTTATTCTATACTACACCTTTAAGAAAGGCAACAGGAAACCTCTTCTCGAAAGGAAAGGGAGGAAAGGAAAATGCAACTGAAATGTAAGTCCAATACATATGTGACATCTACCAGACACTCAGTTTTGCTGGTCTCAGTTACAGTATATAATGACATAGGTTCCACGTTCATCAAAAGAAAGAGGGAGAGAAAAGCTGCCTGTTTTTCTAGATAGAATTAGCCTTGAGCTTAAATTACATAATAGAAGAGTTTGAAACTTAGGCTATGGTTGTGAAGCAAAAAATAGATCTGCTGGAGAGGTTTGCAAAACCTCACACCACCAGGTTCACCCATCTCTAATTGAAACCTTTCCCCTAGCTCCAAGGGGGAAAAATTACGTGTCCTAGAAGTGCCTTCCCTCCCGCTGTTTGGTAAGTGGATTGCCTTCCTGCCTC
Organism: Numenius arquata; assembly: GCF_964106895.1. Lineage (NCBI taxonomy): Eukaryota > Metazoa > Chordata > Aves > Charadriiformes > Scolopacidae > Numenius > Numenius arquata. The sequence goes on along the minus strand of NC_133577.1, from coordinate 83,494,863 downwards.
AGGCAGCTTTTGGATTATATCCACTGTCAAACAAAGAAGCTCGTCTGGTGCTAGAGCTTGACCATTCGTATTCTTCAAGTGGTCTAAAGCTTTTCGCATCTGGAGTTTTTCTGTCCTGTTCTGTAACATATTTTTTTACTTCGCTCTGTACCGTATGTCACAATGGGATCAAGATGCCAATGTAACAAAGACATTTTGACCAATGTCACATAAATATCAATATGGGAAATTTCTAGTTTAGCCACATCAGTCAGGGCATGATTCATACATGGAGGGATTGATTTCACTGGAACTTAATGGACTAAGCCAGGAACAAAATCCTCCCACTTCATGGTAAAGAGAGGAGCTTCCATCTTTTTAAAAAATTAATTGCGCCTCCTTAAACAATTCCAGTCTTAGACAAAAACTTCATTAAATTAGCCAAAATTATTCCTGCACTGCAAATACAAAACATTAGCTTTGGAAAATAAACTAACTGAAAGGTTCTCTCAGGGAAAGAAAACATCCTAATTTGTCTATTGTTAAAAGAACAGCTATATTTATTTAAAATGCTTAATTAAACACACTCATTGAATACATTCAAATATGGTTTAATTTTCCTGTTCCTATCTATTCAAGGCTTGGTACAATTTATACGTGCCTATAACTATTTCTGTAAGCATTACCACAAGAGAATTAATGCCACAAATAAAACTACAAATTTAGTTTTTATTTTGTAGCCTCCCATTCAGATGAAACAGACTCTGTACATGAAAATGATCCAAGATAAGAAGCAAGCATGAAATTACGGGGGAAGGCAAATGGAAGAGATTCAGCATGCTCCTTACAGTAGGATCCTGCAGCTGTGGCAATAGGCAGGGATGGTGGAATTGAAGTTTGAAGGAGTGAAGACTTGTAAAAAGCCTCAAAGGAGCATGTTTGGGTGTTCATGTGAGAGATATTTCCCAGCTTTGTGGGCACTTCTGTAAATAGCTGCTGAAAGAGAAAGCCAGCTTATAGTTTGTTATGAACAACATCCTTCCTTGTTATTGCCTGGCAGATAGTCCATAAAACAGCAGTCTGGTCATTTTATGTTATTTTGCTCTTTGTTGTTGTTGTTTCTAAGACTTCATCCATCGCTGCTTTTAGGTTTACTGAGCCTATTTCTGCTACCTCTACCTTGCTACATGTGCTTTCACTCCCATCAGCTTTAAATGGACTGTGTGCAATGCAATGCACAGGCAGAAATGGAGCCCACCCCACCATGTGAGATGCAATGAGGTGTTGGCATAGATCTGTATCAGCCAGAGACCCCGCAAGAGCTGGGTCTGCTCCTGCTCTACGGCTGCCACTTGCCAGCATGGATACCAACAGGCGAGTACTGGTGATTTACACTTGCCTCAAGCTCCTGATGTGCACTGAAGACGTCTGTCTTCATCTTTGCAGCATTTGCCTAAGAGGGCCCATATTCACACTCAGGACCTCTGGGTGTTACTGCACGCACGCAGCTGGGCATGCATCGTGTCTCCTTGCCCTGGCCACAACCCAAAAAGGAGGAATCCAGCTTCAGGGTGGAGCCAGGCTCCTGGGAGAGCGCTAGAGGCAGACTTCCCAGAGCAGCGAGGTCCTCCAGACACTTGTCCTTCAGCCAGGCAGAGCAGCAAGAACAGTCTTGCCTCGCCCATGGCATAAGACAAGAAAGCCATCCCGGCATAGTGTCCGCACGGGGAGAGAGCCGGACATCAACGTGCACCACCACAATGCCTGCTTTCTATTCGGCAAGCAGTGGAAAAACACCACAAAGGCTTGCTGGTGAGAAAGATGTAATAGCTGGACATAAGTGAGGTAAATGCAGTTTTGCTGCTAACAGATCCGCAGGGGAGCTGCAGTGAGGTGTTTTCACCTCTACTTTGCCTTTGATGAAATCACAGCTGGGAAAGCAATGTTCTCACTGATTCATAAGCTGCAAATACTGTGGAAATACAGATTTACTCCCAACACTCAAGTATTTATTAAGTTAATAAGTTTCAGAAGAAGGCAATATAATAACAATGAGAGTTTATCTTCCTGAGCTACCTCTCTTCCTTTTAATTTCTAACAAAGGAGTGGCATTTCTGTTTAACTTCATTCCAACTTCAAGCACTTGCTGTAGTGAAAAAGAAATATTTCCTACTAAACTTGCAGGAACCCAAGGAGGCATACACAGGTATTTACAATGAATGGTATTTTTTTGGATATGGGTAAGTTTGCTATCAACAGTTTAACCTAACATTCAGCCCAAACTCAAATGATGCTGAAACAGTCCAGACAGCTGAAAAGAACACGAAGAAGGAACAAGGTCATAATTTATTTTTGTTCCTTTCTGAAATAGATGACCTTCAAGTTTGTTTCTCTTTTGTTTATCCAGAGCCAGCGCTTTATGTATAGTTAAAATATAAATTCAGTGATTTCACTTAGATACATTAGATTTACAATGAGTACTGAGCTAATGTTACAAGCTTTTCTTGACTTTTGGAAAGTTTGCTTCATTTCATTTGGTCCTTAATTTGGACAATGAGAATTTGTCTCAGTGCTGAACTGAGGATCTGTATTTTAGGAGGTATGAGCTCCAGTTGAATAGAGACCAACATCCCCTCCACACTTCCGGAAATCAGGCTTTCAGGTTTAAAGGAATCATTTATTCCTTAATTATAAGCCCCAATTCCAATTCATGGTTCATATGATTTTTTTCTTTTGTTCAATGTTTCCTACTATGGTGATGCACAACCCATAATCCAATTTAATGTTTAATTTCCCATGAACATGGTGGTTTTGAAATTGCTGTTTCCATACATCACTCAATCACTATAATGCATTTCTACCTTTGCTCCATTTTATCTTCTCATTTCACAAGTAGAATAATTATTAATTTATAATGGAGCCCATGTTCAAATTCCATTATTAATAATAATCAAGTGTTATCTGGCTGGTACATATCTATTTGTTACAGCTTAGGGAAGAGAAAAAGTAGGTTCTCCAAATATACTGGGGGGAGGGGAGGGGAAGAAGGGGAGGAGAAGTGCCATCAAGGTCAAAAAAAGATGATGTGACCATCATTTATAACTGCAGTTGCCCGTGTAAATATTTATCCACATGCTACCTGTAGGACAAAGTATGTATGGTGTGGGACTCAGAAATAAGGATTCAGCATGAGTTTCCTATCAACTCCTGGAAATCAATTTAATCACTTTTATTTTCTGGCTTTCTTACACTTAACCTCAATTTAAGGCAGTAAGATAGCTTATCACAGAACCAAACAGAGAAAGCCAAGGATGTCTGTGCAGCTCAGATCAGAAGAAAATATTTTAGTGCCACTGGCAGGCAGGCTGTCAGGAGCAGCACCAGAGCTCAGTGCCTGGGCTCAGCCTCCTCGCCAAGCCTGCATGGGCTCGCCAACCCTCTCGTGCAGCCACTGGCACCAGCCAAGGACAGATGTCCACCCTGAGGTGCTGTACAGCACAGGGATGGACCACAGACACACCTACACAAACAGCCCCATCTCAGCTCTGCTGGAGCTCTACCCCAGCAGCTCACAGACCAACTCCCCTTCAACAGTTCCTTAGCCAAAAAGATATATCCTGACAAGTGATTCACCCTAAGGTAAGAGAGGAAGAGGGTTGCGATAATGATCTTGCCATAGTTAAACACCCTGAAGCTAATCAAAAGACAGCAGAGCTGAGAAGTATAAATGTGAGCTGGGTGGATAAACTTGAAAAGAAAATAGCATATGATACGGTTTGGTGCTATTCAAGTTTCAAGGTCTATGTTGGGATCAGTGTTTCTGTAATGTACCTAGATGGCTTACACTATTGTTAATAATGGTAATAAAAGAGAGGTCCAAGTGAATGAAAGAAGTGCATTTAAAGATAAAACAATGAAATGGTACAGTTAATGGGAAGATTTCGGGCCTTTTCTTGACTTGAAAGCTGATCCTTAACAAGGCTGCGTAAAGCTCTGGAAATCCCACTATAGGCAGCAAGAGGGGCGGTGGATTTGACTCTGCTCTACATTCCCTCTGCTTCTGTGAGAGTACCGTATGGATTCATGCAAGGAGTGGGAGATAGTCACTGCCCCATCACTATATTTACAGACCTCCCCAAATGGTCAGGGATTTGTTAGTGACCACTGGTGAACATGGCAAGTCTGTTCCACTTTCAAATCATAAGGTCGTAAACCTATAAGTTCAAGAGCACTGCGATGACTTCTACTTTATTGATCCATTTTTTAGGGCTGTTTTATTAATGCTATTTATTAGATTTATGAGTGCTATTTGATTACAGCCTCTGGACCCTGCCATGCAGAGCTTTATTTTATCAAGCAGAGAGACTATAAGGTACACCAAGGAATCAGATGATGGATAGAAAACGATTTCTCATTAATATTGTTTTTCCCATTTGCGAGAGTTTTCCTTATTTTGGAAGGAATAAACAGGGAATTTTCAGTAGTCTGGGGTACATGAAAGCATTATAAACTTCAAGCCATTTTTCTTCAATTTTCTGAAACAGTGGCCACTCCCACCCTGCTTTTTCGTTCTTCTTTTTCTGTCTCAGACGCCTTCCTGTGAACCTCCTTTTCTCCCTGTGCTCCCCTTGAGTTGGCAGAAGCTCAGTTCCTCCAGGTCGGGAAAGGAAGAACAGGCTGTCATTACTGGATGCAAGCATAAGCATTCATTTCCTCGCCCAGCGAAGTACCAAGCTGCTGCCAACTGACTCTACGTCTTCCAGCATTTTGCGGTCTCCTCTGAATCTTTTCACGACTCCCCACCGATTGTGACCACAGTTGGAGAAAGGCTGATGCAGAGTAAAAGTGAGAAGCAAAGGTGCACAGACAAAAGCGTGAAGGATCTTATGACTTGACAGAAGAGGGCAAGTCCAAAGGCGCAGGTGGCAGGACAAGTGAAAGGGTTCACAGGTGCCAACATCTCCCCATGAGGAGTGTCCGGGCACACAGGGCACTGCCAGGCAATGCCACAGCCTGATTCGCAGAACTCCAAGAAATAGTGTGACTAATTGCAGAGGAAAGGTTATGCTTTTACAGAGCAATAAGGAGGTCTAGAGCAAGTTTATAAAGAGATAAGATTCATCAAGAGACTAATACCCGGAAAAGTGCATTAAAACAGCTCCTCAGTACACTGGAAAGCTGGACATATCATTTACTCATCAGCCTTATTCTAAGCAGTATCATTCTTTGGTCTTCTGCCTTTAACACAATAACTGAAAATAAAATATTGAACTTATATTGCCTTTTTCATGTGGTAAGACTTCTACAAGGTCATAATACCTTATTACTGGCAGATAGTTGCCACAAGACCTATTAAAACAGGTCAGTCTGTGAGCTGAAAACAAGCTATTTATTTAAGGTTTTCTGTTTGCAATGAGTGCCTTTTCACCTCATTATATCATGGTGTTTCTGACCCTGGTTTAGAGTTTTATAGAGAACAGCATGGGCTCAATGGCAAACAAAACAATGATTGCTTTGGTACACTCCCACGTAAATAATTCTTTTATTAGGAGGCAGCTACTAAAACTTGACAATCTTTATCATATAAAAGAAGGCATATGGAAACAAAAATATATGGGCCAAGGAAAGGCAATGTCTTGCACCCAATGTTTTTCCTAACTCACACATTTTTACTAGAGAAAAAGTAGAAAGGGACAGTCTCGAACAACTTGAACTGGCTCTTGAACAGATGCATTTCATAAACTGAAAGAAATGGTGCAACATTTTTCCTAGTGTTGGACTAAGGCCACTGATCCAACAAGCACAGGGTTCTTTCCATTCAGCAGGTAGGGAGGTAATGCTTGTTATACATGGCATCTTTTTACCAATGTTCTGAATTATATAGGTAAAAGGAGGATCCATGTAGAGGATCTTTGAAGAGACATACCTGAAGTTTCAGAATAATTGCCAAGACACTTGTATGCATGGCCCTAAAACTGAAGGCATAGCAAAGAAATTCTCCTAAGTTGGCATGCTTTCTGCTTGTTTTCCCTGCTTCGTAACTGATATACTGTTCTCTTACTGGTGGCAGTGTGCCATCACCTCCTCTGCTTCTGACACGTTCTTGCATCTTGAACCTAGTCCGAGTCCCTGGTTGTGTTTGTTTTTTTTTCTAATGCTGTGGGGACTGTTAAAGGAAAAACAAACTCTCTAATTAGGACATTTTCCAGCTGGAGAAAGCAAAGTTCCAAAACTATATATTAAAAGAAGGGAGAACTTCCCCAAACGTGACTGCAATAATAGGTCACGTATTGTACAAGTGTTGAACTTAAGCTTTTAAATGGAGCCATTAGAAATTGAAGCTTTTAGTGCTGACTGTACTGTAATGTGCTGAATGCTTTGTAATCCTTAAGAGTAAAAGCAATACAATGTCATTTTCTATATTTTTCATCCTTAAATCATCAGCCTATTTACACTGGGGCTAAGGGTTATTGTCTCCGTTTATTATGTGATGAACTGTAATGAAGACAGGCTAGGTGCCTCACTGAAGAGCACAGAGAAGTCAGCGAGAAAGTCAGGTCTACAGACCACCGGGTACACATGCGGCACTTCCTACAGTGTAGATTTGTTGCCATTGACCAGCTCTTGTTCTCCACCAGAGTTTCTGTATTTGAGCAAACATTTTGCAGAAAAAAAGATCTGGCAGCATGAAACGCTGCTTGCTTTTCTATGCATGCTGAATAAATATACATGTGTATATAGAATCATAGAATCATCTAGGTTGGAAGAGACCCTTGGGATCATCGAGTCCAACCATCTACCCTACACTACAAAGTTCTCCCCTACACCATATCCCCCAACACCACATCTAAATGGCTCTTAAACACATCCAGGGATGGTGACTCAACCACCTCCCTGGGCAGCCTATTCCAATGCCCGACCACTCTTTCTGTGAAAAATTCTTTCCTAATGTTCAGTCTAAACCTACCCTGCTGGAGCTTGAAGCCATTCCCTCTCGTTCTGTCATTAATTACCTGTGCGAAGAGACCAGCACCAACCTCTCTACAGCGTCCTTTCAAGTAGTTGTAGGGAGTGATGAGGTCTCCCCTCAGCCTCCTCTTCCTCATACTAAACAGTCCCAGCTCCTTCAACCGCTCTTCATATGATTTGTTTTCCAGGCCCTTCACCAGCTTCGTGAATGATATGGACAAGTAGATATGATATGATATGATATGATATGATATGATATGATATGATATGATATGATATGGACACAGTAGTCCATAGTAGATATGATATGGACAAGTAGAGATAAGTCAATACGTAGATGGAAATGAAGAGTATAATTGCAAATTTAATTTCTATTTGCTTGCTGAAGGCTGATCCTCTTTTGTGAAATCAATGTAGAGTACGATAGCTGAAGTCATTATTTACTTCTTATTTATTCTGAATTCTTACCAATGGCCTAGAATGGGGAACTTCAGCCTTTACGCCCCTGTGAGTTGATTGCCAGATCACTGCAACCTTTGTGTTGAAACAGCTGACCCGGCAGCACACCAGCAGAAGTCAAAGTGGTGACACTTTTAATGGCAAAGAGATCCATTGGGGAAGAGACAGGGCACAGCTGTGATTATTCTGTGGCCATGACAAAGGACACTGCACAAACACAAGGAACCTGGGTGCTGAGTTTCTCGTAAAGATGAATACTGAAACCCACATCCATGAGGAGCAAGAGGTCTTTAGCAATTAGGAGATCTACAGTGGTGCAGCACAGCTAAGGTGAGGAAAGATTATTCAGGCAACTGTAGGTCACAGCAGAAAAACATCTTTGAGTTATTGGAAGAACAATGTCCTTGCCAAAACCCTCTGCCATTTTTCATAGTTTTCTCTGCAGCTGAAGCTAGACTACCCTCAGCTGAAGGTACCAAGTTTCTGTGTTGGCGTGTTTGGGCCACAGGAACTGGCAGGGCAGAGGCAAAAGGCAAATCAAGATGTGAGAGAATGTGGTGCAACGAGGAAGGAAGCAACCTGGTAGGAGATGAAGAAGAGAGTCAAAAATGGAAGAAATGTGCCAGTCTAACAGCTTGCTGCTGCTAAGGGAGTGGTTCTGCTTCCCAGACCTCCACTTTGGGTAGCACTTCTTCATCCTTTCCAATCGCTCTGGCACTTGGCACTGTCTCAGTGAAGCAGTTCAGCTCACTAAACCATAGGAAAAACAGCCTTTCTTCTTTCTCATTTCTTTTTTCCCTTTCTTTCTCTCCCCTTGTTCCCCCAGCTAAGTCTGTTCCCCAGCTGGACCACCAGCCTCAGACAGGGCAAGTTGAGTTTACAGGATTCAGGGCAGTAGATGCGGGACTGCCATGTTCCTGAGCTCAGACCCTGCAGATGGATTCAGTTCCCTCCTGAAGCTTCATCCTGAGCACAGCCATCCCATCCTCAGGCAGTTGCAGGCACATTTGCCTGCACATTGAATCTGTACTGAATTCCCATCCAAACTGAGGGAGGAAGGGCAGATGGTTGCTGGTCTGAAGCTCTTAGGGAGGCAATATTGCATTTAATAGATCTTTCTTTATTAAATCTCATGATTCAGAGGGTCTGAATCAATCTGTTTGTTGGATGCTGCCAATGCTGTGACTTAGGGTGCCTAAAGAAAATTCAATAACAGGCTCTGAGATTCTATTTAATCCTTTCAATCAGATCATGCTTGAGCACAAAGTTATTTAACAAACGAAAACTGTTTAGTAAAAAGTGTTATTGTTACATTATATGTGGATACATCCCTCACATACTGTTATTACAAGATTCTCTTCAGGTTCTGACCTCACAAGCATTTTAATCTCATCCTTTGAGCATTAACCAGCTTTTGTAAATACAGGCCAATGCTTCTATGCCAGAGTGGACACATATAGAAGCATATTCCAGCTGCTATTAGCTTCCAACAACTTCTACTGATGCAAAGATTCACACATACAAATCACAAACAGAAAATCTGAATTAAATGTGTCCTTAACTGCTCTGTCCTTCAGATACTGTTAAGATGTTGAATTCAGAAGAGGGTTAAAAAAACAGCTTGATCTCAAGAAAAATCTCTCTTACAGAGAGACTGGTAGGCAAAATAGTTTTAAATTCTTTAAAGAAAAATTCAGAGGAGATCTAGCCATGGTACATGGGTAACTGTATAGGGAAGATATTTCTGACAGACTAACCTTTGTGCCTGCAGTGTCAGAGCAAGATTCGGTGGCTGGTCTGGAAGCTAAAGTTAAAGAATGGTCATCACTCCCTCCCCTGCCACAGCATCCCAGAGTGAGAGGGAATCAGGATAAAAGAAGATTTGGGGTCATTTTCTTGCTTTCATGTAAAGGGCTCCTTACAGTGTGGTAAGTGAGGGACATCTGTCATAGGCTATCTGCTAGCGACTGTAACACCTGCTGGAGGAACGCTCATATGGCTTGGTAGACAAGGGGAGAGCAGTGGATATTGTCTACCTCATAGTTCAGTAAGGCTTTCAACACCGTCTCCCGTAAGATCCTCAGAGAGAAGCTGATGAAGTATATGCTGGATGAGCAGACAGTGAGGTGGATTGAAAACTGGCTGAATGGCGGGCCTGGGGTGTGGTGATCAGTGGCACAAAGTCTAGTTGGAGTTGGAGACCTTCAACTAGCGGTGTACCCCAGGGGTCAATACTGGGTCCAATCATCTCTTCATTTAAAGGGCACTTTCTACCACAGAGTCATGAATCCTAATACACTACAATACACGGCAACACCCAGCTTTACTACTGATCATCTTGTTAATATGTAATACGAACAGGTTGCAAAAAATATTTCGTAAATACTGATAAAAGTCTCCCACAGTTTTCCAAGGAAGGTAAGAAAATTGACAAGTTTTCATAAAAACATGCATCAGTCTAGCTGATCTACATGTACCATATTCCATTAATAAAATCCATCATAAAGCGCTTTCCTACTCAGCTCAACAGTGTTATCATTGTGGTTTAATGCATTTATACAGCAGCCAGATAGACATTTGCATTTTATTTGCATTTTAACATGAAAACCTGACTCAAGGACTGTACTACTTCCACTGTTTCTTCGGTATTGCATATTGCTCACTAGTCTTATCAGAAAACAAGAAACACTTGAGCTGATATTGTGAAGTACCTCGTATAAGAGAGAACATTTCAAAAACCTCTCTTTCATGTGGTTCTCAGCAGCACTTCATATGCAAAGAGCTGGAGCTGACCCTCAACGCTGTTGTTGCAGGAAGGAAAAGATGTTCTCATTCTCAGAGGCTTAAGAACTCCCTGCAGATGGGATCATCTTTGCCTGGTACCTTTGTACATTATATAACATAACAGAAGCACATTTTGAGACAAACTTCAGTAGTGATATAACATAATCATATTTTGGAGCGAGAGAAGCAGCCCTGTCAGAGTAACATTCATTTGCACATTAGTGTTTAACCCTGTACAGGGAGTCAGAGCTGCAAGGGTTTCCGCTAATTACAAGCATATTTTAGTTTCTCCCCAGCAGGAAAAAAAAAACAAACAAACAAAAAAAACCAAACAAACAAAAACAAAACAAAACAAAAAAACCAGCATCCTACCAGTAGAACCTCTATTTTGTAAATCCAGCCATGAGAAATTCAGGATGCTGTATTCAGAGAAGCAACCTGATGCAAATGTATGCAAAGTATAAGACTGCACGTTGCTTCCAAGGTGTGTTTTTGAGTTAGAGTTTGATACCGCAAATGTTTCTATAACTGGCACTTCTTAGCTAAGGCACTTGTATATTTCTTCTTTCCTCTTTCAATTGTTGATACCACCTCAATGCTGTGGAGACATGGCGGCCATTACCCCAGGACCTGCAGCTGACCAGCACCCAGGTTGACCAGCAGCCAGACCAGAAGTGTTGACCAGGTTGTTTGACACCCATGGAGCTAAACAGAAACTTCTTTACCTATTCTGTCAATTCAGATGTACAAGCTAGATACAACAACAGCTTTTGAGACAGTGGGTGCCCACTGTGGATCTCGAACTCACAGTTTACTGTTCATGTCCCCAGTATAAGGTATGCAGATGATTATAGATTAGACATCCAGGAGGCCCCTTTCTGTGTAATGAAAGATGTAGAGCTAGGCAACTGGAAATGGTAGGCACGGATGTCCCTCTGAAATCACATCCCTTATTACTTTGGAACTTGGACTTTAAATCTGGCATAGATGCATTTTCTCTGTTTGTTTTTAATGTATCAAATGTGATAAATCAGTATTTTTAACTCATTGCCTAGTAGTATCATTTCCCCAGAGAAGGCTTTTAACATTCCTTCCAGCCAAGAAAAAAGTGAACTTTTGAACCAGGGCTTCAAGCTATTCAGAGTACTGACAACAAAACTACACATTCATATTACCCAGTGAAGCCTACTACAGTCAAGTCTTGTTGCAGTGACCCATCTAGAGTAATCACATGGACTCACATGGTGTTTCTGTGGTCTCTCTAGCGCCAATAATAACTGCAAAATTCTGTGTGCTACCACTACTGAAGTCTCAACAATATAAAAAAATCTTTGAAGCTTTAGAAAACTTAAAGCTTCTGCTTTGGCCAGCTTTTTAATGTTGTTTTTTTTAATCACTGTAAATGAGCCAGAATTAAATGTAGAGTTCTGGGGCACCGCTGTCAGGCAGAGACAAGAACTCCATGCTGCTTTGTTCTATATCATGGATGTTACGTCCATGTGTGCCTGGAAAATTAACAGGTTGAGTGGGTTGGGTTTTATAGGAAGCCTTAGTTCTTTCTCTGTGTTTTCTTGCTTTATTTAAAACCACAACTTTCAACTTGTGGGTATGGCCTTTATGTAAAGCCAACAAAAACTCTTTAACAATAGTGTGATGCAAAAGAACAAACTTAATGACCTCTGTCTACTAAAAAAATTACATGTAGTCACATGGACAGAAAACAAATTAATGGCAGTCATTAATTTCTGGTGAAAGAACCAAATATGGAAAAAGCTTACCTGAACATGTAATGAGCTGCTTAATGAACTAGATCATAGACTGATCTGTTCTGTAGAACAGAAATTTTAGTTCCAGATTTGGGTATCTCATATAAAATATCGGGCTCCACATAAAATACCGATGGCAACCTCAGTCATATCTAGTATTAACTTTCCTCCCCTGCCACAAATAAACTTCTCTCCTTGTATATCTAATTCTCTATGAAAGAGTCAAAGGCAGAAGAAGCTGAGAAAATATAATCTCTCTAGCCTGGTATCAAACCAAATCCCAAATTTCTTCTGCCCTCAATGTCAAGCTACTTTTCAATCTTGATCATTATGTGAAATGGAATGCAGAGTTTCAGTTTCTTGGTCTCAGGCAAACATACATATCAAACCTTTTTCCTCAAAGCTCAGTAACACTTTCTTGCTTTTCAAAACAGAGATGAAACATGCCTATGATCCAGACCAAAACCAGAAATTCCCTTGAGAAGGGGAAATAACACTCAAGGGTTAATAGCAGGGCCATTGCTTGGCTTAAACTGTGTATCTATAGCCTAAAGCCATTGCCAAGGTGTTTAGGCAAAGAAAGGATGTGTTGAAACCTAAAGTGGTCACATCCGCCTCACTGGGAGATAAAGGAACAACTGGTATTCAAAGAAGGAACCCAGTTGTCCTGACAGAGCGATCATCTGGTTTCCCAATCCCGTGGCCTGGAGCAACACATTAACAGTGAGAGGTACACAGCGAGGAAGACATGGCCTTCATCCCCGAGACCCCGGCCCATGACCACCAGGAGACACTGCGCATGTGCAGCTGGGAGGAGTTAAAGGCGGAGACTATGGGAATGATGTCTCGTAACTTACTGTAATAAAGACCACCTTTTCGGGGAAAGGTCATGGATATGTATAGGCGCCCCTTGAATATGTAAAGTGTGATTGTATAAATCCTAAACTAACTGCTGCGGTGGGTGCACACGTTTTTGCTGGGGCGACGCCCCCCGTGCTGCCCGGCGCCGAATAAACATACCTACTTTGCAACCTCACAGGTTGTGGAGTCTGCTTTCCGCACGTCACCCTTGACATCTGGGAAAACGCCCCAGTCATCTATCTGGAGTCATTCTCATTTTCCCTTCTCTCTCCTTTTCTGCTGTAAGAAATCTCAGTCTTAGGAATCCAATAACAGAGAGCGACAGGGTTAGGTGTTCACAGCTCTAGAGCAGCTTTGGACTCTGGTTCTTCCCTCACAGAGTCATCGATTTGGCCTTGCAGGTAGGTATCTAAACCTGTTAGCAAGACAAGGCATACCAGCACCTCTATCTTCAGCATTTCCTATGGTTACTCTAAGCATTTTTCTTTGCTCTCCTTGTTCATTCAAAATTCTGATTGGAAATACCTGAACCTACATTTTGTGTAAAGCAATTACTGGCTTCTAAGCTAGAGGTGTCAGTGCCAGTCCAGGGGCCAAGAAAGGGTTGATGGTTGAAGTGTCACCATTGCACAAGCCACACTTGTGAATCTCTGAGAATTTGTTCTATGGTCCTGAACTGCATATTTGCTAGATGGTGCTACCAACACATTTGTACAAGAACATTTATGTCGTTAGGAATAAAACCAAACATTTCATAGGATAAGATACATGATCTAAACTTCAAATAGTTCATTTTTAAAAACGAAGTAGGAATCTAATTCTCTTACTTTGTGGTCAGAGCCAAGATGACTATCATTCACAAGATAAGGGATTCAGTGCCGATCTAAAATTTTTCTGCTATGAAATCAGAAAGAAAATATTTCATGTCCTTGACTACTCTCAAAATACTTGGAATGAACACCACAGAAAAAAAAAAAGTGGAGCCCAGCCTTTAAGGATGAGAAATGAGCTTATGATGTAAGAGGAGTACGCAGTTCACAGTATGCTAAATTTTTACAAATCACTTGCAAAGTCCCTTTTGTTGCCCTGGGATGACAAATCTCAGGACCTGAATTGCTCCAAGACTGTGTCTTTCTCTGCTTGTTTGGGGTGTATGTGGCTTCATGACCTACCATAAGAAGAAAAACTCATCCAATCTCTCCAACTTCCATTTAAGATACACTTAAAATTTTAATGCTTTTCTATGCATGAAAGCATGGAGAACTTGTGAGTGAAGCTTGAATCTGCAACACCTGTGTCCTTTTTATTTTCCAGAATTATAGAACAGAGTAGTGACTCTCTACCAAAAAGTGCAGCCCTCCCACTATTCACCTTCTTGTTGTCCACAAACCCGACTTCTTAAAGAGAAGCCCTGCCTCTGTGTACAGGAGGTGAATGTCACGGCAAATGTAACAGGCATACTCTAGTCCAGACTTTGTGCCACACAATAAGTTACTTAATTGGAGACTTGAAAAAGAAAGAGGTATACTTTTTATATGGTCCCAGAAGTTGCTAGTATTTAAAACAGAAATCCTTTCCGGCTGGTTTGCCTTAAACTGCACAGCAACTCTTAACAAGAGATGCTCAAGTCCGAACTTAGCTGTAACTAGCGGTTGCTGTACCAGCTTTAACTGAGGTGGGAAAAGAGTTGGAAATCGTGTGTTTGTATGAAAAAGATGTAATTGAGTGTATTAATTAGAAGCAGAAAGCAAGAAATACTTCAGAACGGACAAAATGGCCTTGTTCATGTGGACAATTTAACTTGCTTTCAAATTCCTCAAAGTATCTTTAACCCTGAGGTTATCCTGCCTCTCAGAGGAGATCACATTGTTTCTTACATGCATACAAAACACGGTTCATGCCAGAGAACTGCCCACTGTGTGGAGAAGCTTAAAGACTGAGAACCTGCTTGCTCTGTATGTGAACACGGCAGGCAAGCCTACGAACAGCATGGCAAGTCCATTCAGATAGAGCCTGTCCTGGCATCTCATCTATGCTTTCTTGTATAGAAAGCCTTAAAGAAAAGGAAGGCTTCCGAGTGCTGTCCACACCCACAAACAGATGTAGAAGTGGAAAGCTAATACAGCAACTGGCCATGATAAACTCTCAAGAGAGATTCTGTAACCCACAATTGGCCAGGATAGTCCCAGCCACGTAGTTTGTCTCCCATGAAAACTGTTTGACCTCAGATTTCTTTCTTGGAGCATGTGGCTGGGTTGGGTTTTTTCCACTTCCCTCCCTGGGGCATTCAATGGAATAGCTCTGTTTAGTAGTGTTTCAGCCATTCCAAGTATAATGTGAGGGTGTCAAAAACAATGTTATTTCAGGTTTATAAACTTAAATTAATGGCATGATTGGTGGCATGTGATTAAAATAAAGATAATGTAAAAACTTCAAAGGAATGTTACCAGATACTGAAAATCTCTTAGAGAGGGAGACCTCACAATTTGTTGGAGATTTTCAGAGAAGGTTTGTTTATAGAAGAATCTCCACTTTACATTTAGAAAAGTCACGTTTTGAACAGTCTCAGATTTGTTGGAGTTCTATCCAAGACAACTGCAGGTATATATCAAAGCAAAACACTTTTCTGATTTTATGATGCACTCAAAATCATGATACTGACACAAAACACTTAGCAAAGAGCTCACGGACAATAGCTGAATCCTAGGAAGATTCCCAGAAAATTCCTTCTGACCCTCAATTGTATTATTGTCTCAAGGAATCATACATAGTCAATCAAGCTGATGAGTTTTACAATATGTCATTTTCTTTGTACTCCAAACCCTATGTTCATGCATGAATCACACATTAAGAATAGCGCAAATACCAGTTTAAAGGTGCTCTGTAGGGGCTATTCTTCATGACAAAATCAAGATCGTAGAGTTGGGAATTTTCTTTCTGAAAAATATATTATTTTGCATAGTCCCACAGCTCATAATTCATCTCCAGGTGGCAAGTATTAAAGGGCAAAACTATAAGGAGTAAACAAGGGAAGAAGTAGGTCTGCATTGTTGTCTAACTGTATTTTGACATCAGAAAACTACTATATTTTTGACAGATGCTAAGGGATGCTTATTCCAAGTTGTGCGTATGATTCACATGCACAGGAGTTCACAGGATCAACACTGGTATTGGATTTTAGAAGCTATAAGTAAATCATTCTGATGGAAAACAAAATAACATGAATTCTGCCAACCAGTTCTTGGAAAATAAACCACATGTGTATAACTTGTGAAACAAGGAGGCAGAGTTTCCGTTAAATCAGCTTGTCTGAAACTTCTATAATTTTTCTTTGGTACTCAACACGTACGCTAGTGTGTAGAGAGGCTACAGACAAACCAAGTGGTCCCTGGGAGGTTGGGGTCATCCTGCTGAAACTCTGTTTCAGGTGAACAGCTAGCCAAAAACATGATGCATAAATGCTTCATAGTATTCTTGCATGCTGGGATTAAGACGGACCAGAAGCACCATAAATTGTCCCACAAGGATGAATGATATTGGCATGTTCAGTATCCCAGCCATGTTTTGAATCTGCTTTGGGCCTGCTGGAACATGAATATGAATAATAAAAGCAAGACCAGCTACATTTGCAACTTGCTGGTCTGCACTCAGGATCATTACCATATGATCTATATCTGTCCAGACCAAGAAAAAATCCTCTCTTAACATTGCCAATGGAATACTCTGGCACATCTCCTCTTCATTCCTCCCTCCCACTGCATTTGAAAAGGAGTTTATCACTGTAGCTGCTATTCTGTGCAGTGACACTAAAGTGTTTTCTAGACAACAAAGAACTGAGGTAGAAAGCTTTGTCCTTTCCAAAATGTAGAATTTCAACAAATATTGGGAATATTGCTAAATTAGAATGTGAGAATGTGGTAAGTTTCCACCTTTGCACTGAGCAGCCTTTATTTAATGTGCAAATCCTAAGGAAGAAGTAACAACACAAGGAAAAAAAGAGAGAAAAATACAGCATTTTTTGATACTGTCCACAGTATTATACAACACTGCTTACAATAATGAAAAAAGTCTTTTGGGATCTCATCTGGAGTATATTCTTTATCTGTGCATCTTTCTAAACTGTTCTTATTACAAACTCTTTTCTTTCCGTGCTCATCCATCAGGAGGGCTTTTGTTATCTGAAGGCTAAGTAAACAGGAGGGAAAACAAGCAGCCCAAGCTATTGTTATGTCATCGGGCAATGTCTTACTGCCACCTTGTGTTGAGTAAAAAAATATGAATAGCTCATATATCACAGACATTTAAACAAAACAAAATAAAAGAAAAGCTGTTCCGAAAATAAACAAGAAGGGAAATTTTCAGAAAGGTAAGTGTGAACATGTGAATACATATATAAGTTTATAAAAATGGTTTAAGAGTTCATAAAAAGAGGACAATGCTTCATTTCCATTTCAAACTTTTCTTCACAAGCAAGTCGCAAATGCCAACTAATGGTTAACAGCCTTTTGGCTGTTAAAAGCTGAAAAAAAGGGCAAATTTTTTTCCTGGGGAAAATTAATGGACATTTTTTATTTTATTCCCTGTGTAGTTTTGGGGTTTTTTTTTTTACAGTTACATCATGAATAATGGGATTTCTTGTGCGGCTGGAGAGATTTTTATCCCACTCTTGGGCTATTTTTCTAACATTACAAGCAACACTTTTCACACATCGGTACATCCAAGTAATGAAAAATTCCTACAGTGCTGTAGCTTCTTACAGTTGGGAATAAATCCGCATGCTGCTGACAACTTTCCCACCCACCAGATAAATCATATACAATGACAAGATTGGTCCTTGCACTTTAACAACTTAAAAAATCGTTGCTTAAAGAAAATCTGTCCTCTGGTAGCTCCACAGAGATTAGTTTTCCTTTTGAAGCAATCACTGCACAGCAACACATACACACATGCACACACATGCACAAGCACACACAGACAAAGCCAGGAGATGGCAAACTCTTCTGCAGCAAACATTTGACCTTGCAGAAAGATGATAAAAGATCATAGTTAATCAAGTATGTATTAAATATGCTGCGATTACTATGGGTTGGCTCTCTATCCATCTTTACTAGATAATGCTGTCCCTACTGTGATGGCTCACTGAACACCATCCTTTATGCTTTAAATCAGTGGTTTTCAACTTGTAGTTTGCAGACCCCTCAAAGTCTTGTGGACTATTTCTAAGGTGCCTGCAAAACCAGATTTTTACAAAGAGTACATTTTTAAAAGAGCACATATCTTTTGTAGTTAACTATATATGCAAAGTTTTCAAAAGGCCATTCTCCATTGGCCAAAATTTAAAGACCCACAAACAGAAAGAAGTAGGAAAGCACTGAATTAAAGCTCAGACTTGATCTCAAGGATCTGGGGGCCACTCAAAATCGCAATATTTTCTTTAGGACACATCATAATTTTATCTTCAAACCTGTTGAAACCAGTAAAAGCTACTATCAGCTTTACTGCTTAATATGATTCCAAGTACCGGTTATAAACTGCTTGAGGCTATTCAAGGTTGTGCTACCATGGCCATGGATTTCTTTAGTACAGTAGATAACGTAATTATTAGGCAAGTCTTCAGTAAATGAGAAAGTATCTTGGGGTGGTAATATTGATTAGTGAGAGGTAGTTCCACTAATTCCATCATCATCAAATGGTTCATATGAGCATTACGAAATAGTAATGGACTAAAGCTAAAGCTAAGCAAGTTTCACTTCCCAGAAAGTCAGTGCCTGTGATGCCATTAGTCCCAGCACAAAAGAACAGAAGTTCTATGGCTTCATGCAGTATGATAAATGGTTGAACTAGTTACTTAATTTTGTGTGGATGATAAAGACTCTTTTCAGACATTTATGACCGTTGCTAACCCCAAGTCATAAAAATGGGCTTGTTTAATGTACTTGATGGAGGTAAAATGCTGTCTCTTACAAGGGTTCACTGACTTCAGTCACTGCAGTCTGTCCTCAAGGCACTATTTGCAGGGTTGGTGAGAGTGCTTCTACAGCAATAAAAAAATTAAAATAAACCAATAATAATTAAATATGTATAATATGAATTACCACTTAGGTTTTGATGTCTGTAACTAGAATAAGTCTTCCCACTCCCATATTAACCCCTTGCTCATTATAAGAAATTTTTATCTGATACTATTATTTCTAACTAGGAAAATCTGTGCTTTAGGCAGTCATGGGAACATGTTAACAAGGTCTAGATGTAGTGAGTTGCAGAAGATGTTATGGCATAGCTTGAGAGGCCCAAAACAGGGGATTGCTTCATATCCAAGTGAACCCAAGTCACACTGCCTGTGATTGCTGAACAGACAAGACTTTTTTTTAAAAAAAGATAGCTCAAAGAGAGGGACAGAGATGAAAGAATCAGAAAAGGGGCAGAAAACACATTATTTGCACCACAAATCCTTTCTCTTAAGAACTTGTATAAGAGAGGAATTTTCAAACCCTGGGACTCATAGTCCTGAGCAATCTCTTAAAGTACCCGTGTCAGGCTCCCACTAGGTTCCACAGCAATGCTTCTACTTCCCCCAACCCTCTTTTCTTCTTAGCCACCTCTGTTTCCTCGGGAGTCCTTCAAGCTTTGTGGACAGAGTCATATCATCCGGTGTCGGTTCTGCTGGTCAAGGAGAGGTAAGAACACAACTCTCCTCTTACTACTGCTGTATTTGTTACTGGCTTTGCCTTCTTTCATTTCATTTCCTTTCTTCATCTTTCTCCTCTGCTCTTTACCTTCCCCTTTTGTGACAAAACGAAGCAGCAAGACGTACCCCTTTTTCAGTCCCATAAGTACTCGAGGTCACCTAAGTCAGAGACCCCTCCTGGCTATAAACAAGAAAGATGACAGTAACAGAAGTAACAGGGAGTTTCTCAGACTTGTTACCCAAAACAGCTTCCGTTCTGCTGCTCTTTTAAGTCTCAGTCAATTGTAGGGCTCCTAAATATGTAACGTTTCTATGAATGTCTCCCAGCCTGCATTACCTACTCCAGGTATATATTCACATAAGTGCCTCATGGTCTTATTCTAGATCTTGCAAAAACACTCTTGTGGTTAGTGTGCCTGCCTGTAAACATAAAGACCTGCAAGGCCAAATACCAGGAAGTAATTAGAGGTGTGTGCATTTAAATTGGAGAAGTAATTGAGCCGGCCTCTTCCATTGCAGAATTGTCAAATTACCAGTGCTCATCCAGACGCCATGCTTAACTCTGGCAGGATGTGGGTCTAAGTAAAACCACTAAAAATGGTTGCTTAAGACTGAAGATGTCCCTTTCTTCCACATTACAGGGAGAAAACTCACCCGTATCCACAGGTGAAATAGCCATTGATATCAAGGTTGCATAGTATGAATTGGGATTAGAAATCCACAGGAAACCTAACTGCTGACATCTGATCCCAGGAAACCCTTGACAGTGTGACAGCCTTGAAGGTGTTTGATTGGAAAAGCCTGTCTGGAAGCCCCAGAACATGAACTATGCCTTTGGTGCTCTTTGAATCAAATTTGTTTGATGGCAGCCATTGGTGACTTTTAGCAGACTAGTATTTTCTCCTGCTTCTGTCTGTAACACCAGAAGGTTAGAAGTCATTCATTTAATCATGATAATGAGGTTCAGTTGCTTTTTTTGACAAGACTTTGAAGGATTTCTTTGTTAAATTCTTAATTCCTTGCTCAGGGTTTGTGATTGAAAAAGCTCTATATTGTTTTAACTTGCCCGTGCTAAGGAAAACAGAAGAGAAAATGTATGCTCACACAGCAGCCTATTGTGCTGTGTAAATTTACCCACACCATTATGGACAATGGCTGCTCAGCTGCCAGTATTTAACAATAAACAAACATTAACAAATAAAAATGTTTGACAATAAATTTAATTACGGGGGAAGGAGGGTTTTTTTTTTTTGTTACATAACACCAAGGAAGAACTTGCTCAGGAAGGGCAGTCAGTATTTCAAGCAGAGGAGCTATGCAAGTAAATCATTGATGGAAAGAAAGCCCTGCATCTGGGACCGAGGATAAAAGGGAGCTAAGCAGCCAGCAGGATGCAAAATGACAGCTGTTTAAACCGCATTTCTAACTGCTGTGGCCAATGGTTTGATATCTCTGAGGAACAAGCAGGCAGCCATGGGGGGGTGGGACACAGAAAAACAGAAAAGATCAGCATATTATTATTATTTCTATTGTGACCAGGCTGTCTGTTCCTGTCCAACTTCTATAATAGCTAATTAGCAACTGCCAAAGTTTACCCCATCCAAACATCTGGTTATCCAGGCCCTGCTTTCCTCTCTAAAGCTTTAATGAATTTTAACATGTTTGAAAGAGCATTTCCCTCTGGCTTACTGAGATAAAACAAGATATAAACAGTCCCCTTGGGCCTGGTACATCTCATGCTCAGTAGTGTTCCCAAAATGGCTTATTCCTTCCTTTATCATCCCAGGCAACTTATTTGCCCCCAGATTTGCTAGCTCCTGACCTGCTGAAAAAAGCGTCTGGTGAAGTACACAAAAGCCTTATGCCTTATGAGAAGGACCATTCCCCCACTCTGTCCAGAGAATAAAGCCACTGGAGAGAGTACTTCTTACCACCAAATACTGTGATGAGACAGTCCAGCAATAGAGGATGGTACCTCCTGTCTCTGATACTTCTTCTGTGTGCTGCCTCCATCCGTGACGGAGCACACCTCTCCTCTGCAGCAGCCAGTCTGTGAATGCTTTCAGCCCTTGACTATATTTTTATACTGCCTGCATCAGCCAGACCTCCACAACTGTCTCTAAGCAAGAGTCTTCCTGAGCACGACCCACCCTCTCTAAAACACATGGATTTCATGTTAAATCTGTCTGTCTGACAGGAGGAGGTTGGGAATACAGTCCAAGTAGCTATGATCAAAACCAACCTTCTAAGAAAATATAAAGTCCTATATGCAGTGTGAAAGGATGAAAGGAAAGGAGGTGGGGGAAACTGACCCAACACTCCAGTAATTCCTGACATTACTCCAAATGTGCTTCACAAGTTTCCCATTAAACCAAACACTTGTGTACCTTCACATGATATAAGGCTTATTTGCTTATCCAGCTTCTTATTCTGAGCATCCAGACTACCTCACAGGTAGGAAAACTCTGCTTAACCCAGTAACTTTGTACTGTCAGCAGCTGGAAGCCAGAAGGAATTGTGCCACAAAGAAGAGTGAAAGTTTCCATCCAAATTTCAGTAAGGTACTTCTATGCTGCTTTGGGAAGTCTTACTCAGCTCTTCATCCATTTTATCTTACACTGAAACAGTCACACAAATGAAAAATCTGTCTGTGGTACCAGAGAGTGGTGGTAAACAATAAAGTTTGACAAGGTGTCTGATGAGAAGTCACAGGGTGCTGGATGAAGCTATGCAGTTTTTTTGCTGTTTGCACAGACCTACCACATCAGAGGAAGAGCAAGGTGATAGTACTTCTTTACACAGCCCTATAAGCCTGCTGCTGTATCCACTGAATCCTCTCTCTATCAAAGACACTCTGACAATAAGGAAACTCAGAAAAGAAGAGAGAATGAGTACATGGCTGAATGATAGATTTTTCTGCAGCCACTTGCTTCAGAGCATGGATGACTACCACAGCTACTGCTCCTACTGATTCCTGTTTCTCCTAGTTCCTAGTCTATTTATCACTATTATCTCTCCTGCCTTCTCGCTACAGCTGCCCTACAAAATGTCTCAGCTACCTCCCTCCACCACCTCCCAGGTGCTGTTGCATAGGCATCTCAGCTGTCTCTGCTCCCCAAGAATGCTTCACTGCAGACCCAGCTATGAGAAACAAGGCTGAGGAGAGCAGAAAGCTTGTGAGCTGCACCACTACATGTTAGGGGATCTCCTTCCCCGTTCCAGGACTCACAACACCCCATGAATCACCTGCCAATCCCTGAAAAACCCTTCTAGTTTGACCTGACCAGAATGAGAAGAGGTGAAAAGAGCACCAAAAGGGATGGTGCTATGAAGAATTTCTAGCATCCAAAAAGAGTTTAGACTGTATAGAAAGACAGCATAGCTAGAAATTACATCACATACTGGGACACTATAACTGTTGATTAAAACACAGCAGCCATTTTACTTTGTTCTTTAGTCAGGCAACAGTACAGGGTGACAAGTAAAGCAGAATTTGGTGTCTAGCTCCAAAACCCATTTTAGAATTGAGGGCGTATCTGTCTCTTCACCTGTAAAGTCATGGCAAGAAGACGTTTGTCTCTTTTGACTTGGGAATTTTACCAATTTCATTTTCCTTTCCCCCTTCCACATCCTTGAGACAATCGCTTGTTCTCCTAGGAGGGCTGTTCTTTCCTAACATTTCCTCTTTTTCTCTTGGATTTTTCCATACACATGGACATAGACACTCAAAATATTTCTGCTATAGTTTGTTAACTGAGTCTCGTAGCTCAGGTTTTGGGAGGGCTTATCAGAGAAAAGGGAAAGATAAGCAATTCCACTTGGTGGATCTGCAGCCTTCCAAAATCAAATGTGACAGTAACAGACAGGCATAGCAGGAGGTGGCACAGATGTGTGTCACAGGTGAACATTATCTGTAAATGTCACATGTGGTCTCAAACTGGAGGCCACCTCTGAAACTTCAACTACTGGTCTCTGTTTAAGGCACAATCTCATAGTTGCATGTCACATTCATTTCTGACTTCAATTTTCTAGAAAAAGCAATGCATTAACTTGCAGTCTCCAGAGATATATATTTTTTGTACTCCTTCACAGGCATATTCAGGTTATATTCCAGATTTCATCTAGAGATCCCCTTACAGAGATCTTTGTGGCACTGGAGATGACAGAGCTTTAACTTTTATTTTACTGGAGTTTGAGTCCTCTATCCACCTCATATCCACAAATTTGTCCCTGGTTACTGACACATCTTTGAGGAATACTGAACACATGCATAGGTTTTTATCTGTGCAGGGCCATTATATCTGATAGACTCTGTTTGAAGGACTTCACACATCTGTGTAATCAGCCTGTGAGATAATGCACATGAAACAGCAGCAACACAATTACACAGCCGGACTGAACTGTGGCATTTCTGGCGTTTAGTGGTTAACGGTGTAAATGTACTCTTGAGTTAATGTCAACTTTTGTATTTGATTCCCCTTGGATTTGTTGTTTGTTTGCAATTTTCCTTTGAGGATAACATTTCAAAAGGCTAATCTCTATTGCTTCGAAGCTATGCTGCTTAGACAATAATTACACAGAAACCACGTAAAAGTTGTTGGTGTTTGGCTCAACGCTAGTCCAATCCTATCATTTTATTCTATCTCCCTGTAACCAAGCTGCCTTAAAAGTAATATATAAGTGAAACATGAATACCATCTTTCATTACTCCCTGGACTCACTTTTTTTTTTTTTTAAATTATCTATTATCTAGTTTGTAATTGTTTTGAAGCTCACAGAGCTTGGCTTATACTATGCAAGCACAGACTACTTCTTTCAAAATAGCAACTTTTTTTTTCTAGTGACATGTTTTTCCAAATGCTTATATTTTAATCAATTAAAACCTGCTTTTCTTTGCAAAAATGCAGTGCCTTGCAGTCCAGGGAGGGATATTTCTGTATCAGTTCCAGTATTTAACTTTTAGCTTTTGTTATGCTTAAAAATAAAGTACCTTTTCCATTGTAAATATGCGTGGGTTTTTTATTCCATCTAGTATCACTAGCTGAACTAATGTTTCTAAAATCTTTCAGAGGCAATTGCCTTTTCATAGAAAACTCCAGGGAGGGAGTTAGTAAAATGGTTGTCTCTGTTCTGGGATCCCTAAAAGCAAGAAGCAAGAGGGGTCTTGATTAAAAAAAAAAAAAAAAAAAAAAGCCACAAAAACACACCAGAAACCTATAAATGTATAACTCTTGTGCTGGTTTGTATTACTTTTTCTATTGCTGCCTGCCAGATTAATACTGGGTTTTATCTTGCACGTACCTAAATGCCTCAGGGATAAATTCACTAGTGATTCAAGGTAAAAGCATGGCACTGGTTATCTTTACACTTGGGTGACTTACAACATACTGAATGTTGCTTCTGCCTACGATCTCAGAATTTAAGGCTCAAGGCAAATAGCGCTCCTTTTCTTATGTGTCAGTTTCCTGCTCTATAAACTGTGCAATAAGTATGCTGGTCAGATAAATGGGACTTGGGAACCTCTCCCACATGCATGGGAGATGCATATGGGAATGGAGAAAAAAGACTGATTTCACTATCCCAAGAAGAGCAGTCACATAGTACAGTCATTCAAGCACTGGAACAGTTTATCCAAAGTCTGTGCAGTCTCCATCCTTGGAGGTTTTACAACCCAACAGGATGAAACCCCGAGCAGCCTGGTCTGATCTCAGAGCCAACCTGGCTTTGAGCCAAGTTCTGTCTGGAGACCTCCTGAGGTCACCTGCAGCCTGAATTAATCTCTGACTCTATGACTGCCCTCATCTTTAAAGCCACAATGACATTTCTAAAGCAAAAACACATCTCGGAGATTGCTGGATTTGAACAGGTTCAGAAACTGATAGGGCAATTACTTCTACCCAGCTTCTGGTGCTGAGTTATGGCAGAGGTGTAACTTCACTAAGACAGGCATGAGATGCTGGGACTACTGCAAGAAGCAATGCCTGGCATTAGTGGTAGTTGAGCGGTGAGTGATGAGGGATCTCACAAGGCTGAGGCTTCCTTGGTGTACTGCAATGTATCTACTGACAGTGTTTGACAGAAAAATGAAGTGAACAATAGGCACTAACCCAAAGGAGCAGATCTTTCAAGTGAACCCATTGCGCACCCGAACAGGTTAATCAGTGAGAACCAAAGTGTCTGAAAGGGGTGTTTTATAAAATTAATTGAAAACAGAACATTTTAAGAGATTGAGAGAACAGCCTGTAAGAAGTGGAAGGTACACATCAAATAAAGAGTAGCCTAGAATAAATCTTCCTATGAAAGTGCCTGACCACTAGGCTATTTGCTATGTTGAAGATGAGTTCTGGAGTGATATTTTTTTTTAATATTTTTTACCATGATGATAGTTTGGGGGCTAAAGAAACTTTGGACTCCTTCCTGGCCAGTGAATGATCTCTAGCCATCAGTTTTCTCAGGCAAGAATTTATGTCCAGAGCTCTCCATTCAGGCTAGGAACACAGACCCTAAAATTCACCATGAACATCATAAGAAGCCTCAGTTTAAGCCAAGACATGACAACTTTCTGTTTCCTGGCAATACAAACTGAGTTAGTCGGTGACCAACTAGAGAAGTTAACTCAAAGCACAGTATTATTTCATTAGGAGAAATGCATCAAAGAGAAAAGATATTACAAAACAGTAAACTCTGTATGAATGCCAAGTTAACAAAACAAAAGTGTTGTCCACAAGATGAACAGCTACATGACTCAGAAAATCTTTTTATTGTGGGGCAGGTTTTTAGGGATGATCCCCCAAACAAACTTTAATCTCTCTATAAGCACTGCAGAAAGAATCATCTCCAAGGCATGTTGCTCTGACATAAAGACTAAGTATGTGCAACAGACTAGGGGAAAAAAAAACAAACTACATTACTTTAAATAAAAACTTCAACTCTTCTTTAACTATGGAGCTACAACCAGCTCCTTCATTGATTATATTCCATAATACTCAGTTTTATAAGACGTTGCTGAATCTTAACCATAAAGTCATTGGAAATTACGACCCATAACTTGGAAAGGATACCCAGTGACAGAACTAATTAGGATCACTAAAGACAGTTTGATTACTGAAAATTACTCTCTTATTATAATGATAACAACATATTTCTGGCCATAAAATGTCCCTAGTCTTTACAGTACATATCCATAGATACACACAAATACACACACAGAGAAAACTGTGGATGTGTACATGGATATTGCTAACCTGGGTTTTGACTCCAGAGCACTCACAAAATTTCTACTGTCGTGCATATATGAAATAGGTGCATCCTGCAGACTGGAACCTCTTCTGATAATTTGGCTTTTGGGTCAATACACCCCCATTTTTTATAAGCCCACTGCTAAAACTACCTATATAGCCAAGTGATAGGAAATGAAGAAAAGGCTTGAGGGCCAACAAATGCAAAAGAATAAAAGGGAACAAGGATTTTAACTAAAAAGTTAAAATTATCATCCACTGTAGTCAAAGCCACCAGTTTCAATAGACTGGATTTCACTATACATTTTTTTAAAAAGAAGGTTTCAAACAGCATGTCTACATGTTACTCCATAACTTCTTTTATTTTAAAGTGCAGTTATTGTGATTGCATGTTTTAGCCACTCCTTTCTTGCAAAAGGAGTTGTCTACAGACACAGCACAAAAGAAGAGAGGACTGATGTCTGTTTTATAGAGACACACAGATCATAGTGTCTCATCCAGACCACAAAGAAAGATCAGCGCAGACTCAAGCAAACTCTGACCAAGCAAATTCCAATCCAAACCACTGAATACACCACATCTTGGAAGTCTTACTACTGCTCTGAGAAATGCCCTGAACCAGAAGACAGAACTGACTTGTCAGAGGTTTCAGTGCTGTTTCCACATACATTCAATGTCCCACAATAGCCATAACCTGAATATCCCTGTGTGAGCGCAAATAAACCAGTAAAAGCATGTGAGGCTGACATCAATAACCCATTCTGAGACCTGGCTATACTTCAGGTACCACCATGGCAAGCCCTGGAACTGTGATGTTTTCTGCCATTTGTGAGCTACTTTCATATGTGATCTTTGCTGAATATGAGCCTCTCTTTGCTCTTTGTGGTATGAGATATGTGTCTTCCAGCTGAGTCCAGAAGGCTGCTTGTGCTCCTCTGGATTTAAAGCTAAATAAATGGAACTTAATATTATGCTCCTGTTCAGGTTAAAAGCAGTTTTTCCTTTAATTCAGTGTATTTCAAGGATTCCATCCAACTTTCAAGCACAATGCTATTTCACCAGTTTTAAATAAATGCAACCATTTCAATGCAGCAGATTGTCTGAAGAGGATAGTGTAATATGTATGTACACTAGTAGACAGGCATTTTAATATTATAGCATATTATTTATTATCCCTTGCATTATGAGATTAACTGACTATTTTGGCAGTTTAAATAGATTAGTTTTTCTTTTACAGGGATGAAAGTGATGCTGGCATGCTGCAGATGGCATCATCTGCCGACTGGAAAATTTATTCATGAGATGAGCTAGAAATGAACGGTGTTTCAAGCAACTTTCAGACACTGTTAGATAGTTACTGAGCCTATTTTATGGATATAATTTCAAGTACCGTTTAGGCAATATTTAAAGAAAGCAAAAAAGGCAACTTCAAAGAATTTTTCTATTAAAGAAAGAAATACGACATGGATTAAGTTACTAAAGACTGTTGGGTTGACACCTTCTTCAACTTCTTAGTTTCTGCAGAAGAAAGGTTTTTCTTTGGAAGGAAAATTGCATGAGAATTTAATTGCTTTTCATAACTTTTTAGAGATGGATTTCTTCAGAAATAACCCACTCGAGATTTTTTTCCATCAGTTTTCCATATTGAGAGATTCCTCATAATACAGAAATAAAGATGTATATAGGAAGGCCTGCTTAACAAGATATACTGTTAACAAATGCAGAAATATTCTGTGAAAATAATACTCATATATTTCATGATTTTTTAATAACTGAAAATTTTAGCCACTTAAAGACATTTATCAGAATTCCAAATTTCTATATATTTTCCTAAATATGAAAAATCTTTTCCTTCAGCCAAAATTTTAATTGGTTCACATTATATGTTAAAAGTGAACATACTGAAAGAGCAAAGTATTAAATAAATGTGACGTAACTGAAAGATAAATAATGAAATGATCTGCGGACACTGCCACAAGAAATTCTAGTGACTGATACATTAACAGTAAGCCAGGCTAGGGACCCTCCAGCCTGGCAGCCCTGAGGAGCTGGGATCATTCTCCCATAGAAACGAAGCACAGGGTCTAAACTCATTTGGATCCTACAAACCAAGTCAATGTGCAGTGCTACATCTCAGGAAAAGCAGAAAATCCCAGAAATGAGAAGTCAATCTCTCATTAGCCCCAAATTCAGTGTGTTCCAGCCTTGGCACAAAGCAAGGTGCCTTTTGGAGGCAACGACTGACAGGTTCCCAAAAGAGGTCTTATTTAGCAGATGGTGGGAGTGAATACCATCCGGAACATATACAAGTTATGTTACACTGGCAAGGCCTTAGTGTGAGCCCAAAATCTCAAAGCTCACCGATTTTAATAACAGAACCACTGCCACCATCACCGAAACAAGGATTTCAGCCCTTTCGCACAGCAGAAATCAATCAATCAGTTTTGTCATACAGGGGATGTGAAAATAGCCCATGAGACAAATGGTAGCTAATCAATATAAAAAATGGAGAACTCGGTAACTATCAGAATAATTTATCAGAATGTTTCAAATTTAAAAACAAATGGAAATTTCTTACCCTTTTCTTAACAAAGATCTACATACAGTAGCTCGCCACTTTTCACTTGATTCTGAGTTCTGTTTTTTCTCTGAGCAGATATACAAAACTCCAACTGGAAATAAAGGTAGCATTTCTTAGTATCACAGCTGTTCTTTTGAGATATTATACTTTTGAAAAGTAATAATTAAATATTAAAGATAAACACTTTGTAAGTAAGGATATCTTATCAACTGAGTTCTATTTGCCATTTCGATAATCCATTGTAAACTTGCTTAATGAAAGTATTATTTTGCACACAAGCTGGTTTTTTTCACTACTGCCCGATACAGTAAGGGAAGACACCCATCTGTATCTGTATTGGTTTTCTGCTGATCTTTTTGGACATTTTCACCAAGTAGTTTTTCTCAGCATGAGTCCAGCTGGCAAACTCCGACCATCACTAGATGGTTGTGGAATACTTTTTTTAACTGCCAAAACTTTTGAAGAAAAAAAAAAATCCAGAATAAAAGCAAATCCACTTGATGCACTTACACTGTTCTTTTCCC
This sequence comes from Numenius arquata, assembly GCF_964106895.1. Classification (NCBI taxonomy): domain Eukaryota; kingdom Metazoa; phylum Chordata; class Aves; order Charadriiformes; family Scolopacidae; genus Numenius; species Numenius arquata. Next base: position 83,465,014 of record NC_133577.1, on the reverse strand, counting down.
ATTTAGGATATTACATTAAACTCTGAATAATTTCATTCTTTCTCCAAGTGAAGAGAATAGAGTAATCACTATACTAATTTTTGGATTGGGACTCTATTAATCCTTCTTTTAGATTAGCACGTGTTTGCAGGGGTGAGTGCAATTCTGGTCTAAGCAACACAGCTAAAATTCCAAGTCTTATTCCTAAGAGGGATGTATAAATCACTTAGATGTGTTGATTACCAAAATAGTTGACACCAAGTCCATGGAGCCTGCTATTCATAGTAGTTTGTAGCTGTAACTGTATGTTAGCATAGTGTGCTATCAAAGGATCAGACGTGTATGAGTATCTTGTTGAGATGATGATTCTGTGGATTTTTCCAAGGTAGTGGGCAATCATTAACTATTTATTAAATATCAAAGGCACAGCACTGAAGAAAAACAAGCAAGCTGCTTCCAGCCCTAGGGAAATGGCTGCCTGTTTTTGTGATGCACATAGCTAGTCAACAGCACCTCTGGATTTGCTCTCCAGCACACATGGACGCAGACCAGAGATTTTTAGGGGTGTTCACACATGGTTCATGTTGTAAATGAAGCAGCTCTTTTAATGACTTAGTCAAAGGGTGCTCTGCTTTATGGTGAGGATGAATGCAACAAAGAAGCTGCATTCTTTTGCTTGCCTTTGTATTATGTTGCAGTCCCTAGGAAACTAATAGTCAAATCGCTGTCTACTGACTGTCGACACCAAAACAACTTCTGAAGTCAGTCGTACCCTAATAATTTCCCAGGTGTTTTTAAATAGCTACGAAGAGGATGGTAAGAAAATTACCATGTGGCAGAAAGACAAACTACCACAACTATTTTATGTTTACATCTATTTTCATTATAAAAAATACCATCCCTATTTTCCTCCATTATCTTTTCTCCTTAAGCTAACGCTAAAAGAAAGAGACCATAGGAGTAGGTGTAGTCATGGTAATCCATAGTAGATTAATTCTCTCATCAGTTCATAGTAGACATAAATTTCCTCTCATCCCCATGAACATCCATAAGAAAAAGTGATCTATGTTTCCTCCATTGAAAAAATTTTGTCAATAAAAATTTAAAATAATTTAAAAACCAAAGCAATGTTTCCCAGTTTGGGAGATGGTCAGTCATGCCATACTTATATGGCACTATCTATGGTTGAGTCACATAAACAGGACAAATTCTCAGCCAGGATAACTCAGGGTAATTTTGCTGAGCTGAACCAACTACTTCACTTGAACATCCAGTCTTAGAGGGGTACAAGAAGCTGCGCTAGCTTTATGGTGAGCTTCATATCTTTTATTTCCATCATAAGACAGCATTTCATATGCATTTTTTTGCTAACATCCAAACATCACCTCTTAAGGCTTCAAATGTCACTATTAAAAAAGAATGATCCACTATCTGCATATCCAAACAGTGAACGGATATGTGCTACCCAAATCAAATAGTATTAGCTGGGCAAGGAGCTAACAGCAACATCTGCAACCAGGTAAGTAAGTGCAGCAAAAATTCCCTTGAACCTGCTCTTCTATTGTCCTGATACATTCTTCAGTTGGAAAGTGTCATTTATTGAAATTAGATAATAAATTTGAATGAACTTGATGATACTAGATATGAGTTTATAACTTTCCAAAATATTGGGGGGTTTTGTTCTAAAGTAATCTTCTCTCACAGCATATTAGGCCCTAAAAAGCATACCCAGAATGGAAAAATGTTTGTAGATATTTGATGAGAAGCCTGTCATTTTCATCACTGTGATGATCACAAGGGAACCCACCAATGAGCAAACAAGAACAGATGTCGTTCTTTACAACATGTCTTGTCTTGGCAGGACTACCATATCCACTAAATCTAGCTGTCTGGATAAACTAATGCCAAAGCATAACAGTGTTGGGGGGGGATTCAAAACAACTTCTTCCCAATGTTACATGTTTCCTGGTGGTATGCCATACAGAGCTGGCCAGAAAAAAATAAACATCCTTAAGGCTAGAATACAGCCTAGTTAACAGAAAGTTAATGTAAAGCTATGATTTTTCACCTACAATTTTATCATGTGATTTATCCCATAGCTGGCCAATCAGTATCTGTCACCAAAACAGCCTTACATAGTGCTCATGGTGATGAGGATGCTGGATTCTTCTGATTCAGTGTTACTCTTCTGCCTACAGCTTTTACATTGAGCTGTGAAAAAGGTGGTTATGAGGGTCAATGGGAGAAAACCTCTGCAACTTTCAATTTAATGACAGCTGTCCTGGGAACCACATTAAAGTAAAAGAATCAGTCTCATTTATCATCACTCAAGTGCACAGGTTTCAGGTCTGTGTTCCTGACTGATGATTTGCCAGCTTTCTTATTCCTTTCTCCATTTCAAAGTCACTTTGCTTTCAGCTGGAGAACTACAGTTCATTCCTTCGTTACACCTCTATTCCTGCAATAATTAACTTCCAGAGAGGAGAATATCACTGTCTGAAACCAAGGCGGCAAAGTTCAAAACCCAGGGTTGAAAATGTCTGACAAAGCCTCATTGAAATGTTGCTGGTTTATTTACTTTCTTTTTCTCTCAGTTTGTCACATGTGAAATGAGGTAAAATATTTTGCAGGACCCTTAAAACGCACATCCCCCAGATTATCTCAGGTCTTCTAAGTGCATCAACACACTCTGTAACCTCTTGCCCCCTCCTTGGGCACATTACTGGTTGTGTGTACCGCGTTACATCTGACCTATGTAGCACAACATACCCTCGTCCTAGCTGGTGCCGCTTTCAGCCAGGGCAAGTTCTTGTAGGTCTTCTCCTTGCTGACAAGAGCCCTCATCTATTGCAGAGTTTTCTGCCAGCAGGGCAGCAGTAGAGAGATCAGGCTCCATGAGTCACGCCCTTGGATCAGAACATAAAATCAAGATAAGGCACAAGTTTATCACTCCTTACTGAAAGGACAAGGTCAGGCAACCTCTAAGCAAACTTCGTGCATCTGACAGCATCATGCTTAACAATCAGGCCAGTAAACATGATCATTAGCAGCTGGGGGCCAGATAGCTGGAAGACCAAGGGAAGGATTGCATGTAAGATGGATAGGCAAATCCAGAATAGTCACACTTGAAGCCACTAAGGAGAAACAGTAACCTCTACTGGGGATTCTAAAATAGGTGCCTAATATAGGTCAGATTAATTATGCCCTGAGGCGCATTGCATGCATAATAGGCTTTATTATTGACTACAGAGGGACTTGGAGAATGGTTGCTTTAGATGTGTACATGTCTAAACATGGATGAGACGAATCCCTCTCCCAAATAACTTGAAGTGAAACTGGAGAAAGAAGGCCAGCAGCTCTTTGATCTGCCAGGTGAGATTCAGACCTGATCCCTTGGCTGCTGTCTCCTAACTCTGCTTCAGCATTCTGCTTTGCATGACAGCACGTGTTTTTAGATTAGGTGCTGAAAGATGAAAACCAGGCACAGCATCTGACAGGAAAGGCAATCTCCTAGATCACTAAGAGCTATCAATGTTGTGACCGAGACGCTAAAGTTCAGGCTGACACCCAAGGAATTGGTAAAGAAACTCTCAGAAGGGAAGAGGAACCATGAAAGGGAGTATAAATATAACTGAATAAAGTCTTCTTAAAAAGATCAAATCTCTTGAATTATGTAGTTTGGAAGTAACTCACATCATGTGTGATAAAACTCAAAAAACGATTTCTTCTAGATATATTTTTTGAAAGAAATTCTTCAAATGGAAGAGTTCAACTCTTGAAGTTTTTAATGTTAAAAGCATTACCTACCCAAAACAATGCTTCACTAGACCCGAAGCAAAGTTAGATAGAAGGAAGTTTTGCCAAGACAGTCAAGTCATTTCTGTCTTGCTTCAGCCCAAAACAAAGCTGCTCCTTCATTGTATTTTACGTATCATTACCCTAATACAAATACCTACAGATTATTGCAAACCAAATAGAAAGTCTCATAAAAAAACTGATAAATGCTTGAGAAATAACAACTCTGTTCCTTCTCTGCCTTTTATCCCTTTTGACTATTAGTTATATTGTGTATGTCACTGATTTCCAAATGGAAAGAGGCTTTTCTCCATAGAGTTTGGGATACACAGAAAAATTACCATTGAAGTTCCATAGAAGTTGGTTCTGAAGAACAGAAAAGGCCTCTGCTTTTAATATCATTTTAGAAAGTTTTTCTATTAACAGTGGGGTTTTTTAATTATTTTTTGCTTTGATTTTTCTTCTGTAAACCATATTTTAATTTGCTCCAGAGGAAGTTCAAAAATAAATGCCTTGGAAATCATTGTGTAAAAGTGGGAACTCACACTGTATCACTTGCTAACTCTTGTAGCAAAAGTAAAATACTACTGTAAAAGTAAATAATGTAAAAGTATTACTGTCTACTGATTTTTTAAAAAAATCCACTCATTATTAAATGCAGAACTGGCGGTGCATGTTAAAATCATCCAATACTTGCTCTTATTATTATTAAATTCCCATTTGCTTTGCCAGATTTTAAATATTTGGCAGAGATTTCGTACAATTGGTGTCTACCATTAACTGATGGTTTTGAAACTTTACAGGCAAAATGTTCCGTATTTTTGAGGGCAAATCTAGAGGATAAAAATGTACCATTTGTTCCATAATAACAAAATGGGAATTTCTTCTTTTATAAGTCTAGTTTTGGATTAGTCACTTGAAATTTTGTTGGCAAATAAAAAATGGGTTTTGTATAATTTATGATGGTCCCATGAAGTCTGCCAAAATTTGTCTAAGGTAAAGCCTTGGAAAAATGGCAAACAGCTTTTGCCTGACTAAATTTCAAAGGGTTTCTGTCCACACTTACTGAAAGGATCAGCTGAACTTGCATGCTCTGTGGCTGCAGCTCTGGGACAAGCAAAGACTTTCCTCTCTAACTGAAAACAGGAAGCTTCCTTTCTTTTTTCTTTAATTAGGGATGGTAGGAGGCTGTAGGCTTTTAGAAGACCAATATTTTGGTTGCAAAGCTACACACCCAACAATGACAAAGTACCAGAGCATAAATCCCCTTTCATACCTTTTTTGGTCTCTTTGGGGAAGATTCAGATGATGGAGCAATGGTTGCACAACCTGCACAGTCCCCTTCCCCATTTCATCCAGTTCTGGTACTATGATGGGTCTTAATCACACATTCACACTGCATGTTGGATGAGACGCTTCCTCAGGGTACAGGATGTCCTAGCTCTGGGAATGAATCAGCACTAAGGCATGTAGGAGACTGCTGTCTTTGGACCACTGCTCCTCATTTGTTCAAAAACTGAGAAGCATGAGGTGACTGAGGCTGGCATTCAGAGAGAAAGAAACGAGAGTGAATATTTCCCCAGAAAAATAGATTTTATCTCTTCATCTACCACGTAGTTTCTTTGTGGTGCTGCCCAAGCCATTTAAACTGAACTTTTCACAGGGGTCACTAAGTGCATGCTCTTTATTCTCTGGGTACTTGACTTGAGACCTGAGGTCTGATTACCAAGGGAGCTGAACACTTACAGCTGCAGCTGATGTCAATAGCATCTGTGCTCTGAGCCTGTTAACAGTTGTTCAGTGCCAAGTATATGGAAAGCAGGATCTCAGATGGTTTGATCTGAACAGCAGGGAAAAGTTCTTTTTGCCAAGTTACTTTTAATCACTGTGGCTACCTCTACCCTGTCTTGTGAAAGCATCCATGCCGAGACCCCATCTGCCAACTTTCTCACCACAGAAATACTCCTAGAGGAATCTCACTGATAGACCAAGAGACAAGACTCCAAGTGTGTTCTGAAGTTTTAAGCCTTCATTAGGATGCCCACACATACATACAGTGTAGACTATCTGACCTTAGGATCAACTCTTACCTGGTTTGCCCTGCAGCTCTTGGCACTGACTTGCATTCTGGCAGGAAGCCCATAACCTCTTAGTTCCTACAAGAGTACAGCAGATGATGTGGCATATGCAGCCTGATTTTTAAGGCCGGGAACTACTGCAAAGCTGCCACAGACCCCACAGGGTTACTATCAGGACTGCAAAGATACACCATTTGCTTCTCTTGTTTTGAAAGGGCTATCAAGTAGCCATAAACATGTCATGTGAACTCAGAAGTAAGCATCCACTCAAAGGACTAATCTGGAAGCGGTGCTCAGAAAGCGTAATTGCTAGATGAGTATGTTCAGGATGCACCAAATTCTGGAGGTTATTGGAAATGGGACATAGTAAAGCCCATTTCCAAACAGTTCCATCAATGGAGGATTGGAGGAAGAATAGTGGAGCAGAGAAAGCTTTTTACCTCAATGTAGAGAGCATGTAAGATTTTGAGGACAAACAGCCAAAAGGTTGGGGGCATTGTAATAGAATGTCCCTTTGGCTGATGCAAAAAGACCTTTCAAGAGGTAACAGATAATCAGCAACCTGATATTTTCTAGTATGTGGAAAATAAAGCATAGATCCATCTATGAGCCTATCCTATGACCTGGATGCAATCCAGGCCCCTAGCCAGCCAGGTGTAACTGAGATGTTGTTTGTCCTTGCCAATACATAAGAGACCTTCTACGTTTGTCAGCAGCAGGAGACAAGTTGCATCTGACACATGACCTGATACAAAACAAGAGAGAGACCTCAGGGAAACCCAAGAAAGAACAAATGCACCAAATGATGCTTGAAAACACAGGAAGAAAGTTGAGGACATTTCCAGCCAGCTCTGATAACCTACATATCTCTGAAGGACCTACAGGGACATTGGCAGAGGTACGTAATCCTGGACCACATTATTTTATTTCTGGACCTTCCACCCTGAAGAGGTTGTCAGTAGCGAAAAGGCCAGCTAGGTGTGTGACAGCTAGAGGGAGGTCCATGACAAAGCTGTGAGGCACTTGTAGACAATGCTGGACTCATTTCTCTGCCCTGAGACTAAGCTTCACTTGTGCTCTAGAGACCTATTTAGAGAGAGGAGCCTGAAGGCTACAGCTCAGCCTGAGTTTTGGTTTAGATAAAGTAGAAAATCACAAACTATATGAATTGCTTAGCTCTTAAGAGGCAAGGCAGCAAAGCTGAGAGCAGGTTTGGTCCACTTGGCTATAGTTAGTCTTCTGGCAAACAAATGAGTCTACCCTAATGCTAAGGCCAAACCAAATGAGAAGATAAGGAGTTGCACAGACAGAATCTGGGGATCTCCTACATTAAGAAATGACTTGCTGGGTGAAAAGGGGAGAGGGCTGGCTGGAGCAGCCACTGGTCTACATTGCTGAGGTTACGTGAAGCATAAGGTTTCAGCATACAGAGGCTTAGTAGCATGATTAATATGCAAGTTCAAAAGGTGACTGCAGAGGCTGGAGAGGACATCTGGCTGTGTGTATTTCTGGAACAACCAGGGAAGTAGAGCTGGAGAAAACACTTAGGACAGACGTGGTTCCGTTCAGTTAGCTGAGACCATTGACCTGAAGTATCATCTTGATCCATAAGGGGGCATAGGTCTCACTCGGAGATTAACCCTGGGAGGAGTCAGCTGGCAAACCCTGCAGCTGTTTAAAGGACCACGGCTAAGGCTGATTGCAGCTTTACAGTCCAGGTCAGCAAAGGCCAGTGAGCTGTGCTTAAAGGAGACTACCAGGAAAAGATGCACAAAAGACAACTGATTAACATCAGCTTCAGATCAGAAATGTATTTTAGAGTAAAGTTAGTTGGCAGAAAGCTGAGATTGGAGCACAAACGTTAGGATTTAGACCAGAAGAGGCCATTCATCTAATGTAATTATTGATTTTAGAAAGCACATGCAGGGTAACAGGAGCTTAGTCAGTTTAAATGAAGTGGCTAGATTTGCTTCTGAAGACAAAAATTACAGTTCACAGAATTAGTGCTTGGCAAAGATTTGTCCAGGGTCGAGTTTATAGCTGGAGCTAGGATAATACTTGTTTGGAAAGGTAGTAGCTTATGTAGCTTGAGAACATATGGTGATAGGAGCCAGTTAAGTACACATACATAGTCCCAGCTGAGAGGGGTACTTGCTTTATTACAATTAGGAGTAAAAGACAAATTAGGCAGTGCAAGTGAATTCTGGGCAAAATGACAGCAATTATTATTTCACCTACATCCAAAAATAGCCCCCTCAAGTTAAGCCAGAGAAGCACTTAAACCTTTAAGAATATTTTTAATTCTGGGCAAAGGAAGTTAGAGATAGTTTTTAATTCATAGCGCCAGCAAATGGGAAGGAAATGAAATAACTTATATTTATATAATTGCTACTAAATTAACTTAAGTATACCAATCACATTAAGTCTCAGCTAGAATTTAAAAAAAAAAAAAAAAAAAAGGCAAAAACCAACCAAACCAACCAAAAGACCTGCAAGTCTCGGTCAGAACTAATTGATCAAAAATGGTCTTAAAACAAAGTTTCTACCTAGTTATGCCCAAAGCCACCTAAACCAGTCTCAGTACTACATGTCAGAGAGTAGCTCTCAGCAGCCCTGATCTCAGGTTAGCACTCTAACGTCTTTCTTTTACTAACATTTACCTAACTGTCTCTTCCAAAAATGATCCCACATGGCAGCTATCAAGGCCCAAGTGCGGGTCTTGGTATATGAGAAATGTACAACAGCCTTATTTCTAGCCCAGCTACCTCTGTCATCTTCTGAATAGCACGTAGGCAAACAGAATAGCTGTATTTGAATGTTTAGACATTCAGAAGTTGGGAGTAGATTTAGATTTAGGATGAGGCTTCCATGAGCTGAAGAGCAGGAGTAAGGTCTGGTCTGGTAGACCCCGTACTAATGTGAGGACTGGTGCTTGGAAAGGGGCACCTTGATACTTTCATATAAGAAGTTGTGGAGGCAAAATCGTAGTAGCAGCTTTAAAGCACATTCAGAGACTTCAATTAAGCAGCAAAAGAGCCTGTTTATGCACTCCACACAAATGTAAAGAGTTCCAGGAGTGGAGGTAACAGCTCTCAGTTCTCCCCCTGAAAGAGGTGGTTTCCCCCACCCCAGGAAGGGGATGACTGTACTTGCTGACTGTCTGTCCTCTTCCCACAGAAACCTGCACTTCTTCCCGAGACCCTCAGCAACCCAACCAGCCCAGCTGCAGTGCACCTAGGTCTCTCCTGTGGGGTTGGAAAGGACAGCTTTGATCACTCTAAAATCTCCAGAAATTTGCATATTTCATCAGGCAGCAAGGTCTGTTCCACTTCATCCACTTCATCTCCACTTCATCTGATCGTAGTATCACTTTAAGAGCAGCATAAGGAGTCAAAAAAAAAAAAAAAAAAAGTCTTGCATTCCTAAAGCCCCTACTTAAAGCAAATACACTTTTACTATCAACTATCAGACAGGGTGATCACTTTTTTTTTTTTTTAACTTATCCTTTTTTCTTAGAAGCCAGACTTGATGAATACTGAAATAAATATTGTCACAGTCTTACAAATAAAGTATTTGAGTTTGTTTTCTTCTGTCAATTTTCTTGGAAGAATCCTCCCTCAATCCACAGTTGCATCCAAGGCTAAGGAAAATCAAAGGCATTGATACCAGTTTTGGGTTATCATATTTTGGGTTTGGATGAGTTTGGAAAAAAAAAAAAAAACAAAATTTACAGAAAATGAAAATGTCTTAGTATAATCTCTGCATTTTGATGTGTTCACTCAGCCCTCTGAAAACTTGTGTTAATTACACAATAGATCTGAACATTTGTGGAGGTTAGTGCTTCCTCACAAGTTATCTACCAAATAAACCATCTTTTCCCGAGTTTTACTTCCTATTCACCCTCCCAAAGAATGCCTAAACCAATTCTGATGGTTTCCAATCAACACAACAAAAGAGTGGATTATCGATGTTTGGATGAATTCTCAAATATTCCAGTACTAAAATACTACTATCTCAGATAGTTAGCATGTTAAAATCTCATTGTAAATAACATAACAAAGGGATATATCACTATTATTCTTCCATGAAGGATGAACAATGCATAGTTAGATCCAGCCAAATGAATCAAGAAAAAAAAAACAAAAACCACAGATTGTTGGAGAGGTGAAGGCATTTCATCTGCTCTTGCAACTTATTATATACTTGACAGATCACTCTTGCCAAACTTTATCAATGTGAAAAGTACACCAAAAAAAATTATAAAAGGAATGAAGTTTAATAAAATGTATGGATCGTGTTACCTTTTGTAAATGGGCATTGATCCTGAAGCCACTTCCGTCTGACCTGATAAACAAATCCCCTAGAAACAAATCTACAAGAAGAAACACTAGTTCCCTATACCAGCATTCAGCAAGGAGGCTTCAAAAGAGAAAACGCTACTGCTAAGCCTAACACCAGTTAATCAAGGACTTATTGAAAATTTTACTTAATTGCATATGAAAAGGATGTGACATACTGGAAGTTGGTAAATCTTCATCTGGCTACCTTGGTAAGTTTAATCATACACACTATTTTTTCTGCATGTGTGTGGCATATTTCTGCACTTCTTTTAACAATGTATTTTCTTTACAAATATTTTGCTGCTGACAGATTCTACTCGCAAAAGTAACTCATAAAGAAACTATTAAGTTTTGACTTATCAAAAGAAAGCTTAGTAATCTGAAAAGGGAAAAAAAAAATCATATTTTTAATATAATATTTCCAAGAAAAAAAGTCTTTAAACTTTTCTACGTCTGCAACAGAACACTAGACACATGAATATCTGGAAACTTCATGCCGAGTTGCAAAATTCTGCATGGAAGAGGTGGTTATTATTACAAAAAAAAAAAATTAAAATATAAAAAAGCAAAAAGAATGCCTGGCCAAACAACGATCAGTTAGATGTGATTGCACTTCACAAAATAAAAGTATTGAAAGATTAAAAAGCAGTAACAGCAAATCTCAGACCAATGGTATGCAATCATATTTTTGCTCTGAAGTGGAAAATAGTAATAATTTGTCATTATTGTCATTCATGATATATCTTGAATTTGATTTTTAGTGCTTGTCCATTTTAATAAGCATATGTGTTAATTAGCCCTTATCTATTAAGGAGGAATGAATAGATGCTAATATATTTGTGGCTATTCACTACATTTGTGAAAGAAGCCATTTCCATCATAAAGATGTGCTTTTTCTTCCTGCAAGCATCCGAATGATTGTCCTAATGGTGAAGAGTTTGTGAAAAGCAATTCTTTGAACTAGAAGACTTGATGAAATAATTTGTTTCTAATCACTTTATAAATCAATCTGATGCAACTATATAGACAAAAATCATATTCAGTGTGTGATATTAAATAGCTCCAGAAAAAAGTCAAGATATGTTCAAATAAACTCATTCTAATAAATAAAAGTGTCCAAAAGAATCCAGCAATCATGAACAGATTCAAGATTCCTCTTAGCAACAAAGAAGCTGACTGAAAGAAGAGGTTGAAGAGATTGAATTAGTAATCTTCAGTTATAACTTGAAATGTCAGTCCAGTTTTAGAGAGACTAGTCATCAAAATACCTTAAAATAGAGCTTCATGAATGACAGAGCATAAGATTTTTTACTGATCAATCAACACATAAGTTACTTTGATAAGTTGCGGTTTTCATTATTTGATTACAATGCATGCATAATGGTTACTACAAAATAATTTTCCTGCTGAAAAGAAAAGCAAGAGTGATTAGACTCACCTTAAATAAATGTTAAATTGTATTTGCTTAAGCATTCAGCAAGTAATTAGTATTTGTACATAAACAATTTTGCAACAGGGAGTCCTGAGAGTTAGTGACTTCATTTTTATCCCATGTACAGCAGTGTCACAATGGCACTTATTGGTGGGGGAGTGGCAACAGGAAATTAGGCGGCTGCAGTACCAGATGAGCAGAGTTCCTTTACCATCTAATTAGTTCTACCAACTGATGCTGACACTGCTTGCACACTCAGGATTAGCAGCTGTTTAAACAGCATGCTGAAATTGGGTCCTGAAACTGTTGAAACCTGCTTTTAAGCAGGATTCGAAGTGCAGGCAATTGTTTCCATACCAGTGCACATACCTACATTATGTTGTTTAGATCTTTTTTTTCTATTTGCATATTTTCCCATATAAAAATTCATATGGCAATTTTTAAAGAACCTTTTCTGATCATGTTTCCTAGGTACGCAGACCTGTAAATCTTCATGCTGCAAATAAAGAATGCAACAACCAAGCTCTAATTATTCTCCAGACCTAGTCAGAGAAATCTGCATCAGTGTGGAATTTCAAAACAGGGAAGCTGATCTTCATAAAGAAAATGTTGTTTTGTCTGGAAGCAGCAGTCCAGAAGATGCCTCCAGTTCCTGTGAAGAGCAGGCAGTATCAGTTTGTATGGACAACACCATGCTTCCAGGTGACTACATTCGAAGACGAGGTTATACAGAATCTTCACTTCTGAAGCTTCCCACGGAGGAGTGCATTGAGAGCCACCATGCGCCTTTCCAGTTTGACCGGCATGCTCTGGCCAGAATTTCCACTTCTCCAACTTTAAGGCGTCTAAGGATGGCCTCTGCCTCACAAGCACTGTCATTTCAGGACTGCTGTGACACAGGTCAGCTGGGAAATCAAAAGGAATACATTGGTTCTCTTCACCACATTTGTAAGAGTCCACCTCGGTGCACTACAGCTTCCTCATTGTCATTGCCTTCTTGTGTCCATGCAAAATTACTGTCTTCCAAAGCCAAGTCTGAGACAACTACAGTAGATCCAGAGTCTGCCAGCCCCAGATCAAAGCTGCCAAGCCAAAAAGATCCTCTCAGCAATGGCAGTCCCAATGAGACACGCCAAAACTCTTGGAGAGCCAGCTCTGCTACGCTGCCTAGGAGACTCCCCCGCCCCAGTTCTACACCACAGGACAGTGTCCAGGTAAGAGGAATGGGATGATGCAACCTCATTTTCAGTCTTGCATATTCAGTGTTGATCCATCATGGCCCAGTGCGTAAACAAAACCTCAGTTCTTAACCTGAACTGCAACCTGGCCCATATTCCTTTGATAAAACAGATCAACTTCTATGCTCGTCAGGAAGGGCGATTTTTCCTTCCAAATCAGCAAGAGACAACAGTTCCAGCCTTGTCTCCTGGTGATCAGATTGGCCTAGTCTGTTCCTGTATATGGCCACTCTTTCCTACCTCTGTCCATTCGCCCTGGTGGACCAGTATAACTGTTTGTGAGACTATGAAAGAACAAAACTAAGTAATTTATCCAGCTCTGGTTTGGGTTTTAGAAGATTATTTTCTTTCCAGTGTCCTTTAGCAGTGTTCTTCCTAAGCTGGGGCAGTTCTCTATTCTGTGTTGCCAAATAGCGTTACTAACCCCAACAAAACCGAGACTGAAGTCATTCAAGATGGTTGAGCCAAATGGAAGGTGTGCTGCTACCAAAGGCAGAGGTCCCATTCCCTTTCTTTTTTTCCACTTACCTAGCTCTGCCACTCACTGCCCCCCTCCGTTTTTATGTTCAGCTCCGTAAATGAGCAGGTAGTTGTGCAATCTTTTCTGAAAAAAACAGAAACTCCAGTCCAGTGAGTGCCAGCACCAATAAAGAGAAATAAGGAAGGGAGAAGCTAGCCCTCTTTTTTTCCCTGGCAGCAAACTACTGTTCAGCTGTACCCCGTAACTTCACCCCAAGGAAGTTATGCACTGCACAAGCCAGGTTTGCTACTACATCTACTCTCGAAGACCTTGCGTTACTTGCACAAGCAGTTAAATTCAGACACGTGCTTGACTCTGTCCTTATGCAAAGCACCTACACTGTCACTGAATGTGGATGGTGTAAAATAGGCGTATAACTCTTTACTAACCAGTTAGTTTTGTGCCACAGATCAAAAGCTATTCTCCCCTCCCCCCCCCCTTCAAATATAGAGAACATTCTGGATATCAAATGAGTTCTTTTCCTTTCTCCACAACAGTGAAAATAACCAGCCAATGCCAAAGTCTATACAGTACTTTTCTGTTAACAAATGAGTACTTTTTTTTCCATGAAATCAGATTGTTTGCTTGCTTTCTGACCAAGTAACAAGAATATCTCACTTTCTTTCAGAAGAGTGGATTGCCTATACAGAGGTATGAACATATTTGTTTTATCTTACTCTAACCTTCGCCTCTCTACATTTTTTATGAGCCCGCTTCACTCTAAGGCAAAACTGAATGGTGAGGCAAGTATGTGTAACTCGCCTTTAATTTGTAAATTTGCTTTGTGAAATGCCTGTCACCAGCTTGTTAAACTAAACCTTTTTATGAAATTTTCTTTCAAAGGTGGCCCTCACCCCAACACGTTTTAGCTATATTTTACGCAATATTTCAGCTGGACCATAGGAGAGCTCTGCACTAGGAACCAACTGCCAGAAGGTCTGGCTGCTTGGATTAGCAGTGTCAAATTTCAGCCTGAAGAATGTGAAACATCTCATAATCTTGAGCGACATTCTTCAAAACTTTATGGGAGGGAAAAGGGAGCAAAGAAACTAGCAGAACAGCTCAATATTGTTCTCCTACATGAGCAAAGCAGATCTAGGACTACTACTCGATGGGGGGACTGTTAATCCTAAAACTGAGATGAATACTTGAATTTTGTAAATTAGTACAGACAAGATAAGGCGTTGCATACCGTAGACCTGGGCAGTGAATTGCATCGAGCTCTTACAAGCAATTATCAAAAAGTAAAAGCCTGATTAGAAATTAGTTTGATTCAGCGATGTTTGTTTCCTCAAGATGTTTAAATGTTTACAGAAGGGAAACAAAGTTTATTTTCTCCCCAGACAACAAGGAAGTGGGAGCTAGTACCTCCCTTAATAACCATACCTCTCTCACCAGCGGGATGGGGCAATGCTCACTTTACTGCCTAATGCCCCTAAAGATTTCAGGTGAGTGAGGTATATTAAAAGCACCAGCACTGGTGAGCAAGTCTTGATGAAAACAGAAGTAGCCTCGCAACAAACAGCTTCCATGCTTCTACAGTCACTGCTTCTGTGACTCTACCATAACATGTTTCACTTATTTAGGCAGTAGACATCATTAGTTGAGCTGTATCTTCTCTTCTTCCCAGTATTTTCTCATTTTTCAGGTAAAAGCTCTGTTATAACCTGCAGTTTACAAGCAGGTCTGTGTTTCAAAGTACATTTATGTTTGGGACTGGGTGGGTTGGAGCAGGCTGATACAGCCTGTGAGTCATTACACAATGCAGTTCCCCAGACAAGGCTTAACAGATGCGTGTATACATCTGAAACCACACGTTCATTGTAGAAGAGGCTTCCTAGATTTTCTGAATTGTTGCTATTTCCAACCTACTCTTTTTGAATTTACAATGGAGATAGAGGAGGAGGGGGAGAGATCTCTGCATCTCAGTGCAAAAACAGGTGATCTGTACCTTTATGGAAAAAATCTGCTCATCCAACTCAAAACTGTAATAGATAAGCATATCTCACTGACAGGGTGAAGATTTGTGTGATCTGTAGCAAACTTCAGGGGAGAATTTGAAGAATAATGAATGGAAACGGCTGAACAGGAGAATACTGAACATTTAACATACACACCTTCTCTTGTTACCACTTGCCTGGCAGCTTCAGAGGAAAGCCACTATGTGCCAGCTAGGATATTCGCTCTGGACTTCTATCCAGACACATTTTAAAAATCAAGAAATCACACAAGGAACAATGCAGGCTTTGTTCCATAGCCACCAACAGGAAAGACTGCCAAAAGGAGGTTTGAATGATGTATTATGATTTCTATTTTTTGTCTTGACCAATATTAGTGTGTGCAGAAATATAAAACAAAAATCACCAGTTTCTGCTTTAAACTTTTTTTGTCAAGTTGAATTTGGTCCAAGGTCTGGGCAAGGGCTTTATTCAGCTCCTCCTTTATCCAAATCATTAGCCTAACTCCTTAACAGCTAATCCCTTCTTATTACAGCCAGCAAAAACTGTTGAAATGTCAGATTATTCTCCCCATCTAGAAGCACATTGGGACAGTTGGCAACCCTCCTCCAAGACTGACATATATCATCCAGGGTAAAAACATACCTCCATTCTTCAGTTTTAACGAACATCTCTTCTCCCTACTCCCAGGCTGTACTTTCAAAAGTGCTTTCTTAAAGCAGCAATACTCATTTTAAACAGCCTTCCCACACACAGCCCTCAGTCAGGAATGCCAGTACATCTCTGTCGGCATGGCAACATGCTGAACTGATGCTGATTAAAAATAATCAGCCAAAATAAACAAACAAAAAGGATAAGAGGGGCAACACAGAGATAAGTGTGTGTGGTGGAGACAAGGTGAGATGCTAAAGCCAACACTGAAGTGGAAGGAAACATTGATAAAACAAAACCTTTAGTTTACTCTGAGTTCATTTTCTCCATGCACCATTCAGCATCTCAGAGATTTGGTGAAAAACTGGATTGCACTATTTTCTAAAGACAACCAGATAATGAAGAGTCTTCTCAGTAGCTGCCAGGGCAGCTTATTTTCAGTGAATTGAGGGAGTTGGGCTCATCTATCTTGAAGTGCTCATCTTCCTCTTTTAATGCCCCATATGCCCATAAAGTGTCATGCTAACTCTTTGAATCAGGGAGTACAAATATCCTTCCCGAGTGGCCTGGGTGACAGTGTCATCACCTGGCAGCTACCTCCACACTGTGACCACCCTATAATATTCGCCTTTGTAACCTCTTCAGTTGCTTTTATTCTCATCTAGTGGGTATTCCTTTAAATAACGTATCTGTTCTTTAAGTCAGGTGATTTATTTAGATGGCTGTTCCCTGGGACAGCTAGTTAAGCTAAGAGTATGGACATATAAAGATACAGACCTCCAAAAAGCAAACAGCTGAAACTCTACATGCCCTAGAAACAACTATATACACAGGATATTTATTTTTCCAGACGTGAGCTGCATCAGTGTCTTTAATAATTTCCCATAACTTTGTAATACAAATATGTGACATTATCTTGTTTCACAAAGCAAGAAAATTTAAAGGAGGAATTATTGTAGGCAATATCTCCTCAGGTGCTTGAGTTCATTCCTAAAGTACAAACATTCCTTTCACTCAAACACTTCAGTCCTCTGCCCCTAGTAAGAAAAACAAACAAAAACTGAAAAAAAAAAAAAGGTAAAGCTACAGGGTCTGCAGGTATGAAAAGATAATAAAACATTGCATATAGACTCAAAAACTGGTAAATTGCATTACACAGCACTTCAGTAGTTTAATTTCTCCAGTAAAACCAACAAAAGCACCTAATTTATCTAATATGTCTACAGGTATCAGGCAGGTGATCACAGATACCTGTACCTTCATCTGTGAAGCATGAGTACATAATTTAGGCATGCGATCCATATATCAGCCCAGGCATGTCAGATTGCAAAGGTATTTTGTAGATACACATCCAAGTGACCTTGGCATGCTCCCACACATCACAGGCTTGCAGACCTATGTGAAGAGCATGTTTAGACACTTGTGCATCTGAAGTTCAAGGCCTTTTTGATCTAGGGAAGCAACACCATTTAACTTGGTTACAACGAAACTACGCTTCCTGTTACTAATCTTCATAAGCTCCTAGTCTCCCAGTTCATAATATATTCTAAAATTGCAGTAGGCAAGTTACTTTAAAAATCAATAATACATTGGCAAAATTTTACTGTGAATCCAACCTGAAATAAATCTCCTGGATTTCCTAGTACAGTAGTGACAACTTTAAGAATGATCCTTGTACTATATTGCAGCATCTGGCTTGTATAATAACCCACCTGCCCAAGAGATTGCATCGTGGACTCACTAGAGGTTTCAGAAGCATCTTAATACAATTGTTACCAGCACTGAAAATTTGCACTGGGTAGCACTCAGCGCACCTCAACAGCAAGCGGTCTCCCTTGCACTGGTATGGGCTTGCAAACAAACCAAGAAACAGACCCCATCCACAAAAGCTCTCAAACCACGTGTTAGGTTCAATTTCATGAGAAGCCTCAGAGTTTCATTGTAAATCACTAAAGTTAAATAAACAGATCCTATGTTCCCCATTCAGTAGGGCTATCAGAAAAGGAAAAGCTTGTGGAGAATTCGTATGTTCCACATTGTAAACCCCTCGGCATGTGTTTTTCAAGCCCTAATATGGCCATGTTTCATGTGTTAAAAGTCCCAGACCTGGCATTCCTGGTAGCCTGCAGCCCACTCTGTTGTTAGGAGCAGTCTTTCCTTTTGTCTCTGCAGTTCAGTCAGTTTAGCTAAGGCAATTGCAAACAATGTCACTGTCAGATCACAACAAAAAGCATAAACTCCATGTCCTGCTATACACATCCAATCCCAGTTCTCTACCTCAGAGGTCATCTGCCAGTTGACAAGTTGTCAATTTCATGCACTTAAAGTGAAAATATACCTGCCAGGTGTTGGTAAATGGCTAGATACACACAGTAAGATATCTCCCTAAGCAAAAAAAAAAAAAAAAAAAAAAAAAAAAGATTACACTTAACTGACCAAAAATACCATACATAATAACTATTGACTGAAAAAGAGAATGTTTATATATGTACACGCACTTCAAGCCTCCTCCCTCAGCTACTTAATTACTGACCCTTTGAACTTTAATGCAGTCTTCACGCGCAGTCAATTGAAAGTAGCACAACAGCAGCTGTAGACAGCAGTCACTTTGCAACAGTACACTAACACAATTAATTGGTATCGGTGTGAGTTATTAGCAAAATCCAAAAAGGTTTTTGATGCGCACCAATAGTTTTTGTATTTGAATTCAAGCAGTCCCTGGCACAAACATGCTGTTGGATACAGAATGCCTGTGTCACTTCACTTGACGGATCTACATCCTGGACAATGCCCTCTGTCTGTAACAACAATAGCTGGAAAGAGCCACTTGTTTTCAACCAGCAGGGCCATTAAGTCATATTATACTCAAAATACGAAATATTTGAATTAGCAGAAACAACACCAAAGACATTTAGAAAGAAAATAACACAAACTAGCCAAAAAATTAAATACTAAAAAAAACCAAACCACAACATTTTAAGGGTTTCACTATTATGCTGTTTTTTCTTGAAATCACCTGAGTTATATGAAGGTTGAAAGTACAGAATCACAGAGTCATTATGGTTGGAAGAGACCTTTAAGGTCATCAAGTCCAATCATTAATCTAGCACTGCCAAGTTAATACAAAGTAGTAACAGAGTAATGACAACCCACGTATCAGTTTAGGACATGGTACTTCACTGCTCCTTTGGACTCCAGTGCCAAAACATAGATTCTGAAATCTCGACTTTATGCCTAATCTCAGAAGAACCTAGGAATTTCCAATATTTAAATTCTTCAAGTACCTATTATCTGAAGCAAGCCATGGCCATGATCTCAGCAACAATGTGGAGTTGGAAAGGTGATTAGATATTTTCTGTCAATCACTGAAATTTTCTACTCATTGTACCTTTACCACATTATGCCATAGCCACTGTCATTTGGTTTTTTAGCTCATTTCCTCCTGTATCAGCAAGAAGCACTACAGAAGTTTCCTCTGCAGCCATGGGAGGAGAGAGATGATGTGTGTTGTTGTTGCGTCTCACAGATTAACCGAGCGCAGGCGTAGCTCCGTGGTAGTGAGTCTGCCGGGACTCGAGGTGTTCCCTGGAGACCTCCTGGTCTCAGATGGTGCCATGGACTACCTGCCCCACGCGGCCCTCCTGCTAAGCGCAGGTCAGATACAGGGTTGGGTTTGGTCGGCTGAGCCCAGTAAAAGCCACAATGAAAACATACATGTGGGATTGGGAGGGAGGATTGGTGCAACGATGACATGTGAGGCAGCACAGCCTCCATGGGGGATCCTGTTACCCCACACCAAAGTGACTGCATTGCTAATTTTAAAATGCCTTTCTTTTTATTGTTTTTTTGTTGTTGTTGGGGTTTTTTTTTGGTTGGTTGGTTTTGTCTGCATTTTATTGTTGAATGCAAAATGTAAGAGGTAGATGAGGGGGGCCAGACATGGATCACTTCGCTCCTACACAGGCTAGAAGCAACCAGAACCCAGGCCAGGATCTCCATCTGCAGGCAGTTGAGTTGCAAATTCCTACCTGCACAGCTTCAGGCAGAGGGAAGAGAGAGGCCTGTGCCACCCTTTCCAGTAGTGCTCTAATCACAAGGGCAGCAGGCCCAATTCATTGCTAGAGGTTGCTCACAAGACCTTCCAACACTGAAATGTAGAACTGCAAGTAGTTTCCACAAGCAGCTATTGTGGAATATAGTATAGCGTGATTGACAGAGACCAGACGATGCTGGTGACCAGAGATGAAAATTTTCTCAAAAAATAAGTAAGTCAAGGTCACAACCAGCAGTTTCATGAAAGCAAACAAGACAGCCATCCCCAGAAAGAATGACGAAGGCTTTCAAAATCCAAAAGGGGAAAGTTTCAACTGTGATTCCCAGTCACACACAGGTGGCACATGTAGAAAACTCTTTCAAATTTCTTGCTGAACAAACAGAGGCATTCCTCACCTCTTACCAGTGCACTCCTACATCTGGATTCCCAGCTCTCCCGGTGCCTCACTAAGGACTATGAGTTACAGCCTGCACCACTGTGCCAGGCCCATGACAGACCTGAGACTTAGGATTTACAGGATTGTTTACTCACAGGAGTTTTAAATACCTGCATAGCTCCAAGATATTACTAATGAGCAGACATACCCTAATTCTTGCCTCAAAACAATGATTATCTTCAAGAATTGGCTTGAGGCATAATGTGTTTTCCCATGTAAAGTATTGGCAATCAGACATTGATCATCTGCAGCAAGTGGGAGTGTTTAGCATCATCCAAGATCCCATCATAGATAGATATAATTCTTGCTGGGAGGAACCCAATAGGCTTAATGGGTTTTAAGTCTGGTGCACAAACTGCCTTAACACAAGTATTAAATCTGAGCCAAGTATAGTATATCAGGCTTCATGTAAAAAAAAAAAAAAATTAAAAATAAATAAGTATATAAATAACAGTTTTATTTTTAGCTATTTGTTTCTTTACTGATAACACATTTGTTTTACCCATTAGAGTCCAAAAAGCCAAGGTGGCCATTTGCCAAAAAAGGAGTTGTGAGTATTTCACCATGTTTTTTTCCTTGCACTGACCTTGCTTTCTCCCACAACTAACCTGTTTAAAGACAGTTTCTTTACTGCCCTTGGACCAAGGCAGACAGCAGATGAGCTGAACTCAGAGGTCTCAGCCCACCCTGGGATTGCTTGGACATTAATCTGTAACAAAGGTAGTGCAACCCTCTGCCACTGCACGTGATGCACGTCCCCATAGGTGGTGGAAGGAGAAGTGTCCTTGGTACCAAGAGGGCAGAGTGGGGTGGGCAATGCAGGAGACCCCCTTCAAGGTGCTCAGTGGTGGCAGCAGGACCAGTGCAGCTCCTCAGGCTAAGAGAGCCCAAGGTGGGTAAGTCAGTCACATCATTGCTTTGACCACATATCCCGCATATTCTGCAAGCCAACCAACCCCTTAGTACCTTAGGGCTTTGGAGTATCTGCCTAACTCCCACCTGCACGGAAAGGATCTAGGCTTTACCTATCAAAGTAGCTTTTTAGATGCTTTCTTAGGCCTTTCCTGTCCTCATGGGCACCCTCACACTCGCCAGTAAAAGCATACACACCAACACACTCCAGTTAATTTCCTCATCTAACATATTTCCTTGTCTTTTCTAGTTACAAAAATTTTCACTTACTACGGTGTCCAAATTTCCTTTCTGAGCATTGTTCATCATTCAAAAAAATCATTTACAAGTATCTTGATAACTTTGCACCCCTAAACATGTAATTGTAAACAGTCCCTTCCTAATATTTTCTGCATTTTATCTTCTAAATCTCAGTTATCAAAGAAGAGTTTGTGCAAGTGAAACCAATGCAATTACTCAGATTAGCCCATACAAGAGTTCCTACTTCATTTGCAAGCATTTCTATAGCATTTGAAGGAGCATTGCCTAAAACTGAGAAATTTTAAATTCAGAAAAATATTTGAAATTTGCAAAAAAATTTGATATCTTGCCAAAAGTGGTTTCTGAGACTATTAAATGCCGTAAAATTTAATTTATGAAGATTCATTTGCTGGTGCATTGGTTAAGTGTGGGTGTATATGTAATTGCATTATTGTTTCTTCTCCATTTCAAGGTATCTTTCAAAACTAAGAGTTGAGCTTGAACTCTGAATTTCTGATATTATAATCAAACACATATTTCAAAATTGGCTTGAGATCAGTGCCTAAAGTTCAGACAATGGAAATCCATGAAGTATGAGTATACTGTTCCAGAAAGCGGATAAAACTTAGGCAAACACCTTGTAAGTCTATGATCACAGCACTAATTTAGAGTTCATAAATATTGATTAAACTTTTTACATGGCACTGTCGGCCTGAAAAACAAAGCCTAACCAAAAGCAATTGTTTTTATTTCATGATCCCTCACACAGACAAACTCCTCCTGCTCTTTAAGCTTTCTAAAAGCTTATTTTATAAATGCTACTCAGCAGCTGACCAAAGGAGTTTTTTTAATATGTAGCTCAACTAAAAAATTTTAAACAATAAATAAATAAGCAAACACTCAAGGTTTGTATACATATGCCAGGAGGATGATTTCAACTATGAGTTTTTTGTCCCCTACTTTTGACAGTGCTGAAGGAGGCAAAATTTTTTATTTGTTCTGTCTTCTGAGGACAGCCCATTGTCTGTTGCCATACCAATGATTTGCCCTGCCAAAGACTTCTGCGTTACATAAGTAAGATCTTACACATCCACACCTAAGCCACCTACACGCTCCATCCATTGCCACAAATAAACCTGCCATCACTGCCTCATCTCTGTGTAGGAGAGCCTGGAAATACAAGGAAATCACTCAGTTAAGGGCAAGCTCCTTACAGATCAGAGCAAGGTTACTGAGCTGGGTAAACTTTTTAATGGTCTTTAAAACATTGTATGAATCACGGGTGCTTTTTTGTCATTCAATAGGGTAAAGACAAACAGAAGCAAGCATCTGATCTGGAAAACTGTCTTTCAACCATTAAGATGATAGACTGCAGCACATATGAATTTTTCTGCTTTAAGGTAACAAAATACTCAGTATACTGTAACAAGGATAACTTGAAGAGCAACTTAAAGATGGGGATAAAAGTTTTCTGTTCTTTTCAAGTTACCATTTTTCACTACATTAATCTGGATGAGAGACCTTTCTGCAAAATTAATGTATAAAGCATAAGGTATATTTTTATTGTTTGAAGCGGAGGAGTGACCGGGAAACTGTGAGTGTTATAGAGGGTTAGCAAGGGCCCTCACAACCACCGGGATTTTGCCAGACTTCCAGACTGCCCTAGATCAAGGAGGTACCACCTTCAAAAAAGGCATCAAGACAACCCTCTCAGCGGTGCCTGCAGATCTGGGGAAAGAAACTGCAACATCACAGAGATGCCAAATGGGGCAGGGTGACCCCTACGGCTGCCTTAGGGGAGCGTTCAGAGGCAGCCACGGAGTGGTCAGTGCCAGCAACAGGGTTCAGCTGAAGAAATCCCACTAAAGATGTCTGCCAGATAAACAAGGCTCCCGGCCTCCAGGGCCCCCTAGCCATAGAAATACCAAGATCGGGCTACTAGGGTGATATTCAGATAATCACATCTAAAACCATCCCCCCTCCAGGGCAGACCTTTTGTTTCTCCCAGCAGGCTATTATATGCAGTTCCCCATAGACTTGGTTGTTGAGGACTCCTATCAGTGCCTGACTTATATGTGAATGTCTCACTTTGGAGCAAGTCAGTAATGTGATAGTGTCCGCCTTAAGACCAAACAAAACAATATCCAAGTACCTATGAAGACCTAGTGCTTTGGTACCTTGATTTTACCATCTGGAAAAGAGGAAGCTACTATCTATCCCTGCTTTCCAGCAGCAGCACGACAGATTAAATTCCTTAGCATTTGCAAGCAGCCCACTATTTTTTGATACAGCATCCTACAAATAGACTATCACACTGTGATACTTTCAAATTGAGTGTGTTCATACTATAAATATTTTGGAGGAAAATGACAGGTTTTTTAATCTTTTTAAAGGAATCTTTAAGCTTTCAGAAGAATCGCTAATACTGGCAGTCGGGCTCTTTACATGGGCAAACAGATCATAGATTCTTTTCATAAGGTCTGAAGCAGTTGATGCAACAGTCAGTGGTTTTCTTTCTTCTTCAATCAATAGAGTAAATCCTGGCATGAATTTATAAAGGCACAACAGACTGAGCAGAAAGATGTCAACAGCCGGTTAGAAGTGCAAAAAGAAGCAGCAGTGTGGGAACTTTTCACAAGTGAATGCACTTACTTTCTGGATCATTTGCTGGTTCTCAAGACGGTAACTTCAGATTTCAATCCTCACAAATAATGAAACATTATTTTCCCTGCTGTCAGCACTGCAGACATAAAGCCACCTGTAACAGCGCACTGGGTGTCTATGCGGGAATGATATAAGCTCTTGATTTTTCTCCCATCTTGCCAGCTCATCCTGTTTCCACAGTTCCCTTTGTGTTTTATCCTCTTGATGGCATTTCCTGTTCTGGAAACTACTTTATAGTGCTTTGCAAACACTACCTGATTGCAGATCTTTCCAGTAGTTTCAGCTGATACTCCACTGTTCCTCTCACTAACACTGAACTGAAGCCACTCTCCAATTGTCTATACTGGATTTTTCTCTACTGCTAGTCTCTAACATTATACTCTTCGTTTAATTTCATACAGAGCTGTGGTTAGATTATCCTGACTAGAGCATGAAAACCTCAGAATTCACCAGACTCATAGTTCTAATATTACCAGAAATCAAGCAAACTGAAAAACAAGTACTGTCCCCAAAACTCCAAATTGCTTCCATCATGGTAAATTTTAAGAGCTTTGAAATATGGACAACAATATTGCACACTGTTAGAAGAATAGGTATATCATTTGCATTCATCACACATCAAAAGTTAACGTATCCGTTTAAAAGGATGGAGTTTCCCTATATATCTTCCTATCATTTTTCTCTTATTTTGCACAGACAATTTCTATTCTCTTATTAGTCAAAAGAAAAAGATTAGTGAAACATTTTCCATGTTGCAGAAATGTTAGCCCAGGCAGTACAAGAAGTACTGCAAAGGTAAGGGAACAAATAGAGGAGTGGGCTGTACTCCATGGCGGGGCAGAACAAGGGAGGGAGAGGACAGTGGATGACAGGACCTTTGACCCAAGCCAGGATGGAAGTGTCTTTCCTTCTACACACTTTGTTTAGAGATCTGAGAAGATTAAAAACAGGTGAATGCTGGGACAGGTGAGGATAACAGAAGACAGGCAGACCCCCTGCTGAGTCTGCTCTAGGAACTCACAGACAAGCCTTAGCCAGCCCTGCATGACCTGTGAATGATAAACCATTCAGTCTGTAGCAGCTTCCCAAACTCTCCTGCCAAAGAAAGAACCCATTGAATTTGGACAGCCAGCTTTACTGATACCTGCTACTCTAAGTACTTCCCAGTATAGAAATATTCCAGTGATTTTAATGAATCTCCACAGGGAGCTTTAAGACCACCGTAAATCCCCTCTAAGCTCTCAGGTCAACTGTTCGTGGCAACTGAAGAATTACACAAGGCTAAGCAACCACTCTCACTAGCTCTTCAGTCTTGGCACCTGGGTGATGGGTTTTTTCATTAATGCTTTTCACACATACACAAAAAATTCTACTTGGTAATCTACATTTTTTAAGCTTTCGTCAGATTTAGGTCAGATTCAGCACAGCTCGAGATCACCATCAGAGCTTAAATAATATAAGAACTTAGCCAATAAATACACATAGAGTTTTCACTCAATACAGGTTAATAAAACAATCCAAAGAGATGAAAAACCTTCATAAGCGCTCTACTTAATGCTATTGCAACATTTTTTTTTCCCCATAGTAACTTTAAACAACTTATATAGCAGCAGTTGCATGGGGTAGGAAGGAAAGCATTTATAAAGGTCATAGAAAGCTGTTACTATGACTCTGGTGTTATTATTAATTCCTTCACACGGGTCTGCATGGGGCTAAGTTGCCCCTACTCAACCAGAGAGCACAGCAGGGACATAGCTGCCTCCGTGGCAGCCACAGAGACATACCAGAGGCATCACTCATACCCTCCTCCTTGCACAAAGCCCAATATTTAGCCTTTAGGCAAGTCAGGGAAAGTTTCTCTTCTACCTTCCCCAAATCAAATGATCATTTCATGAGAATTACAGTGAAAACATGCTCTTTTGGGAAAAAAAAAATAAAAATGAGATAGATTGAATTGGCAAAAATAGTAAATAACGTGGATTTGTTTTGTTTTTAAAGATATTTATGAACACTCTAAAATGCCTCCAGAGTAATGAATTTCTCTTGGATGTGGATTTGTGGAGACTTTTTGCAAACTTAGAGGAGTTAAACAAGGTGAGTAAAAAAAAGAAAGTCTTACTGAGATCAGAAATCAACCAGCACAATATAAGGAGATGAGAAACCATCTACAAAGCTTCTATACAGATTCAATGATCACATTTGGAACTTAGTTCAAATAATTAGTCTTTCCTTCATTTCTATTTTGTGTATCAGAGGGGGTCAAATTTCACAAGTGCAAATTATTCTCATATGCCTCCAGCAAAAGATAAACAGGCATTTGAATACAGAGGAGAGCTCATTTAAGAGTAGTTTCTAAAGTAAACACGAGTTTGAGACCAATTCCCATAAGCAGCATCCTTTCAAAAGGATTTATGAAAATAAACTCTGACTGTACCAACCTCACAGAAAAACAGTAAGAATGGCAAAACAACTACAGTAACTACAAGTTTCCTTTCACAAAAAGATGGGCACAAAGGCTTTGCTATCTACTATGCCACTCAGGTAGGGCAGAATGATGGCCACCCCTCTCTAGTTGAGGTTTCCAAAATAGCTTTTACATATATTTAGAAGCAAAACAGAAGTTTTTCTTACCTTGATAGCTCTCTTACAGGACACCTCACCCTTAACCGTGAAGTGAATATTGGAAGGGGCTCTTCAGCTGCGTAAGCTGAACGACTGCTCTCAATCACATCACATACCCTAAGCTGGTGGCTTACTTCAAGTTCTTTCCCTTATTATAATTCCCTTGCCTTAACAGTTAACATCTCCCTTCTTAGCCAAAACAATAAAAGCAGGAAAACTCTTCAGAGCAGGAACAATTAGCCAGAGCTCAAACACAAGAGCAAGTCATCTCTGCTCAGTGACTCACCACTCACCAGATGAGCCACTGTGAGTGACCACCTGAGCAGGTTTGGAGATACAAGAAAAGAGATTTTTAGCTGATGTGTTTCACCTTGCGCTTGGTGTGGGCTAAGACCATACATGCAGCCAGCTGCTAGAGTTCAGCTGACGTGTGGCAGCTGATTCCTTCATTCTTGTTCAAAGAAGGGAGTGGGGTATACTGCTGTGTGCCATTTAGCAATCACGAAAGCTTTGAGTTTGGCTGGAGTTTGGTCATATCTTGAGACAATTATCTTTAATGCATTTCCTATTTTGTTTTCTGATTTTGTTGTCCTTATTAATGAGGATGATAAGTGATCATCGATTATTCATACTTGTATATGAAACAGTGATAATATATAGGAGAAAGTAGCTGCTTTCAATGCCTTTTATGCCTTTTTTTCATGCATTTTATAGCAAGCATTTCTTCTTGACAACAGGTTGAATCTATGAAAAAAAATGCATGCTGTAAAAGGTGTGAAATGCACCCTTGTCAAAATGAAAGAATAAGCATCCTCCTATAAGAAACCCTGCCTCATAAATACACCAAAGCAAGCAGTGTGTGCAGCTACAACAGCAGTTTGTAGCAGTATCACAGAGGATGATGTTCCCTTCTGGACTAAAATTTGGCCTAAAGCTGAGCCTTGTCATCAATTTGTGTGCAAATACTGTGTTTAGAAGGCAAGTTCAGGTTAGGAGCAGGCTTTCACCCACATCTGACTGACTCTGCAGGCACCCTTGAATCCAGTGCAAACATATAAAGTTAACTTATAGGGAATATGTAACTTTTTACGGCATTTTATCAGTATTTCTCTCATCTCTGATAGCATGAAATAAACTTAAACTATGAAAGATGGTATCTTCTTCAAATGACCATGAAGACTTCCTTAATTGTCACAGCTGTCCTACAAAATCAGCGTTTTCCAGTAGACAACATTCATCCATTGCAATTTTTTATGTCAATTCATGTTAAATACAGCTGCTACTCTAAAATAAGTTTAAATAGAATAACTGATCTTGTTTCAAAGCTTTTGTCATATGGCATTATTATGATGTCAGTGGATATTTGTATAGATTTGTTTTAGACTCTGACTAATTAAAGCATTCTAGGTGTAATTCTGAAGCTAATTCTGGCAATGTTGGGTAGATAAGTATAGACGTCCCGTTAGGCTTGAAGCGTTTGAAGAGGCTAGGGATGGGAAATAAAGTTGTTTTAAACTTAACTTCAGAAGATCTCTGATGCTTATTTCTTTTTGGGTTTTTGTTTGTTTGTTTGTTTTTCCCCTTATTTAGATAAGTCTCGGTTTTCTGAAAAGTTTTTTTGAAACTATAAAGGAGCATGTCAGCAAGTCAGACTCTCCTATGGATTTCAGCTCCATACTCAGAAAGGTAACGTAATTAGAAGTATTCTTGCTTAATATCAGCAAGTCCTTGCAGCAGACCATTTATCATAGCGTGCAGGTGCTTTAGAGCAATCAAGTCAATCAGGGACAAGCCATCTGTCACAGGCAGTTTGGTCTCAGCCTCAAGCACCTCCTGTCAGTCGGATGTTTTACTTTTTATTCATTGCCATGTTTGAGGTGGTCATGGAAAGGTACTCTATACGTGGAACAAAGCGTGGAAATATTTTCCCTTCCTGGGGAACAGCAGCCCAGACCTTGAGGAGACTTTGCCACCAGCAGAGGTGAGCTTCTTGCTCTACGTTTCCCTGAGACCAGACCCCAGCCCCATTGCTGGATGTTGCCTACCTCCTTCCACTCCTTCCTTTACTCCATGCACCAGATCCACAAGTGTATTTAAATGCTTTATTAAGAGCTCAATGGGATTGAAATACCTCTTGCAGTGTGGCCTGTGTCTGCTAAGCAACAGAGAGGCAGAGGCACAGCTATCCAGCCACTGCAGAGCAAGTCCCTGAAACCCTTTGGGGCAGTCTGCACTGCAAACAAGGTGGTTGTCCAAACAGCACTCTCCAGGGGCTCTCCCACATGCATAGTATTTTCTGCACAACTTCCCAAAGACTGAAAAGTTGGAATTACTAATACAGACAGAAAATCAATTCACAGACCTGAACTTTCCCCAGCAGTAGGGGCCATTAGAAAACTTCTTGGAAAATACTAAAACAGGGTTAGGATTTTTAAAAGGGAAAGTGAGGCTAGAGCTTGGCTTCTCACCCCCATTACCTCTAACTTCAGGCATTCTTATCAATAATGCTTGTGTGAGACAGACAAAATCTCAGACAAAACTGTCACGGATGGCACTCAACATTTCTGAGCTATGTAACACACTCAGATATAAAGTGACAAAGTCTAAGTGCTTCACACCTCTGCTGAGCTGTTAGAACTGTGCTCTCGTGCATTGCTTGAGTCCTGTTGTGTTTTTTTACTACTTTACCACTTCTACTACTTTTTAACTTTACTTTTTTAACTCCCCCTTTACCTCTTCCTCTGTTTTCCAAGGTCCAAGGAAATGCACGTTACAAAACCAAAAATGTTGTTCCTCCCTTTGTCTTGACGTTTTTTCTTTCTTGATAAGTTTCCAAGTCTTTTCTGCAGTTTTTCCAGGGTGACCTCTGCCAGACACACCAGATTTATTGCCTTAATTATACTTCTGCTGTCTTCTACTTGGAAAACCTGAGACAGAGAGAAGATTTTGGCACCTACTTGAAAGTAAAGTGATGGTTTTGTTGTTGTTGTCATTGTCTTCAGCCTTCCTGCCTTATGACAGGATTTTAATAGCAAACTAGGAAAGTTCATTGGAAGCAAAACTGTGTAGATTGCATTTTACACAGATTTTTTGAACTGCAGGGGGTTATCTCTTATGAGCTTGGTTTAGATGTTGGGTGGGACCACTGTGCTGCATCAGCAGTGACATACACAAACCTCAAAACTGGAGAAGTGTACGATGGCTTCCTTCTGCTTGAGGAAAGGAGTATATGATACAAGCCAAAACAAGGGGAATAAAATCCAGGAGGATGTCAGTGCTTTCATGGGTCTTGGGAGTCTGTGATGAGAGAGTGGGGTGGGTTTTGGCTGAGCCCTGGAAAGAAAGCTGGGCTGCCTTCCTCGCTCATGGGTATTCACTGACCCAATGTCCTGGACAGAACAGCAAGCAACCCCTCTGCAATGGCAGTGTTTTAGCTCCTCTGACAGGTTTTGCTTAACCATAGATAAAGCAATTGTAGAAGGTGGTATCAAAATACTACCAGTAAGTGAGCATTTACCTCCCTCTAAGGCTGGAAAGAGCTATCAGTAATGTCTTTGTAAAGTTACAGCACTAGAGCAGGCTCTTTCTTTGTGACACTGCATCTGCCTGAAGCAACAACCCCAGCCAGAGCAGTGGTGGGGCTCCCAGGAAGAGAGCTCTGTTCTTTCTGACTTCTCATTAGCAGACCAGTATGTCCTGTAAATACTTAAGATTGACCTTCAAAATTACAGGCTGAGAAAGAGAAACCTGAAGAAGTGGGCTTTTCTCACAGGCAGCCCAAAACTGGGAGGAGACCTCTCTGTAGCAGCCAAACTCTGCAGCTTTTAAGGCCTGGGAGTTTCACATCACTTGCTCCCCGACAAGGATTTCATGCACTCGTGCCTAGGAAAATGGTCCCCAGTGGGAAGTAGCAGGTGACACAAAACATAAAGTGGCCCTCAAACATAACTAAGGTTTTCCTGATGAAATTAAAATGGCAGATAAATAAGAGCCCTGCTTGACCTGCTCGTATGGCCACAGCATCTGAAATGGGAAGCAGCAATGCAGAAAGAGAACCTGGAGGAGCCATGTGATTCCCCTTGTATAGAGCTTTTACCCTGTCCTTGCTCTCACTGTGTGAGAAGTTCATCTTTGATTAGTCCCTGTCTCATTACAGTCAATTGACGATGCAGAAAACTCTGTGCTGCCTCTCTGCCAGGAAGCAAGCTGAGGCCTAAGGCAGGTTTTCCTTGTCTTCAGCAGTGGTGTGAGCAAAACGAACAGTGCAAGAGGCTGCATCTGCCGGAGCTGCTGGTCGCTCCTTTGCATCGACTGACGCGCTACCCCCTCCTCCTTAAAAACATCTGGAAGAGGAGCACTGATGAAACAGAGAAAGGCTTTATCTGGTCACTTAAAGAGAAGGTGGAAAAGTCCATACGTAAGTAGCTAAGGTGAAAAGTCAAGTGCGCAATTAACAATTAGCAAGTTATGCAGCCGTTTTGTTCATGTCCTTTGAGAGTGAATGGGTCCGGTCTCCCTGCAGAGATGCAATGAAGATGTACATGCCTTTCTACAATCCCAAGCCCTTCTTTATTCTGTAGGAAATGATTGGTGCCACCCTTGTGCTGTCAAAGCCTCTCTGAGCAAGGTCACAGGACTCCCAAATCAGTGAGTCACTTGTATTTGCTCGGAATCCCCTGCAGTGACATGAAAACAATTAAGAGCAGATCACAAATTGGAACAAATTAAGAAAGATCTTCAAACAAAGAAGTCTTTGAATTGGGTTTATGTCTAGGGAGGATTTGTTAGGGCTAATCTTTAATAGGATAAAATTGCACTCACAAGGGGAATATTATGTCAGTGACCTTTCACTAAATGACAGGGTCCTAGCATGTAAAGCAGCTGAAGAGCTATCTCAGCTTCAGATTTTCTCTAGCTATTGTGGAAAAAGAAGGTATTAGTCCAGGAATATTTTTTTTCACTGCATTTTGTTTTAAGTACATAATTTATTAATTCAGTCTTGTTCAGGAAGCTATAAATGTATCTCTAAATATCTTATGGTCATATACTACATCAGCAGATAGGTTTATTCCCCAAAGGCCTCATGCAGCCCTCACTGAAATCAAAGACAAGGCAAAGCATCAGCAAAACACTTATTCTGCCAATCTTGGCAGGGAGAGGCGTTAGGCAGTGCTTCATCCTCACCAGCAGCACACCAGGGCTTTGAGCCACCTAGCACGGTGGCTTGCTCTCTGCCACCATCCTCCCCCCCATCCTGGAGGCTGAAGGTTTGAACATCTCCTTGGGAGATGAAGCAGAGAGAGTTAATGTCTTGTAGAAACAGATAAATCTGGGGCTCCTTCTTCTTGGGCAAATAGTCCAATGACAGAATTACCATCTAAAAGAGAGACATGGATTCTTTCTCTTCTTGCCAAGTCTTATGAGGAGTCTAGCCTAATGGCCACACAAGGAGCACACTTTTCAGTACAGAACGGGTCCCACAGGAAAATAAGATGGTTTTGTCATTAGTCTGGGGTTTTCTGCTGGGAGGACAGCAGTTTTAGGTATATGGCCCCAAAAGACCATGGGATATCTGGGGGATATTACTGGCAAAGAAATAGATCCTTCCAGAGTATAGATACCTCTGGGACAAGGAAACCAAAAATAGAGTAGCGACCCCTCTTTATTCACAGACACCTGATAAAGATCTGCCTTCATTTTTTGATCAGTGAATCTGTGACATAAGGAACAGTTGTAGTCCAGCATTCTCCTTCTGGTGTGCATCTGAAACCATTATTTGTAATATGACTCAACACAAAAACTTGGAATTTAAGCTGCAGGTCCATTAAAGTTTTCCTCATATTGGCCCTGAATCAGCAACAACTTAGTCCCCATTTTTCACATTTTGAAGCTCCCCCGTCCCAGTTAAATACTTCAGTCACTTTCGGTACCACTTACCCAAAATTAATTCTCATTAATTTCAACAGTCTTTCGATCAGGCTGTATATAATGAAAATTATTTCTTTTTCACTACCTCAGACAATTTTAAAAGGCAGGATTTTTTTTTAAAGAACTTTTTAAGATTACAGTTTAATTGAGTTTTATATGATTCCCCCTGTTCCCCAATCAGATTAGTAAACATAGCCTTTTCATTTAACAGTGAATTTAAGAATGTTTGAAGGCCTGGTTTGAAATTCTGGCTCTGCTGACCTAAGAAGAGCTTAGGCACTTTTTACAATGAGACCAAGATTTCATCTGGGGCTTCATATATGAGGCGCTTTGGCTTCTGAAAATCAGTATTTAGCATCTAGAAATGGGACTGGTTTTGCCAGCCTTGGCAGTAACTGATGTTTCACATATTTCAGGGGATCTGGAAGGTAAAGTCAAGTGGCTGGACAACTTTCAGAAGCTCAGGCAACTGCAAGAGGTCATAATTTGGCCTCAGGTCTGGGATCGTGATAAGAGATTCTTTGTCCCAGAGGTAAGAAGTTTTTTAAAGGGCATTTTTCTTTGAGGAAGGTTTAGTTTCCTGTCCATCTTTATAGCATGATAGTCACTGGGGGTAGCTCTGCTCTAAGAGGAGCTGCTGCAGCCTGAGCACTGCAAAAAGTGTAGCTGAACACACAATCTGTGCAAGAGCCTTGGGTAGCAGCATGGGTTGCTCTCAGCTAGTATCCAAAAGAGCACGATCGTATGATCCAGGAGGACTCTCCAGTGTTTGCTTTTAGGGGAAAGAATGAAATGGGATAGATGTAAGTATTACTACATTTTTATAAGGATATGAAGTGGAAATTATTTGCCCCTTTCACTTCTCAAGCTGAGCCAAAGGAATTTCTATTTATATTTAAACAGCATTACAAAAAATTACACAGCATACCAGGGAACATGGGCACCTTTCTGCTGTGGTTACTCCCTTGCCCATACAGACAGACTTTAATCAGCTTTATGCTAGTATCATCAAGCGAGTCAGATTATGTCTGTTCACATGCAGAGCTGCAAAAACCATTAAACTCACTCTAGAAAAGAAAAACCCAGCTTAACATTTCAAAAGAGTAAACGCATTTAAGCAATAGCAGTGCTGAAGAGACAGAGCCATGCTCAGTTATTACCTGTGTGATGTATTTAGCCTGAGATAAGAGCACACCTGTGCTCAGTTTCTTTAACTGCTGGTTGCCTCCCAGTTCATCATCAGATATGTAAAATGCCCCATTCTTCCTCTCTCTCTTTTTTTGGGTCAAGTATTTGAAGCAAAGCTTAAGAGAAAACAGCAGTGAGAACATTTTGTCTTCAGCCAACAGACTTCTCCTTCACGAAGGGAGGCTAACGCTAGCAGGTAACATCCCTAAATGTCCTGGTATCAACAGTTACCTTAACAGAATCATGTTTTATTATGGCAGGCCCAGAATGAACCTCTGCAACAGTATTTGGGCAGGTGCGGGAAAGAAAAAAGCAAATGGACAGCTTGTCTGAGACAGACTGAGGAACAGCCAAACCACCAAAAGGATGAGTAATCTGCATGATTGTTTATAATCGCATCTGGATATGCAGTCTGCCAGGTGCTGAAGAAATCAGCTTGACAGGCCAACGCCTGCCACTCAAAGGGAGCAATTTACTGTCACGTTCAAGAACGTGGCAGTGGGAAAACAGGAAGTTTAGGCTGTCCCATACAAGGTGCCCCATGTGCCTGGGGACCAATGTCAACATACCTCGCCTCTCTAGCACCATATCTGTTATGTGCTTCATTGAAAATTACTGAAAAGTCGAGATCTGTCCTTTTTTTTTTATTTCATACTTTGTCTCCACTAAGACTGCTGTTTTGATGGATACCTTGGAACAAGAACGTGTTCTCCTGCCGGGTGTCTTCCCTTTTATGGACAGAGCTCTCACACAACATGCCATTAACTCCACGGGTAGCACAGTAGTCGCACACAAGCGTGTTGATTTCTACAGCACTGGTCAGAGCTGTCTGTCACCCTGGCAGCGCAGGGACTCGCATCTCCGGAGGCAAGGCTGTAGCAGTAGCTTGGCAGAAAGGAGCACAGCTCCCGCCTTCCGTTTTCTTCACCACCTCCTCAGAAGCAGAGGTGAAAAGAGTAAGGACCTAACACTTTCTGTCTGCTGCCACCACTGCTACTGTTATAAAGGGAGCAGAAAAAGCGACATGTTCCATTTTTCAGTGTTTTTCCTTTTCTTCCCACGTGAGGAGAATTACAGTAGCAGAAGAGAAGACACAACATCAGGGAGAGCAGAAGAAAAGGTTGCTCCTGATGTTTAGGGGGTGGTGGGGAGAGGAGAAAGGAAGCCACTGAGTCCTCTCTTGCCAGTGCTTCTCTCTGCATTCATTCCTCTCTTGATGAGACATCAGCCGCAAATGAGGAGGCAAGGGTGGCCATCAGGTGTCCGCATTTATTCTGCAATACGTAATTAGAAAACGGAGACGGAGGTATAAGCATAACTCTTACCCAGCAAGACAGCCAGCTGCCTGCAATCTGGAATATAAAAGTGCCTGGCATTGCCCACTTGTCTGAATGAAGTATCTTTCAAGACAAAAATGAAATCACAAGTCAAGTATAATGCTGCACAACAGAAAACACATCCTAAAGTCACAACTCTGAACAGACACACACAAGTTTGGTGATAAGGTGAATTGTGCTTGTTTGAATGAAATTGAGATCACCAAGACCACAACTGTGTGTTTTTTTGATAATCCTGTAGTTGGAGCAGCTGAAAAAAGTGAGTTTGTTCAAATGTAGGGAGAGAAGGCTCAGGGAAGACATTATGGTTGCCTTAACTGCCTAATGGCTGGTTTAAGGCAGATGGAGCTAAAGGGTGAGACACAACAATTGCAAGTTGCAGCATGGGCTATTCCCCCATTAGATATTTGGTATAACTTGTTAACAATTAGGGTGGTCAAACACTGGTACAAGGGACCAGAGAGGTTGCAGAGTCTCCTTTCTTGGACATACTCAAAACTTGGCCTGCTTGGAGTAGTGGTTTGGACCAGAGACCTCCAGAGGTTCATTCCAACTGATGACATTCAATGACTCTGTGAACGCAGCATAAATCAAAGAAACAGGAAAGTCTGTCTACAGCAGTAGACAGAGTATACAACAAATAATTCTTTCATGTGTAACACCCACAAAAGCCTACTGCTGCACAAGAGATGCTGTGAAGAAACCTCTACCAAGTTTTTGACTTCATAGAAACTTAGAGAAGGGTAGTTTTTATAAGGTATCTAATGCATATTATCTTGCTTGTTTCTAGTCTTCTAGATTCTGTATTCTCCATGCAGCTCGCTGATCCATGACCTAGTTTGAATTCTAATTTTCAGTAGCTACTGATGTTGCTTTGTGCAACATTCATGAAAGAAGTTTTCGAGCCAAACCTTTCAGAATCAAACACCCAAGAAAGTATTTTAGGATCCTGCAAGATTGCCTGGAAGCAACAGCTCTGACCAACCCCGGTTGCTGTGAAGAGCAGCTCAGCATTTCATGCCTGCTTTTCACGCCCAGAGATGCCCTATTGGTACAGAGTAGCCAGAGGACAGATTGTAAAGGATAAAGCCTGCAGCAGAGAGAGGAGGTGATTCTGGAAGTGAAATAAAGTTAGGACCAAAAAGGGAAATGAAAGAAAGATTCGTGGAAAGGGATAGAAAAATTATAAACAAGGAAGAGGTCAAAGGACCAAGCTCTGCAAATCCAGTAGAGTCCAGATTTCCTGCAGTAAGTTGCTTAAAAAATTACTCTTGCTTTTGTTAAATTGTTCCTTATTATTTATTACAATAATACCTGGGTTTTCAACTTGGAGATCAACCTGAAAGACTTTGAAGTATTCTTACAGACATTTGTTGTTATATTCCTCACATCCTCATGACCTCTAAGCTGGGAAGAAAAGATAAGCCAACACTATTCTGTGTAGTTTTTGAAAGGCTTTTGTGATGCTATCAATTAGCATTTTATCACTGCAAAAGCCTGTGAAGAGGGCAGCATACCACTATTTAAAGGTATCAGGAAAAGGTGGCGCTTCCCTGTTTCTTTATCTCTGCCATTTTCAGAAGGTTCACTGTTTACCTAGTAGGATTTTCTAATTTATAGCAAGCTGATTGTTGCACTCGTAGGCACTCCAGGTGATCCAGGCCATTATTCCTGGCAGACAAGTAGTTTTTTTTTTTCCATAATGAGGTAGCTGCTACAAGGTACAAGTATTAGTAGGCAAAATCATCAAAAGGCATACAATTTTTTAAGCGGTGCCTTTGAGAGCGCAGACTGGGAGATGAGTAATTCTGTACTATGTTGGAAACCAAGCTTCTTTGTTAAAAGCATTTTGTAAGATGCAGTGATTCATAGATGTGCCTCATCTTAGAAGTAGCAATTCCTTAAAATAATCACACCAAATTGACTTTTTTGTTTTCCTCCTCAGAAAGCACAAGACTCCTTGACGTCTACCTCTTCCTATTTGACGATTTCCTATTAATTACCAAAATCAAACGTAACAAAAAGGTAATAATAGATAGAGATATACATGGTTGCAGTTGTTATGTTTTTTAGCTTGGTAAATATTTTGAATGTACTTTGGAAGATTAACTTGACGATAAAAATACCAGATGACTAATCAGCATGAAGGACAGGTGATACTTTCTTATTCTAATAGCAAACCATAACACTGACTCAAAACCCTGTTCCTAGGCTCAGTATGTTAGAGGAGCATTACAACAGGCAGAATTTACATTACAAGACCGTAGTATTTTCCTGGTGGTGTTCTGATGTGCTGGAGTCCTAAACCTCAGAAAAGTTTCAAGAACGCAAGAAGTTTTCTAATGCTCCTCTCACGACTCAGTCCTAAGAAGTTTTTATCCCAGAGATATCAGAACTGTTGGAAAGAAGGAAAAAAAGGGGGAAAAACCCCACAACAAACCAAACCAAAAACACAAACAGGAAAGTGCTAAAATAGATGGAAAGCTGGATTTATTCTCAGTTCCAACACAGCCTGTTGCATATGGCCTCTCTTCATTTTGCTTTCTCCTAGTTTAAACTGGAGATTATGACTCCTCTTAAGAAAGTTATTATTGATGAAAGATGCTAGATAGGGAGTTCTATAGATGAAAAATCTCTGTATTTGGCCACCTAAAAAAGGCACTGGATGACCTGAAATTCCTAAAGCTTCAATGTAGAAGTGTATCTAGCTAATTAAGTTTATGAAGCTGATCTAAATTAAGGCTAAGGGGACCTGTGCTAAATCTCAGGAAGTTTGTGTCTGATTTAAAGACTTCTTGGCTTTTTTTTTTTAAAGAAGCAGGTGTTCTGCTTTTGGAGGAGATGGAGAAAGCATGCAGTGAGAGATTCTAGACCAGCAGCACCATGCCTTAGCAATGGGGGGGATGAAGGTAGCAGGGATTCAAAGGGACTTAGTGCCCTTAGGCAAGTCTCTTCGATGGTTGCCCCACATACATGTACTGGTGAACTTTCTGTGAAGAGCTACAGCCCATCTGGAGCCCCAGCAATTCTGTGTTCCACATGTATGCGAGGGGAGGTAGGGAAATGCATATCCAAGGAACAGAGAAAAAGTCCTGCTATTAAAAGACGAGGAGAGGGGTGGGAGGAAGGGGAGATAAAAAAGGCCTTTGAACACATGTATTGTGTTTCTACTGTGGTTTATTCGTACAAGGTGTGATCTTGCAAGAGAACTCCAGGTACCGATGAGTTCTGAGGTTCCTCAGGCAACTTTCATAAGAGAAATCACATAATTTAGGGCTGTTTAGTGCCTATAATTCATGAGCAGGTGAAAAACAACCAGCTAACCAATTTAATTTTCTCTTCCCAGAAATATGGGGGCTCAGACACTGGCTTAATCCCTGGCAGTCCATCACTCACTCCCGAGCTGCAGTCCTTCATAAGAGAGGGTGGGTTTTGCACAGTCCTAGACCAGCCCATTCCGCTAGACAGGCTGATACTGAAAAATGTTGACCCCATCCACATTACAGGTACGTGTCCACGTTACAGGTACATGCTCACATGCATTTGAATGTCTTCATAAATAGCACCTCAATGCACTGCGTACGTGGCAGTGTAAGGATACAGACAGTTTGTCCACAAACCACCCCCAGATGCCTGGAGTGCAAACGCTGGTGCCTGGGCACTGTTTGGCTTCACAGCTCTGCTCTTACTGCAAGGCATGACCTGCTAACACAGACATGACACTCCACGTCCCCCTGCCTCTAACAGTGACTTTCACATACACAGCAGCAACTGTCTGATATTCTCCATTCACCCCTAAGGAGGTATCAAGACTCCAATGACTTCTTTCTCATGAACCAAGTATTTCCTTGCCCTAACTGTCCTAACATGCTCTGCCAAACTCCAGGCCTCTTTCCCAAGTACACCTTTAATTCTTTAGCAGTTATGCAGTATTTTTTCAGCTGTTCCACTGCCCAGCACCCCAGCTCACTGCTCTCCTCGGTGTCCCCACACATGCGCAGCAGCAATTCTTGAGGAGGCTGGAGAGGAGATTTACCCCCTGCTGCTGCTCCTACTCACCTCCCCACCGGCTACGAGGAGGATGGAAATCACCCCATCAATGCTTCCTTGCTCACGGACATCCAAATGCATCACCAGGGAAAATTGCCCCAATAACATCTCCTGCTGCATCCTTGGGGGAGGAGGACTGACCTCCACAGAGAGTGACCAGCCTTACCCTGCCAAAACAACATCCTTGGAGTCACCAAATTAGAGCTTGGGCGAAGGAGCAGGCATGAAAAACTCAGAACTCCCCTTGGTCTGAGCTATTCATGCAGGCTCTCACACACCTCAGTCTAACAGTGCCCAGAACCCAGAAGCCTCCTGTATCAAAGGGATATAAGAGAAATGGCCCATCAGCCATCCTAATCCTATTGACTGGGAGGAAAAGCTCAGGGAGATAGAGTGCTTGGTAGGAAATCAATAGATAGGGAAAATAAACTTAAAGCCCATAAATTGTATGATAACTTTGAAATATATTCACCCAGAACAATTAACATTCAGCATCAATGGTGACAGAAAATAAAAGTAGGCAATAAAAGCCAAATGACTAAATATGAGATAAGGGGATGAACACAGAGAATAACCTTTTTTTTAAAATGTGC
Organism: Numenius arquata; assembly: GCF_964106895.1. NCBI lineage: Eukaryota > Metazoa > Chordata > Aves > Charadriiformes > Scolopacidae > Numenius > Numenius arquata. The sequence goes on along the minus strand of NC_133577.1, from coordinate 83,424,999 downwards.
TCCAGGCACTGTCTGTCTGCCTAACAAGTCTCCCTAACAACCCAGCAGAAATGAAGCAAACATGCAGCCACTTCTCACCCATGGGGTGGAGGGGAGGGCACCCCCATGTTCCTGCCTAAGTCCAGACTACATGCAAGGTCAACAGCTTCAGGGTGCTGGAGAAGGCGGTGCAGCCACCCTCTGGTTTGCTCATACAAAATTGGGCATAAAATCCATCATGAAGACGGGAATAAGATTTGTTGGGGTTTTTTCCAATCCAGCATTTCCTGCATTCAGAGATTTCTAACCAGGGTCCTTCTAACCAGGGTTGCAGCTGTGATCCAGCTGCAACCAGCAGAAAAGACAAAGTTACCTCCTGCAGCCCAGGCTCTGGTTGCTGGTTATGGCCCTTCCTTGCACTTTGGACCTCATTGCCTGACTTCTCTCCCATATATACCTACCAGTGGTATTAAAGCTGTAGCTATGGCAGTTTCCGTTACTTCCCTGTAGTCTTGGAAGCCCCATCCTAATACAGGACCCCTTGGAGTGGGGTACAATAAAAATAGTGAGAAAAATGACAATAGGGAGTTTGCAGTTCAGATTTCCATCCTTTTGTGTAAAACAAGCAAAAGTTCCAGCGTCAATAGAAAATGTCCCTTTGCAGGGAAAAAAAAAAAAAAAAAAAGATTAAAAGAAAAGATTAAATATTGTCAGAAATGTGTGACCTTAGGGAATGCTGCCAATTTATTTGCAGTCTCGAGACTTTTACTACTGGTGGCAGTAAAAGATTAGTTAGCATGTTCTCAGAAAGTGCAGCATGTGACTTGTAGTGATCCATCACGTTAATCAAAATGAAACCCTGATTTTTGATCTAACAATTACTTTTGCATACATTAGTTTGCTGAGGGTTGATCTCACTTTGGAAATAAAAGTACCTCAATACAAGGACAAGAAAAGAACCATATATTGCACTATCATAGAAATATCCCTTTGGCAGCAGGCAGGAGGCTGATAATTAAGCAGGATAATTCTAGCCTGCTATGTATCAGGGAAAGGATAACAGATATAATGGTGTGCTCATAACACACCACTATACTCTATACTATTATATGCTACTCTAAAAGCAGAAATATCTGCAAATGCCAGGACCTTGTACAAGAGATGTAACTTTACATGTAAGTATAATAACAGGAACCCATCTCTGAAGATCACAAGCAGCAACATACTTTCTGATTATGAGATCACTTTCCTTTTAACATTCTGCTTTGGATTTAATCTTTGCAATAACTTATTATTGCTCCACTGATAATGCTTTACACTAAGTTTGAAGACCCACTGGTATGTCACTATATCAAAGACTTGTAATTTTTACAGCCACAGAATTTCTTCTAGAAAACTACTAAGAGTCTCATGCCGAGCATTACCCAGAAAATTCATTTTTAGAACTGTAAAGTTGTATTTCCCATTGACCACAGACAGACAGAAGGCATGAGTTCTGAAACATACCCCCTTTGCTGCTACAAATTTCCGCTGCTAACTGATTTGCTGCAGTAATTTAACCAGTCTGTGCTCCACTTTCCTTTTCTATAAAAGGAGGATTACAGGATACTTTATCTTCCAGAAACATTTTGAGGTCTGACTGTAGAGCACTTGGAAATGCTTGGACAAGAAGCATTACACAGCAGCAAGATATTCTACATGGTACAGGGCTTTGGAGCAAACTGTATGAACTAGATAAGTTTATCAAAAAGGTATGTTAATTGCAGCAGACTCAGAAAAACGCTGCCTTGCCTTGGCAGCTCGAGCACTGGGCTCTCCTTGGGCTGCATGGACTCAGGAGCAGGGCTCCGCTTAGGGCCACTGCTCACAGGGAAGCAATCCCACACCTTACTCACCATCGCTTAGTTGACAGCAACGTCAACTCCAGCTAAAAAAAAAGCAATGCCACGTGAATCCAGTGCATGGTTACAGGTTACTGTGCCCTCCTCTCTGCCACAACCAGCCCACCCAAGCACGCCTGCTGTCTGCCACAGGATTTTGACTACATGAAGATGCTTTCCCCTCCTCTTCCCCCAACCTCGCTTTGTAGCAAACTTAAGCCACCACTTCACTCCAGAAGTGTGACATTGGTTCCAATTTGTTCCCTTGCAGGGAAACCTGCCCCATAATGCCCAAAGTCACCTGCAGGACCCAGGAGATGCTGCTGTCACACCCAGAGTCACCAATTAACTTCTGCAGAAATTTGACAGGAACCAAAGGGCAAAGCCCTGCGAGATTGCTTGCTGGCAGCCGACCGGTGGCACTGACTCATGCACATGCCCCAGGGAGAACCCAAACCCACCATCAGTCCAAGTATAGCCCTACATAGCAGCCATCATGCAGACTTGTTTGAATTAAAATAAAGAACGGGGCCTTTCTCTTCAATTTTTGATATTTGTTTTTCTCTAACTTCAGTTACGATTTAGTCCACTTTGGATGGAATCTTCTCTTAATGATCTTCAGCTAGAGTCAAAAGCACCTTAGCTGCACAATGATAAAGGAATTAAAAATAAAACAACTGCAAGCAGAATTAACTTCTTCAAATAACAAAGCTTTGCACACAGCAAAAAACTAACCCTATCAGGGTTAAGAAATCAGAAAATTAAGAATTCTTCTATAAATTCTATTAAGAATCAGAAAATATTATTACATATATCATTTATTCAATCATAACCAGACAATGTGATATAAAATCAGACTGACAGCTGCATGAGGGAATTTATGTCATTTTTCCATATTTTTCCTCCCACAGTCTTCAGCCTGCGAAATGCTTTCCTAATACAGCATGAAAATAGGTACCGTCAGTGCATAGCAGTCTTCTTGCTACAAGCTCAGACAGAAACCGCCAAGGTAAGTAGCAGTAGCATACCTTTATTTTTCTTCTCTGATTACACAACTACACTTTTCCTAAAGGAAGATCTCAGCCTAACAGTGGCCGTGCTGTGCTAAGAATCTATTACAGTTGTGACACTTGACCAAAACCAAACCAAAACAAAATAACACCCCAGTGCTCTGGCTCACACCTTTGTTATAGAATATTTGCTGTTGAACATGTACCAATTTTATACCAGGGTTCATAGCAGGTCGTGTTCTTGTTGAAAAACATTATAATTTCTGATTGTTAAAAAACCCCAAAAGCCATCTCTTCTGTCGCAGAAATTAAGACCATCAGCCCCTCCAGAGAAGTCAACACCAAAACAAATCCTCCCCTCCCCAACTCACATGCAGTAGTACTCAGATCACAAAACTGTATCACGCTCATCTATGCATGACACACATCTTGCAATTTCAGATTGAACAGATGGTGTGATTAATTCCACTGTTATATAAATTTACCCCTCATTTTCACACCACATCACATTTCTAGTAACAGCACTGCATATAACATCTGAAAGTGTGGTAGGCACTTCACAGAAGTATGGTTTTTTTTCCTCCTGTAAATTTAATTTCATTCTCTAATACCTAATGCACAGAAATTTAGCTACCACTAATACTAATTCTTAAAAGCAAATTGCAGTAGATAGACTTTTTCGGGTGAAAATTCACAAGTGAATTCTTTCCATTTCGAAGCCACTGGTTGGTACTTGGAAGAAGTATCTACTATAGACATCTACTCAAGAAGTCATTACCTTCTCCTGTTATTGAAACATTACCTTTGCCTTCCAAAGCTGTCTTCACACCAATGTCTCCCAAGTCCAGTTTATCAAAGGAGAAAATGCTGCAGTGAAAGGTTCTTTTCACTTGGATGTGGAGGCATTACTGCATTTTGTAGAATGTGGGTACTCTGGGCCCTAGGAAAGGTAGACTTTCCAGCACCAGTCGAATGAAGTCAACTACCTTATTTCAGCCCCCAGGAAGCCCAATCTCAGCACGATCAATATTTGCTAGCCAACATGAGCTCATGGGTTTAGCTGACGTGATCCTGCAAGGCAGAACGGAAGATGATCTGGATAAGATTAATACTGGTGAGGACCATCGGAGCAGGGCCTCGAGCTAGCTAAACTGTATCACAAGAGAGAGAGCAAACTGGATGCAGCCATACACGTTGTATTCCTACTGACTCATCCCAAGCAGAGGGTTGTCACGCTGCGAGCTACCTCTTAGACCTCCTGATTTTTTGTGATGTGACTGTCTCGGCTCTTGGCTCCCTTGCAAGGTCAGGGCTCACCCTGACCGCCTGCCTCTCACTGCCATACTGCATCCTACTGACTGCATGGGGAGTACATGAAATCCACTGAACAGTGCAGTGAAACCCTTGTCCCATTCCCACCTCTCAGAGACTCAATACTCAGCAGACACATGAAAACATATGTCCTGGTTTGCCCAAACCATGACAACACAGACCTGATATACGCTGCTGTTGCTCATCCCACCCATACCACTGTCCTGCCCTCTGTTTTCTTCCCCCCGGCCCCTACTCTCCTCCCTGAGCCTTGAAAAGCTCAACAGTTTAAATCCTGCCACCTATGGGTTCACGACTGCCTGGCAAACATCTGTGTAACCACCACCACCCTGCACAGTAGGGCCTCTTCCATCAGCAGCTCCAGGGGGGCCAGAGCAACCACCCCATGCCAAAGCCGGGCTCTGCCAGGCACATGCAGCCTCTTCTCACATCACCTGAGGGGACTCCTTAGACCTGTAGGTCATCCAATTTATCTCTTCAGCTTTCTAGTTTTCAAAGTGATGTTTTTAACTTATTCAGGGTGTAAACACACAGAAGAAACAACCAGATGGGTAAATAAGAAAACTGATGAATCCCAGCATAACATGAAGTAGAACAGGCTGCCCCTTCTCGTACATTTCTACTCTTTGCATCAAAGCTCAGTGTCTCTACGTGCCTTAAAGCAGGGAGAGCAGCTGCTGACCAGGCGAAATAAAAACCCTGGGGTGGGAGAAGCACAGCTAGCTTGTATTGCTGCCAACTAATCTGTAATGTCTAATCATAGCAATTCAGAGACAACTCAGCTTCCACAAACCCAGACCATCTGGACTAGTACAGAGAGAAGGAAGTTATGTATTTTAAATCCATCTCTCCAGCCATCACCCCCTGCCCTCATACCTGGATGACAGCAGATACAGAGCTGAATGCTGTCAGCGTGATGCTAGAAACGGAAATTCAAGTAGCAGCACATGACAGATCTCAGAGGGGGACAGAACTTGTGATGCTGATACCACTGGGGCTGTCTTAATCAGAGGCACAGGGAGCTCAAACTGCAGGGACAGCATTAAACTAATAAATATTACACAAAACCAGGTAAAAATAGCCTGCAGCAAACTTCACCATTACAAAGAATCAGAGCATTAAAATCCTCCCTTCCAACCAAAAACGAAACCTCCACTTGAAATTCCCGGCCCGGACACAGACTCCAGCAGCGCGTAGTGGCCTGAACAACTGGGAGAATCTCGGTTCTGGGATAATTCATGTTCACTTCAGGAATTATGAGCATGGGCCTGAAGAAAGGCTAAATAAAACTAAAGGCTCTGGGTGTTTAGGTATCTGAATTATTGGAACTTTTTTGATTGTCTTGGTTTACAAATTATTTTTTCGTGTTACAGAAAACATGGATATCACAGATAGAAACAGCAATCTCCAATTACACCACGCAACACGAAACCAAGAAAAGCACTGCTTTCTGCTTCCCATCTGAATCCTCTGAAATTTGATGTCAGCACAGCACTGAGAGAGCCAGTGGAAGACTATTGTGGTGATAATGCAGTTATTTCTTCCAGCATGCCTTAAGTTTCTGAAGCTAACAGACTTCTGACTTGACTAGACAGAAGCGAGTTTTGACTACGGGATGTAGGAATAAACTGGAGAGGGAAAATGAGACATGAGATAAATATATCGCTCTTAGATGCTCCTTTGCTTCAGCTAGGGGAAGGCTCTTACCATCTAGGGAAGCTTTAATACAGCTTGTCACTTCCTAGAAGGTGGGACAGGGGAAGGAACCTATGTTGGTGAGGAGAACTCATTCACCCCAGAAAATTCTAGAACAGCTATTCAAAGATCACTCAAACTGTATTAATAAATTTCATTAAATTAAAATTGTGTAGCCATAGCTCCCAACAGTTATGCCTCTCTAAACTATAATATCAGATGTTTTTTGCATTAACATTGAGCGTGTGGAGGCAGACCAGTAAAAACATATATTGTGTTCACCACCTATTAATTTTTAAAGTGAGATTATTTCAATTTCTTTGAAAAGGGTCATATTTACATATAATATTCAGCTAAACTAGAGATGCTGCAGAAAATATAAAAAGGAAGAAAAGTACAATACCCTGCTTTATTGGGATTTTTTTTTTTTAACCTGAGGTTTATTACCACTTTATTAACAGTAGATCTGTCATTACACATTTTTTACACCCATCACAGCTTTTAGAGTTCAAGTTTGCTTCGCAAACTTGAGTGTTCCTTTTGCATCAAACCATTCAACACTTCACTGCTATCCCACATCTGTGGTCCACATAGCAGAAATGTGCCTGTTAATCACTTCATTTTTCCCTCATTTTGTGGAAGAGACCCACAGAACAGCCCAAAACTGCTTGCCACAACATTCCTGCAGGTTACTAACCGCGGAGGGAGGGTGCTCTCACCAATCCCACCCCTGAGATTAGCCACAGTCTGGAGAGAAAGGGAGACTTCCCTCAAACTGCTCTCGGTGACTGGGTCACTTCTCCCACCTTCTGTCCCCAACCAGTCAGTCTCCCTCAGCAGAAGTTAGCCCTTGGAATATCCCCTCAATGTCAGGAATCACTTCAGGGGGGACTGAACAGAGAAGCCACACAGATGGGGGCTATGCTGAAGGACGCGGGAGCACGATTCAGGTTGTTCGCATTATTCACAGGGAAGTCAGCGCTCATTCTGCGTTCACCTCTACTCCATGATCAAACTAGTCATGAGCTCAAGCCTCGCCCCTAACCCCGCTCCTCCCCAGCTCCAACCATGAGGATGTGGTGGCACATTTTATGCACTTGAGCTGGTTCACCTGTACATACAAGCTCCGGTCCGGAGGCTGTATATATGTATGTGCTTACCTGGTTCAGCGCCCTCCAGATGCGGCCTAGGCCTCTGCGGCACACCTTCCTGCTCTTCCCCCTCTGCCCGTGACGGGCAAGGCTTTGTCACAGCTTCCTGGGGAAGGAACAGCCACTCAGGCTCCATGCCAAGGGGTAAATGGGCAAGGCGGGAGAGCAGAAGAGTGCGGAGACAGCAGATCTGCTCCAGGGCACCACGCAAGCTGCGGCCACTTAGCCACAACTTGGCTTACACAGCTGTGCGCAGCCTCTCCCCACCCCAAGCCCAGCTGCAGACCACGTCGCACCCTCCCCCTGCCACCCCTCGTGCCTCACCAGAACCTCCACGGGATCTTGAAAGCAAGGCTGACAGGACAGAAAGGCATTCCAAGCCCAGAGAAGTCACACCTGACAGATTAAGCTCTGCACTTTGTGCAATGGTGGAAGCGAGAGGAAAAAAATACATCTCTGTGTATTTTTTTTCCAAAATGACTAAAGTAGTCCCAGAGATTCAGTATTTCCTGGAGGCCAGCACATCTCCCAGGAGGATACCTCCGGGCAAGGAAGTACTCACACACAGGCTTTAGGGAGACATAAGCTCAACAGGCTCTTCTGTGGTCCGGAGAGAAAGATGCCTCAGAAAGCAGTCCAGGCAGAAATTTACTTCCCAACTCGAATTGCCTTTCAGAGGAGACCTCTTCTCTCTGTCTTTCTCCACTGTCTACACAGAGCCCCTAGGAAGATCGGCTTCAATACCTAAACACACTTTTTTGGTGAATGCCCCCACAATTCAACAGTGGCTTTGTCACAGGACCAATCACACACAGATTAATCCCCTGGCTTCTCTCTGCAACACAGCTCCACCCTGAAAGGTTTCCATATGAGAAGCAAGCCCTTCATTAGTCTAAAGAACTAAAACAAGTGCCACTTCTGAGTCTTCCAGTTAGGCCAGCTGTCCAATTGCATTGAATATGATGTCTGAACATAGCCAAGTGACAGAAGGACTTTAAATGAAGGTGGGATACCCAGCAGCCTCGTGCAGTTATTGGGAATGGAAAAACTACGCTGAATTTAACCCGTGAAAAAACAGGTGTGAAAAACAGTCATTATCACTGCCTCCTCAGGAACGTGAAAGCTTTTGGTGCAGCTCCCCACAAGCCTAAGAAACTGGAGCGTTTAGCTTGTTCTGAGATGTGTGGCTTCCCAGCAGTTCATTTGTAAAATGATATATCCCCCATTTCAAAGTAGCTTTGTTGTCTGAAATGGGACAAGGTAGTTTTGAATGACAGAACTGATCTATTAGAAAGGTCCAATTTATTATTTTTTTTATTGTCATTAATCATTCCTTTAGCAGGTTAGAAAACAAAAATGACATCTCAATAACATTTCATCATAGTTTATACAGAACCATTTGATGCATGGTGTCATCTTCTCATCCAAATCCACAGCCGCCTTCCAAATCGCAGAGTTTAGGAATTACAGTGCACGCTGGACTAAATTCTTTCACAATGTAAGGCACAACTACATGATCACAAGTAGTAAACACAAACACTGAAACCAGAACTTAAGAGAATCAAACTTCGATTAAAAAGAAACAAAACCAAAACACACTCATGCAAAAAAAAAAAAAAAAAAGAATCTATCTACACCTACCAAGATGGTATGATCCAGTTTAAAAGACGTGCAGTACTCTGTAGGTAAAACTGCAACATAAGGTTATTATAATACATTACCTCTAAATACTGGGTAAGAACTTAAAACTTTTTCCATTTATATTTTATACAATTATACAGAAATTAAGCTGTATGGGCAATATTCACATCTGCAATATTAAACTGATCATTAAAATTCAGAAAAGAGGCAAAAAACAAGACAGTGTAATTTGTGACACGCATCCGTTACAGAATACCATTCATCAAGTTCACATCTTGAGTACTGAAGAAAAAAGAGACGACTAAATTAATGGTACATTTGGTGAATGAGGCTATCTATAGCCAACTGACAAAGCTGCATACAAAATTGTTTTTACCCAGCAGACCGTGACTATGAAAGCTTGTGGTTATGGTTTATTTCCTGTCCAGCAGCTAGAGTTTGCAAGATTGAAACTACAGAATTTAAAAGAATACAAGAGAGTTTACAATAACCTGAAACTATTGGATACTTTCAAACACATTTAAAAAAAAAAAGACAACCTTTTTCCTTTTTGGTGATAAACTTTTGCAATTTTGGCATTCACTATAACTTATACATAACATGAAAGTAAGCAAACCTTATTAAACTTACCTAGTGTTTGAATTTCACGCTGAGAGGTAGTTTAAATGAAATCTTATGTAATGGCATCAAATGGTGGGGTTTTATGATTTTTTTTTTGTGATTTTTTTTTTTCTTTTCTTACAAAAGTGACAAATCCTATACAAGCAGCATTTTGGACACATTACTATAAAAAGTTCTGGTATTTGCTAACCCAGCGAGACATTCTTTCAAATATCCCTTTTGTGCCAGGAATCAAGCTTTAGCGTGACAGAATGAAGAACTTTGCCATGAAGCCAACAGCAGGAACTTGGACCTGCCAGCACTGGCCTGTTGACTTATAATGATGAACACTCTTTCCCAGCCCTCTTTATCCAAAAAAGGCAGGAAATACAGATGAATTTGGTTTTAGTTTAGGCCACAGGGGGAAGGAAAAATTGGAAAACACGCCTACCAGGCTTCTGCTTTCATAGTAACGTTGATCCAAAAGGGTTAGCAGGGCTTCAGTAATCTTCAAATGAGCAGATACTCCTGTATCTGCTGCACAGTGAGTGCATAGTATGTGGTGAGCTACAGACAAAAGGCAGAGTTTATTACATTAACTAGTACCTATCCTCTTCCTTATTGTGATCTTAATTGGCATCTAATGTTCTCTCTAAAGATGCAAACCTCTTTATTCAGTACCCCTTTAAAAGAAAAAGAAAAAAAAAAAACCCAAACCAAAATCCCCTAGCAACAGAATACCCCCAAAACTGAGTTTCTGTGGAGGGACTTTACTATCCAATTATTGCTGGTTTTGAAAATACACCACTTAGTGCTTTTGGAGAAGCTGTGGTTGGACAACAATTTTAAACTTATCCTAGAAGGGATGGTGAGGCCAAGACTTCAAAAATTAAAAACTGGACAACTGTCAAGTCCTTTGAAAATACATAAAAGTCATGTTTTCTCATTTTATAATCTTAAAATGAAGCTCTACAAAGACATCATGTGCGTGACTACATGGTTTTTGTTGTTACATGTGCTCTCAGACGATGATCGCATTTTTGGTACAAAGGAATTATGAGTGCAGTTCTCCTTACTTAGCAAGGGGCCAAATGTGATACAGTGAAAAATCCAGCTGAAGATAAGCTGTAATCAACGGACAGAAGGTTAACACGTACAATGCCAACGATGCCGTTCCATTTACTACAGATTATATCGGTCAGACAGCAAAAAGTGCATAGTGCAAATGACAGTGTTGTTTCCTAGTCCTCCAAGAACATGAGAGTGGGAGGGGTGGTACTTGGAGGAGTAATTTATCAGTTTCAACATACTCAAACTATGGTATCATTCTTCTTGGCGTAGCTGATGTTCTGTTTGAACTTAAGCTCTAGCGGTTTTCTGTCTGCCACTGAGTACTGGTCGTAAATTTTTAAGTTTTGCAAAAAGCATTTGTTCCCACTTCGTGTTTAACTGACATTTTACAATCCAGAAAAGTACTTGAGCTTTCCAGGTCCCTTCTTTAGGAATGTCACTTATTTTACATCTAGCATGAGACTCAATTGTTCTTGTTAATGTAATACAAACACAGCAAGGTTACTTCATGCTTCTGCTCCCAAATCCCTTCTTGCTTCACTAAGAAAGCTTTTCCAGTGAGGATACTCAAACAATCCTAATCATCCCAAACCCAACAAAAATAGTTATTCATTGTTCTTGTCTACCTAGAGCTCTACATTCCATGGCAACTTGGTTACTTGACGCCTTCAAAAAACAGAGGAAAAAACCCACAGTATACCCTAGAGCTTCGGACTCTTGTGCCAGAGAGTGAAGCCAGCTGAAAAATGAGATCCCTCTAAACCTCTTGCCTCTGTTGGAAGCTGCAGCAGAAAATTCCTTTTGTCTCCTCATCTGCAGACAGCAGCTTCTCCTACTGTGACTCATTAATTTTATGCTCAACCTTTTTAAAGTTCAACCTTTGCAGAAAGGGGAAGATTACTGGAGGGAAGGAATACATGGGGAGAAGAAGTAACAGTGAAGCACAGCCAGCTAAGATCAAAAGCCTACCACTGACCCCTGCAACGCTACCTGCCTCCAGAGGGCTTGCAGGAAGGGACGCATGAAGTATGTATTGCTGACACGACGCTGGAGTAGCACAGTAGGATTTGGCATTTTGGAGGCAACAACACAAGGGATTGGGGCTCTTTGACTGGGAAGAGAGGTGGTCTCCAGGAAGCTCTCCCCACCCTTAACAACACTATCCTTTTTATACTTTTCCTGCCTCTGTAGCTTCTCTCAGCCCACATAGCAGCTGGTCTCTCATATTCTGCTCCCCAACAATTCTGAATGTGGCAGAGTGTCCTGCAGAGGGGATAGTTTCAGGAACAAACCCCACACTTCACTGTCCCATTCCTCATGCCATGGTAATGGCTAGTAATCAAAGGCAGCTTGAGGATCCAACACACCTAGTGGTTCGAGCGCTGGTTTTACCATTATTTCCACCTCTTGCTCTATAATGGCCTCTCCTCAGCGAATCAGAGCAATCTAGTTCTTGCTGGAGGCTACTAAAACACATCACTGTGTGTCCTGCGGTTCCAAGGCTCTAGTGTCTGCTGACATTTTATTAGTTTTTGCACTCTGTTCCTGTGTTTCCAGTCTGAAAAATCAGTGCACTAAACTATTTCGTCTGGAATCCTTTAACTCGGTGTGGTAAAGGTTACCAGGCTTTTTACTAGGCTTTTCTATTATTTATATTTTAAAGCAGCGCAACAAAAATCCCACATTCCTACCAAAACATGTCCATCAAACCAGCCAGACTCTGCAAGCCGATTTATAAATGCAAAGCTTTTCACCTTTCAGTTTCCCTTATTATGTATCTCATGGCTCATTTTACTGAGCTTGAGCGGAACTTCCAACCTGGCAGTGAGGCTGAGAGCATTATAGGGTCTATTATACCATCAACTTGTCAACAAATACAGACCAGCACTAAGAATCACAAGCACAAAAGAAGGAGCGTAAGATTTAGCAATGGAGTCATAAATTTACTCCAGTGAAAAGCTGTAGAAATCCTGACCTATTGCTGCAAACTCAAAGCTCAAGCATGAAAGCTTCTACCAAACCACCGTTCCTCCAGATTTTAACAATCCTTCTTTCTACAAATGTGAATTTGAAAAGCATTTCCATCTCCTTGAAAAGTTGGTCATATAAACTGGTCAGCAAAAAGCGACCTTCAGAAATCAAGCTGGTTTTGCCCCTGAAGCGGAGGAGCTCCAGACCAAGGTCTGATCTGCAGTCAACCAACCAACTTCCTTCAGCAGCCAGCTGAGGTGACTCTGCTCATCTTTACACTAAGGCATCCCGAAAGGCTGAAATAAGAACAATTAAGAACCCTAGTAGAGCTTCTACCACTTCCTCTTTACTGCAGAGCTTTCACACGTTCCTATTCAAAAACAAAATGCCTGAACACAAGTGAGTCTTTTAACCACTTTCCTAGCTCACCCTAAAAGATTTCCATCTTCTTCTGCCTCATGTATTTTGTCCTTGTGCAGTCCCAGGAAGCTTCTCTCTTCCCTCTTTCCACGTGGTCGTCCTTCACCCCAAGAGCAGCACGAGGCTCCCTGTGTTACACAGCAGGGCAGAGCGCATCTGGGCTGGGGCACAACTGTCACATCTTTACCTTTCCCACATTTCTGAAGTCACTCGTTGAAGAAAGAAAGGCTCGAAAGCAAACTCTTTGGATTCTCGCAGTAAATAAATCAGTCAAAAAAAATTCCCGGAGGCAGAGATTCTGGTTGTATTTTCTATTCAAAATATTCTTATGCCAAACAGCTAACACTGACAAGGCGAAACAGTGAGTCCAGAGCCCCTGTTCATACAGAACCGTTGCAGCAATTGTTTCTTTTGAGCAAGCACCTCTCAAGTTCGAGCCAGAAAAGCAGGTCAGTATTTCACACAAAGCACGGTTGTAACCCAAACCTTTTTACAGCGAGGAGAACCAGTTACACAATTCAGCTGGCTTTTAGGAAATAAGAATTTAGTTTTAAGAAAACTCCTTGAGGAAGACTCCTTGAGACTGCAAATGTAAAACTAGACGGGTAAGCTAAGAAGGGACATGAAACATACAGATCACTACTTCTGGAGAAGTGGCATTAAGAAGTTCTTTCACTTGAGAGTTCATCAGGACTAGACGTTTTTCATAAAAGAGACTCTTCTTCATTCCCACATACAGCTGTCAGTAGATAAAAGCAAACAAACCTGCGTAACGATGGCTAAGCTTCCATCATTGTGACAGATTTTCATTCCTTACCTCAGGAAGAAGTAGAGGAATTCAGGACACAGTCCTTTTCTCTGAACAGCTGGCAAAATTTTGTAAGATGCAGAAGGGCTCAGGGTGTGGGGAATTTATTAGGGTATTTAAGACAAAGGGTCCCTAGATATCAGAAGGCATAACCCCCACGCAGTAGAAATAACCTTAACAATTTTGAAATACCAGATACAAAGGGAGGAAAAGTCAGAAACAGGCAGCCAAGAACAAACAGGTGTAAATAAAATCACAACAAAAAAGAAATTTGGAGCCTATATGAACTCTACAAGAAACCTCTGTTGCAAGTACAGAAAAGAAAATGTGAACCCAGTAATGGGGGTCAGATGGAGCAATGGAAAACTGAGGTTTTTTAGGTGTAGCAGGACTTCAGCTTCTTCCACCAAAAGCTGAGGGAAGGGACAGAAGAAAAGGTCAGATAAACTGCAGCAGTCTCAAAAAAGACTTTTTCTTAGTAGGATACCTAGCATGGAAGGTCTGGATATCCCTTAGAACTACAAGGTCCTCTCAGGGTTTCCAGAGTACGAGCATGGGGAGAGAGGCACTACAGGCTACTACCAGTGTTGATTGTTTGCTTTTTAAAACCCACATATAAGGGTTTCTGGAACATTAAAATCCATCAACCGAATATGTAGAAGTGAAATCAATCAATACGGGATGGAATATTGTAATGTATCATGTAATATTCCTACAGCGCCAGCTAAACTTTGTCTCATCACTTGGTCACACATACTCTCTCTCAGACACACACACAAACTATGCAATACAGTATGTGTAAAGATGGTCCTGTAGCTGGGTAAGGACTCGGGTGCTGATACTACAACAAGTTGTAAGTGAGCAAATAAAACTGAGCTGGAGTCGACTCCAGCTGTTACCCTCACTGTGGAGTTTGAACTTTAGAGAGAAAAGTCCAAGAACCAGAGATAGAAAGAACAAAATCACAAGGGGTTATAAAGAACATCAGATATGCAATCAAATGCAACAATTAGTTATGCTTTTATGGCAACATTTGATACATAAAATCCTCACAAGTTTTTGCATCTTCCTTTTCCTTTGAAGGAAACAAGAATAAACTTCAATATCACATAAACGCTGTTTCTCTTGAACAAAAAAATAAAAGATAAAAAAATACATTGTTACTCCTCTGTTTAAACTTTATTTACAAATAACTGGGTATTTCTAAACTAGACATAGAAGCTCTTTCCAGGATAAATGGCAATAAGCTATGGATGATCTGAGCCCATGTCTCACAAAAAATACAATAGTTTTACTTGGTATCAATAAACATTTTAAAATATACTAAATTTTGCCAAGTGTTACAATCATTGTCCAAACTGAATAGTAGTCTGAGCGCTGAACGAAGTGCATCAACAGAAATTATAAGTTTAGTGTAACATTTCTTTGTCACTCACGATAGCCAGTTATCCTTGCAAGTCATTAAAGCAAGTATCACAGACTCGAACAGGCTTCTTAGAAGAAGGAGTTAAGGCATTCTTTGCTGAGCACTCGGCACAAAAGATATTTCCACACTGTCTACAGTGATGCTGTGAAAGAGCAGAAACATATACGCTGAATATCAATGACAGGGCATCAATCAGTAACAGAGATCACTATCACGTCAAGTCAACACTCATGTTTCAGAAGTTACCTTGAATTTTAAATAGTAGTTACATAGCACACAGAAAGGCATAGGAGTAAATCTTTCCTAAAGGGTATAGGAGTAAAATATTCAGAAGTGTTTCACTGAGTCGGGAGACTGTATCAGTTTTGGAAATGAACAGGTTGAAGTTCACCCTCCTTTTGAATTTCTCCTCTTGAACTTGTTCTGGTCACATAAAACATGTTATTCTTACATGTAACTACCTGTTTTCACATTGAGGAGTGAATGTGAAAGGATTCAGCAGCCTTTGTTCAAAGACTACCCAAAGAACATCACTGAAATAAAGCAGGACAGGGAGAGCCACCTAAGACCAAGCCAGGAAGCACTGCAAAACGAACCTCATGAATATCCCTCATCTACTTCATTGCCCAGTCACTTGTTGGAGGGACGGTCATCTCTGGATGAAGGGCAGACCCAGCCAACTGAGGATGCTAACATCTTAGCTGACCATAGCTCTTTTTACAAAGAAGTTCTGACTACAGACCTAAAACACATCCAGCTGTTTTCTTCTGTTTCATGCCTGGTTAGTATTTAGAAATAAAGAGTCACAAACCACCAGATCATGTTGATGCCTCAGATTCTCACAAAGATCTAATTTCAAAAAATGTACATTCCTTTTATACCTGTAAATCCAGTTCAGACCAGTTATAAATAAGTTTACTGTAAATACCCCCACAACAGTGTAATTCTGCTTGCTTGCTTAGGGGATTGAACTATTTTAACACTGTTTGTAAACTGATGTTGTTAAAATGGCAAAAGAATCATGAATATAGTAAGTCCCACGATTTTTAATACTTAAGGCATTGCAGGCAATGACTGTATTCTGAGATGTCCTGAGTATCACAGCACTACTAAGGCCATTTTCTGAAGTTTGTATCCCATCTAAGAGTTTGAAAACAACAGAAAAAGAAAATCCCCACAGACACACAGTAAAACACACCTACCCTTCTCACTGTCACTGAAAAGCCTTTTCCACAGGCCATACAATTCTGTACGTCATTGTCTTCTGCCCATTTCCTGTTGAGAGCTTGGGTTTGTTTGATCTATATAGAAGATATAAAAAAGCAGGGTTTTTTCTTTAAATGCATGTCTAGTTCCTACTAATTTCCTCCATTTTCAGTGCACACGCTACCCAGTGGGGTATAAAAGCACCAGTTCTGCCATGAAACTGAGAGCTTATATTTGTTCAGAGAGAAAATCTTCCAAGTTTCAAAAACTATGAGCAAATTTAAGAACCCACAGACAGCAATATGGCTCTGATACACCACACTGTAACATCTTTACCACTCTGGATTGGTAGTAACCCACCGCCAACCTGACACAAACTTGAAATAAGTTTCCCACACAGAGAATCAACAGGTTTAGATGCTTCAAATCAAATTGTACCTGTAATGACTGGTTTTCTCGGCCAAGTTCCTGCATTGCAGCAGTAGTGTTGTCCAGCTTTTTCTTCATTTCTACAAGTTTGGCTTGAAGCTTTTCAATTTCTCCCTCACTTTTTATACACCTGAGGCAAAATAGTAAGTAGTCAGCTCAAAGCATATAAGGCAATGTAAACTGCCCCCTTTGGGCGGGCTCTCATGACTGAGAAGTTACTCTCATAAAATCCAGCCAAAAATATCCTTGCTGTGAAGAGTTCTTGGCTGCCTTGACTGGAAAAATGTTCTGTTGTAACAATCAGTTTATCTGGCATTGCCTCCAAATATTTGGAGTTACTCCCAAAACCAGGGACAGTACTGAATGCAGCCCATCAATAGCAAGCCCCGATAAGTAGTACCCCTGTGGAACAGGACACTCTCACAAACCAGCTGCAGCAGATCAGGTCAGACAATGGAGCAGAAAAGAACCCTTTTTCTTTTAGCAAGGCCACCTCCCATCAGCTGAAGTTTAGTTAACTGTTGAAAGCTAAATTTCAAAGGGTGGGTTTCTGCCAAGCTGTAAACAGCTACTGGATGAGTTCAGCACAGTATGGCAAGGGATTGCCAAAGAAAGAGGATCTCCCTTAAACTGAGCCCATCCTTTCCCGAGGTCTTCTGCTCAACAACCAAATCAGCAAGCTTGACAGTATCAAATAAAGTTTTCCACTCTGCCTTCACCAAACATGTTAGGATATAAGGACAAAGAAAGCCTCCTGTCTCACATGTGTTTTTTCTACCCTTGTAATCGCTGCTTTCAGGTAACTCCTGCTGCCTTGCATGCCTCCTGCTGCCTGAAGGAAAGATTTACTAAGACTAAGTAAGGGTCTAACACTACTAAACTAAACACTACTAAAACACTACTAAACTAAACTACACTAACACTACTAAACTAAGATTTAAATATATTGTAGAGACAACAGCAGAACTGGAGAAAAGAAGACTGTAGGTTTTCAGGAGGAACAAAATGCCTCCTGTGTGAACCTCAGCCTATCTAATCCAATTACAAATTCAATCTCCTAACAATGAGCAGTGGGCATACCAAGAAGTCCCTAAGCAAATGCTATGTTATTGGAGGCACTAAGGAGTCTCTTCCAGGCTTGTGGATGACTAGTGCATCCACTCTGATTGAGTCAAGGCAGGGGAGCCTCAGAGTGATGGAGAAGGATAGTTAGATAAGAGAAGCTCTCTCTGCCAGGCCTTGCAAGGTTCACACAACAGATGAGATGAGCAGCCACAACCTACACACCTTAAAGTTCAGAGGAGCCCAATGGATTTAGAAGGCTTTTACAGATGGGCATAAATCTTCAAGCACAAGCATAGAGCTGTGGCTTCAGTGGTGAGGTCCTGATAAGCCTGCCTGATTTTCTACAAAATGGTCACCCTGTGCACAGTTTGTTCTCAACACCCCTTGCTGTGCTTTGGCAGGCAAAACAGAAGGTGGCACTTTGGAAACTGCACTCACATACCAGGCACTAGGAACAAACAGGGATTTAATAAAGCATGACAGAGAATCCTGAATCAAATGAAACAAGTTTTCAGCATGAGCCTATCCGTTTCCCAGACTTCACTTCCACATTGTCATGACCACAGCTTACCTCTCCAGCAATGCTCTTCTCTCATCCTGATTATTCTGCACTGTTGCTTCCAAGACGGCAATGTCCCCACGTAAATCATCCGTCTGCTTCTCCAGCTCACTCACTCGCCTCTGACTGCTTTGCCACTCTTTCTTCATGGTAGCCAGGTTTTCATTCAGAGCTGTGACCTGCATGGTGAGCTTGGTCTCCTTTTCCTCATGCTTCCGGTTTTCTTCTTCTTTCTCTTTTTTCTCTGTGTGCTAAGCAAACAACGGAACAATGAAAAACAACCTTCCAAGTATTCTTTCCCTATTCCCTACCTTTAACTGAGGCAAAGAATCTTACTGTACTAGTAAGATTCTACTGCTTTTAATCAACAACCTCTATTAGACAAGGCTGTCAAACCACTGAATTTTCCTACACCGTTAAACGCCTCAAAGATTTCTGACTTTGTCATTTAAAAATTAATGTAATGTGAACCCGAAGTCAACTCTTTGCTTCCTCCCTGTCTCTGAAAAAATCCAAAGGCGTGTTCACAAAACAACAGCCTTATACTCTCTACCATACTAACCAGTTTAGCTTCAATTTCAGCACATTCTTTCTTCAGCTCCTCTTCTCTCTTTTTCAGCTGATCTTTGACAGCTTGATGGTTTTTCTTCTCCTGTTCCAGAGCTGAGTTTATCTTATCTATTTTGCCCTGCAGCTCTAATTTCTGTTGAATCAACAGCTGTTTTGCGTCCTTGAGATTTGCCACCTCCTGTTAGGATACAGAGCTCAACGTTAAAGTAGCTACATTGAAAGCATAAATGATTTAAATTCAAAACCACTGTAATTCTTTCTAAGGAGAGGATAGCAATAATTTTTACTTTTATCACTGGAAGAAAGTATGATTTTACAGCACAAAGTATCAGTGATTTTCACGATCAAAGATTTTAAACTTATATTATGAACAACATTCTATTTTTAAAATAAATTTAATGTATGTTTCTAGTAAAGTAGTGGAAGCTCTGTTGGATTATTTTCTACAGTTCTTTGAAAAGGTAGGTCCATTGCCATTTTCTAGAGTCTGTGTTAAAATTTACTTCACGCTCTTCTCTGGTTGCAATACTGAGGTTAAAAGCATCATGATGACAATGTAAAAACCAAACATTGATGGAAGAAAGCTTGTTTCTATTAGTCCTAAATGTATAAGTAATTACCCTACGTTTTAAGCAAGTAGGATGATAGATTTGGTTTTAAATATTAGTTTTACTTGTTCTTCTGTAATAAAACATAAAAAATCCTTTAGTAGAACAGTTAGTTAAATTTAAATAATCATTTTCCTTAAAATTACATAGCCAAGCATGCGGGTCCTAAGACTAATAGCGGTTGTCAGTTTTCAGTAAATCAAAATTCACCTCACAAATTAAAACCAAACCAAAGACACCAAGAGAACATATACTGAGGACAGGGGGGTTCCCTGCAGATGCATACCTACCCATTCCATGGTAGGAGATGGGAAACAGAGTATAAGCCTTTAGGAGACAATTTCTGGTTTAGTCTGATTGCTTGTAGGGAGATTGAGAGTTAAATATTAAGCTGCCATTGGTGTGCACACATTTTATATACATCTTTATAAAGTTTCTTCTTTAGAACAGAGATTTTAGGAATGACAAGAATTATAATAACGTTTCCCCAAAATCCAAGAAAGTACCAGGCATAGATTGCTTGACAGAAACAAAGTACAGACTTCTATCTAAAAATGAGAGCATTTTCTAGACACTGGAGAACAAAAGAACATCTGAAACTCGTAAGATATCACATTATTTTCTTTTTATTAGCATATAGGGACTGTACCTTCATTTATAATTGTGCAGCAACTTAAACCCTATGTGCTTAACAGATGCAAATATAACTACTAATAGTAGAATATGGAAAACACAAACTATGGCCCTTTAGGAATGTTTGTTTCTACAGAGACTAAAAAATGAAGTACATCGAATGCGGAGAGAAATAATTTTACTAAAGAGTAAAAAATATTTCATTAAAGCCCCCAAACTTTTACTCTTTAGAGAGCTCATTTGATTGTTATGGTTTTGGAAGACAGTTAGTCTTTTATGAGACTCCTGACATTGTTTCTTTCCCGACTGTGACTTTTTAAGACATTTTAAGAAACCACAGCACATCAAGGGAGTTTCAACTCTACCCTGCATCCTTGAGAAGTACCAGATGTGCCTAGAATATCTGGGAAACTTCACATTCATGAGACTTTTGGACATTTTTTCTGCACTTCAGAATAGTCAAGCAAGGGTATGCACAGTGAATCTACAATGGAACAGAAGAAAAGCCTGGACATACAACCCATCCTGAACCTAAGACAAGTTACGTGGTCCACCTGGCCAAGAACACTGGGCACTGGTGCTCCAGGGTTATCACTACCAAGTCAGCATTGCTCAGGAACCTCAACAAAATCTGTGCTTTGATTCCCTTACCTGTAATACTGATATTTACAGCAACCATCTTTGCAAAGCCATTCCAGATAACATCTACTGAGTAGGCACATATTTCTTATCAGATAACCAACCACATGAAGACTCTGTTTGTCTCAATATACCTTCTCAAACTCTTGCTTGCAGGCTCTAAGCTCTTCACCCAGCTTGGCACTTTCTTTTTCAAGTCTACTCCTTATTTCCTGGAGCTCTGTTGTTTTACATTTTTCATTAGCCAAGTCTTTTTCTTTCAAAATCTTGAAGAGAAATAAAAAGTGCTAGAAAAGTTACTTCTTCCAAGTTCACAAAATAAAAACAACCAACCAAATAAAAACCATCCAGGGTCCAAAACCTGCTTGGAGGCTTTGTAATTAAGGGGAAACAACTGCCACGGAGTTCTATTCACCGTTCGTAGTGCAAACAATTAGCAGCATGTTTGCAGTTTTAGATCTAAAACTAATAACAATTAGTTTCCACCTGTCTAGCCACTTGGAACAAACTGACAGCCTATTTTGAACCAAATTCATTTCAATTGTCTGTTAAAAGTCTTTGCACCGCAGGTTCAGTAAAACTGCCATTGCTATGCACTACAACAGAGCTATGCCCTCAAAATACCCCTTGTTTAGAGACATAACAGAAATTAGTAACAGGTGCCAGCGTGGGATGGATGCAGGAAGATTTCAGAAGACAGAGGCACTTACCCTGTCATTCTGAAGATCCTGCAACATTTTGGTCTTCTCAGCCAGCTGCTGCTCCTTCTTTGATGCATCCTGCTCCAGTGTAGACTTGGCTTTCTTCAGTTCCTGAATCTGCTGATTATTGCTAGCAATTCGATTTCTGCTGGAAACTAATTCTTCTTGAGCTAGAGCAAGTTTCTCTTCTGTGGACTAATTACAAAGAGAGTTCTGCATATTATCTGTCAGTATAAGAGTTTCAGATACTCAATAGTCACTTAAACATTTTCCACATGGAAAAATCATTATCCAGCATGCAACCTTTTGCTTCAAATGTTGAGAAAGCATAGTTACAGAAACTTCTAGGTTATGAGGTTACCTTAAGTAAAAAGAAACTACCCCATTACCATTTCCAGCAGCAATACTTTACTGTACATATTCCAGTTTGCATCCTTCCACAGAGAAACGGTGAAAACATACAAAAGGGCAGAGAACAAAAGTTTGACTGATGAAAAGAGAATGAACTTGAATTTGCTCACACATATTTATTTTATTCTTGGGGCAAATCAGCTGTTCTATAACTCTAGACAGCTGTTACTGAAGAGGCAGTGAAGCTATCCTGTGAAGATTTCAAAAGTCATTCAATAGTATTTTTTACCAGTGAGTTAATGAAGCTAGTGCTAGGGTGACTGTAAAATTTCTGAAAATCTGAAGTGAAAGGTACAACCTAAAAATACTAATATCGGGACAAAACGTTTCACAGTCTCAGCTGCATCAGCATTTGTCCTGGTTTGAGGTAAAACAGAACTAATTTTCTGTTCAGTAATTTTACCTTTTTAGCTGGGCCTCTACTAACCAACTAAACTCTGAAATTAACGGCATATTGTTCAGAAACTGCTCGCTCTCATAGTGATAAGACCTGATAATACCAAGGAAAGGTATGCAGAGAGGCCCTTGCTTATACTTATTGCTATAACAACCAAGGTCAGGTAAATTTGTTATTTGCCCCATCGGAGGGTCGAAAGCAGAAAAGTGTAGAGGGGTCACACCTGTAGGGAGGAGCGGACAGGACAGGTGACCCAAAACTGACCAACAGGGTATTCCATCCCATCTGCATCATGCTCAGTATAAAAGCTGAGGGATCAAAGGGTCATCTCTCTTCCTTCAATGGCCGACATCAGAGAAGGACCCTGTCTGTTCATCTGCCTTTGATCCCGATCCGAGCAATCCTGACTCCAGATCCGGAATCCAGCTCCTGTCCATCACCGAGTCCAGCCTGGGACTTTCCCCTGTGCCTGCTGGTGACGTGATCATCACCCTGGGAGCTTGATACGGTTTTGTATATACTGTATATTTTTTTTTTTCCTTTTTTTCTTTTTTTAAATTATTTATTATTTCATTATTTATTAATATTTTCATTAAAGTAGTTTAGTTTTTTCTAAACTCATAAATCTCTTTTATCTCTTCCTCTCCTCTCTTTTCCTTGGGGGGGGGGGGAGGGGCCATCTGTCGCTCTGATTGGTTAATCTGGTCAAAACCACGACAGCATTTTAACCACAAAATTTAAACTTCCATTCAAAATCTACTACAGATTATATTTTAATTTCCCTCTGCCTCTCCCCATTACCTAGAAAAATAACTTGGACTATCTCTCTACAACAGGTCGCAAAAGCCCAGGAAGCAATGTGAAACTTGCACCCAGGGCTCATTCTGTTTGCTCACAGTGAAGTCAAACTTCAGGGATCTTCTTGAGTTAGTATTCTGGACATTTTTTTTAAAGCCTTCGGCTTAGGCAAGGACTAGTTCCATTTAGAAGCATGTTCTTTCACAAAGAACCAATGAGAAAGAAGAATACCAAGTTCATACTCCACTCCTCCAAAATACTGGTATTTTATGAAAATTTTTGATGCTAAGATACAGAATGTGAGGTGAGGAGATTTGTTATTAGTAATAAATTTATTACCTTCAGTGCATCAGTAAGGATTTAAATTCTTCCAAGACAAATTAAATTCTTTTTGAAGCTCTTACTTATATCCTAATCAAACTTTTTGTTGAAGGTCAGTGATTTTAAAAGGAATAATAAGCACAACTTTGACTTCACTTAATTATTCATATGCGTTAGCCACTCCCATGTTGATTTAAAAACAAATTGATTTCTGATGCCTCCTAACCCTCCCTTGTAATGTCTAAAGTATTTTGCCTGTAGAGTCAGACTTAGTTTGAAACATCAATGATGGAATGCCGCTGATTCGACAGCACTTTCAACAACCCCAGTGGCTCTTAAAAAGCTCACACTGAGTTTTAAAATTAATTTGTAAACAAATTATTTTATTTCCTTTCTGAGCTATTAGAGTTTACTGCTTAACACTTCACAAGATGTTAACTCAGAAGCTTTTTTAAGCAAAACAGGAGGTGCTTTTGCAATTTCAAGCTTTCAGCAGGGTGGGTCTTTCAGAAAGCAAAATTATCCCTCTCTGCTCCACTGGGGGCAGTGGAGTACCATATATTTCCTAACAATGAGAAAGGATGGGAAGTGTAGCATCATCATGTAACATCTTCCCAGGAAAAACCAATAGTCTCTGCAGTCTTAGAAAGAAACATAATGAAGCCACAGCTTTTATCCATTTTTTTTTCCAGTAAAAGAAATGTGGTTACATCCAATTTGTTAGCACAGAATGATGAAATTTGATGAAGTGAATAGTGACACCCAAATTAAAAACCTCACACAGGGAATATTCCTCTCTCAACAGCCTCCCCCTCCCTCAAGGTTTCTACACTGGACAGGTTATCTCATTGTGTCTATACCTAGGCTAAGATGATGCAAATGCTCTTATAAGGGGAGACAGTATTCAGCTTACTCTGCAGTGTATTACATACAAACATTATTATCATTATTCTTATGTATTGTATTATCATTCAATAGTTTGTCATATAAAAGACCTGGAATTTTGCATACAATTTAGCATACTATCACAAAGGTGCCTCTTAATTGTGCTGTGATTAATCATGATGTTACCTACCCTAACTGGGAAACCATTCAATATCATTAT